>NC_140140.1:7182816-8675778 GCF_964035555.1 Netta rufina | reverse complement strand
GTTGTTAGTGGGCATTCTTCAGTACACTTGTATTGTATAACACCTTGTTAGGCTTGCATTTGGTATTTAGAATGCCTGAAATAACCAAGCAACATCTTCTGTGCAATAAGTAGTTCTTGTCTAAGTTTTGCATTTAACTTGTTCCAATTTGTCAATGTGTTTCCCCATAGCAACAGCTTCAATTCCTTTAATATTTTGGGTTTTAAAAAGCCCACAAAACTCTCTTTCTGTCACCGTACCAACTAAAATAGTTATTATCCAAGTGCCGATTACAAACTCCTCCTCTTTCTTCCAGGGTGAGTGTTCCCAGATGTGCTACAATATTTTCATTGTGGAGTCTGTCTGTGTGGCGTGGTTTTCACTGGAGTTCCTGCTAAGATTCATCCAGGCAAAGAGCAAGTTTGCATTTTTGAGAAGACCTCTAACCCTGATAGACATCATAGCCATTCTGCCATATTACATCACTTTGCTAGTAGATACCACTTCAGTGGGCTACAAAAAGCCCAGCTCTGGGAGCATCTACCTGGACAAAGTAGGTCTGGTCCTCCGTATACTCCGTGCCTTGAGGATTCTTTATGTCATGCGGCTGGCCAGGCACTCCCTGGGGCTGCAGACGCTGGGGCTGACCGCTCGCAGGTGCACCCGGGAGTTTGGTCTCCTGCTGCTCTTCCTCTGCGTGGCCATTGCACTGTTTGCACCGCTCCTGTATGTCATCGAGAACGAGATGGCGGACTCGCAGGAGTTTACCAGCATCCCCGCGTGCTACTGGTGGGCTGTCATCACCATGACCACGGTAGGCTACGGAGATATGGTTCCCAGGAGCATTCCCGGCCAAGTGGTGGCGCTGAGCAGCATCCTGAGCGGCATCCTCCTCATGGCATTTCCAGTCACTTCCATCTTCCACACGTTTTCACGGTCCTACCTTGAGCTAAAGCAAGAACAGGAAAGAATAATGTACAGGAGAGCACAGTTCTTATTAAAAACAAAGTCTCAGATAAGCAATGCATCACAAGGGAGTGATATTTTATTTCCCAGTCTCTCTTCTGAGACTAGGGACAATGAATGAAATTTAAGTTGCTATTTTTTCTCGTGTCAAGTAATGTTTTGTTGTAACAGATTTCATCTTTTAATTTGCTTTGGAAGCTTTTTACAAAGGTAACCCTCATATTAGAAGGAAGAAAAGGGGCTATTAACCAGGAACTGATGTGGTTTAAGAAGGCTATTATTATGTCGTTTCTTCCCCCTGACCTTCCCAGTATAACGTTTGGGACAGATCTTTCACTGAAATCATACGGTGGGATTTTAGGGATTGAAAGTTCTCTGACAAAAATAGGAACAACATATAATTCTGTACTTGACAGGCTGTTTTGTCATTTGAAATACACATTTTTTCAAACAAATCACAATGTATATAATCATTAAGCAGGCTGCCATTTTTCTTGGTCTTCTTGTATATAAATAATGTAAATACAAGAAAATTAATGGCTAAATTCTCTCCCAGTAAAATGCCTCAGAGCGTGATGGAAATAACCACAGCTGTTTGTCCCATTGTGCTCTTAAAAAACACTAAGAGTTGTTGTTCACAACACCAACTGTATATTTCTGTGCAAGTCAGCCATAAACGTAACAGGAAAAAAAAAAGAAAAAAAAAAAAAAAGAGAATCAAAGTGTTTGTATCATAACCTCGCTAAAGATGTAAATACTTAGAGCTCACCAGCTTCAAAATTTAAATGAAGTTACAGCATTGATCCTATGTCACCGAATGTAGGATTCCAAGGAACAAAGTCTTTTGAGTTTTGTAGCATTTAACATTATCAAGAGGCGAATAGCTGCAAATCAAATGAAATATGCATGATAAGATGCCAGTCGTTCCCTACCATCTGTTTCCATGTTTTTACTTTACCTCAGATATGAAACAGAATTAAAAGAGGCCTGTTTCCAGGGGACACCCTACCATTACTTGGCAGATCAATATTGCAGCTACCCATTCACATTCTGCATTTGGTTCTTTAAAAGGAGCAGAAAATATATGGTCGTGGGAAGTTGCCAATGATGAAAAAAAGAAAATATCATTTGAGTCATGGAGTGGGGGTACTGACAGCTTTATACTTTACTGTCCTCAATCACGAGGGACCTAAGACTTAATTAACTATAACTTTACCATTATTACAGACATCACAGTACCAGAGAAAATTTTAAATAGGCTATGAAAAGGCAATTAGGTCCTAAAGCACAGGTGTATTATTCATCCACATATGTCTTGGTCCAAGTTCCCCTGCTGAAGCCAGTGGGAGTACACGGGTCAGCAAGGTGCTGGGCTTTGGCACCTCTTTCTCTGGAGATTACCGACAGACCTCCCTTTTATTTTAGAGGGAACGAGACTGGTTCACATAACTCAGGAGACAAACTCCAGGCCTTTAAAAAAAATGAGTGAAATCCAATTGCTTGACTTCATGTGTGCTCAGAGGTAAAGAAAAGATAAATGTATGAATTCCACTTTTTTTTTTCCTCACTAACTGTTAAGAGCTAGGGAGAGATTTTAAGAGCTAGGGAGAGATTTGGAAGTTCCTCAGCCTGTGCTATTTGGTCAAGTCCATGTTACACTGGTTTTCTTTTCAAATGTCTTTAAAAAACAATTTGAAGGTGTTTTGGTATGCTTATTTTTAAGGAATAGTTACAAAATTTGCAAAAATGCACTCTACAAATAATTAGGGATCTAAGACTCTTCAGCCTGTCATAGGTAAACGTGCCTACGGAGCTTTACTGCAGCGCTAAAAGACCCAGACTAAACTCTTGGCAATTAATTACGTGCCAGAGCTAGGACTAAAACCAGCTTTTCACTCTTGTTCTTCGGCTCTAATTAGAGTTGGACAAAAAACGGGAACATTATGACGAAAAAAGGAACACATTTTCCATCCAAAATACTCTTAATTTCAAAAATGTTTGATCATCTGTAGAATTGGCTTCAACACAAGTGCTATACATCCTTCTACCTTCGTGTCAGCAGTCGTAAAAAGAGCCGGTAATTAGATTAGTCCTGTGAGCAACAGTTGCTTATCTAAGGATGTTTTTGACAGGCTGAGCCAGAAATAAGAAGCTGTAAGTGAATATAAGGAGAAATCAAGACTTACCAAATAAAACCTAAGCTTATTTCCTTTTTTTTTTTTTCCCTAGCTAATAAATGCTGAAGATCTGTCCATTTTCTCAGTGCCTTTACTTTGAGTTAATCCTCATTAATTTCATGTATCACTTTATGCCAGCATTATAGCTTGATTCTGAAGTCCTTGTCCAGAAAAAAAAAATAAATAAATAAATCACCCTGAATTTGGGTGTTGGTTGAGCAAACCTGTGAAAGCATCTTGCCTGTTGGGAGTTCTGCCTGAGCCAGGAACAAAGAAGCCTTCCAGGATGCACCCCTGTGTAATTCTGAGCTTGGCAACACATCTCTTGTAAGCATACCAACATGTTTCACTGTGAATCACTCTAACAAACTTGCTTATGTTTTACACAAGGTAACGCATACTGTAGTCCTTATGCTAAATAAAGCCAGTTATACGTCTTCAGAGCACAACGTTAATACGAAACCCACATGCTGCGTTCCAGCTTCTGCTGTGAAGGCTGAACGTTTAACACGATTATGCCTCTTTACAGTACATTATCTGGAATTTTAGTCAAATTCATGAAAATTATGCATTGATTCAAAAGCTGGCTGTTTCCAGTGACACAGCTGACAGCTACCAAGTCACCTATCACTCCTTTTTTGCATTTTAACAGTATGTGAAGTCAACAAGAAAATCCCAATAAAAACACTTTGTGCTTTCCTGAAGTCAAAAGAATTGTTTGAATTGCCACCGATAAAGAGTGGTGCTTGTCTCCACTGGAGATAGGCTCGCATTGCTATTTATATTAACCTGGGTATACTGCAGAAATACTACAGTGTGAATTCAAACAGCAGCAGCTGTATTCATTTTGGTTAATAAAGTGTTAGGTTCTCCTTTCACTTCCACGTGCTTCTTAAGGTATAAAGAGACTCAGGCATGCTACAGGCAGGCACGACAACCTGGGGTCATGAGGAGTGAGCAGCAGCTGAGGGAGAGTTGTTTGGGCTGTAAGTATCACTAGCTGAAGCATGCTGGTTGTAAAAAAAAAAAAAAAAAAAAAAAAAAAAAAAAAAAAAAAGGCACTTATTAGGAAATAAAATTCTCTCAGTATAGAATAACCTAGGTACCAGTTCAGCAGTTTGAATAGGGAAAATTTTCTTGCATGTTGTCCCAAGAGTCACAATCAGTTACTGACCTGTTAATTGGGACATAACTCAAAAACAATTTTAACCATTTAATCAAAGAAACTAACAGGTTCCAGAAAAGAACTGGAAGGATGTGTGGAGATTGAGGATGAGAAAAATCCCTAATAAAACCAGAACTTCCACGTAAAGGTGTTGTATTAAATTACTTTCTCCATAATCTTTCCCTTCTTCATCTGCATGTCCTCAAAAAACAGTAACAAATGGGATAAAATCATTGCTCCTTTGTTTTTCCCATTAAGTCAGTACTTCAGATTTTCATAGTCAGAGGTTTTCGTAGTGTTACCGAACAGTCAGAGGCTTTAGCAAGTCCAATTAAGCAATACTAACAATTATGCAGAACTGAATCATGAATTTGTACATCATCAGCTCCACGTCTGGGAAGGAAAGCTGGCATGCTCCCTACATTCATGACTTGTGTGGGTAGAATTTAACTGGGTATTCAGGCTGATGCAAAAGCAAAGAAGTTTTGCTGTAGAAGGTTCTCATTTCTACTGCTATAGCTCTGTGGTCTTATTAAACCAAAGTTTCATAGGAGTGGCTCTGAACAAAAGCTTTCTGCTCAGTCTTCCCCCTTCAGGCTACACACTGAGGCTCAAGAGTCAAAATTCGCGCTAGGCACTTACCAAAGCACCTGAAGGGGCAGCCTAGTTGCCGGAGATCTGACTCACCCCTGGCAGTGTGTAGTCTTCCCCATTCTTTATCTTTTAAATAAAGGGTGCCTAGAATGAACCAGATCCCTAGTTCAGGTGTCTCATTAAAAACCCAGTGTTAGGTCAGATGAATTGGAGCCTTAATCCTGAATTGCACAGACCCACCCATATCTTCCAGCACTAACTCCATGTTATTTGTCCTTTCCATGTCTCATTCACTACCTGTGGGGACCAAGAAATAGGAAGCAGCACCCAGAATCCTAGGCCAGAGAGGTCAGCTTGGCCTTGGCCAGGATCAGTGTGAAACAATGGCAGTGGCAAACATGGTTCTTGGCAGCTCGTGCCTGACTGAAATAGTTCTGTTCCCCCCAATTACTGATTTGAGTTTTCTTTTGGCTTAGTTAAGAAACAAGACTAGTAAATTAAAACAAGAGGAAAAGAACATACTTTAACAAAGCTGTAAAAGTTCACATCCCTCTCTCAGGTTTGTGACAGGCTGAAAACTGGAGTGGATGCTTCCAAACCTACAGATTTAATTGACTCTGTTTAAGCAGAAATTAGAAGTAAAAGTGACAAATGTGACTTTGAAGACTGGGCCATCAATCTCTGCTCATGCATCAGTCAGTGCTACAATGGTTCACGGCCTAGTTCTTTCCAGGTTAATAGTTCTGTTGGCTCCCTTGTGTGAGATTTAACAGGAATTTACTATCTATTTATCCAGAAGACGATATGGGTACCAAAAATACAGAAAAAAAAATGCCCGAAGTACAATGTCTTCTGAAATGGTGGATCTGTGATATCCCATTGGCCATCTCGAGAACACAGGGAGTGCAACCTACAGGAACTAGGCAGAACTGAAGGCCTGAGCTAGAGGTCACGACTGGATGAATGGCACCCCCAGCCACAAAAATGCCTTCAGAAGTTCTATTGCTAACACAGAAAATGCTTAACACTAGATTTACCCATTCATTTATCACTACCTGCGTGGCATTTCATAATCCCATTTCAGCACTGGTAATGATCTCAGTGTTCCTAACATAGTAATGACCACATAAAAAGGACAGGGAAGCACAGAAGACTGGTTTAGATCCAAAACTTCCACCTCACCGCAGACTTCAGCTTTGTGCATGTTCTGTCTCGTCTTGTAACATTAGAGTGTAAGTCCTTCGGACAGTATTCCTTGTTTGGCATCAGCCAGTCACTGTATAGGACTATGTAAAGTCACACACCACAAATTAAGATAAATTGGTATACCACAAATAAAGTCAAGAAGAATATTGCCTGCACTGCATTGCCAAACTGAAAACGTTCCGAGTTTGGCCTATTAATTATTAACAATAAAATCAGAACTTCCTCCCTTTTTGCTTGTTGTTTTTCTTTGTCATTTTCCAGCATCTCGTGTCTTCTGAAACACTCCTTAGAATTCACTAAAGATACCAGGAGTGCTATTAGCCCTGCCAAAAGCAGGTTGAAGAAGCTGCACGACGTAGCATCAGGGGACGTTTCTGCCCTGTCCAACAGAGTTTTACTTTCTCTTTGCCTGTGGGAACTAATCCAGAAGCAAATGTCACTTGAACAGAAATAAAGTTCTGCCATAGCTGGAAACACAGTAGGCCAATTAGGGTAATTAGAGCGTATTTGCTACACTTTATAAATATTCATTCATTATCCCTGTAGCCCTTGTGACGAGCTGAACAGCCTTGTGCAACACTGGAGTCAGCTAGGGCACATAAACACATGTAATGCTGTCAAGATGAGGTTTCAGCTTCTCCTTTATCAGGTATCCTATTTAATGACTGCAGTTTTGTAGCCATACTTAATTATATTCATATTTTTTTCCCTACATTCATTGTGGGTCCAGAAAAACAGGGCTTTAAACGACAATAATTAGCTTGCTCAAATGACTGACCCGGAATACAAGCAGTTCCCAGCCCTCAGCTGGAGATTAGAAACCCAAGGCTGCTTGTTTCCAAAGCTAGACAGACAATTTTACAGCTCTCAATCATTCAAGTTAAGTGGTCAGTGAGTATAGTAATGTTTATTTTTCTGCTCAGCATAACACTGTAATTTAAACGGGTGCCTATCACAAGAACAAAGTTGTGTGGGCTAGCATGAGCTCCTGTACGTAATTATATAGAGGGGTAAAGTTTTGACACACAATTACTGAACAATACATTGAAGTGATGCTGCTCATTTTCATTAGTGAAACACTTCATGTCATGAACAAACTGAGTAATAGCATTGAGAGCTTTTCTGTCAGTAGCAGTTCTCAGGCCAAGCAAGGAAAAGACGACTCAGTATCACTCAGAAATAGAAGCACATCTTGGGAAATCAAGCAGATCAGATCCAACACTGTGGAATTGCAGGTGTCTTTAATTATTGAGAGGAATGCTTCAGGGGACAACCTGAGTGGGGAAAATTAAGACTGCAGAGTATCATGTGGCACAATAATTGGGTGAAGTTATCTTTTAGTTAGGTGAAAGCAGAGAGCACAAATTCAATACGGGTATCACAGGATGAAAACAAACATGATTTGACGGGATCAGAAAAGCAGCACCAGCAACAACAGTTGGCGTCCCAACACACAGGCTTCTGTATGCCCTAAAATTCATTAATAAAGTATTCTTCTCGGTGTGACATGCATAGATCTGTGGATTATTTCCCACTGACTCCTTGCTCTTCCTACTGACAGCAGCAACTCTGGCCCACAGCTAAAGTACTTCAAGAGCTTGCACAAGACCATGATGCATATTTAATTTTTTGCATATGACTGATATGCAAAGTCGAAGTTTTCCCTGTAACCCAAAATTTATCATTACTAACTGTCTTTGAATAAAACTGTATTTCTAACTATAAAAGTTTTAGTATCAAAATGCATCCACAAAGGAAGGAACGGTCAATTCTGCTAGACCACATTGGTCAATTCTGAAGAAGAGTCAAGTTAATGATAAACAGTGTGAATCCTACCTGTGCGTCAGTGCTTGGTTAAGATAAGGGGTTTTCATCACTGCAGACCGCAGAATGTGCCCAATTCAAGGATCTTACATTGCCATCTACGGGCTGCTCCTGGCAGTTCACTTCTAATTCCCAGGAACCCTGTCCTAAAAGCACCAGTTCCTACCGGTCATCGTTAAAAAGATGTATAAAAAAAAATAAGAAATTGCTTTTGAAACATAGAGTCAAATATTCAGTTCCTTCCTTAGTTTGCTTTCTGAACACATGGACTCTCATTCGCCAGAGAGTCGTGTTAGATCAGAGAGCTGTTAGATCTGCAAGCAAACAGGGGCACCTGTAGCAAGGCAGGATCTCTCACTGCAACGGAGAGATTCATTTCTCTCCCTGACAGCAAGAACTTGAGTCTAATCTTAACTCTAAAACGCTTTAAATTTGAATAATGTTATTTGTAGGGTTCAGGTTCTAAACTAAACGGGAGCCAAGCCAGGACTATTCGCTTCCCTACTGTCTAGGGTTTAAAAAAAAAAAAAACGGATTTCCAAAAGCACACCAGAAGGCTTAAGGCAGGCAGGGACAGTGCCGGAGGTTCTTGCATGTCAGATACAGCGGTCCCACGTTACCCCGCTGTGACAGACGGGTTTTTAGCAGTATGGAGGCACGCAGGTTCAGTGCACTGTTCATCAGTTGCAAGTAGACTAATCTACACCTCTGCACAGAGCTTCTGCACATGATTTTGGCTCTGAACTTGTATGAGTGGAACTACTTATCGTTTAAGTAGCTTTGTCACCCCCTTTACTTCTGTACCCCCTGAGTTCGCTGTAGAGAGAAAGCACAGGTAAAGATAAAAAGGAGGACTCAAAGAAAAGTAACATGCAACCTCCACAAATAACAATTCTCCTGTATCGTAATTGCTTACAGCACAGCTCACCTTTGCCTCACCTTCCCTCTGGAAGCACCCTGCAGGCATCACAGCAGCAGTGAATCACACTGAGAGCCACAAGAGAGGACAAGGTGCCCAGGGGCGTGGAAGTCTGTTGGTGTTGAGAGCAACACCTGAACAAGACCCACTGCAATAGCAGCACAGGTGTGCTGGGAGAAAGGCTGTCAGCCTCTTCCCAACATTGATTTGTTGGTAGGTAAAGGAAAACTGAAAGCAGTCATGTCACACAGGCAAGTCTAGAACACCATCTCCAGCCAGAAAGCACCAGTTCCTCCAGCAGTGTGAGGTGTAGCCTCTCAGGTAGAGAATTTCCATGATCCAAAAGCTTCAGTCTTCGCTTGGAAGAGTATCAGGCACAGACACAACCCTGCTCTAAAGCAGAGGCCTGCCCAGCCATGAGGTCAGTGATATTATTCACAGCTGTGAGTATTACCTGAAATTAATAATGGGAAGGCTAAAAGGAAGCTGTTTCAGAGTCTCTGCAATCTTGCAACATGCCAGGAAAAGTCACAAAACTTCTCCCTTTTGTTCAAGTTCATCTGTCTCTGCCATACACAGCACTCAGCAGCAGCAGGCAGTTAGAAAGGAGTCTCCCCCAATGTCTGTACTCTGAGTCCCTGCAAAAATATAAAGTCTTCAATTCTTAGTAATTTTCACATTGTACTAGAATGGCTTTTTTTTTTCCTTATAAGTATTGTACATCAATGCTGTCACTATTTTTAACCACAGTACAGAGGAAAAGGAAATAAAAAAAGGAAACATGATAAAAATCTACAAAATGATCAGTGATTTAAAAGACTGACAGGATAAGAACATGAAATGTGAGCTTATCACTGTGAAAACTGAAGAACTGATCAAGGTAACTGTATCCAAGAAATAATTATAAGAAATCATCTCATAATGGTGCTTCGAATGGACTGAAATATGGCATTCAAGATATTTTAATAGAGAAGGAGCTTAACGCTAATCAAGGCAGGTGATGAAAAGGCCATAACTCAGAGCTTTGTGCAGAAGGCAAAGGAGAAAAAATAAATTATTGTTTAAAAAGCAAAGCACCAATATTCAGGTATTCTCTGGATCAGTGGAGGGAGTGATTCAAAGGCGAGCACTGCGGTTCTGAGTGCTGAGGAAGCTGCTGGTGCTCTCATTCGAGGGGCAGCAAAATACAGACACCTAACAAACAAATCCCATTTTATTAAAAGGACACCTACAAGGGCTTTATCAAGTTTTAACTATTGTTGCACCTGTTACTACCCACAGGTACAGCAATAAAATAGAAACTGAGAGCAGAGTTTCACAAGTGTGTTTGAAATGGATAACAGGCATATCCTGGAAAGGATTTCTATACATTCCACCCAAAACTTATGGTCCTGTCACACAGTATCTGGAACACACCTGTGCTCCATGTGTGCACACCCCTTTGTGTACATACATGTAAATACAGGTCTGTCTTTTGTAATTTCAGACCCTTGTAAGGTCAGAAATCTGTTTCACGATGGTAGAACTTCCTTTCGCTATTCACGAGCAGGTGAACGCCCGTCTGTACCAGAAACTTCATTTCCCAGCCGAACGCAGGAGCGGAGCCATTTTCAGTTTGGACAGAACCTTTCCTTGCGAGCCGGGATTCAGTCTCCTAGCAACAGCACGAACACCTTGCGAGCGAGTCTGCAGCTTACGTGCATGGGAGGGCCTCCACTGGGCAGCCACAAGACCATTGGCGGCAGGTTTCTTCCTGCAGGGGCTGATGATGAAGGCTCCCATCAGCAAAACTCAGAGCTGACGTACGTGTCCGGGCCCACCAAAGGCCCGCTGCCCCGCTGTCTGAGCACCCCATCCACACCCATCTCCTTTTTTCTCCTCTAGCTACAAGGGCCAGTGAGAAGCACTTACCTGAAGGATAAAGAGCAGGCATGTTGCACTCTTTGAGGGATCAAGCCCAAGTTGTTCTCATTTCTTGAATCGGAGCACCAGAGCTCTGGGTGTCTGAGGCCTATTCCGTGGTGTTCAAATCGCGCTGTCCCCCAGGAAGGCAGCCCTTGTCCCACCTGCCAGGACTGCAGCTGAATCCCCGGGCATCCCTTCATGGCCGGGATGCCCCCGCCCCAGCAGGCCTTTCCCCCCTCATCTGGCTGCAGCTGTAGCCTGACTGCAGCTTCCCCTGGATGCTGTCATCTTCAGAAGGCCTGATACGGAACAGGAAACTTGTGTTGCAATAGACCAGGCTAAATTTATAGCAATTTCCTTTTCTGATAGCTTCGCGGCAGGTGTCATTTTGGATGGAAGCTATTTTTTGTTCTTCACTACAATTTTTACCGCCAGCATGAAATGGAAGAATTGCAACGACTTCACAACAAAAAGAAGCAAATTAGGTCAGAGCAGCACCGTCACAAATATATTTCAGTGGGCTTTTACAGTCCGCTGAATCAACCAGATGAAATATATTCTGAAGACAAGATTAAATGAATCGATCCAATGATAAAAGACTAGAAAATAGGCAAACAGAAGCCACTTTCCTTTCCTAAATAGACCAGAACATAACAGTTGCTGTGCTGCTGCTGTATTGCTCAAGCTTCTGGCTGCATAACAAAGGTTAGACCATATTTACACTGCAAGTGGGCAAACACGTGGCATTGTGTCCAGCTGAGGAGATGCAGTATCCCATTGCTTGTCCAAGTCACAAAACCTATGGATTTTAGATCTCAGAACTGTTCCAGAACAAAATGCTCCCTTGGGATCTGATCACTAGAGGAAGATTTAAACACATCACACAGACACAACAGGGAGCTGGGGCAGAGTGATTTGCTCAGGTGTACAGCCAAAACTTCACAGAAACTTTGGATTTCTTCTTGGTCTTTTACATTACTCACAAACTCATTGCTCCTTTGGACAACTCGGCTATTCAAGGAGAAAGCTCTGGGAAATTTTTGCATCTCCTTCCCAACCATGGGTTGTAACCCCACACTGTTTCTTTCCCTGTGCTGTATTTATTTTCCCCACAAAGGTCCTGAAGCTGTGGTATACGGTAAGCAGAGGAGCTGGTACGTTTAAGCAGGGGTAACAGCAACCACAGCAGGTATTAACCACAAACCAGTCTGTGTGTGTGTTTTCCTGTGGTTTATGTCGATGTTTGCTAACTGCTCTAAACTTTGCTACCCTCACACGTTAATATTTTACTCTTCTGTTAGTCTGTAGGATGACATGTATGACGCTATCATGCCCACTAGAAATTCAAAGAACCAGTACTTCCTCTGAGGAGCACCAGTTAGTCTCCAGCCACAGTTATTGCTACTTTTCATTTTTGCCTCTCTTTCTTCATTTCCCAGCTACTCTCCTTAACAAAGTAGCTTCTTTTTATTCAAACCTGTCATTTGAAAACTACTCAACTATTTCTGGCAGATGTCTTATAATCAAACCAAGCAACCCAGTTTGTTTTTATCAAGCTTCTTGTATCACTACAGGCTCCCCCTTTTTTGTTCAGTGTGGGTCCGAGTTTTGGAGTAACCTCAGTGTGAGCAGTGACCAATCCTTCCTCCCAGCAAGGCAGGGTGCTGCAGGAGAAGGAGAACTCATAGCAGCATTAGCAAGATGATCTTCCTCTTTATTTCCATCTAACACTTTGGCAGCATTTGTGAGACTTCTCACACAACAATTACCTTTATAAGCAACCTCTGCAAACGTGGATCTGTTGGTTATGTTTTGGTTTCAGCAGTGAAGTCGCACACAGCTCCACTGCTCTGAGGGCTTGCCACAACGCAGAGCATGCAGCTGGTGCGCTTCAGTTTGCAGTCACTGAAATGGATCCACGCTTCTGATGCCTGTGAGACAGGTAACATCCAGCACATTCACTGTGGAGAAATCACCTGCTAATAGGCAGCAAAACTTCATATTGCTGAACAAGTAACTGCAAACAAACTCCCCAGATTTAGCCTGTTTGCCCCAGCAGTGAATCTCAACTATGTAATACGCTGTTCCTGTTTAAGCCTCTCCTGTTTTTCACCAAAAGACTTCAGAAAACCGCAGGCAAATTGCAGATTACTTTGGACCAGTAATCAAAAGATGAGCTCTTCTCATTATCAGCGCTTTCAAGAAACCACTGCCTACAGCAAAACCAAGTGAAGTTGAGGAATTTCCTTTTTAAGCTTTGTTTCAGCATATTTGTTTTACTAACCAGCAACGCTATTTAAGATCTTTGTCTCTACATGACAGCTGCAAGCTGTAAGGCGTTTTACAAAGTAATTGTTCTTTCTGAACCATACAAAAAAGGGTTTGTAAATGAAAAGATGACATTACATTATTCCTCTTTAGTTTCCTCCCTCAGATAGGAGCACTCCACAGATGATCTCAGATAAACGTGACCTGTGTAGGTCAATCCATTTGCCTTCTCCCACATGAAACAGCTGCCACCTTTTATTAGTATTAGGTGATCACACGGGAATAAAAGGCAGAAGCTTTCAGTGTCATAGAAAAAGGAATGCAGGGGCTGAACGCACTCTTACTCCAGAAGAAAAAGCAAATCCTTGTTATATTCTGATCCACAGCTCTTCCAAGATAATTTTTCCACTGACATGAGCAGGCACTAATGGGGGAGCTTCAGGTGAAAATCTTGCAAAAACAGTAATCCAGCACCCAGGAACTTCAGCAGTCTTGCAATGCAGACTTTGTAACACTGTCATTAGGACTAAACTTTCTATACATGAATCTGGTTAGCACGAACATTAACAGTGAACCAGGAGTAAATGTAGGAATGATTAGTGATTACAAAGGTGTAAATTATTGACAGCTATTAGTTATCTTGCTGTATTTTAAAATTATGTCTGACATCAAAAATGTGAGTAGCTTTAAATTGTTAGCTTTGTGTTTAAAAATCTGATGTCTAACTCTTTATAAACTTTAGTCTACATGAACAAAAATATTTTCAAGAGTTGCTAAAAAGTCACAGATAATAATGCCTACTAAAAGCCTAATTATCCTTTGGAGAAATTAGTTGTTGCTGGTGTGTGTGTGTTGGGGGGGGTCTTAACAGTAGATTCTTTTTCCCCTAAAGTGGTCTTGCTGCATTTTATTCAAATATACTGGAACATGTGCACTTTTTTCCCCAGTCACTTTAAAGATCATCTTCTGATGTTTTACAAGCCACTACTCTTTTACAGACCACCAGCTGAGAACACTGCCCTGGACTACACACACATTGGCTGAACCCAGCTGGCAATTTTTACAAAACATCCCAGTACCCACTGTTCTCCTCTCTTTTTTTTTTCTTTTTAATTCTGCTTCATGCCATTAAGTCAGATGTATGCATAAACTAAGCAACACGAATAAAGTTCACGCTGACACTGTCATGACTCAACTCCTTCTAAAATACAGTGATAAGCAAGCCTTTAATCTCTAGTGCTAGAATGACTCAGTTTCATGAACAACTCACCTAATTAACCAGGACATGATTTAAGTAATGTCATCTGTAATAGTGTGATGGTCTACTGTAGGAAATACCAAATGCATCATTTTTCATTTCTGTTTTCAAACCAGCATCTTGATTTCAATGAAAATTACAATTATTTGAACTGATGCACGTGCCACAACCTCACAAGATACCTTCTGATTTGTATCGAGGGACCAGGCGGTCTGGCAGGTTCCACACTGCTGGCATAATGCAGATGTTTAATCAGATTTAAAGGATTGTAAGCTTGAAAGATATCCCACACGTGAAGTTGAAGATTATAAAGCGAAAAACTTTTCAAAGTATTAAAATAAATCCTGAGTTACAAGATGTTTATTGTTATAGAAGCTTTAAACAGATGTGTTTGTTTTGATCCCCTTGTTCCATCACTTTTGTTACAGCATTTTTAGAGCTACAAGGGGCAGAGCCAGCTGTTGATTTGCGATCTGAAGTTTCTGCAGAGGATGTGGGTTTGCTGTCAGTACGTTCACGTACGTTTGTACTGAACACACCTGTAGGCTTTTTTCTTTTTATTTTAGCTTCTAAACACTGAAGACAGCCATAACAAATATATATTCCCACAGCAGTATGCAGGACACTGAGGCTCACAACCCAGTTTTATTACCACAGGAGTGTTTCTGAGCTCCAGGCACAGACACATCAGGTGGTCTTGTTCTGATGCATCGGGTCTGCAAGTTCAGTTCTTGTTTTCCAAAGAAATTCATTGGTCTTTTTTCAAAAGAAATGTATAACTTTGTATTGCTACAAATGCACCTCAGCTCTTGCTACAGTTGAATTGCATCTTTACAGACCAGGGAATGACTTGGTTTATTAACTTGCAGTGCCACCTAGCAAACACCCTTAAAATTTTTTTTGTGATATAATTTTTTTACAAATGACAGCTTAGGGCTTTCATATTAAAAAAGAGAAAAAGATAAACTCATGCTTGCAGTATTTCAAGCACCGAGTGCATAGTTTTGTTTTGAACAGTTAAATTCCAGCTCAAAATTATGCTTGCAAATAGCATAAGAACATGCCAGGTGTTCACACACCTAAAATTCCAGTACATGAACTCAGAGAACTTGGTTCAGACATAGTCCCTTAGAGATTTGTCTAATAATATTATTAGTTTTATTTTTATTTATACAATTCAGTTTTAGATCAGCACTGAATTTGTTGGAGTTTTGAGATGAGAAGCTCCTGCCACCAAAATAAGGCTTTTAGCTTATCAAGACACATCAATGCCTCGTATGAAATTCTTCTTAGACTTCCCTGAAAGCTACACCAGCTTGATTTACTCTGCTTTAAAATAACAACCATGTCCCAGGACAAAACAAGTTTAGGTACTTAAGTCTGTGCCTGAACCATAAAGCTCTCCCACAGACCCACATGGGGATTCAAATGCAGCAATTCCGAACAAACGCTACAACCGCTTTGTTATCCTAAATATCCAACAGGAAGCTGTTTCCTGTTCAATTCCTGTGCCAAACTGTACTAAGCCACTTTGAAATAAAAGAGGGTATGAACAAGCAAGCTAAAAGCAGCCTCAAAACATCAAGACTGAGGGCCAGAGAAAAAAACTCTGCAGCCTAACCTTACCCCTCCTGGTACGGCATCTTCAACCAGCTACACTGTAAGCTCCCTGAATAAAGCCGCTTGTCTTATTCACAACATCCGCATGCATCAGTATTTAGGCAGTACTCTGGCAGCAATACAAAATGATAGTTTTATTGCTGCCCTTAGAATTTCTAAACAGAGTTTTGCTATGATACCTCCTGGTGGAAAGAGAAGCCGCTACATGTTTGACAGAGTTCAAGAAATGAAGCAAGTCGGGTAAGTTTGGGTAAGATTGGATATTAGTGCCTCACTTGCCATCGCACTAAGTACAGAAAAAAGAAAACAGGTCATGCATTTCAAGCCTCTTATCAGAATGCAGATTTTGTAACTGAACCAAGCCTCCACACCCTACCTTGAGAAGTCTTACAATTCTCACACACCACAAAGCACTATGCATACTTTCACTCATGGCCTTAAACACTTTCCTTGTCCTCTAAGTTGCAGAGATATGACTCTGTATTTATAAATTCATCGTTTTCCTTCAGGAGAGATTCTTAGTGCTAGAACCCATGGCATACCACAGTAAAGTAGGTAGTGTGGGTGTTTTCCACCTTATTTTATTAAATCAGTAGTATTTTTTTTCGCTCTTGTATAATACAAAGTCATGGCAAGTGCTGTTTTCCTCCTTCAAAATTTAAGGAAACCCACTTTATTAATAAGATAATTACTATGGTGTAACTTCACTTTTGCTGTATAAGCTGAAGAAAACACTTGTTGCCAGCCCACAGATGAGCATGGCTGGCTTCTGAAGTTCTTAACAGGTATGTAAGACAACAAAATACCTTCAATACACCTGAAACTCCCTAGTCACAGACTAACCTTCATGGTATTTAATATTTAAATTACACATAAAACGGTTTTACTCAAATACATCACTTACTCAATTTCTTCAGACTGTGGGCACTGTCATCAAAATTACCCAAATCCAGAAAAACTAGGCTTGTAAAACTCAGGTCATGAAAGGAATTAAGTGGTCGATTATACAGGAACTACACATAAACCGCACTTGGTGGTCACCTTCAAGCATATCTTCAAAGACCCTTCGGCTTTGGCTGTCCTACCTCAGATAGCCAGGAGTCACCAAAGCTTAACAGCACCGTGTAGAAATACTGCAGAATCCTAGGGCTGCCTTTGGCTCTAAAAATCTGACTACAGACGTTAGTCTGGGTTTCTCTGTCACTCTGGTAGTAGCTCTACCCTGACTGTTATTGCAGTGAGCACTCCTTCCCTAAATACACAGTGCTGCTGCTACAAGCTGCAGGATGGTGACTGAAAGTCTCATCAGCGTGGAATTTTTCTTGGCAATTCCCTATGAAGGGCTTTGTAGTGCTAATGAGCAGCTAGAGATTAACAGTTACTGTTGTGTTGTTGTTTTGTTTAAACCACTACATGTATTATTTCAATTTACGTTGGCCCGTTAGGAGAATGAGTAAAAACTTTCAACACTACGCTCTTGTGCTAGGTCATTCTCAAGGCTGCAATAATTAAAGTAATTCTCAATTATCACTTGCACAATTAAGCAGTCATTCCAAAATTTCTCAGTTGTTTTTTTAATAGTGAAAATTGTTTATTTCCACATAATTTCATATTTTTATATAAAAACAGACACCAACAAATATGAAATTAAAAAAAGTAATAGATGTGGAAGATAGAAATACCACGTTGTATCTCCACATGATATAGACACTGCAGAGAGACATTGAAACCCCATGCATTTCCTGTGAATACTCTTTTTTTTTTTTTTTTTCCATTTATATTTCTAGTATTGAGGAAATGTTGGGTCAATTTTACTGGCCCAAGCCATGAGGCCCCCTTTAATATCCTTAGCTAATACAGGCCCATATTCTTTAACAGGTAACTCCTGAATAATTCTGACAGCCTTCTGGGAGTCATTTCCTAACTTGCAAACAACATATACAGGAAAAGATGTTTGGCCATTAGTTCTCTGCTTTTCTTCACAGATTCGTTTTTCTAAGTATTCCAAATATTCTTCACTTTTTTCCTCTAATTTACTCAAGGGAATGTGGACAGCGTGTGCCAGGCTACAGATATCCACCTCAACCTGGGGACGAACATCTAACAATACATGAGGAACTTGATCATCCAACAGTTTTTTGTATTCCTCTACAGATATCCTGTCTTTACTGGACAGCAGATGTAAAGTCCTACATTTGTCTGTTGCAGAAGACCCACAAAACGCCTCATAATCCTGAAGGCGAGTGACAGACGGATTGTCCCCACAAACAGCACAGTCTGCTTTCTTTGGTCTTAACTTGATGTTGCGAAACTTCCCTTCCCGAGCATCGAACATCAGCATGAACTGATTGAAGGAGGAACCCATTCCCGAGGCTATCTTCAACACTTCCAAGGCCTGAATGCAGCCCATGATGCCCGGCACAACACCCAGCACGCCCCCATCCGCACAGTTTGTCACCGTCTCTGGTGGAGGGGGCTTGGGGAAGAGACACCGGTAGCAGGGTCCCCCTTGGTAGTTGTACACCACTAGCTGCCCCTCCAGCCGGAGGGCACTGCCGGACACCAGGGGCTTCCCAGCCAGGACGCAGGCGTCGTTCACCAGGTACCTGGTGGGGACGTTGTCGGAGCAGTCGGCCACCACGTCGTACTGCCGCACCAGCTCCAGGGCGGCGCTCGGGTTCAGGGCGCCGCAGTAGGGCACGTAATGTACCGTGGAATTCAGCAGCCTCAGGGTCGCCGCGGCAGACACGGCTTTGGGGAGCCCCCGGCGGGCCTCCCCGTGCAGCACCTGCCGGTGCAGGTTGCTGGTCTCCACCACGTCGTGATCCACCAGCCCCAGGCGGCCGATGCCGGCCGCGGCCAGGTACTGCGCGAGGGGGCAGCCCAGCCCTCCGCAGCCCACCACGAGCACGGAGCAGCGGGCGAGGCGCAGCTGCCCCTGCACGCCCAGCTCGGGCAGTACCAGCTGCCGGCTGTACCGCAGGATGGCGGCGGCGCTCAGCGAGGCCTGCGCGGGCAGGGGAGGGAGCTCGGCGGGAAAAGCGGCGGCGCTAACTCCAGCTGACCCCTCCTCGGTATCCGCACCTCTCTCCCCCGCCAGCACTTCAGCCAGCCGCTCCCTCAGGCCGCGCAGCTCCCGCTCCCGCCGCTCGATCTCGGCGCCCAGCCGCAGCGCCTCCGCTCCGCCCGCCATGCTGGATAAAATGGCGGCGGGGAGTCCGCTTCCGCTTCCGGCCGGGCGCTTCCGGCCGGGAGGCGCTGAGGGGCCGGCTGCGGGCAGCGCCGTGCTATGGCGGCGGGGGGGGCCGGGAAGGTGTCGGTGCTGCTGCCCACATACGAGGAGCGCCACAACCTGCCGCTCGTCGTCTGGCTGCTCGTGCGCACCTTCCAGGACAGGTACGGGGTGCTGGGGGTGTTGTGGAGCGAGGTGTCTCGGCTTGAGGGGCAGCGCTGAGCGCCCCAGTGGGAGCCCCTCTGTGGGGAAATCGCCCCCGGCTCCGCGCTGGGGCCGTGCGGGGCAGGCAGCGAAACCGGGCACTGCCTTAAAATAGGTCTCGTTTCAGTGGAATCGACTTTGAAATTATCATCATCGATGATGGAAGCCCGGACGGGACGCAGGAAGTTGCGGAACAACTGGAGAAGATATACGGGTCAGATAAAATTGTGAGTTGCACGCTTTGTTTGGGGTTCGTTTTGTATTGGAAAGCACTTGAAATTTCTAAAGAACTCGAATAGACTCCCTGGATCCTGCACTGACTTTCCTTACCCCCTTAAACAAGGATATAAAGTTACTTGTTTTAAAAACAAGTTACTTAAGTTTTGCACACCCCTTAAGCAAACATAAAATTGCAACAGTTGCTTACCAGCATTATGAACTCTTACACAGAATCATAAATTAATGCTTACAGAGGTTCTCAGCACTTTGTGCGTTGCTGTGTGCTACTGAATAATGTGTTTGGTTGGTACTTTGTGCACGCCTGAGGGAAAGGTGAGGTTTGGACCCAGCTGCGTTTCATTTTCTGTGGCTGCAGGAATTGGAAAATTAAAAAAAATGGGCAGCTAGTTGGTTGTGGGATTTATTTGTAATGTCTGGTTGCATTTCTCAATAACAAGAGTAATTTTTTTTCTATTGTATTAATGTAGAGCCAGCAGTTGTATATAACAAGATACTGCCATTTACTTATTCCTTGTGAGTTATTAAAGCCAGTTTTGGGGGAGGATAAAAGCTTTATCACAGAAGAGTGGAAAAACTCCAAGTTGAGTTTGACAGTTTTGTGCTGTAAGCAGTGTCAGGCTCTTTTCCAATCTATTACTGTGTAATTGTAAAGTTTTTAAAAGTATTTGTTGTTGGGTTTTTTGTTTGTTTATTTTTTCCCCAAGCAAAGTCAGTGTTCTGATTTGTCCTCAGGGTGTTTCATCCAAATAATTTCATGGGGCTCCTTGCTTACTGAATGTGGTATGTAGATAACTCGAGAGGACAGCACGTTTTAGGGAGTAGATGAGGCGTTGAAGTGATTTTTTTTTTTGTAAACTTTGACTATTAAAGAACTATTATTCAGCTTTGACTATTAAAGAAAAACAATCATGGGGGAAGCAAAAATCAAAATAATGAATTATTAGAAGGACTAATGATTGTTCTCAATACCCTTGTTGTTCTCCAACTCACGTTAGTTACAACCTCTCAGATAAGGTAACAAAATTAGCCAAGTTCTAAAAGTCAGTATCCATGGGTTATACCTTGTATGCACATGAAAATCTTGAAATTTATATTCAGTACTAAAAGTATATTAAATCATTCTGGGGAACTTGCTAAAATATTGAGTGAGTGTTTTCCATTCCCTAAATTAATGATACCGGGGAGACCTTTGTTTGAATTCATATGCATGTATTTGATAGTGGAATTTGAGGAAATACTTTAATTACAGAGATGGAACTTTTAATATTTATTTTTTTACTGCAAAAATACAAGTAAAGCTTATAAGGAGTTTGTTTTTAAATGTGACCTGATCAAATGCCTGCTTAAAATAATGGTTTGTTTCTCTTACATTTTGTCAGATTAATTTTTTTTTGTGTGTGTATAGTGAAAAGGAATTTTCAGTTTTTATATTGAAAGTCCGGAATTTAAAGATGTCACTAAAAGTAATTTAGAACTGTTCCTCAATTAATTTATATGTATTTTAATATATCCTGCAGCTTTTAAGACCCAGAGAAAAGAAGTTGGGCCTTGGTAAGTCCTTATCAAGTCTGGTTTGTTGTTTAAAAAAAAAAAAGTTATATTCTTTGTTTGATTCTGGTGTATAAAGTTCCAGAAGAATCAAAGTAAAGCCCAAATCTGCAAATATGTTTTCACCAAGCTTGTATAAGTGAACAAAGTTTAAAAGCATGCACGTAAAAATCACAGTGTATTACAGCAAGTTAACCACAACCTCAAACCTGAAGCCTGCGGTGACTGCTGTGCTGTACAGCTGTGCTTTCCTGTTAGCGTGCGCCTCTTCTCCTCCCACACAGCGTTTGCTGATTACAGAATAAGGGACGGGGATTGAGACAAGCAGTACCTGTTCAAAGAGCAGCTGCCCTTTCTGTATGGAGCCTACTGATTCAGAGCGGACAGTGGCGCTTTCTGTGGTATCTACCTGTGTATAGGATGCTTCAAAAAGTGGGCCATGGCTTGTGCAGGCTCCAAGCCTGGGACACTCCTCGGTCACACCTTTGCACAGAACTCTTCACTGTCAGCTCATGTCAGCGTAACTGTTCAATTAGCTTTAATTATGACTATAAATAAAAAAATGCATATCTGACATGTCTAGCACTCAAACTACTAAGTATTGTCTCACCTATTAACTAACACATGAACTGAAGCCCTTGAAGTGCATTACAGAAGTTACTCGTGTTCCAGAAGCCCTCACTGATTTGGTAGCCAGTCTTGTGCCATTGAGCTAAATCATTAAAGTTTTCATGGAATGACACAAGACTGCAATTTTGTAGATCTGATTTTGTATTTCACAGAAAGTCTAAGTCAAGCCTGTCTTCCTTTGCTTCAGAAAAAGCACCCTTAGGAGGTCGTAAATGTCATTAAAACTGGCAGTATCGAAGCCATCCTAAAACAAAGTTGAGATGATTCATTGTGTAAAGATTCATGTCTCAGATCCCTTTCCCTCTCCTCTTTTACAATAGGAATGGAAAAAATGATAAAATGCAGTATGTATGTTTCTGGTTTATTGGATATCAGTATCTGTCTTTCTCCACATCTTGGCAACCATTTGGTAAAATATTTCAGGTGTCTTATGTACCAAGTAGTGCAGCTAACAACTTTCTCCATTCCACTGACAAAACCAAAGTTCTCCTTTTCTAAACACTGAATTGTCTAAATTCACCTTTATGCTTTTTTCTACATATCTCATTTATTTAAGAAACTCTAAGAAGCGTACACATCTTAATTTTTCTGTTTTCTGCTTTTAGAGCTTTTGTCCTAATTTGACTGGTATTATAGCATAAGCTGATTGATTTACATCTTCATGTACCATGTTAACCAATCCTACACAATACACAAACCTGCAACACTTCTACTGTGTAACTTTGGAAATGACACGGGAAAGAAAAGAAAGACAGGTTGTTCATTAACCAGGACCTGTGACACTGCCTGCTAAGGACATCAGTTAAGAGTGTTTTGGTTTCAGTTTTAGCTATTCCTTATGAAGTTAAAAGAATAATTTGGATTAATGAACAGGTTTTAATCTCTGTTAGGCTGCCGCACTGTTCTTGGAAGCAGTGCTATCTTTGAGTGATCTGACTCAGATCAGAAATTGGCATTATTGAGGAAAGTTCTAATAGCAAGACTTGCTCGTATCAGAGAGCTGCATCAGTTCATACAGGATGAATAAACCACAAAATCTGTAAGGAAGGGGAAAAAAAATATTTTTAGGAATATAATTCATGGTGTCATGAGAATAAATCAAAATGTATATTCTATTAATAGGAAATCCTGAGTATAGAACAGTTTTTTTTCTTAAACCCTGTGATTATTTCGTATCCCATTTCCATTTTTTTATAGCACTTAAGTGCCAGTGGTGCTTCTGAATGTTATTTCAAATAGTGACCCACTTATCAAGTCGTTTCTCTATGCATTTGTAGTGCAGTAGGGTTTGACAAGACTTGTATTTCTAAAATCTGGTACTGAAAGTATAGGGAAAGGGGAAACGGTTTTAGTGTTTGACCTCTGATACATCATTTAAAAAAAAATTTAGGAGTATTTAATTAATCCTTTTCTGGTAGAGATTAAAGAGTTTAGAAAAATAAGTGAAGACTGGCTAGAAGATTGCATATGTTAAAATACTGAGGGAAATTACTTCTGTATTGTTTTCATCAGGCACTGCTTACATTCATGGAATGAAGTATGCCACTGGGGAATTTATTGTTATTATGGATGCTGACCTCTCTCACCATGTAAGTTGTATTTTATGTACTGTTTTTAATCTATTGTAATTACATATTCATTGTTCCTACCTTTCTTTTATCTCATCTCATCTGTTTTCTTTCTATTTCAGCCAAAATTTATTCCAGAGTTTATCAGGTAGGTAATAGTTCTTGTATAAGTGAATGACTTCTAAACATTTATTGTTTTGTAGTAAAACTGGAAAGCTTTAGGTTATTTTATAGCAATCTAACTAGCGAGAAAACTGTAAAGGCAAGAATTCAAATAAAAGTTATTGGACCTAGTTAATTTGTTCCAAAATAGAACAGAAAAAATAATTAGCTTCAAACTGGAGCAAAGATCCCCAAGTTTAAACTGACAGAGAACATGTGTGGCTAAGTACTTCTCATTCTTTTGAAAAGCTGTGTGTATATATATATGTGTGTGTGTGTGTGTGTATGTATGTATATATATATATTAATACATACACACACAGGCAGAAGATCATTAGGATTAGAAGATAATCTTTTTTATTTTTCTAACGATCTCACATGTTTGTAGGGATGCTGATTGGAGGACCCATTCCTCACTTAATTGTGAAGTACTTCTCTCCTGCCTGCCTACCTCTTATCTTCCCCTCTCTGTAATATTTCAATTTGTGAGAAGCAGTAAACAGGCGTTACAATGGAGGCTAAGGGTAGTTCAATAATTTTCAACTTTCTTCCTAAGTAGTACCAGAGGCTTACAACATTTAGATATGGTCCTGCATCAGTTTAGGCATGGTATGGATAGTCCCAGACCTCTTTTTTTTTTTTTTTCCCTTATTATGTGTCTGAGTGATTTAAATGTTTAAATCAGCATTTGGTCTTACCTTTACTTTTATACTAGAGAGACTTGCTTTGAAAATAAGATACTCTGAGATTGTTCTTTATAAGAGAGCAATTAAGCATTTTTTCAATGTATAATGCACCATAGCCACCCTTACTATCATTTTCCTATCTTCTGTACTTACTTGTTTAAAGGTTTGTAAAATACAGAATTTGTATTAAGAGTGATGATTCTCATTTTGATATATATACTGACTTTATGCAAATACTGTTCCTGGTTTGTTCTGATGAAATCAATTGCTTATAGAAAGCAGAAAGAAGGCAATTTTGATATTGTGTCTGGGACGAGATATAAAGGAAACGGAGGAGTACATGGCTGGGATTTGAAAAGAAAGTTAATCAGGTTAGTAGTTTTTAGATACTTACACATAAACTTGTTGTTTAGAAATTAATAAAAATTCCAAGCACAGAACTCCAATAAATCAATGTGAACTGAATTGAGTCTTTAGTTAATTGTACTGGGTACTGCAAAATTATGTTAAGTAATAGGAGTATGCACAGTCTGTAGATTCTTCAATTAAAAATAACAAAGAACTTAATGATACAACTAGGTTTGAGAAATTGGTTGGTACAATGTAAAAATGTAAAAATCTGCACAGCGTCAGTTTGGGAGGCTTTTTCAGTTTATCATCCAAAGAATGAGCTGAGACTGACACTTGTCTCAAGTTTGAATGATGTGTTTAGTTAGCTTTAAGAGCTGCAAAGGTCCTTTCCCTCAACAGTAAATGACTTGCTAAACCCCTCTGTTGACACTCTTCTGACACACTTTGCTAGAAGTTAAGGATTATCTGGCATGATCAATGTCAATAAATTATTACTTAGACCTAATTGGAAAAGGGTTACAGTGAGCACCAAGGAAAAGTTTCACCCCCAAAGCAGAGGAAGACTGTATCAAGGTCATATAAGCACATGGAGCATCTCACGCTTATAGGGGCTCACAGATTTTGAGCAGCTAATCAACAAGTTTCTTCTAAATAACATCTTTTCTCTTCTAAGTGTTTTAAGAGAATAGGCATAACTTACTGCTGTTGTTTTTGTTGGTTTTTTTTTTACTGTAAAGAATTTGGAGATGAAGTGTTAACAGTCTGATTAGGAGATGGTATCACAGGGATGTTATTTGGACTTCTCCCTTTTTTTAACGGCTAGAATAAGTGCTTATTTTTTTGTGAATGGGAGGAATTTGTACAGTGTATTTACACCCATCCCTGAAGGGAAGGAAAAAAAAAAAAAAAGAAAAGAAAAGAACAAAGAAAGAAAAAAGAAGAGTAATGGGTGTTACAGAGAAATCCTTTTGTATCAAACACTACAATGTGAAGGAGTTGGACATCTCATCTGTATGTAATACAGCCCTGAGCAACGTAGTCATTAATGACTTTTCAGTCTTGCAACATTTTTCATCTGTGGAGCTTTTCCTTATTATACTAAGTAAGCAGAGTAAACCAAAACTGAATCTTGCTTTTCTAAATCCAAGTCTAACATTCATCCAGGAAGCAATTTTATTCTTCTCTGTTAGTAAATGTTACAGGAAAAACATTATTTTGTCTGTTGTCAAATTTATTTCTTTTGTACTGTATCACAGTGTGCGGTTGTACTGACAATTCTACTATAAACAGACTGTAAAACTAATTTCTGAATTTTTTTTTCTGTCATAAAGTTCAACAATCTGTTAATAATTTGCATTTGAAAAACAAAATGATGGGATGTGACTTAAGACAAACATTTAGGAATCAAATCTAACAGTGAAAATATATTAGGAATACAATTGTTTCCTCCTAAGCAATTAAAAGTTTCTTTTTTGATATTTACTTATTTTCTAGAAACTCTGCTTGATCTTTCTGAATTATGTACTGGGTAATTTTGACATTTGTGTTTTCTTTGCAGTCGTGGAGCCAATTTTATAACTCAGGTTTTGCTGAGGCCGGGTGCATCAGACTTAACAGGAAGTTTCAGGTACGGGCCTGGTACGCAAGTCATAAAGTCTATTTGAAATTAAGAAACTGCTAAACAAGGAACTGGAGTAAGAACAGACCTTTACAGAGGACTGTGACGTCTGTTTGAGAAGGGTGTAAGAAACAGCAGACCAGATTGCAAGACCTGTTGCTTGTGTCACTTTGTTAATGATTTTTTAAAACAGTGATGATATGAATGAGTGATCACAGTTAAGATTCCTACACGTGGTACGTTGATTTCTGAAGTTCAAAACTGTTTCGGGTTTCATTTTCTCTGTAATCATTTACAGGTTATACAGAAAAGAAGTCTTACAGAAACTAATGGAAAAATGTGTTTCTAAAGGATACGTCTTCCAGATGGAAATGATTGTTCGGGCCAGACAGCTAGGATATACTATTGGAGAGGTACAGTAAAAGTCCTGATAAGTGTATTATGCTTTCATTTAAATGTAGGTGCAGATTGCTGTACCAGTCAGGTTTGTGACATGGGCTCTGTCACTGGTCAGTTATGCTGTCCTCCACAATTCATTTGTAACATTCCCAATCTTCCTCCTTTGGTTTCTCCCATGTGGGAAGATTTCTAACATCTGAAGAGCTGCTTCATTTTTCTGCTTCAGCACTGCTTTAAAGATATCTTTAAAGATATCCTTTGCAATATCTGCAACAAACTTGACAGTGTTCAGATTGCTAACATAGACCTATATATAAGATTATTTTATTGCTTTGGGGTTTTTAAAAAACTGTTTATCATATCTATATTGTAACTTCCTGGTGCAGGATAATTTTCCATTAAGTCCATTGATACAATATTTCCTGACCAATAGTTACGATTCCTAGATGGTTTATGGTTATCCAAATAATGATACTGGCATTTCAGAAGAGTTGACATTTACATGTCTAATTCCTGGCTTGCAGATGCTGCTTTTGTAGCCACAGGTTACAAAATTTTTTCATGTAGTTGTAAAATCTGCAGAATTATGAGGGTTAAACAATTCTTATGCAAAGTTAAAAATGAAGATTTCTGCGACCTTCCAGTCTAAACGAAACAAAGGGGTATCATGGTAAGATAACTGACACAAGCTCCACGCACCCGTTTCATTTTGCTGTGTTTCTGTGCCATAAGTGAAATGTACCACGGTCCATGGAACATGCCCTTCTGGAAATGCCTCCTTTAAGACTAACAACAGAGCTTTCCGTGCAAGAACGGCCAAGTCCAGGAACAACGCAGGTGGTTAATCCCTATCCTGAAGGGGAAGACTGGATACTTCTTGGTAGATTAGATATAAATGGTTCTTCCATCACTGGTCACAAAATAGCACATCTGACATCCAGAGCTGACTATGTCTTCAGTGATTTCTGGTCCTGCCCCATTGATCAGCTGTCCCCAGGTGCCATGATGCTTACTGGGATTACCAAAAGGGACCTTACTAAGAAAGCTAAAATCATTAAGTCTATCTGCGTGCCTTGTTAGGTCTTCTTTCCCTGGTTTCCCTTCTACCATGGACTGATGTGCTTAGAATTTTGAGAAATCCTCAGTCCTGGCACAGCTGCAAGGGTGTGGTAATTTTTGTGTTCCACTTGCCAGATCATTTCTGGTTGAAACTGCCAGCAAAAACTAAGCCAATTTTTTAATGACTTTTGCAAATGCAATTCTTTATTTTAGCTGAAGTATCTTGATTTCACACACAAATATATATGGAAATTTTTGAATATTCTGTTACAGTATTGGCAAAATGACCTGTCATATGTCATTGTACGTGGTCAAATTACTGAAAAGGAGTGTGTTCCTCACACTTAGTGAGTGGTGAGTTAATCTGGAGGGTATGATCACCTAAGTAAGGGAAACAAAATAACTTTTAAATGACTTTCTATCCTCTAAATAACCTGTAAAATGGTCAAAGACTGACAAAGGTAGGTATTGCTTGTAAAAATATTCACTAACTGACATACTCAGATGTCATCTTCTAGCCAGTGATGAGGTTGAGCAGAATGCTGTTTCACAGTGGCAGGAGATGGTTGCTTTCCAGAGGCATTTTCTTAAAGTTACTTTATTTAGCTAACAGGGAAAGTGATGACGGTTCACGTTAAGCCCCTGGACTGTTAGCGTACTTAGGCTTTTAAGGTTGTTCTAACAGCTGTGTCATCCAACCGCTCAGTAACATCTTTGGATCATCTTTAAAAGTGATAAACCAAGTATTTTCATGCTATCCAGCTATGGGCCATCACTAAAGTCATTGGTAAGAAGAACTGAGATGATGGAAGCCAACCTAAGGCTTTCTGAACTCCACCATAGAAAAGTGCTATAGTTTGATGTCCGTGTTTTGCCTTTCTCTTTCTCTCTTTTTTTTTTTTAACATAATTTCTGGTTATTTAGGTTTTGAACCTTAAAAATAGTTTTCCTTGTTTCAACAGGTTCCTATTTCATTTGTGGACCGTGTCTATGGAGAATCTAAACTGGGAGGCAATGAAATAGTCTCCTTCTTAAAGGGACTCTTGACCTTGTTTGCTACAACATGAGACTTTCTAAAAAATGAATTTAGGATAAAAACATTTTCTGACCTCTGTGTGGCTTTTAGCATGTAATAGCAGAAGCTTGATAATTTGCCTGGTGACCAGAAGACCCTCTATGATAAATGAACTGCACGTTAAACAAGTCAAAGTAAAGACTAATACCCTATGCCTTTTAAAAAAAAAAATAATGAAGTCTAATAAAGAACACAAAGCTAAATTGTATTATGCATTTAGAAATGAATCATTATTCAGCAGAAGATGATTTTGAAATAAAGATGAGCAAGTACCTTAAAAATATTATTTTTTTTCTTTGTTCTGTGTTTTGCAGATAGTATTTTAAATATATACTAGTTAGTTCCCTTTATTTCTTCGATGCAGATGTACGTCTGTGTTACAGCAGATATAAAACAACGGTGTTTCTACAGAACTGATAATAACTTATGTAGTTTAAGAGGAAGTACAGATGAGTACAGTGTTTGTTCTTTCAGCTTTGTTCTTTTTAAATTTGCCGCTAGGCTAGAAACAGAGAATATTCTTGGGATAAGAAAGAGAATCACTGGGATAGTTTTGTATTGTGTATGCATGTCCAGAAATAGATGATTCTTTTTTCCTACTTTCTTTAAAAAGTAAACATTTTTAGAATCTCAAACAGGAGGATAACATCTCACACAACTTTAGAGTGATAGAGAACACAATTGAATAGAAAACCTCACTGAAGACATATGAGAGATTTTTCTTACATCAAGTAACATTTTGCAATGTAATATCTATACTTGCTCCAGATCCTGATTGGAAAAAAATACAAACGGTATAATACTCCTGACTGTTGGTTGGTTTGTTTGTTTTGTTTTTTCTGTCTCACTATTTGACCTAGTCAGAACTCAGAAATGCTGAAGAGCTTGCAATCAAATATGCATTTTAAGGGAGTTTTTTTGTTTTTTTTTTTTTTTTAAAGGAGCAAACAGGAAGATTAAATTGTTCTGATAATGGCTTTGTATACAAGAAAAATATATCCTTGCATTTTTGGGGGGATGGGAGGAGGGAAGGGTGGTTCTGTTAAAATATGCATCTCAGAAAATGGTGGGAGAGGAGAAACAACAAATACTTTAATGATTGTACTTATTTTGCTTGTATTTTGTTTGAATTCCTCTAATACACTAAATGCAGTTGTTAATATTAAAAAAAAATGTTAAAAGTCTGTACATTAAATAATAAATTCACATTTCAGATAGTCATTTTTAAAAAATTAGCCCACTCAACGACGTAAAAACTTCAAAATCCAAACTTAATTTTCTAGTGGATTGTTTTAATTAAAGATACTCCTTTTGTTTTTTAGTGAAGTTATTCAGATTCTGCTATTTTTCCCCTTTTCTGAGTACTCACAGCAGATGTTTTGAAATAATAAATGCTTTAAAATAATAAAAAGGTAGCTGTAGGTTTTGAATCTACCTGTAACTGAATTACAGTGACTTAACTGTACATTTTGTGACATTTGCCTGTACTTTCCCAGCAAATTATGTTCATCTCTCTATAATTTAATTTGGTGCAGGCTAATCTGATCTAATAATATATACAGAAATCTCTGGGCCTGAAGGACCATGGAACTCTCATGTGAATAGGTTTCATCTATTTATGTTTCATTTGGAGCATCCATGGCTAAAATAAACATTTTAAGTTTGAAATAGGTACAAAATTTTTAATTACCATATAGCTTTTAGAAGTTGCTTTGCATTTTCATACAAGTGGAAACCGTTTCCTAGAATACATATTGAGCCTCAGCAAGATCGTATATTTCTCAGACTTCTGTGTAACTGAAGTAATATTAGTTACTTGTGATCTAGCTGCTGGGAATTAGAATATATATGCCTTTTTTTTTTTTTTTTTTTTTTTTTTTTAACGAAAACTACCTGGTAAATTCCCTTCATTGCAAAGTCATCTATTTATGAGATAGCATTTGAAGTAAGTTGCTTTTAAATATAAATTAGGATCATTATATGCAGTGTATTTTGTGTGCTCCAGTACATGCAAGTTTGAAGCATGACTGGGCTATATTCAGTTTCTAGATAAATAGATAATGTTCCTTATTATGCTTAAACACAACGGAATTTAGGTTATCATAAAGAAAAATGCTTTAAAGAAACTAAAGCAAGTGTTTCATGTCAGCAGTACACAAGCAGAAAGATGCATTCTGCAGTACTTCCTGAGACAAGAAAAGGTCACAGGAGTGAAACTGATTTAATCGCCTGCACCAAGCTACTCATAGAAAATGCTATTAAAAGGACCTAATAAAACGTGGATCCAGTGGACAGAAGCAGAATTAATGCCACTGCTGGCTGCAGAGTAGCTCTGCAAGCTTTCCTTGAGTTAGCAGGCAATGGATACGTATGCGTATTTTACTGTATATATCATGAAAAATAACTTTTTTTTCCCCCTAGCCAAAGACTGTATATTTCTTCAGAAAGGGGAGTGGGCTACAGGTAACTCACTAAATACTGAATGCGCTTTCAAAAGTTCCCTTACTGCAAGTTTTAAAAGCCTCAACTTCAGAAGTAGCTGCTGTTTGTGTGTTTGTCCCTCCATGCACTTGCAGAGGAGAGATTCGTAAATTAGTATTGTGCTGATGCTGAGTAAAACAAACACACAGAATCTTTGCCCAGACTTGCTCTAACTAGCCTTTCCCTTCATCTTTTCTCCCATCTCAGACCAGTACTGTCTTTCCAAATAGTTTCTTCCCTGAGGTCACTAAAACCATCTGATTATAAAGTATTCCCTGTGCTTGAGCATGTCAGAGCCTCACCAGTACTCGAAGTGTTCTGTACGTAGGAAAACTTTACAGAAACAAGCTCCAAAGCTGCGCTTTAACTCTGACCTTTTCTCCTGTATGCGCTGCTGTGAAAGTTCACGGAGAATAAATATTGTAAAACCGTAGCCAGTGGCCGGAGTTCTAATACAAAGCCTTCTTTAATAAAGCTTGTATCTTTTAAACAAGGCGGGGTGAAATAGCCTTCATTTAGTGCTACTTCTGATGGTTTTGAGTTTCTGTTAATATAAATCCTTTGAGTTACTTGAATTTGTTCTCAGCTTCTTTTAAGCAACTTATAAACCACCTATATAAATTCTTAGTTAAAAAGGAAAGAAAGAATATGTATTGTAGGGAAAGAATGGCCTATAATGTAAGAAGGAAGTTGTACAAGAAGGGCTGTGCTGTCTCTTAGTGCTCAACACCGGCTGCAGAATGAAAGCACGTAAGAAACAGCTACTGTGATCTTTGCCCAACCACACCAGCAGTCAGCCGTACGGGGTCTTCTGAAGCCAGAGATCAAGAGGGCCTGGACCTTTTAATGGCTTCTGGGGCCGTCTAAGGATTTAATTGCTTTTTGAATCAATTCATAGTCTTAGCTTCTACAGCACCCTGTGGCATGGAGTTCAGCAATTTACACATGTATTTTGTGAAGTCCTCTCATTTCAAACCTATCACCTAATAAATTCATCGGATGTTCCCTATTGTTTCCCATTTCCCTTTTCCTGTGTATTATTTTATAGACCCTGCTTATCCCCTTGTCGTACTCAGCCCTGTTGTTTTTTTTTTAAAGTTCCTCAGACAGAAGGCACCCTGCACCTTGCTATTCTCAAAATGTCAGTAGCACGTTACGGTTCTACCCTTAGGGACCAGGTGCCCAGAACTCCATACAATGCCTCAAATATTCACGTCCTAGGGATTTACACAGTCACATTTTAGGTTTCAGTTCCTTCCTTAATCCCGTTGCAATACTTGGCTTGCCTTGTTTGGGCCACCACAAAACACTGAATTGATATTTACAGGGAATTTTTCATTCTATGTCCTTGGTTTTACAGTTCCACATAAATCAGCTTTTCTTAATTACATCCATATTCATTTCCTATGAAAGCACAAATACTCTGCTAATGTACTTTACTTTCTCCATTATACTTCCTTAAGAATCTGTGTCTGCAAGCAACTCAATCATTTGGCAAGAACAGGAGCTTTAATTCCTTCCTGGCTTAAATCTGTGCAAATCATGGATATGTTTGTTTGGACATGTTTAATGTAGAGGGGGGAGCAGGTGACACATTTTATACCGGTAATGCACCCTTTCCCCTGAACAGCAAGTACTTCCTTTGGCAGATGGGCAAAGCTATGGGAAGGAGACCTCTTGTTCTGTCATTGTAGACCAGAAATTCAAGGTGGTGTGTGAAAACTCTCACACGCAAACCCATGAAGATAACCAAAACGTGCTAAACTTCAAGAGTACCGACCCAACAGATTTGAGGTTACAGAAGAACAGGTTGCGAAGCTATGCATGGAGTTTTATACAGCAGGGCATAAGGTTATCCCTGACCTATGTGAGGTCCTTGTGCTCTGTGTGGTTTGTGAGTCCCCGGTCAGAGCTGTGACCTTAAGGCCAGTGCTGACGTGAACCTTTTTATTGGACAAACCGAAGCCCCAGTTGTGATACGAAACACTACTGGGGGCTCCTGAAGTTGATAGCACCTTTTGTCAGAGGACTTATCACCCCACCAGCTATACCATGTGGCAGCTGAACTACCAGCAGCAGTGTAATCTCTATGCCCTTACCACCTTCCAAAGCCCTGCCCCACGGCTACGCAATACAGCCCCATGCCTCGAGCCATGGAATTTATCACTCAGTCATACGAAAATTATCATATGCAATTCGACTGACTACATCATTATGATCCCACAGCTGGGACAACCACTTCACACAGCCAAGGCCTGGTTAGCGTATCAACTGAATCAGAAATCAGCATCAAAACAGTATCCCTAGTTTAGCAGGTTTGGGGCTCGAGGGTGAAGAGTCGACTGATCTGAGGTTGGAAGGAGTTGGCTGCAGTTGTGGTTTGCTTCTAAAATACAAAGCTTTAATCTGAGGCTGCAGTAAAGATGTGCCTAGTTGCCAATCTGGGCAGCACAATAAAACATATTTTCCAGTGGACTGTGTAGAAGCCAACTGCAAGGCTGCACAACCTTCTGCATATCAACAGTAAAAAATAGCAGTGACTAATCAATAATATTTATCTAAGGGTCTATCAAGATTCCCAGTATAAGCATGGATTGAAATCTTGGCACCACTGAATGAAATGACAGATTGCCTACTCAGTTCAATGCATTGGACTTGAGCAACAGCTTTTCAACAGTTAGCATTCCAGAGCGGTAGGCAAATTAGGATCAGTAAATACAGAGTGTATGCAGACGAGAGGGATTGCTTATCAAACTTTATCACCGTTTTATGACATATTACCTCCATGGTGTCATGCTGTAAAAGTCATGACCAAAGAAAGTAATCACAGAACGTTTGTAAAGCATAAACATTTTTGGAGGATCATTTCCTCCCCTCTGACCCCGCCACGTTTTACCTACCTTCTTTCTTCAGGCATGACATTCATAACAACTTATATATTGTGCTTGTTACTGTTCAGGGGAAGTGTATTGGGACCAGAGAGAAGTAAACTGAACTACAAATTTTAATCCAAAATTAGATCTGAAAACTCATCCCTAGAGAGAGGGATTTCTCAACAAAGCAGCAGTGGGCACACATAAAATGTAAGCTTTTTCCTGCAAGGTTAGCTGTGGTGATGGTTCAACGGGAATTGATACTGATGGCGCATCACAAAGACACGCGTTTGGCTCACAAATTCTTATTGCATTTTGACTTTTTCAAACATGTCACACCCATAGCATCAGGTGATCCCATCGAAAACCACAATGGAAAACTAGTTGCTTTCTGGGAAGCTGAGGGTAGTTATCTAAGCTCCTAAAATGCTGTGCCCTCAGGAAGATCTGAGCACTAAAGGATACTTCCACCTTTGCTCCAGAACAGGAAAGATCTAAACAGAGCTCCTACGGTCACAGCTTGAGAGTGCTCAGGTCCCTTCCAGCCCACCACTGTGCAACCACAGGGGGGATACCCACAAAGAAAATAACCAGATTGACTTACTATGTGGTGAAGTTCATGTCGTGACTCAAATGTGCTTGGAGAGCTCTCATTTCTAGTCCAGTCTGCCATTCTGCTCGCTCTTGCAAAGAAAGCATGCGGCAGTACTTTTGATGGGCTGATCCTGTCAAAATAATTACATTACTTGGTATTACAGCTTCAGTGCAGGGGAGGTAAAAGAGACAAGCTGCTTGAACATGCTAAATTATTGAAATTTTCAAGGTAGGTGATTTTGTAATTTATTTTTTTTTAATTGACATTTTTATTAACTAAATCCACACTCAGAATTCATTGTTTTTGAAATTGTTGACAAAACCTGAAAGCTGACAATCTTATATCCACAAAAAAACATGGTTTGTCATGGCAGAACAGCATCGCCTCCAAAGGACATTATGCTTCACTTTCCGAAGTGAAATTTGAATACTCCATATGACAAATCAATTTCTTACTGTTCTAAGGGATCAACCTTTCCTTCCAACATATCCTAACCAGCTAAGCAAATCTATCTTAAGCAGCTATTATCACTGACTTGCTCAGTATAACTATTGTTTTCTTTAAAACAAGGGAAAAATTAGAACTCTTTGTGAAGGGATAGTTCTTCCCTACTTTCATCTTGATACAGACTGAATTTGGCTCCTGCCTGGTGACTTTTGCCAAAGTCATTTTCATGGAAGAAGGTTAGAGAATGCTGACAGATGATGAAGTGTCTGAATGACAAAGGAGCTGGATGGCTTAATGGAGCCCTGTGAGACTAGGGATCTTAGTGCTGCTGAGGATTAACCTTAATTGTATTTATTATATAATTAATTATGTTAGGGACTTACAACCACTGATAGTTGGCTTTGTTATTCTGTATTCGAACAAACACAGGACGGCTGCTAAACTAGTGCAGTTGTAAACACGGGCACAAGCCCAACCTGAATCAATAGCACAACACACCTTCAATTATACCTGTTCAGTGTGGGAATGCTAATTGTGTCCCCTCTGGTGCTAAGTGTTTAGCCTCTTACAATGCCAGGAGTCTATGGATTTCTCTGGTTGTCATAGCCTGTTGTGAGAAACAATACCCACTTCCATAATACAAAAAGTATATTAAGAATATTAGCATGAAGTTTTGTCTTGCATTGTGCACACAGCAGAAAAATGGGCTCACGGCTTTGTTTCTCCTTCTTCCCCACTGCTTGAATTTTACCTCTCAAATCAATCTTCTCATACAAGCTTTGTATTGTTCTCATCTCTCTTTTCTAACTTGCTAACTGCTGACAACAGCCATACTGTGCAAATCACCCGGAAAACTCTTGGTGAACTAAATGAAGGTGTTATAAATGAAGTCTCAACTCAATCTGAATTTAGTTTATAAAAGGCAAGTAAACAGTGATGGGTGCGCGGGGAGTCTACGCTCTACCAACATGCACACACGAACATCAAACCTTCTAGATATACAGAACATTGCTCCTTCATACTAAACCTGAGTATGCCTATACATACGTACAATCAGAAAAGGCAACAAACAATCCTTTAAGTTCCATGACTTAACAGTCTCCATTTTCCATTCCTTTTCTTGATTACAAACACCGGAGAATTCCAGGGCTAGTTGTGGGAACAATATGTCTCGCTTTAAGTTGTCAGGCAACTCGGTCTTTGGGCTTTATGTATCCTAATCTTCCCGGATCAAAGAAAAGCATAGCCATCTTTTCAAGGCCAGTAGGGCCTGGGTCAAAAGGCACGTCCAGGTCAGCAGGGGGCGAAACAGCAAAAGCCTGAGATGGCTGTAGCAGCAGAGGGGCCGATGGCATAGCAGTCGGATCAGTAAAGGAGCCCGCAGCTCCCTCACTGTCTGGCAAACCGCACGTTACTGACTGTGGTCCCACAGGGCTCTTTAAGGCCTCAGGGACTGCTCGCCAGGTGCCGAGCAATCCCACTGCAACCTTGTCGTTTTCAGTTGCAGAGTCCCACACCTTGACATCAATTTGGTTCCATGTTTCAGGACCATAAACTGTCTGATTGTTAATAAGGAGAATGAGCTGTAAGGTTACCAGGACTGTCTTTGTTCTTCCCAGCTCCAGTGCGCCCATTTCCAGCGACTTTCTGTACGAGCTTCTCTGAGCAGTTTGCTGAGTCTGGCCGAACCTATCTTCATGAGGCGATCAGTGTGCCTGTTCCCGTGCTGGTCCCCATTCCTTTTCATTCCTTCTTTCTACTCCTTTATTGATGACATAACTGTATTATATATGGAGTGGTAATTCGTGTCGAGAAAATGGTTGATATTAATAAAGAAGGGGGAGATTTGGGAGTGTGGCCATGGGGGTTTTACTTGCCTTTTATACCTTTTATAAATATTCCTTTTATAAATATTACTAAATTCAGATTGAGTTAAGACTTCATTTATAACAAATTGGTGACCCCGATGTGATCTTGGACTTTGGATCTGTGAATAGTAAAGGGAGGCGCCCCACATAGTGGCCCTTGCCGATAGCACTGCCAGAGTCCAACTAGATTTCGAATGTAAAAGGCAAGTAAAGAACCAAAAGCTCTCCCTTTGTGACCCGTAATTCTGCATGCAAAGACCCAAAGACACCATTCGGTTGGGTGGATTCGGTTGTGTGACTGTGTGTAGGGGTGTGACTGAGATGGAACTTTGTTCCAAAGCGAGTGCAGAGGTCTAACCATGGTTCCGATCTCCTGTGAGGGACTTGGCCGGTGAAGGACCGAAGTGATTGCTCTAGGAATTCGTGAGTGGGTTAACCACTTGCAAGACACCTCCAGACACAGGCACAGCCAGGGATTCAGAACCTGTTTGAGGGTTCCAGGGATTTGGAACCTCTTGGAGGGTTCCAGGGATTCAGAACCTCTTGGAGTGTTCCATGGATTCGGAACTTGTTTGAAGGTTCCAGGATGGGTCAGGTGAAAAGAGACCCATAACAGGAACTTGGAAGATTGAGTCTACTCCTGGCGATTTGAAAGTTAGGCTTAAAAGAACTTAAAGTACATTGGGGCACAGCTACCCTTTGGATGCTAATTGTAGTGATCGAAATAATAGGTGGGAAATATACCTAGAGGATTGGTTATCTACTTTGATCACTCAAATTTGATGTGTGTGATGCTGCTAGTGACGATTATTGTACACCCTGTCGAACAATGAATTGGGTGAAATATTATTCCAACCATTGCTAAAAAATTGTTTATAAATCTTGCAGAGAATATTGCGAAGGCATTTTCTTGTGGTTCAATTGGCCTTGGTCAAATACGAAGCCAAGACATGAATTAATGATACTCAAAAGAAGAGGAGGGATTGTTACATATGGAGTGGTAATTCGTGTCGAGAAAATGGTTGATATTAATAAAGAAGGGGGAGATTTGGGAGTGTGGCCATGGGGGTTTTACTTGCCTTTTATACCTTTTATAAATATTCCTTTTATAAATATTCCAAGATTCAGATTGAGTTGAGACTTCATTTAGAACAACTTCATCGTGTTGCCTTTTTTTTCGAGGACAGGTTCCTGTCTTATACCCTTCTCCCCACAGCAGTCCTTTTCAAAAACTTTTCATTGGTCAAACAACTTTGCATCTAACAGCAACAGCAAACACCCAGAAACTTCCATGCCTTAATGGCTGGAGAACAAGCAACCCAAGACTGCATGGCATCTCCTGAATCACCCTTCTTTGCTCCCTCTAAACTCTTTTACATTCCTGACGGCTTCATCGTTAAGAGCCTGATGTTACCATCAACCACAGGGCTTGCCGACCCCCATAGCCACACTCCCACATCTCCCCCTTCTTTATTAATATCAACCATCTTCTCGACACGAATTATTATGCCATATATCACAAGAGGAAGATCTTGTCCATCATTTGAGGATTGCTTTCAACATCTACTGTCTCTACTGTGTATCCTCACCCCCAAATCATTTGAGCCCTGTCACTGCAGACTTTATGCCAAACCAGGCAATGGCTCCCTGAATCACCCACCTTGTGCACGGGGTGGATATTTCTGCCTTCTGGTGCTCTTCTTTCCACCCATACCTAATTTAATTTCCTCACACCAAATTCCAGTTTCCAAAGTCTTTCCAACCTGTTTTCCGTGTTCTTTTTGTCCCTAGTTAGACTGGGAACCATCATCACAACATGGCTGGAATGTCATTTCCAGCTGGAAATTCCTTGATATTGTCGGATATTGAGGAAGTGGTTAGAGAACTTTCTATCTTTGGCTGTTCTGGCTGCCAGCCTAGCCTGGAGGCTGTGTCTGATGAGTATCAATAAACTACCACAAGATACAAAATTAATACTTTCATTTGCAAACAGAATTCAGGACATGAAATGATGTCTGAAAGCCTGTTCCTTTCTCCTGCCTGAAATCAAAATATTTCTGCTTGCGCTATTGTACCACTTACGCATACTCTTCTGTTGTGCTCATCCCCTTAAGCATCTACCACATCTAATTTCTATTTCCTAGGGCACTGTTGTGTTCCATAGAACCCAGTTCCTCCAATGTTCAGGCACTTCAATGTTTTCTCAAATTCAGCTTTTGGATTTGAAGGTCTGTGGGTCAGGGATTCGTTTTCCTGCTATTTTTGTCTTACTAGACATTTTTTCTCTTGTGGGTGGATTTTCTTAGAAATTTATTTTCTACATGTAATAAATCCATTCTAGGATCCTAAATTACAGTAGTGACACATACAGTCACTTAAATCTATCCTCTCCAGCCTTGCCCATCTTCTCGGCACAACCAAATGCCCCAGAAGGTCTTGCAGCCTCAAATCCAAATCATGGCTTGGTAACTTCCATTTAACTCTTCTGCTGCCATTGGTCATTTTCTCATTTGAGCATTCTTCCATACAACCAAAAGCATCAGATGGCCTTAAACCTCACAACAGGCAAGACATCTGCAGTAGTTACCGCTCTTCACTCCAAAACTTCAAGAACTGTTTATCATCATGCTTTTTTTTTCCTTCTTTCATAAAGCAGAAAAGTTTGTGTAATGGTGTTGTATTAAATGTGCTGCAAACATTTCTCCTCTTCTAGAATTTTAATTTGGAGAAGAAAACATAAACCTGAGCAGTAAGAGACATTATGTAAAAGTGATCTCTAAACTTTTTTTTTTTTCCCCAAACAGGAACTTCAAGTTCTAGAAACTTTTATTATTATTGATAAATCACAAGTTTTGTTTTTGCAGCTGTTTCATGTACTTCCATTCTGTTCTAAAAGACTCTCTCCTCGACTTTCTGATTCTTATGACCACTAATGTGAAGACAGTGTGAAATACATGGTGAAATAAAGGTGTGATTTGCAAACGGTGTACTTTTAAATGCAGCTGAACTAGGAAGTGTTGAAAAAAGGTAACAAATGCAGTAAAACATCACTAAATTCTTCATGAAATATATTTGAGTTGTGGTGTAAACATTTGCGGAATGTGAGTCATAAAAACATAGGAATTTGATGTTTTATGAAGTCCAAGTAAGTTATGGCAACTTTTCTATGCTTTTAAACTTCAGAAAACAGACAGACTTTTCTTTCTAGCAACTGTTGTGTGTGTCACTGAGGCAGCAAGGCTCAGTGCCAAGTACAGCAGGGATTGAGCTTCACTTCACCTTTCAAGTCTGTGTGTTTTAGAAGCAGCAGCCACCACGGCTCCACTTCACGTCCAGCACCTTTGTACCGAGCTCTCAACTACCCCCAAGCTCTCTCACACTGGGCCTCGCTCCTCGCAGCGCCGGGCCCTGCCGTGCCTCAGCCGCCTGCCCCCTCAGCCTGGTGCTCACCAGACACCACGGAGCCGACAGAAATAACAGAAATAACAGAAATAACAGAAATAACGGCTCGGCTGCAGGAGCCCAGCCCGAGCCGGGCAGGCCGCAGGGACGGGCGGTGCCCGCCTGTTCCCGCCCTCACCTCAGCGCCGCTCCGCCAGCTGCGCGCGAGGCTTCTCCCTGAGGGGCCGCCGGGCGCCGCCTTCGCCCCGCTCGACGCCTCCGTGCCCCGTGCCGGGCCTCACCCTGCGCCCCCGGCCTCTGGGTGCCCCTGGGTGCCTCACGGTGTCCCGGTACCCGGCGCCCCCGCCCCGGGCCGTGGCGCGGCGCTGTCCATGGTGTGAGGGAGCGGCGGGGCCGGGCGGGGCCGCGCTCAGGCGGGAGGGGGCGGGGCCGAGCGGGGCGGGGCGGGGCCGCTCGGCGGGCGGCACGAGGCCGCGCGGTCACGTGCGCGGGCGGCGCGGTCACGTGGGCGCGCCCCCGGTGGCGGCGGCGGGAGGCCCCCTCGGGCCGGGATGTAGTCCCGGCCGGGGGCGGCGGAGGGATACCCGCGCGGCGGTCGGCCCCAGCCGCAGGGCGCGGCGCCTCCTAGCGGGGCCGGGGTAGATCCCGCCGCCGTCTCCTCAGCCGCCGGGGGGGGGCTCGGGGCCTCTCGCGAGAGCCCCCCCTCGCCTCAGTCTCACCTCTCCCGGTCCTCGCAGCCCCCCCCCCCGTTACCGGGAGCCTCCCGGCGGGGGCAGTGCCGGCGGGAACCCAGCTCCGCTCCGCTCCCCTCCCTCACCCCCCCCCCCGGGGCGCGGCCCCCTCCCTCCCCTCCCGCCGGACAATGAGTCCCGTATGCTAATGAGCGCCTGGCGTCACTTCCGCTCTTTCTCGGCCGCCATCTTGGCCAGGGCAGGTTCTGGGCAGGAGGGACCCGGCTGTATTGTCCGCAGGGCGCCCGGGGAGACGCAGCCCCCCCCGCACCCCCCCCGCGCCTCCCGCACCCCCCGCGCCCCGGGGACCGAGCCCTGTGAAGCCGCCGCCCCCCCCCCCCCCTCGGGGCTCGCTCCCCACAGCCGCCCCCCTCCCTCCTCCTCCTCCTCCTCCTCTTCCTCCTCCTCCTCCATCCCCCCCTCACGCAGCCCCCCCCCCGCCCCCTTTGTCTCCCCCGCGCCGCCGCCGGCTGCGCTGCGCCCGCCCCGCACACACACACACACACACACACAGACACCGCTCACACCCCCGAGGCTGAGGTGCCGGGGGAGCGCCCGCCCTCGCAGCCGAGGACAGAGAGCCCCGGGCAGGTAGGTGTGTGCGCGGCTCCGCGGCACGGCCCGGCTGCGGCCGGCCCCCGCCCGCCTCAGGACACGGCCTGGAGCCCCCCAACCCCCTCCCCAGGCGGGACCCGGCCCCGGGGTGGTCGGCTGGGGGGCTGCGGGGGGGGCGGGCGGGCCCCTTCCCTTCCCTTCCCTTCCCTTCCCTTCCCTTCCCTTCCCTTCCCTTCCCTTCCCTTCCCTTCCCTTCCCTTCCCTTCCCCTGGCCGCACACCCGTTGAAGAGCTGAGGCCGCCCCAGCGGGCGGCGGGGACCGCTATGCCGCCGCCTTCCCTCCCTCCTCCTCCTCCCCTTCCCTCCCTCTCCTTCCCTTCCCTTCCCTCCGGCCGCTGAGGGGTCCCATCCCGTCCCGCCCCGTCCCGTCCCGTCCCGTCCCCAGCATCCCGCCGCTGCCCCAGGGCCCCGCTGGCGGAGTTGGGGCCGGAGCCAGGCGGGCAGCGGCCCCCAGCCGGCCGGGAGGAGCCGGGGATGCAGCTCAGCGGCGGCGGCGCCGCCTGGCTCGGCCCTGCCCGGCCCCGGCCGCCGACCCCCGGCTGCCAGACAAAGGCGGGGGGGACCCAGGCAGGGCCCGAGCGCCCCGCTCCGCACCCCGGGGCCGCTCCCCCCTTCCCCGCGCTCGGCGATCGCAGCCCAGGGGCGGGGGAGGGAGGGAGGGGAAGGTTTCCCAAACAAGTACCGCGGTGTGGGTGATGCTGAGCCTCAGCCTGCCCCCTTTTCTGTTGTTTTTTTTTTTTTAATCATTCTTTTTCTTCCTATCCAGCTCCCCCCCCCCACTCCGTTCAATCCGGGACCGCGGGTTCCCGGTTTGATGACCGTGGCCGGGGAGAGGAGGGGGAAAAAAATATTAAATAAATAAATAAAAAATACCAGCCCCCACCCAAAATGCAGCGCAGCCCCGCCGGAGATGAGGGCGGGCGGCGGCAGGGGGCGCGTTCCCCGCGCCGGGCACGGCTGCGGCGGGGAAGGGCCGCGCAGCGCCGCCTGCGGCCCCCCCGCTCCCGGCCGAGCCAGCGGGGCAGGCCCCGGCCGCCTCCTGGCACCGGAGCCGAGGGGCCCCGGCCGGCCTCGAACCCCCCCGGAGCCCCTGAGAGCCCCTGCACACCCGGCCGGGGGGCTGGGGGTGGCTGGGGAGTCGCCCCGGGGGGCTGAGAGGCGCCTGGAGGGGCTGCGTGGCTCGGTGAGGCTGGGAGCTGGAGGGCGTTGGGTGTCGTGGTGGGACGCGGTTGTGGCTCCTGGTGCCATTTGCCTTGGGATCTCGCTTGGCTCTTCTCACGCCTTCCAAGCGCGCGGCTGCAGGGGGAGAAACTTTGGGTGTGGGGCGGCACGGAAGGGTTGGCTGCTTTGTTAGGGGCGGTGGGCGAGGCGGGATGAGGGGAGACCTCGACGGCCTGAGACTTTGTTAGACGTGTTGGAACCGTTCGGTAGGTGGGGAAGAGGTTTTGAATCCTGTTGGAAGAACTGCAGGTTTATCTTCTCCAGGTTGTTTTCACTAGCTATGTTTTTGTTCGTTTTTACTACTATTTGCCATTTGGACGTGAACCATGTGCCTGAGATAATGGAGACACCATTCCTACCTGCCAACGTAGCGTGGTCTCAGGTTGGCGTGGCTGCTGCGCAGCACGGTGTGCATCTCCTGCAGGCCACCAGCATTGTTCCCCGCTGCGGGATCTCTGCTACTTAGGAAAACTTTCCCTTGGGGTGGCTGATAACCAACAATTACAGGGCTTACAGCACCTTGCCATAGTTGCCATCCATCCAGGTGAGCAGGATGGATCATCCTGATTTAAAAAAAAAAAAAAAGCTTCTTACTTTTGCATTTATTAACAATTACGGTGTTTGGTTCTGCTTTAGACATAATTTTTACAGATGTTGGGTGGTAATTTGGTACGAGCAGATCAACATGTAACACAATATGTGTTGAAACCTTAAAACATTGAGAAGAGGTAACAGAAGAGAAATGGACAGTTGTTAACAAAAATTGCACTTGAGGCTGATGGGTCATAAGGTGACTGTTACCTTTGCCGAAGATGCTTACAGTAAATGCTTACGTAAACTTCAGCCACAAACCAAAAACTTATTCTCTTCCAAAAGTAATAAAAAGGTGAACTTTTTTTGCTTTTAAAATAGCAAACCATCCTTTACTAAAATTAATAGTATTTCTTATCAAGTCACTTTTTTTTTTTTTAAAGACTTTCTAGTATCTATTAGAAATGAAATGCTTCCAGTGTTCAAAGACAACTCTCTAAGATCATTGCTAATTGATACGTCTGGAATGCTCCCTTATTAGGGAAAAAACCCCTCAGGTTATTTTTAACTTGAAGTGAATGGTTCACGATACAGATTCTATAAACCTGTATCTCATTTAGGTTACTACTGCTTGTGCTTGAAAGAGTATTACGTGGATCTGCTAGAGCTGGAAAGTCGTTGTGGGCTTGTGAGATCACTTGTGTTAGGCTTTTAGGGGAGAGGTGGCTGGATATGCGAGGGATGTTGAAGGCGAAAGGTGGCTGTGTCTGCCTGTAGGTAAGAGGCGAGTGGTGAGTGTTGTCTGCTCTCAGAGTGCCCAGGAATGAAAGCTCTTCACAGCAGAGGAACTTCTTGGCAGTTTTGGAAAGCGCGTGCCCATCAGCGTTAAGCATTAGCTTCACAAACAAACCATCTAGGAAGACTGTGCTTGCTCTCCAGGATGAGATGAATAACTGATTTTTTTCTCTGTATATGTAGGATAGAAGTTACCAGTTGTCAGAAGATGCCCATTAGCATTTTCAGAATTGGTATGTGTCACTCGCAGCGGTGTATTACAACAGCGTTTTAATTGAGCGCGGAAATAATTCGACGGCAGTGTAAAGTATCATTTGTTAGGTACTTCCCAAACTGAGCTCTGCAGTTACCGCATTCACTAGTAAAATAGAAGGGGATGCCAGGGATATTTCTAGATGAATGCCAGTACAAATTTTCTGTGGAAGGTAAGTTGTGCTTCTGTCACACTGCAGAGTGAATAATAGATGATTATTCCCAACCCAGCTTTACTACTCCATAATAATAGTAAATACTGAAAGTAAATATTAAAATTTCAAGTAGCACTCTTGCAATGCGTAACTCAATCAGAAGCACACTGGTAATCAGAAGTCATATAGCCCAAATGTGTATTCTACACCTTTATATTAAGATCTGATTGATGCTTAAAAAAAGGGCAGAAATCGTTTTGTGGGAGAAAAGGCAGTGCTCATGGGTTAGTGTATTTAGTTTTGGGTAGCTGCAAATAAGACTCAGCAGCAAGATAAGAAATGTATTGATCTTTTTATTCCAGAATTGGGAGGTTATCTTTGCTCCAGCATTTGAAGTAAGTTTGAGAAACAAAATTTGTGCATTGGAGATGGACGAAATAGCATCAGATACGGTGAGACAGTCTAGAGTCACTAGGACATAGGTGTCAGAAGAGGTGCACTGAGTTTGACTTGATCAGTTAGTTCATGTGGTCCACTGGTGTGGTTTGGTCTGCTTTGGATGGGCAAAGATGCGCTTCATTTATTAGTTCATTTGTTAGTTCAGCTGAGTCTGTGTTTTAATAATGCTACATTTTCTGTTTTGTTTTTTTTTTTTCTTTTTGATACATTTAACATACTTATTTAAAAGAACAACAACTGACTATGTTGGCCTGCATCTAAATAAGCATTGTTATTTGTGATTGTTCAGATCTGCTCGATGCTTAAAATTATTTTGATGTTGGGTACAATTTTTATTAATACGATTTTAAAAGTGTAATAGTTAATGAGGTAGTAGTCCTGCTCCTGTAAATAAGTATGTTGGTGGAAGTTCACGTTTCCTAGTAATAGTATGAGCTATGGAGATGAGAATAAATGGTACTGGTGTAAGGATAGTGTAACACAAATACCTGTATAGGCATTGGAAGGTAAATAATTCCTAATTACATTAATTTAGTTAAAATATATGTATATATCCAATACCTTCTTTTTATGTGGAAGGTTTGTTTTGACTGACCTTACATATTTTGGGAAAATGCTCTTGCTTTCCTAGTCAGGTTGGCCAAATTGGCTTGTTCATTTTGAGCTTTCAGGAACTACTTAGAACTGGTGTAAGGACTAAACTCAGTTCTAGACTTGAAGAAAGATTTTCAGAGAGGGTGTAACTCTGGCTTACCTGTCTGAGGGCTAATATGCCTCAAGGAAAGACAGTTCTTCAGAACTTCACTGCAGCTGATGGTGAAAGGCAGACATGAGGCTCAAATTCAGCATCCCCTTCTTACTTCACATCAGTGCTTTTGAATGTGTACGGCAGTTGATGAGGCGATGGTTTTGAATAAGAGCGGAATAAATACTGTTCTTTCCTGCAGTGAGTCACTTTTCACTTACCACCCTTTATATATCCTTAGGTGGTTATTTTTTTAAAGGTGGCATGCATAAAAGATTGTTTGGGTCCCTGCTGCCTGTTGGGTCCCAATTACCTGTGTAATTGTCTCTGTGAACACGTCACACCTGCAAGTTCTTGCCTATCCAGATCATGTGACAGAATGGTTCCTTTAGAAGCTACTTAAGAAACAGCTTTTTGGAACGATTCACAAGAAATAGAAGTTTAACTATGAACACCTTGTCCACTGAGATACATTCCTCCAGTCATTTCCATGTAGGAAAGGGCACGGGCATGCTCTCAAGCCTGGCTTCTCTGGCTGCTCTTTCTTCCCTATCTCCATCTTCTTTGCTCCCTTTCAGACCTCAGCCTCCAGGCATTCTTTCCTTTACCCCTTTTACCTCTTCTGTATATTGATTTCTGATGTGACTCTGTATTTATTCCCGATGTGACTCTGGACCTGATCGTTCTTTGCTTGTGCTGCATCTGGGCCAAAGCGGTTCTTAGTGATGCAGATTCATAGCAACAGTAAGGGGGCAAAACATCTCTTGAAATCTAAGTAGACAAAATACTGGTCTTAAAATGCTTTTTATTTTTTCCTTCTAAGAAATCAAACTCAAGTTTGTGATCTCTTGTTTTGATTTGTTTCCCCATTCCTCCTGCTGCTGCTATGAAGCCTTTTGAGTATCGAAGGTTCCTGAGTCAGACTGAAGACAGCAGTAGCTGAGGTGGATTAATGCTGGAATGTAGTCAGGGATTGGACCGTTGGGAGCTGTGCTTAGACAGAAAGGGAAAGAGGTAAGAAATGTGGAGTGGTAAGACCGTTTTTTTTAAGCTCTTATTTACAGTCTTTACCCAATCATTTTTTTGGTAAATGCTTTACCCAGCATTTGTGCATAGCATGTGTGAAGTGGTAAGGCAAAGGAAAAACAATTAGCATCAGCCTACTTCACAGACTATTTTTACATTTTAAATACTTAGATGCTAGCCAGTTGGCGAGGTCCGTCAGTATCTGATACATCCTCTATCTGAGAAAACATGTATTGGCAGGATTTTAGATGAGCTTGTAAAAGTGTTTGTATGCTCTCTTTTGTTTTGTTGGTTTGTTTTGCCACTTATACCAGCATGCAAGCAATGCATTTTACTAGTTAGGATACACTAAGGGGTGCAGTTTCACTCGTGGTATAAATATATCTATGTCTACGCTGCCTCTACCAGGAGTGGTACAAGCCCCGCTTCCTGCCACCTCGCTCGTACCAGTCCTAGCACTTCTGCTTGGGAGTGTGGAGGAACTGCTCTGGCTGCAAAAGACTGCTTTACAGTTGAATCAGTTCTCCGCTCTGGCTGCTGCACAAGTCCTGTTGCTGACACAGTGGTGGTGTCAAGAAAACATGATAGTGAGAAGATAAGACTACTAGTGGTGGTGTAAGGAAAACAGGATAGAAGATAAGACTGCCATTTGCACTTGCAGTCTTAATTTCTGTTTGCAGTTTCACAATCGGTGTAATCTGATCATAAATTATATCTATATTGATTACATGCTTCATTCCTGCACAGTTTAGAGATTTCTATTCAAATGTGTTTTTTTTGAGTTTTGGATTGAAAGATTATGCTTGGTTTTATTTAATTTGTAACTGCAAATTCCCCAAATCATTTTCGTTCAGGGATTGTTCATGTTTAGTTACAATCCAGATGAGGATCACGTTTGGAAATTGTAAAGCATATTCATGCAGCCTTGGTTTTTCCTGATCACCGAAGTGTGGATATCATGGTGTAAGCAAATAATATCCTTTGTGCTTCAGTGACCTCTAGTCTTGCTTTCAAATTTCTGTAAGATGGGCAGGCTTTAGTACAGTTCAAATAGGAATATTTATGAAATAACCCTAAAGAAGCAAGACTGTTGTATTGAGCATGTACATTACACATTGATTTCACTGCACATATGTGGAATAAACATAAATGGTTATCTTTGGAGATCATGAGCAATCACAAAAGATACTCAAGATAGCAGTAGGGGGAAGCTTACTTCTTGGTGCTAGTGCCTCTGATTTAATATTTCCTATGCACTGAAGTATAATGGATACAATTTAAAACTGATTTTCAGAATGCAGTAGAAACTGACAGAATTGTTGGTGTTTTTATGTGTTCAAAAGATTTTTAGAAAATATTTAAATTTAGCTAACAACGTGCTTTTTAATTTTTAACGTCAGCCTATGTCATCAAAATAAGAAAACCCAACAAATTCCTGGCAGAGTGCAAGGTAGCAGATTACTGATGAAGAAATAAGGAGTTACTGTTCCTAGAGCAGTGGGAATTTGGCCATCTTGTATTTTACACTGGAGCACAGAAATCACACAGTGTACAAAATTTATACTACTAAGCAAAGGTTGATAAGGAAATAGTTAATTTCCTTTTAGCTATGCAGTTAGTGTACACACCCACCAGATGGAGCTTCTGGCACCAGTGGAAAATTCCAGAAATCAAGCAAGAATGAGAAGTGTGTGAATGACTTAGAAGATCCCTGTCTGCTGGGCTGCAGAAGATATTTTTTTAACCTTTAAAAAAAATGAATGGAAAGAAAGAAAGATCAGCCTTCCCGAGCCTTCTCACTAGAACTGTCTTCCATAGAAGTTCTTCCTCTGTGGTGGGAAGTTGGAGTTAGCATCAGAGTCACCAAGTTGAAGATAGACAATAAGCTCCAAAAAAAAAAAAAAAAGCGAGAAACAGTTTCATAAACCCTTGCTGAAGTTCACATAGAATCACAGAAACAGCACGTTAAGGTCATTAGCCAAAGAATTTCCTCCAAAGGAATGTGAGTGTGGCTGCTTTTTCTATTTTTTGTTGTTTGTTTGTTTTAGTACTACATTTGAGAAAACCTCCTGATGTCCAGAGAAGTGGTATGAACAGTTCTTTTTCTTTGACACACTGATTTAATCTCTGAAATGGTTTCAAAATCTTTTTAAAGTCTTTAATTGACAAAGGAACTTTTAAGAAATAGACTGTTTGGCTGTGAAGGACAGCCAGGGGGTTTAATGCACAGAGGTCTGCAGAAGTTTTACAATACACTGACCAGGTACCAAAATACATTTGCTAATTCCCTTCAGTTCCAATTACCGTAGTTTTAAAACACCATGCCAGATTTTTACAGAAGATTTGATTGGGTTTTCTGTTTACTTTACATCTTTCTAATGTGCCTAGCCCTGTTTTAGGTACAGACATGAGCTAAAGGGCTTGGGGGCTTGTGCTAGCTGAAGGGTCTAACATGGCACTGCGCACACAACTGTCTAGTTGGAGTTGAGGTGTTACAAGTTAGCTGGCAGCCATCCTGTTACATGGGCAGTAGCTGGTGTTGCAGATGGTGGAGCTGATAATGCTGTGGAGGTGCTCTGTGTTTAAAATGTTGCCAGAAGAGTAGAGCGCATGCTGTTACAAAACAGCCTCTGTCCTGGGATTATAGCAGACTTGAAAAATGAGCTCTTAGTTGTCTGGCATTTAAGATGTGCTGTTAAACTGTAAATCTCATTACCTTCACAGGAGATGTGGGTGCACATCCCCTCTGAAAAGTAGGCCAGAAATGCTTAAATAAGGAGAAGAGTGCAACTAGAAGAAAGTGGAAATGCTTATTGTAAGCCAGAGATAGCTGTGTCAGGAGTACACTCTATGCAGTCAGTGCACAGAGGAGAGTTATTTAGCTGTATCTTGTACCTTCTCATGGAAGTTTTTGTTAGTTTTTAGTTCTCCCAACTTCTCTCTTTTCATTGGTGTTTCTGCTCCTGGTATTTTTGGTTTGCTCACTCTTCCCCGTGATACCTTTCTGCTTCCTGACTATCACTTCTCCTTGCTCAGCTGTCCTGGGACTTTCAGATTCTGGAGCCCCAGCCTTCTTGCCAAAGATACAGGCTGTCGTTCTCCTAATGTGACTACAGAACATTATGCACCACACTACTGCATAGCATCATTGAAGCTGCATACACGAGGAGGCTGCATTTTCGTTGCTGCAGGAACCATAGGTTAATTTCCTTGCATATTTTTCTTGCATTTTTTTCAAAATCTTGCGCAGTGTTGCACTAACAGCCTTCCTTGTGAGTCTGTTTTATGGCTGGCTGTTTACGGCATGCTACTAACAGCAATTAAACAGACAAATCATTAAAAATCTTATTTTAAACGCAGTTGGAATAGGTTCTATGATTCTAGGGAGATAAAAAGAAAATACCAATAAACTAACAGTCTTGTTTCATTACACCCAGGAACACGCAGCTGTTGTCAGCTCTGATACAGGCCACTGTGTTGCACTGTAGCATGCAAACTAAGAACTTCTCCAAGTTAAAATACTATCAAAATAAGGGCTAAAATAAAAGTATTTGGGATTACACAAAGAAAGACAAAATGCCAGAAGCGTGGTGATTCTGGTCAGCAACACAACACAGGGAAATGATATTGAGTCTTTGGGCCCAGTATGGGATGAGTACTTCTGCGTGCTCAGTGCTTGTATCTTCAGACTGACACACTCATTGACACTGATCTGCTCTCAGTCCCGGTCAGTCCTCATCCAGAAGTGTTCTTTCTGCACTGAGGATGCAGTGGGAGAGAGGTAATTCGGACTTGACAGAAATACAGGGACGTAAATTCTCCTTTCTAGCTGGAAAGTAATCCAGTATGAAAGAAAAGAACCCACCACTCTCACCTATTTGAAGGTATGGCTGGTGGTCTTGTTAAAGCATATGCGGTGTACTGTTCTGCCTCACTGTGACATATCTTAAGAATTTTGTCTTTTTTAATTTTGTGAAAACATTTTAGTATCTTCTGTTGAAGCCATACTAGCTGAAGAAAAATGATCTTTAGTTTAAGCTGTGGATGTTCTGTCTGAATGATCAACAGAGAAAAAAATAACTGTTGTAAACAATGAAAACTGCTGTGGTAAACTAAGTGACTCCGCAAATGTTGCTTTTGTAAACATTGCATTTGCTTGTTGCAGTTCTAATGGTACTATTGCTGTGTCTGGTGTTCCCAATATTTTCAAAACTGAATTTCTGTCCATGGGTGATGTGTTGAAGAGATACCAAGTCTTCCTAGAGCAATGCAATCATTTACGTGCCATTACCTGGAACGGTGTACTTCACATCCTCCTACTAACAGCCATATAACTGGAAACTTTAATCTGAATACTTCCCAAACGAGCATGTTTCCCTAGGGTTGTGGCTGGCAGCCATGTCACCTGTTTGATCTCCCCCTGTCTTGTAATTTAAGGTGTGACTGTAGTTGTATAGGATTTTTTTTTTTTTTTTTTTTTTTTTTTTTTACCAGTATGAGGGAGTGTTGGTGCTTCTGTAAGTGTGCTTGGTCTACAGGGTGCAGCTGTGCTGCTGGTACGAATAGCTCATGTGCGGTATGAACGGAGGCCCTAGACACTTAAGTCAAAAGGTTACATGAAGTGTAATAGGAGTATTCATCATGGTATCCTGCTGGATTTCTGACTTGGGTAACTTAATTGAATTGTTAGCACCGGAATATCCTTCGGGTAACATCACCTAGAGAAATTTGTTTAAAGCTACAGATCTGCTAAAACTTCCTGCAGCACTCTTAACCTTGCTGGATTGCACCCCACAGTAGCTCCATGTCAGTAACGGTACTGTGTATGTGGTTTTAGAATCCTTCGCAATGAAATGTATGTTATAAATGTGAGATTGCCCTTACTACATTTCTCATCTCTTGTCTTTAACACTCTGTTTTGTACAGCAGGATATGATGCTTCTTCTATGTCCGGGCTTTGGCCTCACACAGTAGGTGTAATATAATCGCTGAGGTGGGCGTTCTGCAAGGAGAATTATTTTTGGAGGCTTTTGCATGAAACTTGTCCAATGAATCTGAGACGCCCAAGCACCATTAATTTTGGAGGTAAATGCCTCATAATATGTACTGAATAGATTGGGAGGAGTTAAGATTTTAATTTGGTGAAGTACGTGCAAAAAATAGTAGAAAGGATAGTTCTGACTGTTTGCTACTGACATTTGGACGTTTTGAACTTAAAGGAACACCAACTTGAACTCTAGAAAAACTGTGGGCTTGGAGGGCTTTGAGCTTAACCATTCTGGCAGCTTTGCTGGACACTGCTAGTTAGTTGGTGGTTTAAAAGTTTCTCCCTCTTTTGGTTTATTAAGACCAACAGAGGCAAAAGTAAAAGCTAATTTTGACTACAAGGGAACTGCCAGAAGAGTGGAAAAAACTGTTTTGTGATACAAAAGTTAAAAGACAAGAATATAATTTAAGTTGGATGTCCCTTTAAGTTATGTATTGGAATCTGACATTTCTTATTTGAATCACCATTTAAATGTTAAATTTTAGAACCTTAAGTATTTTATTATTGATATATTTTCTATCATTTGTCTATAAATTGGTCTGTCAAACTGGGCTGGAATATGTCCAACTGGAGGGGAGGGAGGAATGCTGTAGTTAAAAACAACAAATGAAAAAATGAAGCCCAAAAGGGGGGGGGGGGGGAACAAATAAATTAGAAAAAACAAACAAACAAAAAACAAATGAGAGAAAATACAACAATGATGTCCCAAAAGGTTTTTTTTAATGACAGATTTTAAATGTCAGTACTTGTCTGGGGGGCGGTGGGAGGAAATTATTTGCATGAAACTGACTTAATTCAAAATTTACTGATGTTATTATGATTGGAACAAAATCAGGTTACTGATAAAATCGTGAGGATAACATGAAAAAAAAAAAAGCTTGCCATAGCAAACAACAGTGATGTGGTACTGGCACACAGCTGACAGAAATTTAAACCTATTTCAAAGATTGACAGTGTCTGGGTTGCACTGATGGTGTTGATCCTGGATTCTCATTGCTTTCTGGTTTTAATGGTAACTGTCATTGAGAAATACTCAATATTTAAAAAGAGGCTATTTAGTAGAGGGGTATCCTGTAGTTTTTAATGAAGTAATGTTTAGCATAATCTGAATTTTATGCACTAACTTGTTACCAAACTGCATGCATTTTTCTGATTATGCTGTGTTTCACTCTGCTGCAGCCCTTCCCTTTTAGTATTGTAGATACTAAGAAATTGGGGTTTGAATTACTAGAATGAAAATCACGGGATCACGTTACATACCTAACAAAGTCAATGGACTAGAAGAGTGGGGTGGGGGGATATATTATACAGGGAAAAGGAGGAGGTTTTTAGAATAAGGGTTTGAAACGTTGCTTTTTCTGTAGGAAAAAGATGGAGTATTGCATGCTGGGAACAAGTGCTTTCCATAAGGTAGCTAAATTTTAAAAGTACATTTGTTTCATTTTGTTTTAGGCTTTGCTTAAGTATTCTAATTTAGTAACTTTGTCCTTTCTGCAGTTTTCATTTTGATTAGATACCTCTGCAAAACTATCTTCTAAACAAATTCAGAAACCAAACCAAACAAACCTGGGCCACAACTGCAGTTCGGCATACTTCAGAATGTTGCTCAATGTGTACGGAAGAGTCTTTAAAGAATATTAGTACCAGTATAAATTCTTTCTGTGGTCTGTTTTGTATTCTATGATATCAAAATTGCAGATCTTAACATCAGTAAATTTAAAGATGTGAATGCGTTGGATGACTAAAGAGAAACAACCAAAAGTAAAACAATTAGTTAAAAGGCAGTCTTAAGTGACCTCTTAAAACAAAACAAACTCACCAGGCATGCTTTTGGCAGAAACTGCAATTACATAGTTAAATTCTTTTTTCCTCTATTCTTGTGAATAGCAAGAGATAGCATACTTGGAGAAAGGTTGAGTAGATGAGTCAGGATTTACTGACTCATTACTAGTCACTATTAGTTACTTCATTAACTGCAGTTAAATGTTTTGGCCAGGTTTCCCGAGGAAACAAAGCTTATATAATTTTTCAGATTGTGGCTTGTCTCCTACTGGCCTGTCATTCCTCTCAGCCAGGAATAACGTTGGGAACTTCCAAACAAATCTGAGAGAGGTGGAGGTCTGAAAAGATAAGTGAGAACCTTTTAAGCTTTGTTAAAGTAGATCTCCAGTAAGAAAAGAAACTGAGGATTGAACGTTAACTAGTGTTTCCTTCACAACTCTCTCCTGTTGGCCTGTTCTTTCAATTGGATGCTGCAATGCCCAAGTGGCTGCTAAAACCTGTGGGAGGAGTTGGAAGGGGGAGGGGAAACAAATCCTCCCGCTTAGGCCCAGGATTTTAAGGGTTTGACTTTTCAATATTGGATGCACGCCGACTGCTAAGGTGCCAGTTAGGTGTTGTGCCTGGAGCTGAATGTAGCAACCTGCCAGGCGTTATCTAATATGGAGCTAGCAGAGGGTTATGATGGAGGGAGAAGAAGCAGTAAATAATCTTGGCTTATTATTTGAAGTATTCAGCTCCAAATGAGAGTTGTTGGTGCCTGACTGAGTGCATGTATAGTATATTATTCCATGGAATACAATATTATTACAGGTACAGCAGCAGCTCATGATGCCCCGTAAAGCTTTTCTTTCCCAGAAAGAAAAGCAGGCTCGTGCCAGGGAAAGAGATATGTTAAAAAAGAGGAGGAGGCGACAAGACTATCTCAAAAGAAGCGTGGAGCCGCAGAAAAATGCAGAAACAATAAAATGGCACAGGGATGAAGAGAAGAGGAGAGAAAATGAGCAAGTTAAGGACAAAGATATCAAGAAGCGGTGGAGACAGGATGAGAGAGAACGACGAAAGAATGTGGACGCTATGAATTGGCGCAGGGAAGATGAGAAGAGGGAAAATGAGCGAGGTAAGGACCAAGAAGTCCAAGAACAAGCAAAAAAAAAAGGAGGAGGAGAGGGGAAAAGAGCGACAAAAGGACGGACCTTTTGAAGCAGCAGAGGGATAATGAGGGGGAGAGGGAAGAGGAAAGAGTAAGAACAGTTCCATTTTATAAGTATGTGCAGAAATAACAGACTATTAGTATCATTTGGTTTCAAATTTATCTGCCTTAATGAATTACAGTTCTCACAGAGCCAATTATTTTATCAAATTGATCAGTATAGATGTATGCAAATTCAAAAGTTAGTGGGATAGAAAAGACTTTATGCATTGCTTTTGAAAATGTCTGTTTTGCACGCATGCTCACACCTAATACATTCTTCAACAGTGCAGTTGTTAATACTGTGTTTCAGATCACCAAAAAGTTCAGGTTTTCTCTATTCATAATATGAATAAGTAACAGTGTTAGGAAGGGAAGGGTCAACCAAACGTGCACGTAGGAGAAGGTAAAACTGATGTTTTATTTTATTTATTTTAATAATGTGCCCAAGAGATAGAAAGAAAAAAAAAAAAGGTGTGCAATGACAAATGAGGTAAATTATTAGAAAAGTTGTATGGAAGTGTAAATTTCACTTTTAAGAAGCAGTCAGTTCAAGATGTGTGTTTCTGTTACGAGTTCTAAGGTGCCTGTATCAAGACCTTGGCATCAAATCTGTAAAACTGACAAACAGTAGGTGTTTACAGTAGGTAGGTCCCTTTTTAAAAATTGCACCTGTATTAATTTTTATGTAGGACTTTATCTGGAGTTACAAAAGGTTTTTTGTAGTAGCCTCTGAACATTTATTTTTGGTTTATGAACTGGCAATGCATTTATGCTGCATGGTAATTTAGCTCTTTGGAGTGCTCAGACTCATCTGCTAGAAATGCAAACCAATTTAGAAATTAGAGCCCTTGGAGTAAAAAAATTTGGTACCTCTGCAAATATGATGGTAGCTTGCTGCCATTTTACAGCTGGAGATGTTGCAGCCCTTCTTCGAAGACGTCTTTGCCTGCAGCTGTTCACAGTAAACACTGGGGCTGTCACAGTCTTTGGTGCAATAGTGCCTCTTGTAAGCAGTAGTAAAGATTCAGCTACCTGAAAATCAGGCACTGATTCAGTTGGCTGCATCTTCTGGATTTAACATCTGATGAGCAACCTGGAAGCCACAATAATGAAGTGAACAGTTGTGTCATTAGTAAGACTACTAATTGCTCCATGACTGTGTACTTCTAATTTCATTATTCAACAAAGCCAAAATGGTCAACATACTGAATATGCATAAGTTTGGGTTTTGTTCTTTTCCAGTGCCGATCCTTTCAAGCCACAAAATAAGCCTTTGTAAGGGGAAGGGCAAGGGATAGATGTCTCTTACAATGAGTAACTTCATTGTGAGGAAAAATGCTCACAAAGTGAGTTACCAGCTTTCTACCCCTATGTTCCTGCAGGTGGTTTTTCATTGTAGGCCTGGAAAAACTGAGTATCGTTACAAACTGATAAATCTAGGTCAAGAAAAAATAACTTGCTTCAAGTAGTATTGTTTTGTTCTGTAGCTTCTTTCTCTATTTGTTTCTAATTTTCACTCGATAGTCACTAGAAGCTTTGATTTTTGTAGTCTTTTTTCTTGACTGACTACTTGTTCTAACTGTTCTGAGATCTGTGAGCTTAGATAAACGTAGAACTATGTTCCCAGAATTCCCAAAGGAAATCAACAGAAGAGCCAGATAGTAACTTTCCAGTTCTTCTAGTATCACTAGCAATGTTGACATCATGTACTTGACTTGTATTAAAAAATGTCTTTCACTGCCTTGGTTCCCCCAGAGGACAGTTGTTTCAGAAGAAGCAGTGGACATTGCAAAGAGCATTAGGATACCTAGCATACAGATGCCTAAATGAGAATAAAATGCAAGAGATCAGTTTTTGTTTAAGCTGTTTAGAGATTCCGTAACTGTTTTTTTTTGTTGTTGTTGTTGTTTTATTCACCACTTCACCACGATGTTCTTTACAAACCTTGTTGAATGAAAATACTTTTTTCAGTTAAATGTTTAGGGTCACCTACAGTCTGTGCTTGCTGGTCATGGAAGGGTTTCCATGATGGTACAACCAGACAGGGTCGTGGTAAAGAAACGGTGTTTGCAGTGATGCATTAAAAGAAGAAATGCTAGAATAGTCCACTGATGCTGTCTTGGTTCCTCTACAGTATAAGATTTTCCTCCAGATTACTTCTTGAGGTTTTTAACCTATTTCTGTATGAAAACCACAATTTTACTAATAGGACTGTGACATCAGTCACTTATACTTGTTTGTTACATCTGTAGCAAACCTCAGTCATCAAACAAGTACATTAAGCACTTTGAATAATGTCTAAAAAGGAAGGGGAAAAAAAAAAAAGGCAGATATGGACTATTTGTTGAAGACTGTCGTTCAGAGAAAAGGTCTGTCTTGATCTGAAACCGATGCACGTTTTCCAGAATCAGAATGGCGGTGTTACCTTGAGGTTCTCCTGAAGTTGTATACCAGAAGATCCTACATACTGTTCTAGATAAAGCTGGCAGAACTGAAACAGTCTTACTATGTTACTTGATAGTATCACAGGTGGTAGGATGCAGGGTAGCCCTTCTGTTGAGGTCCAAAATGCAAAAGACCCACTGGAGTCTTAAGCTTTTAGTTGCACCAAAAGAGAAAGAGCTTTTTGGGTCCAAAGACAGGTGGAAGAACTAGTTCTCGAAGCACAGAATTCTAAATCAGGCATTCAGTATTGCTTTTTATATCAATTTTCCACATAATGGCACAGTAATCCTTTTTTTTTTTTTTTTCTATTTTTTAACTCCTCTTTTGACTCAGTCTTCAGGTGGTTCCAGTCCCTTGGTAACTGATGTGTTAAAGGGCTGAACTGCATGGCTATGTTAACTTGAAGTGCTTGAAGCTGATGCAGTGAGAATAGTTTATTAAACAAAAGGTAGTTTAAAAGTCACTCCGTAATGTAAGGGGAGGATGTGTCAGACTTCACATTCTGGATGTTTGTAGAAGAGTGGCTGCAATTGTTTCCATCTGGAATTCAAAGAGCTAGGAAGGGTAGCAAGTGGTAAAGACATAATTTGCAGTTGAAAGATACTTTGAGTCTGTCTAAATACTAAAATCTGTTAAAAAAGAGATACACTGAAGAGTTTAGCATTGGTTAAAACTTCTTTGACTATGCTGTAGTTAATTTGTGCTAGACCTTGTTTTCATTCTGTCTTTTTCTGTCATGTCATAACAAGTCCTGTTCTCCTGTATCTTGAATATTTGCAATGGTAAGTTCCTCAGCTCAGCAGAAATTTTCTCTAGTAATGGGTCTGTCCCTCTTGTTCACTTGAATTATGTTTTTTCCTGAACATAGCTCCCACTGGTGCTCCTGAGAGCATTTCAAGATGATAAGCAATTTTTTCCCCTAGTATTATTTTCTTTCACCACCTATGGCTAACAAGCTCAGAAAACCAAGTAGAGAAAAATCCCTTTGCTTGAAGCAATGCAAACTTAGAAGTGAGGTCCGTTTTCTTTTATAGCTATGAACCTGTGTTCTTTGAAGCACTTGATTTTAAATGAACAATATAAAATGTTGTTGCCTCTTCAGGCCTGCAGTTCTGGTTGCTTCCTAAAATGTGCTTATGATTATTATTTAAATCCATCAGTCTGTATTATGTTTTAGCTCCTTCCCATTTCAGGATATGATTCGACTGAGTAGACTGACCTGCTGGTTCCTATAGATTTCGCAAACTTCAGAAGTCTTTGTAGTTGTTTTATGCCCTAATTTTGAGGTTGTAAGGTGCACATATCAGAAGTGCACTTGAGATTAAGTTCTTCCTTCCTGGGGCTCCGGAGGCTATTAAAAGTAAAACAGTGCTTCAGTTCTTAAAAGCACAATATCGTGTACACTTCTCAAGTTCTGTGAAGTCACTTACCTGCTGTTCCTCTGCTTACCTTGCAAATATTCCTTGTTTTTTTCTCAGAGCTTTCCCCACCCCTTCAGATTTTTGGATGAAGATTTGAGAGTACTTCATTCAGACCTTTCTCAACGTGTATGCACTAGTTAGGAAACTTGTCTTAGTTTTTGTTCGTGCTTTGAGCAGTGGCTGGTATCCAGAGCAGTGGATAGCACTGCATGAAGTTGTTCTAAACTCTCTGCCTTTGCATCTCCAAAATGTGACTGTGAAATGGAAGCTGAAGTACAGTTTCTAATTTAGTAATGATATTTTGCTCTTTTATAGCTCACCTTTTCTTATATTTGGCCACTGAATTACTCTGGGAATAATACCTGCCTATGGACTAGACCTTTATGCTAGGTACTGCATAAATACAGAGCAAAAGAGAGTTCCAGACACTTCCTATTCAGTTCTTTTGCTTATTTTACAGTTATTTTGTGTCTGGAATACTCAGACCTTTGGGGGAATAAATGCACTAAAGATGAGTGATACCTTATTAAATCAGTCATTTTTTATAATTTCTTATAACTAGGTTAGTAATCCATTTTATTAGGTACCTGAGGATACTACCTGGATGATCTCAGTAGGGAGGTTGTTGGTCTTGTGTAATTCAGCTTACGAACAAGGGCTTCCCAATGTATTTGTATTTGTGGGACCCAAGTCTAGAAATAGGACGCAAAAGGGCAGACACAAACTGAATTCTTACGTCTGTTGGATCATGAACTTGGAAATAACTGCTTGACTTAGAGGCAGATCCCATTATTCCTGTTACTGCATGATGATAAATACTCAGGTTACTCTGTAGAATCATATTTGCTGAACATACATGGGATCATCTTGGCTTATTTTCCTGTGAAGGTGTGTACAGATGTGCATTCCCTTACGAAGACAAATTCTGTAATGTAGTAAATATGTATCTAGGACTTTCTGTGCACGAATGAATAGGATGGAGTAGAACCAGGCAGGAATATAACAAAAATTAGTTACGCCTTAGTAACCACGAAACAGAATACATGGAAATACAGGGTACCCAGCTAACTGGAATGCTGTGCTGAAATTACTGTTGGATGAGCAATATCAGCTCAGGATAAATTAATTCCTCCTTCATTTAAAAAAAAAAATGCCGCTGAGCTTCCCTTGAGCTCTTTGAGATCTCTGAAGATTGAATCTGTAGTATGAGGTAAGCAGTGCTTCTTTAACCATCAGGAACTGGTAGATGTGTAAAACTGGATCTATTTGTGTCCCTTGGAAAGACTTGTGCCTTTTATTTGTCTTCCCTGAAGTGCAGGGTATTGGAGACTGTTCTCTTTTGGCATTCCAGTAGAAAAACAGAGAAACGGCGTTGAAGTCAGTTATTTTACAGAAGGATCAGTTGTGAGGACTTGTGAATCGTAATTATGGGCATCCTTCCCTGTTGAGCATGACAGATGCAGTGCAATAGCTCAAGTACCAGTTAAAGCACCCACTGCTGCTTGGGGTTAAGTAATTCTTTGGATCTGAGCTTTGGAGCAGTAAGAAGTTTTGACAGTGAAGTAGATGTGTTCCAAGTGTCCTGTCTTAAACATCAACTTTTGGTCAGGTGAAAGATACCTTTTTTCAAGAATAGCATTTGTGCCTAAACAGTGATTTGGGAGACTTAATCCCAACTGTTCTAAAGTCTACATTCAGGGATATGCCAGTAGCGTGTTGTGTATACTGCAGCTACAACTTGAGGTACTGGTTTGAAAAGAAATGAATGGAGGTGCTGAAAGCTCTTTTTGTAGTCACAAACCATAACGATATCAGGCTGTATCTGGCTCTCCACTAATTATGATTAAATGGTCAAGAAACTTCTTAAATTAAATGAACTATATTAACTTAAGGATGAGGTTGCTTCTTTAAGATTAGGTAAGCTGTACTCAGATATCAGGCAGAATTTGCAAAGTAAGGCTGTTCTTCAGTTTTCAGATGGAAAGATCTAATTATATCCTGTATAATGTGATAGAAAGATTTTGATAATTTCTTGTCTTTAAGACTTGGCTGTGAGGCAGGCGGAAGGCAGAGGCAAGAAGATAGTGCAGATATAATTGAGATTGTTTCTAGGCAGTCCTAAATAATTTGCTTTCTTTATCACCTGGGTTTATATATATCATGGTATGTTTGACACGTGCAGATGTATTGGGCACAGTCATTAAGAGAAAACAGTTGTTTGTTTTGTGGAAAAGTTGTTAGTGGCACTCTTTATTGACATAAGAGGCTGCTGCTTAATAAACATTATTTTGAGAAATGTAGCTGACTTTCAAATTTAAAAGTTATTGCCTAAAGACAAACTCTACTGACTCTTGCTTAGTCTCAAGTTTTAAAAAAAATATATCTATGAGAAAAATGAGCAGATTTCTTAATGTTTGCATTAATCTTTCTACAGTAGGCATTAAGAACTGGAGATATCCTGGAATAAAATTACTAGGACATTATTTCCTTGGATTTGGTATTTTGGAAATGTTCGTTCAAGTCCTGAACGTACCTGACTATGTTGTTTCCTATATTTTTTGACGAAAAAGTTCAGCATTCAGGTATTTACAAAGAAGGTACTGAAGGCATACTGAAACAGAACAGTCACAGCAATGCACATTGGGTTGCCTTTAGAGAAAAATTAATGGAGCCGTGATTAATTTCTTGGCTACATTCATAGTTCTCTACTCTTGCTCTGTGAACTGCAGCAAGAAGAGCTTTTAATAAATGGATGTTACTGAGTTTAAAAAATAATAAATGGTTATGCTGTGCTTTGGAAGTGAACCTGTGCTAACTTTATTGTAATTCAATGTTCAGAGCCATGTTTCCCAACTCTGTTTTGGGAGGAAAGTGAATAGAGTATTTAATACCGTTTTCTTTCCATCAAAGAAGGGATGTATGTTTAAGGATAATACATCCAGTCTGTGCACTGTCCTTTCAGATATGGTGGTGTCATAATGGCATGCCTAGCCATACCTTGTTAATACGTGTTATTCCTGGCTTGCTATTAATGTAGCTCTGGCATCACAAAAGTCAGATTTCTTCTTCAGACATGAAAGAAGTGACAGTGGGCTTAGTACTGGAAGGTATTTACAATGTGACTGGCCTAGGAAAAGAAACTGCAGGTTGGAGTTGCAAGTATTACAAATTCGTGTTTGCAAGGTGAATATCCATTGCTATTCTCAAATGCTTTTTCGCCATTTATGCATTTATTCTTTGTCATAAATGGTATTATTTTCATTTTACATCATCCAAAAGCAAGCTAAGTGTAGTACCAGTAAGAGGATAGAGCCTCTGCCCAGAGGTGCTTACGCAGTAAAACTGATACCACAGCATGGGCAAGGATGGGTAGAAAAGCAGAACAGGACTTTACACGTTCTGTAATTATTTGTCAAAGCCTAATACTCAGTACAGAGGTAGAAAATTTTATGTATGCTAAGCAATTTTCTTTAAAAAAAAAAAAAAAAAAAGCTTCAGTTTGTGCCTGTAAAAATGGCTCTTAATGAGAGAGAACAAAGAAGAAAGAGACATTCAGAATTTGCTCAGAAAATCTGGTAACAGAGCCATGAGCTTGAATGCAGATTTGGATAAAACAACTGGTTTGCCTGAGTCAGCTTTCAAAATAACAAGCAGTTGGAAACTCAGATTCAAACCTCATTTCCTAGTCCCTTGTGAGGACTGAAAAACTCCCTAGCCAGGAGTGAGTAGCATTCTGAAAGGATGACAGGAATCAGTCTAATTATTTAAATGATCCCATTATTCACCCTTGTAGCAGAATGTCTGAGGCCTCGATATTTTTATAATTGCATATGAAATACTTGATTATAAAGGAGTACAGCTGAGAATGGATACGGCGTAGAAAACACCAGTTCATGATTTTCCATACTGTGTCTTTAGAGGCAGTAACTGGGCTGGGAGCAGCGCGTAGTTTATAGTTTACTGCCATGACCCATTTAATCCTTACTTTTTTGAGATGCCAAGGGTACCTGTAGTAGTGCTCTCCGTAGCTTGGTTAGGGTTGGTAAATGGATTATCAGACTCTGCCTATGAAGTGTTTCACGTACATGATAATTCTTCATATTTGTAAAGTAGTTTGAGTTTCCCTCAAATGGAAAGTGGTAGATAACATACAGAAAGCAGCTACTTTTCATGTGAACTTTAATCTATTTTTTTCTAATTCTAGTCTTTTTAATTGAGACTAGAGAGGAGTGCAAGCTGAAACACCTTTGCAATCACAGAAATTAGTGTGCTTGCATTTAGAGTTGTTGAGGTCAACAAAACAAGCTGTGGTTGTACTGAATTCTTTTAACAAATCTCACTTGGAGGAAGTTAATACAGAACATCGAAATATTTGTTTCCTGGCCCATGGTGTTTTTGTTTGTTCCTTTTTTTTTTTTTTTTAATTACGCACTTGGAGGACTTTGTGTGACAGTGCGTGTTGAAGAGTTCTGTCTGATCAGACATTTGGTTATTGTAGTCACAACCCATAGCCATTGTACTCTGAGAAAATTTCTTAGGAAGTTCCTTGTAACTTAGAGATTGCCCGTCACCTCATGGCAATATAGGAGATTTTTTTCTAACTAAAATGTTCAATGGTTATAAATTTCTACTGATCCTGAATTCTAGGTTTCTGCTTGAAAGTGGTAAAAAAAAAAAAAAAAAAGGGAAAAAAAAAAAAGAAAAAAGAAAACATTCAAGCTTTTTTGAAAGCTCATTTTTAGTTCATGTACGTAGTCTTTGGCCCATATAGTGGATTATGGAGTTGATAAGAATCAATTTATTGTTCCATCAACCAACATCTGAACTGTCTCACAGAAATATTAATGATAAAAATGCAGCTTTGTCCTCTGGGGTGACGTTATTTTTGCAGCAGGCATTGGAGCACTAAAGCCCAGTGAACGAGGTAACCCTGACACTTCCTTGCTGTTTAAGAAGCTTCCTCCCTTTTTCTTTGAGGAAAGCCCTGCCTCCTTCTTTATTGCTGGCTCCACACCTCACCCCCTACCCACCTTCCAGAAGAACTGTAAGCGTACAGTGCCACTGTAAGGGTAGCAATGTGCAGACTGAGAACTCCCATAGGTGCAAAATAGGGCTAGTTGTTAGCACTGGGAAGAAATCTTAACGCTAATGGTTGGAGCTGGGAGTCCGCGTATCTTAAAAATTTAGACTTTCTTTTAGTTGGACAGCCTCAGGCAATAACAGACAGTAACAGCAGTTTAATTGGAATTAGCTATCTGTATAAGGAGAACTAAAAGGGAGAGTTATCTCGTAGGCTGAAAATACCTGGTTACATTCTGGAAGGTGCTAAGCCATCTCTTCTTTTTTTTTTTTTTTTTCCAGTGACTTCTATCTCTGAAGAGCTCTAACCAAGCTTTCAGGTCCCGTTCTGTTAAGAGCAGTGTACAGTGAGCAGCTTGTCAACCGGCCATTCAGACATTTAAAGCTATAAATACAGGAAATGGAGGAAACTTATATTTTTGCCTACCTCAGTTTTCCTCAATTCAAGGCATTCTTAACTAACAGTCCTGCTTTAGCAGTCTAAAGGTTTTCCCATCTAAGGTTGCTCACAGAATATTTTGTTGTGGTATTCATGGGTTCCTAAAATAAAAAGCTATGAAAGCTCTGACTTATTTCACAGGCCAATGTAGAGTACTAAGAATTCATGTGTGACTGCAGTTGAATGCAAGAAGCATCTTGCTCACTGAAGAGGTACTCCTACATTCATTACAAGACTGACACAAATCTTAAAGCTCAACTTAGCAGATTTCAAATCAGTTAGAATATATACGCCTAAAACATAAATTGTGGTTTAAGTACCTCAGCATAGGAGGTAGATTTCATCTAAACGCAAACACTTTACAGAAAGTTATTTCCAGATGCAGTTGATTACTCCTATAATAGTTGTTACATCTGTTTTCTTTTTTTTTTTTTTTTTTTTTTACATGCTTTTTAAGTTTGTGAGTATCTAGCTTTATGGCCAGCCTCATTTAAGAACAAACCAGACAAACTGTGGTAGTTTCCTCAGTTAATGGTACAGCTCTGATACTGAATTATGGGTAAAATGAGAGAAAATAATTAAAAGTGCAACTCTTCATCAAACAAAACACATTTGACTTAAACCTTTTCTCTTACTTTCTTTTTCAATAGAAACTATGTTCCAACTTCCTGTCAACAACCTTGGCAGTTTAAGAAAGGCCCGGAAAACTGTGAAAAAAATACTTAGTGACATTGGTTTGGAATACTGTAAGGAACATATAGAAGTAAGTATGATACCTCCCTCCCAAGTGCTTTAGAGTTAGAATGTTCAAACATCAGTGGGACTGTGAGGTCTTTGTGTGACTTTTTTGGTTTTGGGCCTGTTTCATGAAATACTGATTTTTTACTGTAAATTTTGAAGGGTGTTCCTAGAATCCCCTGTATCAGAATCCCATACCTTAGTCCTGTGTTTTCATCAGCTTCTGAGAATGGTTCTAGGATTCCTTTTGAGCCATGTTGGTCAGGCATTGCTACCTCTGCACTACCTTTTTAAAACCTGTACAAAATGGGATTTAATTAATAACTTGAGCTAAAATGTACTTGTAAACACTTAGAAAGTTTAGCAGAGACAAGATACAATTCAGGCTATATATGATTGACCTGGTATATCCTGTAGATAGGTTGTCCTTCGTTTTCCTTGGATTCCTAAAAATTATATTTACTAACTGAACACTTAGGAATAAAGCAAGAACTAGATGTGGTAGAGGATGATGTTGTTGGACAGAAGATGGTTCTGAGATTTTCATGGAATGCTTGTTGGTGCTGAACCATAGGTAATCAATTTAAAGAATCACGTATGTACATATCTTAGTTTCTAGAAGGGAAAGGTATTTGTGCTGCTCTGCTGGACAAACTGTAACTGTTCTTTCAAAAAGGCAGCTCTCTCCTGAGCATGACCTTCAGAGTATGGACAATTCATACAGTTGTTTAGAGTACCCAAGGAACTGTGACTTGTTTGCTTGTCTTTTCTATTAGTATCTCTTTAAAGAGCATTCAAGTGAGATCCTTTAAGAGAAAGAAATACCTGACCTTCCTCTTTGGGAAATTCTGGTGGAGCAAATACGGTTTTTAAGGGTATAATTGTGATATATTGAATATATAATGAATATAATGAATATATTGAATGAAATATTGATAATTGGGACAATGTTACTTTTAAGCATTAATTTCAGTGGAAATAATATTTTAAGATCCTTATGTGCTGCTGACATTTATATGCCAAAGATGAAATGTATTTAATTAGATATTTTTTTCAAACAGGAATTGGGCTACTAAAACATCATACATGTAGTCAAACTTTTATCTGAATTCCTGTGTAAAATAAATTTAAATAACAAAACCAACAAAAAAAATCACAAAGTTTGTGTTACAGGACCTATAAGATCTTAAACGCGTAGCATTAACCAGCTATTACTATTTCAGTGACTGCTTTTGAAAATAGGGTGGGTATGTAATGACAGCCTTGGGCTAATTAGGAGAATGTGTAAAGAAAAAAAAAATAGTTCATGTGTTTTATATTATTGAGACTATTTACAGCTATTTACCTCCAAATAATGCATTTAAATATACAGATTTCCTTGAATCAATGTTCTCTACTATTTGCCAGCAGCACTTGAGAGAGGATCGCATGGATGCTTGCAAGAGTTGCTTAAGGGAGCAGTTGGTCTTGGGTTTTGATTATCTGTGCTCTCTTCCCATCTTCCCCTTCTCTAGGATTTTAAGCAGTTTGAACCTAATGACTTCTATTTGAAAAACACTACATGGGAAGATGTAGGATTGTGGGACCCATCGCTTACAAAAAATCAGGTTGGTAATGGTTTATCTTGACAAATCCAGTTCTAAAGATGGTTAAAGGGTATTCTGCAATTATGCCAAGAGCTTTCCCTGCAGTTTTACCCATTGCTCAGTTGCCTTCACTTTAACAGATAGCAAAACCCCTTTTTTTCTTTTCATTTTTTTAGAAGCAGTGATCTCAGTCTTTTAGTACATATTGATAGCCGAATATTGAAGAAAGCATTGGTGACAAAATCTTATCCTTTGACAACTGCATGCTAATAGGCCATCTGTTCAAGCTTAGTACAAATTCACCTTCCTTCCAGTCAGAAGATCAACTATTTTGTATTTTGTGTTTAATTTTGTTACCTTTTCTTAAATATGTTTTAATCATTTCAGAAAAACTTTAAATGAACCTATCTAACAGCCTCTCTCTCCACTATTGTTGTAGCTGTTTGCCACATCTGAGGATTCTCATAATCTGACTGAGGTTTGGTTTAGACATATGCAGTTCTACACAGTGAATTAAATGACACTAGAAGTCTTCCTTTTTAGATACTTGAGTCAGTAATAAAGGAGATCTGAATTGACCTGGAAGTAGGAGGGAATGATACTATTACAGTTATTTATTTGATTTTCCTGGTTTAACACATAGTGTATTAAGGTATAGATTGCAATAGGCTCTATGAATGGTGCAATATAGAGTAATGTCAGCATTTACAGAACGGTGAGAAGGTGAGAAATCTCTCTATAAAATAAGCCCTTTCTTAAGCATCTGAAAGACTGGGTATTGTTTGTTACAGGAAATGGGAAACCATATTATGATGGATTTCTAGTGGTGGTGTTGGTCTAAAAATAGCCCTTTATTACTGTGTTCCATAAAATACACTGATGTTGTGCTTTTTTCTACTTAATTCCAGAATAAGAACCTTAATATAAAAGGAGACAGTGTTTTAGTTTTTGTATCGCGTCTCCAGCCTACCAGATGTGAGGCTTCAGAAGGTGGACAGAAGCATATATTCCTACTTATACAAAGGAAGCCTACAGCTCTAGCTACTTTAAATCATCTGTGTGTAACATGTTTGACACACATGACGAATGTTTGTAACTATGTGAATTTCATATCTTAACTCATCTGAAATGTCAGATTGCTTGTGGCTATCTCTGAGGCCAGTGCAGTTTTAGTTCCTGTTACAACAGATGACAAGAACTGCATCAGCAACGTGTTAAATATAACAGATTGAGGGAGCAGGGAAAGTAGGCAAGTATGGAACTTTCAAATATCCCTTTTTTTTCCTTCCCCCCATCCGAGATTGTTTTAGAGTTCAGGATTGTGCTTTGATCAGAAGGAAAAGGTATGGTTGCTTTAAGGGCTTGTGTGGCCTTAGTATGTAACTCAGCTTAACTCTGTTTGCACACCAAAAATAAGTTTTGAAGAGTGTGTTTCATCTTACAGTTTGTAATAGATTAGGAGACTGAACTAGCTAATGTTTTGTATTTGTCTTACACCTACGAATGTTTAGCAAATTTTGATGGGAAGTAACTCAGGTCTTGATACTGTCTCATTGGACTCCAACAACCATGCTTTCTTTTGCCCCCCAAAAAATGAGATTATGGTGAACTTGTCCATGCTCAGCTGCAGGGAATGCAGCTTCTGGTGGCTGGAGGAGAAAGATGTTTATGATCTAGCCTTACATGCTAGGTTTACGGTTAAACTCTTGAAGACCTTTTATACTGGCGCTTAGCACCTCATGTATGTTCAGATGATGAACTTGGCCTAATCTGTAGGCCCAAAATTGCAGGGAATAAATCTAAATGTTTGAGGTGGTTGCAGTAGGTTGTGAAACTATAGTTGTTTAGAGAAATTCACAGAATTTCCGTTTTTAAAAACTGCTTTTCCATATTCAGTTTCTGCTTTGTTGTTTGTTTTAAGGACTATCGGACAAAGCCCTTTTGCTGCAGTGCATGTCCATTTTCCTCGAAGTTCTTTTCAGCATACAAAAGCCACTTCCGGAATGTTCATAGTGAAGACTTTGAAAATCGGATTCTCCTTAATTGTCCTTACTGTACTTTCAATGCGGACAAAAAGACTTTGGAAACGCACATTAAAATATTTCATGCTCCAAATGCCAATACACCAAGTGGAGGCATCAGCACTTTTAAAGATAAAAACAAACATGATAGCCTTAAACCTAAGCAGGCTGACAGTGTAGAACAAGCTGTTTATTACTGTAAGAAGTGCACTTACCGAGATCCTCTGTATGAAATAGTTAGAAAGCACATTTACAGGGAACATTTTCAGCATGTAGCTGCTCCTTACGTAGCAAAGGGAGGTGAGAAGTCGCTCAATGGTGCAGTTCCATTAAGTTCCAGTACCCGGGAGGAGGGTAGTATTCACTGCAAACGATGCCTTTTTATGCCGAAATCATACGAAGCTTTAGTACAGCATGTTATCGAAGACCACGAACGTATAGGATATCAGGTAACTGCAATGATAGGTCACACTAACGTAGTGGTTCCAAGATCGAAACCTTTGATGCTAATAGCTCCAAAACCACAGGATAAAAAGCCTATGGGACTCCCTCAGAGGATGGGTCCCCTTTCCCCTGGAAGTGTTCGATCTCTTTCATCCCAACAGATGATGAACAGACTCACTATACCAAAGCCTACGTTAAATTCCGCAGGAGTGAATATGATGTCAAACGTTCACCTACAGCAAAACAACTACGGAGTCAAATCAGTACCGCCAAGCTATGTTGGTCAGCCAGGGGGGAGGCTAAACTTAAGTGGTAATGCACCAGTTTCTCTTTCACAGCAGTCTCAAACAATGAAACAGTTTTCAAGTGGCAATGGAAGGCCTTACACGCTTGGAGGGGAACAGAGGTCACAGGCCTCAGCAAGATACTCTCTTCAGTCTGCCAATTCGTCCTCTCTTTCATCAGCCCAGTTGAAACAAACATCATTATCTCAGTCACAGGCAGCTTCAAGAGTATTAGGTCAGTCTGGCTCAAAATCTCCCGTAGCTGCTACAGGTCCTTCTGCTGTCAATACATCATCCACACAAAAGTGGAAAATCTGTACAATCTGTAATGAGCTGTTTCCTGAAAATGTGTATAGTGTCCACTTTGAAAAGGAGCACAAGGCTGAAAAGGTGCCTGCAGTAGCTAACTATATAATGAAAATACACAATTTCACTAGCAAATGTCTATACTGTAATCGCTATTTACCCACTGATACATTGCTTAACCATATGCTAATACACGGTCTGTCTTGTCCGTATTGCCGGTCAACCTTCAATGATGTTGAAAAGATGGCTGCTCATATGCGAATGGTTCATGTTGATGAAGAAATGGGACCTAAGACTGATTCCACTCTAACATTTGATTTGACGCTGCAGCAGGGCAGTCACACGAACATCCATCTACTTGTAACCACCTACAACTTGAGAGATGCTCCTGCTGAATCTGTAGCTTACCATGCTCAGAATACTCCCCCCGTTCCTCCCAAACCACAGCCAAAAATGCAGGAGAAGTCTGATGTACCTGTAAAAAGTTCCCCACAAGCAGCAGTTCCCTACAAAAAAGACGTAGGGAAAACTCTGTGCCCTCTGTGCTTTTCAATCCTAAAAGGACCCATCTCTGATGCACTTGCACATCATTTACGAGAGAGGCATCAAGTTATTCAGACAGTTCATCCAGTTGAGAAAAAGCTAACCTACAAATGCATTCATTGCCTTGGTGTATATACCAGTAACATGACTGCCTCAACTATAACGCTGCACCTTGTTCACTGCAGAGGTGTTGGGAAGACTCAGAACGGCCAGGACAAAGGTACTTCGTCATCTCGGCTAGGCCAGTCTCCAGCTGTAGCACCTGTAAAACGTACTTACGAACACATGGAGTTCTCCCTGATGAAAAGAAGGAAAATGGATGATGATGACTCCCCCTCTGCCTTTGAGGAGAAGCCTGAAGAACCTGTAGTTCTAGCATTGGACCCCAAGGGTCATGAAGATGATTCCTACGAAGCCAGGAAAACATTTCTCACAAAGTATTTTAATAAGCAACCATATCCCACTAGGAGAGAGATTGAAAAGCTGGCTGCCAGTTTGTGGCTCTGGAAGTCTGATATCGCGTCTCACTTTAGCAACAAAAGGAAGAAATGTGTTAGAGATTGTGAAAAATATAAACCTGGTGTGTTGCTTGGTTTCAACATGAAAGAACTAAACAAAGTTAAGCACGAAATGGATTTTGATGCTGAATGGCTGTTTGAAAACCACGATGAAAAGAATTCCAGAGTCAATGTTAGTAAGACTGTTGACAAAAAAATAAACATAGAAAAAGACAATGAAAGTTCCTCAGACAGCTATGAGAATATAGAAGAGGAATACAATGAAAGCGGTAGTCCATTTGGTCCACATATTTCTGACATTGGTGGGAAAGCCTCTTCTGATAGCACAGTGGAGAACCCAGATGACAGCATATCCAAGGAAATCATTGAAGAAAATACTTTACAGTCTCCAGAGAAGTCTGATCAAAAACAAGAGGAAAGCTCTAAATATGAAGAGATTTCTGCTGATGAGCCAACAAAACTGGTGGGTGATGTTTCAGATAGTGAAGGTGATCAGGATGAGCAAGATGATGCTGTTGAATGGAAAGATGGAGCTTCGCAGTCTGAAAGTGGGCCTGGTTCTCAGCAGGTTTCAGATTTTGAAGATAATACATCAGAAGTAAAACCAGAAGTGTGGACAGATGAATCCTCCCAAAGTGAAGATGCTGGTAGCAGTAAACCGACTGTTGAGACAAAAGAGGGTGGATCTGAAAGTGATGAAGAACAGTCAAAGTGGAAGAATCGTTCCTATGGAAAAGTAGAAGAGTTTTGGTCTAAGGACCAGTCGCAATGGAAAAATGCATCAGAGATTGAGGAGAGCTTGTCAAATCAGCAGATGGAATGGCAGAATAGCACAATTGACAGTGAGGACGGAGATCAGTTTGACAGCGTGACTGACGGGGTAGCAGAACCAATTCACAGCAGCTTAACCGGTGTGGAGCTGAGTAGCCAGCAAGCATAAGCTGCTTGATGCAGAAGTGTCAGTAATACCTGCTCTACAACTGTCTAAACACTTTCATTTCAGTATGACTGCTAAGCTTAAATTCTAACTGGTACTGCCTTTCAAGTGCTAGGTCATGGTGAGTGGTGTTCGAGGCCGCTGTTACTCCAGTGGTTCTGTAAGGATGCTGTTGGCTAATCTCGCTTGAGAATACCTGCTGGGACGAGCACAGTAACTTAATGTGAAAACAGATAAGCCGGTGGCTCCAGAATGCACACAGAGAAAAGCAGAGGTTTGTTTTATCTGCATTTTCAACATTTATTTCACTCTTGTACATGTTCAGTTGTATGTCTTTTTAAACATTACCCTTTTTCACATGGTAGTGTAGGGCCAACGTACAAACTACCAGTTCAACGTGTATAGTAGACTATGGGGAAATTGATTTTTTTCATGTATCATTCTGAATAGTTGAAATGTATATTTGTACAGTCTTTTAGACCTATTCAAGTGAAGCTTATGAAATTGTTCTTGTGTACCCATCATAGATTTGTTTCTCTTTTTTAGTGTTGCCCTGCTGTGTAATAAATGCTGTATCTAGTTTACCTAGCAAAAGCTTGAAACTGCTATAGTATGACTTTTGACAAACTTAGTTTTTGCACATAACCTTGTACAATCTCAAAAACAGAGGCCAGCAACATAAAATATATCTGGACTCTATTGTATTATAGAATTTTCTTGTTCTGAATATCCTTGACATTACAACTGATGATAAACGTATTTCAGAGCCATTTTCTGAAATCTTTTAAGCTAAAAAAGAAAAATCACATGCAAGAAACAAGTTTGCAGCTACTAATTTTGACACCTTTTAGATCTGTATAAAAGTGTATTGTGTTGAAGCAGCACACTGAAACAAAAGTGCTGTGTTTTGGATATTTAGTTTTATCTTTAGTTAACACCAACAAGGTGTTGTATTCATTTATACCATCTAATATATGACACACTGTTGTAGTATGTATAATTTTGTGATCTTTATTTCCCTTTGTATTCTTCATTTAAGCATCTAAATAAATTGCTGTATTGTGCTTAATGTAAATATTTGCTTTATTACATGCAAGTGCCACATGCCTGTTTGGTAAATCCCACAGTGCTACTTTTTTTTTTTTTTTCCCCTTGTCCAAAAAGTGCTCCACAGCTCTGCAGGAGCATGTATGTATAGTATTTTCTTACTGGATAGACTGATGTCTTCAAGGACACTGAAAAAATCCTACAAAACTAACTTTGTCTGAATTTGTCTTTAGCATTCTAGAACACTACTTTATAAATAAAGTTATAGTGGTTGTAGTTCTGCATCCTTGAGAAACAGTCTATGAACTACTTGCATTTTTCATCCCTTTATATACTAATGAAGATCCTTTCACATATTAAAAAGTTACCTGGAACTGTGTCTCCCTCTGAAGCACTGTGCATTCAGGGTAGGGGATAGGGAAGGTATTTGAATACTTATCATTTAAACACAAAGGAGCATGCCTTGCAAGCTACAGCTTTTTTTTTTTTTTTTTTAAAGAAAAAGTAATTTGAATACTTAAACTGATTTTTATGTTTAAGATTTATTATTGGTTTGGTCATTTTGGCATTCTGGCAAGTGTGCAATACAAGACAGCTACATACCCAAAACTTCACTGAGATAATCAGTTACAGAAGGGATTTAATTGTGTTGAGAACAAAGCTATTGTTAAGTACAGCAATGAGCCTGATTTAGGCATATGTCTAATAAAATAACAAAATACTTTCTTAACAAGAATTAAATTTACTTGTGAAATTGTCATGAATGTGCTAAAGGAGGAAGTAGTTTTGTTCAGCATTTTAAGTAGCAAAACTGTTTCACAGAGATCTTTAGAAATGTATACATTTCTATAGCAATTTTGGGTAAGTATAAACTGTACTTTCCACTACTATAACAAACAAGCTACTATATAAGCCAAATCCAAAAATATTTTTATCTTCTCCTGTTCTGCAACTAACTTGTGCTGCTGACATTCTTTGGAAAGAGTATTCCTTTTTTGTTGTTTGTGTCTGAAAACAGTTACCTTTAGCTGAAGATGATTTAGCTTTGCTTATGGATCTTTTTTACCCTTTCACAGAAGGCTTCCGTTCTGCTTTTTTAACTGAGAGGTAGAGATGTTGGACTGGGTCCTACCGATACGCTCGTGTTAAGGTAACTTTTAGGAACAATACAGGAAAAATGTTTTTGATGTTTACATCAGTAGATGAGCTCTTAGGGCCTCTCTGTCTTAAAAGGAAAACTAGAGCCTCAAAACAAGAGCCTCAACTCTCATTTTGTTATCAGGCTTTATAATCTCTTGCATGGAAAATACCTTTACAGTAAGGTCAAATGAGACTTAACTACTCCTTATAGATACCAGGTGGTGTTTCTTTTCCAGCAACACCAACTATTTGGAGGCCCAGAAAAGGCTGTTCCCTGACAAGAATACTTGGTTGTGTTCCTGTTGCACAAGGGACTGTCTGAATACATGACATTTCAGAATTTGTTGAGTGTCGTTTCACCTAGGCTTTAAGAGGTTAATTTAAAAAACAAAAAAACAAAAACCAAAAACCACACAACTTAAAGGTTGCTGCACTACCATTTAAGAGTTTTTTTATCTGTTAAGTAAAAATCACTTTATGACTTTGCATCATATTTGTCTCAGTATCCATCAAGGTTACTTCACATTGGTGAAGTTTACAGTTCGGGCCAAATTTCTAAAGTCTGAGCTCCTGGTTGTAGTCAGTGAATAGTGAGACTGAAATATGAAGTCATTAGAAGTGTTTTATTTGCCAGAAAATGCCATTAATAAGAAATACAATTTTATGTAGTGATTAAAGGTCTTGCATAAAAACGTTACTTACCAGAAATATTAAGGATAGGGTTGTTTCACTTTTAGCATAAGCCTTGAGTATTTCAAACAAGTTACTTTTAAAATCTGAGTATTTGTCTAGGCAAGAATTCCTTTCTAGATTTGAGGCAAACCACACATTTTGTTTTTGAGGAAGTCAAAAAGCAGAAGAGGAACAGCCCAATAAAACTAGAGAAACCTTAAATCCAGTTTGTGTAATCTTAGGTTATCGCACTATTATAGTTGTGTGAGGTGGAAGTTTAACCAAAGTTTATATACCTTACTAAAGTTTTTTAGCAGAACTCCAGAAACATGCCAGCTGTGCATGCAGAGTAGCCAGCTCAAGCTGACCCATTAAGTCTGCTGGCTTTGGCCAGCACAATATAGCAGGAAGATCATTAACTTAAGAATATGCTACGTAATTTGCATCAGACAGTTTACCTGAATTGAAGCAAAGTTAACTTTGGCTTCATCCTAAACATGTTACCTGAAATCTGAAGGTTTAACTGTGTGAGGAGGCAGGAGGACATCACCATACACTTTGTTTCTAGACACAAGACAGCTTTGCACAACAAAAAAAGTGTGGCCTGGTAATTTGACTTTTGACAAATGCCTGAGACAGGTGAGGACAGCCTGAGATGGTTAGGGGTAGCTGCATTTTTATATGACACAATCTATTTCTATGGGTTTGTAATAGCAGTAATTTTGGACCATCATTTACTGCACTGACCTGCAGCTGACACATACTGCTTCAACAAGGACACTTTTCCCATTTCTTTACTATACTCTGCTTCCATCCCTTCCCCCTCCCTCCTTGAAGCATGGTTACAGAACACGAGCTTTCATCCAACCTAAACAGTTATTTTCCAGCAGGAACAGAGAGACAGCTTTTGCTAAGCTAGTTTTCTATCAGCAGCACCATACACTAATGTCACACTTGATCTCAGCATTTTCCTTCAGGTACTGTGAATTAGCACTTCATATACACTAGCATTTGTACTCAGGTCAAAATCTTTTACATGATGTTCCAGAAATACCTGCATTGAAGTTGTACTTCACAAGCTCTTAATCTTACTGAACAAGTGACATTTAACACTGCCATCCTCTGTCCAGCTGAAACGTTTCTGCAACAACTTGCCAATTAATGCTTGACCCTTCAGCAAGACAGAAACCTGAATATTTACCCAGTATTTTCATGCTAACTTTCTATCATTATCACCAAAGAATTAGTAATTTTAAATACCTGCTAATACAGTAATCCATTTTGTAGTATGTATATTACAAACACTACTAAGGTAAAATAAGTTTATTTCAATTTTTCATCAGAACCAAAAAAAAATGTCAGGAGCATGGTGTCTGTACTGTCTCTTCATTTCTGATAATAAAGCTGCTGCTATTTGGATAAATGGGTTGGTATAATTAGAGTATTTTGTTACCTTCATAATTAATATTCCTCTCTAGAATACCAGTTCATTTGTAATAATCCATTTCAATAACCTGCATTGCAGGGGCAGAGACATTGACTAGGTCTCTCTATTGCTTTATATTTTAATTCAACTTTATCTCCCATCATCAGTTCCACTAATAAATATGAAAAGGTTGAGTTCATTTATTTCTGCATCAGAAAAGCATTGGTCTCCATGGTTACTCAAAGCCATGTAGCTTTACTTTCACCGTAAGATTTTTTTCCTTTTTTTTCCTCTCCTTTTCCAGTATTTACATTGGATCCTCCATTAAAGAGCATTTATTTCTGTTTCTCCAAATTGTGCTATATGCAAAGCCAATCATCTAAAATTGTTTATTTTTCAGAAGCAATCTACCATCTCAGCCAATACCCCCCTCATTGTTGCCATAGTGAGATTTTCTGTGTATAAGGGAGACGAGTATCTTCTAAGTATATAACCATCTCTTTCTAATGTTTTCTGTTCAGACAAGGGAGCGGGGTATTTTTGATTGCCCTAGACATACTTTGCAGTCCAAAAAAAAAAAAAACAAAAAAAGCTACGGGTGGGATGTTGAACTATGTTCCTTCAGTGCTGGTTAAATAGAATCTTCATTACAAAATGGCACATCCAAAGGTCCATAATAACTTCGCAGAAAGTTTATTCACACCATTCAACTTACGTTACACAACAGCTTTTAAAACCCTACCCCTCATTTGAAGAGGAATGCTGGAAGCTCCAGCCACATGTGGTTTATTGAATTCTTAAATTTTGATACTTATTTTATTCTGCCTTGTAAAACCCGAACATTTGTGAAGCTGGCTTATTAACAAGTTGTATTGATACTGTTAGCATGCTATACTAGCATGCTCTTAAACCTGATCATTTTAATTATAATAATGTGAGGGTAAACAAAGTAAGTTTTTGTGTATTTTCTTTGCTGATTTAGTAAGCTTATAGTGAAAGCTACTGTGACCAAATCTTAGAATAAATGTTCCAGACTCTGTATGGCCACAGTACAATTGGAAAGCTTTAGCTGCTCATAGAAATACAAACCAAAGATCTGGCATGTAATGGTTACTTTGTCATTAGAAAGAAGCATGAGCCATAAGAACAAACACAGCCTTTTCTAAAAAGCTGTTGGGAGACACAAATTAGTGGTTTGGGTATTTGGTACCTACGTAGTTCATAGGAAAATAGTCTTCAGTTCTGTAGAGTTTTGGCAGATCATAGAAGTGTGCTACTGATGGAGGACGACTCTGAAACAGAAACAGCACAGAAATTAATCTTATTGTTAAACAACAGGAAATAATACCTTGAGGGATTCTTCAGAATATGCACTGGAGCTGCATTCCAACTGAGGAAGAAGATGTGGATGATGAAGTGGCTTGATTAAACCTTTAGTAGCTTGCATGAATGTCAATCAAAAGAATGGAGAGCAGGTATCCTGCTGCTAACCATTATCTCACTGTAAAGGTAGGTACACATTTAGAAATTGCTTGAATTCAAACGTACTACTTAGTGTGCTCTGGCAAAAGACATGGTAGGCTCCAAATGGAAAATGACTTCATGATGTACTATGCTTGCAAACCGTATCTCTCAACTTCCTTTTCCTTTAATGTTAAAGTTAATTGTTTAAAGCTGCAACTCAAAAACAAAAAAGCCTTCCACTCTATATTCTGCTTTACTTCATGAAGGACACTATACTTCCCACCATTAGAAAGTTGTGGTTTTGTCTGCTTTTAAAATGAGTTCTCTACTTGCTCTGGTTCAAGGATATGCTGATGATTACTTTGATTTTGCACCTTGCATCCTAGAATGCATATTTAACCACAGCCTGTTGTAACTACAGTACTTACATAGTTAAATAGTATGTTCAAATTTTAGCACCGGGGGAAGTTACATTCCTCCGTAAGGTAGCTTTATTGTGTTTGTGCCTTTATGCCAAATACTTTTTTTTTTTTTTTTTTTTTTTTGGAGGTGGGGGAAGCAGCTTTCTTTCAAAACATGCTACTCTAAAACAGGTAAGAGCATCAGGAACTGGAATGGTAAAGTTACAAACGTTTTTGATTTAATCTCCTGCTTTTGCCATACATATCTTGGGAATCCATAATGCTGTGAAAAGATGAGGGACCTCTAGCTAGTAACTTCAAACCAGGTGCATTCCATATGAACAATGGTGAAAATGAGTCTTACTCCTAAATACAGGTGATGTGGATTCTTGATCACCTATATTTTGCACATGTGTTCTTGATCTCTTGTACCAGAGAGATGGGGGGGGAAAAACCCTGCAGCATCTCATAATTAAAGTTATTTTCCAATACAAGATAACTGGCTCTGTAAACAATTCTGAAAATGTAAAGTTGTTTGCTTTCACACCTGATTCTATAGTCTTAGCTTAGCAATCACCTTAGCTGGATTAATATTGAACAGCTAAAAATAGAGTAGAACACAGGGGAAATCAGTTTTAAAGCACAGAAAATGCAAATTAGTTAGTAACACTGGAAAAGACTGACTAAAGAAATATAGAGAGGGATTTAGTTTTGCTTGTGGGGTTTTGAAGAATTCAAATAATTGATTAATCCTGTACTGAGGAGGATCAAATAATATTTCTACAGTGCAACTATTCAAACCTCTAGCTAAAATCACAGTCTCAACGGCAAATTAAGAACCTAACCCTCCATAAAGCTAAAGGTCTTCAGGCTCTAAACATAATGTATATTTCCACAAAACAGTTTACTAGGTAGATGTAATCTTCACATTGATCTGTATTTAATTTTCAGTTGTGTTTCAATTCTGTTTACATAAATTTCTTGATATTCCACTGGTAATACATTGGAATAGATGCTGTCTCTCCACATACATCTAGGCACGATTTAAGACAGAAATATTAATTTATATAATGATCTAGGAACCAGGTACCTAAGCTGCATTGCTCTGCTATCATTGTCAAAGCAGACAGGATGACTGGGGTTCTGCTGACAAACTCTCCATTGGCCATCTAGGAGAACAAGACCACGTTCTCGGAGGACACTTACCAGATATTAGAAAATATAAACCTTGCTATGGGAGAGAAACACTTAGTGCAAATCATCAACAGACATATGTAGCTTTGCAGGTTTTATGTGCAGACCCAAGCAGGAGATAAGCTCCTTTTAATGGGCAGAATTCTAGACTCTTTAATGTAGAAGGCAATCAATTTTTTTCCACCTGAGATTGAAAATCAACAGCCAGTCAAAACCACTGAGTAAGAGAAGACAAAGAATCGGAATCGATCATGCAGTACTACTAGCAACTAGGCTCATGTCTGCAAAACAGAAAGGAGAGGAAAAAACAAGCTGTAACAATCGCCTGCGTTCACAGTGCAGTACTAAGATGCTTTGGACTCTCAATAGTAAATGAGAGGCAAAGATACTGATCCCTACAACCTGACAGCATTTTACAAGGAACGGGTCTGAGAAAAGCTCTCCTTCACAATGTACAAATGCCATGCAGGGTTAAAAGACAAGGGCACAGGGAATCTGTGCTGCACACATCACACACACTGAAGATGAAATAATTCCTTTGTGGTCAGGCTGCTTTGAAGCTTAAAGAAAAAGCAATACAGTTGCTAGCTAAGGAGGGGGAAAGGAAAACGGAAGGAGAGGGGATGGCTTGAAATTCCAAAGCCTATTAAAGTCATAAAAAAATAAAGACTTAAGTGGCAACAAATGGCTTTTCACCTCCAGATCATTTGATTTGTGTCTGTCACAATATAATACAAGCTGGATTACGGTTCTTAGAAAGTTGGTGCTCTCATTAGGATGGCATCCATACCATAAATTAAAACCGCTGCTGGCAGTGCCTACAACAGCAGTTTGCTGAAGGCCAGGTGGCCATAAGCTGTGCTTGTGTCTAATCCCAGCTATAAAGGCCTCAGGACAAGGAGCTGTCATCTCGCTGGCCTCTGTGAGCGCCTACAGCACCTACTGCGTGCCGACACACAAATCCTTATTTCTCCTCTAACTTGTCTCAGGTCAGGTCTCAGACAGCTGAACGCAGTCCAGCAGCTTTTCCCTGCACCTGAATTCCAGCAGCAGCACTGACAGGGCTGTAATCCTTACACCTGGCACTAGCAGGAAGCTTGCTCAGCATTTCAAAACTGAACATTTACGACATTGGGTATTTCAAGCCAAAACACGTTTTAGCACAACAGAATGGTATCCAGCACTACCGAACCCCACTGAAGTCCCCTTCGAGAACAGCCTATAACAACACGAAAAACAAAGCACGCATATCTGTCTAAATCTAGGCACAGTTGCAGCCCAATCTGCAACTGCCCTGGAGTTTCTAACTAGGAGAAGGAAGCTAACAAGTAGGGAAGTCAGTGAAACGCGAGTGGGAAACAGAGCTCTGTTGGGATGCCTCATACTGCAGCTTTTCTCCCAAACGTGGAAGCCATTAACTTAAAGATCCAACAACAAGTGAATAAACTGAGGAAATAAGGAATAAAGAAATGATAGAGGAATTTAGCATTTGGAAGGAAGAATAGCAGGTTTAGATGAAGCTAGATGAAGTAGCAGAAATGAAAAGCTTAAAGCACTCGAGAGTGCTTTTGAAAAATAAAGTGCACGCAGTAATTCTGCACTTGCAGGCAACTAAAGGAAGTGGCATGTACAATCATGCCTGAAAGATTAAAACTTCTGGTGGCAGCTCCAGAGACTTCAGCGCGTTACACTTCGACAGGCAGCCCAGTCATCCAGGGAGACAAGTTGTGTGACTTACTATCCAAGGCACTAAAAGCACCCCTTGAGAAAATCAGTTTGAAGCCCCTAAAACGCAAGCCCCCAGCTGGGAGAGCAAAAGACATGAGAGGAGTACGAAGATGACCCATTTAAGAGCTTTGTGGTTACTCTGACAACTGCACCCTAGCATCAGAATGGCGAAGTTGGGTCAAAAGGTGATCGCTTACAGATTATATCACCTCCAGGAAACAGCTTAATTCACAGGCAGATTCCACATTCTGTTGAAGAAAAATACAAATGCTGTGCTGAACGTGTCGGCTGGCTTAATTTTCATAGGCAGCCTTCAGTCAGCTTGCCTCAGCTCCGGCACGGCAACCTTACACTGAAGGCAAGTGCTGCAAGAATTCCTGAGGTGGACACAGGACATTGTTGCCTTGCTATTTAAGTATCTAAAAGATGTTCCAGTGATCCACTTTGGTAGTGCTTTGCTGAGGCAGATGTAGGGCATCCACCCCTGAGGGGCCGTGAGCCCAGCCCAGCCAGACAATTCACCCAGCTCTCCCTGGCTCTTTCCCTCTGCACCCCCAGGCAGAGCAGGGACAGGGATGGAGCCCATCCCATTGCCTGGGAGCCCATGGCAGAAGCAGGTGGGCAAGCACAGGCCGCGGGGGCTTCTTGGGGTGCAGGGGCACTGGCACAGCCAGCAAAGGCACCAGCAGAAAGCTGTGGCATCACTGTGAGGATTTCTGACCCTATTCCGAACAGTGTGTTTATCTGGGCTATTGCAGTGTGCCTGATCATTACCAGCTAAAACGTTGAGCTATTTTCACAGGCAGAAAATAGCAGATTACCTGAGAAAACGAGGAGGGATATTATTTCCTACAGAAAAAAATAAGTTAACCTTTCACATGCTGCATTTCTGGAAACTTAGTCAGCAACTTGAACTTCCATTCTTACTTTGAAGAAAATACAGCAATCGTGCCAGATTGCACACACCACCCTACCCCCCCACCACCACCTTTTTTAAGACAAAAAACAAGCAAGCAAACAAACAAAAACCCTCACTTAAGGCTACCCCATTTAAAGCCTTGGTAGTTCAACTCAGCCAGATTTATTAACAATAGCTGTACGGGAGCAGCTATTCCTCATCCACCTGAGCTGAGCTCCTGGTCAGTTCTGCCTCTTCAAAGCTATGAAAATAAAATATTATGTCCACACTGCTGGGCCGTGATGCTGACTTTGCCTCAAGTGCTATTCATGTCTCCACGGCTCCTGAAGCCATTTATCGTACATCTGCTGCCCACCACCTGAAGCAGCACTAACACCTTTCCCTTGACACCAATAAACATATTTGCTGCTGTTAGCTTCCAGTGGAGGACCTCCAAAGCTTCCTGGAGCGCAGCTCAAGGAGCATTTCTCTGCAGAAACCTGCAACAACAATTTAAACTCTGCTATCAAAGATACGAGTTGATTCTTGCCTGTCTGGCAGAAATTATTTTCCAGATTTGGTCATTCTCAGGGGTATTAAGATCGATATGTAGACTGTAGGAATGATCAAAGCCAGGCAAAAATTGAAAGCTGTTTTTTGGGCAGCTCCAAAATCAGGCAAACATCCTCATTTTAACTAAAAGGCCAAAATTTTCCCACAAAATTTCAAAAATGTTGATTTTGGTCCCTATCAATCTTATTTTTTTTATATACCATTTTATAAAACAATGGTAAAATATTTTTAATTTCAACTAAAATAGATTTAAAGTTCAACATCAAAAAATACTTAAGAATAAAAAACTAGCAATTTTGACTCTTCTAACCAGTCTTGTTCTGATTATTGCCAGTCCATCTAGTACAGTGCTAGTGGCCTCTTGTGAGACAGTTTTGGGAAAACTATGAAATAGTCACAATATTTTTCACGTCAGCTCTGATGCTGAGCACAACCAATCATCACCTGCACATTCTTCTCAGAAGGAACCACTCTGAATCAGGGGCTGAGGATAGAACAGTCTGTGAAAGCGGGTCAAAGTCCAAAAAGGCCTGGCATCACCCAGCCGAACCGTCTGCACCCACCAGAAAGTGCTGTTACCAGCCAGTTGTGTAAATGCACTGAAATCTGACCTTCTATACATCCGAATTTTTCTAAAGTAGAAAGTTGTTTCACTGCCCAACATTTCCACTGCATTAATTGCTTATAGTTTACTATCATATTGTCCAGATACCTCATACTGCCTGAAAGAAGTTTTCTCTCCTGCAGCTCCTCTTAACACAAAAATAAGTCAAGCCACCATCAAAATTGCATAACATCTTTGGACTTCTTTTGAACCTTAAATCCATACATATTTAAACATGAGATAATCCGCAGTTCTGTTCTCAGGCATACTATCATCCGTTAAACACTCACTATGTGCTAAGAAAATAATTTAATAAGGACATTTTTAACGGAGGAAAGGGGGTCTGACGTGCACTGCTGCCACATCAGAGACCTCTTTTGCTTTGGATGGCTTCCATGGTAATCCTTATCTCCCGTTTGTGGGGCTAGCAAACCCACTGTGCCAAGACAAACGAGCTCGGCTCTTCTATAGCGCGTGCTGAGTAAAACGCTCCAGTGAAAATACGGCGTCACACGTCATCTACACGAATGTGAAGAAACAATCGGTGTAAAAACAGTGCTAAGGGTTATCCTTAACTAACTAACAAAGCTTCTCAGAAGCTTCTTAAAGCTTCTCAAAGTTGCTTAACCAGTGTCAAGGAATCACCTTTTAATTAGCAACTTCAAAATAGATCGAAGATTAATCCTAACAATAGCCTTACAAACTAGTCAAACACTGTTACACCTTGAGAAACCAAGACAGGAAGGTTGGATGACAGACAGACAGCAAGTCACGGCAGAGCCCAGATTTAAATCCAGGCTGACAGAGGAATTCTGGCAGATCCTGCAGCACTGGTTTAAAACTTCACTGCCTACAGCTGTCCTCCCCATTCCTCTCCCAGAGGTTATTTTTCTCTCAGGCTCAGCAGAAGGAAGTACGTCACCACACTGCAGCCATCCCAGTCCAGTCTGGCACACTACCTGGAGTCACAGAAGATAGCTGGGTTTGTGCTAAGGTGCCAAAACTATTAATTGCAAAAGCTAGATTATGGGTGTAAATTCTCTTCTTCTCTTCAAGAGAGCAGCTTCTGAAAGGGAGGCCAACAGTAAAGTCAGATCACTCCAATTTTCAGAACACAAGCCTCAGAGCCCGATTTATGCTCATCTCCCCAATTTATACTTATATTCTTTACCCTGTATGACTTGCAAGAATTGGACTTCATTCTCAACTTGACTTGCACTGCATCTTTTACTATGTCGGCAAGGTTAAGAAATTTATCTCTGATTCTTTAAGCCCAGAATACACCTTGGTTAGGAATACAGATTGCAGAATACTCTTCCTGAGAAAATACAAAAGTCTATTCTGACTCTGGGACCTGTGCCTGTCACGAGCTGAAGCCAGCAGAGCCGGACATCTGACCTCACCACAGCACCCACAAAGCTTTCCAGTACCAACCTCAGTAAATTCATGCTACAGGATTCTGTCTGAAAGCAATGTTACTTTCTCCTTTTTCCTTTAAGTCCAGGGGATTACTGTGAAGGCTTTAAAGCAGTTTATTAGCTGTCTAAAAAAACAGAAGCCACAGAGGCTTTTGCTAAGAGAGCGCGAGACAGCGAAGAGATGCAACAGTTCTGAAGAACCTCACAGCAAGATGTGTTCCAACTGTACGGTCTGAGATCTTGTGCTTTATGCATGCTATCCACCAGCCTTTCTTCCTTTCAGTGATGAATCTAGTCTCTCACTAATATAATCATTTCCCCTATATGCTGTTGCCAGAAGGAGCACGTCCTTTAAAAAAAAAAAAAAAAAAAAGAAAGAAAGTCTGGATTCGTTTTGCTGTTGCGATTTGTGATTGGTCTGACAGTCTGCATCTATGAGGCTTCCTAAAGGCAGCTTGCTCTGGTTTCAGCACTCTCACTCTCCCAAATTATTTCTCAACAAGAAGCGGGGATACATTTGGGGCCGCTCCTCATGTATTAATCTTCAGGAAAGCCAAAAGGGAGCAGGACTGAAAGAAAGAATGAGGCAAACTAAGATAAATAGCAACAATAATACCAAGCATTTCTATCTGCAGGAGCATGAAAGGCAGAAACTGGACATCTGAAATTCACAATATCCTTCTAACACAAGTTAGAAGGACAAGCTCATTTTACTAATGAGACAACTCAATACATCCTTTGTCATGGGATTTACTGCCAGCTCTGCCCCCAGAATTCCCAAGTCCCTCTTTAGAGGTAGAGTCTAAGGAGGTGTGCAAGACGGGGCAGATCTAAATAGAGACTCTTACAGCAAACTGGTAAAAACAACAAGCAAGCGAAAAAACCTAGTGGTGTACTGGACCAAACAGATGCATTTGCGAATGTTTAAGTTGCTGGTTCACATCACTGTAAGGATGCTGTTTGTCATCTTAAAGGTCAGGGCAATCAGAGGAGGTTCTTGATGACTGGAAAAAAGCCAAATGTCATCCTCATCTTCAAGAAGGTCAAGGAGGAAGAGATGGGGAACTACAGGATGCTTAGCCGTACCTCATTCCCCAAGAAAATATGGAGCAAATCCTTTGGGACTCCACACCCAATACTTCAAACAAAAGAAAGTGATTGAAAAGAGACAGCATAGATCTAATTAGGTCAAATAATTGATACCTAACCCAGTTAACAGCTGGCTAGAAAACAGCTTTGGAGAAAAAAGTACAGGAGCCCTCACAGGCAACAAGCTGAACCAGAATCAACGGGGTGTCTCGGCAGTGATGAGAACTAATGGCACACCAGTGTGAGTAAAAGCACAACCAACAGACTTAGGGAAGCAATCACTCCAAACTATCTCGTACCCGTGAGACTGAATCCACAGTACTGTGTCTGGTTTTGGACTCCCCAATTCATAAAGGATTTACTGCACTGACATACTTGGATCAAGTCCAGCAGAAGACAATCAAGATGTTTGGGGGCTGGCGCAGATATATTGTGACGAGAGGTTAAGACAGCCAGTTTCCTCAGCCTGAGGAAGAGAAGCGCAATACAGTTGATGTCTTCAACTATCTAATAGATGAAGACAGAGTTACTTAAAGAGAAAACAGAGCTGGACTCAACTCAGAAGAACACAGCAAAAAAGCTACACACAATTCATACGAGTTGCAGAGAGAGAAATACCAGTCAGACATATGCAAAAGATTACAGTTGATGGTGTACTCAAAGACTGGAACAGGTGCCCAGAGAGGTCGTAAAATCTCCATCCTCAGAGATGCTCAAAACTCGACCAGACAAGACCCTGGCAAGCCTGATCTAACTGCAGAGATGACCTTGCTTTCAGTAGGGAACCAGACCTGATGACCTCTGAAAGTTGTTTCTAACTTCTATTATTCAGTAATTGTAACAGAGGCACAGAAGCAATAAATTACTTGAACTCTGTCTGTGGTCTTAATCGTGTTAACCTTGGGCTTTAAACTCAGCATTTCCAGGCTATTTATTCCATTCCCTAACTGCTGAGGAAACCCCACGTGGTATTAGGGTTATGTAGGTTTTGGTTAAGTACGTTTTCTGCCTTCTTGCACAAGTTAAATTATAAATTAAAAGAAAAAAAAAACTGTATTCATACTATCCAGTGGCACTTCAAACAAAAATGTGCAAAGTCCAACAGTACTATCTATGTCTGCTACTCATGTCCAACACTCAAAATTAATGTATTCATTACTCACTAATGTATCACTTGCCAACTGTTTCAGTCCAGTTCCTGGGGGACTGAAAGTTACATCCACAGATGTTAGATAGCTTTTTCCCCAAAGGTGCTAAAGTGGAGGGCCAGGGATTCTCCAATAAACCTCCAATCCCATCTCTCAGTCTTTCTGCAGCAATGGGTTAAGGCATAAACAGCAGACTCCAAAGCTGTCAGTTTGAGACTTATATGAGCACTTTTTTCTTTATTAATATGGTGTCTGAGTCGAGCACATACAATGCCAGAATAGTAATAACCTCAAATTATAGGTCCCTTTACAAACCAATTCAAACCAACACATTTTCTCGTCTAAGATATTTAAACATTTGGAGCCTCTTGTGCATGAAACAGCAGCTGAAGTCCCCAAGGAAAAACTCAAACTGCTTTCACTTTCTGGAGTAATATCATAGACAAAAGCAAACAAAAACAATACCATCTATCTGAACCGTGAGGTAGCATTATATCCAGAAGGCAGTCTGTAATTATAATGAGAATCAGATAAAACTAATAAAAAAATAGATTGACCAAAGGGAGACAACAAAACACAAGGAGTTCACCCTCCTTTCCTTGGTGAATGATTCACTCCGTGTCTGTCGCAGTAGCCAAGTCAAGGAAAGAGCCTGCTTCGCAAGCTGGCTCTCTTGTTTCAATATTGCCATAATACAAAATAACCTTTCAACTCCTTGTCTAAGACGATAAAAAAGTAAAAAAGCAATCAGACAGTATGAATGTGCAACATGACTGAACTCAAGCTTATACTTTAAAGGCATTTGGATGTAGTCTACATGACTAAATAAGAATCTTTACAGTTATTGTACTCCAGTACTACATGTATTATCTATAAAATGGGGGCAACTAATCGGTATGAAACTTTGTATGTAAACTCACCCATTTTATTACAGTGGTCCCAGCAGCCCCGACCAAGTTGTCAGAACACCCCGGTGCAATTTATGACCAATGTCTCCTCTTCACCTGCCATGCACCTCACCAAAGAACTTAGCTTCATCTTCTTGGTAACTTCTTATGCACTGGGAGGCTGCTATTAGGTCCCTGTAAGGTTTCTCTTCTTCAGGCTGAATAAAATCAGCTGTCTCAGGCTCTTTTCACCGACTGGGGGCTCCAGCCCCAGTATCTTTGTGGCCCTCTCTAGAGCTCAGTCAAGTTTATCAACATCTTTCTTATACTGAGGCTCCCTAAACTAAACTTGGTATTCAAGGTGCATTGTAAGAAATGCCCAATAAAGAGAATAATCACTTCCCTCAATCTACTGGTCATGTTCATGTTGATATTGCCCAGTAAGGCTGGTTGGTGGTAAACTGCTAACTCATGCTTAGCCTACTGTCTGAAAAGATCCCTGGGTCTTTTTCAGCAAAGCTGCTCTACACCCGGTCAGTCCCCATCTTGTACCACAGCAGGGTGTCAGTCCATCCCAAGTACAAGATATAGCGCTTATCCTTTTTGAATCTCAAGAGATTCAAGTGAGCACATTCCTCTGGCCTCCTGATGTCCTCAGCAAGGCAGCCCTGTTCTGGAGCACAGCTCTCAGTGTGCTGTAATCCATAAACTCTATGAGGGTGCATTTTGTCTCCTCCTCCGTGTCACTGATAAAGATGTTAGGCAGATGTCTGACAAACTACACCTGTAACTGAGATCCAGGTAGAGTACAATCTGTTAACTACTCTTTGAATCTGATGCTCTGTTTCTTCACCCATTTAGTCTACCCATCTAGATTCTAACACGCCAGGTTGGCTACAAGGATGCTGTAGGTGTCCTTAGGAAGCATTGTGATACAGACAAGGTACGCAACATCCACTGCACTCCTCTTATCCACAGTGACATCACAGTCACGGCATTCCCAATGACCTCAAAGTTAGAATGAATCTAACGTTCCTAAAAGGGAAATCATGCCAGCAAAAAACATTCATAAAGTATTAAAACAGATAGGTCTTGGTCCTACATTTCCTGTGTTTCCATGTAAGGCAATGGGAAATGAAAGCACACAGCACCTTGGACAATCCAGCAGATACCAAAAACATGGCAAGCATACAGCAGCATTAAATTTAGCCTGACAAAATATACAATATTCTAATGCTCAATGAGAAGGCATTCAGACAGTGAAACTGATCCACCCACAAGTCGTAGCAGATGGAAAATTACACTCAGTTTCCAAGAGTAATACAGCAGGAAACAAAGATCAATGAGGTTTGGCTTGTACGTCAACCTCTAGTCAGCAGCTATGGTGCTGTTCTACAGCAGTAGAAGAAATCTGTCCACAAACACAGGGAGAGCCAGCACGCATACACTGTCAAATCAAAGCTCAGTAACTCATCTCCAGCTGAGACCAATGTCTGATGCATAGGGTATAAAAACAGGGCAAGTATGCTGCATTGCTGCTCTGAACGCTCTCCTAACCGATAGGAATTTGCAGCATAGAGAATCTCAGAATTAGAAAGGTAACTCTGCTAAATGACTTTGTCTGATCAGCTTCAACATATGTAAATCTCTCACTTACAACAACACTGAGTTCCAAACTTCAGTGATATATTACGTGAAAAAAAAAATTAGTTTTCTTGATAATAATTTCTACTTACTGCCTCATGCAATTTTAGATTTCAAAAAACTCTAATGAATCCTTCTTTAGTGTGGAAAAGAGAAGACTAAAAACCTAGTCTGCTTAGCTGCTTCTCAAAGACAGGTGGTTCTAAACTGCAGTTCCAGGTGCTTTTGCTAGTTTTGCTGCAACAGGCCCAGAACTTCAGTCAGTACTAAAGATGAAGCCATGGATTTACAGTGGTGCAAGGTTTTTATTTTCTTTCTCTGCACTTCCCTTAATAATTCCTAACATGCAATTTTCTTTCCTGCCTGCTACTGACCTGTGAGCTGAAGGCTTTCATGAGGCTGTGATGCTTGTTCAGAGACCAACACCATGCAGGGCTCACTCACATTAACCCTATTTGCATCACCTTGTATTTATTGACATTTCATTTTGGCTACAAGTTTTTCCACCCAGTCTTTCAATGTTGCAGTCTGTCTACACTCTCTGCAGTTGGCATTCACTTCTGTGATCTCAAAATAACTGTGTCAACAAGCTTTCTCATCTCATTGTATGCCTCATTTTCTGAATCATTTGTGAACAGCATGCTAGAGATACAGCTAGCATCTGAAAAGCTTCTTCAAAGTCTTTTTGATCAGGAGCAGATAAACTCTTTGGGATCCCAACAGGATGAAGGAGTCAGCCCCACACATGTACACTTTGCAGGCCTGTCGTGGAACATATGTGAATAGAGATTTTAGCAGCTTGACGTGAGCACAGCCATTGTGCCTAACTGGGAAATGAATCAGCCCAAACTAAAAATTAAAGGAGAAAAAGCATAGTCCCACCACTGAGGTCCCATTTCTTTTTTATATAACAGAAATAGGGTTTTGTAGAAGCTACACCTGTTACCAAAAATAATTTCAAGACTGTAAGAATGATCATAGTATTTTGGTTTTACAATCACATACGGTCCCAAGGCAGGAGGTGTTCTGGAAATGCAAGAGTTAAGCAGGAATGGTGTGGCGGCTGGGATGGACTAACCAGACTTTTCTGGAAGAAACACCATCAGGAAAGAGCCCTCCATCAATACGGTCAAGTTGTGAACGAGTTTTGTACGAGTAAAACTCTGTGTGGGACCAGGCAAAGGCAAAAGGCCCACCAGGGCTGGGTGTGGGGGGGGTCTGGGCTGAGCCATGAGGGTGACGGCAGCGCTGCGGAGCTGAGCCCAGCTGCCAGGGTGGCTCTGCACGTGCTCGATTTCTGCAGATTGTCTTGCATTTTTGTTCTTGGCAAGCCAGAGCAGCTTGGGAAGTATTTGCAGGTCTGGCTGCTTAAGCAGGAGCAGCCTCACGAGGAGCACACGACAATTGCCCAAGATGGGCTTACAGCATTACTGCTGCTGGAGGCAGAAAATCGTTTCCACAATAACTGCTTTCCAGCACCCCAGCTACGCTTTCTACAGCATTTCACCACCCAGCTGCATTACAAAAAAAAAACAAAACAAAACAAAAAAAAACAAACAAACAAAAAAAAACAACGAAGAGCGAGCATGTTATTTTCATACCTTTTTTTTTTTTAAGCCGTATTGACACATGGACTCTGCGACAAAATGAATGCTACTGGAGGCCCAAAATATCTGCACTGAATATAAATATATTATGAAATAGCTTTTAAACTCAGCCCCGAAGCACCTCGTGATTGGCTGCCAGTGATGTCAGACGTGCACAAAGCCCAATAAAAGGCAGGGGTTAACAAGTCTCCTTGCTCTGCATAAACCCCATGCAGCAGCAGAGCGGCTGGCGGCCAGGCAGGGATTAACGGGACCATCTCGCAGGTAGCACAAATACCCCGACCTCAGGCCTCGGGGTCGAGCGAGCTGCACGCTGCCTGCCAGAAGTGTGCTCCTGCACCGGTCTCAGCAGCGCTTAACTAAGCGTTGTTTACTCGAGAGAAAAGCCTTCCTAAGGGACACCGTAAATCACTGTCAGCTTTAAGGTTTTAAAGATGCACTCGTGCATATTCAGAGCAATTACTTTGGTCTTATCTGGTAGTTAGGATCTTCCATTTCACGTCAGAGCTGAAGCAGCTACGGTCCCCTTTTCAAACAGGAACTTGGCCTTCCGTCCTATTTGAATAAACTACTATTAGTAGAGGGAGGACCATATTTTTACAAAACCCTTAACAAAATTAGACTTAAAAACTTATGGCAGGAATATCAACTAAGCCTTTAAAACATACTATTTTGGAACTGGTTGCTCACAATTTGTTAACTCTTCCCATGCACTCATGCTTACAGCTTGCCAGACAAGGAATGCTCATTCGCAGGTTGATGTAGTTTTGACAAACTAAGCAATCCATGCAGAGAGGGATTAGCTGGATAAAATCCCATGTGCGCATGATTCTCAATTACCAGCAACCACTATTTGTTTTGTTTCTTACTGTGAATGCAATTTTTGGACCTGGCCTAGTTTCAAGTGTTATTAGGTAGATAGCATGTCATATTGTAGGAAGGAGTCTTAGGCATGAACTGAAAATACGCTGAATTTGATCATCCCATTCTAGGCAGTTTTGCTGCCAACATGGGCTATATATAGCCTATATATATATGTAATAGTTTGCATTCATACTTTGAATGCAAGAATGCAAGCAGATCATATAGAAATATGGAAGTGTTGTCTGATTTGCAATATAAAACTTTGTTTTTCATATTCTTGCCTGAGATGTGGGACTATTCAATAGAAATAAAATTGCAAGACATACGATTCAGATATGGAGCTGCTCTAAGGTATTGTATCACTGCCCTGCTCAGAGCACCATCACCAATGCAAGAGAAAATGCTGTATGCTGTTGTCTACTATTGCTCCTTCTGCCTCTTTTCATTTTACTATTAATGGCAAAAATGCTAAAACCCACAAGCTCAGTGTCTAGAAACCTCATGCTTTCCTCGATTACTCCTAAAGGCTCCCTTTACTGCTGAACCTCAGCACATACCATCAAATATTTCAAGTGGAACAAATTCATTAACTTGTAAACACTACTTAACTAACTGAACGCCAGTGACAGAAACCTAGAGCACTGTTAAATCAACTTCAAGCAGGCACCGCATTTCATGTGTTAATACTTGCCATCTGCTCATGTTGCATTTTTTACCACAAGAAAAAAATGTGACTGCTGAGTAAAGACACTTCAAAAAAAAAAAAAAAAAAAAGAAAGAAAGAAAGAAACAGGAGAAACCTGGCCTCACTTAGCCATAAACTATGGGTTCATTTTTTATTTTTTATGCACACATGCACTAAGAACAGAAAAAAAAAAAAAAGTAAAATAGTCCTTTAAGTTACTGCTGCTTATAATAGCTACACTAGGAAATTTTAAAGATAAAGAAAAAAAGAAAGTGCCTGTGCATGTTTGGTACTCCAGACAGCAAGAAATTTGCCTCAGGGAGAAACAGTTTGTAAAAGAGCTGGGGGAAGGGAAATATGCTGGGAGACAGCGTGCAGAAGGGAACCACCGTGTGAGTGTGCGTGCGTGCACATTTGTGTTGAAGGCCCTGGAAAAAAATGCTAGTCACTACGGCTCCTAGAGGCTCCAGCACAGCAAAGCACCTTTCCTGCAACGCATCCATTACGCGGACAGAAGTGCCCGCCAGCCACAGAAAATGGCCCAGCCAGAAGGGATGGAACCCTGCAGATCGAAGGTTCCCCACTTTGTGAAACATGCGATTTTTCAGCGAGGATTAGAAATCAACTTAAAAACAAACAAACGCACCCTCCTAACTTCTTACCCCCTCGAAAACTAAAGGTGTTCAACATTTTACCCTAAAAGTCAGGCCTATGACGTAGGGGATGCTAAGACATGATGGTAAGCTTCATTTTCGTTTGATGGTATTTCATTTGATACTCAGTGTGTTTCTAGTAATATTCCTAAAGAGCACTCAAGCCTTTCAGTAATGCGAGTGAAAAGGAATTTGCTATGGCACAAGGTCACCAAGGAATAAATATTTCTGAAGCCATGAAGTTCTGATTAGCTATTGCCAAGAAAAACAAACAAACAAAACAAACAAAAAAACCAGATCTGCATTTGTGCCTTTTTAAAACTCATGCTTTGAACTGGTGCTTATCATGAAAGCAGCCGATGGCTACTTTGGGGCATGGCACCTGCCATTAGTATGCCAGATCCGCTGAGGAGCAGCAGCAGCAGGGCAGTGGCTGTTGTCCTGATCTAGATGGGCAAATCCCAAAGCAAGTTTCCCTACAGAACCATGTGTGGTGATGGCGATCGAGGTAGAAACTTACCAACTGGAAAAAGACAAAACCTTTTCACAAAATTCACTGTGCAGTAACCATGCATGAACACTGGCTCCCATATACGCTCCTAGTTGCGATGATAAAGTCAGTCAGTGCATGAAACTTGAAACTGTGACTTCTGGATCAAAACCCATGTCATCCTTTTCCTATTACCAGTGCCTAGACCTATTTTACCTTCACAAAACCACAGGCTCTTTGGATGTCTCTTTTCTTTGGGTGTATTCCTAACTTTACCTGCCATGATTTGATATTAGCAGAATTTTATTTGGCTGTTGGGCTTCTATTTATGATGACTGCAAATGATCAAAAACAAACAAACAAACAAAAAAACAACATAACTTTGGTCATAACCAAAGCAAGCAACTACTGGCCTACGTTGCACACGACTGAAAAAGGACACTAGCAGGATGTAACCATGTCACAAATATGTGAACACCAGACATTCTTAATTGTGCAAAAAAACAAACAAACAAACAAAAAAAACTATCTGGCCCCAAATCCTTTGTATTTAAAGCTCAAGCCTCTTTTCTTCCACACCAGATCAATCTTTTCTCTCCACAAAGGAGACCAGGTGTTCCTTAAATTCACTTAGCATTTCACTCATTCTCACATTAATGAAATCCATATGTGTAAGTATTACCATCTTTAGTTCCTTACTTACTGCCCTTTTCCTGAAACTTGAATTAATTGAGTAGCTTTCTCTGTACTAAAAAAAAAAAAAACGTTGCACAGATTTTATTAACAGCTTGCATAATTTTTAAGACTGCTGCAAAAATGTATATTTACCTAGGACAGTTTTGATGCTTGAAAACAAGATGCACATCTCCCCTGTAGCAACATACAAGTTCCTGGTTTTGAAAGTATGTTGGACCAAGATTACCCCTTTTACTGCTACTTCAAGACTGCATATATTAAACTGAAGGCACAAAGAGAGAAGAGCTTGCACTAGGACAGCTGTAGTGATTTTCAACCCCAGTTGATTTCTGTCTCTTCTCTAGTGCCCCTCCGCACTGCATAAGCAGCTGCTAAACTGCCCCAGTTAATAGCCCAGCATATGAAAGAAAAACAAACGCTGGTTTCACTTTACTTCTGCATACCAACAAAAGATCCAGCCAAGTTGTCATGTTCATCAGAAAAGCCTGACAGCCACTTCACTTATTTGAGTTCAAGTTATTTCTGTCTCACTACTGCCATGTAATACAGGTATTTATTCTAGATGCATTTAATGTCTACCCATGCTCCTAGATGAAATGCAACTCTAAAAAAATAAAGGTCCCAACCAAAACTGATGTGAAAGACACACAACCACCGAGAGAACAGCAGTCATTCAAGAAAATGAGTCACAGAGGCAGCCAGCAGAATGCTGAAGGAGGCTTCCATATGTGACTGTCTCATACAGAAAAAAGAGAGGCACTGAAAACGAGTTGATAAAATATTTTCAGAAGGTGGTGGGCGTCCCAGTTAGAACCATCAGAGTGGCAGCAAAAGCAGGGGGAGAGTTAATTGGACATCTGTGTGAAAGTGAGGGAGGGCAGACAGGAAGGCAAGAATAAACTCCGTAAGCAGACCACGACATGGGGCGAGAGTAAGACTCACACTGCTCAGAGCACGAAAGTAGGACCCACATTTGTCAGACTATGCCTGTTAAAAATTATAATTCCTTCAAACTGACCTTGCTTACCCAAGACATTTTGGAGAGCAAGCAACTTCATAACAGACTGTGGCCTTACACTAGATTTGTTAAAACAGAGGGAAAAAAAAAAATGCCAGAGCCTCACTAACTTCACTCCTCACTTCATACACAAATCATATCAGGTATTTTGGGGAATGCTAAAGTTCGGGCTGATTTCACAAACAACAGTATTTTGTGGATCATTTTGCATGTGAGTAGATATCTACACATACTTAGGATTAATTTGATTTGAAAGTATTTATGCAGGATCAAGATTTTAATTTCTCAGACCACCTTCATATTTCATTCACCTTAATCTATAAATGCACTTCCAGAAAAAAAAAAACAGTCATAAAAATAACTTGATTTACAGTGAAGGTCACAGCTGAGTATCACATCAGGATACTGTGAAAATCCACAAGCTACGTGTTCTGCATTATAAAAGACACATCAGAATAAGAATTCCTTTCCAATATTTTCTTGTGCCAACTGCATCCAGATTTTAACAGAGAAATTACTCTGTGTGGAATATCTGGAGTGAGGATTTTTCTGCATAAACCCTTTACTGCCTCACAGTATCTTCTTGGGTCTTGTACCAGTTTATCCGGTTATAAAATTGATTGTTCATTCACTTCTGAAAAATCATGTATTTACCTTAATCCTTTAAAAAAAAGGACTTGAAGTGGAAAGCTGAAGTGTTATCATCGTTCAGCAAACAAGTTTCACGGAGACAGCCTCCTACTTAATGTTCTGTGGACATTTCAATGTAGTGCCAGGCTGTACTGCGGATTTATGGTACAACTATAATAAAGCCATTTTTATTTCTGTACGCCTCTAATTCCCATCAGGATGATGGTACACATGTATCCTTTTGGCCACCATTTGTCTGGTGCGTTTACGCAGCAACGGGTTTGCGCCTGGAACTACCGTCAATTGTGTGCTTCAAGATGCACATCCTGAGCTCAGTTAAGCCATACAGCCCCTACCATAAGTTATGAATTGAACTTTTGTGTGTGTGTGTGTGTGTACAGAATAATTAAGAATAGGAACAAAATAAAGACGAATTTCTGTTTTTGTCACACAGACCACAATTTCTACAGACATTCCTCCGATGAGACACTATTACAGAAGTATATATTACATGGTTACAGAAATAAATGGAGGAGCATACCATGCCGTGGAGACAATAATCCACAAAAATATGGTAAAACAAAGTTCCCAACAAGCTCACCACAACTATGGCTGGCAAGAACATAATTTCTCAGTGGATTACAATACATTTGAGATGTTTAACCCTAACATCATGTAATCTGCAGTATGTTTCTGCATCTCAGCTAGAGTTTAAACCGTAGCTGGTAGAGCATAAACCGAGGAAAACAGCATAACCCAAGAAACACAGGAACAGGGAAAATAGTCATCCTTTGTTTAATAGAAGAGAATATTTTTAATATATTGCAAAACATGGTTAATATCTCTTAACACCAGAGATATAAATGGCACACCTGTAACAAAGAAACTGAGATGTGCGAAAAATGCAGAGAAGTAATTCTGCTAAGATATTGACTCAACCACACCTTTCACAACATGCTGCTCGGATGGCCTGAGGGCATTCATGCTAGAGACACGGTGGCCAAGTTTAAGCTTTTCTTGTTTTATTGCTTTTGTTTTTTAAAGAATCTATAGCAGCACAGCACACGTTTATGAAAAGAAACCCCGAACCACCAGAATCGTGAGCTATTTTACATGCATTGTTTTGTAACAATGACTGCACACAGTCCTCTTTAACAATGGATATGATGGCACAGAGCCTCACATGGAAGACAGAAATGACAGTACAAACAGAGAATCTGATACAACCCAAGACATCCTATATTGCCCCAAGAAAACAGGCTGGTGCAGAGCTGCAATGTATAACATGCAAATGCTTAAATCAATAGCGTGAGCAGGAGCCACTGCTTGCTGCATTCCTTACAGCCGCCGCCAAAAGGAATGTGAAAAAAGGGCAGGGTGGAGAGATGTTTACTGCTTATTGCTCTGGCACCAGCTAATATCTTTTCTGTAACTAATTCATTTTAACTCTGCACATGGCACTGTTATGTAAAATGTTTCTGAAGCAAGATTTTTTCCTGCTTTTCATGAGCAAGCATCAAAGCCTAGTAAACCACGTACTGCAGAATATATTTAAAGCTCATCAACACAGACCAATAGAGCCACTGAAACTGACCTCTGGAGGAGGAGCTCTTTACATGCAGAGGTTGGGTTTCTATTTTCTGGCACAGATCAACCCAGCTTATAGAAAGGCAATATTTTACAAATCTTTACATATGTAGCCAGAAGCTTTTGTCAGTGAGATGCAATTATAGTTTAAAAGCAATTTTGATGACAGAAATGAGATGAGAGCACTAATGTAGGTGGCTTTCTGACAAATCAAGTTTTTCCTGTTTTTTTTCATTCATTTGATCTCTACTGGAATTTTGCAACAGGAATTGGCTCAGTCTCTTTCAAAACATGAAGGGCTTAATCCCTTCCCACTGGAGAACAGGAAGTCAGAAGCCATTCTTAGCACTGATTAAAAAAGAATCTAGATTGTTATTTTAATTTCACTGTTGAATGTTAACTAGATTCATTTATTTTTTTTTGCTAACGTTTCAGCGTGATGGCTCAATTAAAAGCTGATTTCCTCCATGCGACACCTGTTTAGTACAAGAGCCCCTTTACACCAGTCATTCTCTGTAAAGGCGCAATCACACTACAACTTCTCCCTATGGCTGTGTATATAGCTCATAACATGTGCTACCCAAGTCCTTATTTACACACCACTGTACTCTCTTGCTTTGGACACTCTAGCAATGACATTTCTAGTGCAAAGACTTTTCACACTTGCTGCAAGTGCATTCAGGCAAAATCATTCAGTAGGGAATGGGCAGCAGTTTGTATTTTGACTTCCATTCGCACCTGCTTGGAAACTACCTACTGTTGTGCATGTGCCTACTGGATGCTACAGCCCACGCTCCCCACTTCTCCTCCCCAGCCTCCTCTGATGTTCTCAGTGCCCTGATGTGAACGTCTGTACTTCTACTCCTGTGTGCAAGCCCCAAGCGCCCTCACCTCCTGTTCCTTCACACCAGTGGCACTGCTCGTTTGCGGTCCATGCACAGTGTTGCAGCTTCTCTCAAGTTGTCCTTAGCAGACGCCAGACTTCTGTAAAGAAGCTCAGACTCTACTTCAACAAGTGTGCAAGCTCCCTCAGGGAAGCTGGCGAATGAGGGCTAAAGCTTCAGGTAGCTGAAATCTTGACCTCTGGGCCTTCTACACCCCTTTGCTTGTATCTTCCTATTTTGAAGCGTTGCCTTTCTTGACATACAACCATTGCCACCTCTCTGCGGCTCCCAAAGCAGCTAGCAGATCAGTCCAAATCAGAATGGGGCAGGATCAACCTCAAGCATAGCTGCAGGTAAAATAAACTGACAATACTTCATATCCCATTACTGAGTTCCCAGTTCAATTTACTAAAATCTAGGTGTCAGGGGAAAAAAAAATAAAAAAATAAAAATCAACCAAACCAAACAAAACCATTAGTGAGCACCTTAGTCCAGACAAAACAGCAAAACCCTCCTCAGATGACCAGCTGCTGTTCTAGAGATCACATTAGTAGAAAATGGGGATTAAAAACAAACAAACAAATAATCTCTTCCCAAGCTCAGTAAGAAATTCTGAAAATTCCTAAGAGTATCATCAATAATTGACAACAATCTCATAACAATTAAAATTAACATGCTTTTAATATTAAACTTAAAAACTGTTATTGGAAAGAAATACAAAGCACATTAAGTTATGCTCCAAATAAAAATACACACTCATTGCTTGGCAGCACAAACCAAAACACTAAGGACACTTTGTGAGTACAATGGAAAGTAAGAAAATTAAAATGGAAACACTACTTTTTATAAGCTTAAAAGCCATTTTATCTGCTTTCAATATGCCAGGCAATTGCAGGTACAAAACCCACTACCACTACAGTATTAAGGGTTTATGAATAATGATGTAAAAAGATCTACTTACAGTGAATTTCTAACTATCTGCTTCTTTACACTATGTGACAAAATTCCAGAACAATTTTTCAAGTACACCTACCATCCCTCTCTTTTCTGTATGCTTCTCAGACTGGGTTTTGAGTATCTATCAAGCCATTCTCATTATGTTTGAAAAGAATACGAAGCAAAAATATCTTGGTTTTCTTATTCCTAAAGTTTCCCAGTTTGGATCACAATCACCTTTGAGGGCAGTTATGAACCAATTTTTGCTGGTTTAGATTATGTAAAGAACAGTTTTACAGAATTAAAGCTCCCTAATTTGATGTTTGTCCTTCATAAGTTATGACTTTTTCTGAGTACATGATAGCTAATTGTGAACGCCAAGGATCTTTTCTACTTGCATATTTTCTCAGAACTGTGTCTGATCCACCATACATCAACCCCAGTTTTGGCTCGAAGAGGAAAAGGTAAACATCTTGTTAAATAACCCTCTGTTGTACTATGTTCTAGAATTCATGCAACACTGCGTTGGCAGCCCAGTAACTAATGGAATCACTTGGAGGAGAACATTTGCAGCATTGCCAATCAATGCCATTCGTGAACTATGCTGTTGGTTTGACAATAAAAAGTCCCTGAAAAATCTAATGTGTATTTTTTCTTCATAGCACTAGTATGAGATTTTTGGAGGTTATAATTTTACAAGCCTTTCCCTGCAACTATACAAGGGTTAAAAATTATTCTAAAAATAAATCTCTGTCAAAAGTATTATCTAATGACACTGAAAGACATTTTCCGGTTTTAAGAAATGGCAGTTATCACAAAATGCGTGAAAAAATTGAAGAGTTACTGATGTTCAGTTTTGATCCATTGGAAAAGATACTAGTGATTTAAAAAAAAAAAAACAAAACTCCCCACACTAAAGTTTTCTAAAATAGATTTCCTGTCCTTTCTCTAAGATTGCTGAACCCCATTCAGCCAGGGCACAGATAAAATCTTTGGACAAAAGATTTGAATTCACAGTTTCTCCCATACAGAGTTCAATCTTTACAGGAGAAAAGATTTTCTGCTACAGAGCTGCAAACTTCACAGGAGAAAGTTATTTCCTCTGTTCCATTCCCCCAGGAGGTGTTATATTCTTATAACCTGTCAGACTTACACAGTCATATTTGTAATTTATATTTAGTATAAGGTCGTTTCTTTTCAAACCACCTCTGGATATTCCTAACACAAAGCGTGAATTCTGATTATTCAATTTTCTCCCACAGGTTTGACACCTCTCCCAGTGTTACTGTGCATTGGAATTCTATAGGAAACAACTTGAATACCCAAACACAGTCAAAGATAAGGAAAAAAAAAAAAAAAAAAGACTGCACCTTGCAATATAATGGCAAAACAATGGGAATCACTTTTCTTATCTGTGTTCATGCAAGCTAGCTCTCTCACCATGCTTTCTAGTTGTACTATATTTGGGGAAAAAGATGAGAGGAATGGAAAAAGATCAATACAGTAGAAAGTTACACCATTCCCTATTTATTTTTATCTTTTGTTCACTAATACTATCATTCCAAGATGCTTGCAAGTGTGAATACACAACTACACAATATTTGAGATTTTTCTCTATAAGGACAAAAAAAATATATTAAAAACATTGTATTATCTTTGAGCCCAACTCTAGCCAGCATCTGAGTAACTAGTCTGGCCTTCTCCGTTCTTCTTGGCATCCTGGTTATACAACATTATTTGTATAGGCAGACCAACCTTGCAAAAAAATCCAGCATTGATACTTTTCCCAGACTGGGTATCTGCTGCAGGCTTAACATGTTTGGAAAGTTTTAAGGAACAAAAATAAGCCAATTTAGATAACAAAATTAAGGAAAAGTATGTGTCGTTTAGCCCTTTTGAAAAGCTCCGTTGTCTTCATCATCTACAGCAGAAATTTTAAATTGGCAGAAAACTGTACTCATATCAGGGACATCTTTTCCCATTGCTATGAAAATATTACCAAATTTGGACAAGTTACACTTTTTACTAGGGTTTTCTAAAGATTCACTAGAGTTTGACAGCTAAATTATCCAAAGACCAAATCAGCATGCACCATCTTCTTTCCACACCTCTGCATAATCATTACACTCTGTGAGCAGTTAAGGTTTGTCCTGAACCTGTAGAAATTGAACTTCACTTCTGCAATGGAAGTTTACAGAGGTTGCTCTGACACCAAACAAAAACCTGAATTGGTTCAGCTGTCCCTATTCACTGGTACCTGCATATTATTGCCTATCTGGTTTTATGCATATCAGCATAATACTGCACCGTCTCTGTGAGGAGAAAAAAAAAAGGGGCTGGGGAGTGAGGGGGGATATATGCACTGCTAAATAATTTCATTGAAAGAATCTGTTTAAAAAAAAAAATAAATCCCTTCACAGAAGCAAACCATGGGTATCTCTTTTACACAACTTAAAATTAAAAATCAAATCTCCTGGAAGGCCACATTTGATCTAGAAAAGGTATTTAACATCTTCCCCATCCTCTGAAAGCAGCTTTAAAAATACTCACGTTTTTAAAAGATGGGATAGTTGCACATTGAAACAGTTTGCAAACAGCATTAAGAAAAGTGCCATGGCTCTTCTCTGCTTCAAGTACTTGCTCTTCTAGGAAGGAAACGTGGTGTGCAACCATTTTAACAAATGCCTATGGAGATAGGAGAAACACCTTATGAAAATTAAAAGCACCTGATCTGGATTTCAGCATTACCCTAGATAGAGATCCGAAGTCAAAGAAAAAGCATTAACAAGATATCAGGATGCACTATTGCTAATATAAATATCAAAGGGGCACATATTCAGAAGTAGGCTACAGATACTTATAGCCATCAGAAGAACCACTGTTCATGACCTAAGGCTAGTTTTTTTTTTTTTCCCCTCTTTCTAAGGGCACAGCTTTGCTCCCTCTTCAGCACACAAATTAAGTCCTTCCATAGTGTCTAAAGGGCCGACAACATTTCAGCAGTGAGGTGAAAACTCCTCTGAGCCCACACAGGCACTACAACTTCTGGTGGGAGTGAGAAAGTGGCCACAGTGGTAGGAGGGAGGAGAAAGCAGAGGAAAAGATAATAGCAGGTGCCTTTAGCTAAAAAAAGGTCAGGAATGACTGACCTAAAGCATACATCAGTTCAGTTTCAGCTTAAATTTGAGCCATAAGGGAAAGCCAACTAACTAACTAACTAAATAAATAATTATTTGCTAAGACACAAAACTATAAACAATTTTGATACCCACTATTAATGATTATGCCTTGGGTTTTTTTTTTTGAGAGAGAGGTTGATCACTGCCCATTTTAGGGATAAGGTAAGGTTGAGCAGGTAAATTAGTTGTTCCAAACATACCAGTGACAACATCAAAGTTAAAACCCAGCAGAATTTCATTCCATTTACCCATTACACAACAGTCCCTCCCTTTTCTACTCTTGGGGGTACAAGTCATTTTCTACCTTGAAAATCCCTATGGATGCTAAGCTTTAAATTTAAAAGTTCTAATTAAGACATTAACTACTGCTCAAATTGCCAATTTAATCTTGTGTTCTCAGATTACTGCCATTACAGCTGGTAAAGTCAGGGAGAAAAACTGATTTCTAATCAATGTAGGTATTAGCCTAGTCTGATAACACAGAACGTCTATCAACAAAAGTTTGCTGCATTTTTCAAGGGCAACCTGTAGCCTATCATAAAGACGGGCTGTCTTCATAGTCCAAATTATTATCTTCCTACAGCTGTATTAAGGGAACTGGGTAAGGGGGCAGAAAAGGTGTTTTTCCCCTCTTTGTATTAGAGGGGGGGAAAAAAAGGAGCTCTGTTGCTTGCCATACTTTTGGGATAATTAATTGCTTAGTTTTTATTTTCTTCTTCTGTTCAAAGACCCAGCTTAAGTATACATTCAGGTATAGCCAAATTGTCAAGTGTGCTATTTCTTAGACGAGGGTAACTCAGTTCTGAAAATCAGACAGGTTTCAGTTGACTCCCACTTTTGTTCTAAAATGCCTTGCCTCAGTTTTCTGTGGCAATCTTTCTCCTGGTGCTGTCCATAAAATACAAAGTGTTTTGATAAATCTGTTATCAAATATAAGTGTAAAAAGGCAAACTACAAAAAAAAAATAAATTAAATTGCATTTAACAAAACTTGCTGAAAGCAAAGTCAATTGCCCTGTCTCTCCCACAGCTGTATACCTCATCAGAGAATATTACCACTTTGTACAGGGGTAGAGCTTGAAGCTTAAGAACTGCCTATCTGGAATTAATGCCACAAACACTCAGTTTATTTCACTTCTAAGTCAGTTAAAAGTGATTTTAAGCATTACACAATTTATCTCATCATGTTTTAATTATATTCTTCCTAGAGGCAAACTCGCCCTCGGTTGACACAAATTTTAACATACTGCTTACTAAATATGGTGAGGGCATCTTACTGAGTCATACTGGCTTCCCTCAGTCAGGATACAATAAACACCAAAATACACGGCAGAAGATGGGGGCTCAGAGATCTCCCTGCAACTACATAAAGCTATCATGAACAGCTTGAGTATGTTCAGCACTGGATGCAAGACTTTATTTTTTTTTTTAATTTATAAGTGGTTTCACAGACACTCCTTTGAGTCACAAAACAAATTAACATTACTAGCATTATTATTAACATCAAAAACATAACTAGTGCTTTTAATCCAGCATTAGGAATTGTAGAATCCGCAGCAATAAATTACTCTGTGATCTTCCAAAACCATAAACAATTGCATGGGCTGGACCACAGGTAAGAATCACATTGACTGAAAAACAAACATGAGTGCTTCATGCAAATACCTAGACAGTTAACCTATAAAACACTTAAAAAGAAGGATGTAAACTTTCCAATACAATTAACAAACCTCCAATTTATCAATTTTGGCATAGACGTGGTTCATTTCCAGCACCTTGTCTTTAATGAGTGGAATGGTCTCTTCCAGGATCTCTGATGTATCGCTTCTAATCTGCATTGAAGAAAGAATATCACATGAGAATGAGCTTTGATGATAAATTCTTTACTATTTTTTTCATGTTAATATTTCAAAGTACTTCTACTCTGAAACGATATCATAAGGGCCCTTTGGTAAGTATGCTGTTAAGCAAAGATTGGGAAAAACACATTTTCTCAAGTAATCAGAGACAACAAAACAACCCATAGCAGCTGACAGGGCTCTGACCTCAAAACCAGCCTTCCTCTTCTCCCCAGATTTCCACGCTACTCCTCCCAAGACACTTCTCACTTTCCATTATGAAATGCCGCAGACATGAGGGGTAATGAAGGATTTAAAATGAAAATCAATAGTTTTTGAAAAGGATTTGAGTTAGCCTGTGGCAAATTATCCTCATTCAGGGGTAGCGGGAGGTCACTCTTGGCTATCAACTGGTGCTAAAAGACCATTTACACCTAAATAGTACAATTCAATTTGCAATGCAGTCTGATACTAACACCAAAACAGAGAAAAAGCTTGGTCAGATCTTTGATTACACCACTTGTAGCATCTAGTCTCCAACGGGGGCTCAGGACAGCGGGAATCTTCATGCAAAGTTCTAGTGTAAGCACCTCAGAGAAAGTTTCTGCTCCCAGCACCTGTCAGCTTCCACAACTCTAAGTGCCCTAATGCAGGAATTTTGTTTGGTTGCTAGTAGAACTAAGGTTGCTTGTGACCTCGATATGACAGCCTGAATTTTATTTGAAATTCTGTTAATGTTTGTGTTAGCAAGAATTACCTGATTCCCTACATAAACAACAGAGTGTTTTGTTAGGTGGCAGTAAGACGCACCTCCAGTCAGAGGGCTACAGCTAACAACGTACAAAAAAAAAAAAAAAGATGGATAGGCCAAGAGCTGGGCTATGCTTTATAAGTTTTACTAAGTACTTAGAAATTTTATTGATGATACGACTCTCTTTTTTTTTTCTTTTTAAAAGAAGTAGTGTTTTTAAAGGCTTAGAATGGACGAAGCTAGATACGTATAAAATGACTCCTAGTAAGATTTTATAGCATTTTTATTACCAGCATGAGTAAATGCAGATCAAGTGCTTAATAGTGCTATAAACATTCTGAGATATGAGATCAAACAGACATATCAAAATAGTACTGGCTTTCTACTGTAAACAAACCAACAGTGTCTCCTGTGTTACTGGTCGTAGCACTACATCCACCCGGCGGTGAAGCAACTGTAGACACAGCCACACGCTGTTATCTTTCCACTATGTGCTTTATATCCAACAGAAAACAAGCACAGACAGATGGGCCACATCCCTGTAAATGGAGTCAGACTTATAATAAAAATGCAAAAAGAACAGAAAATGAAGGAGCTAAAGCAGATGAATTCCAGAGTTGTCCTATTGAATTTTTTTGGGGGGTCGATATTGGATGGGGGCATGCCAAGCCCAAACCTTTATAATAAAGGAGAAGTGAAAAACAAATTGGTGATCTGAGGTGAGGTTCACACTCAGGTAACTTACATCAGAGTATACTTTGAGCCTGTAATTCCCAAAGATAAGGTAACAGACTAAGAAACTTGTTCACTAATATTCCTCTCAGAAAGAACTACAGCAAAGCCACTCTTACAGCTAAATGCTAGATAGCTTCTGTAAATATAACCACAGTTTGGGATATAGCCAGAAAAAGAGAGATGTTGTACAGACCCAGTACAAAAACTATCAACATAACAAGGTCATAGCAGACACGGAACAAATCTAAACCATATTTATTTGAGGGTAAAAGCAAACAAGCAATACAAGATAGAGGAGAGTTGCTTTTCCAGCAAGCAGGCTGTGATGGAAGGGAATGACATGCAAATATGATTCAAGAAGAGTCATTCTGCAGCAGTCTGCAGAACCACAGCGACAGAGGAGTTCAAGAGGAGCCAGCACACGACAAAGGGAAATGATTCTCTTGGTACAGCAACCTCTCACAAGCCAGGGAAAACAGGACTGGTATGAAACCCCACGTTATAAAACAAGATTTATTTTCCGTTGTGCAATTATTTTACTTCATTTACTGAAGACTTATCTGAGTGCTCAGCACAAGCACCAGAACACAGCAGTCCTTGGGGGAAAATAAGAACAAAACTAAACTCTTCTCTTACTGGGTTTTACTATGCTAATTTGAGGAGCGAGTGAAGGGAAGGGAGGTTTGACTGGACTTTGTCTTCTAATAGTTCAAGTCAGCAAGACAAAGCCCAAGGAGGCAGCAAAAGTCACTTAGCAGACAGCACAACCAGAGTATGAATGATGAATTAGGACACACACCAGGAACAGCACATTGCATGTAGGGCAGTGAGACCCAATTCCTGCATACACTGCAGTTCAAGCTGCACCAGTTAAACAAGCATGCATCCTTGGTATTTTGTCAAAAAAAAAGAAAAAAAAAGAAAAAAAAAGAAAAAAAGCTGGAGCCACAAGTAAAAGTAAAATATAGTGTGCAAATTCTTGTTGTCTCAGGGGTTTATTTGAAAGGCTCTCTGTTTTCTTTATATGTTAACACAAAGTAACATCAAAGAACCACCAGCAAAAGTAGCAGTGGTAAACTGAACGGCTCAGTGGTGAGAAAAGGGAAACCTGAGGTTGGCATGTTCCTAAGAAGTTAGCAAACCCCAGCCACAGCAAACCAAACATAACCTCTTCCCCTCCTTTCCCCAGTGACGAAACCAGGATTCACACCTAGGGTCTCAGGGAGGAGGTTCCCAAACTGTAAGTCCGTGAGACAACGATAAGCAGTTAGCAGCTGGTCTGTGGAACCACTGCAAATCAAGATTTACATACACATTATTTCCCCGGGTTGAGTTCTGCAAGAAGGTTCAGTGGTTTGAGAACCACTAACCTGTGGTTTTATAAACTGGTGGGTACACTGAAGAATCAACATACGTATTTTAAAAAAAGCAGAGTATCAAATATAGAGATTTTATATACATCCCCTACATCCTCTTCAAGGATCTGAAGCCAAAGAAATGGAAGTATTGAATTTGTACCTAAATCAGGCGTGCATCTCTGAATAGCTATCATTTTCAATCAGGTTTTAAGATACACAAGAAGCACACAGAATTATATCCAAAAGATACAAAAATGACTCTGAAAACAATGTGAGAACAGCATATGTAAGAGTCTGGTTATTACAGTGAAGTTTTTTGCCTTTGTGTCACTGGTTCAAACTGTAGCTCAGTTAAAATCACAAGTTGATAATTACACTTAAGGAGCTGTGAAGCCACTTAAAAGACATTGATTAAACTTTGTTGAAGTCCATGCCCTAAGGAAGGCAAAATGTTAAGTACCTGACACTAACATGCTTCTGGCACAATCTTTTCATTGCAAGATGCTCCTTCCATGACAAGTGTGAGGTATGGGACAAGTGTTCAGGCTGGGAGAGGAATGGTTGGAAAGCTGCCAGGCAGAGAAGGACCTGGGAGTGATGGTGGATAGTCGGCTGAATATGAGCCAGCAGTGTGCTCAGGTGGCCAAGAAGGCCAACGGCATCCTGGCTTGTATCAGGAACAGTGTGACCAGCAGGGCTAGGGAGGTGATCGTCCCCCTGTACTCGGCTCTGGTGAGGCCGCACCTCGAGTACTGTGTTCAGTTTTGGGCCCCTCGCTACAAGAAGGACATGGAGGTGCTTGAGCGGGTGCAGAGAAGGGCGACGAAGCTGGTGAGGGGCCTGGAGAACAAGTCCTACGAGGAGCGGCTGAGGGAGCTGGGCTTGTTCAGCCTGGAGAAGAGGAGGCTCAGGGGTGACCTTATCGCTCTTTTTAGGTACCTCAAGGGAGGCTGTAGCGAGGTGGGGGTTGGTCTGTTCTCCCACGTGCCTGGTGACAGGACGAGGGGGAATGGGCTTAAGTTGAGCCAGGGGAGTTTTAGGTTAGATGTTAGGAAGAACTTCTTCACTGAAAGGGTTGTGAGGCACTGGAACGGGCTGCCCAGGGAAGTGGTGGAGTCACCATCCCTGAAAGTCTTCAAAAGACGTTTAGATGTAGAGCTTAGGGATATGGTTTAGTGGGGACTGTTAGCGTTAGGTTGGAGGTTGGACTCGATGACCTTGACGTCTCTTCCAACCTAGAAATTCTGTGTGATTCTGTGTGATTCTGTGTATAGTGGGCTGCATTTAGTGTCACTGTAACTTACCTACTGTACAGGTGTCTATTTTAAGTGCTGTGCCTAGCCAGTTATAACAGCGTGACTCTGGAACTAGCACGTTGTCCTCCTAGCACTGAAGACCCAGTTTTTCCCCGTTCTAATATTCAAACCTATGCATCAAGAGTACTTTTAAGTGAAAAGCAGCAGCACACTCAAGGGAGAAAAGCCAAACCGCCGAACGTGAATACTTTACTGAATGCCCAAGTGAAATAAGCAAGATTCCCCTTGTCTTTTGTTGGCATAGACAAAAGACCAAATTATTGCTACGCACAGCAGTTGGAATCAATTCAAGCACTACATTATATTTATCAGATTCCCAGATACCACTTGATGTGCTGCTGAAAGGAACCTGACATTAGAGGTACTGGATTGAAAGGAACAAAATCAGCACGCTAGCTCTGGTGCTTTGATGTTCCCAGATAAGGTCAATAATCTGCATACTAGATAATTATTCACAGCCTGTAGGTCGTGGAAAAAAATATTTTAATGGGCAAAGCAAAGATAGTGTACTGAAACTAGGTTAGTGTTTTCTGTAGAAAAGGTTGGCAAGAGAAGAAGTCTCATAGGAGGTTTACAAGCTCACTGGATCCATGTGAACAAGCTAACCTTCTCCCATATATTGGAGCCAACAATGTAAGGTACATGCCTGATTGATGAGAAAAAGCATAAGGTATATATAAGTCTAAGGTCCCACACAGAAAAAATGAATGAATGAACTTAATAGTAAATCAGGCAGAATACGATCATCAGTGAAGAGCTATTGATTCAAACCTCCTGGTTTGAACAGCTGATGTTACATCACTGAAGCAGTCATCACCTTGCAGGAATGAAGTCAAAAGATTTGGGGCCAATTCCTTCTATTCTACGTTTTGCAGAAACTAAACGTGCCACACTAGAGAATCTAAAGCTGACAAATACAAGCCAAGATGTATCAAAAAATAGACTGCATGCTCTGAGGTTCACATGCTCCTTTACAGCTATTTTTGTAAAAGCTGAATGGAAAAAGAAGCGCTTTAAACAGCCACTAATACTGAACTATTCTTTCAAGGCAGCTATTTCTCCTTTTAAGTCCTCTACTAATCATGTGAGACTGATAAGCTAAGCTTTTGTTTCTTTCCACACTATGTCACTTCCTTCTGGAAGCAATGATGCCTCCCTTCCCTAAGCAAAAAATGCCCCACACGCAATAGAGATGTTGGCTGGTCACTTCTTGCTGTTTGAGGTGCATTCAATATTTTATTGCAATTAGTAGTTGTTGCAGTTGATGATGATGACATACAGACACAAGATGCTTGAAGACAGAGAAGAAAAACATTGTGGTGAGTGATAACACACCTGCATACGGCTTGCCTATCAATGAATTTAGGAGAGAGCCCCTCTAGGTAAACTTGGTGCATGCTAGCTAAACCAGCATTCTATGAAGCACTCAGGAAGGATTAAAATGCAGTGCCATTTCACCTAATTTTATATTTTTTTTTAGCTTAAGGAAGAGAAAGAAAAGTCAGCTGCAAAACCAACATCCATTCTTTGCATATCAACCCCAAAACCCAAGCTGCCTTCAGACAGCATGGCCTTATGCAGAAAGCCTGACGGAAGCTAAGGAGCAACGCACACCTCTTACTCTAGAGAGCTTATCACAGGCGATCAGGCAGTGCCGATGGCCAGCACAATCGGTGAGCTGCGGATGGAGCCCCGGCCACCAGCCCCAGCCCCAGCGGTAATGCGGCGGGGAGGGGCGTGGCCTGGCAGGACTGATGGGCGTGGCCTGCTGTGCGAGGGGCGTGGCCTGGCGGCCGCGCTTACCGCAGCGCCACCTGGTGGGCGACAAGATGGCGGCGGCGCTGTCAAGATGGCGGCCCCGCGGGGCCCGCGCCGACATGGCCTCCGGTGCGCGACACGACACGACATGACACGACACGACACCTACCGCCTCCGTCAGCCCGCAGAAGGCCTCCAGCTGGCCCAGCAGCTCCTCCACGGCCTCCTCCAGCGCTGCCACCTGCGGGGAGAAGAACACAGACGGCCCCGCTCGTGTCAGCAGGGGGGTCCCGTGCCCGTTGGGAGGGGGCAGGGTTTATTCTGCATTTATTCTGCATTTATTCTACAGCTCGCATTGGGCGTGAGCTTCAAAAAGTGATTTATAAAGTCAATGTGAACGCTGGCAGGGAGGAGGGCGCAGAACGGAACCGCACAGGTTCTGCCGAAAGCCAAGGGCCTGAGCACACCCCCAGCTGTGGGGGACAGAAGCCAACAGACTTGCTTTCCCTCCGCTAAACGGGGAACACGCCTTCTGTTCTGAGCATACTTCAGAAAACATTAAACTTTCAAAGTGCATGCAAAACGAGATGGAAATCTGGAAAATGAAGACCACTCCAAATCCTGGACTTCCACTGTAATTTAAATAATTTTAAAATATTGAATCTATTCTCTTGTCCTAGTAACATCTCATATTCTACAAAATAAAAATAACCTGAAGAAAACTTGATTCAAAACAACAAGAGCACAGGGAAACTATCCCGTTTGTTGGAGCTGGTTTGCTCATGTGGTTGTTGTAAAAGTAGAACAGCAAGGGTTGCCTCAGCAGACCTCTTTATCATTTCTCTTCTGGGTTGTAATGAATTATCTAGTTCCTAAATAAAGTTTATTATCCCTTCATCTGGTAATAAATTAGGAAACATGAGTGGCCTCTCAGATTCAAAGTGCAGCTATCAATCTAACAGTCAAGTGAACTCCCAAGATTTTTTATTGCCGCTCCTAGAAATGCCCAGGGACCTTCGAAAATAGGTGAGGTCTCCCCTGCATGAAACAACAGGAGAAAGGGAGTTGCTGTTGTGTACAGGCATCAGAGAGGAGAAGGGTGTAGGAAAAAGAGTAAGACAAACGCACTTTGTCAGCAGTGGGTAGAATGGAAAACACCTGGCTCCAAATGTATTTTAGTGTTACAGCAACTCAGACTTGATTCAGGTGGAAGCAAATGGTAAGGCTGATGTATATGTGAGGTCACCCAAAAGACTCTGCTTCGTGTAGACTGAAGCCAGTCACTGGCGTGCAACTTCTCTCTTACCTCACAAAACCTATTCCACATCAATAGAGGAATCGTTCTCTATAGAGCCTACATCATCTGTCCAGCATGAAGGTGGTGTTCTTATATGTCTGGAGACCTATTTGCAGCCAACTTTTGCAGCAGAAAAGGTTTGGGGGAACAGTTTCAGGTGTGAAGGTATCCCAGGAGGTAGCTTCTGCACTGACACTAGGATGGTGATAAGGAAGGGTAAAGAGTCTGCAAATCACACGAGCTGGGGCAGGGCTCAGCTCCTAACATCCTTGTGCCTTCAGGGAGGGAGAGCCAGGCAACGTTCACAGCCTCAGTAAACAAATGAGAGCCCTGATACTGTGCTCAAATGGGTTCAGCAATAGCCAATTTAATGTAATAAATTCCTGCTTATCTGTGGAATGCCAGTATAGATTTCAGCCTAACAGAAGATAAACATGCAGGTGCACAGAGAACTTGCAGAACTGAAAGAGAATTGAAGTGTGCTGAAAATTTTGAAGTAATTCATGCAAAAGATGTGCAAATGTGAAACACCCATCTTCAATATATATCAAATGTTTCTGCCATCATTCTCAGTTTTTTCTACAGAAAGGTATTTACTCATTATCAACTTGAGAATACCCAGATAATGTTCGTATACAGTGACAGTGGGATAGGCTAGAGGCTGGGATGTACAGCTCTAGGGTAGCTTCCTTGGTTAGCAGAAGAGAAGATAGCTTGGTTTTAATGCAGGGGCAGTCAGATCTATGAACACTGGAGTTGCATTCAAGACAGTGATTCAAAAACTAAGAGGACAAGTTATGATGTCACAAAGAGGAAGAAAAAGGTGACAGGAAAGCCTTAAGCACATGGAAAAAACGCTGCCTGTTTTTGTGAGGGCAAACACAGATGTGTATATAAAGGACAGGCTGAGGATATGTACCTATTGAGCAGAATGCAGACAGGAGCTCTGGCCATGGTCCAAGTAGCAGGAACGTGACCCAACTTGGCCCAAAAGCTGTGCAACTATCTTAGACCAGCATTAAGCTAAGCTTGCGTGTATTGTCTCAGAAACTCTTAGAAGCTGTTTTGTGTTGGCTTAGTGACCACACCTGGTGGCCTGTTGAGGTTTTTTCCTGAGCTGCCTGTGTCTCGTGTGAACTCTATGTGAAATCGCCATGGTGGTATAAGCTATCAAACTACATTCACAATGTAATGTCACTTATACAAGATTTAAAGCCTATGCAGAAAAGTTTCCCAAGTTTTATGTACACATCTGGACAGAAGAAACCTCAAGACACATTACACTCCACAGGTTTATCAGAAGAGATCCATGGATGCTGTAAATCAATGCATACATTTCAGTAGTGCTAACATGAGTTTACATCCCCTAACAGTCTGTTCTGTGTCTGTCTGAAGTAAAGATTTCTGTGTGGAAAAGCTGTTTTCCTTCTGCTGCTCCTTTGCATGCTTAAATAAAGGACCAGAATTTCCACATCTAATTTCTCCTCAAAAAGAAAGCGCACCACCCCACTACACACAGACTAGCTCTGGAAAGATCACTGCTAAACAGCAGAAATATGCATTCTTTTCACATAAGAAAGAGTTCTCACTGACTTTATGTTGCTGAAAGACACATTTAGTTCATGGAAAAAAACTGGAAGCTTTGCGTCTGAAAGTCTGATTTCTTGAAGTCTTCATAAGGCAGAGAAACAAATTGGTAGCGTTTTTGTTAAGTGTATTTTACAGCAGAGCAATCGCAGTGGGTGGTGCGTGCATCAGATGGCCTACAGAACAACTCTATCAAACTCACACATTTCTTGGCAAGTCTTTGCAGTCAGCTTCACAGGCCTGAAGCCACTCACACCGCCACATGTTCAGGGCTAGCACAGTTGGCTTAAAGAGATAGGCCAGAGCCGATACCAGACTTACAGCTTTGAAAAGGCTGTCCAATGGTAGCTATCATGAACTGCATAACTGCAAAGCAAGTGGAAATTCCACTGATTTAGTAGGGGATGCATTAAAGAAACATCCACGTAAAGAAGTTGCACTGGCTGTATGGGCTACTGTCCTGCTCTGCCTAAACGTGCAGACCCACTTCAGGTCAGGTAGGTAGCTTGCTGTTACTAGCTAAATATCCACCATGAGCACCTTGCGTTTGTAATGTGCATAAAGATTCAAACAGCGGAATAGCATGTGTTTAAGGGCAGAAGCAAAGTTTATTGACACCACCAAGAATAAGATTGAGCCAATTCCAAACAGATTCACAGTCCTTAATCTTCACTCTAAGTGTTACACAGCCTGAAACATAACAGAAGACAACAATAATACAAAACAATAGAAAATAGATGCAAACAAACCTTAACACTATTTCTTCAAGGCATGCTACTACAAGACCACAGTAGGCAAGAAAAAAAAAGCCACAATTATATGTCAAAAAAAAAAAAAACTTGGCCCCAAATAATTAGCAGTTACTTATCAATTGCAAGAGAGGAAAACAACATTATTAGGGGCTCAGAACATTTATGACACCTTCAGAAATGGTTAAAAGGGACCTGCTGCAAATCAGTGTAAACAACACATTTACAATTATCTTTAATTAGGTGCTTACTAAGCAGACCATAGGAGTTCCTTGCAGGTGATTCTAGGAATTATTGTATATTTATCACTAAGATCTGAAATAAAGCCCATTAAATAAATTTCAAAGTTATGATGAAAACATGGGGTGCCAAGTCCTCCTTAGTTAAGACAATAATTTCACAATCACTTTAAAAATTATATAAGCTGACATCGATGATAAAAATAGTCTATCCTCTTCCATCACTCACTTATGCCCCTAAAGTCAACACTTTCCATGCGAGAGGAGAAACATTCTCAGCAGAATGAATCAGAAAGCTATTCTGGGTTGAAAATTAACCATTAATTTCTTTGCCAAATCACGTTAACTCAGATCAGTTCAACTCAATTCATAACAGAGCCACACCAAGGCTAGTACTGACAAAGAAAATAGGTAGTGAGGGGAGCAGTGACATTTGAACGTATCCCAAAACCTTAGCCAAAGGCACAACAGCACCACTTCCAGATGGCATTTTAATGTTCCCTTCTATCCACTGTTGATTCTCCTGTTTATTCATGGAAAGAAAACAAAAAAAAAATAATTAAAACCATGACTTTTTTTTGTAACTTAAGAGGGGAAAAACATGCAGTCTAGCTTTGAGGTTAGCTTTCTTTTCAGACTTTCTTTTATGTATTATATACTGTACCCATAGTAAAATCTGCTCCTCACCACTTCCCTTTGCTGTTGAGGAACAAAGGCATGTAATCTCTTTCCCTATCTTATCTAGGGCTTGGAATAGAGACACTTATGTAACTCCCCCCACTGCTACTTTCACTTCACCTCAACCTGAGTATTATGCTCCCATGCACCCTTGAAACTATTTATTTGCTTTGCCCCAGGATACATGTATTTATTTTTTCATTTCTAGATTGTTCCTTTATACAAACATTTGGGTCAGGTATTGTATACCATCAATCCTTCATTCCTGTGATATGTGAATATAACATTGTAACTTATTCATTATAGAACATTTAAAAAGAATCAGCATTAAATATCTTCTACAAAGTTTTCCAAAAAAGTCTTCCACTTTCAATCACAATGTTAAGCTGCCTTTGTCAGAACTTGAAGTGCTCTCCTAGCATGTCATTAAGATGAAAAGGTAGGCACAGAAAACTAAAAATAGCCAAGCCAGAGAATCACACTGCTCTTTATAGCATCACAAACTCAACCAGGAAGGTACGTTTCAATATTGCCGAAAGTTACCAGGTTCTTCAGTACGATATCCTCCTATGCCAACTTCAGAACACTGAAAAAACAATCAATGCATAAAAGGAAAACAAGAATAGCAGAATGGCAAGTGCATTTCAGGACTGAAACTATAAGTCTTTCACAACAATTTGCAGGGTATCTTCATATCAGGTAGGATAATATGCCATGCAGCAGTCTTGAAAGCCTTCATTTACTCAAATCTTCCACTGGAGTCCACAAATACCTTATTTTGAATTCCATCATTATCATAGTTTTATTTGCTACAACTGTTACACAAAATTTAAAAATCATAATGAAAACTAGGAATTATATACTAGAGGTAATTTCTAATTACAAAATAAAAATAATAAAAAGCTAAACTACGGCAACTCTCTATGAAAAGGAACCGACAGCCTTCATTGTGATTTCAGCAATACTGTTTGTGATACACAATAAAGCTGAGCTAGCACGACAAGGCCCACAGGAAGAAACACTTAAGAACATGCCACGAAAGCTATGATTAATCCCTGCGTAGGAAAATACCTTAATTATATCACTGCTCTGAACAAACTACCAATATGTGCAAGGATCAAGAAAGATCAGCATTAAAACGAGTGCTTAATAGCAGCAGAAGATGCCTGAAGGAAACAGAATGACTTGCAAGTAGCAAAGAGCACAGGTAGTTTTTGTGTTCCCTGAACGAACTAACAACTTGGCACTCAGTTACAAAAACACACTATCTGCCATACAACTCTATACACGAAGCTTGTTTTTATTAATTGGCAGGTCCTCTTTATTTAACACCAGCTTGAGTGGTACTTGAAAAAAACAAAAACAAAATCCAAACAGCTGACATGAACTAATACTTCAGTGAAACTTCTTCCCTACTCAGCAGTTCACTCTGCAATGTCATCTTAACCAAGCAGGGAAATTCGCTTTTGTAATTGTTAATAACGTTAGCAGTACTTCTTTACAGCCTACTATAGATGCCTGGACGACTACTGGAGTGGATCTGAATCCAGATGTAAGACAAAAGCTGTCAGTGGTTTAACCCCATGAAAATTATGTGGATATCATAGACTAAGCATTATATCACCTCCCTGAAAATACTGAACATAAAAAACAGAACAGTGATTCCAAAATTTGTATGTAACTGGTCTGATTTATTGCAAAGCGCATATAGCCACATTTGGAAAAATGAAATTGATGGAGTAACGATGTAAAGGCAGAGAAATGTGGAAAATACTCAGGACAGTGAAACTGAGGAAAAAATTTCCCTTTTTTTTTTTTTTCCCTGGAGACAAATATAAAACCCAAAGTGAAGGAAAGGGAGAAAAAAAGCTGTTTTGAAGACAGTAATTTTAGTGTTTTTTCTCCTTACAAGAGAAAATTGTAAACTAACGTGCCCGAAGAGAATGTCACCTCACAGCATCTCCAGACTCACGTGAGATAGGAGCTTCCTGCAGGTCAGAAAGGGAGATACTTGCAAATGCTCTCTATTTTCTGTTTTCATAGATTTCCTCTCTTTTCTAGGGGAACATGACCTACCAAGTGCAATTTCAGAACCTTCCTCTCTTTGGGATCTGAAATGCTCCCTGCCCTTACCAGCACGGTGAGGGTGCTGTGAGCGATCACCACTGTCACCACCCCGACGGAGCTACGCAGCTACACCGTGTCCCAGAGGGGACCACCCGCACCTAAGCTCTTCAAGCTAAGCATCCTTCCACTCCATCACAGCAGCGCTCTGATCCCGACCTTAGCCGCCAGAGGACTCGGTTTCCACAAAAACAAATGACAGAGTAGCAGCCACATCCATCTGCGTTCAAAAACAAACAAACAAAAAGCATGAAAATCACTTATTCTGCTCTTCAGGAGCCCAGCTGCTGCTCAACTTGCCCCAGCACCGCATCCCCGACACAGGAGACCCCTGACAACCAGGCCCTCCTTCAGCAAACACTCCCTGTCTCCAAAAACCACGAAACCACACCAAAACCCTCCAAAGCCCCCAACCAAAAGCACGAAGGGCACAAAGGCGCCGGAGCAGCAGCAGGGAGCCGGCAGCCCCTCAGAGGGGGGCTCGGTGCCGACTCCCGCAGCCCGGAGGCGCCGCGGGAGCTCCCTCAGAGGGCAGCCGGGGCCGGGCGAGCGCTCCCGCCTCACCTCATCCCGGCACCCGGAGCCCCCCGACCACCACCACCACAACCACCGCCAGCCCCCACCTCCCCCTTCCTACCTCGCTGTCCTCAGCCCCCGCCCGGGGCTCCGGCGGTGTCCCCGGCCGCAGCATCACCTCGCCGGGCCCCGGCCGAGCAGCCGGCGGCCCCCGCTCCGCCCCCGGCCGCCGCTCCGCCTCACGGCCCCCGGCTGGGCCTGCCCGCTCCTCGCCTCCCCTCAGCGGGCCGCGCGCGCCACCCAGCGGCGGCGGGCGGGAGCGCGCAGCGGGTAGGAGGGGGGGGGACACCCGCCCAGCGCCCCCCCCCGGGGGCTCTCTGAGGAGAGGGGCCTCAGGGCTGGTTTAAAGGGCTTGGTTACTGCCGTGCCGCTTCGGTCACGGAGCAGCGCTTCGTCAGGCACAGCTTCCCCCTGCCACACTTAAAAAACAAATTTCTTTTTCTAGTGATGTGCTTCCACAAGCCCGCACTGCAGGCTAGAGGGGAGGTTAGATACTCAGAGATCAGGTGCTGGACTCAGTGCTGCCTTTTGACTCACTTGGATATTAAAGGCGGCTGCAGCTGGCAGCGCAGCTTTTAAGTGCTCGTAATTGCTCTGTGCCATGCGCTTCCCTGCGTGCAAATGAGAATTTAAACAGCCTGCAGACCGGTTTCTGTGAGGCAGAGCAGAGCCCAGACCCTGACCCCACACCCAAGCTGCCGAAAGCTCCTGGCACCCTCCCCACAGGCAGAGCTGCAGGAGGCACGCTGTGGAAGCTTCTGCAACCTTCCGGATTGTTCTGCGTTAGGCTCCTTTACAGTCCAATCTGAAACCAAAGCAGCATTTTAGACAAAGACAGATGATCAAGATGGCAGATCGAACAGAGACAGAAAGGGCCATCTGTTCATGGTAGCTGTTCTTCCTGCCCTACCTGCTGAGTAATGTGCCTCAAGGAGCACTGCCTGGAGCAGGGAGAGTGCTCGCTGAGAAATCCTCTCAGCTGCAAGGGGTCAGCAGCAGCCCGCCCTCGAAAGGTGCCTGGGCCACGCAGCCTGTATGGGGCATTTATACTAGGGTCAAAGGGACTCTGTGGCAGCAGGGACAAAGCAGCATGCAGGAGTTCACACTGACTGGCTTGCGATGTCTAACTGGAGTCCATCTGCAGACAGCCACAGCCCAGGGAGAGGAAAATCTGTTAGACGCTGTGGAGAGCAAACCTGAGCAAAGCCAGATAAAATGTCATCCACTTCCCTGAAGAAACTAGAGCACTAACCAGACACCAGAGCACTAGTCTCATTGTGAATTACTATTAAAAATATTATATAAATACTAAATACTGTAAGAATACTATATAAAACTACTTTTCAGTGCTTGCAGAGCCAAAGACTACAACAGGCCTGCACTGTCATCCAAAGCTTTTCTTGGCTTTGGGCAACACCATATTATTGCTGAATAATGGAGGAAATTTAAATTCACTTCAGCATTCATAAAGAAATGCCAGATTTATAGCCTGTGGTTTGCTGTGAAGATCAAAGAAATCAGGCTTGAAGAGGTACTTGAAGAAACAGAAAAAAGAGCTACCAGTTTGCAGGGTTTCTCCACAACATCATTTTTTGAGTAGGAACAGCCCCATTGATTTGAATCTACCCTATGTCATTCCTGACAATAGCACCAGACAGACCCTTCTATGCTTCACTTGCGACTTAAAAAGCACTTATCTGAAAAATCGTAAGGTATTTGCAGAACCTGATCTTCCACTGACCAGCACTGCATAGAGAGAAAACACATTGCATCTCTGGGTGTAAATCTCCAAACACTCTTTGTTTCCTTTGTTTCAATTGTGAACTCCCCAGGTCTGGGCAGACTTCTTGCTATGTATTTGCACTCCTTAACAACACAGTCCTGTTCTCTGCTCAGCCACTCCTTTACCATTTATGCTGTAGTCCCCAGGGGTCTGTACTGTGTATGTTTGAAAGGTGCACTAGATTAAACTCCAGTGTGATCTGGAAAGCATACTTGGGAAGCTTTAAGACCAGAATGAAATAGTTCTGGCTTCTGTTGTACATCACAGATTAACTGTTACGAAACTAAGTTATCTCAAATAGGAGAAAGCATGTGAAGTGGTATGTTTAGAACCAGAGTCATGGGAGTGTCAAGAAAAGACTTAACAAGATCTGCTAGACTAGAAATATTCCCATATTAGAAAAAGCCCACTGCTGCAGTTATGTAATAATACTGAACACGCATTTACAATAGGAAGCCTTTACAAGTAAAGTTCTGCTATAACTGTTATAGTTCTTACATCAGTTGCTTCCTTTACTGCACTTAGCAGTTCTGGATTTAAGTTTAAACACACAGCTAGTCAACACTTATTTTAGATGCCCGGAAAAGAATACCACTAAATTAGATTCCTCCTGATTATCCTATATGAACTGTATCGTCCACATGAGCTTTAGCAGTGTCACTACGACACTGCTAAATCTCTCAAGAAAACAGTACTAAAAAGAACAAGATAGACAATGCATTTCTGCTGCTTTGACCAAATGGCTTCATGACCTTTGTCTTACCTGTAAGATTGGGATAAATATTTTATATTCACTATCCTAACAAGTAAAGTATCAGTTTAAATATAGTCAAAATACAGGGAAGGTCACATGTTGAATTACTGACATTTTTTTCAAGCTACCAACTTTGCATGATGACTCAAAGAATCTTATTTTTTCTACATTATACAGATCCAATTAGTAACCATTTGAAATATTTTTGAAAGACAGTAAATAGCATTTCAATATTTAATAAAATGCCCAGATTGTCTTTTGCAAGTAGTTTTTGCATTTAATTTTATCCCATTTACTTTAAGTTTGCAAAGATACCTACTTTTTACAGAAAAAGTATGAAGGATGTTGTTAGATTTAAGCTACTATGATTTAAAATTTCTGAAATTTAAAGTCCAAACCTTTTATGTAACCTCATGTAGCATTCAGAAAGTCACAGTAATCTGTTTATATATTCAGTGCTTTCTCCTCAGCATAAAGCTTCCAAATCCTTTGCATCTTCCAACAGAAAGATAAGAACAATTTTTATCTTTTTAACTGGGTTTGCACTATCTAGAATAATAACAAAGAAATAAAATTAAAAAATGGAAAAAAAATGGAAACCACGGAAAAATCCAGTGTCTCATAACAGGAATACCCTTCTTGTCCATAGAGGTAACAATGTTACAGCCATGAGTCTAAAACAAGAGGCAAGGCTTGCAAATAGAGATAGTATCTCTTATATTAAGCTGTCAGTCTAATAATAGAAAAAAATTAGCTATTGCAAGTTCAGTATTCCTCTCTGCAGTATGTTGGGGCATCCTTTACATGTATTAGCATCTCTTATTTGCTTTCTGCTGTTTCATCTTCTCTCCATTTTGTCTTGCAGCTGTGAAAAACTAGCCTGCTTATTTTAAGATCTTCTTTAGGCATGCCAGATTATGAGACAAATTCGTCTGTTTTAGCCACACCAATAGGATGTTTTTATTCAAGTACAAACCCCCGGACTGGATGACATCCCTACCTTCACTAGCTCTCGTCACATCATCTATTCTCATCTGTCCCTTGAACTCTATTCCATGTTTCTGAGCACTGCCAATGCATCTGTGACTATACAAAAAAAGGAAAATAGTCTTATCAGTAACTGAGTATTACACCAGGTGCTCAAAGAAAGCATTCTGAAAAAAACTCATTGCACTACAGAGGAAGAACCATGTTCTCCTCTAGAACGGAAACGTGGGTGGTAATAAATATGCACTTAAATACTTTCTTAAATGTAACACAGAGCCCAGCATAAATCTCTCACACTGATGAAATGCAAGGTATTTCCTTATACTTTCAGGTAATAAAGTAGTAGTTCAAGTGGAAAGGAATGTTAATCGGAAGAACAGGAAATTATATCTTATTAGCAACACTTCTAAATGGCTGTAACAAGAAATACTGGTAAAATAGAAAATACTTCCTCAAGTCACTTCACACTTCATATTTCCAAAGCACTTTTAAAAATCAAGCATACTACACTAAGTCCTCGGAGAGACGTTTATCTCCCATTTGACAAGGAAAGTACACAACTGATCTATCATAGCTGCACAAGGAGTCTGAATTCTTAAGTCTCGGCTATGATCTCACCTCTCCAAGAACCAGCTGTAACATTTCTTGCATACTTCTACGGCATCCAAGAACAATACTGTTACCATCCAACGCATATTTTTCAGCATGTTAGTATTGGAAGCTGTTTATGAAGCTACCTCAAAGCATAAGCATGATTCTTGTTGTTGCATACAACAACCATATCCATCAGAAGTAATTCTGTCAAGTCTAAAACTTGAGTTTTAGCCACAGCTAATCTCAAAATAACAAGAAAACTTCAAAGGGGTTATTATTTAGCACTAATCTCAATCTTTCTCCTGTATTGATACCATGTGTGTATTAATTTATTCCTTTTGAAAATTCAAGCAAGTCTATCTGCAACCATACATTAATTTTGAATTTCATAAAATAACTGAAGTTGTAACACCTCATTAAGAGCTTATCACCTTGAGAAAAGTTAAATGCTGTTGGTATTTAAAAGACAGACTGGGTAAGAAACAATCTTGAGAGTTTAGAACAAAGTATTTCTCCTTTGACTTGAGAGTTAAGATAAGAACCTCACCCTCTGTAGAAGGTGAAAAGATAAACGCCACTCACAGGAAAAATATTTGCACCAATAAACTCACAAAATAGAGTAAATGTTTGACTGACATAGTGGCTGTAACTTTTTTCTTTTACTTTTTGCTTACATACAACCTGGGTACAAGTGTAGAGATGAGGTCCCAGTTTAAGACCCACTTTGTGAGAAATGCTGACACTTCTTGGTTAAATTTTATGGGTGAGTGTGAGGAGACCTGTCTCCAGTTTTGTTTTCTCATATTTAGGGCAGAATGCATTTACCTATCTGATTGTGCACTGAGTGAAGACTTTTTTGGGCAGCTAATGGCTAGATAGACTGGCTGCTGTCACAGAAAGCAAACTTGTGATCTTGCAAAGTAGTTTTTCCACAAATATTGTTCTCACATTTTATTGTATGATATTTTACAGTTACAGTTCTTCCTCAAGGAGGCAGCAGCAGGAAAAGGTAGTCTTCCTTTCACAATTAGTTTAGGAAAACAACCTGTAGGGATTACAGTGACTTGTAGAAAATGTTTATTTGTACAAGTATACATTGTACAAGTATACATTTCGTTCTCGTTCATTTTAAGTGTCCCTAAATAGCTTCCATACTGTGCCTCCCCCTACAGATTCAGTCCAGGTTAATATTAACATTAGTCCAGCCTTCTCTTGTCCAACTTGAAGAGATCTTATCAGACTTTATATCCTCATGGATACATACCTCCTATGCATTCCTGCAGACATCCCTTAGTCTCTGCTGCTGCAATAACCTCATGCCATTGATTCTTGGTGGATTTTACTGAAGACAAATTCTCTCAGACATGGAAGCTTGCTGGATAGCACAGAAGCATTAATGGGTATTAATGGCCTAGCCATAGAATCCGTACCCTTGCTGGAAAGAGCACTTCCTACCTCTGTAAAAGTAGTACCTGCATTTAGCATCAGTTTCAAGCAGGCCAAAGAGCATCGTAGCAAGTACATTTGCAGAGAGCTTAAGTCAACACCAGACTTATTCTGTGAAACCATACCTTATATGAAATTGTTTCATATAGTCTCAACATATTTTTGACCTCTAGGGAGAAAAAATTCACTATTAATCAAGTAACTCAAAGTTACTAAGATGTGGAAATTGTATTTCATTGCACTTTTTCAATCTACCTGATGGTATTTTATTTCCTCATACAAAACTATTTACACACAGGTTTACTGCCTTTTGAATTATATATTTTTCAGGCTGACCAGTCCCCTACTACCCACTTCTGTCACACAGAAAGAAAATCCTAAAATGCAGATAATTGCTACCACACCAGAATTTTCACACAGGATGAATTTTTAAATCTGACACTGTTTCAAGAACATCCTGCTAACTTCAGCATTCCTTTAAGAAAGGGGTGAGCTGTCAGGTTCTGCACAAGGAAATCCAGACAAAAGGCATTCAAAATCAAATGCATGATAAAGTAACTGGATTCTTTCAGCTGCATATCACTATTAAGATACAGTAGTACTGTTTGCAGACTTTGTCACCTCCCATGGCTACCTCATAGGCAAGTTTGTACAGTACTCTTCATACAACTGAAGCTACAGTCATGCACGTATAAAGGAAGGTACAGGATAGAAGTCATATGGTTGGGCCTGAGACCAGCAGGCACAAAAGCTTTACACAAAAGAGCTAAAGAAACTGAAGTGTTTTGTTGCTAGGTAAATGTTTACAAGGGCTGCCAATGCATTAGATATGGGACAAAATATTTGTAAGTGGATCGAGTACAAATTAAAAAACTGCAAGAGTTATAACATACTTACAGTAACAGTGAAAGTCTCCAAATTGCCAGCAGCAAATGGTGAAGGAGGATGAAGAACCTTCTTCTAGTTTCATGTCCTAAACTTTACCGCAAGCAGTCGTCAGACAAGTGATACAATGCAAGATCAATTATTTGCAGCTACTGTAGGAATGAGCACATCACAGGTGAGACAACAGGACTGAGGGACAAGTTTCTTGAACTCTTGCATCCTTTCCACGTGTAAAGATTTGTTTCAGAGGAAGGGAGGAAGGAGCAGAGGAAGCAAACATTTAAGACTACTATGAAAACAGAACCCACTTAGCTGCCCAAGAGAAAACTTAAGCCCAACTAGATTCACACTTCAAAATAAGCAAGGGATGCATTCTTCCTCATTTTTACCTAAGAGTAATTGAGAAAAAAATATTTCATTTCTATATCTGTTTATTATTCCAGTCTGTAAAAATATAAGACTAATATACAACTACTACAGCTAGCTTGATTTTGTAAAATCAATCTTCATTCAGTGAGATACCAATGTACATTATACATCGAAGTTGTAAGAAAAATACTGATATTTGACATTTTAAACAAGTTCATTCATGTAAAAATCACATTGCAAGGAAAATTTAATTAGAAAATACATAATATTCACAAAAATACACATGTTAAAGACAGCTTGTGAGAACATTGTCCTAAATTTAATTCAGCTGTGGAAAAACATATGATTCACAGTTAGGCTTGACTTATCCAGTACCTTAGCAGAACTTCAAAGTAAATGCATCTTAATTCTATGAAGAATTTACTCTTTCCTATTAAGGTGCACTTAAACCTCCCAGTCGCAAGAAAGGAACAACTTCCCCCATGCATGTACACGACATATAACACTACTCAGAGGAATTTTAGTTTTCCACTCCATTTTTGAAATAATTTGGATATTTATAAATTAATTTATAAAATCTGGATTGAAAATACAATTTACATATATATGATACGTAATACACAAAGATTAACATTAATAGCAGCTTAATATTGTCAATCATGCATAGCAACCGCACTATCACTTCTGGATTTTTTTTTTTTTATAGCTAAAGATAAAAATTTGTATAAAAACAGTCAAGCCTTTAAGCATTTTCTTCCAAGGAGAAAATTGTAAAGATGTTAAAAATATAGGAGGTAGTGAATGAAAGGCTAACGATATCAGTATATTTTCAAAACCCTATACTGAGCCCCAGTACCATTTATATATAAAATTTAGCCATTCATAATCAACCATTGATCATCCTGAAGTAACAATTTAAAAGTATTTCATCATAGCATATGCATTAGTAAGATATGGAAGAACTTTAGAAGTTTCATGGTCACTGCAGCATTAAGTGATTATATGCTGTGCAGTCTGTCATTGTAACTAAATACACTAGAAAAACATTTTTAAGGTTTAATTTTTATTTTTTAATCAAGTCCCAAATGCTTAGTTTTACTATATATGTTATCGAATTTCTGTAAAACAGAACATTATTTGTTAAAAAATATCATTGCATGTATTTAGAGATCAATCAGTTTGCAGGAAAGGTCCTAAGAGGTGAATCCTCATGCAATTTATAGTGGGACCCTAGTTAAGTTTCTACAAGTCCTTAATACTGGCATATATATCCAAAATATTCATGCATCTGTTAAAAGCACAAATTAGGTAACACAAGAGTTTGGTAGCACACTCACTTTGGGTGTTTGTACTTGAGCAATTAATTGCCTTGTAACATTAGCAGTCTCAGACTCAACCCCCCTGTGTAAGCTCACCTTGCACCTAAGCTGCAAAATACTGAAGTACCACAGCAGACCCAGAATGTATTTCCACCAAATGAAACCATTACATCTGAAGTAAGTGCACTACCAGTTCATCTTCTGTATCTGTGGACCTCATTCTCTTCTCATCCACATGCCTTTATTCCTTCGATAATTCACAATACATTCAAGTAAACAAAAGGCACAGAAGTGCAAACTAGCGTAATAAATGAAAGCCACCATTGGCTGATGATTTCATACAGGAAAGTCTTCTGATAAAGGAAAAAAAAAAAGATATCTTAAAGTAAACAATCTTCCTTCAATAAAGGAAGTGTAGAGCAGCACTGACAGAAAATATGCATATTTAAGATGTACCCATTGCAGAACCATTTATTTTTCTCATTTCACACTAAGTGGATGTAGTAACTTCATTTTAATAATTAGCAATATAAGTAAAACACTTAAATTCTTGGTCTTGTGGGAAAACATTCCAGGGCCTCTCCAAATGCATACTAAGGAAGCCATAAATCAATCCAACAAAACCACCCTAACCTGCACTTGCAATGCATGCCATTGCCTGTTATGCCAACTCTCCGTAAATCAAAAGGGGCATTAACAAAGCCTTCCTTGAATCTATGAGACTCAAACTCCAATGTTAAATACTTGAGATTATTAATTCAAAATTAAACATCACTAATACCTGTAGCAATTTTGTTTGTATAATTACAAAGAGCTTAAACAAATGGAGTTTTACCCTCTGATGTGCTCTGAAGCCTTTTACAGGTGCCTAAACATTACTCTCATGTTAGTAGAATTACCAGAGGTAGATGTTTCCCCAAGATAGACTGGGGAAAAAGAACAGGATTAGCCTCCTTTCCTGCTTATTACATCTCCCCACAGGGCAGAACACGCGTGCAAAAACCCGAAGTACTGGCTCTGGTAAGCACAGTACAAGAACTGGCCGCATTCTACCTCTCTCAGAGGCTAGCCTAGACTGCTAGATCCCTGCTGAGAAGCTCCATGCATCCTTCTCCTCAACTCTATTTGTTCCCATCTCATTTTCCTGCAACAACTTATGTTCCTACCGTAGGATCAGGTAGGGAACAGTGCCAAGTGGTGAAAGGGGAGATCTCAAATGCGGAGAGTATTGTAGAAACCTTTCCTTACAATTGTCCTAGTAAATTTGCAGCTGATTATGTGCATGCTTGCTTGTACATTTGCAGTATCAGGACTTGTCATCAGTATTTTGCTTTAAATACAGCAAAACTTTGTAAGATTCAAAACACCCAATCAGCGGTGCACAGGAAGATCAGTATTTATGGTTAAGTTCATTAGAACAAATAGTTTTAATAACAGCTCAAGTTCTATTAAAGCCTCATCCTGACTTCAAGCTTTTTTTCTTTTTAATCCAGGAACTTGAGTCAATTTAAACTGCTCTGAATCATTTAGGTTTGAAAAAAGTGACTTTTCACATTTGATTCACTACAACAAACTTTTGCTAGTAGAAATCTTTACAGCTTCTACTAGGTCTGATTTTAACATAGATTACATAGTATGTTATTTCCATAGCATTATGTTTACATCTGAATTCTTTAAAATTTACTGGGATTAGCAATTAAATCCAATGATATCCTTAAATATAGCAAACTAAAATGAGAACAGGTCTTTGAGATACAGAAGTATTAAGACTTTCACATTTGAGTTCAAAAATCGTAGTGTCATTAAAAGTAAGTTAACACGGCCATAAAAGGCAAATTAAGAACAGTAAAGGTGCCTGACTAATGAGCCTGTGGTTGCACATTCATTTACAAAGGGACACAACTTCAGAAGCCCCCACCTCCAAGCCCTGACTGTTGTCAGGGTGCTGACCCCTGTCACCTACCACTGTTGCTCAACAAATCAGGGAGTTTGACCAATCAAGAATCTCTTCCCACCCCACCTCCTGCTTATTTTTGTTTCCTCGTACGCAGAGCCACACAAACAGCTCTACCAGCAAAACAGCAGACCAGAACAGGAATGAAGTGGCTAAAGCAGCACCACCGTATGTAAGCAGCACTTCAGTTGAACATGAAACCACAGCACATTAGATAATCGACCTCACACAATAATGGAAGTTTGCTTCTATAGAACCAGTAGTATTTCACATAAAAAAAAATCAAGTACCTTTAAAAGAAAGCTCACAGCCATCTCTTAACTATCCTTCATTTTCAGTTTAAATTTTCCTCATCCAATTTCAGTCAGTTATGAACTGTTATCTTTGTGAAGTATTTACATGGAAGTGCAGAATTAACTGAAGTTAGTCAACTTATATCATTTTGAATGTCTCATATTTACTTTTTTCTCCTTTTAATCTAACTGCAGTGCTCAGTAGATGGAGAGGTATAAAACATATTACATATTAAACCAAATCAAAACATGTATGGCATCCTTGCTAAGTACAAAGTACACCAATGTAATTTCATAGCGTTATTATAGTTCCATCTTCTTCTAATGATTTATGATCTGGATCTTGTACTTCATATTCCATGCTAATGCTGCCTGCTGAATGATTCAAGTTCATCTCGCTGGAAGGAAGGAAGCCGTTTTGTGTTGACTCATGCAGTTCAATTTGCGTCAACGATTCTATGCTTTCGCTGGTAGGCGCAGCTTTTGGAATCTGCTGTGGCTCGCCACTGTCTTCAATAACAATGTCCTCTTCATCGCTCTCTTCTTCTCCTTGCAAGTAATTTGCTAAAATATTTGGTGTGCTACTTGGAAGGCTAGATTCAGTAGACTGACCAGAGCTGCCGGAAGTCCGACTGTTCCTCACAACGTTATTTCTCTGGTTTGCTGGTCTTACCGTAATGATCAAGTTACGGCTGTTTGCAATCATCATGTCTGTAACCTGATCAAGGCTTTTTCCTGAAACTTCTATTCCATTCACCTCCAGTACTTCATCATTGACAGCCAGCAAGCCTGTGCTTTGAGCCAGACCTCCAGGGACAAGCCTGGATATGAAAATCCCCGGAACTTTCTCTAATCCATGGGGTGTTACTCTGACACTAGAGCCATCTCGTATATAGAATCCCAGGGGTTTGTCAGTTCCATACTTGTAAAGCCGTACCCTGCGATGGGTTTCTGGAAGGATATCTACGTCTATAATAGAAGATACCGGTCTGAAGTCTTGCGGCATGCTAATGACAATGTGTGGTTTCTTCTTGTGGTTATCTGGACGTAACACATTTGATAAGACATTTTTCTTCCTTGTCATAGTATCGGTACCAAAGGCACTGTAGTCTGCATCTTCTGTAAGACATAGCACATGGATGATTAGATCACTTTATATATGGTCCATATAGCATTGCTATCATGTTTTAGGTTAACAGAATGAAATGCCCAGCCTAGAAGGTTTAAGGCTTGCTATAGTAGAAACATCTCTCTATACTTGAAACAAGAGCTTTAATGTTATGGGATTCATCAACATTTGTAATGGTTTCTGTTTCCTACTAATAAAGGAAAAACAGTACCCAAAAAATTTAAAGGAAGTCAGCAGTAGTAGAGACAAAGAATTATATTCTAGCTGCTCAAGAAAGGTTAGAATGGAAAGAACGAGTACATTCCTAGAAACGCTTTAATTTTATTCAGAGTAATTCCACTTGCTAGTTTTCTCTCCTCAAGTTTCAGATCATTGGAAAAGAAAGAATGAAAAAGGGAAGGCAGCCAGTGTGCCTATTATTGCCTAGCTCCTGGAAGCTGGCCAAGTGACCTGGATTCAAACTCCAGAAAGCTTATTCCATTCTGCGCTCCTTTCCCTGCCCCCCTGTGCAACGTAGGTAAAATGGCTGCGGAGCAGGAACAAAGAGACCTTACACACAAACACTTTTCAAGCAAGATTTTTCAAACAAACAATACTGCCACGATTTGGTACAGAAGTGTACAAATGGCTTAGACTGTCTTTAAAAAAAACACATGCAAGTCAAATATCTTTAACAGGAAAAAACAGGTTTTGCAGAAATAATCTGATGTCCAAAATGCCTATGTGCCAAAGGAAGCTTTCATTAAGTATACTCCAAAAACGATGAACTGAAATGCATTCAGATCCAAATTCCTTTGGATCTACACTGGTATTGCTGTGATGTTGCATAGACTTTTCTGCAGTGGATTAAAATCAAGCAGAAGTAGTTTGCACTAACCCTGGGACTCAGAATGGAGGATTTCTTTCTAACATCACATTATGATGCCATTGGTCTGGCCACAGAAATAAAAGAATAGCTTTACATTTTAATCTGTGGATTGAAATAACTATGGGAATGCTATCCTAGTGTGAAATTTCAGGAGAACTGTTCAATTGTTGATGAAGTACAGCATGAGTCTGTAAACCAGAAGACTTCCCCCCCCCCCATACTAAGATGAAGATATGAGTGCATGTGCCAGCTGTACTTGGACTTTTCACTTCAGATGGCTTAACAAAAAAAGAACAGAGAAAGTAATTCCAAAGCAATAATCTATTCCAACTTGCAATACTCTTTCCTTCCCTGACATCAAGGCTACCGAAAATGAGTTGCTTTTTTAAAATATGCAGTTCATCTAAGACAACTGTGGACTTAGAATTCTACAACATAGAATTCAAAATAACACAATTTAAAGTTAGCCTACCAATAAAGTGATTATAAACTCGTTGTGTGTACAGAATAGTAATAGTTCATCAACTGTTTAAAGAATGTCCTGAAGAGGGCTTAAATTATATATTTATATATATAAATATATATATGGAAGTTTTTAGTTGAAGAAACAGATCACATCTGAACAGGCAAAGCCATCTACTAAAGACTGAACATCTGTATCAAACTAAAGTTTAAAGATTGTAAGTTTCCTTACAAGAGAAGTTGCTTAACACAGAGGGGAGCAACTTCTGAATAAGTTTCTGCTACATTAGTCTTAGAAGTGACTCCTGAGTATATCTCAGCTACTTTCAGATGACATGGATGCCTCACATAATAATTTTTACTTCTGTTCTTCCTCACATTTGGCCATCTTGTCATCCAGACCACTGCTTCTGTAAAAACTGCTAAATGAAGAAAGGCAATACTAACAGACTGTTCCACGCGTTAATTTACTACAGACAGCCCACGATGCTCTTACTTCACACATACAAGTATATGTTGGCTTCTCTCCCACTTCACACACTCAGCTTCTGTGAAATCTGTTTCCCTGCCTTAGGATCTGCACATGTAATAACAAAGATAATCAAGAGTCTCACAAGGAAAAGTAAGAAGGGAAAAGCAAACAGAAGAATCTACCTGCACCAGCTACACTTGAGCACGTTAAATTAGGTGACTGAATACAAGAAATAAATTTTAGTTTAGTTGGGAACCCAAGAGGCTCTCTCAGGTAAGCATGGAATTAATGCTGTTGTTCAGCAGAATATTTCAGTAGAAAAAGGTATAGTTTAAGACTAAATTAAAATAATAACAGATCTAACACCAAGCAAGAGAACTTTAGAAATAGCTTAAAACTCATTCTTCAGATGCTTGAGTGTTAAGTCAGTTTTGTGTTGGAAGAGAGGCTCTGTTAAAACAACCACACGCAAAAACAAACTCCCAAACCAAAGAACTTAACAGGTGGACTATGTCTGAAGTGTAAAACACTTCTCCAAATGCACACTTCCCATTTCCTGTGTAAAATGCATTTTGGAATATCCGACTGAAGATCAGCCATTAAAAATCCTGCACTCCATAGCTGAAAACTAATATGTTGATTTTTTTCAGACAATGTGGAGCAATTCTTTTAATCTTTGCTTTAAGTTTATGATCAAAGAAAGAAGTATGAGTAGAAGCTTTGCCCTTATCTACTGACAACCCATCAAACCAGTTTCAAGTTAGACATCTGGTCATTACATTGTGAGGATCTTTGCAATTCAATGAGTTGCAATAGCCTTACTTTATTTGGAACTACAGCTGCTTACAAAACAAGGGCAATTGTGAAATAACATTAGACAGAAGGGTTTTGCTTTAAAGATCTTTCGGTGTTAAATACAGAGTAATGCACAAGTACAGCAAGGAAGTGATAATACAGGTAAAGATTATCAGACAAACAATAGATAATGGTGACCTGAATGTCAGAATTCAGTAACAACGTTAATGAGTGCAAAGGTTAATTTTTAGGTCATGATTTCTCCTTCCCCCACCAGCAGCTGGTATGCATTGTAGTGATTTCAAAAACTATGTAAAAACTTCTGTGCAGTCCATGATTAAGCACTAAGATTTCTGATGCTCTAAAGCTCTGGTTTTTATGCTGCACAAACAGCGGCAAATTCAGCAAGACTAGTGAAAAAATATTCCAAGTACCAGAGAGACACTGCATGGACAAGACACATCGTTTTGCCTCATTTCAAAAGCTTTGCTTCTTTTTGGTTTGCATTGACACATTTCTAGACATCTAGTGCTGCATTACTCCCAAATAACTATTTCTTTTGGAAGTTCTCCATAAAGCCATTGACTAAGTTGGATGCGCTCTGACTGATTAGTTCCATATTGTTCAGACCTTAGGCCATATTTTTTTATTAGAGTAAGCTCATCAAAAAGAAAAAAAAGAAAAAATGTACATGCCGAACATTTTGGGTTAGAGCATAAAATACTGACAAAAGCAACGCTAGTATGTGGGTACCAATTAATACTGGTACCAGCGAAACACTAGGTTTCTACTAGCTTTAGTATAGGCATTGCTTTGGAAACAGTATCAAAGCATTGTAGGTATTGCTTTTCTTACAACTCCTCTTCCATATCAAGTATTGCAACACTAAAAGGTGTTCACTTTCTGGTTTTCCTCCTTCAATTCAAAGTGCACACATTCAGACTCTCGTCAAAGATTCAAAGTACATGGCGGTTTCATACATCAGCTACGACAGAACGTGTACCGTAGCGAAGTTCCCAGCTTCCTGCAGAGGGCTGGTAAAGCTCCTCCAGCTTCCTGGCAGGCCACATACCGTGATCCCCCTCCTGCCGCTGCCAGGCCCACACGGTAGGTTTGGAATGTGCTAGCTACACAAACATACAGACACTGCGTGCATCCCAGAAGATTTACTGGCTCTTGCAAATGATCAGTCTGTTTCTGTGCTCTACCCAACGGTTAGCTCTAGAACCATGCACATGGCTTTTCACAGCTTCCTTCCCTGACTGGTACAATTTTGGAGCACACAAAAAAGTCATCAGCCTGTGTGGCTTTCCATGACTATCAGCAGATTAGGCCCTACATTTTTGACCAAATCAAGTCTCTCAAGTTTGTAAATCATGAAGTGTAGCAGCAAAAGGAGTGGCTTTGAAAGAAATCCTATGTAAGTACATCTGTAAGAACTTACATCAGAGACTCAAGTGCTTCTGAAACTAAGAACAGAAGTGTATTGGAAGAGATATGAACTTCTAAAGGCTGTTACGGGACAAACACTATCAGAAATCTTAACACTGAGCTGGTACTTTTGCTTTGAGACATACTTCAAGTTAAATGACGCTTTGCTGAAGTGAAATAGCATCCCAAAATTGTGAGCTATGTACATCAAAACATTTAAGAAACTAAAGCAGAGCAATCTTGGGTTCTTGCATTGCAACTGGTCTTAACAGTGTAAGAATTCAAAACTAGTACAAACCTTAGGATACACAGTTAAAATTGTATAATTTGGAGGGGGGGAGATAGCAAAAGGTTGATGAAGAAAACTCATCTCTCCATATCTCATCCAAACAGCATGACTGTTTAACTTCACTGCTAAACAACTTTTCTAAAGCAATATTCTCAAGTACAAAGGCATCTTTGTTCTGGCACCTAGCTAATCAGTTTAAAGCTGCAGTGCAAACTATTTCGGCATAAAGCCAAAGGACAAGGTGTTAACTACAGATAATGTTAAGAAGAACATCCACATAGCATAGAATTGATTATTTGTTAACTTCAAACTCAAGGTGGCACCAATCTGTATATGCTTACTACATGAAATTTAAAACAACCAGCAAGTGCCAAATCTGGTTTCAATTTAACATAGTTCAAGACATATTTACAGTGTTTTTCTGATCTGCTTGCTAGGCAATGTAAAGTTACCCCTCAAGAATTACATTTGCATAAACCCCAAATCCTTACTACAGTGGAGTACGAATGCAGTTTACCATTGTAAAATAAGATCTAACAAATCATGTCTTATCTAGTGACACATTATAACAAAACAGTATTCTCAGAAAAAGGACACGATGCAGCTGGGATCTTCCCCACTATTCTAAAAAGCCAATTTGTCTTTTCACCAAAATAAAGCTTTCTCATAGCAGAAGTCTACTTTAATAAGTAGAAATTAATTAATTCAAGAATCTACTTTTTACTCTATAAACCCATGTACAGTGCAGAACTGATATTGTAATTTACTATTCTTACAAGTGAGCTTCACGGACGTTAGTGAAATACATAGTCTGAGTTATTGTCTGTATTATTTATCTATTTATAATGCAAAATCCCCCATGTCAAATTGCCCTTTAGTGCCTGTGGGGACTGTTTCCCCTCCATGATTTTATCTCCAGTAAGATTTTTCTCACAGACAGAGCGACTCCCATGCATCTGGATTTAATCATGATACATCAGTCTAACATTTACATTCCAGATGTCAACAGTACCTGTTAATCTCTTAAACTGCTGAATAAAACTCCAATAGGCAACTACCTTCTGCAAACAGATAGTCATTCTGAATTTGTGCAATATCAAGTTCTAATTTAGACCTAACACTGAAAAATAAATATTTTACAGAAAGGTACTAATGGTTAGAAAAATTTGAGAGGATTAATACTTTCATTAGAAGATCTCCAGGTTTCTTACCACATTAACTAGCATACACATACTTAGGACAGACAGCTTTCCAGTTTTGCTAAATTAGGAGTCAGAAGTGATTATTAGACAAAAGTATGCTTACTCTGACATGACAAAATTTCTAGGTTAGACTTGTGTTACCACAGCTGTCACATAGTACAATTGCAAAAACACCCCGTTGCTCTCACTTCAACCCGTTGAAGTGTTCTTTGGATGCAGACTAACACTATTTAACCTGGATTTTATTGTAGTCTGAACATATCTTACACTAGCTTTCAAAAAATAATGCATTCTTCTAGACCAGTAAAATACCGTAATAAAATTTCATATCTTAAGACAATACAAACTTTCTCCCCCACACTGCTGTCACATTCCCCAGTGGCTTTTTGCCAAAGACCTTAAATTCCCAACTATCCTCACTGTGTATACAAAAAGAGGACACTTTTTCAACAGAAAACCCATAGAGAACCTTTCAGCTGATTTTATATAGTATAGGAAAAACCACAACAAGCCTTACAAGAAGAAAAAGTTGAATAGTTTATCACTGTAGTTTCAGAACAGCACAGATCAGAGCAGCCCCACTAATAGGAAATGTTCAAGTATTTGATTCTCAGATTTAGAGGTATAGTCAATAAACTGCCACAGCCATGCAGATGAATTAATCACACCTTAACAGTAAGACTGCTGCACATGTACCTCAAACTCCGGCAGCTCAGTATTAGTTACATAACTTATCAGAAATAAAACACAGAACCAATTATTTCCACATTTTCCATCATATAGACACCTGTTCTGCAAGACAATGATGTTAAACCTCAATGTAATCAACAAAAGTGATCAAAGTGGTCACAAATAACTCAGAACAAAGTACAGCACTGGAAGTGCTGGACGCACCGGGCTCCTTATTTCCTAAAGCTCTACAGCCAGAAGGCTAGTGTCAAAGGGAAGGTGATGACAGCTACTACTTTCTATAAAGCTTTTCTTGCCAATCAATTCCTGTCATGATAAACTTATGTGGGTTAATCTTATTTCACGTTCTGTACGTTATATCAATTCTATTCTCAGTTTCTTGCAGAATTGTAAGAAATAATCCATCATTCTCTAAATAAAGATACAAAGAATGAAGTGTTAAAGATGCTACGCTACTATGAATTGGCATTAAGAGTTTAACGCTAGTAACAATTTAAAAACATATGGTGTTAAAATGTAACCTCAATAATCCCAGTCTGACAAAGTAGCTTATCTGTTTTCGTCATATGGCTACAGTAAGAGATTAAATGGAATCATAGACCTCTTCTACATCACCATTCTATTAAAGCAAATGGTTTGTCCCCTTGGCAATTCAGGGATGAAAGCATATAGTCCTTGCTATACTACACTCAACAAGACAAATACATTGTCAGAAACACAGCAGCTGGCAAGCAGCCACACTGGTTTTGAATATTGTTTTTCTGTCAGGCTGCTTGTTGTGGAGCTTGTTCATTTTGTGGAGTGGGAAAGTCAATAAGAGCTTCTGATGCCCTAGTGTTTTCTAAGGAAAATATGTCTGCCAACAAGCAACAGCCAGAAACAGCGCACATCTGTACAGAATAGCTAAGGAACAAGTCCATTGACTGTGTTATGACAGGAATTGCGCGTGCACACGTTCACATACATACTTACGCACATACATGCATCCACACACACTCCTGTATGCAAGTAGGTAGAAAACCAACAAATGCAGAGATTAATTTTTCTTGGCTTCTCTGGAGTAAAATAATTTCAAGTCCCATTACTACATTCTACCTCCTTCTCCAGTTCCTTATACTGGATATATTCTGCTAGACAAGAACAAATGCAACTTCAAAATTGATTTCTGCCTCCAGATCAAAATGAAAGCAGACACTGAAAAAGACAAACTGAACTTGTACCTAGAAAACATGCTATCTTTAAAAAGCAAGTTGACAAACTAAGCAGCATTTACATTTGCGAAGTTTGCACAACCAATTTGTCATTTTGAAAGCTTCTGATTGTTTTATTAGAAAAGTGTGATAAGAATAGCATATTAAAAGTTAGTCTTTATACTGATACTTAATACTTTATGTAGTAAGACCTTCTAGATTCTTTTCCATGCTGTAATGGTCTTTCCCTATGTCTGATCAAGGCTGGAATTTTAAATGAAACACATCCAACATATGGAGTATAAAACCCTAGAAATACTGAGTTGAAAGTTTATTTTCATTTAATTAAATGAAACCAGAATGAAGCACTTGCTAGAGATTTAACTTTATTTTATCCAACCAAACTAAATACAAGAAAAATGCACAAAGCATAAATAGGTTGCCTGAGGAAGAAGCAAGAGAGAAGAATTCTAAATAAATTTCATGATCTATAATTATGGAATTCAGCGTTGTAGAAGAGGGCATTTCCTCCACACGTCATCCTGTTACTGCAGCACGGTACTGCAAACAAATGATTCACCCGCTTCAAGTGTGCTTACCTTTCCTCTGAATGAAAATCCTAAGTAGAGGATTGGCTGTGGAAACTGCTTTATGATAGTTGTCGTCATTATTGATAGGCAGCAGGTCTCCGTGAATGTCTGTATATCCCACTAGAACATCAACATTGGGTATCTTGTGCACGTGCTGCAGTAATCCATAGAACTCCTCAAACTTCCCAGGTTTGGACCTCTCCAGAGAAAACCGTCGAAACTCTGCTCCAAACTACAACAAAATATACCTTTATTTGCATGGAAATCTAACATATACTCAAGCAAAAGTATGTTTTGTAATTAAAAAGAGTAAACAAAACTATAACCAATAATTTTGAAGGGGAGTACAAAGGTCCATTAACATTGTTTTTTCCAAAGTTCTCATAAGCTGCTTTCACTGCTGTTTGTGTCGAAGCATTTGCTAACACGGGAAGCTAGCATTAAGGTGACAAACCAGTGCAAGAATAACAGCAGATTCTCACGTGCTTCTGAAACAGCCATGCTCTGGGTAAGGGAGGGAACTGATACCCAGCACTGTTTGTTGGTGTCTCAAAAACAAGCGTGATTGACTTTCTGTGGTATGTGACTACCTGAAAGTTTTCAAGGAAGTTTCTGAGCACATTAGAATGGCATGCATAGCTTGATACGTGGCTCTGGTTAATGCATACAAGGCTTAGTAGTGTTCGTATTCCTAGCTGTTCAGACCATAAATAAAAAGCCACTTTGACCTGACGAATATAAAGAACGGCTCTCGACTTTCAGTACAAGCTATGTACGTGCCCTAAAGCTTTAGTGAGATGGTCTTAAGGCAATTCTGCTGTTGCTTGGAAAGCAATCAAGGGGGAATCCAACCACTACCCCCCTTAAGAGCATTCAGAAGATTTGCCTCTGCCAACAAGACTCAAATCTTGATTGCACAGCCATTTAAAATGTAGCTGCATCCAAAGTTTAAAACAGATGAGGTGCAGACAATACACAATGCCACACACTTCATCAGTGGCACTGTGCTTTCAGGGGTTGCATGTGCATTTAGTCATTATGATCATCCAACAACAACAAAAAAAACACAACAACAATAAAGAAACACCCAAAATAACCCAGCTCCCTATTCCACTAAAACTTTACTCCCCTAAGTAAGATACCTTTTTTTTTTTTTTTTTTTTTTTTTATAAACTAATGCTAACAATGCTTCAAGCTTAATTGTAAGCAGAGCACGAGGGCACATAGAACAAAATACTGGCTGAAGTCTGAGCTTCAGTGTCCTGTATGTGCTACCCCCAGCAGACGTGAGGATGCACAATACCAGGCCTCCAGACCAACCCTACCTCACATTTGATTACAGCCTTTTGGAGAATAAAAGCTTCAGAGTTCACACATACAAAGAAATGAAAACAAGGAGATAAAGACCCTGATGTTAGTAGGGTGTTAATATGCTAACTCCAACACTACACAGCAAAGCACCCTGCCCTGCCCCAACACCTCTCCTTCCTCCAAAAGGTGCAGTTAAAGGCTATAAGCATTCCTCTCCTAGAAACACTCCAATAATAGGAACATTAAGTCAGGAGAATGATTCATGTGTGCTTACCAAAAAGCAAACAGCCGCCTGCAGGAGGCCCTCCCTCCACGTCAGAGGCAGCATGCTCAGTTATGACGTCGGTGAAAGAATTTGTCTCGTGTTCCTATTTAATCTTGCTTCAGCTATTTGAAGTATGAAGGCTACAGAAACTCTCCAGGCATTGCACCAAATTCCATTTGCTTGGCTTTGAAAAACTATGTAGTTTAAATACTATTACGTTAAAAAAGCCAACAAACCTACTCTCAACTTGAAGGAAGCGTTAAGTCCTACTGCAGGAGGCAGACAAAGGACCAGCTTTTCAAACTTGGGATTTCAGTTTTCCACGTGATTTTATATGAAGTTGGTGCAAACACCAAGAAACAAATCATCTGGCTATTACTTCCTAACGGGGCTTGCCAGATGCTCGATGCTATTAGGAAGCAGATAAACACAAAAGTAAAACCATGCAATTTCATGGGCAGTTTATTTTATCCTTCTGAATTGTTTTCGGTTTATATCAAATATTGCACTCCAAGCCATTAAAGAAAAAAAGATGCACTGGCAAAAATTAACAACTTGTAAGAAGTTTAAAGGAGACAAAAGATTCAGAGAGACTAATTTAAGAAAGGAAAGCTTCCTGCTGCTGGAGCTGGTTACAAATACTTGCTGTTACATGGTAACTCATCTGGGAAAACACAAGCTATGTCAACTTACTAAGAAGTTACTAAAGGACACGAGTAAGACTGGCCTTTGAGAGGAATCTTTAAGTGCTATATAACACAGCCTACTGCTGCTATACTACTAGTGGTCTCCAGCAACAGTGACAGAACAAAACTTAGAGCTACTGTATCCGTCTTTGTCTTATCAGTATTAGATTTCATTCTGAAAAAAAAAAACAAAACAAAACAAAACCAAAAAACTGTTCCAAGTTGTAAGGGGTACCAGGACAGGGACCTGAACTTTCTATCTCAGAATCCAGAAGTTTGTCTGGGGGCTTTCATACCATCACCAGAAACTCTAACAGGGTGTATAAAACTTGTTTGTGATTAGAGAAAGGGTTAGCCAGAACAAATACAGTATGGGGCTTCCCAGGGCTAGCTCAGACCAGTTACCCAAATTGAGCAAGCTAGGCTACAAAAATAATTTTCCTCATATAACGAGTTGGGCTGTGCTGACATCTCTTTGTCAGTAAGGGCACGATTATTGATTTGGAGTACCTAAATAAGGAGCTGTGCATCACAGCCTTCAAAGCCAGGCGGTAATGCTCCCCTCCACCTCCCACAGAACCTTTCTTTTCAGAATTCCGTATTTTCATAGAAGGAAGATGACTACCATGCTACATTAAATCAAGGTGAGTTTAAATAATGCATTAGCGACAAGTAGTTCGAGGAATGCCTTGAAACCTGCTTTATAATATGCACTTAAGAGACAGTCCCTATTCATTAGAACTTCAGCACTTCTCTATGAATACCAAAGGGTGCATCGCTCAGCTGATCTCCAGATACATTTTAAATCAAGCAAAGCACATGATGGGGGAACATCAAACCTAGCGATCTGGGCTAAGGCAAGGCATATTCCACAGCAACAGCTATGTTTAATTAGTATTTGGAAGCGTGGCTGCCAGGTATTCCTGTGTATTTTGACTTTGGCCACATGAAGGTTAAGTTAACAACACTTTAAAAAAATCATTACCACCAACGCAAGCTAGAGAAGCCAACCACACGTTTTGTAGTAGAAGTTTCAGCATTTTGCCATATTAATCTTCAAAAAAAAAAAAAAGACACCCATGTCCTAGCTGCTTCACCCACAGTGCAGTCGCGATACCTGATTTGCAGGAAACGACAGGACACAACACAAGCAAACAGACTGGAGACTAGTTTAGAAAAAACAGAGACACACGAGATGCATTCACAGATAGAAGAAAACACATTCCTGTAGAGGTGAGCACAGACAATGGAAACGGGTTTTTAATCTCAAGTTATATGTATTTTTTAATAGCTTGACACCAATTAAGATGTCTCAGATCCCACATCTTTACTGTTGTAAATTTTAGTTTGCAAGTAACTGCAAAATGATAAGTCGAGGAAATATTATCCATCCAAACCAAAACAAAGAATAAAATGTTTCAGAACCCTAAAGATTTGCCAACAAGACCATGGCTCAGCAGCACACAGAAATTAACAACTGGAAGAACGGATGCAGAGATAATGGTGCAAGATGATTCAGAGAACCGTGCGAAGCTTTGACAGCAAGGAACTGTTGGTATAAGCCACAAGAGAGATACGGGCTTGATAAAGTAACTCCCAGTGTAAAGTCCTTGAGGAGTTTTTAAAGGCAAGTGCTGTGTTAAGGGAAGGCAGCCAGGTAGCTACTCTACCAAACAGGGCGAGCTGTAAGAATATGCTCTACTTTAAAAACAAATAAACAAAAAAACAACAATAGAGTATAGAAATGTAGAGCCATTAAGTTAAATAAATACATATATATTTCTTTCCAGGTTTGGACGAAGAAGAGGTTTGGGCTTTCCGCCTAAAACCCCTCTTTCCCCTCAGACACCCGCACCTTCTCCCCCTCCACCTCCTTCCCCTCCTGGGCAGGGCTGGGAGCCCAACACCCCCCCCAAACCCTCAGACCCCTTTTACCCCCCCCCCCCGGGGACCACAGACACCCCCACAGCGCCCCGGGGGCGCTCCAGGTGAGCCCACCCCCGCCCCGCGGCACCCACCTTGCTCTTCACCTCCATCGTGCCCAGGCCCCGGCTGCCCGCGGCCCCGCGGTGAGGCCGGTTCATGCCGCCGGGAGGGGCCGCACCTCAGCCTCGTCCCCTTACTCGGCTCCGGGGGCCCTCCGAAGAGCTCTGGGGAAAGGAGCGAGGCGCCAAGGGAGGGATCGAGGCGGGGAGCGAGGCCCGAAGCCGCCCGCCCCCGGCGCCCTCCGCCCGCCGCCTCCCGCCGCCCTCACAGCGGGGCCGGGGCGGGGCCTGGCGGCCGCCCGCACCTGCCAGCCGCGGGGGAGGCGGGGCCGCGCCGCCGAGCCGTCACCGCGCCTGCGCAGCCGGGCGGGGCCGCGCACCTGCCGCTCGCGGGCATGCGCACTGAGGGAAGGGGGGGGGCGCGGGGGCGCGCACCTGCGGCGGAGCTCGGCGGGGTTTCAAGATGGCGGGCGGCGCCCCGCTGAGGGGGGGGAGCGGGTGGGACGCGATAGGGAAGCACGGGAGGGTTTTTTTTAGGAGAAAAACTCAGGGAGCGGGCGTGGGATGCGCCTTGGTAACCTTTGGGCTGGAGGAGCTGGGGCTCGTGTGTAAATACGGGGCTGTGGCGGCTGGAGAGCAGCGCTTCGCCCCCCCTTCCTCCTCCTCCTCCTCCTCCTCCTCCTCAGCCCCCGTGCCTGGCCTCAGGCTGCGGAGCGCCCTCTGCAGCGGGAGGTGCCTCTGCCCCTGCTGGGGTATTAATAATTAATAGAATTAAATGATCTTTAAGGTCCCTTCTAGCCAAAACTGCTCAGCAATTCCTCTGGTCCTCCGTGAGGAGCTGCTCGGGCCTGGCCGCTCTGAGGGCAGTGGGCGATGCCTCAGGTGCCCCTCAGCTCGGAGCAGGTGCGCCCGTGTCCGAGGATGTGTGCACAGGTTACGTGGAAGGTATTTACGGTTACACAGAGCATATCTGGAGGAGTGGGGTAAAAGTTTGAGTTCATGCTTTCAGGATGTGTTGAAGCCCATCCTGGCTGCGGAGTTGTTGGAGTTTGTTTTCATTTTAACCACAGCTAATACTGTGGGATCTGGTAACGTGTCAGAACAGTTGGCTTTGTGGCCTGGTTTATTGGCTTTATGCTGACAGGAAATCTATTTTTTCATATAAAGGCCTACTTAGTTTCCTTGTTAGGGGACTGACAAACCTACATAATGGGGAGACCATTTACGTTTTACAATCTGAAGAAAAAAGATTTTCCGTTTACATAATTTTGCATATACAGGCAGAAAGAAAGTGTGTAGATTGATCTAGTTATGTCAACAAACCTTTGAAATTATGTTTTGTTTTTTTTTCCCCAGCGCATAAAACTGGTAGAAGGGAATTCAGTGTGAGGCATCCTCTTGTACGCTGTGTGCAGACGGCTGTCAGGAGTTCAAACAGCTCCTTGCGGTTGAGGCAAGGTGTGAGTGTCTAGTCAGTTCTTAAGTCTCAGCTGGTAATCAGTAATATTAAAAAAAAATCCAGTACTGAATCACTTTTAAGTCGGTAATGTTTTGTACAGTTGATCTTGTCATGCCAAAGGCAAAGAAATTGCAGCTATCACTCAAGCCAAGACAAGCTGTAATTACTACAGAGGATATTGTTAATTCTTAAGTATAGTTTGCTGTCAGACAGTGTCTAGGCTAATTCTGGTCTTCCCATCCTTCGTCTAGTATGTTTTGTTTCTACCCTGCAAAAAGATGAGAATCCAGCCTGCAAATTTAGATAAAATCTGTGTGTTGTAAACAGAAGGCAACAGATTACAGCTACGTGAGCAGGACTTGGATAAAACCTCCCATTTTGTCACTCTGTAATTAGAAAATTGGAAAAAGTTTGGACTACTTTCCATTTCTGTCTTCTATGGCGTGCTTGTCTTAGAGAGTCGTAGGAGAGCACCAGGAACACCTTTTACATCTTTTCTTTTTTTAAGCAATTGGTTTGCCATTTTTCTTTGGAGGAAAAGGGGGGAAGAACCTTCTGAAGATGATTTGTGCTTAAAGCCATTGTGCAGTTAATTTTATTGCTATAGATTTATGAGGTATCGTCTAAGATATTTTTTTTCTATCTTGAATTCCTCAAATGGTTGGAGTTCCATTCAGTGGGTGTGGCAGCATGCTTAAGGAGTCAGGGCAAATTCATTTCAAGTCACTGAAACCAACCTAATAAAATGTATTAATCACTGGCTTGTTTTCATCACGAGGAGCTGACGTATGAGGAAGGAATGCAATAAACAATTTGATTTCAGATAAAGGTAGGGAGAGAGGCTTTTTGTGCCAGGAGTAGCACAAGTTTATAGAGCTATTTTAGTCACAATTTCTGGAAAACCAATGACTTGATCACGACTATTCATGGCACCTTTAGTTTCAGCTCCTGTGAAGTTGAAAGACAGGTTGGGTTTCCTAATCTCTGGATAGCTGGGGAAGTTTGTGGGAGGACTTTTTTTTTCTCCTGTTTGTTCTCATAGGGAAATTAGTTCACTAAGTCCACCATGGAGTATAATGAGATGCTTCTTTCCCATCTCAACATTTCCCACTTTTTAATTGGAGTGGCAATATATATATAATATATATACAACCCTCCTGGGGGTTGAAAGAATACTTCTAAGAATAAAAAAATGTCTACCAGCATATATTGACTGTTACTGATGACCTACCAAATCTTTTATTGTGTAACTCAGAGCTTATGCTATTTTTACATTTAACTTAAGCTATTTTTTATTTGTACAAGACAGCACTTGCTCATTAGATCAAGCAGGGGGCAATCTGATTAAATACTGGAGTTGACGAGAGGTTTTTTTCAATAAGAAGAGAAGTTTTATTAAAAAATGATAATAAGGTCATATCACAGATTCTACTCCTTTCAAATAGAATTTGTATGTGTAGGCTTTCATTTTGATACCTTTTGCAGTTTTTGATATGTTCATCTTGTATAGCAGTTACATTTCCCTGCAAAGAGTGGAGTTCTCAAGAACAGTGTATATGCTTGGATAGCTTTGTTTTCAAAATGCTAGGGATATATGTGAGCTCAAGTTGTTTTTCCTTTTCCCTTTATAAGTACGGGCAAGCCGTTCTTGTTGTAGAAGTATCTGATGTTCACAAATGCAAATAATGTTGTAAAGCACTATTTATAGGTACCCATGAAGCCATGGAACATTACGTTCTGTTATTTTCATAATATTCTATTATCTCTTGTGATCCTGAAGTAGGATCCCTGAATTTACAAATGTGGCATTATATAAAAAGAAGGAAGGGTAGCTTGTTATGTTTTATCTCCATGAAATACAATGCATACCAACAGCACTACACAAACACAAGCACAAAGCTCGTCAAATAAACCCCATTATATAGCAGTTTAGTTAACTTATTAAGAACAGTAATATTTAAATAGGGCACATATAATAAGAATAGAGTTCTTTTCCTGGACTCGTGACACTTGGTGCCGTGTACATTTTAAGGGAGGGGGAAGAATTCTTGTTTTGCTTTGCTTTTTAGTAACGGATGTATTTCTTTTTTAACTGCATATCTATAAAATAACTTTCAGCACGGAAGTAGTGATATACTAGTATGTTGCTTTTCCTGTATGCAAATCAGCAATACAACACACTCCTATCAAGAGTAGATTGGTAGTGCCGTGGTTGTATAGGTGCAAGTATATAGTTAGAAACCGTGCTGCTGCTAGATCTGCGTAGGTCAATAGATAACACGTTGGTGTTTCCTTCCCTAAGGTAGTATATGAACGTTAGTTAGTTATCTCTCCAGTACCCGCTATTTTTAATCTAGAATTTGGAAAAATTATGATGGACCAAAGGAATAATTGCTCAGAATTTTCATTTAAGCTTCACGTTGGTAGAGTTTGGAATTTTAGTTTTGGCTTAAAGAGAGAATTAGATAAAAAGCTCCACTTAATAAACTTTTTGGAGTAAAGATTTTGCTTGTCTCGATAGCATGTTCCTGCTATTGGTGCATAAAAATGCCCCCTGCTAGCAGCTGCAGCCTGGAATAAATGCTGCTTTAAGTGCTTTCTGCTGAATAATGGCAACTTACACCTTTGGCTACAAAGGAATGTTTTTAGACAGAATGATGTTTGATAGATCTTAAAATTACTTGTGACCACCCATGGTACGCTTAATAGAGCAATCAGCATGCCTTGCCAGTTGTTACAGGTAATTAATTACCTATCAAACAAGCAGGTAACATCTGAGCTGTAAAGCTGCCGGGCTGCTGTGGATGCTGACAGCTTCATCTGCACATCGCGCTCCTGTGCCGCTGCAGGGTGGTGCTGTGCCCTCTCTTCCTCCGGGGTGCGGGCTCTGAGCACTCGGCAGTGTTTGCAGCTCCCTTCGCGGATGTCCCGCACCCCCTCGCTTACCGCCTCGGGGCTCGGTGCTGCGGGCAGCGCGGGGCGGGACCCGCCACGGGGGCGGGGCTTGTACCAGGCCCCGCCCACCTCACACCAGGCCCCGCCCCCCGACGGCGTGGCGGGAGGTGCCGGCAGGGGGCGGTGCGGGGCCGCGGGGCGCTGGCCCCGTTCGGGGGAGCTGTGAGCAGTCGCCGTGCCCAGGCATTGAACTGGCCGCAGGGTTTTTGTGCCCAGGGTGCTGTGAGCACACATCAGCGAGGCGAACCCGGTGTGAAGCTACGGAGCTGAAGCAGGCAGACGTGTAGACGCTGACATAATAGGGCTGTCGCTGCTTATTAACCGAGCGGCACTGATCCGCTGTAATAAGTAAAAATAGAAAAGGGCAAGCTGGGAAGAGCAGCGAAGCCATTCAGTTTTTCCATGTATGTCACATTTGGAAATACTGAGTCCATGTGAGTTCAGCCACTGTCACAGTCCTGCTCGGCTTTAAGAGCGTATTCTCTACTTCTGTTGGCCTCTCTTCTGTTTTCCCTCCTGAGCTATAACACTGTGAACTAAAAATTCCAGTGCAGGCAGATGAATGTACAAAGAAGCAAAAACTCAAATGCTTAGAATTCTAGACCTGTGTAACTACAGTTTATTCTTATTATAGCACACTCAGAAAATCTTGGTAAATATTCTTTATATAGGGATGGTGTGCTTGAACTTCTGAAGTTTGTTGTGTTACAATAACAAAAGTGCCAATGTATTGATAATCTGCTTCTATGCCGATTACTTCATATTAATTAACATTGAAGTAACATTTTAAAATGAAAAGAATGCAAAATAAAAAAGGGTGGTGTAGAGAGACAAGCAACTGTTAGCATGCATATTGCTTGCACCAAGAGCTGCAAGAAGAATGATTGTTTTCTCCAGGTTAGCCTGGGGTAAAGGACCATATTAAGACTGCTAACTAGGTTATTAGCTAAGTTATTAGCTACTGCTAGTGTAAACAGAGGTATGGCTCACAGGAGCCTTTGTTAAAAGTCAGTTTAGTCTGGATCTTCCCTAGTAGCCTAGTCTACACAGTTTTCTGTCTATAGTTCAGTTGGTTTAGAGACCAAAAAAGAATGACTTAAGTCCATACTTAAACAATAACATTGTTTAAAGTCAATCTGATAATTATTAAAATTGCTTAAAGTGAATCCGATTTTTCCAGAACATTGGTGTGGCTGGAACAGTCAATGTATAATATTTTTTGCAACTGTCCTGAATATTTCATTGCAGAATGATCTGTGTGTATCATTGGCACACAACTTGATGGATGTCAGGTGGCTGAATTAATATTTGTGAGGTGCTTTGAGATTACTGGAGAAAACACTCGCATTTTTAATGGCCCTTTAGGTCTGAGAGACATCAGTGTATTTTGTTTTTTTATTCATAAATATTATAATGGTGGCAGCAATTGAGTATTTACTGCTTTTTATATGCGTGAGAATACCAAACATATGTATTTTTAAAGGAAATTCCAGAAGACTGTGAAACTAGCTTGTAACAATAGTTTTTAGGTTTGTGTCCATTGTTTTCAAGAATATGTAAATTGTTACATTATAGAACTCACTTTGAACCCTGCTACATAATTAGCTGCACTAAACATCAGTATTCAATTTGGAAAATCTGTAGCCAAGTGTTTTATTACAATTTCATGGAAAAGGAGAGAATGTGAACAAAACCGTTGAGCAAATAATCTGAAATGCAGTTAAAAATAATGAAAACCAAGCACCAGCCGCATAAACACACCAGATGAAGACACAGCAAATGAAGGTCATAAAAAAATAAACTGGAATAAAAACACGACCAATCCTCAGCTGAACTAAATATGGCCATCTGCAGAGGGAGTGATGGAACCTCGGTCATTTGCGTTAGCTGAGGGTTTGGTCTGTGCAATTTATTATAAGTCAGGAGGAAATGACAGTAACAGTAAAGGTTTTTTGGTCAACAGCAGTTGTGTAGGGCTCCTGCAGAGATTTGGTGTTCTGACAACCGTCCTCCTGCAAATCCAGTTAAGTTGCTTTAAAATAGCCCCTGCGTGCTCCACCCTGCTGCGTGGCTGGCACACTGAGACACGAGTCCGCGCTGTTACGGCTGCAGTTCACAGCCCAGGTTTTAGCATAGCCCTGTGCTGTGTGAGCTGATCTGACACAGCTCACGCTGCTGGGCCTGAGGCAGGAGCACGCAGCCAGCTCTGCTGGCCCCCTGTAAGACTGGTAACCCCAAGCAGAGGCCGGCCGTGTGGCTTGCTCCATCTTAGGCTGCTATAGTTGTATTTGCCAGGGGGATGCTGCTTCAAGCAGTGTGATTGGTCTTAAAACCCTCAAATACTGGGAAAGGCAAGGGAACAATAAGTAGAGTTACAGTTCTTAGAATATGTAATGTTGTTACATGCACGAGTCCATGTGTTTGCATCTCCTTGCAGTTTGTCTTCTCCGTGGGGTATCACTGGTGCCTTTTTTCAGCCCTCCAAGCACCTATCAGCTTCAAGATCAGGTATGAAAACCATTTTTACTTGCATTTCAGCACTGTTCATTCTAAAGCATATTAAACCCAAAGTGCTTGAGTTATTTGCTCATCTGACTCCATCAGCCCAGCTTCTTTCCTATTGCTCTCACCTTCATGTGTGTCCATTCCCTCCTGCATCTTCTTAAAACCATGCTTTTTTCAGTGATGTGAGAGATCTTCCCTTTTCAAGGCTTTCATTTAAGCAATGTCATAAAGTACTGTAAAAGAGCAATAGCTCTGCCCTGACAGGTTCTTGGGGGAGATCTGTGGTCAGCTGGTGTTTTGGGAGCTTTAGCTTGTGTTTTATCCTCCTGAGACAGGATCATAGGAGGGCCTGGTGCGTGTCCTAGGTCTCGCTGTACGTGGTTAGAAGGGGAGCAAACACGTTTAGTAATAAAGTTATCTTACAAGCACATCCGACTTCCGTACAGTCAGCTCATTTGCTTCGCGGGGAGCGTTGAGCTTCCTGTGCTGTCAGTCAATCAACTTGCTGACTCTGTGGGGAAATGGTGAAAAAACACGTGAAAGTGAAAGAGGGATGAGACACACCGTAATTAATACAAGGTGCTGTGCCCAGGGCAGGAACGCAGATGTGCGTTGGTGTTTACAAAAGGCCTGGCAAGGCATTGTTCAAAAGAAAAGAGATGTGATTGTGTGGGTTCATACGGTGAGGCAGGGAACCTGGGAGGATCTCGTCCTGCTTTCTACATCACAAATTCACATCTTTTTGCCAGGCTTATGTGGAAGGAGTCCAGAAAACAAGCAGAAGGGAGCTCATTCTGGAGGAGCAGTGCCTGCCTGAGGAAGCAACGAGGTCAGTAGTGGGTGCAGCAGAAAGGGCTTGGGTTAGCAGAGAATGAAACGGAGCAAACGACACATGGGCGGTAATAGAAAACCTCTGGGAGGACGGGATGGAGAAGGGGAAGGGGCGCTAGGAGAAGGAAAGATGCTGCTTAGGGAAAGGCTGATGAAGGCTGGAGGAGGATGGTGAGGAGAGCAGGGGCAGGGGGGATGCCGGGGGGACAGGGGTGGGTGGCCCTGCGAGCGGAGCCCCTTTGCCCCGGCCCTGCTAAAGCAGCTGGAGCAAGCGAGGGGGCGCTTGGGATGCTCCCTGATTAATAGCAGAGGGTCCGGGCCGTGACCGCAAGCTCGGCATGTGCCGGAGCCTCGCTGCACTTTCCCAGCCCCCCTGCCAGGATGAGGGGGGTCGGAGGGAGGGAGGAAGGGAGGCAGCGAGCGGGACGGGGCGATCGGCAGCCAGCTGCGAGCCAGCAGCGCTCCGGAGCCGCGGCTTCCTGGAAGCGGAGCCCGGCCGGGCGGCAGCCGGCGGCGATAAGCGGGGGCTGGCGGAGCCCTCCCGGCGGCACGGCCCCGGCGAGCCCGCAGGTAAGGCAGCACCTGGCAGCACGACCGAGCCGCGGGGCTGCGGCTGGCGGGGGGCAGAGAGGAGCAGGGTCCCGGTGCCGGTGGAGGACCGAGCGCCGCGGGGCAACCGGGAGGCTCCGGCACCGCGGCGGGGAGAGCTGCGGGAAACGCACAAGAGCTGCCCGGCTCCTCCAGCGGGGGCACCTCCGGAGAGCCGTGAGCGGGAGAGCCGTGAGCAGGCAAGCATCGAGCAGGGCGGTGCGGTGGTGGTTTAGCCAGGGGTAAGCGAGTTCGTGCCAGGAGACACCCGGGAACCCCCCTCAGGAGGTGAATGCCTGGCTGGAGCAGGTGGAAAAGTCAGAGGAGCAGGGCAATGTTTATGCCATCCTGCGGGGGTTGTGTTTTGGAGGTGTCGCTGTATGGGCTGGTTATATTTTTGTAAGCTCTTTTTGACTGTGTAGAGGTTTTATTTTATTTGCTCATAAATACGGATTGAGGTTTTGGATCATGGCCCGGTTACGTTTTGCTTCAGACAGAGCTTACTTTCCCCTTTCAATAAGCTTTAAATACACTGGGCCATATGGAAATTGACTTGTTCATCAACCCAAGAAAGTTGAACGAGTTTGGAAAATGATGTTACGTAATTCTTGAGCGTGCGAGTATCAAACCAGAGTCAGAGCAGCAGTACTCAGAACTCCCGATTCAGTCATTCACTTCAGTGGTAACAAGACTTGATCTGTCTCTACCAGTGTTTTCACAGCTGTAAAATGGGAGCTACACCTTTTAATGAGGGGCATTACATAATCTTTTTGGAAAGACTTTACTGAAAAAGAAAAAGCATAGTAATGGTCATTTTAGATCGTGTAAGGGTAGTAAACAACACAACGTACATCTGAGGGAGCGTTTTATGTTGAATGGAGAGAGGTGTCTGAGAAAGATGTGGTGTCTAGTGGAACGTGAACGTTAGAAACTTCTCCGTAATGTTCATTTCTCATGCAGTTGCTCAGCTACATGCTGCTGCCCTGAATTCTGCAGAGTGGATGACGTAAGCACTAGTGCTTCCCATATGGGAAGGAGGTGTTACTGAGTAGCAGACCAAGCCCACTGTGTGCCCCACGTCTAGAGAGAAGCTTATCAGGGATGCGACACATGCGATATGGTAGTGAGCAGCTAGCTTGTTAAATTTTTTCCACCCATTAGATTCTGAATATTGTTTAGAGGAATGAAAGGGCGTCCGTGAAACAACAGGTTCTGTGTCCTATCCTGTGCTCAATTCTAGAGTCAGTAACTGAAGTGAAGGAGTGGCATTTCTGTTAACAGCATGAAGCCAAGAATGGTGAAATATAGGCCAAACAGTGAGTTATGTAATGCTATTCCCTAAAGGGCAGTATAAAGACGAGATGATTTCCTTATGTCCAGATGAAGAGCAGCAGCAGAGTTGCTCTGCAATGTTCGCTCCAGCCCTGGGTTCCTTTGGATCAATCCAGGCAGGGACCTGAGCCCCCATAATAGCAGATCGACCAATATCACTTTATTCCCTTCCACAGCTAATTCCTCCGCAAATACTCCTTTGCGATATGCTTATAAAGAACCTGAGAAGTGGAGTGGGGCTATTATAGCTAGAAAGGAAGCCAGTCTACTGGGAGGGGAAAGTTACAATTGTAATGTGCCTCTCTTGAGGGCTTGAAGAATGATAATGTGGAATTGTAGTGTACCAGGACAAAAGAGAGGCTCTGGGTATAGAAAGTTTTGCAAAACAAAGCAAGGGAATGAGGCATGTCTCAAAGGGGTTGTTAATCGTGCCCTTTGGATGAAATAAATAGTAAGGCTACATTGGAAGAGAAGTAGATATTTCATGTAAAATAGTGGGTTTAACATTAGTTTAATATACACACTTGCTCTTAGCCAAAAGACTGAGAAAAAGGGAACAGACAGAGTTGAATTATCCAGATTGTTATTGACCAGAACTGGATTTTGGAAGGTGACTGGCTGGTGACAATCCAAAATTATACAGACAGCAAGTCTTGCAAAGACCATCAGCAGGCCTTTAATGACTACAGGTGCTCAGGGTCCTGGGTTTAATTCTGATCTTAAGATGACGCCTCCACTAGTCCAAGAGGGACTTAAAGGTCTGTTTCTGACTTACCAGTTTTTATCCACTTTTTCCAACTTTTCCATTTCTGTTGCCAGTTTATTCTCCCTCAGTGCAGATTGCTTTAAACCAATATGTCTTCAAAGACATAGTGCCTGAAACCATGATTTCTATCCAATGTTTTGGGAAGAAAAAAAAAACCAACAACTTGGTTTTCAGCCAGTCAGTGCATTTAATCATTACTAATTTAGAGGATCAGAATACCAGACAATCTCGCTTTCTTTGTCACTAATACAGAAAATGCTGTAAGTGTAGTTAACAAACCATTTTGTATGTAATTGATCTAGGTTTGAACTTGGCTATTTCTAGTTAAATAATAAAATCTGTTTCACAGGGAACTTAAAATGCAATTATTGCAAAAGTAACTGTGTCAGTGATATTTTCTTATCCATCAGATATGTTCTTTCCATTAATTCATCCCTGATTTACTTGATAGAGTAGTAAAAATCTATTTTCAGTATTTTTTTTTTTAACTCCTGCTATTCCAGGCTGAGGGTGCAATAATCCTTGCAAACTGCTCTGGTCCTTACATCATGGACTGAGATCCACTGTAGCGTTGACATCTTACCGTGTCAATCTCAATTGAACTGTATAATGCCCCTAATAACTTGCTTTAGATTATTCTTACAGTTTAGCATATGAACATTTTTTTAATCTCTAATAATGTACAGCCCCAAGTTCAGTTTGCTAAGTTTTTATTCTGTTTTTTCTTTCCTTTCTCTACAACTAAATTGTTCAGACTAGAGATTCTAAGAATGCTAAAAGGCTGAAGCTGGGATCTCTAAAACATAAACTGTTAATAGGTTCCTATAATCTCAAGTAAGAAAGATCTCTTGGTCCTCAACAGCTTAGAGGGCCAAGGACTGCATGCATCAGCATGGCAACAAGCAGTAGAGGCATTCACATCTAACAGACACTTCAGACATTCTGGCCTTACGTGCTCCTGACATATCTCATCTGTAAAACAGTGATAGTACAGTAATGTTTACATAGCATTGGAGGGATGATAAGAAATCAATATCAAGTGTTCTCAATGATGTAGGGCAAGTTACGTTTATGACTAAGAATGAACCTTGTTCCTCTTAGCTGCATGCTTTCCTCACATTTTTCATATGGTAGGAATAGCAGTAACAAAGCATTCATCGTTTTGTTCTAAAAAAAAAAAAAAAAAAGCTCTCAGAATGTGTGCTCACCACAACAGTTTTCTCTAACTATTGTAGGAACATTTTAAAACTTGTACTTTTAAGCTATGCGTAAGTATTGATAGTCAACATTATGTGCGCCTATGAAGGCGGAAAGGGTTATATGGTTACATGTATTTGCAGATCTTTTTGCTTCACATTCTTGCAGACCAGAACAACAACATAACTTTCTTCTTTCAGGATAGTTAATGTTCTGGCCCAGAATTATAGCACCAGATGTGTTGCCACAGAAACAATTTAAAGGGAGAAGGAATCGCAAGCGAGTTGTCTTTCTAATGGAAAATATAAAAGTAGTATTAATGTTTTAGAGCATGTCATTGGTTTTCTACGTGTGTTATATGTTTGTGCATGAGACAATAAGGAAGAATTGTACTTTTTTTGTTTTGTCCATCTGTTATTGTTTTAAAAGCTCTATACAGGGTTGAAAATTGAAAAATACTGTATTATGGGCATGTTACATACCTCAGAGACATTTTTTTATTAAATCCTGATTCATTTTTAGAAACATTTTCCCTGAAAAGTGTGCAGTGTGCTTGCAGATTTACTTAGCTCCACTTGCAGCATGCTTTGGAAAATATTTCCAGTAACAGTTGTTTCTGTTAAAGTAAGGAAACATATTCAACTATATAAAATTATCCCAGATTTTGATGCTGAGAATTAATAGCACATTCTTACTTACTGTAGTTGACATGCTGATGAAAAGAAGGAATGTATATAGGAAATATTTTGATTTAATCTTGCTTAGGAAGGCTTAAAGCAACCAAAGCCCTGGATTTTAGCTAGCATTTCTTTTACTCTGACTGGTTGCCATAGGGTGCTCTATTCAACATACTGTTTTCTCAACTGTTATGAAAATATTCATCTGGACTAAATGCAACATAAATTGCCTTAATATCTCCTTTTCACTTTGACCACAGAAGGGCATCTTTTTTTCCTACCGTTTTGTACGCTATTTGGGGGTAGAATAACAAGAAAAACATCCATGAAGGCCAGAACTACAGCAGAACAGGTTGGCGCCTATAATTGTATTGGAAACTCTGCAGATATGGATACATTTTGTGCTTACAAAAGGAGATTTTTCTTGAATTTAGGCTGATTTTATATCAATTTAATTTAAGAAAAATGCTGACAATTGTATCTGTACTAGGATTTCATTTTACTCAAAGACTTGTCATAAAATGCAGCATCTGTAACTAACATTGGTGGGCATTTCTTGTATGAAAAGACGGAAAAAAATTCTTATATGACTTTGCCCGAAAAATCAGGGAAAATTTAAAAAAGGCCATGATCCACACATAGAGACTTGTTTCCACAGTTACTTGTCATATATGCTGTTGAAAGTTATTTCTCCTTGCAAATTTTGAAATACAGCTGTCTGGGTAGCTGAAGAAAACATAACTGCATTTTTCTTACCAAAATCCAGAGTGAAACTCATGTTGTTTTGAAGCGATGGAAAAACGTGATTATGTGCATCTTTGTGCATAATGCTACCTGGAGTTTTGGGAGGATAATAAGCATAGACTGTTATGCTGAGGAGCCTTTATTATTATTTATTTATTCATTTATTTATTACTTGCTTTCTGTGAAGTAGGTATTTTTTTTTAAATCTTATTTTACAGTGTAACATTGCTTTTTGTATAGCCATACTTTTAAATGTGTCTCAGCCTGGAAATATGTAATTTATGCCCTTTGTTCCCTATCCTTTATACAAATCTAGCATTTTTACTTTTCCGTTGTTGAAAATTACTTATAACAGAAGTATTGGAATATGTCAATGTATACAGGAGTTATGAACAGTTACGTAAGCTTATGAAAAAATGTTCCACCTCTTTATAAGTGTCCTACAGGAGTAATCTTTTGAAACCTATCAGTTTTGGAATTAGAGTGCATAGCATGTCACACATTTGAGTTTTGGCAGGTTCACAGGCATGTACATCACCAAACAAGATGTGCCATAAAGATAAGAAATGCATTTCTCTCTTGCATTCCTTATTCGGGCAGAGCTCCAATTTTGGGTGTGGAAGGAATGCAGAGCTGGGCCTAGCGCTTGTGGCTGCACAGGTTAGGAGTGAACTTTCAGTGTAAAATTTGGATCTGAAAATGCATCTATATTTTGCTAGAAGACCACAGTTATTTAAATCCAGGTTTCTGGCTTGAGTGTTCTTTGGGGCGGAATCAGTTCTTGTTTGCAAGCTGATCCAGACATCCCCATAATTAGTTAACATCCCTTTTGTTTGATTCCACGAGGAGACAGGTTAGTCTGTCTTTAGGTGGTAGAGATTTCCCAGACAGATATTGTAAACTTGAAATATAGGTACTTACAATTTTCTTTAAAATGTCCTTTGGGCCTGAAATTTCTTGTGCTTGGTTTCAATCCAGTGTTGAATAAGACTGGAAAGTCTGAATAATGTCAGTTCAGCTGCATTTGAGTTATTCAAGTGCATTTTAAAAATATGTACTTTCCACTTACATTTTTTCCATAATTCTTTGCACTCACATAACCTCTGTCTTATTATTTAAATTGCCACAGACGTGAAGAGGAAAAAATCATTCTCCAGTACCAGGACTCAACAGATAACCAAATAGGGAGGCAATTGAAAGACCTCAGTGTACTTTAAAGTCATAATGTTTACTGCTTTAGCGTTAGCATGAATAGGTTTACATTTCTAGTAGTGCAGACGAAACACAGTATAAATAACATCCAGTTTTCCTGTGCACTGAATTTCCGCAGTGTTTACTTTCTGTAACTGAAATTTTGTAAGAAGAGTTTTCAGTTTTTCTAGAATGTGAGGAAGGATTTTATTTCATGAGATTTGTAAAGTCAAAGTGATAGGCCATGTTTTTCCCAAAGATTTGATGCACATTCCAAATGCACGTGTAGCTAATGGAGCAATTATTACAATTATCTTCTCATTTGTGAAAAAGTGGCTAATACTTGATCTATATAGAAAATTCATAGGCTTTTCTCAAGTTGGAAAGATTCGTAGCTATTTAGCTGGTACCTGTGTGCCTGCTGTGTTTTGTTTGTTTGTTTTTATAATGGAAGAAAAAAACATAAATGCAGTTACAATGGATGGATCATGTTCAAAAATCTTAGTTAAGTTAGTTTAGTTCCGTCAGTAACATAACAGTTTCAACATCACTGTTTGTTAACTGAGCATTAGAGTGTGCCTTTTTTCATGCTTTTAGTACATTAGTATTTGCATAGACTTCTTGAAAAGCCGTCCCTATGCTTTTGTTATTCACTGTCTGAAATGGAAGCCCACAGAGTGATCTTCAAGGTACTGTCACCTTTCAAGGGAGTCCTGTATGTAGAAAGCTGACAGGAAATACTACTTTAATTAACCACAACTCCCACTGAAACAATGGACCTATCCCTTGTGTAACTCTGTTGAAGTCATTGGATCTTATTCCTAATTCCACTGAGGCCGAGCTGTGCCCCTCCCTTTTTCTGAAGTGTTCACATGCCAATGTGTTGTGCAACCAACATAATTTGTTAACAAATAAAGAATTTAAATAACCTTAAAAAATCAGTGCAGGCATCCCAGCAGCCTGTAAACAAACATCAGAAGTACAACACAAATAAGTAGCAGTGCAAAGTACCTTAAAATTGTTCTTCAAGAACAACACAAGTCTAAGGCATATGTGCTCTGAAAGAGAAGGTTTGGAAAAGATCGTGTACTGCATCTTCTGGTAAGATCCAGACATAGTTTCTGTATCTACACAGCCTAACTTTTGCCTCCAGAGCTGCAGTAATACATGGTGAATCTTTTCCCACTGTGTGTGTGTGTGGATTTACTTGCATTCTAGCTTAATTTAAAGCAATGAGCAAGTATACTATGACCTCTAGTCATAGACCTCTCTCAAGTAAACCAAGTCGTATGGAGCAAAACGCCGTTTTGTCTGTTACAACGTTGAATGGACTGTGTGTCACTGCTGCGGGAAGCGTGTCTGGATTTAATTCTGGATCTGGATTTGTGTATTGCTGGGATTGCTTGTCAACACATGTATATTGTATCTGAGTGGCCATTTCTGAATTTTGAAGAGTACCCAAGTGATTTTCTGCCAGTATGGTCTCCGGGCTGTGCATTCTCAATGATGATTCAGTAGAGGATCACAAATGTGAGTTCGTAAGGTTAATGATCCATGTGCTGATGTTTGGAGGGTCATAGTGCAAGGGTGGGAAAACTGCCAGGGGATATAAAACATCACAGGGACATACAGTTCTATCGACCGCCTCTTCAGCCAGGCATGGTTCTTCGTTAATGGGAAGGCTTATCCCTGTGAAGCTTACAGTGCTGTTCAGCATTCTGAACGCTGCTGCCATCGTATCAGGCTCATCTGGCAAGATGTGTGGTATCTGTCTTTCACAAATCATGCCTGTCTGATGCCAGAAAATCAGGTCATTACACACATTGTTTAATATCGCTGGAATCATAACAATACCGTTGTATTTAAGTGTTTTGCCTGTGTGCTGTCCTGAAATTTAAAGCTTGGTGATCTCATCTATCACCAGAACTCCTTAAATTGTCAGTCTAGCAATAGCTACATGAACATGAACTATGCATTTGGCCATCTATCTTTGTGTTAAATCTCTTTGCCACTCCGACAACTGTAACTGAACACAAACCTGACTGTCATTTTCCTACATACCATGTTTTGAAGGTGACTGTTGTTTGACCTTGTTCTGTTTGGACATTGGAAGCTGATGAACTAAGGATCAGTATGTACAGTGACCTGGCTGACACCTTGCATCCTTTGCTCATTGGTCTTGGGTGACAGCTCTTCATGCTCTTGAGTCAGTGTGTGCGTTAGCACTATAATTCACTCCATCCATCTTGAAAGGGAACTAAGAGAACTTGCTTACAGGGGGATCTGTTTTTTGAAGTGGTGCAATCCTATTCTGCAAGGGTGGCCTGAAATGTAATTGGCTTGTAGGTAAGTATTAAAGACTGGATAACATAGATGAAGTTAATTTGCATCACAAAAATAGTTACTGTTTTATGAGGCATGAAGGATTTACCCACAGATTTTTTTTAATAAACTGAGGATTTTAGTTGTTCTATGCTTGTCTTGTGGCCATAGTAATCTCTGTTCTGCACTTAAATGTAATATTGCTATATCTTTGTCTCAGATGAGTTTTTTAATGGTATAGCCACCATATGACATTAAAAGCATTTGCAGCTACCTTGATATGGCAGCGTTGTATGTCAATGCAATTTGTTCTTTTTTGCAGATGTTTTATAGCTGCATGTCTGCACTAACAATGTCCTTGCAGTATCTTAAGTGGCGCAAGTAATAAGCCCTTCTCTCTATCTGTTAAGTCCCTGTCTATGCTGCAGATTCCTGCCCTCATAGCTAGATTGGGTAAGGATTGTTGGTCAAAGATAACATTTTTCATATGGCTGAATTAGCAAAAGACACAAGCATAGAAGCAGTTATAGTGAACAGTAAACATGTAGTTCTACTTGTTTTAATTCTGAAGGATGGTTTTAACTATGCTGCTAGAAAGCACAGCCTTGCTAGATTGCTTTGTTCATTCCAGGAGCACTTTAGTAGTAAATAACACCTATATTCTTGATAGCAGTGAGGTGCTGATAGCATAAATTATGACAGAAAATGGCCACATTGGAGGATTTTTTAAATTTACATTATCTACTACTAATACCTTGCAAAACCTTACTAGATGTATTATACACCCTGGTTTGTATTACACACCCTTGATTTGTATTACAAACCAAGTTTTTTTTTTTTTGTGTGTGTAGCTCTATAAAAGATTTGTGTTACAAAGTTTCTGGCATAGCTGTGAGTGCTAAGAGGAATGCTAAAAAATAAAATCCGTGAGGATTTAGCTATGCTAGCAAAATGCTCACTCAAAATACTCCTTTTGCCAGGATTGCCTGTGTCTTTTGGGGACAGAGGTAGACACAAGCTGGCAGAAGAACTCGGTTATCTCTTCTGTGGGAATTTTGTTGTTGTACATCGATGCAGAGTAAACCAGTCCAAGGTCTAAGAAAAACTCCTCGTGATGCTGAAAAATATGAAACACTAAACAGATGCAACTGCGTCTGTGAAAGCTTTGAGTCCTAAGGGAACAAAGACTTGGGTTCACAGTCTAAGAAGAAGTTTGAGACAGAGATCCGACAGATTCTTTTTTTGTGCACAAACCAAACTCATTTTCATGAGTGACTCACTGTCTTTGTTGATGATATTCATAACATTTCAAGGGACATTAAAATTAGGTTAGCTTTTGGCCTAAGTGTGGTTTGATCTCAACCAATCCTGCTGCTGATCAACTATTGCTTAGCACTTCAAGTTATGTCTGCTTTTTTTTTTTTTTTTCTTTTTTTCTTTTTCTAGGGAGTAGCTTTCTTGTGCTTCTGCTAGGTGACTGAGAAGAGCCTGACACTTCCAGGAATTTATTATCTCTAGCAGAAGTCTTGCTTATGTCAGTTATTGATAAGTGAGAAAGTAAACATCTGGCTGATTAGGCACTGCACTTTCAGTGGCTTACCACTAGGCTGTTTTCATTTCTGTTTTTCACAGCACACGGTGGTCTTGCAAAAAAAAAAAAAAAAAGTACTACCCTTTATTAATTTCTTAAATTATTTTTTACTGTATGGCTTTGGTAGACAGTTATCTACTTTTTGCTCCTTTCTAATGTAAAAGTATTTTTGTTTACAAATTTCACTTGCATTAAAGATAATTTCTAGTCTTGCTGGAAATGCTTTCAACTTAAGAAGTGTGTGACCAACTGTATTAACCTCTAATGAATATCAAAAGGGAGCCTTCTCATACCCAAACAGACATTCTCTATTTGCTGACTGTGAGATATTTGTATTAAATAGCAGTAACAAAAACACAGGGCTGAAGAAAGGAAGTTTATAGAGGCCAGGGCAGATGTGAACTCTGCAATCAGTTGTTTTGGTAGAAGGCATCACCATTCTCCTTTAGAGATCTCTTGTCAGAACTGTTTACGTGAGCTCTCCCTATCCAACTTCCAAGAAAATAGCTGTTTCAGAATAAACACTTGAAACAGTAGTCTTTGCTAAGCTAACATTTTTAGACTGAAATAGGATTAAGGGAGGTTCCACAGAGTAATGATCATTGCAGATTGTCATGGTCTTTCGTGGGCAAACTATGTCCAGAAGTCAGTCCATGAGTTTGACTCTTGATTTTATAATTTTGAAAATAATATTTTTGTAATTCAGTTTAGGCTTGAAATAATCTAAAGGTATCTTCTAGGCAAAATCAGACTGACAAAACTTGTATATCTAGTTTAAAAGTAAATTCAATCTGTTTTAGACTGCATTTTGCTCGACTGCTCATTTTACCATATGTATCCTAATATACATTACTCTTTCAGCTGTTTCCAAAGCCATCTTCTTTAGAGTGTTAATATTTAAGAACCAATTATATCCATTCTGTTTTGTTTGGATAGTTTGCAATTAAGCATTCTTTCAAGTGGGCTTTATTTAGCTAATTCCATCACAAAAATAAGCTCTAGGAGAATGAAGAGAAGTTCAAGCTAGCCAATGTTTATTTTTATTATTAATAATTTATATTATGGTAGTCCCTAGGGGAAGTAGGGCCCCACTAAACCCAGTTTCCTCTGTGTGTAATGACAGTGTCTCACATAGCCTTATACAGCAGAAGATTCTTTCTGCTGTGGCTTAGGGATCCACTCTGTGCTTCAAGGCAGCAGATTGATGAAGAGCATATGAAGACAAATCAAAAATACATTTTTAAGAAGTTTAAACTAGGAACCAGAGGGAAAACTTGATGCATCTCTTCTATACAAAGCCATCACTAATGCATTTTTCCAGTATGGGAGCCAAATCACGATTGCAAAGGTTTGTTCATCCTCTCTCTGAAGTTATAGCAATTCTATCAGTGTCTTTGATGAGAGCAAGACTGGGCAGAGAAGCAGTGGGGCTAAAAAACACTTCTGAACTAGCAGCATAAGACACTATATGTTAAGACCATTCTGATAGGCAAGGGTAGTTTGATGAAACCAAAACAATTTTTAAATTTCCATCAGAAGTTGACGTTTTCACAGCATTTGATCTGGTCTGCTTCCTGTTTCATGGAATTCTTGAAAAATGTGGTTTAGAGTCATCTTACCCTTGCTATATGCAAAAGAGACACAGGGTCAAATCCTGAACTTTTGTAAATCATAAAATTACTAAGGTTGGAAAAGACATTTAAAACCATCTGGTCCAACCATCACCCTACTACCAATGTCACCTACTGAACCATGTCCCTAAGCACCACGTCCAACCTTTCCTTACACACCCCCAGGGACGGTGACTCCACCACCTCCCTGGGCAACCTGTTCCAATGCCTGACTGCTTTTCCGAGGAGAAATGTCTCCTCATTCCCAACCTATAACTCTGTTGCATTCAATAGAGTTACAGCCGTTCATATCAGCTGAGGATCTGGCCTGCTCTTTATGGGATACTCTTGTGAGTTGAGTGGAGATACTGGGATCCACAAGGCTGCAAAGTGAAAGAGCCCTGAAGTTAGTGCAGCAGTGCAATTTTTCATTGTGGATTTACTGCCCTTCTCCCCTCCCCTTGTGTGGAGGTACCAGTCTTTTCTCCACTGTTTCCATAATTTCAAATTCAAAATCTGACAGAAGTTTTCCTGTCCTATCTGTTCCATGCTCCTGTCCTCATTAGTTCAGTTTAAAGGGGGTAAAACATCTGTTTCCAAGTACAGCTGTGGTTAGTATGTAGGCTTTTTTTCTCCGTACAAAATCTCTAAATCTGGCCATTTAAGATTTTATGGGAGCTAGAGTTGGGCTGTGCAAAGTTCACCTCATTAAAAACAAACCCAAACCAAATAAAAGCAGAGAATAACAGCGTAAAAAATGTGGGCCATGAATGTCAGACCATATGTATTAGGAATTGGTAGGAAATGAAGGGGAAAGTAGAGATATATAAACATAAATTCAGAGGACTTTTTTTTTTTTTCCTTCACCTAGGAAAGTTTGTGGCTATGGAGTGTCTACAGAATGGGAAGATTAGTACAGAGTACAGTGTTGGTGTGGCTATGACAGCTACCCTAATTCATAGGAAAATAAGAGTACAAGCCTGTGTTAGAAGATACTGAGCAAATTCAGCCTAGATAAAATGTTCAAATATGCCAAATGATTTTTGAAGATTGTTCTGTTAGCTGATCAATGAGAGATGTTCTCATTGTCATGGTTTTGATATCCCCTTCTAAAAAATACACACTTTTCAGTTTTATCTTCATATACGCACCAAGAGTCACTAATCAGTAGTGGGAATACTGATTTTGCAAAAAGTAAGTAAGTCTGTGCCTACTCAGCATTAAAGAAAGTGCTTTGCTTTAAAATATAAAACTTTACTCTCTCTCTCTCCAGATGTCTATTTCCCTGCTGTATGACATTTTGTGTACTTTTTCCAGTGTTGTTTGGGTTACTGGTCCTAACTGAGCAACTTCATTATTTTTTGGTATGAGATTGTCTTGATAACATTTATGGAAATAAAACATTGTTGCCATAGAAAGTTGACTTAATGGCTTAATTCTTAATAAAGGGACAGTTTTCATGATCAGACAGCTACATAACCGATGGCTTCTCCCACTTCTTCCCAGGCGTGCCCCAGGACATGTACCAGTAGATTGTGATTGACAGACTTCAGTTTTTGAAGATATCAAAAGACATCTCATATACTATTGAACAAATTGCACTATTACTGGAAGATTGTCATCTCTTTTGGTTAATACACCCTTCTCAGTGAAATAATCAAAACATATCTATCCATCATAGGATAGATATGTTTCATTTCAATAGAAACTTAGAACTGGGACTTTGCACAACTCTAAGGCTGAGATAAGGAGCATTTCTTATTTCATAACTGACCTGGCAGTAGGCTTTTAGGAGGCTCCTGCATTAGCCAGTGGATGAAGATGTGATCACCCCCAGTAACTCTGCATGTAACGTATACTAAAGCATAGATTGCGGAAAGCGGGAGAATGAGAAATGTATTACAGAAGAATGTTCCTTGGGGTTTTTAATTAAGGAGGGACCTCTCAAGGACAGAATGTAGGATCCAGTGTCTTGCTGCTAGGCAAATTTTCCTTTGTCAGAAATGGAAGAGCCTGTTCATCACTTGTAAATTGCTCTCTCTCAAAGCCATCTGCTTCTTCTCTTGGTAGGAATTTGTTTTTAAGTATTCATTATAATGTAGCTCACTGCAGACTCAAATTCTGCCAAAGCTGAAAAAGCTGCAAGTCAGGCTAGCGTGTGGAGCCTGCCACATTCCTGAATCTCTGATTCAGACTTGCAAGTTTGTCATCAAGTTTGAAATTGAAACCAGAGGAGCTTACAGCAAGCCCTGTGCTCATAAATCAGCTGATAATGGGTGAATTGTTCTGTGCCTTTCCCTGAAGAGGAAAGCAAAGCTCAGTGCAAAAGTACACGCAGCAACCGAAGAGCTATGATGTTGGTGAACATGGAGAAACTACATGTGGCTATGTGAATATGCTGCGTACTGGCAAAGGAAGTAAACAGGGATTTGGGCTATATGCAATCCCTGATCCTTCTCCTATTACAACATTACAAAACAGTTACAGCGGGATTTACAGCCAACTTTGATTCTGGGTAACAAATTTTCATGAAAGAAACAGGCCCTGTACATCAGCGTGCTATCTGTGACAAGGTCTCTGTTGTGCCTTATTTGTTTGATATCTGCTGCCACTAGAGGGAGGTACAAAACTGACCACAAAATTATGCCTTGAAAAATAGTTTCCAGGTCGTTAACTAAATATGGGCCAACTTTGCTGCCGGGATTCTACTGAAAATCTGGAATAAATGACTGATTAATTTCCTCTGGTTGTGCACCAGAGAATCACTGAGTGATTCTCACTGAGAATAGAACTTGGATCTGTATACTTAGAAAACTAATTAGAAATACAGCAACATATTGAGTTGCAGGCTTGAAAAACAGGTCATCAAGGACCTGAAAGTCGAGTCCTGTGTTCAAAGAACTACTCTAGAAACGGTTACGTGTGAGTCGCTACCTCCAGCACAGGAGAAGCTGTCTGAGGGGAGTGATTTTGCTATTTAAATTTATTGCTGTATGGCCAACTTGGAGACTCAGAACTTCATTTCCAGAAGCTGGCATAAAGCTGTAGAAGGGACTAATGACTAAAGCAGTAACCTGGATCAAAGCTGTTTATCTGACTTTCTCCTTATGGCTTAAATATGACCAGGAGGAAAGTATGTCAGATATGTAGCATTTAAATACATATTTAAGAATTGAATCAGCCCAGAAAGAAATAAAATTTTCAAGAGTACCTAAATGAGTAACACACTGAAGCCCCATCTTTCCATATAGTGTGAGTTATTGATGTAATGCTTATTAAAAATCAACGGAACTAGATCCTAAGAGCCTAAATTACTTCTGAGAATGGGATTATATTCCTACATCATGTAATATTGTGACAGACATAAATTTGGTGCAAATAAAAGGGACAACCTAACAATCTGATTTAGGCAGGTTTAGGCCAGGAAGTTGTGGAATGCATGTAGATGCAGGGATGTAGAGAAACAAAATCTTCCACTTGCAGCAAAATTGCTATGTAATTGCTCACGTTGCTCAGTTTTAAATGTGCAGAAATGTGTGGTGAATATGAGTGGAAAAATGACTGCTCATGGATCTATACAGCTGTAGCTACTGGGCTTCACAGCAGCGTAGCTAAACATACCACTTTGGTAGAAGATGGTTTCCTGCATGGATTGCCTTTTTAAGCAAATAAGACTGAAGAAATTAATCTGTCCACATTGATTTATTCTCATCATAGGAACTGGGGGGAGGAAGAGATGAGTAGGTGTGAGGTGGGAGAGCAGGCATATTGCAAAGGAGAAGCAAAATGTACCTCTTAGTGGTTCAGACATGATTGATAACAGTACGAAGGGGAATATATTCAAAAGCTCATCACAGACATATTTTTCTTTATTACCATTATCTGTTTTACCATATGAATCTGATAAACAGAATACCAAACATACATTTTCCATTATTTGCAATTGCAGTGGCTTTTCCCCTGTCTGTGTGGTGGACTAGTTAGAGGTTATGTGTATTGGCATGAGACATCAGTTTTGGATAAATGGTATCCTGCAAACAGAATTCCTGTGTTACACTGAATTACGTATAACCTATTCAGATTGTGCTGTGAATTTCCACGAAAGGATGCATCTGAAGAAAGGATCCCTGTTTATGTGTAATGCTGTGTTAAAATGGCAAGAGATGCAGCATCAAGGGCATTTTCTGTCTTCCTAATTCAAGTGTCATTAATCTTTAGAAAAATAACCGCATTTTTTTTCTTAGTTCTGCCAATAACAGTATAAATAGAATGTTCGTTTAATAATTGAACAAAAATGCTAAAAAGTTAAGGGGCCTTCATCATAAATTTGGAATGTTTATCTAGCAAAGTAGCCATTGCTACTGAGGTCAATGGTTTTGCTAAAGAATGCTCGAGAGCAAAGATTAAATATAGTGTGTATTTTCCCAGTGGATTCAACACTGTGCTGTACACAAGATGGTCAAGAACTGTTCATTCGTTGTTCTGTCAGCCTTCATTACATATACCTTTAGAGTAATTAGGGCTGAGTCATGACGTTATCACATCTCAGGAGTTTCATTAAATTTAATGGTGTGGATTCTTTAGATCCCCAATGCTGCAAAGTAAGTGCCAAGATCTAGAAATTTCCAGCCTGTTCCAGGGTACACTGAAATCACAGGAAACTTCAGTGGTTCAGGCCAACCAGCCCTAAGACTGTTCAGAAAGTCTGACATTATTGTAATACGCTGTGGCAATCTGATTTTTTTTTTAATCGGTATCATGAGAGACTCAAATGTCATTGTCTGCTGCAAGTGTTTTGAAGTGGATACCACCCGTCAGAAGCAGCCAGAAATGTTAGCTAACTACACTGTTTCTGAGTTTTGAAATAAATGATAGGAAGAAAAATAATTATGATTACATCAATATGATGCTAGAAAAATTTAGATCTTAACTTGGACTTTAAAAGTTTTCTGATGTTATTATGCCAGGATTGTCTTTTCACCTATTAAGTGCTTGCAGTATGTATTTCTATCAGCTAAAACCCTACTGCCAATGCAGTTACAACAGCAAAAAAGATATTGTACTGGAATTTATAATAAATTCGGGGAAGTGAAATTAGTAACTTAGAACAAAGATTTTTTTTTTTTTTGAAATATCAGATGATTTGTTGGAATCACAGATCATTCTTAAAGTCCAGAGAATGTCTCTGGAAGAGGATTATGTTGTGATAGTACAAAATGAAGTCAACTCTTTGGTTTACACAACTAGAAGATAGAATGGCTCTACCACAATCCCAAGTAAAGCTAATGTAACATTTCCAAATAAAATTATGTATAAAAATTACAAGAATAATCAAGGAGAAAACATCAAGTGGTATAAGGCAAAATGTCACGATGCATGATTTGTCCAGAATCACAAACGTGATCCTAAAGCCACTTTACTGCCATTGGCATTTAATAGTTTTTGTATTTTTCACTGTGTTTATTTTCTACGGTGACTAATAATTTACTTGATTTCTACCTGGCTTTTATTCTGTGAGCAATACGCAGCTGCTGCTTGCTGAAGCCAGGGAACAGCAGTTTCTGGCGTACTTGTTGCCCAGGCTATCGCCTTGATGCGTGTATCCACAATCAGCTGAAGGAGCCAGAAGTCTGGCACACTTTTTGCAGATACACAACTAGGAGCAAGTGTTTGCCTCTTAACCAACAGGTCATTCTCAAATGGCACATTATAATATTTTAAGAAAGCATGAATATCTTACTCTAGCAATAGTTCATCAAATTCAAGTGAACCTCTCGAAGATATTAGACAAAAATCGTGGCTACTAATTTAAAGTACAAAACACAAGCAGAAATATTTTGCAAGAAGTCAGTGAGTCATATTTTCCTCATAAAATTGTTGAAACCATTGTGTCCAGAAACAATTAAGTATGTGACTAGGGTAGGAAAAGTTTAGCCATAAACACAAACAGACACCAACTTCTTGTTTGTAGAAGATCAAGGTCCTTTGGCTCGAGGAATACCCTGATACTAACATATTAAGTAGAACACGCAGTTTGAGTGTACTTATTGCTGCAAAGAAAATCAAATGTTTGGTCCTGTATGTCTGGATAATTGGTAATTCTGAAGGCTAAATGCTAATACTTTACTGGTATATGGCAACTCATTGAAATAGGGACAAACACACTCCTTTAATTTGGAAAAAAAAACCAAACAACTCTTTTGATTTATATTAAAAATATATTTTCTAAGACCTGAAATCTCAATCTTACAACACTGCAGGTATTAATGTGTTTGAGTATATAAGCATCCAGCAGTTCAGAGGTCTGTTTACAACTCAGAAACATTATGTTTGATTCAAGCTTTTGTTTTTTCCCCAGTAGCTCAGTGTTTCTGTCACCCCTGGCAGTAGATTCCATCAGTTTGGCCTGATGTTCCTGTACTCGACACATGCCAGCCCCATGCTAGCTACTGTATCCACATTCTGTGCTTTTTGGGAAGATTAAAAGTGAGGAAGTACTTCTGCTCCCCAGGGTATAATCCTGGCATTTAAGAGATCTGAAGACGTTGACCTACCCAGCAGAGATTACAGGTTGGAAGATAGATTGGAGCTCAGCTTTGTTGGGCTGTGGGGGGGTCCTTATCTGATTTATTTTTAGCCTAAAGGGACAGTTGAAATTGAAGACACGTCCAGATGCTCTTTCTCAGGGCAGTTGTAACATAGCTCAGCACTTTTGTACAGACACTCTGGCTAGCGAAACCCTGTGTTTAAACAACTGCATGTATAAATCTTTCTTACTATTAAAATGTTGTCAAGACATTCTTCTTATGGCCTTCTAGTCCGATGTGTGAAATGAGCTGCTAGATTTCTAGGTTACTACCAAAATACATGTGCCAGAGTGTACCATGAGATATTTGACTTTATCAACATTATTTTAAAATAAGAAAGATAACTTCTTTAACATTGTTTTCCTAGTATTATTCAGATTCTCTCATAGGAAGGAACTGTGAAAATGTGCTTGTGAATTGCATGTGAACGTAGCTATATGTTGGAGCTGCACATGACACAGTCAGTGGCCTTGAGGGCTGAGCTTTGTGCTGTCAAAACCAAACAACCCATAAGTATTTTTGAACAGTTATGGCTGTGCATAAGTGAGGTCCAATTCATCTCTCATTTCTACTAATTTGCAATATTTTCTTAAAGTCTGAAATTATATTTGATTTATAAATACATATGTGGCAACAGAATCAAGTCTAAGCAGATTAAGCAATTTATTTCTTTCACCAGCTGAGGTTTGAGGGTCTGTACATTTCAAATGTAACTCTTCATGCTGAGAGTTCTGTACCACAGACTTGTATTTCAGAAGTCATCTCAGCATTTTCCACGTCACTTTCCCTGTCAAGGGTCTCTCTGTTTTTGTTTTTGTTTTGTTTTTGTTTGCTTCCTATTTTTGTGCTTGAAAAGCTTCTGTTCTCTTGCTATACAGGTCTTAGGAATCCTATGAAGTCAGAAAAGCTTTTCCTGCACTTCTTTCCTTGTCCTGTCTCAAGAAATAAGCTTCCCAGGTTAGGGAGCTGAGGAATGGATCCTGGGAATCTGGCTCAGCCTTCAGGAGGGATGTGGTCAATAACCGTGAGGCTATTCCTTTTATTTCTTCCTTTAACAACTTGTTATGCAATGACATTTTTCAGCAAGTTGCATGGTTTTTTTTTTTTAGTCTACTGATCCTTTTGATGGGGTGACTGTTCACAGACATAAGCATCTGAAAACCAGAGGAAAGAATGGAAAATATTTTGAAGCTTCAGCTGTGATGTGGTTCAAGTATGCTCTCTGATTAGGGGTGTTAAGGAGGCATCGTTTCAAAGCAACAGAGCATAAGTGCTGTAGAGTATGATTTAAAGGTGATTAAGGTGCACCTAAATTTGTCCATGTAACAGATTTCTGTTGATGTTACTGGAGCTATGGAGTCCTGTGGGCTTCAGTGCACTAGATACAAAACCACTAGCCATACCCAAGATTTTTTCTCTATTTAACAAACTAGGTAGCTTGCAAAGCAAGGTAGCTTTTTGCCTCAAATGTATCATTTTCACATCTTCTTCTAAAATGCTTTGCCTGATTTTATTTTTTCACAGATGTGTTCATGAGCTTGGCAGATCTTGTAGAAACAGGAGTCTTTTAGCTCAGCTCAGGGCACTAACTGAATGGCTTCTAAAGAAATGATCAGTTCTCAGTTCTCGCTTGCCAACAGGATCTCTGCTTGTGGAAATCCATAACAGTTTAGTGACTGCCTTGGTAGACAATGATACCTAAAGCATAGTCACTTACAGTAATGCCCTGTACTTGTAGACTAGCCCAGAATCAGCAAAACGCTCCAATCTCATCCCTCTTGGGAAGGATAGTTCAACCTTTTAGATCTTTGTATGCAGTCTGGAAGAGCATTGAGTTAGGTTGCTCTCCAAGTTAGTGGCAGAGCCAGGAAAAGTCTTACCCTGACACTTCATGGCTTCTACCCTGAGTAATTGCACCCATGCTGCTGGAATAATGTGGGGGGAATAGGGGTTTAGTGCAGATGTTTCTTTCCAGTACCTACACAGATAGATTAGGTAATCTCACTAATCTTCAAAGTGTGTTCTATAAAGTAGGAAAAATTTCTGCATGGAGCATCTCCATGTGGAGGTCTTTGTTGTTGTTTGTACTTCTCTATACAAATAGATACCCCAGCTTTTTCTTTTAATCAGTTAAAAATTCTCAACAACTTCAAATGGAGTTTTGTGTGAGTCAGAAGTAAGAACTAAGAGAGGAAATTAGGATTTGGCCCTCATTTTGGCCTCATTAAAACAATTAAAGCAAAGCTGCAAGTTGCGGTGTTTATATTAAACCAGCTTTGGGGAAAAGGAAGGGAATGCTGTATATTAATTGTCCGGGTGATTTTCTACAGCTGCTTTGAGAGATATGTCTGTTACTTATATTGTAACTTGGATTCTATAGACATATGGCACAGAACACAACTCTCCAGAAAGCAAAAAAGTTTGACTGATGGAAAACAGAAGACAGCAATCCAAAGGAAATCCTGCCAGAGGAGGAGCATGAACCTGAAATTTACTGTTGAAACCAGATTTCTGCCTTGGGCTTAAGTACCACACTCAGCCAATTCTACCATTGATTTCAGTGTGGCTCTGCACAGACGCAAAGAACTATTTTTTTGGACCTGACTAAGTCTGGAGCTTAAGTATTTTTCTGGCATTCAAACTGATTTGGAAATACATGGGTTGGCGTGAACTCCTTAAGCAGTGGGACAATTACAGGGCTTTTTAAAAATCAGAAATGCAGACAGACTGTGAATAGAGGTTATTCTGGCTTTTACATAGTGAATTTGTAAAATCAATCAGCAATTGCAGAGGGCATAAGAGATTTCATTGCACTGTTTAGTACTTTATTAATTGTATTGTGGATGGCAACAGAAGAAACCTGTGTAGCAGAGAAGTCTTTTTTTTTCTATTTAATCTACTGCCTGTTTTTCTGACTCTCCCCTTTCTTGCAGCTCAGCACTTGCAACAGCACAGGTCTAAGCCAGAACTGCCAAGTAGGTTTTGACTCATCTGTTTTTCCTTTTATTTTAGAAGCCAGTAGACTTGCTGATTGGCAATCATGTCGGTCAAACTGACATTCGTCTCTCCTGGGGATGGCGGTGGTATCAGCAGGAGTTGTTCCTTCACTGGATTCAGCACTGTGCAAAGCAGAAAATTAGCGTAAGTAACACAAAAAAAAAGCACCTGATCATCTGGACAATGAATGTTAGGTACCGTGAATGTATTTTTTAACAAAATCATGTATATATAGAAGTTTTTTCTTAATCTTGATCTTAAAACTTAAATGAGTGTTGTCATGGTTCACTGGTAAGCACTTACACTTTACACTATACTATCTTACTGCTGTATACACTGTGCTTCAGAGGCAGCTGAACTTCTGGTTTGTGAGAGAGATTATGTATCATATTCTTCATAGTGTCCATTTCTTTTAGAAAAATGTTGATATGAAAGGTGTTACCTAATACTTTTTACAATCACTGACCTCCACTTCTCTGCTGTGTTTCTGCAGGGTGAAAAGCAAATGTGATCACAGAGATGATCTCACTTGCTGAAGTTGGTCAGATATAATACAATCAAAAAGATATGGATAAATAATATCAAAAAAACAGTTTTCCACTTTCCATAAAGTAAAGTTTGGGATCTCAGCATGCTCAAGAATTAGTATTAATGTTCCAGTAGGAGGCATTTTTCCCTGACATCTGTTCTAGTGACCCTGGTAGTAAAAGGTGTGTTCTGACTAATAGCAGCTTTCAGATAAAGTGGAAGGCCTTCTGAATAGTTATGGTAATTGAAAATCTCATAGACTTTTAAAAAGATGGTGATATTAATGGTGAATCCTGGCAAAAAATGCCATTGATCCCAACTAAAATTCTCCTCCAGTTATTTAAGTGGAGTAGCATTACATGAGAGGAAGGACTGCTTTCTGGCAATGACACAAACTAGAGGAAGGGAGGAAGACAAAGAGTCCAAGAAAGCTACTGCAAATTCACTACTGTCAGTAACAGGTCAATAGTATAGCCAAGGTTGCAATCCAGTCCTTCAGTTTTCAGTCCAACATGGTAATTGCTAAACCATCCTGCACTGTTTTTCCCTTTTTGGTTATTTACAAATTGCTGTGTAGCCTTGCTTTATGCAGATAACTGTGCAGCTTTTCCGCTAGAAGTGTTCTTGTTCTTTTTCTTAATTTAGCGATCCTTGTATAGCCTGTGGAGTGCTTTCTGAAGATATGATACATAAATAGAAAGTAATATAATCCCTGACAACCAGTGCGTGTTAGAATAATAACAAATCATTTAGAAGTATCATATAGAGGTATTGGAAAGTATGCCTCTAGAAGTATTGTATCCCAAAAAATCCTATTTTGTATCACTAAAATACTGGAATCATTTAATAAAATATATTTTCAAAGAAGCAAATGATTGTATTACCCTTTTAGGTAAATGTAGTGTGGTAAAGTATGAGCAAAAATGAAATTACAGCATGACTGTGATATGAACAAAAAGTCTTTACATTTGAATAAATTAATTTGTTGTGGAAGATGGAAAATAACACCACCTAGCAAAGACTGGGCATCTAAGATCTTGAAGAAAACACTGACAATAAATTGTTTAAGCAGACTTGAGCTCAAGTGACATAGTGGGAGTTCAAGCAGGGAAAAGATCTACCAGGAAAGGGGCTGAACAGCTGTTTCTCCAACAAAGACACAGTCCAGTGGGGTAAGAATGCTCAAAACAGAAACGTTTCTATATCCCTTAAGATTATTCTCTTACTTTTAGCTGCAAAGGTTTTCTAGCCAGATGCCTCTCTTTATGCATTTTTTTATGATGTTGCTTTTTGTTATTTAAATGTTTAGACAGACAGTTTTGTCCAGGAATTATGACATTAAGAAAAATTTTTGTACTACTCAGTAACAGCCTGGTAAACACCCAAGAGCCTTCTCCAGCATAGCAAAGAAATATTCTAATCACCCTCTCCTAACTTCTCTCTCTCTCAGGCACTGTTGCAAAACACAGCAGGAGATTGCGGGGCCCTATGCAAGGTCTATCCAAAGGATGACACACAAATCAGGTCCACATGGAGATTCTTAAGCAGATGCTAAATATATTTTTGCATTTGTTTAGCAACTTCCTTTTGAGGCTCTCAGTCAGACACACTATTTCATTTTTCCTCACAATGGAAGTAAATATTAGTAGTGATACCAAAATTACTAGGTTCACAAGGGAAAAAGACATAGCATCTAACATTAGGTACTGTCCCTGAGGTCCCAAGCTAGCCCTTCAACTTTTCTATGCAATGCGTGGGTTTCTAAACATCAGTGCACTGAGTGCCTATGGGCTGCATCACTCACTAGCAGATACTGAGGAAAAGGGTGACTTTTGGCTGCTTAGCTGTAGTGCTTAGCTGCTGTACATGAAACTGAAGGGAAATGATTTTCTGAATTTAGGATTTGCAGTCTAAAACTCTGAAGGTAAATATCAAAACTGTTTAATTCCCCCCAAAGTAAACAAACAAAAACCAGGAGTAATTTGGGCTTTTTAATTTCAAAAAGATAGAATTGCCTTATATGTTCTGTATGGTATCTTGCCCTTTGGAGTACTCATCTAAAACATGGAAATGGATACTAATCATTTCTTTGCATGAAAGAATTTTAAGTCATGATCCTTATAAGAGACTCTTTCAACTGTTGTTATTGGCCGGACTGTTACTTCCAGTGTTATTCCTGTTGAAACCCTCTCATTTTGCATGGAATACTCAAAGATTCATTATCTTAGGGAAACGTTGCACGTTTCTAATTTAACATTTGTGTTCCTCGTTATAGGTAACCTGAGTTCCAAATGGTTTGGTTGATTAACACTTTACATTAAGCCATCATAAAAAATAAGATAATCATTGTGGTGAAGAAACTAAATATCTAGTACTGTTTGGCAACAGATAAGGTGTTAAAAAATGAAGTTAAGTGGAAATTCAGCACCAGGATAGCTAAAGTATTTACTTAAAGGTTTCTAGAGTAGGACTGGGAACAGCTCTCAGGTTTGCTGGGCCTATTTAATCACCAAGCTCAATAATCTCTTTAGGCATTGAGTCACATGCCTAGACCTTAAGGCAGCCAATGGATAATTATTAAGCCTGTTGGAGTTCATCATTTCCCCAGGTGAGCTGAATTTAGGACGAGGATTATAGAGAAGGTGGAAAGCTCCTTTGAGTGCAACCAGTTGGCTCAGTCTCATGGAACAGGAAACTTCTTTAGCTAATGTTATTTTAGAGCCTCGACTTACAGGGAGTATTAACAAAACTAGATAAAAAATAATTAAGACTTAAAAGACTATATTAGCTAGAAGCCAAGCAGGAACCTGACAATCTGAAAGAACCATTTGCAGAGAGTTCATTTTCTGCTTTAAATATGGTAGATATATAACTAATCGTTAGGGATGTTGTAATTCATCAGGTTAGCACAAGCAGTCCTGCATGTGGGATTTCTGTTAGAAACAGTATTTGGTTTTGCAGTTGCTCTTAAAAGTAAGTGAAGTGTTAGTTGCTGAAAAAACACTGTAATAATTATATCTTGTATGTAATCTGGGCTTGGTAGTAGGCTTTACTAAAATGTGGTAGGGCTTTAAGTGCTCCCTTTAGTGAGTACAGGCAAAAAGGTAGCTGTTATTAAAGGTTGTTTTATGTTAGCTCTGTCAATTGGAAAGATAATAGCTTATCCAGTCTCTTGGTAGTGTTTTAAAGCTAATTGTGTGTGTTTGTCATAATCTGTGCTTCTTGTGTCCAAGTTAGTGCTTAGAAGTGTAAATGGTTTAGCTTATCTCTGGAGATTACGGGTAGCTGGAGAGCAAAAGTCTCTTGAATTCTACTTCCAGCTCAGAGTTGTTAGGCCTTGAGCAGATCAAAAAGTCATTGCCTTGTTTTCCTGAATTGCAGGTGAGAGTCAGAACGGCAATGTCTGTGTCTTGCAGCATGACTAGATCTATAGTTGACTCAGCAGCTAGTGTAAATGTGTACATAGTATTAGGGCCTCAGCTAGTGGCCCAACAAGTCTGTTAAGACAAGTACTAACAGTATGATCCTTTACCTGTTCCAGAAATGAGCTTTTCTTTTCTTTGCTTAATATCCCCCACTTCCTGAAGAAATGGAGACCTGCACAATTCTGCCTTTAAAAAGGGGCAAAAGAGAACCATTAGGCTTCCTTGAGTCTGCTTCAGTCTTGGAGAAGGAACCACTTCTTATTTTTGTTGGAGTCAAAAAAAAAAAAAAATTGTAGCTTTTCTTCATTGGGTATGTGGGGCTGGGCCTGAATGTTCTAATGTTATCCATTGAAGTGTTTTCAGTGTGTCCAAGAGCTTTAATCCTTTTGGTAAAAATATATGGGATTTGGAAACTGGAAACTCTCTGGGTTAGGCATCTCTTCTCCGAGGTGCTGTGTTTTGCATCTTTCCCATATTTCTCTTCTTTTTCTACAGAAAGTCTCTCAACAGAAGTTCAGTGAGATCAAGAATGTCACTGAAGTCCCCCAAGGCATATTCTTCACTGCAGAAAGGGGCAGTCATCTGGGATCCAAAACCACTGCAGGTGAAGAAAATTTTTGAAGCTTTGAAGAAAGGACTTAAGTAAGGACTCTTTTTAAATATTGTAATTTACTGTACCTAGTCATGCTGCTTAACTCTGTGTATGACATTGTTCTCTGTCTCTGTTTGCCATTCTTTAAATAGCATGCTACTCTGGACTTTAAAAATCTTCTTTCATCTCTGGGTGGCTTGTTGTAAGAGAAGAGCTAAGCAGATCCCCCTGAAAGACTTAATTGACTTGAAGTGATGAAACAGATCTGTAGTACAACTCTATCTTCTTATGGCAGTGTAAATAAGATTACTAAATGTGTTATTTCAGTTTTATTGCTTTAAAAGTAGCACTGTTTCAGAGTCTTTATTATAGTTGACTGCTGTTGTCTATGGTTGTAGACATTGTTATGTTAGTAAAGACTTGACTAAAAAGGCTAAAGGCCCAATTTGTCCATTTTCTCTATCTGGCAGATGTGAGGTGTATGTAGCAGACATAACAGATCAAAGACTGGGCTGGCAACCCGAATTTGGGGTGTTCTGGCTTTGAGGGAGCTGTCAGTTACATCACCGAAACACTTTTGTTCACTACTGAAATGGCAAATAAAACAGATGAGCTTGCTTCCTTGGTGTTACAGACCAGAAGTTGAGAAGTGGTGTTAAATGCTGTTTGCACTTCACATCTTTGACTCCATTAGTGAGAGGAAACTGATGAAGCTTTAACTAAGTCCTGAAACCTTACTATATAAAATATGAATCATTAGAGTTCATGTTGATAGATCTGGTCTAATATTGCAGGAACTTCATTTACACCCTGAGGCAGCTGTTGGAAGATAAAATATTGTCCCTTGGATTTGTAAAACCTGTTACTTTCCTGTTACTGCTGCCATCCCACTAACAGTTGATTCATGTATGTTTTTGCTGGCATCCCACTAATGAAGTTCATTTCTATATGTTTCTGCTTCCCTCAGAATTTTGCTACTGTATTAATTATGATTATAGTTGTGTTTTTTTTTTTTTTTTTTTTTTAAGGAAAGAACATAAAAAGCACGGTAATAATTTATCGCACACTCATGTTTTTATTCTGATAAAGGACTATTAAGTTCTAGCCCTAAAAAAGAACAGAGGAAAAAAAAAACACAGTCCATGTCTTTTTATGATTTAGATTTAAAACAAATAATGAAATTAAATGTTTTTGCAGAGTTTTGAATTTATCAGCGCTTAGAGAGAGAAACCATAAAGTGGATTAGTGTTCCCAGTTCTACAGGGAATGCCATGTGATCTGAATCATGCCAAAACTGAGTAGCTAACTAATTGACTAAAGTAACCTACAGAAAACAACTGTATCGAATAGCAATAGGAAGTCCAAACTTTAAGTAGATACAGATTAAGTCCATTTGGTGCAGGAGCGACTTGAGTTTTTAGAACAGAATATGTTTTATGTGCCTCCTTCTTTATAGCTATAGCAAATAACTCTTCTGTTAACCATCTGGATACCATTCCATCAAGCTAGCAACTCTAACATGCCTAAATCTAAAAGTGATAAAGCTCTCCTAAAAGGAAAGCAAAATCTTTCTTGCTACCAGCCCTGGCTACTCCTGCACTGAGCAGTTAACAGGCAAAGGTAAAGAGTAGGCTGCTGAATGCTGCAGCCATTGAGTGTCTTGAAGGATCTGTTTTTGTCAACAGTAAGAAAAATGAAATGCATCAAAGCAAATGTGAAAAGTACAGCTGTCTGACATGAAGTTATTTTGACTGCTCAGCGACTGTGTCTTATGTTGTATTTACAAGGTGACTTTTTCTTTCCTATTTCAACATTAGAGGAAAAAGTTACCTAAGCATGATCTGTATTAAAAGCAAAATTGGAAGGAGATGTTGTCAGCAGTAATAGTTCAAGGCATTGTGAGAACTCCAAAGGGATAACCCATGCATGTAAGCAACTCTGTGGGAGCCAACTGGCCTCAAGTGCTTCACACCTTGCAAAATAGTTCCTGTTCTGGAAAAAGTAACGGTTACGTTAAGAAAGTTTCTAGTATGCTAGAAGGTGGTATTCACTTCTGTTTGCTAATACACTGAATGACATCTGCCCTATCTTAAGAGTATTTCTACGAGCTTTGTTCTGCAGCCCAAGTGCTTCATGTTGCAGTTCTTTGACTTTGTAAGGTGGAATTGGTTGAAGACTTACTCCTCAGTGTCTGTAAGATAAGACTTGCTGAACAAATAAACTGTTTTTCTACCTAACAGAAAATGTTCCAGAAGGCCAAACAAAAAATAGAAAATAAAATAAAAGGGGCTTTGTGTGTTGGGCTGTGTTTTAAAACTTGCTGTTCTCTTCCTACATCCCTCCTTTCTTCATGCCTTCAGTAGTTCTTCCAGCTCTGCTGCTTTTTTACCTCACATTTCTAGAATAAAGCTTATCTTTCACTTTACTTTAAATGAAGGGAAACAACAAAAAAAGTCTGAATTCAGTGTGCATGTGCACATGTATATACATTATGCACCAGTGTTCGCTTTCTTGAATTGCAGTGTAGCATTCTCCTCCCGGAGGAGTGACAAGGATTAGGGAGATTCTTAATGTACATCATCTTTGAATGTTGGGTAGCAATATTGAACATCTGTGGGCACTCACTTTATACTTAAGTTCCTCTTCTTACAGATGCTCTTGTACATCTGTCTCCTGATCCTCTATGAGTGTCCTACATATAGGACAAATATTTACTTATGGAAACCATCCCTTCTCATCCGTTGACCCACGTTCCTCTATATGGCCATTCAAATATCTAGAGAGTAAAGCAAGAGAAGTCTTCTCTAGAGATGTTAAAAAGTTACTTTTTAAAATGCTACTGAAAAAAATCTTTGAGAAGGTGTTATAATGAATGTACCAGAAGGATATAACACTTGAGGTTTTCTTTTTCTCCAGTGAATACTTGGAAGCACATCAGGCTGAGTTGGATTATCTCTCTGGTCGGCACAAAGATACGAAAAGGAACTCCAGATTGGTATGTTGCTCTTAATGTTAATGCCTAAATGACTTCTAAAAGGCTGGCACAAAACTAGATGGTATCTCTCACTTCTGGGACTCCCAGGGGTTTTACAGTTAAAACACTGAGGTAAGATCCAGCAAAGCAGCACACTCTAGAATTTATGAAGTAAGTTAGGTCTAGATGTGAGAAATGAAGTTAGAATTTCCCCGTTTCAACAGCCAACTGTGATGTTTAGATTGTATTCCTTTTCTTACTTAGGTGGTATCTCCGTGCATCTGTTCAGTGATCAGTGTTCATACCTGAGTCTGTATGGAGAGAAGCAGAAAGACCAGGCTTTGTTTTCAGTAGTTGGTGAATGTGTCCTAACAACTTAGATTCTGCTGTGTTCGCAATTCCCTAGAACTGTCAGCAACGGTGCTAATGAAAAGACAACTCTCAGATCCAACTTTGCCTTCCATTTGGAAAGTAATATCTAGACAAAAAAAGTCCCGTGCACCATGACCAATGAACATCCAAGTCCTTTTTATAGCTGATGGTGAAAGAACGTCTCATTTCAAGCATCCGTTGGGGTGTTGGAAGTGCCAAACCAGCCACATGCAGAAAATGAGACTGATTCTAAATGTTTTTGTCTGTCTGCTTGTAGTAAACAGTACATCTTAATTCAGTGTCATTAAATGCATAGTGAGTTTTGCAATAAAAGTCAAAATATTGTTTCTATGCGTGCTCTCCTGTTCAGCCTGTGTTTTTTTTCTTTCAGGCCTTCTACTATGACCTGGATAAGGTAAGATTTGTGAAGATGAGATGAAATATTGTAGGTGAAGGAAAAAAAAAAGTGTTGCTTACTGTGTTACTTAAAGGCATGTTTAGGAAATACTGAAATAACTAACCGAGTCCCCCTTCTCTCCCCCCTCTTCAAAAGCAAATTCGCTCTGTGGAGAGATACATTAGAAAATTGGAGTTCCACATAAGCAAGGTAAGGGGGTTTTATATGTTGCATGTGTAAGGCTTACATTGCTATGTAAGCAAACTCTCTGAATAGAAAATACTTTAACTATAATTTGTCTGAAGGGGAATTTCTGGGTACTTTCTGAAAGCTGTAGCCACTCTGTTACTGAAGGAGGCGATTTTTATTTATTTATTTTCTTGAATGGTTCTATTCAGGCTGAATGTTTGGCACAGTCCAACCTGAGCTTGCCTGTGAAACCAATTTGCGTACTCTGCCAGTTTGTTCGGAAAATAAATAAATAACTCTGCTTTCGGAAGTTTCACACATTATCCCCCTGCCCCCTTTCCCACAAGGGGCCTAGATGGGCTGTTCTTTATTGTGTATGTCTATGATCTGCTTCCAAAGGAATTAAATCTCTCCTCTGACATGGGTAAAGGTGTAGGTGTGTTAATGTATATTCAGGGAATTAACTTTCTTCTCCCTGAGTAATTTTTCCCTGAACAAAGTGTTACTCTACTCCCTGTCTTCCAATCTAATAATCACAGAGTGAGTTATTTCTCAATATCCCCTCCTTCTTTTGCTGGAATATCTACAAACTGTTGCACTCTGATCAGTCTGTAAAATGCAGGTGTTGCATTGTGGTGCAATACCAAGATAATTGGTTTTGGTTATGGGTGGTTTGAATGTGGTTTTTTTTTTTTCTCCCCCTCTGTTAAAGACTGACAATGTTCCTTCCCAAAACATATTAAAATTATGTCATGGTAATTCTTGTAAATTCTTTTCCTCACCTAAAAATCTTGTAGGTGGAAGAACTCTATGAAGCTTACTGTATCCAGTGCAGACTGCGTGATGGGGCCACTAACATGAAACATGCCTTTGCCTTGTCTCCTTCCACCAAAGCCTCCAGGGAGAGTCTAGTGGAGCTCTACAAGAACTTTCAGGGATGCACAGAGGTAGGGAATACTGCTCATATGTAGTGATGACCTGACTGTTTCTTAGCAAAAAACGTACCAGAACTTGCTGTTGGCTTTTTATTATTGGTGGGGGTTTAAAAACAAAACTGAAATACAGGTATATAATGCAAATTGAAGCTTGTGAGATAAATACCTCACAGGCAAAGCTCTTGAGTTCTGTGTTTCATTCCTTTTTTTTTTTTTTTTTTTTTTTTTTTTTTGTCCCCTACTTAACTTGGCTTCATGCATTTGTGAGGACAACTGAAAAATTCATTTAATTTCTGCTTTAATACTAGAGTGAATTATGACTTCCACTGGAAGTAATGTGATGAGAATTAAATACATCACAAGTAAGCCATGCTATTTTTGTAGAACAAACAGTGGAAGGTAACTGAAGGTGAATTGCTTAAGCAATTCCATTCTCCTGTGGAGAGGCATCACAATTTTCTAGCTTAAAGGAGGCTGTAGTGAGGTGGGGGTTGGTCTGTTCTCCCACGTGCCTGGTGACAGGACGAGGGGGAATGGGCTAAAGTTGTGCTAGGGGAGTTTTAGGTTGGATATTAGGAAGAACTTCTTTACTGAAAGGGTTGTTAGACATTGGAACGGGCTGCCCAGGGAAGTGGTGGAGTCACCATCCCTGGAGGTCTTTAAAAGACGTTTAGATGTAGAGCTTAGGGATATGGTTTAGTGGAGGACTGGTTAGTGTTAGGTCAGAGGTTGGACTCGATGATCTTGAGGTCTCTTCCAACCTAGAAATTCTGTGATTCTGTGAAAAGTGGTATGAATGATCTCTCCATTGGCGTCCACTAGTGCAAATGTTGTTGTCTATGAGTTAAAATATATATTAAAAAACAAACAAACAAAAAACCAAACAGCCAAAGTTCTTTAAAGATAAGAAAATGGTATGTATAGGAAGGGTAGCTACTCCTCACTGCTTTTCACTCCTAGTGACTGTTCAGTCTTCCTTCTAGGACATGTGCTTTATAGAAGGGGCGTTGGAGGTCCATTTAGGAGAGTTTCACGTGAAGATGAAAGGTATGTTCTTCGCGTGTTTTCTTTGAGATTTATCAGATGAATAAATAGGTTCTCAACAAATCAGATTTCTACATAGGAAACCCAAAATTAGTGTTGGCTGCTTCCACTGTTTTTCTGGATCAGACCCTGAAGAGAATTCTGGCAAACTTGTTTGCTTCAGTGCTATGAAATAGATCTGCAATGGTATCTTATACTCTAGTACAAAAACTGACAAACTTTCTTTCTTTGTCTCAATTGAAGTTTTTCTGAAGAGGTTTGGGCTATAGCAATAGCTTCTGCGTGGAGCTGAGCACAAAGGGGTGTTTACCAGATTGTCTCTTTGTTTATTGTAAGCTGAAGCTTTGTGAGACATTGTAAAACTCTTCAAATATGATGAGCTTTTCTTTTCTTTTCAGGCTTGGTGGGCTTCGCACGTCTCTGCCCAGGGGACCAATATGAGGTGCCGTATACAGTGATTCATTTTGCCCTTTATTTTACTGCTATGAATTTACAGTAGAGGAACCGGAGTGCAAGGGTGCGACATGTAGAAAGCGAGCGGGTAAACAGGCTATGATAAAACCAAGCACTGCTCTGGCACACTCATTGGTTGCTCTGGCCTTTGAGACTTAAGAGAAAAAGACTTAAGTGTTAGGAGAGGTTTTAACAGATGGCAGTGATTGTCTATGAAAACCAACCTAGCAGGTCTTTATCTTCAAAGTTGCCCTAGAATCAAGTAACAGTTGCTGCCTGTTTCTTGGAAGACTGCCCTTGGCATGATTTGAATGCATCTCAGTATATTACAGAGTTGCTCTCCTACTTGTAGTGATTCCAAATCAATTCCAATGAGCCTTGTATTTCAGTACTTCTGCACCAGGTAGACATAGTTTTACAAGTCTTTTGGAATGGATGGGATGTGTCGTTAGACATTGATTTAAGGTGTTAAATCTGACAGCCTGAACCTTGCCTCCAGCCTTCTACTTTATCCGAGTTCCTAAACGCACAGTGATCAAAAGAACAGCTTTGCCTCTGCAGTACTGGAACAGAGTGAGGCTTGTGGGCCAGAGTGTTCTGGGTTATGTTGACCTACCATCCTTCTCTTTGTGGCTTCTCTTTGTGGTTTCCAGGTTTTTGTGCGACTGGGACGCCAAAAATGGCGGTTGAAAGGCAAGATTGAGACTGATGACAGCCAAACATGGGACGAAGAAGAAAAGATTTTCATACCTAATCTCCACGAGCAGTTTGAAATCAAGGTGTGGTGTATAATGGTTGGATTGGAATCAGTGTGTTAACAGGTCTTCTGTCTTACTGCTTACCTGTTAGTGTACCATGCATTTGTCAAAACTCCTGTATAGCTTTATTTTCTTAGTCTTGTAAAAATAGCAGTTAATCAACGTGTCGTGTATTGAACAGAATTCTACTTCTGTTCTTCCTTACCAGTGCTAGGAGCACTGTGTACTATACTGGTGCATTTGCTTTCCCATGTTCTGGAGTCTGGTCTGTGTGTTTTTTTTTTTTTTTTTTTTTTTTTTTTTAAAAAAAAGGAAAGACATCTTAAATCAATATCTAGGTTACTGTAGGGTAAATTTTAGATGTGGAGACACAAAGATGTGTATTACTTGTATTACCCATGTGGGATATTAAGTACCTAGAGTTCTGTTTTCTACTGAAAAAGAAAAATGGGTATATGGAAAACATATCACTGCACATGTGCATTCTGAATGTGTAGTTCAAACATCCCCCTATGTGGGTGTGCTACAGATTATTTTATCATGTTTGCATTAAGTGATGCTCCATGTTTCCAATAAGCTAATGGCATTTATATGTCAGTACAAGGTGTACTTTAAGTAGTAGTATCAGGTTGCTGAAGAAAGATAAAGTACCTCAAAAGAGGCCTTATCTTTAACAGTAAGGGACCAGTAGTAGTGGTCCTTGATGTAAAGGTGATGTTTTGTGGGTATTTCTTGGAGGAAACTTGTAGTACTTGTGGACCCTTATACAGCTGGCACTGGTTCTGGTACATACCTAGCAGGTGGAGTTAATCCTTAAACAGCAATTCCAGTGTAGTCTGGCACCTTTCATGGGCTGGAATCTGCACTGTGACTCCTGTCAACCTAAAAGGAGCTGAGATCGAAGTCTGTGCTGGATCCTAGTCTATTAGGAAACTGTGCCAGTGTAGGGTTTCAAGCTCTGGCAGTGATGTTAAAGCAGCTATTGCAATATTCCCCTCCTATCTGGCATCAAGAAGTGGGTTACATATGTGGGACTTCTTGGCATCTTGCCAGCACAGCCTTTAGAAAAGTGCTTATAACATGTTTTTGGGTGCCGCTGTACAATGAAGATCAGGTGAGAGGCTAATTGAGAGGCTTTTCTTTTTTTCCTGTAATAGTTGTAAAAATGTGTATTTCTATGACAATGAAAGGCTTTGTTTCATAAGAGCTAATGCAGAGCTTTACTTTTTCTGTCAGCTTATGGAAGTCTGACTAATGTTCTCCACACCATTCTTCTCTTTCTAATTTGTTCTTAATCTTTACCCAGAACAAATTCATAGTAGGTTTGAAAAAATATGAACTTGAAAAGTGCCAAAGAACTTTCTGAGAGGAGCCTAGGAGCACAGCTTTTGCTTATGTTTAAAGGAGATGCAGGCATGGAACTAATTCCTGAAGTGGACTTTCGGTACTTGTGCCAAAATTCTGTACTGTCTGATGCTTTATGCACTTGTTTTGGAACAACTTGATGCAGAATAGATATGTTTTCAATAGCAAAGATGTATAGCAAAAGTTTGATTTAGTTTGTTTTATTTAAGTAGCTGAAAAAACTGCAGGCCTGCACCTGGATTGCTAATGAACTCGGAGCTGCCTGCAGAGCTAGAAGGAAGAACTGGTGCTTATGTTCAGATTTTGCTCCACAGGTTAGCTCAGAACAGTTAGAAGGGTCACGGTAGATGGAGACAGCTGCACTTTGAGATTCTTCAGGCAGGTTAGACTTGAAATATTCTAGTGTAGGTAGGCTAATATACTTGCTTGTGTTATTTATATATAAATTTATGACAGTGTTCTTGTAATAAGATGCAGGCTAGACTCTGTACTATCAATGACTACTTGAGCTAGAATTTCCAAATTTCAGACTAAGTTTGTTCTTAATCACAGTTCTCCAAATAATCACAGTTCTCCAAACTGTGTTATTAGAAGTGCTGTACAGCTCTGTTTCTTTTCATGGCCCAGGCATCTCCTCTTCTGTGTTAGCAATCCATGGCATATTCCTTGTGGGATTATTGGCTCACAGCAGTTTAGGATGTATGAGCATCGAGGTTTTAAGTTTGTTGTGGGCCTCTGAGCAGATCTGAGCCTGGGAAATTTGCCTTTCCATACACATGACTCTTAGGATTGTCTGCTAAGATAAAAATGGATATTTGTCTCCACAGGTGACAGAACTGCGAGGACTGGCCACTATTCTAGTTGGAGTTGTGACATGTGACAGCATAAACTTCTTTACAACCAAGCCTCAGGCAATCATTGTGGATATAACTGAGCTGGGCACTATCAAGCTGCAACTGGAGGTCCTCTGGAAGTAAGTACAGCTTAAAATGAAAAAAAAAAAAAAAAAAGGAGCCAGAAAAAGTGAAATAAAGATTCTTAAGTACATGTGTGTCACTTAGCAGCATTCAGCATCGTAGTCCTCTTTCTATTTGCAGAGCAGGTGCAGGATAGATAGAAGCCTCACACTTCCTTACAGCAACTCCAGCTGCTGGGCCTGATCTCTGGATCTGTGGAACCAGCCCTCTGGAATGGGAGCACAGGGTGGAAGGGGCAGAACCTATTTCTGTGACCGTTCAGTTTTTTCTACTGTTGTTACCACAGCCACGGCTAGCCACAAGAGCTGATTGTAAGCGTTTGCTTACTTTAAGACTGTTCTGAATGAGCATTCAACTCTAGCTCCAATCAATGTATGTACATAAACAATCTTAAAGATTATGAAATGAAACTGCAAGTAGCAGCTTCTGGGCACAATGGAAAAATATACTTACTTAGAATCTAGGGCAACTGCTATTACCAGGCCACAAGTCATTAAAAAATTAAGCTTCTCTGAAGACTTAGCACCTTCGTATTTGCACTATGACCACAGTTGTTGATATAAGGCCTGTTTGTGCACAGCAGGGAAGCCTGGTATACAGATGCACATTTAAAACAGCTCATTATTTTCATGGTGCCTGTGACTTGTTAAATTGTTTTATACTTGTTTGTACTAGTTTTTGTAGTTGATTACTGATGTTATTAAAAACAAATTCTCACTTTTGTGGATGCTGCACTCAAACTTTATCTCTAGACATACCACTATAGATTTTTCAGGTTGTACTGTTACTTCTGCTTTGTTTTCTTATTTGGGTGTACCACTGCAGTCTTGCCAGGCTTTATCTTCTAGTTGTTCTTCTAGAGTTCTTCAACTCTAGTTGGTTAAGTCTGAGTAGGTGTATGATGAGCCTAAATTAGTCCTTTCCCAACAGCAGTATCTGATATGTATTAATTTGTAGCTCTGTCTACAGATCATATGATAACTCTCTGAACTTATTAAGATTTTTTTTTATTAGTAAGAAAATGAGTGACCTGCTTTCCTGAGAATCTCTGAAGAAGTGAGGAAAATGATTTTGCAGCTCATTAACTACTGCTTTTTCTTGGGTTTGTGAGGGTTTGGGCTGTGTGAATACCCTGATATAACCTTGCCTGTAGGATGCTGGTGTTTTTTTTCCTACCTTCCTAACGTGGAAAGCAGTTATATAATTCAGTAAACTTCACAACAGATCAGATTGGTACTGGGGAAAGCTTCTCCGTTTCTTGGGAAGCAAAGGCAGCAGCTTAAAGCTTGGGAATGTAAGTGCACACTGAGCATCTTGTCTGTAACAAATCAAAACTTCTTAGCTTTTTTCCATTACTACTGTGCAGGGATTAATTTTAGTTGTTTTAGTGAAATGCCTAATTAAAAAGTGGGACATCCTCACTTGTACTTCTGTATGTGGCTTATTGTGGTGCTCAGTTCTTCTCAGCCCACCATGTCAAAGGAGCTTTTGAACATGACATCAAAGATTGGCCTTTCCAGAAGGTCCTTATGGATCTAGGCTCTCTTAGGGAAAAGCAGAAAACGAGCAATGTTTAGATTAGGAAGGGCACCATGTAATGGCTTGCAGGTCAGACTCACTCATGACACAGCCTTAAACAGTGCTTCTCTGACCTAAGTGGCTTCTTGTTTTCTTAAAAATCACCAAAAATTAAAAATAAAAAGTTTGTATGTGTTTAATGTGTGGTCTGCCAAATAGATCTTACCAAAAGAGAAACGTTTCCCTGCCCTTTGGGTAAAATAACCAAATGTATTTTATAGTCAGGCTTGAAAATCAAGTCTTAATACCCTATTTCTACTTTTAATTACCTTTGGAAGCATAATTTGACTTGAGCCTTCACTTAATTGTTGACATAATTAAACCTTGACATAATTTGACTTAGGCTTTTAAGCCACAAACGGGAGAACTGCCACATGAATAGGAATTGCAACAGAAAACCTTTGAGTGCTGAGAAACAGTTTTCAGGTTGACTTTCTGGGAGAGAGGAAAGAAGAGCTTTATTGATCAGCATGCTATTTTCTGCCTGCCTTTTGTGTATACTGTGGTTCTTGAAAACCCATTCTGTTGAACTGTAAATACAATTGGGCTGAAACATAAGGCTTAGCACCAACATCTGAAACTTATTTTCAAACACACGCATTGCTCCAAGTCGATGAGAAACAAACTCACACAGCAGAGTTCTGTGTGCACCTGTTGTTTATGGCAACTTTTTTCCTCCTGAGATCTAACATTGGGTATCAGTAGATGTTTTGGTGAGTTGCTGCAGCTGCTCTGAGGCCGCTGAAGCCTCTAACTTATTTGAGAAGCTGAGCCACTAATTAGTTGGGTAACAAAGCCTTATTCGGGAAGCTTGCTGTGATCATGCATTGTATGTTCTGTAAAGCTTCTTACTTGTGGCAAAGCACATACATATTCTCATTTGAATCTGAAAGCAGACGTTCATGTTACAATTATTGACAAGTGTGTGGAGTGAGGATGCTGCAAGCTGCATGATACCTATTTCTTTTTTTTTAATGTAGAAACAGATTTTAAAATGAAAGACCTTTTAAAGGCCAGTTGAACTTTTGGGTTTTGACATTTGCATGTGTTAAAATTGGGGAAGGAAGTAGAGAAAGGGGGTATGGGGCTTATATGGGCTCTTAGACACCCCTAGCAAAGTCAGATGCTAAATAAATATTTGTCACTTCTCCCCACTCACCCCACAGTGCACACATACACCTCCAAAACTCCCATTGGCTTTAATCTGGATGTAAAAATCATCAAAAACCCTCTACACAGCTTTAAGGCAGAAGGGACTACAGGCAGGATACTGTTTGCAGAAGTGTCTTTCTTATAAGGGAAGTCTTTTCTCCCTATGATTTCAAGCCTAACATCCCTAGAAATCTCTGTGGAGTAAAAGAGACATGCTTTAATGAACTCTAGGTATAAAATTTGTTTTTGCCCTTATGGAAAGTGCATGCTGAGCAATGGCATGCTTGTGATAGAGGTTTGAGATCACTTCTCTTTTGTACTAACCCACACCAATGGCCCTCTAACAGGTTTACTTCATACTTGCTCTTGCTGAGTTTACTTGCTTGGCTTTTGTCACTGTCAATAACTGACATAAATACGTATGTATGTTACAATTTGTTTTCTTCCAAAAGAGCTGTATGAAGAAAAGCCCTTCCTATTCTGGGATACTGTATGGTTTCTCAGATGATAGCCTATGTCTCCAAAGCAAGTGGTATTTGTGACTGAATTTTCTAGAAATGTGTAACTTAAATTATGTTGCTACGTGCTTGTTGCAGCAGTTTTTGACTGGCAAAGACGGGCCCTCCCATGGCATTTGGGACAAACATCACCCAGCTTTTAGGGCTGGCAACAAACAAGCTGGGAGAAGGACTAGCAGTGATGCACTTTTTTGGTAGTTAATCCCCACTTGGAATTTCCCTGTGTATGAGAAGACTTCAGCTGTGCATCTCTGCTGTGTTTCAGTTCTGTGGAAGGTGTTGGGATCCTACCAAGTGGAATCTCCAGAGCACTTCTGCACAGAAGGCAGGCTGGCAGACTCTTCTTCTTTGACAGCCTGTTTGTTTACAGGAATGAGAAGTTGCGTGGTGATAATTCAGGCTGTTTCTATTTTCAAAGATAAAGCACTCTAAAACAGCTGCTTTTTCTTTGATTCAAGAATGACTAAACAAACCTATCAGCCGTGCCCAAACGTCCCTGAAAGGCAAGCTTTCACTACGGACCTGCTTTGTGAGGAATCCAAGTGTAGATCACTCTTCCACTTCTAAATGTATATTTTCTTTAACTAGGCCACTAGTCTTCTGGCCTCTAATAAAAGTTCCTTCAGCTCCTTTATAGATTATGCCATGAGGAGCATGAATGAGCTTGGGCCTGTTGCAGAATTGCTTTGCTGGCCAGTTTGGCAGGAGCCTTGGTTTCTTTTGCCAACCTAAACAGCAGTCTGAATTCTCTCTCATGGAGGACAAAAAGAAAGCCTGTATTCTCTTCTCAAAACTTCAGTTAGCACCCTGTTCTGGGATCTAAGGGCACCAGCCAGCCACAACCGCTCTTGTAATTTCTGCCTGCTTTGAGCATATGCTGGCCTGGCTCACAAGGGTTCCTGGAGAAGGAGAGAAGACCTGAAGGGAGAATAAAAAAGAAAAAAAGTCTGTTTTCCTTTGGGGGGGGGAAGAGGGGGAGGGAGCACAAGGGGGATACATCCCTACTCACTGTCCTGCTATAGCCAAAAACTTATATGAATAAATACTCACACAGGTATGTTTAGGTATTAGTCCATCAATATACTGCTGTGCTTTGGATCCAAATGATGTTTCATAGCTTAGTCCAATAACAAGCTGTGCTAATCTTGACATAGGTGCTCATTATGCCACAACACCAAACTCTGATCACCCTGCTAAAATTGCATCTATGTTTGCATAGTACATGTTTGCATGTATAGTCATTAGAAAAGGAAAAAAAAAATCTCACGACATGTTAATAAGTGAGCCTGCTCCAGCTAACCAGAGTTTTTGTTGGGATCAATGCAAGCCTGGATCTGCAGGCTTAATGGGGACGTTCAGATATGTCTATCCACCATGAGCCTTATGGCTATTTAATACGTGGTGGGACTGGACAGAAGGAGGCTGGTTTAGGTGCTGTCCTGCCACTGGGAGAGAGGAGATCAGAGCCTTTGGAGCTGAAGACAGAATTGAGTTCAGCTCTTCTGTGCTCTGCCCCATTACGTCCTCAGAGGAACATAAGTAATCCAGGAAGTGTCCTCCTTACACACCCAACAGCAAAATAAAGAAGGGTGAGGAAATGATAGAAATCTCGAGTATTTCACCCCTCCGCAGGGTGGGGGTTTGATGAAACATCTCACTGGTATCTGTGCATGGTGCTGGCAAGGCTGAGGCACCTGAGTGTGTCAAAGTGCAAAGCTGCTGATGTCATGGGAGGTTCAGTCTAGGAAACACAAGCTCTGATGAGTTGTAAACCTCTTCAAGGTCAGGCTGGGGACGTGTTTTGGACATGAATGCTGAAGTCCTGCAGAGGTGCTAAGGCAAGCTAAAGGAGTGTCATACGCAGTATTAGCATTGGCCTTAACAAAGGCGTTGTAATGTCGTGCATTTTGGTTAATGAGTCATAAGCAAAGGTCAACGTGCATTTGGCAATGTAGAAATAGAAAGAGGACAACAAAAATGGTCAGAGCTGGGGTCACTTTCATCACAAGGAGAAACTAAATAGTTTAGAATTTTTCACGCTTGCAAAAGTGTTGCTGTGTAGGTGTAGGTGTTTGCGGTGCACAGTGTGAAAAGGAGGCAACTAGCCACAGAGGACACCCCCAGTCAAAGTACTTGTTCTGTGTTTCAAAGTTAAATAATCAAACTTCTGCATCCTTCTGACCTACACAGATCTTGTGTCAGTGATTACAAGAAGTGGCTAGACAAGCTAAGGGCGAGTTTGTCTGCTAGTGACGATTGATGGCAATATTCTGCTTATGAGGTCTGGCGCGTGACACATCTAAGCTATGGATTGCCTGAAATTTGAGTATATGTCTGGGGAAGGCCTGCTACAGCCGACCTGTCTCCTGTGCGTTTCCTTACTGGCTTCTGTCAACGTCAAGCTGTTGGGTGAGATGGGCTCTTAGATCTGTCCCAACGTGATGCTTTGTTTGCTGTACAACGCGGAGCAGGATGACAGATTGTACCCAAAGAGCTTAAAAGCAAGAGATAATAGATGGTTTTGAGCAGACTTGATTCTTTTCAGTGTGTCTTCACCCTTCTTTTTACTCTCTCTTCCTGCTATTCTGCAGTAACAGCGACTGCCTGCAATTGTGGAGGGCAGCTCTGTCGTTGTGTTTTGCTAGAGGGTACCAGTAATTGTCAAAGGGGCAAGATGATTTACCTTGTTATTCCTGTGCCTTTCCTACCAAGAGTCATTTTGCATTACTGTATTGCTATATTACAAGCTACAAATGAAAAACCTGAGGAATGGATCCCTGTGTCTCTTAAGAAGCACCATGGATGGAAGCAATTTGCTTCCATCAGTAAACAGCAGGCTTTGGCTACGAGGTTCTTGCTGTCAGAAATCTGATTTATTTTCTACACAGTGAAACAATACAGATGGTTGTTAGTGTGACTGCATGGAACTGGCCTGTTTGATGAACCCCAGCTGGGTGACACTGGTTAATTTCGCCAATTAACCTGTATTAGGCGAGCTCCCATAGCGTTACCTCCATGCTGAGGATGACAGTGGTGAGTTGCACTGCGGGATGCTGTCCATGTGCAACGTGAGAAGTTAAGAGGAGGGAAATTAATTACAGTTTTCCTTTATTATATGTTTTATATTTCCTTTCTGTCTGATATGGTGTGTTTCTCACTAGCTGTCCAGTGGCTATCAGCAAGCAACCTGTACCATATTTGCCAGCACTGTTGGTCACATAGAAAACTACAGTGGGACAGGGAACTTGTCAGACTGTTGGTGTGTTGGGCTCTTCTTCCAAAGGCTTTGGCGCTTTCTAAAGGGTGTTGTGAATTCTGTGTAAAATATACACTATTTTCACCTACTTCCTTCTTTCTCTGCTGATGCAACCAAAGACACTGGTCAGAGAGGCAGTCCCTCTTTCCTATTATTCACCCTGGTGTTTATTAAATGTCACAATTCAAATCCTAACTAATCCTGTTGCTAGACGTAGTTGTACTTGCTGGTTGTACTGACGCATGGGTTTTTGTTTCTTTTGCTACAGACCCTTTGACACAGAGAACCTGTTTTTGTCACCTGGAACCACTGCCAAGTTTTCTGTGGGTAGCAGGAAGAACTCTTTATACAACTGGACCCCACCAAATACCCCCAGCTTCAGAGAGAAATACTATCTGGTGAGTATGCTGAGGAAAACAAGATGCGAAGCACAAACCTAGGATGTGATTTGTGGATTAGATTAGGCTATTGAAGAGCATACTCAGAAATGTGGAAATGTGTAACATTCTAGAACCATTGCAGATTATCTGGGGGCTTCTTTGTATTTTAGTTTTATTATTTTTATTTTATTTTAACCTCTATTAATTCGAGTTTCATTTTAGATTTTGTAGAAGAAAAGAAATCCCTGCCAAATATGCCTCTCTCAAATATGGCAGTCAGGACGATGGGGATCTGGGCACGTTTCTAATGCTCTGTAGTGGGAATCCAACTAGGATCCAGCCTCAGTAGTCACGGCGCAGAGCAGTACCTTAGAACTGCTATGTAAAAAAAGCCTTCTTCTTCCTCAGCTCAGCTTTTTGCCAAGGGTAGCCTAAGCGAATAGAAAAACCTCTCCATGCATTCAAGAGGGTTTTAATCTAGTGGTTGTTTTATACGATCTCTCTGTTTCTGCAATGTGTCTCAAATACTGGTAAGGTTATATATACATTTCCCTAATATCGAGTCTAAGTCAGATTTGGTGTTGCCTCACCATGCCAGGAAACCACAGCTCTCTATCTTAGGTGGTGTCTTATGCTTTTCAGTTATATATGTGCTCACCTATACATTTGTTTGCTGCAGTCTGTTTTGCAACAAAGACAGAACCAAGGGGATGTAAGTGAAGAAGCTCAGCCTCCCAGCATACTGAGCTATTTGGCTGCCTGTGATTTTGGTGTGCATGAGAGGAGTAAGGCTCATGATCCCGTGGAGACGAGTGAAGCAGACTCGTTCAGCTCTGAAGATCTGAAAGGGACAGAGTCTAGAAATGCAACTCCAGCTGCAGACCACAGGACATTGCCATTGGTGATTATTCAAGAGGCTTGTGCAGAAGAGCAACATCCACTTCCAAATCATGCAACTCTGGACATTCTGAAGAAGACTCCGTGTGCGGATGGATTTCCAAGTAACCCACCTAGTTTTCTGAGTCGTGGCAAAGGCAGCAGAGCTTCTTTCAACCAGACCAGAAATCGCCATCTGACAGAACAAGAAAACATTAGCCAGAAAATTAGCTTGAATGCTGCAAATGATGTAAAACTAGATGGATGTACAAAGTCAATTGATAAAACTCTCCAAGAACTGTTAAATTTGCTGAAATTACATGATGTCAGGCAAGCCCAACTGGAGAAATTGGAATACCAAGTTTTATCTATGAGGGATAAATTAAAGGTACGGTGGTGTTTTACTTTTGGTAGCTTCCACTGCAGGTAGTTTCCACTGTTACTCCTGGAGCTGTAAAAATTTCGTGACCCTGTAGTGGGTTTGATATCAGGATGTGTCAGTGGCATGTTCCCCCAAAATAAGTTTGGCCGCCAGAGGTCAGTCAGTACTCAGAAAAGGCAGCCTTGAGAGCTGACTACACAGAAGGGCTGTGTTGCATCTCTCAGGGACAGCCTTCAAATGCCATTCAGAGGTCAATAATCTGGAAAAAAATAAGTTGAGAAACTGCATGCAGTCAAACTGGAAACTAGTCTGGGTTAAACAGAATCTGAAAAGTTCTTGGATGCTACACTGACATGCAGCAGCCTGCTCAGATTGCTACTTCTAGATATGAAACAGGGAATATGACACTAATAGAAGGAGATGCAGAGAAAGTCATACCTCGTACCAACCTTCACAGGTGTGGAAATCCAAAGAGGAATACAAACAGACTAAAACATTGAAGCATGCTGCAAAATTAATTAGCAGCATTATTTTGGAATCAGTGATGTACCAAGAGCTAGCTTTCCTGATGTGTTAAGAATAAAGGAAGAAAAGCAAACTGGTTTGCTGTTCAGAATGATATGAAAATCAACAAAGAAATCATGCAAAATGGTTTGATGCCTGCAAATAACAGTATTTGTCCCTCCATTCTATCAACAGCTAAAGACGCTTCATCACAGACGTTCCTCTATGGAAAGTTTAATGGTGGAAACAGTGCTGGAAAGTTTTGACTTTTTAAATGCTGACTGCAGTGCTGATGAGCTTTCGTTATTTGGAAGTATAAGAACAGCCAGTATCAGGTAGGTACCTGCAGCACTTTATTACAGGGGACAAGGAAAAGGGGAAAGCAAGGCTAATCCCAGGGATACTTACTTACTGATAGACTCTGCTTGGCTAGGTATGAATTGCACAGAGCTGCTAATGGTATGAATATCCAGGATAGAAACAATTTTTTTAATTATTTTTGAATGCTCTGAGCTTCATTTCATTCATTCAACAGCACATACAATGACAGCACGTTTCAGTCCCTGAGCTGTGACATGAAAACAGAAGCAAGAGGTGTAACTACTGGTGATGACAACTTAGATGTACTTTTGATAACTCATCTGAAGCTGTGCAAAGCTCTTTTACAGGTAAGAGGTAGCCTGTGGGTTTCCAGGGCGGTGGTGCAGGATGGCAGTCGTGTCCCAGCAATGCGCCGTGTACATGTATGTGGGCAGATCACATCATACAAAGGTCATACAAAACCTCTGCCTTTTTTCAGCCTCTTGGTTTTTATGAAGTTCTAACAAATACTTCTGTGCCCAAAGCAGGCTGTCGAAGAAGTAGGATAAATTTTGGTTGCACTGTGTGTCAATAAGAGGTTGTTGTTGTTGTTATTATTATTATTATTATTTAATGAATGGAAAAACTGCTGCCTCTAGAAAGAACTGGTAGCATATTGGGAAGAAAGAATTCTTCTCTCTCCTTGAGACCGCATTCTCTTGTTGATTTCTGTTAGTGCTCAAGCACATTATTGTCCTCAAAGTATCACCTCTGATTTGGATGGCCTGCAGAGGACAGTTTATCTGTTACTATTGATCTGCTACACAGTTGTCAATGGATGGGGCAGAGAAGAATTTCAAATGCTGGACAGTCTTTTCCAGGAGAATGTGATTTATTTGTCCTTTTCTGCTGAGCAGCTTTGTACTCAGAAGTGATGGGAAAAGAGGCCTTTTGAGAGAAGCTGGTGTTTTCTCAGATTTTAGAAGCTTGATTCTATGAAACAAATACTCGTTCATCTTGAGTTTGGTACTGCCTTTGTTTCAGCTACTGAGATGAGCATGTTGCATTTCAGAAACTCAGATCACCAAACATAGCCCAGATTGTCCAGGAGAGCGTTTTGGAAGAAGTGTCAGAGCAGACACAAGTCCTGGGGGATGTCTTGGATACGTCTGTTGAAGAAAGTGAGTAACTGCATATTGTCAAGGCATTCCAGAGGTGTGAGAGTTACAGGTTATGCTGTTTGAGCTTTCCCAGATACATCAGGGTTTCATTCTAGATTCCTTACAAGCATTCATGTAAGTAAAAAAGTTCTAACAGATAAATTCTAAATTCTTAGAAAAAACATGGCTCATGTTCAGAGGTTTGGAGTTTTCCATTTGTGAAGATACATAAGAAAGGATCTCTGAAACGCTACCAGCAAGAGGCATGCCACTTCTAAGAAGTGGAAATGGTTAAACTCACAGAAAGTTCTTTTGAAACTCAAATCAGGTAATAGGAAAAGTTACTAATGAACTGAGGGGCAGTAGAGCTCTGCTAGGCATCATTCAGGTCTCCTAATGGCAGTTTGGTACCACAACCAAAGATTGCTGAAATCAGTGCTTGCAGATGTTTAAAATACTGGCAGCAAATCTCCAGCTTTGAACTAAGCCTTCTATATAACGCAAATACAATTTATGCTGACACATCCCTAGATACGCCATGCAGTGCATAATTTCTTATGAAAAATCCAAAATGTGCCAGAGTTCACTGTTTTCCTAAAATGTGACTTTTCAGTTATTCAGAAGACTAAGAAGAAGAAGCACTATCTGAAAATCTGGAGTGATCTTGCAGAGCCTGGCAGTATCTTGTTTGCTTCAGCAGAAAGATTCCATCATGCACTGAAATACACATCGGCGCTCAAAATGAAGGAAAAATACCCTGGTCAATTAGAAGCAGGTACCAGTGCATTCCTTGAACACGAGGCTGCTTTGATTTCATTTTGTTGCAAGGATTAAAATTGTCCTTGTGCCTTTAAAGAACATATTTGTTTTAAGCAGCTTACCCTTTTCTCATTTGTTCTTTTCTGTGTTATCCCTTCAGTATTGCGGAGATTTCTAGAGCAGATTGTCACCTGCGATGGATTGCTTCCCTCTCCATACCACCAAACAGAACCAGTTACTTTATTCCAATTTTATAGCTACCTGGAGAAACATCATATTACCAGCCTGGACAAACACTTGGGAAAACTTGCTAAAGAAGGTAATGGCAGCACTTGGCTTCTTCACTCAAATTGTCAAGCCCAGGAGCTGCTTCGTGCTTTTCGGGTTACTGGTAAAGATAAACTTCAGAGCAGAAAACAGCCCTACCATTGCATTGCCAATTTGCTTTGATTTTATTTCCCCTTACAACCATGCAAGTTTAGTTAGAACAGGACAGGCATGCTTGACTCTCATGTCTGACCAGGAAGAAACAAGCAGAGGTGTGAAGGAAACGTTCATCCTAAGTGTTTTAAAAAAAGGGTTCTGTGATGTACTGAAGTTAGAGCAGAAAAGAATTTGGCAGCAACCTACAGCTAGACTCAAGAACTGAGTAGATGTCTGTAGCTTTGTGTGGCTATATCAGCAGCAATGACATAGTTAATAGCAATACAATTTCAGAGGTTACTAGCACATGCTTTCTAAGAGGTAGCCAGAGTCTTGCCAAAGCTTAGTCCAACAGCACTTTAAAATTTAGCCTGTATCAGAAATGAATTATTTTTAAAATGGTCCCGATACTGGATGCATCTTTAGTCTTATTTTTGATGCAGATGATTTATCAGGTAGGGGACAGGATTTGTGCATTATTAGTGAAAAAAAAATGGAATACTCTTCAAATTAAAATCGTCAATCCGGCATCTGATTCCTTTTTTTTTTTTTTTTTTTTTAAACATACAAGGTTTTCTTTTTGACCAATACAGCAAGATTTTTCAAAGCTCCTTAAAGAATTATTTGGCTTGATCATTTTTTCTCCTTGTTTTAGGACTGTTCTGGTTGTCCTAATGTCCAAAGGTGCAGGAGTTCTCTTGCATCATATGTTGTACTTGAGGCACCCAGGTCTTATAAGGACCTTGTTGCATCCCATGAACTAAAATTGTGATACTAGTCACTGCTCCGTTTGTCTGACAGTCTGGCATAGGAGGAAATGAAACAATGAAAGGGAAAGAAGACAGGACGGTCAAAGGGGCAGTCATCCTGATGTGCTTCCTGCCGTGCCTAGCTTGCTTATTAGCCATGTGAATAACTTCATAGGCTGAAGGAGACAGAGTTAGAGAGGAGTTTGTCTTGTCTTGAAAATGTCTTCATTTGTCATTTATTGAAGTTAAGTCGTTTCACTTGCAGTGATGCTAATTGAGGAGCTGCAGTGCCCTGGACGGCTGAAGACTCTTAAAAAATTGAAAGGAAAGCGATTGAACAAGCTCCAACCTCTACCGCAGACTTTACGGCTGCTTGGGATTTTACAGCTGGATGACAACCACCGCGTCAGCAAAGCAGCCACATCCTGCCTCTCCCGTGCAGCAGCAAACAAGAACTTTAGGGAAAAGGTTAAAACTTACAGTGCTTATCAGCTTCTCTAAGTAGGTGCTGGAATACATGCAACTTGTTTTATCCTAGAATAGTACCGTTGCACTTCATCAATCTATTCTTGAGCCTAAACCATGAAGTGCTCAACTGATTTCTCTGTATCCTTTATTCAATTTCACGTAGGTAAAATAGTGCTAATGTCAGTCTGAATTTGAGTGCTCAGTTACGCTTAGGTTATAAAACCTTTCTTCTTATCTGTTTTTTTTTTTTTTTTTCTTTTTTTTTTCCCTTTAGGCTCTGCTTTTTTACACTGATGTTTTAGCTGATTGTGATGCAAGACTTCAGCAAGCTGCGTGTTTGGCCCTTAAAAACCTCAGAGTAAGTATTTATAGCTCTACTTGTGTTTTGCTGCATCTGGCAAAAACTGCTGGGTGATGAAGTGTTATCTATTTTTTTTAAGCTTGTAGGGTTACTTTTACAGCTTCCTTTTTTTTTGAGATTGATGAATACTTTGGCTGCCACAGGTCTAAAGTACTATTGCTGTTATTTAAAAGGCAGCAGGTAGAGGGAGCTGCAGTTAGCTTGGAGTGTCTCGATTTGATTTGACCAGCACAGCAAAATGGTAGAAAGGATGCTTCCTAACTTCTACAGTACTGTCACAGCAGACAGTATCTGATGGGGAGACACCTAGTGTGTATGAAAATGAGCACTGGAGTCATTTTATATATGGAGTCGGTTCTTACATTTTAACTGTAGAAATCAGAAGTTAAATCAGTTCATTTTATTTTAATAATAAGCGATTATAGTCAGAAAATAAAAGTAATATTTGTATTGCTATTATAAGAAACTGTCAGAATAGCTTTAAAGCTATCTAACAGCTACAAGTCTGTAATAAATTGTTTGCACACGGGATTATTGTGAGTACAGTTTCTACAAACATGAAGTCACAAGATAGGCCCCACAAACCGGTCTTACTCTCAAATAGTCAGATTTGCAAAGCAGCTGTTGCCATTGCACAACCTGTCAGTGAAGGTCCTGATTGCTTTATGGTAATTTAACAATACTGCAGCAGTGAACTGCATGCTAGAATTTTAACACTTTCTCGTGCCCTGAAAAGAGAAAGCAGCAGAAGTGAGATTGTGTTTGTAAAAATCGAGTACAAGCTTATATGTTAGGGGAGAAAAGAAAGATCACAGTTGAAGTCAGATGCAAGAAGGGATGGGAGTCAGTTTGGAATGTGTTTATCTTGCAAAAAAAGTGTTCCTCAAAATGCTTGCTGAAGCTACCACTGGAATTTTACTTTTTTTCTAACAGGCTGTAGAGAGTATAGAGCAGGTCGCCCATCTGTGCCAATCTGAAATAGAGGAAGTTAGGAACGCTGCCCGGGAGACAACATTGTCCTTTGGTAAGTCTTGTGTTCAGCTTTCAAATATAGATTCTGAAAAGCAGCATGAAATAGGTAAAGCTTCAGGCCTGTCTGGTTTTGCACTATGTGTTGTACAGCATGAACACATCTGGGACAATGGAAATGTTTCGTGAACAGCTCTTTCATATACTGTTAAATTACTACCATTCGTAATCTTCCCCTCCTAGCTTTTGTAAAAATGACATTTGAACCTGGCAGAGTACAGTAATGCTGCTTTTAGCTCTGGGAGATTAGCTAAGATGATCTTTTATAAAGCAGAACACCAACAGAATAGTTCAGCCTGGTAGTCTGACGTAGCCACCTACAAACCAACTAGTTAGTGCTAATTTTCCTGTTCTCCACACTGCTGCATTCTGAATATTGGAGTGATCATGAGTACAGACAATATTGTTTTGTACCTGTTACTTCACCTGAATTTTGTAGATACACAAGTGGGGTTGACCTGGTAATGAAATGTCAATGTTCTTAATTTACTGCTGTGTAATATGTGTACTTCTACTAAAGGCAAAGGACCATTGTCTAAGATAAGTTTATTAAATGCTTAGCTGCTGGGAGGATGTCCACTTATCAAGGAGATGGTTAATTTCTCTGTTCTTGCTAAAAAACACTTAAGATCATGCTTAGTTCTGGGGCTCTCCAGGCTTACCTCATAGAAATACTAAGATTCATGTGTATTACAAAACAGGTTTTCCAGTTGTGATGCTCCAAATTAATGTGTTTACAGAAAGCTTGATTGTTTTTTTTTTTTTTTTTCCCCATGGTGTCTTCTAGCATTTAAAAAAAATAAAAATTATATATATATATATTCCTTTAGAGATGTGTTTGTGTTTGTTCAGAGCTTAATAAGAACTCTCAGGATTGACAAAGTCACAACAGAAGTATTTCAGTGTAGCACTTTTCTCAGGGTGTTTCTAACGGCTTTCTTTTCCTCAGCATGGGATGTATTTTCTCTTTCTCCATAGGTGAAAAAGGACGACAAGCCTTTGAGAAAATGGACAGAATTTGCTGTGAATTAAGAGACACTGTGCAGCAAGAGGCTGAAATTGAAATCACAGTATTTTAGTAGTGGAATATGAGGAGCTAAATCCTACCTTCCTCACAGCCACAGCTGAGTACTAAGGATTTAGTTTGTTCAGGGTCTGGTTTACTGACACCCTGCTATGTACATGCTGCGTACTGACAGAGTACAGCTTTGTTTCCAAAGTGGGCACAGTTTGCAATCTAAACCAAATAGACTGGAATCTCTATTTTCTTACTCTCAGCACATGATGAAATCTCAAATCCGGGTTGCCACTTGAGTTAAATCTCCATCTCATTGGAACTGGCTGCCCCTGCATGAACTAGAAGTCAAATATGATCTATTTTCACTTAAAATACTTTATTAATTTGGCATTTCTCTAAGAGGAAATAAATGATCACTCTCCTGCAGTCCATCTAGAAACTAGCAGAAAACAGCTTGCTTATATCAACTGCCACATAAATCAGAAAAATCTAGCAGCCTTATTAAGTGGCTACCATTCTTTTTTTTATATACAATTTAGTTGCAGAAGAAAAAATTGTTACTTTAAAAGCCATTTTTGGGGTAATCACTGCAACTTAGGCCAGGCTCAAGCAAGGCTTGAGAAGGGTAAGTAAGTACTGAGTGTAAATCCTCAGCAGTTTACACGGGGAAGTTATTTATCAGTTATTATCCATGTACAGATCAGACTGCCCTATGGACAGATCTATGTAAGTAAGTTTAAAAAGAAAAACAACAAAAAAACACAAAAAGCATTTTATTCCTTTAGTCATAGACCAAGGTTTTGCATAGTCACATACCCATTGTCAGGCTCCTTACTCAACACTTATTTAATGTAGTGGAGGGTAGTCACAAAGAGAAGTCTGGCTTCAGGTAAAATACTTGAAAGGGTTTGGCTTGTGTGTATATATTTTATATATATAGTACTTTTTCTATTCAGTATTTATTTGTTGGATTTCATACTTTTTTCCCTACAATTCTAATAAAACTTTTGAGACAAATTTCTGTAAGTCCCTCACGCTGGTGTATGTCCAGAGTAATGGGAACAGGGATAAGGCAATCAACCCCTCATGGCAGGTAAGATACCGTGTATTGAGCTAGGATGTGTATCAAGGAAGCATGGTGTGTATTTCTTCTAGCTATGGGACTTTCAGGCTTGCATGGGTGAAACAGGCTGGGCTGTCTGCAGTATTTCACTTGGGAACATGCAGCTTCCTGAGACACTTCAACTCTATACTCACGAGCTCTGTATAGCAGGACCGTGGTGTCAGGTCATGCTATTCCATGGCAAAGTTTAACCAAACTTAGAAGGGGCTGCTTATCTATGGTTTAACTCTGCTTTCAATTTACAGATTTATTTAAAAGCAGGGGAACAACATTTTCCTACTTTAGTAAGTTTTATGCTTCCCCCTAGCCTCATTCACCTAATCTGCCCCTTCACTACAAAGAAAAAAGAGAACGTTTTGTATATGTACAAAAAAGTTAAAGTACAGTAAAAGACAAGTAAATTCTTACAGTAATATTTAAAACATTTTCCAGTAAGAAAAATAACAAACATTGGGTTAATCCTGAGCTGCAAGTGGTTCAAGATATGAGGCCCTGGCTCTAGCACTGAGAAGACAGGAAGCGATGAGACACGTACCTTCTTTAAAAAAAGAATTTTATTGTAACAACTAAAATGAGAACTGAAAACTTGGATGGGAAATTGAAAAACTGTACAATTTTACTCTAACCTCTGAGGTCTTTGCAGTGGCTTACACAAAAGACAAGATACCTGAAAATGTATTATACCAAAACATTTAGCTTTTTTGTTTTTTATTTTTTTAAAAAAGTTTATTCTATGGCAATCTGTAAAAAAGAAAGACCTGATGAGTAAATATTTGCTTAAGGCATATAGCAGAGCAGCTCACTAACTTTCTAACAAGTTTAACATGGATATTTGTCCATTTTCCAAGAATAGGTTAACCAATACACCCACTTTGAAGTGCTACTGTATATACACACCCGAACTACTACATACATATACAAGACATCAAAACAAAAATGTTTACAGTTCAGTATTATAAGCCTTATACACACCTCACTGGTCTTGTGGGCTACTTCACTGTCTACCCCAGGACAGCGCCAATTCTCCTGGATTTGGAGCAGATGAAAGAAATAGCAAAGTACATTGGTGGAAGGCAGGGGGGGGGGTTCAAAACTTCCTCTGCAGGAAGTTTCTCTTACTAGAATAATTTGCAGAAACAGTGCAAGTGAATTATTCTGGATTCAAAGGAAGATGCTTTATTTTACTGTCAAGCCTAAAATTTAAAGCTTTCCTTCTTGGAAAGAGCATAGCTGGGGGGGGGGGGGGGGCACTATTTCAAGAACCTCTATTTTTGCATTTTTGCAGCTCAAAGCATGCTATTGAGATCTTCCAATAAAGGTTTTCTCCCTCATCCTTCAGTGCAGCTCTGCAGGCAGCACAGCAAGTCATACCCAGGAATCACTGAGCTATCACTCGCTTCAAGTGACCAGAGGTGAGGTGTGGATACGGCTTACTAAACACTCTGGAATGTCTGTACTATACTTACTCAGCTGAAATGAACCATGCTAAACAACCGGGTTACACTGAGTACGCAGAAATTCAATAGGAAGTCATGCCAAGTATTGGGCGAGTACATGTTATCTGATAAACACCAAATCAATCTATCGCTGAACGAAGAGACTTTCAGCAACACCCTTTGAACCACAGCCACTTAATGATCAGTTCATGCAAATATACTTTGGGCACATCAGTAAGCAGAAATATGTTCTTTCACCTTTCAAGCACATGGTATTTAATCAGGACACTAGAAGACTTTACATGCATTTTAATACAAATGATGTACAAATGTTGCTTTAGAACAATATTCTACCAGATGATGGAGAGAATAGTGGGGACAAAGCAATCACATACTGTATCTTAAATACACAGATGAGCCGTTATATATTACCATTTTTCTATACTCATTTTTCATGATTCCAATAATATAACTAAATATTGACTGATTACAACATTCCTCCTTTCCAGTACTGGTCTGACCAACAGTCTCACAGGTAAAGTATTGACTCCCAGTACTACCTGAGGATTTATTATTGTACTTGTGAAAAGCCCTTGATGCAAGCTTGACAGAACGCAAAATAGAAACAACTCCCACCCCCCAGTTTACCACCTTATTCACTGAAGGAAAAGAGCTACACTACAGACAGTTTTGCAAAAATAAATATGGAGTGGAAAGAGACTTACATAAGATACTCCATAGTGATGTCTGCACTGAGAGTGGTGGTTAAGTGCTATAAATCTAGAAAGCATTTAAAGATAAAAAGAACTGATTATTAACACTGTTGCAAACCAGTTGTCATGGATTAGTTTCATTCACTACGTCTTTCAGTAGTGAATTGACTCTCGTCTTCTGCCCCATGACATCAGCAAAGAAGTCTTTGCTGCTGTTGTTTAAACAATAATAATTTGGTACTAACGCGAGGAACAGCATTGGCACAGACGGTTCGGTGCAGTGCAGGCTTCCAGTCATGGTTCCACCAGTGTGCCCCAACCCTCATTTACAAGCTCTTTACATTTTCACCGAGTGGAACAACTCAGCTGCAGCACGGCACAGGACAAACCCACCCAGCTCACGTTGGGACAGCGACAACCCTGTCTGCAGAGGTGCAAGACTTACCCACCAACACCACCACGTCCCACCATCACTGAACAGTGCATCTTCAAGCCAAACTAAGCCAGTACTTTAAATCTTTGCTTTAGAAAAGCAGAACACGCAAATGCTTGCATCATAAGCCAGCTGATACATTCTCAGACCAACATGTCTTCTGTTGAGCTTTTTACTTTGTAAGGAAGCTGCCACAGCATTAATTGCTCTGGATTTCTTGAAACGCTTTCCTGTTCATTACTTGCACTGCCTCTGAGCACGTTACCTCGCCAGCTGCTGGAGGAAGCATGCTATGCCTTATGAAGCAGATGTACAGATGTAGAGTGAAACTGCATTTTACATTCCAAATGATGAGGTTTAAGAACTGGTCCTTCTCAATGCCAACCGAACAGCTGCAAAATGCTGGTGGACATGTTTTGGTTGAATTTCGTTTCCCGTTTCTCTCCCTCCCCTCACCTTCTCCTAACCCAGAATATAAAAGTAAAAACAGCTTTACAAAGGATGGTGCAATGTAAATAGACATATGTGCAAGTAGAGTGCAACAAAAGTCAATGAGAAGATACACTTATTTCCAAAAAAAAAAAAAAAAAAAAAAGAAAAAAAGAGCTTGACATGTTGGGATACCCTGAGCAAATGCAGAAGCCTGTTTCTATAAACACATGTAAAACAGTAAGCTCTTTAAGAACAGTTATGCCAAGATTAAATATATCAATACCACAGGCACTGCCCACAACTCAGTCTTTAACAGATGAAGCAAGTTACAAAACAAAACAAAAAAAACACCCAACCACAACTGCCCCCCCTCTTCCCCCTTCAAAAAGTTTACATTCTTCAGGTATGTGGGTTTATTTTTCTTTTTTTGGGAACTCATCAATATAACTCATGTATTTGGTTACAACACTTGGAGAGTACAAGCAAGTTTCACTTGTGCCTAGTTTTTCTGAAACACGAAAGAAAAAGAACTGGCTTTTTAAAAAAGGCTAAAAACAACAATGTGTTGTAATTCTATTATTTAGTTAAAAAAAAAGAAAAAAAAGAAAAAAAAAGAAAAACAGACTATTTGGCATTTTCTTTGCTTACTCCTGAATATTTTAAGGCCCTGAGATTAGAATATTATGTTCTTGGGACCACAGGGCTAGATAAAACCCTAGTGCATCAATTCTCTCTTAAGCCCTAACCAAAGTTCCGGCCTTGCAACCTAAGATCTATCTCCACTGAGACAAGGCTCCCATGCCTCAATTAGCTTTCTTTCACAGAAGCTTATTACAAACCGATCAAATCGTTGGTGTTTTCTGCAGGGTCACTCATGCTGGCATGTCCATCAATGAAAACACACCCTGTAAAAAAGATAAGCCCCTGCTGTGAGGAAGGTGAACATGCATATATTCACTAGAAATGGCTTCCAAGTTGTCATCATGTTCTCATCATCCTCTTCTAAGTTGTCCGACTTCATTGACTCTTCTTTGTGGGGCGAGAGGTGCTGATTTTCACCAACAGTTCTCCTCCGAATTTCAGTGTCTTGACTATTGCTAAAGGACAAAGAAATGAATATTCAGTACCGGATTTTGCATTTCGGAGAGAAGCCAGGCAGACTTGATGAGAGCATGGCCTCACCCACTGAACATCACAAAGGTGGAAATCTCTTGCTATCACGAGCTGCAGCTGATGACACACCAAAGACTGTCCCTAATGATTACGGTTCAGGCTGTTAAATTACAGGTTTAGAACAGCGCTTGTCATCAAAAGCCACCCAGAAAGAAAGGATAGTAAACATCCAGTCTGCACCAGATGCTCAGATTACTTATGCATTCAATCAATCCCCAGGGAAGCTCTTGCTAGGTAACCATGCTTGGGGAGTATTCTGTGCCCTTTACAGAGCCAGGTGACTTAGCTTTAATCACCACCTACTTCCATTGCTCATCACAGATCTGCCACCTGCACAGCCAGAGACAAGAAACGAACTTGTACAAAGCCACATCCAGCTTAGGGGAACATTTCTATACAGTTCTAAGCCCAGGCACCCACTCAGAAAGTGAGAAAGGGGTGGAATTGTGAGTTGCTGCTGCAACTGTAACTTCGGAAGGGTGGCTACACACATTGTGATAGCTTTTAGTGATGGAACTGATGATTTCTCCACCTTTTAACATTATCTCTGGATACTAGGCCTCCATCACGGTGACAGTATCCTGACACCCAAGGAAGCTTCTAAACTGAGCAGGAGCTTTCAGATCTACGCTGCAACTCCTATCTGAATTTAGAAAGCAGAGCACTGCCGTGCCGTGACAACCAGCAGGGTGGTGACCAGCAGGGAGATGCTTTGCATGGGGACTTCCTACACATCTCTGACAGCTCAAGTCCAGAAGGCAGCAATCTGCCGTCCCAGGCACCATGTACCCGTACCTGGGCAGGAAAAAAAAGCACACTTAAGACTGCTGCCTCTTTTTTGCTCGCTTCTGCCAGCACGTCTCCATGTCTTCCAGCCTCTCACTGTCTCATCCTTTCACACCAATCTGCCCATTACTCTCTGCTCCTTCCCCCTCCTGCCTGGCACATTTCACTTCCCTCATTTCTGAGCTCACTGTCCCAGGCACAAGGATAACAGCAGTCATCGAAAGGAGGCCTCATCTTGCAGCTGCAGCACTAGTGCGGGATGAAAGAGCTCGGGATTCAAACCCTGAGCTTTTCTAACACAAAAATATTGTGTACGATAGGGTGTAACTTAGCAGGGTAACAGGCAGATGCCCAGCCCAAACCAGCCTCTGCGATTAACGAGGAAGATGAGCAGTTCCAGAGGATGACTCAACTCCAGCCTCAGGCAAGTGTCTGTAATAAAATTAATCTAAGCCTCCGCTCTTCAGAACTGGACATCTCTTATGTTCATTTAGACTAAGCTGCACAGAGTCTTTCCAGGAAATCATTTATTCGCTGAAAAATCCAGATTTATATAGCAAATGACAAGATAACAGCTTTAGATCCATACTCCCCATTGGGCTCAAAAAGCATTAGCTGACGTCTCACATCCTAGCAAATATTCTGGTAACAGCACTGTGTTGTCACTGAAGGAAAAAAGAGGGAGGTGCTTCTGTTCTAATGTTTTTGTCTTCTGTAGCTAAGCCTCTATTCGTGCCCTATTCTATTCCCAAGTTTTCCTTTCTTTTTAGTAAAGGTATTTGTAATTTGAGTATTTCATTTTCACAATCTCCCCTGCTGAATCAAAAAAATAATAAAAAAAATTCCTGATCTAAACATTGCATCATGTTAAGTGGGGAAAGGAGACACTTCCAATTTATCTCTTTGCCTCCAGCACAATTTGGAGGGAGATAACAGGTTCAGCCTCTCTGCTCTGCAGAATTAAGGGGAGGTTTATTTTGAAGGAAGACTACTGGAAACACGTCTCACTAATCTCCCGTTTCCAGAGTCACACACTCCCCCACTGGCCTAGTCAAATAAAATATATCAAGTCTGCCAGCTGCATCTGTTAAAAGGCCTTAGAGTTCTGCAGAGAATAAAAAAGTTTGATACTGTTATTCCAATATTCATGTGAGAAGCTGAATATGTCTTCTTAGGAGACCATCTAGTGGGGGAAAATTAAACTTCCCCTTGATTATCCCTGGTGGGATTTGCCTAGCTGTTTTTGTTTTTTAATTATTATTTTCTATATATTTTAAAATGTTTATTCTTTGTTCTCTGGGGCGTTTAGTTGGTTGTTCTGAATAAAACTAGTTACCATGCAGGATGCCAGCAACACCAAGGCATTCTGACTTTAACCAGCTGCACGCTACACTAATAAGGCAGGAGTGACATCTAGTGGTTAAGCCTGTAGGAACCTTGGCTTCTTTGTTGTAGGTCAGTGACAGGTAGGAAAGTTCTGTGCTCACGAGCCCCTCTCCTCCTTTCATCAAAAGTAGCTTTGCCTGTAATTACTTTGACGTTTCTAAGTGCAACTAAAGCTAGTCAGCCTAGCTTTGAGCTACATGACTAATACTGCCACTAACTAGTGAATGTGCTCCTCTGTAACTTAACACACCGCAAGTAAATTTAGACTAAACCACCCCATTATGCCGTCACTTGTTCTTTAACTATAAGCAGGATCCCATAAATAGCCCTAGTTTATGGGTGAAGTTAACAAGAAAAAAAGCATAAGGCCTTCACTGAAAAGGATCCACCACAGAATTTGTTTCAGAACTGCTATTACACTAACTCAATCATGGGTGTTCTGGGCAGAACCTGTCGTACGAAATGCCATTTACGAGCAAGCTTCTTGTAACTTCTTAAAGCCACAAGGCAACCGGGCAGTCTTTTGGGGGCAGTTAGAGTGGGAAACTTAGGGAATTACCTGTCCGTGATCACTGGCACAGACGAACAAGCTCTGCCATCTGGAACCATCTCTTCCACAGTGCTGACTGAGCAACTGATCTCTTCCTCTGCCACTTCATGCTTAGGGAAGAATTCTGCGTGTTCGTGCATCCTTCCATTGTGCATTTCTGAGGTTCGCTTTGGTGGTCTGGGAGGTGGTGGGGTGTGTTCTGGTGGTGGGTCCAGGTCTTCATTGGAGAGCTCTTTCCACTGTTCCTTCAGGAAAAAAAATATCATGTGAAGTTTCCCATTATTTCTTTTACATAAACTACTCTAACAAGGCAGGCACTCTACAGTCTATTTCATTTATTTTTAGAGTGGCTGTTCATTTGCATCAATAAAAAGGAAAAAAAAAAAAAAAAAAGACACAAAAAACTCCAAACCTAAGCTATATCTAGTACATTGAAGACATCAGCTATGAATGCAAGAAATTTTAATCTATGTCTGGAAACTTTAAATAGCACAAAATAGAGCCTAGTTGATGGTTTTGCTTACCATAAAAGAAATATATAAGATTTAATCATAATACTTTTATACATTTTCTGGCATACTAGAAAAGTGTTCCCTTAAATGAAAGACAGCTGACGTACCCAGTCTACACCCCAGTAACAGTGCTGAAAAGCATGCACAGTGCTATCACACAACAGGACTACAGGTAGTTTTTTTTTTTTTTTTTTTTTTTTTTTTTTTTTTAAAACAAGTCAGATAGTGAAGTGTTCTATTTAAGAACCCCAGAACATAAAAATCCACTGAAGCCAAAGTTAAAGCTCCTTTCTATTCTGTTCACCCCACTTATCTGCTACAGTTAAAGAGCTGCAGCTCACCACATCTGGCTCTGCAGTCAGTACTCACTTGCACTGAAGCATCTCCCATAATGAATTTTGCTCCTTCAATAACAGCTAAGTAGGAGAAACGAAGCTGATCCGCTGTCTGTATAAGTCCCATTCTGTACTTCCTCATTTCTAGAAGAACTTGTTTGACATCCACAGAAGAAGGATCTTTCCGTTTGTCCATCTGAAGGTACAAAATGGGAAACATGCCTTAATGCTCTGATGAGATTCAATACAGTGACTCCTATACTATGTCCTTCAGACCATCCTCCATATTACAGAACTAATAAACTAATTAAAAAACCTGGTATCAGCTACTTATTTGGCTTCTGAAAAGAGAGAGATGGGATACTGGTTCCCCAAAATCTTCTTGTATGTTTTCCTTTTTTTTTTTCTTTTGTCTTTCTTGTTTTTGAAAACACAGTAAATAAAATAATTTTAAAAATGGGTATTCTGACCTAGGCCTAACTTCTGTGTATTAGTTGTTCTTGCACAGTTAATAATAATAAATTTATTAAGTTAAAATTAAAAGTTAATAGTAAAGCCAAAATCTTTCCCTACCTACACAGGGTAAGTTGACTCCCTTAAAGGAAACACATTAGATGTATTTTATACTGTTTCCGGATAGTTTACAGTATTATTTAGTGAACACCTAGTGTTTTTTTTTTTCTTAACCATAAGGGCAGTCTAGCCTTGTAAATTGCTCTAAGAACTAGAGACTTTTCTTCCCCAGGCCCCAAATGGCCAGCTAAGAATGAGCTCTGCCTTAATTTTAAAGTGGAATACAGTCCAACACAGAATAAGAGTAAGATAACGAGAAATAACATGCAAGAATACTCCAGAGAAAACACCACAGCTCTTTGTAGGCTTAAAACAAGCCATTCCTGACCGTGACTCTACTAAATAGCACATTGTCTCGAAGCAGTAGCTCTTACCAGCAGAAGACATGTATCAACCAAACAGAAAGTTCCCGATCTTCCGATTCCTGCACTGCAGTGCACCACAACGGGTCCGTACTCGGGGTTCAGTGAGCCAGATTCTCTCACTTTGAACAGGAAATTGAGGAATGAAGCAGGTGACTCCGGGACTCCAAAGTCAGGCCACGTGGTATAATGAAAGTGCAGAATCTCTCTAGTTTCCTGCGTCTGTAAGAGACAGTACTTCTGAAGTCCTTTAGCTGGGACACACAAGTCAAAGCCATTCAAAGCACAGCTGCCTACAACAACGTTCTAGTGGGCAAACAATTCCTCACGTTTATTTTCCTAGCAAATAACCTCTCATACATTTAGAAATACAGCTTCAGAATTTTGATTTTTTTATAGCTTCAAACGTTAGACATTTTTAGCTGTAAGTCAATTTCAGATTTGTGCCTTTGGAAAAATGTTAGCTTCTTCCTTTGGAAGTAACTCTGGTTTATGCAGCATGGAGGAATGTGCCACCTCGACTTTGTGTGAGATTCAGACTACACTGCTACTTCTTGTACGGTGCACCGACACAACAGCTGACAAATTCAAATAACAAAGTTCCATATTCTGAGGGAGTTTTATAGCTCCAAAGCTAATTAACTAATTACAAATAATTATCTCTGTTTTGAGCAAAGTAAAATGATGTATAAGTCAAAATGTATAAGTATGATGTATAAGTCAATTTCCTTATACATAACCCATCTTAGTTTTCTCAGTACAGTTCAAATGCTTGCATCACCACAGGCAGCTGGCACTGCCGCTGCCCAGTTTCGGATGCCAGAATACCCTTGGAAGAGTTCTCAAATGGAAGTACAAGAAACTACAGAAGCCCTTTCCACTTTCTGCAGTCAAAACCCTCGCACAATCACAGGCGTTCCTTTACAGCTTCATTCCCCACCTGAAAACTTTCTTCCAGGCCTGCTGTATCACCTCTGTTCACGCTCTCTTACAACACTGAGGTACAACAATCAAAAACACGTCTATGGCAGGTGTCATTTTTAATGCACACTGCAAACTACAACGAACAAATCCTTATTCGAGTACAATTTCATTAGTCAAATTAGCATCTGTTTTCTCACTTTTCCTGGCAGAAGGAAGCATGCAAGATGCTAACAGCTGAGCAAAGGAATGTCCGTACCTTCCAGCAGTGAGCAGTATGAGGACAGGTCAGAATTCAGGTGAGAATGTCCCAACATACACACCTAGCTCAGCACCATCAGGAACCTCAGAAATTATCTTCAGTTACCTGCATTCAGTGGAAGTTAATGGCATTCCACCTGAGGCAGTCTCACCCAGGAGCTTCAGATCAGCTCTCACTGCTCTGCATGCTTCTGTTTTTCTCTGCTCTGTTAGAGTAATGCTCTAATACACTGCAATGTTGAAAACAGTCTCATGCAGAATCATCAATTGCAGGACAAAACCTGCTGTATTTCATGACTAGCTTTTTCAAGAGCTTGTTGATGAGGCGAGTCTCATCTCAGAGGTTAAAAAATGTGATTGGTAGTAGTTTAGGTACTTACTGTAAGGTTTTCCAATTCTAGCTGTCGTACTGTGTAATACGATTTTATATCTTCAGATATCAAGGTTAGTTTTAAGTTTGTATCTTCAAAAAACATTTCTTTTTCTTCCTTCCGTGGCCAGTACTGCGCACACTTTACCTAAAAACAAGCAGGTGCCATTTATATTTGTGTAAAATGCAATAAATAACTATTCTTAAATACACATTTTCAAATGAAATTATTTCTTCATTGCTTCTATTATAAGAAGGACTAATTCCAATGTGAAGAATACCAGTCTTCCTTTATGCTGCAGAACCATGTGTTCAGTACGTTTTTTCTTATAAATCAAGTTATTTTGACCCTGACTGAAGTCACAAAGATACCTAGGGATTGTGTAGGTAGAGCTCTCTTTCTCCTACTGAAGCTGAAAGGCTGCTACAGGGCTGCACCACTGTGGAATCTAATCAAAATCAAAGTCATTATTTATTTTGGCCTGTGCCAGACCAATCATAAAAACCAAAAAATTTAATAATTTTCTAAATATAAAAGCTGTTGTAACACTCTGCCAAGATCTGAATTTTTGTCTACTCTGCATTTTATGCATTGACCTCATTGAAACATTTCCATTTCAAAAGAAGAGATGTTAACAAGAGCAGAATGTACCATAAAAAAATATTATGAATTCCACAAAGAAGCTACGTACAGAGAATTGCAACATTACTAATTTGCAAGTATAACATCAGATGAGATTTTTGGTTACTTCATTCATTTACCACAAAAATAAAAACAGCACTGAGATCATTTTAATTTTACATGGCACGATTTAAGAATAAAGGGCCAAACAAAAAAAAAACCAACCTGCATTCAGCAAACATTCCTATTTCTCACTGAATTTCAGTTTCACGGTAAAGTTTTCCAGAGAGCTTAGTTTTGCAAAGGCTGCTACATGCTAGAACCTTAAACGAGTCAGTCAAACAGACAAGTAGCACATTTTGTAGCGGTGTAGGAAAAAACAGAACCTAAAGAAACTCATCAGTAACAAGAATAGGGAAGTCTGCAACCGAGTTTATGACCATTAAAACTATGGATATGATGCTGGTGAGAACTGGCCTGCTATTTCTGCCATTAAGCACTGCTTCTCTGAAAAGAGATTATGACCACCACTTGTCCATAGCTAAGCTTTCAATGGGAATGGATTGTTGGACATGGTTAGAGTGCAAATAATATAGATTTAATGCTGAAATGTAAAAACACCGATAAGAGAAGAACAGCATTCTCACCCCAGGATAATTTCTGACAGCATTTTAATGAATAAGAAAATCCTTCAGTATTTTGTTCAGTGGTACATGAATTCTAGTTTTGCCGAGACAAATTCTAATTTTTATTGAAAATGTATCCTCTGGCTTATCAGTGTATAGAACTCGATTAAAATTCTCTGCACTTTTATGGATATTAAAGTTTATGAAACAGCAACTCGCTTTGTGTCTAATTTCTCCACCAAGTGTGTCTGCAAACAATATTTTGTTGTGCTCCACTGTAGGTCCCCCACTGCTTTTTGCTGAGAAGTGTTAGCAGCCTGTCCCAAGGGATCACAGTAATTCGTTTTGTTCAGAACTATGGACATTGCAGAGAATGAGTGGGAATGGCTGGAAAGGAGAAAACTATTGAAAACTATGGTTACTGCATCTCTTGAAGTTTCACTTACACTAAAAAGGAAAAGCAAGACACTTGATATCAAGACTGCATTTCATTAAAACACAACTGATTGCACAAGAATTCTTTCCTGACTATGCAAAACCGTGTACCACCCAGTTATCACTGGTAGATACCCAGCATACCCAGCACCCCTACTCTGAAGTGTCTTTATACTGACTGCATTGTGATGTTTAACTTCAAATTGTGCGTTTCTGTCAGTTTTTAAAACCGCTTTTGTCCCAGATTTGCACAGATTTACCAAGTCTACTTCAGGACCACGGGATGGCAGCTGTGGAGTTAGCATATGAGCAAAGCTCCGAACCCACGGATGAAAAATTAATTCCATGCTTGATGGTTCCTGTCTTCACCACCACCAGAAGGGCTGAGGCATTTCCTCTCAAGACAGCAGCTACTCTGTGTGCCAGAGGAACCATCCCTTTTTATCTATCAGAAGGTTAATTACTTAAAATAACCCTGATTGTTTGTTCACCTATTGTTCCCCTTCATCATTTGTCTGTCCTGCCTAATGTAAACTTCCTAAAAGGTCTGGACAGACCCAAGCCCTCTGCACTTGTCCTAGCGAGCAAAGCCTTGGCTGAACAGCAGGTTCCCTATCTCTGACATCACTGCTTCAGACAGACACCAGTACAAGTACTTTTGATTGTAAAACAATGACCCTGGAGGAGAAACAACATACGTAGCAGGTAAGTTTAGAAATCAGAGCTCTTACTGCATGAAGGAAGCCTGGAGTCAGAGGCCCTGTAATTACTCTAAAGCTGTTTCATACTGCTTCTGAATGAGTGCTTGGTGTGAATAACCTTTGACAGGCTGACTGTGCGTGCAAGGAAGAGTGAGAACTACATTCAGATACCTAGGTTAGCAGTAGAGAGCAAATATTTATTTTTTGTGGAGAATTATGTTGTGTTTGTGTCTTACTTCAGCCAAATGCAGAAGAAATTAGGACCTGTAATTACAAACAATAGTTTTCTGGATTTATTATTTCACCAAGTACCCAACCCTAAACACAATTTGTTAGATAAAATTACTTACAGTCACCTTTTTTCCCCCCTTCTATTACTGTTCTTCACCTTTTTTTTTTTTTTTAATTTAATTTAAACCAAAACATGCAATGAACACACAGCTCAAACCAGATAAATACTTACGGATCCCTTTTCCATCACTCTGTTCAACATGACAACACCACGGCTTTTCTGTTCCCAAACCATCTCCCAAAAGTGACCACAAGTATTTGGCAAAGGTCCCTGCAGAGACAGAATCCCCAGAAATAAGCGTTATTCTCTGTTAAAGTCAGAGTAATGTTCTCCAGTAAAAGTTACTGCCCTAGGCAATAAATTTAGGCAAGAAGTAGTAACAAGCAACTTCTAATTTCAAACTGGAAAAAAAAAAAAAAGAAAAAAAAGAAAAAAAGTAGTGATATAGCTTTAATTTCCAATTTCCCACTATGAATTCACCCCATGAAAGCATGATTAATCTTCCCTACACACACACATAACAAGAAGACAGAAGTAGTCTCATTTGCAAGAAGAGAACTGGGAGCGAAAATTGCTGAGAGAATTTTCTTAGGCAAGTAAGCAAAAGTAATGGGGAAATAACTTCCCATTGACTAAGAGCAGAATTAACGTATACATTTACCTCTTCTGCAATACATCATTGTTATTCATAATACTTGACAGTCCACTGAACAGAGAAACATCCGAAAGACAGAAAAAATGCCAGATCACTAACAAGTTATATGGTTTTGCAGAATCTTCATGGATGTGCTTTTGGACTGAACAAAATGATAATTGCTTTTAAAGAACTACTGTCTACTTAGAATTTCCTTCTAACTTTATGGTTTTGCTTCGTTCCTTTGCTCTTCTCTACTTCAAAACCATTGTTCTGAACTTTGGGCAACACAAACAAACCTCTCACATTTGCTGTCCACCAAAAAGCACTGCAGGACAGCGCCCTCAAAAAGCCAGTCAAAACCATTAAATATTGGATCAGGAAAGGTAGCTGTATGTGGAAAAGTCAGATATGCTGCTAAGTAGCAGCAGTTCTTCCTTTCAACCCAATGATCAGCCTTCCCTCTCCTGAGTAAGGAAAATAAAAGCTGCACAGAAAAATTTTCATATTGAATGCTCCACTGTCTGCTTCTTCATTACAGATTTATCTTTATTCTCTAGAAACAGGAAGGAAGAGCTTCTGAACTTTACTTGAAAATATTAATCCCAGTCTACCTTTATCTAAAATGTGGGAGGAAGGAAAAGAAGAGTCAAGATTAAAAGCCAGGACTATTTCCAGGGAACTGAACATTTAGGACAAACAAGAATTCCAGCACATTTGCCAGCTCTCAGAATAAGACGACAGTACCTGGGTGTTTTTGAATGTGCTACATAATTAGGTGGGGAAGTCACAGATTCAGTGAAAGACAGCAACTTTCCCTCGGCCAAATCCCCATCACTGAAGTCTGCATTCATGGCTTTCCTCTTTCATGTTGTAGATAAAAGCATCAGCACTGCCCAGTTTAGACATTTCAGGGACCATGTCATTAGCAGGTACACTATTTGTGAATGCCACACTAACATATTCACAAGGACATTTAACGACAGGCCGTAGAGCGCACTGCCTCTTTTAAACTAAATGCAGTTAGGCATTAGGAAATCCCTAGCATACTTTTATCTGTTAGGCTGAGTGGGGCAGAAGTTATATAATGTGTTATATTTAAGTATGTTTGAACATCTTTAAGTCCATACTTAGAGTTCTTCTGTAAATGCAAAACCCTTCCACTAAGCAAAGCTCACTTCTGGTCAGAAAATTTATCAGACAATTTAAGATTGTAATGGTCTGAAGTCTTTGTGCTGGCCTTCCATGTAGGAGAAATGTGATATATTTCAACCTCATCTAAATGTTGTTTATCATAAACCAACACATCATAGGCAGATTTCTAGAAGCATGTTGGCTTCTGTTCTATAACAAAACCTAGGTAGGCCTAAAGTCAGATATACAAAGGGGCCAAAACACACTACAAAAAGTCTGTCAGTGATGATGCAAAGGAGGAAAAATGTGTAGCATTTTTGTAAAATTGTTCCATGTACACAGTATGTTTATATAGACACAGAGATGTTTGCATAGACTTATCTAATTTTAAAATAAAGTAAACAGGCATGAGGTTAAAGAAATCCTACAAGAAACAATCCCAATCACCATATGATTTTTATTATCCACAACCTGCAATTACCTGGGTGAGGATGTAGCTCCTTTGGGCCTCTTCCATTTTTATCAAACTAGCATTGATATAGTCATTGTCACCTTGGTTTAGCTTAATTCGACTGTGATCAACTGCAGCACAATTAGAAAAACACTGGTTAATGTATAAGGCACAGAGCACAGTCCACGCACAGATCATCAAATGTTATGATCAAAAAAGCTGAGTTTTCCCAAATAATCAAAAGAGCTTAATCACAGCACCAAAGTGTTCTCTGGTACTTGTAACTCTAGAAGTGCAATACAGCGCCTACAAGAACAGCACTGCACCAGAGCACTGATGGCAAGTCACAGTCCATCTTCTCAGAATACGCTGGAGGAATAGAAGTATTTGCATCTGAAGTGCTCACAGTGGTAATGAGCAAAGCAGATCACACTGACCTATTTGTACGGTTATCCAGTTACTGTTTTTAAATAAATCTAGTTACACAATTGCTTATCTTTAGAAGCTTAAACATTCAAAATAAGCTTGTTCAAGGCTGAGAAAGGTTTGCCTAAACATATATTGGACAAACAGAACAGAGACTTCTTACTCTTTCTGTAGAGATTTAGCGACTTTTCCCAACCCAACCACAGTTTAAAATAGAAAGAACAATTAAAAAAAAAAATTACAGTAAATGTAATTTCACTGCTCTTTTGTTAGTTTCAGTTTGCTCTACGTAGAATAAAAAAACCACAAACCCAAGAGTTTCTACATTTTGCAAGAAAGGCAGATTGGAAGTAGTATTATCTAAAGGCAAAAAAAAAAGAACCATTTGTTACTCACAACCCCAAATATCAGAACTGCTTAGTAAGGCAACCTACGTGCAACCTTATTGTTTCTACAATTAACCTGAAGACTTAAGTAACTTCAAAGCACTAAGTATAAAATTTTGCTGGTACACAATGAAACTAGTGCCTTTGAGCAGAATATAGGCATTTGCCCAAATACACAGAAATTCTATAGGTTGTGTTTAAAACAGGTAGCAGTGCTGCACCCTTGAAGAAGAGGGAATGAGTCCTGGGTGTTGTCATTTAGTGCAGAAAAGGTAGTTTAGCAAACCAGCTGTGAACTTTCTCTAGTGTCCAAAATATCAAATATTATTCACTGATCATTTGGCTACAGTCCTGTACCCCTCTGCACTCTGTGATTTCATTCCTGCAGTCTCTCTTGCACCTCAGAAGTCAGCATGCCAGGCACAGGCAAGTCTGAATGTTAGTGTCTTTCTACTCAGGAACATGGAAGGAAAGACAGGCTGCAACTCTGAACTGAGCTGTCACCACTGTGCTGGGTACAGAGGACACATGCTCAAAGATGCACGGCCCACCAGAATTCACCAGAACGTGCAATGTGCAGTGATAATCATTTCAGAAACACGTCTCACACTAGTATCACCATCCTTGCAAACTTCCTGTTTTCTCTGTTCCAGATAGCTTAGGATTTATTTCCAGAGGTCATATGCTTTATGCAAGACTTCCCCATCTTCCTATAGCAGCATTTATGCTATATGGACTAGAAGGGTGCTGTAGTAAATATACTGCTATAGAAAGGATACTTCCACTTTTATTAATGCAATTTCAGCCACCATTCTTCCCTAGCATAAGAATTCAATGGTAAAGCAAGTTCCTTTTTTCAGTTTTCTGCTCAAGAACGCAGAATTAGTCAGCTGCTACAGTACAATCCTATGGATATAATGGCATCCTGTGACATCCATATTGTAACCAAAAATATTAACGAAATGAATTGACTTGAATGCATACGCATCTAACAGAAATCTTGTTCTTACATGGTGCTATTACAAGTCATTAGAGGTCAACTGTCTGTTGCAAACAATGGAAAAGAAAGTGTACTTACAGGGGCTGACATCTCTGTACCTATTTCTGTTTTTGTTTCGGGGATGTTTGGCCACTTTACATGGAAAATCACTGGCTTCATGCCTGATGTCCTGAAACAAAACAACAAAAAAATAAGTCTTAGATATGAACCCATCTAATATCATCATGCCATTTTAAGCTATTTTCAGACAAACAGGCACTTGACCACAAATTTTAACGTGTGAGAGCTTTAGACAGTATGCACTCTAGGATTCAAGTTAAAAACTGTGTTTAAATTTATCAGGATACAACACTATTTGTGTGTTAATAATATTATTAACTTCCCCAATAAAGTAGTAAAACATTTACCAGACATTATGCCTTTGCACTCCCGATGGAACAGGCTCTCTGACCCAAAGCACTTTCATATAAACTGCTCTATGCTATTGTTTCCATTATCAGTGGAACTATCATGTATTTTTTCTGTCTCATCAGGAATTAGAAAATATTCATTATGATAGAAAAAACACATCAACACACATGGAGTGGTGACTTGTCAACAACATGCTACAGTCATGCCTTTCTAGGATCATTTACAACTTGATCTTATCAGCAAGATGCCATAAAGCTGCAAATGGCAAATACTATTCAATTCACATGCTCAACTAAAACATATGTACCGTATAAAGTATATATTTAGGGTTTCTTCTCCTTCTCCCCCCCCCAATAGCTCAACTATCTGATACAATTTCAAAAGATAGAATAAAAAGAATTCTGCTGTCCCTGGATATTAGCCTCAGTTTTAACACAAGCACAACTTCACAGTGTGAATAGATACTGGGGAAGTATGAAATTCTTAAGAATTGTAGTACAAGGGGCTTTATAGTGACATTGTCAGATGTAATTGAGATTAATGAAAACTAAAGAAATGGATATACTGTAGAACTGATATTTTGATAGCATCATTAGGTTTAAGAAATCTTAAGACAGATACATTGTGCACATACATGGTAAGAAAAAAATAACCTGGCCCGGATACCATTGAAAAATCACCATTAGTAACAAACTACTGAGCTAAATTCATCTCCTTTTGCAGGATGAAATTTACTTTGTAAAATAAACGTAACCAAATCAAGCCAAGTTTTATGTTAATTAAGTTATTTGTGCAGACACGTATGTACACAGTGTACAACACAGTGTTGATCCACACATCTACAACCACTGACAGAAAAGAGGTTTCTGTGCACGTAAATCTAGCGCTCCTGTAGGGCTGCTGGTAATGTACAGACCACTTGCATAGGAAGGCTGGGCACTCCTCCATTACCAGTTTCGCCTTATCTCAGGCTCTGGTTTAAATTGTGGTAGCCTTCCAACATCAGAGCAGAAGGATTTTACACCAGCTCAAAAGCTAATTCCTAAAACATAGGCCAAACACGACTCTTTTTCTGATCGTCTCTGTTTTGCATAAATAATTATTTATAGTGATTTTTATTATATTTTTGGAGGCAGGCTATCTGCTGCAGCTTATTACTTGTTCATTTTTCTACCCCATTATTCAGGTATGTACTAATTGATACTGAATTTCACATGTAAAGCAAAGAGCTCTATTTTATATATACCTGCTCAAAATTAGTTCAGTATTCTGAAATGGCTCCTCACTGAAATAAGCCATGACATCAGCTGCTATCTTTTTATAACTTAACACATGGCTGCCAGTATTTCTGCTTATGAAGAATGCAGTCTGGAGAATATGATCTTGACTGCCACAGTCTAATATCTCAAACATGAAGCAGCTAAAATGGCTGTTTTCAGAAATTCGTCTCCGATGTTAGGTTGGTGGCTTTGTATTTTGCAGGGGTTTATTTTTCCTATGTACTGACTGAACAGGATTAATAACAGACAAAAACAGGGAACTAAGGAAAAGTGGTCTTCTAGATCTCTAACCACATTTCCCACAGAGTCTACATATTTCTTTCTTTCTTTCTTTTTAAGTGTAAAACAGTCCCACAAAGTACAAAAAACAACACTTAGGATCCACGTTAAATATAGCAAAATGCAAACAAAAAAACCTTGCTGTAAATACTGGGTTAAATTAGCAGCAGCACCCATCTACACTGTTTCATTTCACAGCATTAACAAATTGGAAAAGAACTGTCCCCTCTTCAGAAAAGGAAACAGATCAAATGCTGCATTACAGAAATGAAATGATGCAAAGGAATTCTAATATAAAATTATTATACTCGTGTATATGCATTTAAACACTACCTCCAGAACATGCTCCCAGCCTCAGAGCTCTCCACATTCAGATACCAACATCACACATTTAAGGATCTGACTTTTTATTGTCCAAGGAGTAGAGATTTGGCTATTAACTCACTGCCAAATACTATTTTTTTTTTTAAGATGCCAAAAGTACAAAAAGAATAAATGAATTCTAGACTCCCGTATGCCTATAAGAAACAAAAAGAAAGAAATTACCCATATGCCTTCCAGAAACACAGGCAATTTTTTAAAAAAATATTTTTTCTGAAGCATGTTGCAACATATAGAGGAGAAAATTAAAGGGTGGGAGCGAGGGGGAGAAAATGAGGGACCTAGATATGGCACCAGGCAACCCACTGTTGTATGAAAATCCAACTAGCATACAGAAATTCATTTCTGAACATGATACCAATAAAAACGAAAATCCTAGATGGCATGCATGCCTGGATCTCTGTGGTTAAATCCATGTCTGAAAAGACTGGGCATACTCTCCTCAGCAACATGGAATAACAGTGATTTTTTTTCTCTCTCTTTTTTTATTTTGTTTAAAGCTACAGCAGTTGGTAGAACATCTTCTGGCAAGAAACATAGACTGCTTCCAGGACATTAAGATGACTTCAGTGGAAATCAGATGGCCTTCAACAGAGATTACTGGAAGAAACATTCTAGCGACCAGTTCTGTAAAATGGCCACGTTACAGGCTCCCTTGGATGCTTCTCAGAAGCATCTGTGATTGCGGGAGTCAGCTATCAAATTAGGTAATTACGCAGTGTTCCAGAACACAGCAGTAACAGCACCACAGGATCTCCTGCTGGAGAGAGCAGGCTCATTCAAAGCATGGGAGCACTGTGCCACGGGCAGCCTGAAGCCAGTGACGCTGCAAGAACTGAAGTTAGTCGGGGATGAACACAGGGATTGATAAGGTTACTTATCGCCTTCTTGAATCACAGTCACACTGCAGAGATCCTGCCATTTAAAAAGGAAGCTCGACATTTCAGTTAAAAGGTCGTGCAACACAACACTTGATAAAGAGGAAGGGCTAGAACTGAAGTCAGTTTTCCAAAGTCAAATGCCTCTGGTTTTGAGCATGAGTCATCCTCTGCCACTCAGCTCCTGGTTGTAAGTCCCGGACCCAGTGCAAATACCCCTAAACATCGCGGAGTGGAAAGAGGAAGCTTGCCGAGGCGCTGGTTTTCAAACGGAAAGTTCTCATTGCTGGTTGTTTGTAGCAGTGACCGGGGCAAGAAGTTCTCCAGTGCTCTTCAGGAGACGGTTGCTCACAGCTGCACGATGGGCCCCACGAGGCCTGACAGCATCCCACTGCCTGACACAAAGCCCAGGCACAACACAAGGACGGGTGACCGAGCTGCTCAGACACAAGGTCTCAGTGTGGTGATGGTGTCCTCGTGTCCCAGACACCTTCAGCAGAATGGGGTGCTCATGGTGGCCAGAAGGCCTGCCCCAGCCTCCCTTCTGAAACCTCCTCTTAGGAATTCCCTCCGCAGCCCTTTTTTTTCTGTTCCTCTCAAACTTCAAAAACTTCCCCTCATTTCAGCCTGTTAACCCCAAAATAGCCAGAGTCCCAGGTCTGCCAATTCCCTCCACCCCATAAGCATTTTCTGTCATCTTTCTGCTTGTCCTTGCTGCCACTACTCAGCCCCGTGCTGGATTTGCCACGTGTGAACTGGAGCACAACCCCGCTGCTTGACCACGCTTTCCTCCTCTTCTTCAGACACCAACAGGAGGTTATAAAAAGAGCAGATCCACCTCAAAATCTTCCAGAAAGCATTAGGTAAGACCACACCAAGAGGCATTCATGACATCAGTCATTCAAGCACTGCAATTTTCAGCGATTTTCACGTTGGTATTTCCAGTGGAGCAGCTGCGATGCGCAGGCCTGAAGGGTCTTCGGATTCAGCGCAAGGCTCCCCGGAAACTCTGCAGCAGGCCTCAGCCCGATGGCACTATTTTATTGCCCCATAAATTCTGCAGTAGCTCAGACTAGGCGATAATGATATACTGCCATTTTAACAGTTCTGTTCCTACGGGAAACAGCAATTGCCAAGATCTTATCACGAGCTACAAAGGCACCCGGTAATATATCTGCTGAGCCAGTCACACTAAGGAAAGCAATTCACAACAAGTATATAAACACTTAAATAAAAAAGCAATTTTAGCTTAAGAGCTTAAGAAAAAGAAGTTTCCTCTTAAAGCTAGCGTTGAAAAAAAATGACTGCTATAAAAGGTAAGAAGGTTTTAAAAAAAAATAAAGTGAAAGCTGCTGTTTTCTAGGATGTCATTAAGGGCTGATTTCAGAATAGAAAACCCTACTACAATTGTATGATGTGGCAAAGACCTGTACAGAAGTCCGCAGGAACAACAGGTACTACTGGAGGATCAACAACCAACAGCTACTTTACACAAATGGGAAAACATCTTTAGTGTGTGAGGGAGCAAATTTACTCACTGAGAAGCAGGGAACTGAGTCCTTCCTTGCAAAGACATGAAGTGTATGTAGATCAACACTGCATGTAAGCCAGTTTGACAAGTAAAACTGAGCTGCTTATCCCTTTGTATCAGGACATTTGGATGGGGACAAGAACAGGGATATAATTTCTAGGTAACATGAAGGTCATCAGTGTGCATCTAAAGACCACATAAAGACCAGACAATCACATAACAACAAGCTGCAGAATTTCAGCCAGTTTAGTGAAATAAATGTAGAATTTAATTTCCTTTAAAAAAAAAAAAATGTATCTAGTCTCTCAGTTTTGCTTTCAAGAAAAAGATAGCACTATTGATTTGCCTATTAATCTGCCTCAAAAAAAAAGCCAGTGGGCTGGTATGCCAAGCTTCTTCCTGAAGCCAAGTAGCATGGAGAGAGAGTGAGAAAGAGACAGGCTTGTTTAAAGTTCAACAACACTATTACGTGAGTTAAAAAATTATATATATATAATCACACACTTGCAACATGGTTTTCCTAGAAAGCCCCTTGCTAATTCAGCACTATGTGGGCAATCTGGAACAGGTTGTAGCAATGCAGCGTAAGCAGGGCTCCTGACACGGCAGTCAGCTACTTGTAGGCACGGAAATAACCCCCCCCCAAGAATGTAAACTGGGCACGATCATGCTATTAAATCATATCAACACTTGGGAAAGTGTACTAATTTCTTCTGTGCCCATGTTCACCACAGATTCCTTCTCACCACCGACTAGTTTCAACGCACCTGACTGTAGAAATTTAAGGATCAGGAAAGTAAATCCTGCAGCACTTCACTGCACCCACCTCCTCGTGGTAGGTAACCAAACACTAAATGGTCAATTGAATGCCTGAACCCAAACAGTTGAAAGAACAATGAAACTTGCATACATACTTCTAGAAGTGAGAAAGTACTAACTTGTACCGTTTTCCGATTTTAACAGTACTGTATTTATTTTGTGTGTTGTCAGAAGGAAAGCATTGCTGTAGAACAAATGGCTGCAATTCTGAAGAACTCAGTTGAGCTTCTCATACTGCTTCAGGGCCGTTATCTGCAATGAGCAAAAGCTGATTTTTCAATTCTGATTTTTTTCTGAAGGTTACAGCAGAGATTGGGTTGCTTGTGCCAAGCATTGTACTAAACTCTAATATTTGGTTAAAGAATTACATGAGGCTTCTCGAATTTCAGTAAGTTCAAAATACAGTTTGTCCTTGAAATTTATGACCCATAACAGAAGAAGTTCAGAGTAGCTGGCAGGAACACTCTACTTCTGCTGTTTTGTAGCCATGTACTCACTGCCAAAACAGGAAACAACTGAACGGAGGGTCAGTATAAAAAAATAACTTAAGTTTCCTTCTTCTCCATGTCCATCTCTATTTTTCCTCCCAGACATTCAATCTGCTACAGAAGTGCATCTTAGACATTACTGGAAGGACAGAGACTTTTGAGAAGATGAAATGGCTTTTCTTGACAGCTGTTTTGAAGAAGCAAAGCTTTACTATCTTTATCATCAAACAAAGTCAGTGCCAGGAAATAAACCACAGTCCTATTAGAGTGTCAGAAGGTTCTAAGTCAGTTACTCATCTCCTATAAGAAAAATAAGAGACAAGATCCAAATCTTGACTTACCCAAACACAGAGGTCTTCAGATAACAAATTTTGGTTTAACCTCATCTCAAATAAACCGGTGCATCCAACAGCCTGGACACCTACAGAACTCCCCAAGGAATTTAGGCTGTGTAGCAAATCCAGACCTTAGTTTGTTTGCGGTATGGATTCTGTATGAGTTTAAAACATGTAATTACAGGCTTCGAAAACTGACAGCTGTGGTTATAAACAGAGTCCTCCTTTCCTAGTTACCTAATACTTCATCCCAACATCTCACAAGCCACCTAATGGCATTTTTGCTTTTACAGAACACCTACCACAAAAAACAAGGTAAAGACTAAGTGTGTGGACTTCGTAGGCTTCAGGGTGGGTGGAGAGGAAGGAGAGAAAACATAAAAACTGAAAGTATTAGAGGTGAGGAAGGGACAAGAAAAGCTTCTTCTCACACTTTCTTTCTCACACTTTCAACATGCCGCATATTAGACCAGCTGCAAATGACAGGTTGCAAACTGGAAACAAACGGAGGAGAGAAGCCCTTAGAACCACTGCAGGTAGTTTAAAGTTTCTCAAAGGGATCTCTGACTTCATGAACTAGGAACTGTGGAATGACTTTTTATTTATACTCACTCAGAATCTTCTACAATCTTTCAGACACTACATAGTGTTAACAGTCTCAGTACTAGCTGGGCTAAAAGCATGAAAAAATGCATGACTTTACTGTGACCCCAAATTCTTGCATCATGTATTAGCACCAGTTAATCTTCGAACAAATGAGCTTATTTCATAGGAAAAAAAATTATGGATAAACAACTTTAAGGCTCTCTTGTTTTTGAGTGTCCCCTTTTCTGCAAGGTATACAAAGAGATGGTGACTTTCAAGATACCTACGTCAGTATCACTCCTTGCTCACTGATTGTTCACTAGCACATTGTTCACTTTTATGGTCATTAGTCACTGATCAGTCACTCTTTTTTTTTTTTTGTTAAATCAAGAAACCTTATTTTTGCTCTAGCTCTCCCCCAAAATCATGCAACTATTTTCAAACACTTGCTAGACTTTGAAATACTTAAATTCATATACATGGTTCTCAGAAAGCAGCTCAGATCAATACACCAATTAGAAAAGCTTCACGTACAAATCCAGAAAGCCCAATTAATTTATAAAGCTCAGTGTTCTGTACAGAAAATGTTGTCTCTTCAAAGGTTTGCGATAGGATAACCTTTTGTTTAAAGAATTTCAAGGATTGTGCTTGAACAAAGATAGAAGACCAGATGAAAGCCAGTTAGTCTGCTTTGCACAGCCAATACCAACAGGAACAGCCAGCATGCATATATGGATTTCCAAAATTTACTATCTGCCGCATAGAAATAATTTAATTTGTAAAATTTGTCATTTGTAATTTAATTTGTGAAATTCTACATTAAGATTAAAGCTTCCTAATTGCTATCCAACAGCAGCCAACTGACATTACATCTCTCAGCAACCAGAGTTGCCTACTACAACCTACTACAAGATAGTGGAAGGCAACACCATGCTGACGTGGTTTACTCTGTTAGTTTTATCCTAAAAAAGCCCTTTGTTAAAAGGATAAAAATTTAATAACTGCATAATCAAAACTAAGTAAAAAAATGCATTTTCCATTGCAAACAGAAAGAACTGAGACAGGAGAAAAAGCTCGTCTTGTTCATATCTAAATTTTAACAGAATAGATTCAAAAAAGATGGAAGGAATAAATTAAGTATTACCCTTTCAGTTTTTAACTGTTTCAGGAACTATCATCAGGTGGTTCTTTATGTGTCATGACTGTGCAGACATATGGATAGCTTATTCTTGGAGCCCTGGAAACAGGTTACTCTACCAGGTAGCGGCTAATTTATCTTCAGAAGAACTAGAAAAATTACTGAAATAAAGACAGGAAGGCAGCGAGAATTCTTCTTCTCTATAAGCACAAACCAGTTGTAAACTTCATCACCATTACAGGAATTACCCTGAATCATTCTTATTCAGATTTAAAATCTCATCTTTAGAAAAACTTTAAGAGGAAAAAAAAAAACTTTATTATTTTAAGTCATTTCAAGTGATATCTAAAATATCGCTCATGCTTTGTTAATATCAGAAGTTTTACTTTAGGCAGAAATCAATATGCAGAAAGTGAATCAGTTCTGCCACACTTCCTGTAAATTGATTTCAGTACACTGAAACAAGTACATTTAAAAATTTGAAGCACAAGAAGGTTCCTGTAAATGAACACAAGCACATAGTTCCATTTTCTAACTTACCGTCCTCGCCCTCTACACACAAAGTGCGTGTGATCTGATCTTTATAGGTCTATAGCGTGTGCTCTGCTGCAGGGACAAAAACTTGCCAAAAATTTACTCCCAATTCCTGTCAGCTGTACAGCAACCTTAGCGAGCAATGAAAATCATTACTAGGTCTGAAGATGTCTTTTCCCTCTCTGTTCTGACAAACTGCTTCCTTAATTTTGATAGAGACATCAGCAGGTTACCTGTGGGTTTGCATGCTGCTGGGATGGGTTTTTTCTAACTGCTTTTAAAGCACGTCTTTCCTAAGGAACCTACAGTTGCTGCCATCCTCTCATATTTCAGACTTACCGTAAGATTTATTCACACATTTAGGAAAACGATACCCAGATCCTTAATTGAATTGTCATTTCAGAATTTAAGCTTGGCCTGGCATCTGAATGACTCCAGAGAAATATCTTGGCTCCAGCTAGTGCACTGCAGGCAGCCCCCCCCCGGAGCACCACCACCACCCAAGTGGCAACAGATTTGATGCCTTCTCAGGTGAAAGCTGCACAGGTCTTTCCGATTCTTGTTCCGTATCTCCCCTTTTTGATCCCAATATATGTCTGCTCCAAGACTTTTCATTCTGAACACATCAGAATTGGGCATGTGGGCACACTGCCAACTAAGTAAGTCTTTAGAATATCTGGCATTTTTATTACTACTGTTAACAAGGAATTTGAAAGGCTCCTAGTACAATACTAGGTATTGTACCAACACAGAAGGACATTACTTCTGCCTAAGGAGAGACTCCAGGCAGTTGTTTAAACTAATATTTGAACTACTGTCGCTGTTTAAAACTCCCTAAATCAATTTACATCTATTAACAAGATCATCTTGTGAACTATAACCAAAGTACTACAATTATTAAAGTACCCAGCGCACCCACACACAGATTGTGCTCTGTGGTCTTGATGAGTAATAGCACACTTAGCAGGTTGGAAAGCAAGCAGCCCTGCACATCTGAGGAGCTCAAGTTTGAGCCTTCCTACTAAGCCGTGTTTAAGTTGTTGTTTTTGTTTTGTTCGTTTTTTGGTTTTGTTGTCATTAAAAAGAGACTTTGTTTTATATTAAAACATATTCTTCACATTCACTGAACTACAAACGAAACTTGTCTGTGGTATTTGTGTCCTTTCACCTTTTCCTGGAAAGTATGTTGACTAAAAGCCAAACAAACAGCACAGCACTTTAGCTGCTTAATAGACAAACACTGCAGTCATTTTGCTCAGGACAAATATTTTAAAGAAACAAAATGAAATCCCAACTGCTAGATTAAACAAACAAACAACCAACATGTGCCAACATTTGTGTATTCACCTTATCAGCAGTTTGAACGTACACAGTTGCAGAACTGCAGCACTATTTTTTATCCTTTAGGTAGATGACAAGTTAAACATATCTAGCTTACCAAGCTGTGCTTTAGAAGTATCGGTCACATTACCAGGAGATTAGTCAAGTCACGACATGATGGACTGTCTGGGTTGGAAGGGCCTTCAAGGATCACCCAGTCCAACGCCCCTGCCATGGGCAGGGACTGCCCTGTGCTCCCTGTGCTGCAGCCACGTACATTCCTCAGGAACTACCACGACCTTTTAAAACAACAGCTGTCACGGAGAGAAGGACAGGCTATATAATTCCCAAGTCATCTTAAGTTTGTCAAAGTCACTTTCAAATTAAGCTATCATACGCGAGATACAAATCTAATCATCTAGAACAGGTCACAGAAATTGCCAGAGAAAAACAAAGTCAGCACAAGCAGAGCTTTTCAGCAAGCCATCGCTCCAAGTTTGAAAGGACAAGATGCAGTTTCACCGTGGTGCACTTCAGTAGCATGGCCCATACAGCTGATTTCCTGATGCATTTATGGAATTACCCATGAAATCATAATGCAAATCAGGCCTTCCAAAGCAGTGGGATTCCCCAGACATTTTGACTGGCATGACACATGTCTCGTGCTTCCTACCCCAGGGAAAGGCAGCTTTGCTCTGAAACTGGAGTGCAGGAATTGCCAGCATGGAGCACTGGTTTTCCACCAGTGAAAGAGTCTGTGAAAAGTCAAGGATTTAAACAAGTCCCAAAATACCAACAACAAATAAACTGAACACTGCCTTGCTAACTCACTAGCTTTACCTTTTCTCCTTAATTGAGACTGATTAGGTAGCATCCATGAAGCATGAGGGAATTTAGCTTACAGCAAGGTGATCAAACTGACTTAAGGGACAGATCTACAAAAATCAGGAGACATACAACTGTCTACAAAACAGACAAGAGCCTAGCAACACTTGGGATGTGGGTAGGATTGCCATCTACTACAAAGTCACTACCTCTCAATTTTATATTTTATAGTTCTAACCCTGAAGGCAAACCCAACAGCCCAGAGAAAGAAAACGTGTTTTCTTAAATAGTCTCCTAGTGGGAAAGAGAAGAAATACAGAACTTCTGCTTTTCAGAGAGTTTGACTTCACATCCATACATTCAGCATCAGAACAATCCCCTGGATGGGATATGACTCCCTGAATAAGATCACTAGGATTTTTAAACACAGATTCAGTAACTAGAAACATGGCTTTCTGAGTTTTCAGCTTGTTCTGCAGCACTACCTTCTCTTGCAAATGGATGAAGAGGGTCTAAGAAAAATAATATACCTTTCTATCTCTTCACTGGTGCCATATCTACATTAAAGTGGTGGTCCAGATACTAGCAATGAAGACCAAAGACAGTTTACAAATACTACTTGGAAATAAGATGATTTCAGAAGTTTTGGTGGGTGCCAAAATGAGTATTAAAAGATAGGTGGAAACAGAGATGGCTACATAACAGTACTATGATCGAAAGCAAAAATGCACTGTTGTCAGAGAGAAGAAACACTAATCCTAAAGAGCTTTTACAGCACTAGAGGTGCCTGAAAACAGAAAAAAAATGAGTTTTAAAAAAAGCTCCAGAGTTCTTTTCACATTTACTTATCAACTTCTTTACAAATTCAACAACTTAACTTGGGGCAATAACTCCTAGAAACCACAGCTAATGCCACAAGTAATAGGGACAGCAGGAGACCTCATGTACTCCAAGACTCATCACCCATTCATGTGGTATGCTGCTAGCACAGCACCGTAATTTGCATGCAAAGCCAAAGTAGGCTGCGTGTAAGAATACGCACATGCACAGTCCTTTGCAAGTTCATTAAAGACTTAAATCAACAAAAATATCCTTTTAGAGTCCTTCTTTTATTTTTACAAAGGAAAATATCATACATTTTTTCACATCACTGCTATTGTTCTTTGGATGCCCTCATGTTGTTTGTTTTTGTTGCTTGCATTGCATTCCAAAAGAAACATTTATGTCAACTTGGACTGCAAAACATTAAAGGGTTTCAGTGAGACACAGAAAAACCTTTCAGCTAGAGTACTGATTTTGATCCACCTTATCTCTTCCAAATAGCCATTATTGCAGCCACACCTCCCCTCAGGAGCAGTGCAAATAAACCAGTTGAGGAATCACCCATTGAAGGCAGCCAGGAGATACTTCTTGGTTGCTATTATGGATGCTGCTTGTGTTCTCCAAGCAGATTAGTTTTCATCTGCAATGCTCTAACTCATTTGGTTTCTAACTTAGGAGTCAATGTTTCTCACTACCATTTTAGGAATCCAGCTACTACACTGTAACGCTGGTCGGTTGACAGCTGTGTTGGAACAACTATATACTTCGCCTTTCAGAAGGGAGGATATTTCTCTGAGCAGTTTTTTTGGCTCTTGGAGGAATGCTTTTGTCTTCCCTGGTCCCGAGAGGCAAGGGAAGAAAGTTTTAGATTAGCTTCCCTCCCCCATCGTTAGCACTGCAGCAACAAATTGTCATTGGAAGCGGACATCATTCAGCGCCATGGGAGCTGGGCCTGGAAATCATGCATTTCCTTCACGTTTTTGGTGAGAAAGTCTTTCGAAACACAGAAGTAGATCTAGGTTGATTGTCAATGGCCTATTTTCCATGATGACAAAACCAGAAACAAAAGGATTTTTATTTAGGAATCAGAACTATTTTCTGGAGTTGCCTAGTTTTTAGTTTCTTGATTTAAGCTGGTCTGGAAGTCTCCCACCATCATGAAAAACAGAAATGAAAAACATAAAGCTTAGAAAAACAGGATTAAGTTGCAACCATCATTTTCTGTATCCAACACCAACTAAACTCAGATCTTATCTGCTGTAATTTTGAAGAGACACAGTAAGAAAGCTATTGATATTAATAGAAGCAAAAAAGAAGTAACTTGAAAAAAACCTGAATTCTTATCTGAAGTTAAACTAGTTATATATGCCTTCACAAAGTACAGTCAGTTAAAGCAGTTTTAGACACCAGCATGCCATATGTTATATTAAAATTAGACTGACTAAATAGAAGGATGCAACAAATTCATGCACGAAGTAAGACTATTCACTGTATGTGTATCCTGATGAATGCTTTTGCTTATCTAATAATCTTTGCAGAAAGTACCAAATAAAGCTTATTAGCAAACTACTAGGTGCAGTTTAATTTTGAAGTTAGTCTTGACACCATCTCACTGACTGGTAAGCACTTTACACAAAGTAACCTATACCAGTATTGTTTTCCAAACTCTTGGTTTACTGAAGTTTCATAGCCTGAAGAAGTACAGTTAGCTGCAGTGATTTTTAGATCTCTGAACAGAATTTATAACTTTTTTTTTTATAGGACCTGTACATCGATCGTATCTTAAGGATCAAGAGAAAAACATTTTTTAATGCAAACAATAGCATGCAAGAAATTCTTGTATAATGGAAAAAGGCAACTTTCTCAGAGGGCAAGGGGGGGGGGGGATATGTATGCTAGAGAGATTTTATGTAAACAACTTACAGAAAACAACAATTACTTCACTCCAGGGATCATGCCTTTTCCTCTGAGGAAGCTTTCAGTTCAAACTCATGCAAGTCACAGACAAGATTTCAGTGTACCACAGCCCAGATGCCACCTGAAGTGTTTTCTTTTGTCTGTATATTCACACTGTTTATTCAGAGCTAAAAAGCAACAGGCTGGTTGCTCTATAAATGTTGATTGTACATCATTTATCGGTGGGATAAACGCATATTAATATGATTTTTAAAGGTAATAACTAGGGTACCATTGAGAACTAGAGACATTATAAACTGGCTAAAAATAGTAATTTGAATTCCAAGCTTAGTCAGCTTGGCAGAAACAGCTGTGTTCACTGTACCCTCTAATTAGTTTGCATATTATAAGAGTTCCAAAGGTTATTTCCCTTTCAGAAACCTACCAAATTAGCCTTCACAGCACAATACTGTTACCATATCAAATGCAACAGCAACAGATTGTTCAGACTTCAGAGACTTACCACTACTTTTTCTGTTACGTTTCATTTATATAGGCATATATTCTTGTCTGACAAGGTAAAGGCAATCTCCTCTCTATCTAGAACACTCAGAAGAGCCTGTCTTGAAAGGAAAAACACCAATTCATAGCTGTTCACTTATGAACGTGTACTCCTTGTTTAAAGAGCTCTGAACTCTAGTTTCAGTAATCAGCACAAAAGTGTAGCTTCTCTATCTATTTAGCAGCAATAACATGAAACAGACTTAAACACAGCTCTCAAAGAAAGTACACCAGAACTGTCACAAAGTTCTTCTGGGAGCCCTCTGTGTTTTAGAGATAGCAACCAGTATGCTTGTATCTTGGAGCCTTTTTTGTTCAGGTGATGGAAGAAATGGTTTAGAAATCAAAGTTATTTTTTAGCCAAAGTGTACACGCATTATTGTATCTTAAGTGATCCAGCCCCAGTTACTGCTAGATAATCTTCTGAATACATCGCATCACAAAGGTGAGATCTTCAAAATGCTGAGTCCCACCAAAGTCAAAATATCACTGAATTTACTTGGTAGAAGTAGTGGCAGACCAATGTTGAGCATGTTTCAGATTGTTTAGATGGTTATATTAATCGCCAGATTGTTAAAGATTTTAAAATTAAATATAGATGGCTCTACATGTACAAGATTCTTACTCTGCAGGAATAGGTAGACCACTGATGAAGAATGAGAGATGATGAACAGCATGCATTATCACAGTGAGTTTAAAATTAGCATCACAAAATAAGCAATTTTTAAGCCATCATGTTTTTGATTTATAGATATTAACTCAGTTATTTTATTAGTACTTTTATAAACAAGAAAGGTAAAATAATAAAATAATTTATATTGGTGAAGGCATATTTTGAAACCTACTCTTTCTAGAGAGAGTTATGAATAACAACTATAAAAAAAGTGTTTAAGTTTTAAAAGGACAAACAAAGCAATACCAATAAATGTTTGATATGAAAAAGAAAGGAGTTATTTCTAATTCAAGTAAACCCTGCGCACTGCTTTGAAATACTACTTAGCTGCAGTCAGAGTTTAAACCAATTTGTTTCCTCTCATGGCCATGAGGTGTCACATTGCATAAATGATTAAAAAAAAAAAAAGCAAAAAACCCCCCCCAAAAATCTAAAAGCTAAGTAACACTTACTAGTATATTTACAAAAGTTAAGGCAATAAAGTCTCACCATGACTATGATGTGGCAAACATTTAGAGCATAACAGTATTATTTTTGTGTTTAGGATCCTATGGGACAGGCAATAGCCTTATTTCCAACTTTCTAGAAGTTCCATCAAGATTCTCAAAGTTTTGAGCTCGTATGTAGAGGAAGTACTAAAGCAAACAAGAAAGGAAGTGGCAGGAATTGTTAAATAGGAAGTTGTGAACTCCATGTTACCTATTAAAGATATCTACATCTTATTTAGTGGTAAACTTCATTTCCTTGAAGATGTTTTTATCAGACTTTATTTTACTGGCTTTCTTGAGATGCAATTTTTAACTTAAAAGTATGAGGGCAATTACTGGATTTATTTAGTAACAAGAAATGTTGTTCATTAAAAATGGTGAACCATATGCTATGAAAAGTACCAACTCCATAATATAAGTGGGTTTCCCTCTTGTATTGTTTCTTCCCTACAAATAAGGGTACAATCCCAGCAGGTTCTAACACATGGCATATGAACACTTCACTCTAAGGGACATCAGTGAGAACACAGGCAATGGAACTGTACTCTTTATACTATTAGCAAAAGCTTTGTACCATTTCTAACATACTGAGATTCAAGTTTAAAGAGAACGTACAATTAACAGGATTGCGCAAAGCATGTTCATGCCTCTGCGTGCAGAGAGAGGCCAAACTCAAGCTTTGCTCCTACATGAGAACCAGCAAGTAGTCATGCCTTCTAGTACCTAACCTCTTTCAGCATACAATTCCCAAATCTCTTTTTGGGTACTTTAAGTAACTGTAACTGGTTAACAATCATTTGCAAAAAAAAAAAAAAAAGTTACAAGTATCCCTTTCTTAAATCAATTTCAAGAAAGGCTTTTGAACTGAAATTTGAAGAAATATACTGGATGACAAATCTAGATGAGCAGCTTATTTCATTTGAGATCTGCTTAACATTTCTGTTGCTATTATAATCACAGATACCCACTTCACTATCCTTATAATATTCAAATTTGGAAAGGAAAATTTCAGTGATGATTAAAAGCCTACTGAAATCACTGAATGGTGCAACCTACAGGTTGCCAAGCTACTGCAATGCACACAAAAACCTGCTGAGAACAAACAGTACTGCTGAAAACAGATGTTAGATAAAGCAGAATTGGGATACTCCTGTTGTCTCACAAGCTGTCTAATACGTGTTTAGGTAACCCAAAAACAGCTACACTAGTTTTACTTAGGAAAAAAAAAAAAAAGCTTACAGCTTTCTAAACCTGAGACAACTAGCTCCTCACTACCTACAAATCAAATACAGTTTTTGGAATAAATCAAATGCTGGTGCCATCTCCCCTGCCCCATCAACACAAGTTTACACATTCATTTACCTGACTATAGGGCTGCTGGGTCATGTAAGGGCCGAATGTGTCACGTGCCAAATGCATAAGCACGTTGGTCGATGACAGGGACAAACCTGGCTGTGCAGCCTTCACATGGCTCCAGGACAGAATGGCTGGGCACCTCTGTTCTACACCAAGGTTTAAAAGAAGTTGCACTTAAAGCTCAATGTTTACACAACTATTTTCAGAGTAGTAAACTGTTCTAAGAAAAAAGAAAAATCAATACTTTTTTTGGAAGACAAACTTAACCCTTAAATGCTGACAGCAGAGATGTTAGATTTAGTGAAGTCACATTTGGAGAGGATACTCAGGTCTGAATTAGGTTTCAGAGCACTTTTCTTTACCAGCTGCCCTTCAAATGCAAATCAAAACACACACTAAGACTTCAGTCACAGTGCATATCAATACTGGTTTTTACTTAGAATAATTTGCACATGGGAAAGGTGAATAAACCTGTGTCTCTAGAATAGACAGCTTATAAGAAAATCTATGGACAAAAAGCTTGAGAAATTCCTGTGAAAAGTTACAACTCCTCCACTAATCCAAAGCAAGCCATACTTTTAATGCAAAAATTCATTCTATACTTCATTATTTCTCCAAGTTCCAAAGCAATCCTTTAAGACACTGACAGAACCAATGGTGTTACTAAGGATTGTTTTAACCGTCACTGCAGGTGTGAGGGAGCTTTCCCCTTCAGCTGTGCAGGTCGTCTTCTCCCCATGTGAAAGCAACTGAGAGCTCAAAAAACAAGCCTCAGTGTTAAACAGGCACCTCACACAATCAAGAAGAACTTGCACAGGCATCCTAATGCATGGAGGATTAGCACCCCGCACTCCAGTACATGAAAGGCTCTGCAGAACTAGCCGGGCTAGGCCTTCAAAGGCCTATTTCATCCTCCCCAATGCTAATGAAACAGATTTGTCAGTGAAAGTAACTTGCATGGATCAGACAAGATAAACAACATTTTGCCACTCCATGCATCTGCTAATGCTGCGAGTTTAACATAATTCACTGGGAGAACACCAGCTCATTTGGCAAGACCAAGCAGCATCCCGGTGATCAGCACCCCCTCGGGAGGCACAGCTCTCCTCTCCTCCTGTGGTCCCCCCACGCTGCCCACACCTCTGGCTCCACCGGGCTGCGCTTCCTGCAGGCCCCAGCCAGCGACTAGACGTGCTTCACCCGCTGGTGGCTACCTCCAACCTCATTTTGCAGTCTTAGCACACACCTGGAACACTTACAGGAGAGAAGATGGAGAAAAAAAAAAAAAAAAAAAAGCAACTTCCAAAAATCTTAAAAAAAATACCAACAACTTCACCTCCTCACATCCCTTTCTACCCAAGTCCCCACCAAAACACTGTTGCACTAGAGGCTTCTGAGCAGTGATCCACAAATAAAGGTTATTAACGATTAGAGTCACACACAAGTGCCTCCTATTACATAAACAGTGCTGGGGGCACAGCATTTTCACAAGACTCTTGGATTATTTTTCTCTAACCAGTCAAAGACAGACTTTTGTAGGAAGCCATACTTTTATCTGGAAGACATTGTTAGAGAACAGTTTAGTATAAGGAAACCCTAAAGGTCTTTTGCTGGTTTTCTTTCTTGCTATTTGAGATCTCATGTATACGTTTATTATTTCTGCATAATAATGTCTGAGTGCTTGCTCCTAACCAGGTAGCACTATTAACTAATTTAGCTACTCCTAAAAAATAAGTACGTAACAGTTTTACCACCCTACAGCTCCACTTCATGTGGTAGAGAGCTTAGCAGACAAATAATAAGGAATTTCCTGCTGTCAGTCAGTTATAGAGAAGTAGCCTGTACAATAATGCCATTAAGTAAAGCTTACCATGATGGATTCGGTTCCTAGCTCAGGTTCTGAATGCTAAGCTTTACGCAAACTATGTCTTACTTGTCCTTAATTTCTTGTTTATAAGTTAATCTCCATAAAATCTTTCTCCTCTGCCTGCTCTTGACAAGCTTTAAAAAGCCTGTTGTAAGATTAGACCTCTCCACCAATGTTCTTGTGCCGGCTAATAAATCCAGTAACTTAGCAGCTGTAAAGATTTTACATATTTTCAACCTCCTGTTCCAATCTTTCATCTCTGCTGAAAACAAGACGACTTTGAGGGAAGAGAGAACAAGCTCTGGAACCCAGTGGTGCGCCCCACACACCATCCTATTGCTCAGCCCGTCTTCAGCAAGGACAAGCGATCGCCTCAGGCCTTGGAGCCTCAGCCTGCTCCCAGCCTCACTTCAAACGACTGAGGCAATTGCCCTCTAAAGGGAAATTATTGATGAGCCATCCATGTCATATCGCTCACTGGCAAATTCCCTCCCCCCCCCAGCTCAATATTGTATTTCTCAGTACACTACCGATTTAATCACAGCTAATGTAGTGCACAAGGATAAAAGGATGGGTTTGTTGGTTCACAACATGTATCGTCCTTCGGATATTTACCAGTTCTGAAACAGTACAAGGGCTGAACTGCTCAGGTCACGGCAAACTTTGGGCCAGTTCTGAGGAGATATCAATACTGGGAATGAAAACACTGTACAAGTTGAAACAAGATTCTCACTCGTCATACCACAGATACTGCTGGGCATTGCACAGTTCCGGGCAGGCAAGTGCAATTTAGTGTGAAAGCACTGCTTAGCCTGAAGTTTAAGAACACAAGTAACAATTGTTGCTTTCCAATTTAATTAAACTGTTACAGATAATCCACAAAAATATTTTCTAAAGTTGGGTAGCTGTCCACTCCTTCCTCTCTTGCTGGTTAAAACCCTCAATTTTTCTTTCATTTCTGGAAATATTCAAAAAATTTCTAGAACGTGTGCATATGTATTTTGGCTGTTTAATAAGCTATGTAGTATTTTTCCAGTTCTTGCTCCAATTACCCACCCTCTCCCTCTTTCCAAAAGAAGTTCCTCTTACTAAATCCTCCTGCTCATGTCAGTTCTGTTTTTTCCCAGCAGCCCACATCCCACAACCATTCAGACCTGCGCAAACCAGAACAGGGATGCACAATTTTACACAAAGAGAGCAGAGGTTCAGTCCTACTTCAGGCAGCTGCAGTGACTGTAAAGAAGACATTGGAAAAAACAGGCCCAACGTAGTATAATGGAATCAAGATCTGAACCAGTATGGCTTATTTTTCCTGTCAGAAGAAGGAAGTATACTCTTCCTTAGTCAAAGATGCATTTTTTAAATAGATTTCACATTTTACTTCCTGCAATCACACTGAAAGGTCACACTGTTTATGCTACTGTAACCTGTTACTGTGGGATTAGCAATGATATAAACAAGCAATTCGCATTCAAATGTGCACAAGGGAAGAAGGTTATGAGAACATTCCTCTTCATGTGTAGACCACTTGTTCTTGTTCCAAATAAATATAAAGAATCTGAGAAACAGAGTGTCTTTTGTAGACCGGCTCACAGCATCGAGTACTTGATGAATCAAGCACTTCACAGAAGAAACATAAAATTCTGGGAACTTGAGATACAAGAAAAAGCACCTGAAAGATCACAAATAGAACAGCTACTTTAAGTTCAAAATACTACTATCTGGTAGCTTTTTCAACAAGCCATTACTTCAGCACAAGAAGTATTGTAAGCTTGCTGAGCACAGGGCTCAGTTACCACTCTGCCTCCAGCCAGACCCGCACAGCTCCACACTGTCCACTGGAATAGCAAGGAATTTCTCATGTAATTACATACACAGGCAGAATACAAAATTTGCTTTGTTGTTGCTTTATTTCCTACTTCTACTTATGTAGAAACTGTTTTAACCTTCTTCTAAGTACAGGAAGAAGGCTGCACCACACAATTCAAATCTGATTAAACAATATCTTAACAGCCGGTGAGAGAAATCAATCTTTCTTGTCATTGATGTCTGCTGTCAGTGCTGAAGATGTTTTTATATCCCTCTAACCATGTTACCACAGCATCTATAACAACCAACGACTGAGACGATTATAGTTTCAGATGGTGGGAAAAGGCACATACAGTAAAGGCATGCAGCAGGCTTCTTGATGTTCTTTCCATTGGAGTACGCTGCAGTGAAAAGAAAAAACTAACTACTACTTCAAGGCCTGGATCCCAACACAGAAGGAAGTAAAATGTCCGACATGCAAAGAAGAAATCCAGTTTCGGTCCCTAGAAATCATAAACAGGCCTCCAAAACAAGTTTTTAATGCAGGTATCAAAATACTACCTAATTAAATCCAAAACGTACCTCCATGAGATTAATGCTGGGTTCAACAAGAAGTTTTTTTTTCCTCTCACTTTCTTTCACAAAAGACTTGCCCAACTAGGAAGCAGGATGGCCCAAATATTTTTTCACACCAGAGGTTAACAAAACAGAAACTAAGGTACGTATTCAGTATCAGTGATACCAAGAAATTCTCCTGCTTAAAAGTACAGTGAGTACAGTGTAGCTTATCATGCCAGCAAGGACAGGCAGGAGACAAGAGAGTGGAAGTTAAAAACAAAAGTCACCAGAAAAAAAAAAAAGAAGAAAAAAAAAAAAAAAGAAAAACACTAAACACCACACAATTTGAGAGAAATAACAGTTGTCCTAGTATTGATGTTAGTATTTTGAGTTGAAAGATACAGACAGGCTTTAGCTACAATGGTTAAAAATTCAGACCTCTCAAGTAAGCTGGCTGTATTTATGCTGCTGTCACAGGCAGATGCCCTAGATAACCAGCTCATTACTTTTAACACTACTTATGAATGCAAAAGACAATTACTTATGGAAATAATGTGTTCAACAGTTCATTTTCTTGGACAAAGTGTTGGGCAAGGTGAAAGCAGATGGAAATAGAACTTGCAGAACTAGAAATCAGAAAAGATTTTTTTTTTTCTCAAAAGTCTTATACTATGCTAGCTCAATTTCCTTCCGACCACGGACATCAGATTTTTCATTGCTGTCCCGTGAACTTTCCTCTTAAATGTAGAAAGCACAAACCCAGTTTGAAAGTAGATCAGCTATCACTATTAACAGAATCACATGAATTTCCAAGAATCACTTTTATCACTTTTTCTTGGTACAATATGACAGGCAAGCTGTTGTATCTTAGCTGTGTTTTGCGTGGGTGAGAGAAAAAGTACATCTAAATTCACAAGCCTTGGTAGAAAATGAATTGGCGTTTGTACTACATGATCTACAAAGTGAACACACAAAGGCATTTTGATGCTGTATCATAGTGCCTCTCCCAGCCAAACCAGCAAGGGCATGTCTACTGGCACCAGAAAGATAAACAAAAAAATGTTTCTTGTGCAAATCAACATGAGACAAGTTGACCAATGACTAAAAAAACCCATCTCAATGGTTAAATGCTGTAAACATCAAAGCTTACAGATTAGATCAAGTTCATATTATTACTTCTGAACATCGCAGAGAATCTGTTACTACATTTCATTTTCATAAACTGGTTTCTTTTAGGAAAAAATGCACACATTTAGTGCATTGAGGAAGCCCTCCCCTGACAGGTAGTGATGCACCACACACGTTTAGCTGCAGACACAAACATAGTCTAATACTTAATAAAAAAAAAAAAGTTTTGTATTTACATAATTCAGTAAAACGTCTGAACACTGACACTTCAAATCAACACTGTGAATATGATATAAAACCATAGGCATGATCCTCTAATGTTACTCTTAGATCTGAATTTATATTAACCTTTTTCAAAATCAGTATTGCAGAAACTAACAGAATTAAGCAGGGTTTAATATATAAAAATCTACACTCAGGAAAGTTCTGATTATCCACTCCGGACAGGTGTGAGGTGGTGTTTGTTTGTTTTTTAACTTGTTAGCCTTGTGCAGTAATGCTCAATTTTCAAATATTTATCCATCTGGTCGCTACTAAGCCTCTGACTAAACTCACATTTTGAAAACTACTCTGCACAGATCAGATCCTTCTCCACGCTGGACAATAGGCCTCTGCTTTCGAAGAGAACACAATTGCAAAGGAAGGCTACAGTCACAGGAGAAAATCCACATATGATTCTGAATTGCTGAAGCATTACTGGAGCTGAAGTTGTTGTCACACAGCGCTAACCTAATTTGCAGGTATTGAAAAAAAAGAAGAAAAATATACTAGAAAGTTACTTCATATATTAACAATAACAAAATACTGATACTGTATGCACACTTTTGGTTTCCTTTCTGTGTAATGAAAATAATTTTTTATTAAAAAAAAGCTCTCTAACATTTTACTGAATACAGTTCTCATTTTGCATATGTGGAGTCTAAAGTAAAAACTAGCTTATTTGACCACGGTAAAAACAATTCAGTAGCAAATCTGGTGACTGATAAAACCTGCCCAATTCTCACATTCATTGGACTACAAACGACAGCAAGACTTCAAACTAATGCTGCTATTACAGACTTTTTTCTTCTGCTCAGACTCTCTTTTCTACTCCACTTTCTTCTAATTAAAATATGTCCACTTTGATTCATACATGAATTCTGAATTCTAAGGAATCAGTAAGTTTCTCTCACATTTGATGAGGCTAAATTAGCAATCCAAATAGATTATTATGTCATGCTGGTGACAGTGATCTGTTAACAAGAAAGTAGCAGCGATATTTCAGTGTAAACCACAGCCTAGAACGTCCCAGATAAAGAGAGCCCTCAGAGAACATCCATTTGCAAAGCAAGTCTTACAAGAAAAGATTTCATTTTAATGTTTAGTTGCCTATAAGATGAACTGTTAATTGAAACCTACCCAGATTATTTTAAAAGAGTTATTTTAGTTTCAAAAATACTTAGTGTACCACTCACAAAACACATTTTATTCTCTACTTACAGGGACTATTTCTGTTTGAATTTAACATCACTTGGCATGTGGCAAATGCTGCATTCTCCATAACTGTCAGTTTCCTTCTATGTATATACCCTTACAGCAAACAGAAAAAAAGAGGAATAAGTAATGTGGAAGAACACAGGAAAAACATGAAACTCTTTCAGGTATTCAGAAGCAGGTGAAGTACTGTCCACACGTACGATTTCTAGAATTTTGGCAAATGCCATCCCTTTAACAGTAATCCGTAATAGGGAAACACTGGGCTCCATTTTTAAATACTCTACTTACAGCGATGCTATCAGCGAAGATTTGGATTCAAGTACTTATATTTTAAACCCTGGAGTCTGAAAAACAAGCAAAACTAAGCTGCTTAGTAGCTCAATTTAATGGGACTTGCACAATCGCATGTTTGCTATCAGCCGACGAAAGAGACTTGACCTGGAAAAGTTACCGGCACAACTAACCAGCGCAGCCGAGTGCCCTGGAACACGCTCAATGGTACAAAGGATACCAGCACTGGTAATTGAAAGTAAGCTCTGGCTTTCACGGAGAGGATATTGACTTTGCAAGCCGCAGAGACTCAGCTACTTACTCTGTCATCGTTAGTCTCTCCCATGCTTCTATCAAGATTCAGTGGCTGTACAGCACTGGAAGACATGGATATCCTTAGCTGTGCTGTAGGAAAATAGAGACTCCCTGCAACTATCAGTTCTAAACTAGCTTTCCATAACCAGAGCCAATTAAATTAAGCCTCGAATGAATCAACATAGCACAAGTTAAGAAGTGGCAAAGCATGCATGCAGAGACCTGCATTTTCAAGTAGCAAGAACTGGCAGAATTGAGCACAAAGATGCATTTGTAATAAGTTGTGCTCACGCCACAGTTTATCTGTTGCAAAGAAGTTTAAAGTTTGTGAGCACCAGCGTAAAACAGAAACACAAATGCTTGTAGCGTGCAGCAGCATACAGTCTGAACTCTCACTGCAGCTTATAAACCGAAAACACTGGTAGAACTTCCTGTTCATTTACTTTAAAAATACAACGCAACCACAATATTATAAGTCTACAAGGCCAACCATTTTACAGTTTGTTACCCTCAACTTTAGAATCTATCTACATATTCCATTAATGTTTTTCCAGAGACAATGAGTACACAAAAAAAAAAAAAAAAAGCTTTCCACATCTTTTCTTTTTTGAGAGAAATATCCAAAATATACACAACAGCAGTTTTCTGCATCTCTCCCATAATCTGGGTAAAGCTTATTAACTTTCATATCTTATAGTGCTTTAGCTTAGCTTAGAGGTTTGGGAAAAATAGCAACAGTCACGTTAATATTAGTTTTAAAATACTTTAAAAATTAATAAAGAAATTGAGAACAGTTATAATATTCCTCTTCCAGGCCTCAAATCAAACTGTAACTATCTATACCTCAGCTTTCCAAAGTGCACACAGCAGTACAGTTAGTACTATTTTCAATATTCTCATTTCTGAACATATTTGAAAATCTGGATTATACCCAGTTCTTTCTTATTTTACTACAGTAACTCAGAAAACAACACAGGATTTTGTATAATTTTGCTACCTTTACATGGAAAACAGTATGAGCTGTCCCCATAGAAGTTTCAGTGAAAGCCAACAGTGTCGAGTCTGCCTCCATCCCCTCTGTACAGGATCCCTAGTTGAATGCTAGATCACTAAGTAATTCACAGGTCTCTTCAATGTTATTAACACATCAAACTTAAAATGATTAACCAACATACTAACATCAACATACCTAGTTTATACAAACACAAGAAGCAACTCTACCTGTATTTGAGGGTTGTGTTTTTAAGATAGTATCTAATTATACCATCATGTGTGTGAGGAGTTAGAAACCAAAACACCCCCTAGAATTTTTTAAGTCTTCTGAATACAGAATTACCATTAAAATCTGATATTGAATTCACTGGTAGTAAGTGAGGATTCAATATTCCTTTGATGTTCTGGTCAAAAATTTCTTCCTGTATCTTGTCTCTCCTCCTCTAACAGCAAGCCTAAACTGTGCTTTTCTTAGCTTTGGGCTACTGTTTTTTGTTGTGACATCTCCAGAATGAATGCTTTTCATTCCTATTGATACTCCTAAAGGTATTTATGCATTCTGCATATCATCCAACTGCCATTAGGTATTTGTTTTCTAGACTGCACACCTTTACCACAATATCAAGTTGCTATCCATTCAAATGAAAGTCCTCGTCCATAAAACAGTAAGTTAAAGGAAAATGGTCAGCAGCTCAAATGTAAGATTTGCATTCTCACCATTTCTTATGCTTAGATCATAAGATAATTAAAATGAGACCTGAGTGTGCTTTTCTACAAAAAAAGAGCAGGCCAGTACCCAGACCCTTTTAAAGTATTGGGCCTCTGAACAACCTTTACAAGATCTCATGGCTCACAGTTCTTGTAGTGAGTAAATCTAAATGAAAGTAAGGGATGATACTAGGTGTTTTTTTAAAAAAAATCAAAACATTGAGAACTTCATTTGCATTTACCCTGTTTCCCAGAGAACAGTTCCACTAACCATACAGTGCTCAAGGCAGAATCGTCACGAATACCTACAGTAGTTCTTCATTTTGAAATGTTTTTGTCCCCATCTTGTTATAATTTATACTCTAAAAAAAAAAATCTTAAATTTTATTCTTTCAGAACTGTACCATTATCATAGCTGAACATAGCTTCCCCTTGTCCAAAAAAAGAAGCTTGGAAAATTTTAACTCTTCAAAGTCACGTGGCACCCAGACTTGTCTCCTTGCAGCCATCCTTCCAATTAGCTTCACCTCCCTGTGTATTTGTAATTCCTCCCTAATTCTGTCCTAACAGACAAGTGTCCCTCTCAATAATAAATTTAGCCAAGAAAGAAGAGGAAGTGACTCTGTTAGTAAACTGTGTTATGCTTCATTCAGAACACTGCCGAACTTCTTTGGATTTTAGCAGTTACAATCATAACACCTAGGCACTAGAAGCATGTGGTACAATTAACTGTGGTGCAATTAACTTGGAAGACTTTTTAGAAATAGAAGACTGCACCAATGACAAACATTTTTCCACTTACTCCATTCTTCAGGCAAAGATTGGATTTATAGGAAAACAGCATTGTTAATGTCAGCCAAGACATCAAAAACGTGGATTACAGTGAAGTACATTGTTCTTCTGGATGTACATGATCTGCCAAGAAGTCATTTTAAACAGCTGATATTTAAAAGCAGGATGTAGTTAGAAACTGAATTACATGATGTAGATGCACATACTTACTAACCAACCTTAAAATACAAACAGCAAGAAAAAAATAAAACACAAAAAAACCCACCTCTCAGGCTTGTCAACAGTTGGATGCAAATCACTGGAGTCTTTTTTTTTTTTTTTTTTTTAAGTTAGTTCTCAATCAAACCTCATTCTGTGCCCCAGTCTGAGCAGATTACTGAGTCACATCATTCAAAGAAAGCAGGACAAAAATATCACTGAATGCTACATTGAAAATATGCCACAGGCCCTCATTCTGTATTAATCTTACAGCTCCTTATACATTTCACTTCTGTAACTCAGTTGCACCCGTAGCAGTACACCACCTCCATTACAGAGCTATATTACTCAAAATCATTTCCTGAGCACTGAGCCTGCAACACACCAAATCGTCAAGAACAGTTTAGCAAAAACATAACGTCACATATGCACATGACTTTCAACTGATAGAGTTAGCAAGTGCTGGAACCCTGCAGGAAATGCAGTCCTCTAACAAAAAAATGGGCTTTTCTGAAAAACATACTCAAAATTGCATGCTTATTCTCCAATTGCCAAACTGCTGGAGATATTCATCCTGCAAGCTACTGCTTTTCCACTTGCCTACAGTAATTCTGAAACTGAAGCTCATTTATTACATTTTTGTAAATCCAGTTTTTTTTGTTAATGTCTATTGCCAGAGAAATACAGTGAGAGGGATGCAAAGCCCAAGTTTTACATTACAAATATGATCTTAAAACTCATTGGAATATGCAATGTAGAAGCTTAAGCATTCAAATGAATTTTACAGTAATGCTGCCCGATCTGACTGAGCACATCCACCCAGCCATTAGCATGCTTCGTCTTCTCTCAGCCCTCATTTTGGATAAGCGCACACAGAACTTGCTGAAGACAAAGGGCCTAACTTCGGGACCCCGTACCTCCAAAGCTGTGCGTGGTTCGCACGTAACCTTACCATCGCAAAACCGTTTGCCACACGGCTTTTTAGGAACGTCACAACCAGGCTAAATCAACCAAGTAATAAAAAGCAGCACCAGATCCCTGCACGAGTATCCCTAACAAGCCATTTTGGGGGGGGGATCCGCTCTGCTATTACAGCGACCAAAACCTAGGTGCGCGCAACGCCGCTCGCCATCGTTTCTGTTTAAAGAAAGCAGCAGGCGCTGGGCTTCGCTCCCCGAGGTCAGGAAGCAGCCCTGGAAGGCTACTGAGCACTCGGGGCCGCGCTCAGCCCACCGAGGAGCCCCCAGCAGCGGGGCAGGAGCGCCCCGAGGGCTGCCCGGGGACCCCAGGGGCTCGGTAAGGCAGAGGGGAGCCCCCAGGAGTCTCTCCTCCTCCTCCTCCTCCCTCAGCGAAAGGGGAAGGAGGGCAGGCGAGCCGCGAGGGGAGGCGCAGCGCAGAGCCCCCCCGGCCCTCAGCAGCGGGTACAGGCAGAGGGACCAGCGCTCCCCCCCCCCCCCCCCCAGCACCGCGGGGCAGAGTCGGCTCGGCTGCCCCTCACCTGGTACATGGCGGCCCAGCTGGCGGCCTGGTCCAGCCGGTGGAACTCCTTCTCCATCTCCATGGCGGGGACGCCGAGCACTGCCCGGCCCGGCCGCCACCACCACCCCCTCGTGCCCCCCAGCAGCAGCACCCCGCTGCCTCCCCGGGCTCCGGGCTGCTGCCGAGGCCGCCGCCGCCTGGCTCGGCACGCCGCTCCTCCCCGCTCCACCGCCGGAACTACGCCGCCCTCCCCGGCGACGCGATGTCCGGGGCGGCCACAACCGCAGCCGGGGGGCTGGGGGGGAGAGAGGGGGCGAGGGTAGACCAGAGCGCCCCAGGGTGGGGCGGGGCGGGGCGGGCCGCCTCCTCCTCCTTCTCCTCCTCGTCGCCTCAGGGCCGCTCTCCCCGCCGCCCCCTTTCTCCCCCCCGAGGCGACGAGGAGCCTCTTTGAGGCAAAAAGGGGTGATTTCGGGTGCCTCGGCGCCGCCCCGCCAGGTAGGGCGCTCCCCGCAGGGCTGTGAGGGGAGCGGGCAGCGCCCCGGGGTCGTGTGAGGGGGGACGGGCAGGGAGCCCGCCAAAAGTTGTCGCCCCCCCGGGGAAGGGGCTGTGAGGGGAGCAGTCCCTCCGGGCAGGTGGCCATGGTGGGAGTGCTGAGCCCCGGTGTGCCCTGACCTGGAGGGCTGGAGGCAGCTCTGTGTGTTCAGGAGATGGAGGGGTTGTTATTTGCTCTTACACAGGCTGCACGCTGAGGTGGGTGCTGTCAGTTGAAGGAATGAGTGCCATGAGAAAAATCAGAATGGATTTGAGTCACCTGTCCTCTGTTCTCGTGTTCCTACTCAGAAATGGCCTTTACTATCCACGTCCTGTCCCAGCAGGTAAACGTTTGTCATCCTACCCCACCCTAAAACACAACACTGAGTAAAGCCTCAGCCTACACGTCTGGTACTGGGGAGCCAACGTGCTCTTCCTGAGGTCAAGACAAGGCGTTCCAAACATATGGACACAGTTATCCCACGCGTAATGCTAGAGCCCGCTTCGTTTCCAACGTGAGGAATTTTACTTCTCATGTCAGCCAACTTCTGTTTATTAGATTACTGTTTCTCAGGCTTTGTGCCCGTGTTGCTATTGAGGGTTGGTGTAGGCTTGGTGTACCTGGTGTCCCTGCAGCATCAGTGCTGAGCCAAAATGAGATAGGGGGGTCGTGTGGTAGATGCTTTTCAATTGAATGTGCTCACAAATCCCCTAGGCACAATATGGATTTAAGACAGAGTGGTAGGGTTCTCAACAGGCAGGATATATCAGTGTCGCTGAAGACAGAGGTATTTCGTCCCTTAGCTGCAGCCCTTGCACCACTTGGCTGTTCCTGCTAGCAGAAGCTTTTCCATTGCTTTTCCTAATCATTTGACCAGAGTCTTTGGAAGACTCTGTGTTTCAGTGTTCAGCCCCAAAGTGCCACCCTACTTGAGCCTTGCTTAATGGGCTACTAAAGGGTAAACGGATGCTCTCTGGGAAGAGAGGACTAGTCAGAGACATGAGCTGCACGGCCCAGAATTTGGGGAAGGGGTTAACGGGAATGCCAACAGTAAAGGCAAGATACAGAAAGCAGCTTAATTGGATAAATGGTATAAGCTAGATAAACAATGAAACATTATTCTCTAATCACGTGCTACAATAGCATGGAGGCATTAGCAGGTGGTATTAAAAAGTTTTTTTTTTGCCTTTCTTACTGCTTTCTCTTGACCTGATTTTTGGAACTAGGCAGATGCAATGTTAGCCCTGTGAACGAAAGTGTTTCCGCTTGTTGAGAGATTGATTTTCAGGGCACTAAAAGCACTGGATAGGGGACTGCATCTTCTCTCCTAATCTGGCTGCTGTGAGGCAGTAGCCTTATCTTGAGAACAGGCGGTGAATTTTTAACCTGCTGGACCTGGGAAGATAAAGACAAATTTAGCAACTTTGCTGCTTTCCCTTTTTCCTGTGATTTCAAGGTTAAGAATTATGAACATATCTGGGGAGTCTTGCTGTGTTTCAGTGAGTCCATACGGAAAGATAAGTCTTTATAATGTCCCCAGAGAGCAATGCCTGTGGATGGCCATCGTTCATGCACGTGTAAACCTGATCGTGCCCAGAACAGGTTGGAGCTTGTGATGCTATAGCTACGTGCAACTGAATTACTGCAATGTGTAAACATTTTATAAAGGAAGATAGCACAGAGTCTTTTATGCTTATGTCACCTGAATGGGTGTAATAAATATAAGCAGTGCAGGTTCTTCAGTCAGTCAGCAGTATGTTCTGCTAAATGTGTACTCTTGTCACAGCAGTAATTGTCTTGAATGACAAAAACTCATATATTGCCCTGAACAAATTCATATTTTACTGTAGATTTTGCAGAGTAACCCAGAAAATAAGAGATTATAGAAGTTGGTAGTTTTTTACATAAATGCTCAGTCTATCACAGTTGCAATAAGTGTGACCAATAACACTTTACAATGTGTCAGTCGGGTTCAATGAAAGTTCTTGCTACACAACTGGAAATTTTGGAGGGGTTAGACCACATTGTCAACAGTTGCTTTTGCCTATATATGCTTGTACAAAAGAGGTAAAGAACAATTTGCAGCAGTGATATACATTAAGTCATATTTCAGAAAAGCACAGATAACTGGCTCGCATGCTACTGAATCCTTTTGGCTTTATTTTTACGTACAGTTGCATGCAATGACATCCATAGCAAGCCCCTTCCCCCCCAAACTGGGATGCTCACCATGTACAGTTGGATACTAGTTTATATTAAACAATAAGCTTCAAATCTTTGACATTTTGTACTGCTACAGCAATGTAAAGGGCACATAAGGCCACCTTATGAAAACATCAAGTGCATTCTGTCTGTAGAAGATTCTGGAAGGTTCTAGAATTCCTCCTGTTGAGGTGGGGAGACCGCCCTCCCTTTTTTTTTTTTTTTTTAAACAGTTGTAGGGATTAATAGTAATTTTTATATGGTCCCTAATATATGCTAGGCACTAGCTACCCACAAAATAATGTGAAGCAGCCTGGGCTTAAAATGAACATTAACAGAACAATGAAACTAACTCTATTATTTTTATTTCATTTGAAGCCCATAAAATGACATACTCAGCTTAATCACGTTAAAGTCTTTAATTTGCATTTCTGTTAACAATATTCAGCATTTTGAGATGGCCTAGTTTAAAGTGCCCAATGTCATAAATCCCAATTAAACTGTCGGCAAATATGATACATTTTGTTTCTTCACTGTTTGATTTTTGAATACAGCTTTATAGTTGTATTAAGCCAGTTCTAGCAGGCTGTATCTCCAGCGTACAACTGGGGAGTATTTATTCACATTCAACACGCTTTATGCAGTAGCCTGTACATCCTTGTTCCATTATTCTATGTTAACATCTCCTTTTATTTAGCAGAAACATAACCTCATGTTAAACAGAGCTCAGACTTTCATCCTCTAATGCGTCCTTTTGGTATTACATCTTGGGCATTCCTTTTGTTTTCTCTTTTGTTTCAGTTAAGCATTTGGGAATGTTATTGTGGAAAGTTCGTTTCTGCATTGATTTTGCTCTTGCTAATATTACAACATCACACAAGGCTCTAATGATTCACATAATATCCCTTCGGTACTCTGAAGAACCTGCAGGTTCACAAACAAAATCCAGTGCAACTGGATGTTGTCACGTGGTGTAGACTGTTTTGCTACTGATTTTGTTCTGATGTTAGCATCAGCTTTACAGTGATAAAATCATTCTTGATTTACGTAACTGTATGCAAGATCAGGATCAAGCCTGGTATCTTCTGTGTGTCTTCTATGGTAAAGCTTGCATTTTTTTTAATACTAAGCTTATGTACAGAAATTAATGTTCAGGCTCAACTACCTTTAAAGTTCCCTGAAGAGGTAACTGGTTAAGAATTAAACTCGATAAAAATAGTATGGTTAGTGGAGACTCAGGATGAAAGGCTACACTTGGAAGCAGTAGAAACTATGAAATATTCTGTAGTGAGGTGCAAAAGCCAGATCACTTTTTCTTGTAGAAAGAGAGAAGTTAGGATCGACATGGGTTGAGGAGAAAATTACTGCAATCCAGGTGTTAGGACAGAAAGGAGGCTCAGCTTTTAGTCCTGCTGCTTGTGGGTCTTTAATCTGTGCAAAACAGTTTAAGATAAGGAAGGCTAATGGCTCTCCTCACCAGACTACAGAACCTCATGGTTAGGACACTGCTGTGAAAGCTGCGTTTCCCCAGGCAGAGGCAAGAGCTGAATGCAGGTCTGCCACATCCCAGTATTGCAGGAGATCTAACGGCTGAGGGATTTGTTGAAAGGCGATTCCCATCCACAGCTCCCGTCTGTGTGTTCTGAATATGCATCGCTGATGCTTTGAGTATGTTTTCAGGAATGTAAGTGAAGAGAACCTATTTGTGAGTTGAAGGCTTAGACTAAAGAGAAATGCTGTAATTCTGTCAAAAGCTGGGTAATTTTGTGCATGCAAAGAGGTCAGGTAGAGAATTTTATACTCTAGGTTTTAGGCTGATTACTTAAGAGACCTTATAATCTAGTAGAGAATCTGCTGGGCATCTTTTTGATGAGGACAGCTTCTCCCTGAAACCCGTTAGAAGCAGTGGCATTGCTTCACTGCAGAGAAAGCCCTCCTGTGAGTTCTAATCCATGTGAAGTGGTCCACTTGACCTTGCCTCCTAATGAGAACAGATTATACCCTAGAGGCTGGAGTTTGTGCTGAAGAGGAGATAAACAGAAGATAGTGGGAGTACAAGAGTGTGAGCAAGCAAATCACAGTTCATCAGCGTGCAGCAGAAAAATTCATTTGATACACTAATGCCAAAAATCTTTGCCCCAGTGCACTTGAGGACTGTGATCATGGGAGATGGCGTTAAGCCCTAAATGCTACAGAACCACTGTGTTCCCATTGCAGCGAGGCATCTTTAGGCAACAGAGGTGGTGTTGTGTACTGAAGGTCTTGGTAGAAGGAGAGCTATGGAGCAGAGGGGCACATGGGTTCTACAACCTCCAGGTACCCTGTCCTACAGAGAGAATCAGCTCCTCCAGGAACGACAGGGGAAGGGGTCAGCGTGGAAGTGGCGTGCATTGCTAGACCTGTGGCTCCCTAATCAGGTAGAGAGCAGTTGTGGCTGTTGGGGTTGGCTCCACATAGGTTTGTGCATGGACATGGCTTTGGATGGAGCATGACTGGAACGTGGGCGCCTTTACACAGCAGCTTGGGCCAAATGGACCTAGGAGCTGGGCTGGATCGGGAGCAAAGGAAGTTGCAGACTGGAAAACAAGCATGGATAACAGCGATGAAAAGGAGATATACATGCAAAAAATAAAATTCTGATGGCAAATTAAAAATGAAAACGATTTAAAGCAACACGGGTTTTCTGACACATGGTTCACGTTCTCATACAGCTCACTGGGTGACAGCACAGCCATGTTAATATTTTGGAAGGTGCCATCCACTGGCTAAAATGCTTTATGTGCTCCAGCACAGACCTCTGGTTTCAGAGCTGGGGAAAGTCACCGTGTTTTGATCTCATCTCTCATATGGTGGTGGTAGATTTGTCACCAGGGTGTCTGTACGTGTGGAACCAGGGATCAGCTGAGCTGATTTGAGTTTCAGAGGGATGACTTCAGCATGTCGTGACATGATTCACGCACTGACACAGAGCTTGGTACCCTCCTGCCTTATCCTAACTCGTTGCATGGCTCTTACCAGTTCTCAAACCTTAGTGATTCAACCTGGCCCTGAAATTACTTCTGTTAAAGAGGATTATGAGAGAGAAAAATACTTGTAGCATTAAGAAACACATGCACTAGTCAAAGAAACCGCTTGATGTCACTCTTTTCCGTGGTTCATACTCTATAGAGCTAAGGAAATAGCTAATTGTTTGCTTAGTTGGTGTGTCCTTTTTGGAAACATTGCTGTGGACAGCTGAGTAGGAGCAGAGCTGGTCGTGTAAGGAAACAAATGTTTTCCTTTTTGAAATGAACTGCTTTCTGTAATGATAATTATATCAATACCCTATGTTCTCATTACAATGCCTCTGATTCTAAATTTCAGCCTTGTCCTTGGAGAATCTGAATAGTTGTAGCTTATAAACTGTGGGCAAACAGGAAGGGAAGATGGGTAGGGTGGGAGGGAAAGAACAAGATGCTGAGACTGCAGCACATCAGCATGTCGTAACTGGTCATTTTTCTGCTCCAAAACAAGTACTGGAACAATTTTTGTAGTCTTTTGTATGGTAACTATGGCCATGTTTTTTCACTTTATGAAAAATATGAAACGTAGTTCAAAATTATTGTTGCGCCAGTGCTGCAGGGTCTCATGCATCAGCTGTCCCCTTTTAAATTAGGCTCTGCATGAAAGCAGGATGAAAAGACCACCATTGAGCCATTTTATCAAGTAGTAAGTAAAGTTCTGTTTTTGTTTTTTTCCCTTTGTTTTAGGGTCTTAAGGCTGTTAGTGTATTTTTTGAAAACTGCTTTAAGAGTTGACGGCAGATTATTAAGAACTGTGTGACTTAACTTTCTACATTGTTCCCTTCCATTCTCCATTGTGAATATGCACTTTTTCTAGTGGCAAATATTTTAGTCTAAAATGCACCTACGTGGAAAATCATCCCTTGCATAACTTGGTTCATTCTGTAAGATTTTTGTCAGTGAATTCTGAACTATTTCCTTCTCAAGAGGAAGCAGTAACATTTTTTTTTATTATTTTTAGAAAATATGGCACTATTTAATGATAATTGGGATAGAATAGAATAGGTAATAGGAATGACTGGTTGGGAGATCTATTGAGAAGGTCTGTTTTCATGACATTTCCAGTTTTAGCTTGCAGTGTAATGAGGATAAATTAATCTCTGGTTTATGGATTTATATTTTCAGTTGAAGCCAAAGGGTACAATGTGTATTAACTAATGCTGAATTTGACTCTACAGGCTCCATGCTTTGGGATGCCTGTCTCAGTAGAACTAAAGGTCTTAAATATATTCCAGTCAAGAATATGGGCTGAAAAGGGCCACTTGGATCTGGGCTCTGACCCCTACAAATGTGTGCAATCATTTAATAGATGGTTAGTCCTCAAATTACACTCTCCACATACATCCACAGCAGCAAAATATTTCCTAACAGCATATATGAAATTTAAGATCCACCTTGCAAAATACTAGAAGTTGCAAAATCTGCAAAGCATTGCAGGAAAATGGCAGGGGAGATAAAAAAACATTACTAGATCCTTGTAATAACGGAGGATTAAGTAACTGAAAATGTTCTGTGATCTCAGGACAGAGCTCTTTTTGCACTTTAGAGACAAAGGCCTATTCCCAAATAATACTTCTCCAAATCCCCAAATAATTCCAACATGTATAGCCTGGGACACATTGCATTTTCACCCCAATATATTCTGCTTCAGCTTTTAGCTGGTAAACTGTCCATTAGAACCTGACAGTGAAAAAGAAAAAGAAAAGGGTTGGATCTCGCTACTTCCTCTGCTGCTGCTGCAAAAAAAGGAAGGTACTTGTCCTCAAACATACATCCTTCCTTTGTTCTCCATGGTTCAAAGAAATTTGATGAGTTAAGTAGCAAATATGCAAAATGTGTTACGTGGAGCGTGGCAGTATAGGTGATTCTTCATGACTAGCTGCTAGGTTAGCTATCAGGCTTATTCTGTACTACTTGGAAAGAGAAGTCCTGTATGACTGGATAACCTGAATGCTGCCAGCAGGACCAGGATAATAAAAACTGTGCTCACTGCCTCAGAAAAGAGAGTGAGAACAACCTTTTCAAAGCACGTCGGTTTGCACTAAACTAGCTTTAAGAAATGTGTGTAGAGGAAAGAAGGAATATTTACGTGCTATCTATATATTGAAGTTCCAGCCGTGCACATTTTGCTGCTTCTGATATTTTTCAGCCTTCGTGGGTTTTGCAGAATGTGTTTAGGGCTAATATTCTATATGGCAGCAGTGAGTAGAAGTAGAAATTTGTAAGAAAGATTCTAAAGAGCATTTTACCACTGGATGGCACTGTAGTCCTTAGTGCTCACAGTAATCACAGCCCTGATTTTTTTTTTTTTTTTTTTTTTTTTTTTAGGTCAAGCTACAGCTAATAGGGAAGTAGTTACTGGAAAGACTTTTCATGGATAATGTGATGTTAATAAAATAAAATTGCACTTGCAGAGCTGGCTTTAATTTCACAGCATTAGATACAAGGAAATCTGTGTTCAAATCATGCCAGGTTGCTTAGTTTTCTAAATCAAAATTTCAAAATGCAATTGATGCTGTTGCATGGTATTCAGGGACTGTGTGCTCTTTACTGGAATGGGAGATGTTATTGTTATGGTTTTTGATTGTAGGATATTTTATCCCAAGGCTTTTTTTATGCTTTAGGCATTGTTTTATATTAATGAAAGAATCATGTTTTCAGCAAGCTTTCTTTAAATAATCCTTTTTCTTTTTCTTTACAACAGGGATGGCATATCTGAATTTGGAATCACCTTCACCTGAATATCCTAGGGCTACAGAATGGGTGAGTGTTTAAGTCTGGCATTATTGTGGAGATCTTGCAAGCATAAATATCTTTCAAGTTGAAGACAAGTGTTTAAGGAAGTGTCTGTAGTCATTCAAAGTTGTGGCTGCTCTTTATACATATGCAAGGAAGCATTAACTTAAATTTGGTTTATTGGTACACCCTTGGTTTAATACTGAGACGTTTATGTCACTGTTATCACTACAACCATAGCATGGCATTCAGTGCAAGCAGGCCAGCTGCAAATTTACCTAAGTTTGCTGTGGCATTTTGCAGTGTGTTCCAATTTCATTCCTGCCAGTACACACAGTCCGAAGCTATGAGAATTATATACATGAACTGCTGACTAGACTTGAAGCTGTATACTCAAAAGCCAAGTGTTTGGCAGCAATATTGACCCAACCTCACCTCCTGTGCCACCTGCTGCTGGTTTCTGTGGCATACCACCCCCTCAGTTGTGCCAGCCCAATTATTTATGCAGCTGCACTTGGAAATGGATCTGGGAACTCATCTACTTGAAAAAATATCCTAGGTTTTCTTCTGGCTAAATTTTAAGTCAGAGCAGGCCTCCAGTATAGGGAACCATGTGGCTAGACAAAACATGTTTTCTAGAAAAAAGGAGTGCAGTAACGCTGGGGCAGGAAGATTACAGAAGACAAATATCAACACCTCAAGCCACTATTGCCACTAAATACTTCATCTTGAGACACCACAACTAAATCTACAATTTCAGCGATTCACTGAAAATTGTGATTTAAGTTAAGGTCATACTTTAAATGATTCTGTCTGGACCTACTTCCATATACCATCTCCTGATGGCCACGGATATAGCATAGGTCCTGACAAGCATAGATAAACAATTAGGAGCACAGAACAGCTCAATGTGGAGCTTAATATTTATTACAAAACAAACAAACAAACAAAAAAAAAAAAAACCAAAAAAAAAAACACAAACCAACAACATGAAAAGATCACTGTAGCAGCAGAAAATGCCTTGTGTGGAAGGAGTGTTCATAATTCTTTTTATCCAGGAATAGAATGAGTGCCTTCCAGTTTCCTATCAACCTCTAGTGGAGGAAAGTAGTGATATGAAAATAGGAGTATGTCCATTTTAAGAAGTATTGTGAAGCAAGGGTGGCTATTTTTGTCCTGTCCTGTCCTCTAAAGACCAATTGTTTCTGGAGGCATATCTTACTTCTTTTATAGTGTGTGATTTCTAGCATTCTTAATATATTTCCCATAAAGGAAAAGGAGCTCAGATCGGCTCCTCTTTTACTTAGTCCAAGAAAGGCTCAATATAGCTGCTTTAAAAACCAACACCACATTTGGGATGGCAGTAGGTGGATTTACACATTGTATTCCCCCAGCACTGTAGATAAACAAGTATCTTTCAGCTGAAATATTTTTTCCAAGTCAGATGTAATAAAAATTCCAAAAGTGGCCTAGTTCGATAAGCAGGCAAGCCAGAAAAATACTGCTGTGGGGGAAAGAAACCTCAGTGCGTGGCTGGCCTTGGTCACTACCTGCCAGGAGAAAAGGGACCTATGAAACTTTCTTCTAACGTATTATCAGACTCTTATCTACACAAACACTTCAGAGTTCAGGAAGAGCAGCCAAAGTCAATTTTTGCTTAGTGTGTTTAAAACAAAAAATAAACAGAAGGGAGAAGTGCGTGTGCAGGAGGAGGTGTTGGGGTGGAGAATGGATGGGGTGGTGGGATTGGGGAGGGAATGTTTTAACCTGCATTGACTCTTCTGAAGTCCTCTTGGAAGTATACACTGTTTTTTGAAATGACAATGACATTGCACAATGCATAATTGGGGTAGTGGAGAGCTGCTGGCTTGTGTCCAGGGGCCAGTGTTCTGTCTGACCTTAACAGGTAGGTGAGACAATGGTATAAATTAAAGAACAGCTTTGTCATTACTGTATGCCAGTTATCTGACTCTACAGTGCCTGAAAAATGCCTTCTGAAATGCATAAAACAGAAACGGGGTTTTCAGGGCTTAGTGTGTTAATATTTTAAAGCACTAAAATAATAAAATATTTGCTGATCCTGCAGTACTCCGGAGTGCCTGAAATCTTGTGGACTCTCACAGTGCGCACTGTCCAGACACAACAAAATCCTTAGAATTTCAGGAACACTTTGTGAATTTACCTGCCTTGCCAGCTGAAAAGAGGCACCTTAGTGTTACTTCTGTCTGGATCTGTCTGGTGATTGAGAGATTAACTATTCTCTCTTCCCACCCTTAACTGAAAGAGTGTTTTCAGACCAGCTGTCAAGTCAGCTTAGCCCTGTATTTAAATTGATGTGGTAATATTTCATCTGTAAAATTCTCCTTCAGTTTACTAGCACCTTATTTATTGAATGTAATGGCTTATAAAAACTACAGGGGCTAATGCTCTTGGAATAGCTTGCTGTTTGGTGGCCAATCAGCACTGTTTTTCAGAGTTGCACTGATCCAAAGGAAGCTCCAAGAATGACTGTGCCTCAAGAGATGTAATTCCTTCCAATTCTGTAATATCAATGCGAAGTATAAATGGTTTGGCATTATCTTTTATTATGCAGCCTTGGCCCTTTTGTTATGTGCAATCTGCTCTGATATTAAGGAAAAGGGCAAGTTGCAAGTCCCTTGTTTACTACTTCTTCTCTGTTGTGTGAATTAAATAGGGTGATGTAGAGAAATTCATTTCCATGAACAGGATTTCATTAGATTGAGTGGGAATTCAAGAAGGAATTCTAATCTGATATTGTTTAATGTTGCCTGTGTTCTGATTCTTTGAGGATTGTGTGAAAACTAGGGTTGGGGCAAAACTTGCAGCTTGTGAATTTTCTGATTTGTACTATACACACCAGCTAGGAAAAAAAAAAAAAAAAAGGTCTTTATATTTAATGAAAGAAAGGAATTATATTAATGTTTGGTTGGGAGAAATCTCAAGAGGTAATATTAGGGATCAGCTAGAGGGATATTTCTTCCAAGTGTCTGTGTGATTCTCAAGCAGAGAGCTACAGAATATATTGGGAGTGGAAGGGAGTAGAGTATATTGCCAGAGCTGCTGTGATCAGAGTGCAAGGTATATCAAGGAGTTGGAGGTAAAGATATGGCTAAGCAAAGCATTTCCATGCTTTTGCCTATTGCCTTCTCCCAGGCACATCTTCTGTTAGCTCAGCAGCTTGCAGCATTCATCTTCCATGAAAATATCTATGTAGGTATCCCTTCCTTATGATTAGTATGAGAAACACTGAGGAATCACCTGAGGAGAGGAATACTAAGAGCACAAAATCTATTGGAGCAGGGAGGATAAGCGTTCAGATGGACTTGAATAGACAGTAAATGGGTGAAGATTCTGTAATACCATCAGACATTCTATTCCAATGCTTCACTATCATCATTATTAGACATTTCCTTCTTTTTTATTTTTTTTATTTTTTCCAGTGCTAAAAGAGGGGAAGGATTAGCCTGTATGTCTTGAAGAAGTGTATAATTTACATATCAGTAATGATAAGTGATATTCCAGTAGAATTTTCATGTGCTAATTTTACATATTAAACTGTTTGGAGCAGATATTTAGGGCATCCAAATGCATATGTACATGTCCATGAGAATGGTTTGCAAACCAATAAGGAAGCTGAATGTGCATGTGGCTGATCACACTGGTAAGCACCTGTAGGAGATGTGGGATGCGAGCACAGTTCTGCCAACTGCGCGTGTAGTCAGAATAATGAGAAACCAGTTTATAAGCATTTTGAACTTATATTTGCATGTTTAGCATCTTTAAAAACCAGTTACTTTGTGCCATCAGCCAACAAGAATACCATGTGAATCATTTTTGAGTACTCTGGCTAAAGGACTAAATCATAACCTCTGCTTATTTATCATGAAGAAAGCCCTTCCAGCAGGGACAAATGCCTATTTTGTAGCTGATAAATTAGGAGGAAATTTGACCGAACCAATTTATTCTGTTTTCTATGAAAAATCTTGTCTGTGAAAACAGAAAAGCACTTACAAAATGTCAACATTTCGCTCCTATCTGCATGCAGATCGATACTGATGGGTCACAGCAACCTCTCAGAGAGCAGGTCTGCGTGACAACCAAAACTAATATGTATCTACAGGTCTCCAAAAAACACACACACAGGCCACCGGAGTGTCTGCTCCCTAAGAGCTGATTTACATCAGAGAGGTCTGAATGATCTTGTTTCAAGATGGCCTCTTTTAACTTTTCATTATAGCAGGAATTTCATCAGTACATACAGGCATGTTTAATCTTTAAGTAGGTATTCTGCACTGCTTGGTGTTTCACTTCGCTTCTTTGTCAGATGTCTATCTTATATTTAAACATTTTAATTACCACCACCGTATGCAGCATACATCTGTTGCTTGGGACAGCATTTGCAAAAGCTATTACCAAAGAAGCTTAAAAGAGATTTCTGTGGTACGAATGGTCAAGATGCTAGACTGAGCCAGGAACATGGTGCACACTGCTGCAGATACATTGCTTAGCAACTCTAAGTAATAAAACTGAGGTGTAGCAAAACTCCCTTCTGCCTCACTCCTGATTGCCTCACCTCTCATGATTTAGCAAACCTGTTTCTGATTTGGGTGCTAGTGCTCTGTCATTGTGCATAGATTTGGAAGTGTATGGGATGTGAAAATACCAGCAATCTGTTTGAAAATTAAGGATTCAGGTACCTAAGTACTATAACTCCTTTTGAAAATCATATACGGTGTTCTGTATGGTGTACAGAGTCTGAATTCAGCTGAGAAATAAATGGTAAAACTTTTTTAAACACCTTAAAAATAGTGTCTGGTCTTGACGTCATGAAAATAATTCTTCTTACCTAGATGCATAGTCCAGTAATACTGGCCAGATTTAGTGTACACTGTGATTTATTTTTAGCACCCCTATAATTTAATAAGGAGCCAGGTGAAGGTTGATGGACTGAAAGTAGCTTTAATTTTAAAATCTTAAATGAAACAGCAAAGTCAGAATATAAATACTTAGGTTTTAAATTTAGCTCCTAATTTTTGGCAAGTTCATTGGTCAAATATGAAATACATTGCAAAGACCTGGATTTTCTGTTTTTTAAGTTGTTTTCCACTAAAGGCTTTTAATTTACTACCAATTTCATATGTGAGGCCAGATTCAGCAAAACATTTTACTGTACAGTGTATTCATACTGTATTCATACTTATGAATGTGCCTAACAGGTCTGCTGAATTAGTCAAAGTTCTGAAAATTAAATTGTCTATTTAAAAGGTAAGACAGAATACATATCCAATTTTTCCCTCATATGTCATGTTCTTTTATTACTTATTAAGATACTGCGCTGTACTGATAAACATCACATCTAGATATAATATTTAATAGATAAGAAACAAGATGGAAAGATGAATGTGTTCTCTTCTGCCCAAAGAACGAAGCAGTTAAAACTCTAATCAGATTCCTCTGTGTCTGATCTTTTGGTGATGAACACTAGCTCAGTGAAACCCTGAAGTATGTGGGACAAAAATCTGGCACAAATATAAATCTGAATCATTGCAAGCAGTTCTTGTAAACATTTCTCATCCAACAAACCCCAAATTCCTAAACGCTTGATAATGAACCTTTCTTACAGCTCTTTGTAACAGCTCTTTTTAGTTCAGGTGCAGTGAGGGCACGCAGCATAGTATCACGGTTAAGATGTGGCCACATCACCCAGAGAAGTCAAGAATCACCAGGCCTCATAAATCACTGTCTGCTGAGCTGTAGTCACTGACCATGAAGTCATTTTTAAGCTGTGCCAATTCTGTAGTAAAATGCGTTAAATTAAATCATTGTGAAGGTTAAAGGTAGGGCCTAGCATTACATTTTGGAGGTTGTGTCTAGTCCGTTTTAGTTATCGTGATTGCATTCTTGTAGATTGGAGATTTTAACAGGAAGTTAAATGGCAGGACCCCTTAAGGACCTTACAAAAAAGCAATGCAAAGTGGCAGTCCACATGCACTTCTAAACTACTTAGATTATTTAAGTGAAGGAAGCGAGTGGGAATGGTCATTAGCATGCGGCTAAAAGGTTTATTTTAGTCACGTTATTTGCAGACCTGACAACTGAGACATCAACTCCTCGGGAACACAGGTTATTGTCTGCTCTTTTCAAATTTGAAATGCACATTAGACAATCCAGGATTAACCCAAACTATGACAGTTTAAAGTCATGAAGCTTTTGGTATGTGTGTACAGACATCATTTTTGCTACCTGCCATCTGGAAATCTCAGATATTGTTGCAGAGCTACAAGTGTCTGGTTAACATTCTGCGGGGTTTGAGTAGAGTAGAGCATGTTTTACAAGATCTTTGTTGGGCCAGTTTCAATTCTTTCTCCAAAGCCTTATGCACAGGAAGGGAGGGAGCTGGGAGAAGTGACGCTGTTCCGCTTGGTGATGGGGATGGAGATGCAGACTCCCACCTGTGTAGCAGATACCAAGCATCCAGTAGTGTTACTCCTGATTTAAGTATGTCATAAACATTGGGCTATTAAAGAGTAAAAGTGAGAAAAGAAAAAATCTGTTTTCCCAAAGGAAGAAAATAAAAGGGTGAAGAGGGAAACAATGCTTAATTAGGTCCACTGAATGTGTGCTTTGCTACAGAAATGTGGGCTCATGTGGATTGCGTTAAGGAAACAATCTGCCCATGGGAAGCACCAAATGGTACTGTTGGGTTGTGCTATCTGGCCGCTTGTTGACCAGAATAAAGAACGAAAACCTCCTTTGTCACCTTAGCATTTGATTGACATAGCACCCATCTCAAATTGTGTGAGGAATGGTTCATTGACAGGTTGAAAATCAGGTGATGTAGTGAAGAAATTTTATTATATGAATTGTTTTGACCAATTTGTAGAAATTCGTTGGTGCAAGTTTAAATCTGGTGAAGATTTGGCCATCAGTGTTATATATCTGTATGAGCTCTCTGTGTACCAATATGCACACATACAATATATAATTTATATTTTACATATTTGCAAATGTATTTATTTTTTCTTGTATAAAAAAAATCACGAATACTAAGAATGCCTCATAAAGTAGAGGCCGTAATAATTTCTCAGTACAATGAGAAATTGTTTCTAAAATACAAGTATTCAGTATTGACTCTCTGTGAGGGACTTTGTTTACACGATTGTTTACAAATCTTATTTTTATAGCAATATTTTAGTACTTAATAATGAAGGCAAGTTCCTCTATTTTTTTTTAACAGTCTGTGCTTTTACATGATGGAGTTGAGTAGCATTCATATTCCCTAATTGTAGGCACATCTTAGCTATATACTCAGCTTTTAATTACCTGTACAGTGTAGATAGAGGTGGTGATTTAGAGCCAGGTGCATTGAATTGCGGTTCAAGGATACTGCTGCTCTGTATTGACAGGGGATTAAGAGAGGACAACGAACTTCCCATTTCGGTATCTAGTTTATTGTGCACAAGTCAGTAGTATGAATTCCATCTCTCTTAATAATAAATTTGAAATTGCTGATTCTTTTTCCCCATAATGACATTTCTGGCAGTTTGCTGCTCATTTTGATGAAAATGAAACTGAGCTCTTATTGCAGGTCAGGAGACTTTAACTGTTATTTCCATACAACAGTAATTAATTTAATTAAATAAAAGTGGCCAGAAGTCCAGGAGGGAAGCAAACAAACAAAATTCCTTTTTGGAAGGTCTTTGTGTGTCAGTGCATAGCTTTCAGAGCCAGCAAAATCAGATCAAATACTTCTTTTTTAAATAAAATGAGGCACGATTTTACAGTTGGTTTCAGGGCCATTTCAGCTTTTTTCTTTTTCTTTTTCTTTTTTTATAAGGGACTTTTAAAATGGAACAAGGGACTTACTTTTGTTACAGCAAAGCATTCTCTAGTATTAGAACATCATATTTTATGAGGTGAAGACTCTCGCTTGCCAGAGCGTACTTTTAAGTGCTGGAAAAGGCAGTGTCTTCACAAAAAAAAAAAAAAAGGATTAGTTTTGAGTGAAGAAGCATGTAGATCTACGAAATACATTCCAAGCATGCAATATTTCACTGAATCACAAAAATCTGTGGCTCAAGGTTTTGTATTCCCTACCTGTATATTTCTATTTCAGAGAAGCTTGTAAAAGCAATGAGTACTGGTCGAGAATGTTTTAGCAAAATAGTGTCTAAAAATGCTGTTTGGTTAGAAGAGAAAACAAGTATTGTGGATGTAATTTTACAGAAAGCTTCTAAGCTCCAGAATGGAATTTCTAGTCAAAAGAAGAGAATATGGGAGAGACTCCCATTTTGGAAAATGAAGAAGCACTCATAACAGGAACTAACTTTTGTCTCCTCTGTCTCAGAGAAGTGCCTTAAACGAATGGCTCTTTGAAATTTGGCTGCCTGTACATGGGTTATGTGCTCATGTTCTGCTCTTGGAAAAGAAAACAACTGGAAGGTCTTCTGTCTGTTCCAGTCCAGAATGCAGCTAACTGCTGAAACTTTGGTACTTTTCTCAGATATTTTTCCCTGTCCAGCCATAAGTGGTATAAATAGTAGCTTAAACCCAACAGCTTTTAGCCTTTGTATTATCTTACTGTGCATCTTTGTTTCACTCTGCCTTCTTTGGGCCATGTACGTATCGTGTTTGTCTTACATCTGTTACCCAGATGAACAATGCCATGGGATGCGTGACCCACCTAATGGCTTGAAACTCTGGCACCGTGTCATTGGTTACAATAGGTGGGGCAGTGTACACCCAAAACCAAAAATGTGTCTTTGGACAATGAGATGTTTGGGGCTTGTTTGTCTGTGTTTAGGTTTGCACATTGTGCACATAAGCTATTGATCCCAAGTAAATAATGAAAGAGAGAAGATCCATTAAATAAGTTATTAAAAATACCATAGAACTTGTCAAATAAGTGATTTCACATGCAGTACAGCAGTTCCTTAGGGATTGGAGAAAATCCAGACTGTTCTCAAGCAAAATCCAGTTGAGGTGAGATCAGAATTTTGCATTGGAACTTCACAGTCCAAGGGGTTGTAGAAAAATGTTGAACTGAATAAGTTTTGTGAATGATTATTTTTTACTCCTGTAAAGCCAGGCGTGGAAGAAGTACATACATGTAAGACAGTACTATTGCCCAAACAATGGTAGATGCTCAATAGTAAAAACCTGTGAAACAGAAGTGGATGAATGTCCAGTTACCTCATGTCTCTGTAAATACAAGGCAAGGCATGTTTAGTGGTCTCAAATTCCCAAACAGGGATTTGTGTTACCCAGTCAATAGCATCTCCCTGTTGGCTCTGAACTATCCTCTTTTCCCCTTCACAAGGCATATCCCATGATTTTCAAAAATAATATCACCTGACTCAACATTCATTTGCTGGGCAAACCGCCGTGCTGTGGCAACAAGGTGGTGTTGCATGGAAAATGATCCTTGTACAAACTCCTCCACAGCTGGGAATAGGTAACTTGTTTTGGAGTATTATTCCCCACAGGGCACACTTTCAAAAAGGGACTTTCTCTTCAGCCTATGCCTTCAAGGTAGCAAACTCAGTCTTTTACCCCCGTGAAAGCAGTTCTATTGGCAGATAGTCTACCAATGCACATAAATCTATGGTTTGTGAAGTGAAGCTAGCAGGATATCTGGTACAAATTAAGAAATAAAGCTGTGGCTACTTTGAAAATAGTCTAATGCTCAAACTGAGAGCAGTCAGTAAGAATAATTTACAAAGGAAATGGAAAAGAATGTTACGATTATGGTTTATGTTGGGAGATTAGGAAGGTTGTGTTTCACAGGTATAACTCTGTCTTTCTGAGATAATGTAAAATTCATAGAAAACATTTTTTTTTTTCTACGTGAAGCAATGCAAGCTGTGGTAAGTAGGGAGAGAACAGGAATGGTGCAAAGCATCGTGATGCTGAGTGCTGCAGTTGAGCAAGTGGAAGAGCTGCTGGATGAGCCCCTGGGTATCTTTGCCTATGGTCAGGAAAGGCGCACATCTAGCTCCCATCAGGGACTGCGCTGTGACCAGGCAGGACGGTATTGTAACAGTTCTGAATTTTATCGCTGAGAATTGGCACAGTGAAATATGCCTATATTGCTACTGCTAATTAGCAGGCTCCAGTGATAATGAGAAAACTAAGATATATGAGAGATTTATTAGCCACTGGCACCCTGGTTGAAACTCTCCATGGAACAGATAACTGCTCTTTGGGCAGGGCATTTTTTCCATGCAGAGTGGGTATGCTATTGTCCATATTTGTCCAATTTCAGCCTAACTAGTTCCAGATTTCAATAAAACACAATGTTTGTGAACTTTTTCCTCTACATATGTCTCTAATGACTGGGTATATTCAGCCGAACACGGATTTGAATTCTCCACTTACTAATGCTGTGAGTTTGATGGTCATGACCCAGACCAAAAGAAAATGGTGAAATTGGCTTCTGGAATGTATGTGCAGTGCAATGTGCATGATTCTAGTTTAGCTTCAAACCGCTGAAGGATGTACATCGCTCATTCCCAGGATGTCCATCCTGTTTTGAATTGAACAAGAAAATGGTCCTTAAAGAGCCACTGAAATACAGAGAGCTGCCTGCTGGTGTTTGCTGAGCAACCTCAAATTCCCCCGCCTTTAATTGAAATTCAGCATTTCTGTGAAGAGCTTGAGAACACCAACAAACAAGAAAGTGATGGACAAGTTTAGCAGCAGGTTTTGTCTGAGGGATAACTACAGTATTACATTTCAAACGAAAACAATCTAGTGCTACAACAAGCACCAACGATAATTGTAGTTCTTGTGCAGAATTTTTAGCAGCAGTCTTTGAAGTGCTTTGTAAGGGAAGTCAGTAACCTTAATCCCGTTTCTTAGACAAAATCTGAATCGCAGAGGGATGAAGGGACTTCCCCAATATCTGAGTGCCTGTCAATGACAATTCAGAAATGGGGTGTAAGTGGTGGGCATCTCACTCCAGTGCACTGCCCGTGGGATGAGAGCCTGCCAAAGGAGCGTCGGAAGGGCACATCAGTCTGTCTGAACACCCCCAGACCCAGCCTAGGGCTGACCTCCTCAAGTGCCACGCTGGGGACCCCGTGCTGCTGCCTGCTGTGTGTGTCTGGGGGCTGTCACCCTGGCATTCTGAACCCACATCAGCAACAAGAATTTGAGTTCTTGCTATCCAAATATTTCTTAATCTTTTCTAGATTTTATTATCTTCTTATTTTTGCATGCTTAGCAGTATTTCAGAAACTTGTTGGCCTAATTTTTTCCCCAGAGCCTTAGTTGTGGCTATGAAGAGAGTGGAAAGATTGTTTTTCTGTCCTTAAACTGCTTTTTGGATTTTGAGTATTAACACTGCAAACTTTTCAGTCTCTACATGACCTGTTTAATATTTAACTCAAATAAACACAACTGAGGGTTTTTCATACAAAACTAGCTATTGCAGGCCAAAAATCTTTGGATTATTTCGTTTCAAATAATTTGAAGTAAGAAACATGAAATAATAGAGCTTTTGTAATGCTTCAGCAATTGCTACAACAACTAGAAGGGAAATTAATAAGTATTTAAGGACATCTTTATCCGTGTGTGCTGTTCCTGTTAGCATGACCTGTTGGGTGCTGTGAAGAAAAACAAGCAAAATATTAGGCCTGCACATATAGTTTTCTGCTGCTTGTTCTGCATCTCCTCCTCTTAACTGGTTCTACTGTGATAAGTTCCTGCTTGTTGCTGGCTTTTTTTTTTTTCCATAGTAAAACTTCTGTCCCAGCGCCAGTACATCATGTTCCTGGTTAGAGCGTGACGTCAAATGGTATCTGGCTCCAGGCCAGGGAATGCTGCTGGGAAGCAGTGAATGAATGAATGGATTTTCAATTCACATTGTAGTTGCCTCGTTCCGAGCCAGGAATCTTCATGTAATATTCAGTCAACTGGCTAATGTAAATTTATCGGTGTTCCTTACTAGAAGTAGAAGGAACTTCAGAGAGGATTCAGAACTGGTGACGATCACTATAACCAAAATGGGAGAAAGATGTGATTCAATGCATGGTGCCTGCTAAATATAGTAAGGAAAGGAGCCCTGTGCCTGCAATAGTTACTATCTGGTGTTCAGAAAATGAAAGGGAGGACAAATTCCAAATTTTAAAAATCTCTGTGAGCTCACACAGTATGTGTTCCTATCAGAATTAATACATCACTAACTCTGCATGGCCATACACTGCTTTGATCTGCACATTTGCAAATTTGAGGGATCACAATTATAATTCAAATTGGAATTTACCCCAGGAAATTCAGAAATTCCAAAGTGCTGATAAAATTTTGTCCGGCAAGTAGTTGGGGACATTGCGTATGTCAGCATGTGGAGGAGGCACATGAGCAGTAGCAGTGGTTTCCAGCCTCCTCTGAAGGAACCAGCAACAAACACAGCAAAACTATTTAGTATATCCTCTTTGATGCTGCAGTGAAAAACCGCCGATTTATATGACCTGTGACAAACACAGCTGTGATGTGTGGATACTGTGTGCCCTGAACAGTGCTTGGGATGTCAGCCGATCAGCAGCCACGTGTCTCCGGACAGCTCCAGCTACAAGCTCTGAGCTGCTGAGGTCGGGACCCATAGGGGAGCTTGCGGCACTTCTGTCTGTTAGGACCTCTTTCATTTTCGGAGAGGTTTGACATTGCAGCCTGAGGCTCTTTTTACAGCTGATTGTGAGAGGACGGGGATGCAGTGAGCTGGTATCGTGTCGGAAACAGCCAGCATGGATGGACTGCAGAGCAGGGAATGTTCCAGGGGCTGTGTTTGCCGAGATAGCTGGCTTAGAAGCAGTAAGATGAAACTTAGCCTCCAGTGAGAGGCCTTCGCTGGGATGAAATAGTTGTGAGTGGTAGAGCCAAAGGTGCCTCTAGCATGTCTGTAGCAGCACGGGCACTTGATGCTAACGTGGTGCAGGGGAAAGTTGTATAACGTAGCTGGCCTTCCAGAGAAAAACAGCTCACACCAGCAAGTGCCATTTTCCTGATTTCTCTGTTTCTACCTTACTGGTTTCTCCTAGCACATCTTACGCACCTCTCCCCTATGTGATATGTGCCCCCAGGGGTCTGTAGTGTAGACCCAGCCTGAGGCTTTAAGGCTCCAGAGCTCTTTTTCTTAGAAATTGCAACAGCTCCTTTTTTCCCACAGAAGTAAAGGGCACAGCAGTGGGTGTGGTAACTTAGCGATGGGTGGACCTCAAAACTTCGCATTTTATTTGGGTTAATTCCCCAAAATTTCCATGCTGCTCGCCCAACCAATTCAAGCTGTTTTGATCAGCAGAATTAAGCACAGTATAATAGGACTGGCTTATATGGTGGCACTTCTGAATCCAGACAATGTCAGCACACATAAGTACAAAGAGGTAAATAATGACAAGAAATTAACTGGACTTCCTTGAACCTCCCCAGAAATATTCTGTTGTATTCACAGCAAAGGTTCAGAGCGGCTCATGTTTTAATTGAACCACTTCACTCATCCCTAAATGAAAACAGTTGCAAATAGTGTCCAATGTACATAGCCCCAGGCACTGTAAAACAATCAAATGAAAAGACTTTTCTTTGTTTTATTTATTTACTTGAAGCTAAAGAAAAATGCCAAAATTCTGTCCTTGAACAAATCACCACTTTTCACATACTTTACCCCAGGCAGAAGTTCCAGTTTTTTCCTAACTTACGAGTTGTTTTTGTTTGTATTTGTGTTTGTATATTTTTGTATATCTTATTTGTTTACTTTCCTGCTTCTTAAAATTGTCTCTTCTCTTTAGAAGTGGGGGAGAAGGAAAGGAATTGAGGTGAAACCACAATATGTTTTCATTTTCATGTAACAAACATCTTTTTTTCACAAGCTTCTGCAGGCACTAAATACCAAATATGGTTTGAGACAATAAATTATAATGTCCTTTAGAGAATAAGGAGCTGGGAAGAGAACAAATGCAAGTGTTTGCAACATGTGTTAAGAGAGAAAAAGAGAGATAGCTAATGGAGATTTCTTTGTTAACTCTACATTGTCTCATAATTTATATTTGTAAAAGATAATAATGGTAATTATCCTTGTTCTGATCACTTTCAGTTTGTCTTTACACATGTGAATAAGTATCATTATTTCTGTTTTTCAAATTTTTGTGGTGAAAAAGTAGCAAAATCCCCATGGCAGTTAAAGCTGACATTTTCAAAAGATTGAGAGTCTTACATTAGTCTTCATTGGTGGTATCCTGTGTTGAAGTGTATCACCAAACTGAATCTTAAGTACAGCAACAGGTAAGCTAACCAGTATTAGAGAAAACACCTGGAGGGAACGAGATAAAACTTCACTTGCCACTGATTTCAAAGACGACTGAATTACCTGTAACGATTGTCCAGGAAGATTTCCTTTTATGTGTCAATGCAGCTTAAAGAGAAGCCATTAGTTTATATTAGTCCAAGGTAAATTTCTACAGTAATGAAATTATGTAGGGGGGCCTTAGTATAGTGGGAACAAAACTCTTGTTTTGTTAGGTTTGATGTTATTCTGTATGTGCCTTTTTTCAGAACCGCCTCATTAGGCACCTTCAAGAAAAGGCTAGATATTATTTTGTAGGGTCTCCCAGGGTCACTGGAATTTTAAAGCACAGTCAAATGAGCTGGATCCCAGTGACTCCTCCTTTTGCTAGAACCCAGCTAGAGTCCAAGGAGTGCAGCATCAGAAGCAATTTAGTTTCTCCGCCCTGAATTCTGCCAACTGTGTCCTTGTTTCACCTTCTCCCACCCAAACGTACTGGAATTCTTTCCTTCCTTGTTCATTCAGCATACTGTGCATGTCTTATCACCGGGTGAACCCCACATACTTAAGTGCTCAAACAAACCATACAAAAATTAACGAGGCAGGTCCTATGAAAAGCTGAAACATGTTACTATCTATGTCCTGCTTTAACCATCTCTACTGAAAAATGTAAATTAGATGGATAATGAAACAATAAATGAGTTAAGGAACAATTCCTACCTTCGAGACCAGTGTGTCTTACACCTGCTGCTGCTGACATTGAGCAGAAGTCAAAGGTAAACTCTGCATTGTAAGACTTGCCCTTAGAAAGCTGAACACTGAAAAAGAAATCTGAGATGAATTGGCTTCATCAAGAACTGCCCTGATTCTTTTAAGTAAGGAGGAAAAAAACAGTCTTCTGATTTTGCAACTCTGTGTATGTAGGTAAATTATGAGGAATGTTCAGAAAGTCAAGTGAGTTCATAAGTTATCCCCTATATTTTTTTGTTTTGTAAACAGATGTGTGTTTGTAAGTAGCTTTTGGATGCAATTAAGCATGTATTAGTTTAAAAAAATTATGCCAGAAAAATCCCCTTTGTGGGGTAAGATTAAGTACCTTTGAAGGAACAGTGAGAATCAGCAAGACTCGAGTGGACGAGGACAATGCCCAGTTACCTTATAGCAAAAACCTGCCCATGAATGCTGTCTCTGGAAAGAACAGGTTTGGTTGAAGGGATAGCTACCAGAAAATCCATAATCCACATAAACACAAATCTTTTGTTTTCAGGACATCATGTATATACTCATAATGAGAAAGCATATGCATTTGTTTAATATTTGGGATTTCTCAATCATCTGCACATTTTTAGTAAATACTACATAAAAATATTGCTGTAAAATCAGCATAATTTGCTTAGACAGGAGTTGGGGATTTCTTGTGAAGAAATTGTAGAATCATAAAATGTTTGTGTCTGGGAGGGACCTCTGGAGGTAGTCTAGTCCAACTCCCCAGCGTACAGCAGGACCAACAAACACAGAGCAAGTTACTCAGGATCACGGCCAGTTTGGTTTTGAATAGCTCCTACAACAGAGGCTCCACAGGCTCCTCTCAGGGCAAGCTGTTCCAGTGTTTGACCACCCTCACAGTAAAAAAACCTTTTTCTTATGTTTATGCCTTTCTGTTTGCTGGGTTTCATTATGTGCCCATTTCCTCCTGTCCTGTCACTGAGAGCTACTGACTGTGGTATCTTTTCTTCCATCAGGTATTTATGCACATGGGTAAGGTCACCCTGAGCCGTCTGTACTTGAGGCTAAACAGTCCCAGCCCTCTCAGCACCTCCTTGTGTGTCAGATGCTCGAAGCCTTTACTTGTCTTAGTGGCCCTTTTGTGTGCTGTAGAGCCAAGGATTGGACAGAGCACTTCATAGGTGGTCTCACCAATGCTGAGCAGAGGGAAAATACCCCCTTCCCTGACCTGCTAGCCAGGATGCTGTTGGCCTTCTGTCCTGCAAGGGTGCATTGCTGGCTCAAGTGTAAGTTGCTCACCAGGGCCCCCAGGCCCTTTTTTGCAAAGCTGTTTTCCAGTGGTAGGTTCCCAGCCTGAGCTGTTTCGTAGGGGTATTCCTCCCCAGCTCCAGGATCTTGTATTTGCCTCTTGTGAACTTCCTGAGGTTCCTGTCTACCCATTTCTCCAGCCTTTCAGGTCCCTCTCTATGTCTGGTGCAAATGTCTATACTTCATTCAGGTGAAGAGTCAGTAGAGGAAAGACTTGAGTACAAGAAAGTATTAAGCATGCACTTTAAAAATACACACTCAAGGAAGTTTGAGCTGAATTCCTCAAATCTGGAGCTTTCAACACACAAAGAAACCAAAATCTGCGTTCATGCATTGCTTAAAAGCCTAAATGACTTATTCTTTCTAGTAAAAATAACACTTAAAGTAAATGACAGTTACTAAAAAGTAAAAATTATTGAATTTTACTATTTCTGCTAACCTTTAATGGAATACGTAGCATGCACTTACCTTCAATGCAAATGATATTCAGATCTACAATATGCTATTTGGATTCCGATTCAGCAAAATGTTTAAACAGATTACTTCAACAGAATTTTAACCTACCCAATGTCAAGCTTGCTGTTGACTAGAATTTTATTTTTTTCATCTATAAAGCTTCTAATAAACTAACCCTTACAACATCAGCAGATACATGAGGCTGTTGCAGGTGTTGAAACATAAATCCTTTTGTATAAGAGCAGGCACTGATCTCAGATGATGCTGGGTTTTACTCTTGTGAGCTCTTAGAAATAGTTTTTAGTTTAGCAAAAACCCCAAAGTGCCTAATATGGGAAATATATTTCTGATGTAAAGTCACTTTTATAATGATTTTAGAGTTGCAAATGTGCTTGGCTGAAAAGTGACTTGTGTGAACAGGAACATTGAGGGCTCCACTGGAGGAAGATCTAAGCCTCAGCTAGGAAGGGAGCTTGCTCAAGATTTCCCATGGCCCCAGAAAAAAAAAAAAAAAAAAGAAAAAAAAGAAAAAGAAGAGTGCATTGTGGTGTCAGAGAGAATTATATTTTTCTCTTCTCCCCTTGCCTTGTTGTATCTGATGATCTATTATTTTATGTCACAGCTTGGTATTTTAACTGTGGAACTAACCTCCTCATAAGCAGAGCAAAAGGTGATGAATGTTATGCTTCTTTTTGAAAGCACTCTTAGTGATCTTTTGGGTTTGTCCTTGTCTGTGTAGTGTAAAATTATGTTTGGATGATAGTGTTTTGCTTGGCTTCTTTCCAGACTTTTTGTACTTGCTTTCCCACTTCTCTGTATATGAAATATCCAATCGGTGATACTACAAAGAGGTCTGCTACCCTGTCCCAGGAAACAGAGGCATTGGAGCTGTAATGTCTTTCCATCTCTTTATAAGGGAACAGAAGTGCTCTCAATGTCTATGATTTCAGGTTGAGTAAAATTGCAGAGGTATCACCTGCAAAAGGATGAGACTTGGTAGCTCAGGCAAACTGTTTTCCCTGGAATACATAGTGGCATTGCTACCTTTTCAATTCCAGTTTCTCCTGTATTGTGAAGGTCTGTCATCTCCAGTAGTTGGGCATGGGACGTGGTGTGTAGTGTGCTGTACTGAAGACAGCAGGAAGATGAGCCAAACACATTCTGAAGAGCACTGTTGGTTGCCAGCATCTGTGGAAATCCTGAATCTTACCCAGTCCGTTCAAGCAACAATCTAGTGATGGAGGTTTCCTCAAAATCTTTTCCAAAAGAGTTTCCAAAATTGTCATGGAGCTTGTACATACAGTGGAAATGTTACATGGGTAACAGTATAGATTTTATGGATCATATTTGGGCTTTCTTGTTGAGTCATTTTAGAGTCCTTACTCATAAATTTCCCATTGTAAAAATGGAACAGAATTTGATCCATTACATTTAATGGAAAAGATTGTAGAAACTTACCAGCAGAAAGGTCCTTGAAATTCTTCAAGTCTTTATCTAGTACAGCAGATCTCTCCTGTCTTGGTATCATGCTTTGAATAAAAGAGGATGTAAATAGAGTACCCAAATTTGCATGGTAATCTGATCCTTCAATGACAGCTTAGGTTTATATCACTACATAACTACTATCGCTATATAACTACTGTTCTTTCCTTAGCTACAGTACACAGAAGGATTCAAGCAATAACATTATGATAATAAATTTAAAAATCTCAAAAGACAGAAACTTCAGAATTCAGTTTAATATTTAGATTTCTATCTTGAGTAGATGTATTTGTGTCACCAATGTGTGATGTGAAAATTTTCAATTTTATTCCCGACTACCTTTGAATTCATGAGTGATTTTGAATGAACTATTTCTGCCTTACATTTCTTTTAACAGCCTTTGGCATATCTTTTCAACATTCATATTAATTGCTTCTACAGTCTGTATTGAATGCATGGGAAAATCAAAGAGAAAAATGGCATCTTGTAGACTTCGTGTCTGTTTGACTCTGCCACCCAATGGCCTACTTTATTATTACTCACTGCTCTCTGCATTTCCTAGGACCTGTTCCATTATTATTTTATTTCTTTAAATACAGACTTGTCTCCAGTGACACCAAGTTCACATCAATGGAATTACATTGTCCAAAGATAGGACTTGTAACAGAAAAATGCCACATGGATTTATTTATTTTTAATCTAGATTATGATATCTGTGGTGCTGAATACCATATTCAAACAGCTTACATCTTGCTTTTGGAAGTTTCCAATTCCTTTGAGGTCAAAGTTTCTTTGATGTAGCACTGCAAAGGCCTAAGACAAAAGAGAGGACAGAAAAGAAGGGATTGCAATTAAACCCACTACCTTTTAATATCAGTTTTGCCAGAGAAACACAAAATGTCTGCCCCTGAAGTGGTTAAAAATGTGAGATCACAGCATATATAAATGAGAACTTTTAACAGAACTTTAAACCATAAGCCTGAATTGCGGTACAGCCTCCCGACCCCTTCAGATGACAGGTTCATCTTTCTTTAGGATGAAAAGCTTTACTCTGTGTTATGCCAGAAATGTGCCAAAGACATCCAAGCAAAGTACATACGCGCTGCAGAAAGCTGAGTGGGGTGTCGGGATTACTGCTAGACCAGTCGTTCCTCTCAGGTGCTTGTTAATGGAACATGGAGTTTTTGAGGAAATGTACAAACTCATTCGTCCTTATCAGCACGTGGCCAGAAGAAGTGCTGTCAACTGTCAAATCTGGCAAGCGCTGCACATACTGTACCCTGAGCATTCGGTCACGATGCTGTGGGGTTGTTTACTTTGCTGTTCTATCTTGAGAGTTGTACAGGTGTGTACCTTCTGGGAAGATAAAAAAGGGTGGGGGCTGAGAGGGAGGGAATGTTTAAGAAGTAGGGTGATAAGGTGCAGAGTGCTATGTTGGGAAAATTTGGTCGAGCCCGAGTACAGGGGGATTTTATAAAGCATATAAAAGGTCTTAAAGCTTATAAAAGGTCTTCGATGCAGGGAAAAACAAATAGGCACTTTGAGGTTTAGTGCAAGTGTAAGCTTATCCCACGGACAGTGGTCAAATACCAACATCTGTAATGATGGTAATCTGTGTAATATTTACAGGACTTGCAACCCAGCTAGCCTTGAAATAGTAAAAAATGCAGATCCATCTCAAAGCAGATGGGAGCTGGCAATATTATATACTATGTGGTTTTAAATTGCATTCAGGCTTTACTGAAGGCAGGCTGCATGCCTATTTCCCACCCCATTTTATTTTGCCATATTGACACGTGAACATTTGGTTTTATTGACATATGAATATCTGATTTTCTGTTGACTTCAGGATGTCAGTCTTGTCTTTATTTAAGAGAATAATGAAGGTGCTGGCTGGACAGGACCTTTATTGATAAGCTTCTTCGACCTCTTGCTTGAAGCAGGGCCAGTGAGTTCAGTGCAGTGTGTAAGTCAGAGCTTTAGGATGTCAGAGTACTGCTGCAAATGCAGAGCTGTTTGAGTGGGATTGGTGAAAGCAGTGGTAGTAGTGATAGATACATACGATAAAGTGAGCCTTCAGAGCTTGAGCTAATCAGAAGACTCCTGCCTAAGCTGGGAGGTACTTACAGCTGCTTTGGAGTGCCAAGATTTCAGTAAGAAAAGCCTGAACTCCAACACCCATAGCATTTGGTAATCCTGCTGCAATTGTGGGGCTCACCCCACACCTGGGAAAGCTCTGCGAGGAGTATTTTTGTCTTTTGCTGTTGTGTCAAACAGCAGGCACACGGGCTTCACTGCAAAGTGGGGTGGCCGGCTGGGTTGGGCAGGCAGCCTGCCAGCATCTAGTGAGAGATTATGGGGAATGTAGTTTGCTGCTTTCAGCAGCCTCCAGAAGGAGTGGCAAGGCACTCATTCCCCAAGGCACTTCAGCTAAATCTGCTTTACTCAGAATATGTCAGAGTACTTTGGCGGCCTACTTTATCTTGCACCAGTGGACAATTGCAAAGCCAAAGTGTAGCTTGAGGAATACTGAACATACTGATGTACTTTCACCACCCTATGTGTTAAAAATACATCTCTCCATCAAAGAAAACAGAAGAAGAGCTGGTGTGTTCTAATACTGTATGTCGAACATATGTTTCTAACCCTAAAAACAAGTGAAGTGGCTTTGTAAAGACATGATTCATGGCTTTCTTTTGAAAACAACGCTGGGTTGAAGTGAACAGTCCCAATATTTTGCATTTTAGTGGTAATTTGTGTAACAGTGTGGATAACAGCTTTTTTCATAACAGATTATTTTTATAAGATTGTAGAATTGTATTGAGATGTTAACTCTGGTTTCCTAATGTTTGTGTGTTACTGCTACACTGTGTTTATTTAACTAAAAATAATGGCACATAGGAGTAATGACTAACTGTATATCCACTGTGCTGTCAGGACATAGGATGGCTTAGGTAAGGGATAAGTTTATTTATTTCAGTTTCTTGTTCAAGTTAGTCACTTGATGAAAAAAGATTAAATTTCCCGGGGCCTGAAACTAACATTACCTATACCAAGGTTCTTTGCCAGTCAGTACCCTCGTTTTCAAGGTATCAGGGACAGCTGTAGTCTCTGTAAATTAGCGAAGGATGAGGAAAATTTATTAGTGTGCCTTCTGTCATGTTAGGACTTCACTGACAGTGCTCAGCAGATCTCTTTGTGATTTCCTCTACAATTTTCCTTCAGTTGATTTTGTGTTAAGGGCTAAGGCTTATCTGGCCTGCATTTTTTAGAGTAGATGCTCAAATATTCTGTAAAGATATCTCAGGGCTAATAAATTATCTCCTTCCTGTCAACCGATATTTCTTGTTGTGAACCAAGCTGAGATTTATTTTAAAGGGAAAGCCAGCTTCAAAGCCCAGCTCCTCAGAAATATGTGTCCTCCCACAGCCTGAAAGCCAGTGATAGTTAGCTACCAGTGCATATGCAAATGCAATTCATTTATTAATGGCTTATGTGCTTTGATGAACCTTACAGGCCTGAACTGTAGCTTGGAAGGAATACTGAGAATTAGTGACTTACAAAATCTTGGGTAATAAATTCTTGGGCCCTGCTTGTGGAGGTAGCGCTGCGTCTGAGTTGTGGGGCTGTGTCCCTGCGTCCAGGCGGTGCCGTGGCTGAGGTCTGGGGGTTTTTAGCAAAATGTAACTCAGATGAAGAGCAGTTCATAGCAGATTGGTGCCAGATTAAGAGCAAAATATTTCAGGGAAGAGAGGAAGTTTGGCTGTACAAGGGAGATAAGCAGAGTGATGCCTCTTGGAAAAGTGCAGCATTCTGTCACCTTTTCTCATGTCCTGCTAATTTCCTAATTTCCCCCGGGCTGTCTGTGCCCTGCCTGCTTCAATCATCTTAATTCAGGCCAGAGCAGAATCTGATATTTAGTCTCCATTTTCTTCTGCCTTACTTTTCGTCACATTGGCAGTCCTTACTGGATCAGTAGTCTGTACTGCAGAAGGCATCTGTCCTGGACACACAAAGTAGGGAGCCTCTTCAACTTTATAGTCATTTGAAAAAGAAGATGGCTTATACTGGGCTCTGCAAAACCTCTTCTACTTCACTGTGTAAGAAGATCAACTTCTGTTGGATGCCTAGTGTACAGTGCGGTGTGTCTTCTGGTATACATTTTGCTGTCTTTCTGAGTGCAATTAGATTGCAAACTGGGGTGGTTTCTGATTCCAGACTCACCAGAGTACAGTTTTAAGCTACATGAACAGCAAAGCCATCCTGACTGATAAAATTCCTTGTAAAAAAAGCACCATTTCCATGTTGCTTTCAGTCATGGTGGAAGCGTATCAGTGCTTCTGTTACTTGAGACAAAGGTCTCAGCTCTAAACTGTGGGTATTAAAAATTCCTTAGTTTACAAGCAGTTAAAAAATGCAAATGCCTATTGTCCATTCAATAATACTGGATATCTACATGTATAGCTTCAGTCACTACTTTGAAGCTAATATAAATGAGAGGAGAAATGGGCCGTTTCATGAAACATTGTTTACGGAAACATTGGGCGTCTAAAAGCAGAACTGATGCTGCAATAAACATCAAAAAATGAAAAAAAAAATAGTGCTGAAAAGCCGTGAATTCAATTTTACTTTACGACTAAATTCAAGCTAAATTGACTTTATCCTCCTTAGTTGCTACAGCAAATGCATTAGGTGTCCTAGTGTGGCGGTAAGTAGGCCATCATGCAACTGAGCACACACCGAATGATGAAATTCCCATTTGTATTCTATACTGTGGATATTTGCATATGTGACATAATTTTTGCTGGCGCAGATAAAATAGCATTGAAAACATTATTTTTCAATTCTGGGAGAATGTTTTTTTTCAGTTCATAAATGCATGCAGTGGAAATAATGTTTCTGAATAAAATCAAAGTGCTTAATGAACTGTTCAGTCATCTGAATGTTTCCATTTGGAATGCTGAATAAAGACTCCTATTTCTAATCCAAGACGGTTTTTATTAGTACTCAGTGCATTTAGCACAAGCACAGACCAGTTCTGAAATCAGCCAGAGTACAGCTTGAATAATTGGGAAACTATTTTCTGCATAAACACTAGATTTATTAAGGCCTTTTTTTTCTGTCTCATGAAAGACTAGTTGCAACTTGTTTGAGGAAGCCATCAGAACAATTTATACATTCCCAGGATCTTTAAGCAAAAGAAGGTAGCTTTACTGTACAAACAGTGCTGCATTTAGAAACCTATTGCATCTCCTAGAGAATGCCAAAAAAATATTGGTACAGCAGTAACCTGCTCTGTAACTTCTTCAGAATTTATCTGAAACTGGAATCGTACCATTCTCAAAGTCCAGGTGAGTAATTCAGATGAAAGATGGACAAATTATCAGCTTTCTAAAATGCAAGTTGTTTTTATTTTACCCTCCACCTTGTCGCTTTGTTGGCTCACATTACCGTGTTCCACTTAACACTGCTCATCCTTCAGCTGTACCTTGGTACCTGACAATTTATGTACAGTGCCCAAGAAGGTGCAGTTAATCATGGATAGGTATGCACTGGTAAGAACCACCATCTCATAGAAAATAAGTAGTGCCAAGAATATATGAAAAACAGCAGCCACAATTCATATTAATTTTTATTTTAACTAATTCTGTTGTGCAGATGTGTGTGACTTTATTCCAAAGTTTCCTTGTCCCCACATGTGGTACGTGATCAGTTGCCTTACTTCCAGGTCTTAGATAGCTGTGTTCTTCACACTGTATAAATACCCTTTGTGCTGGAAAATTAAAAGGATGCATTTGCATTGGTCTTGGGGGCAAAATGAGGCATCTGCGTTTAAAGCCCATCTCCCAGCTGATGCCATTAGCCATCAGGCTGGTGTTGTGCTGTGGTTTTACAGTACACAAACAGGGTTTCTTTCAGATGGCCTGGAGCTGAAGATCTGCTTCAGGAGCACAGCGGGCAACTCCTGACATCAAATAGGAATTCTGTTCATGAGACATGCTAGAGTTAGTGCTGAGTAAACTCCTGCACAAATGCAGCGTGACTGCTGGGTCCTCCATACCAGCTGGTTTTGGTTTGCCTGGCTTCTTTTAGGCCATGTCTTGCCAGTGTAGACATAGCAAGAGACAGATGAGTGACCTGTCCAACTCCCATTAATCTTCAGACTTTTTTGAATCTTTAAGCTTTTCATACTTTCTCCTTTAAGTATCTAGCTAACAGAATAAGTCAATAAATAAATTGGTTTTTGCATAGTTAAACTGTCTTTAATGCAGCAGTGAGCAAGTGGTGCTCTGAGTGTTGGTGAGTTCCCGTCCCACTTGTGTAACCTGGCACTAACGATCGGCACTGGGCCATGCAGGGGAGAGTCTACACAGGTGAGTGAGGAAATGATCGAGCCATTCCAATAAAAAGCAATTTTTCAGTAGCTCTCTCTCTGAGTGCCTGTTCAGTATGTCACACAGCAGAGGAAAACTGCAATGTAAGGACCCAGTGCAGTGCCAGTGTATATGATCTTGTGGTTAAGTTATAGTTTTGAGAGGGTAAAGCCTGCTTTCTCCAGGAGTTTAGGCAGTTTTGTACAGTTGGATGTCTTCATTGTGTTTACTTTCATTAAAAGCACTTGAAGTGAAACGCAGTTTTCTGCTGTTCTATCAGGAAAACAAAACAAAACAAAAATCTTATTTAGATTCCAATAATTTTTCTTGACCTTTTATTTGCTGTAGCAAAGCAATAAAATACTTGCATACATTTTTCTCAGCACTTAGGAATTAGTTTGCTTTGGTCATTTTATGTCTTTTCAGTTGGTCATTTTATGTCTATTTGGTGGGGGTTCCTGACACTTTTCGACAGCATATTACCAGTCCAGATCCATTTGTAAATTGAATATGAAGTTTATTCTCTCAGGGTTAAACTTGCAGGCCACACTACATGTGTTTAACTTTGTAGGGGTAATCCCACTGACAGTCATTGTTTATGGCATGTCATATACGCTTAAGTCTGGCCAGCTGCTGGATTTTGGAAGAGGAATTCATTTTTTATTGAGTTTTAAATGGCTATGTAGTTTATAAATCTTTGTATACGTAGGCACATCTATATGCCTCTGTATATGGTCACCAGCAGGGCTTGCATACTAGGGAAAAGCAGGAAAAATCACTTTGCTGTAAATATACCATTAGCTAAATTTCAGTCTTTTTTAAACTATTAAGCTGAAACGGTGCCAGAGTGAGCTGTTGTGTTGCTGGAACTAAGTAAATGCATATTGCAAAGTATGAGATGAAAACGTGTAAGGAATGTTGCCTGTTTGCAACTGCATTAATTTAATGCAACTGTAGGCAGTATTCAGTGTCAGGACTGGATGTGAAGAAAAACAAAATCTTGCCTGATGAAAACATCTGGATTCAAGTTCTGGTGCCAGTAAGTTCTTCCCCCACTGGTAAAAAAGATTGTAAAACCACATTCTTTTCGGGTTATGTGATTCATAGGAATGTTCTTCAGTGTGCTCCAGCTCTTCTTCTAAATACAGAGCTCAGGGTCATTGGCTGGCAGCGGCGGCGTTCTGGGACCAAACCAGAGGGAGGTCAAGGGGCTGTATCCGCACTTCTGCTGAGTTTGCAACTGGCAGGTAGGGGAGGATTGAGCTCCATTTCAATTCCCTGAAACTGGTAGAGTCCAGACCAGTCCTGGAGGGAACTTGGGAAGCAGGAGAGCTCTGCAGTGACTGTGTTGAACAGCGTTTGCTGCAGGGAACGGCTCCATGCTTCGGCTTCCTCTGGCCCTGCTGGTGGTGCTCAGGTACCTTTGGGGATAATCAAGAACTTTGTGCTGCAAAGTCAACAGTGCTGCTTGTTGTACAGAGTTCCTTCTGCAATGGTTATGATCTTCAGCTGCTCCTGGAGCTCATCTCCAGTGGGTTTTGGCTCTCCTATTGGTGGTTTGGAGAAACAGTGAACATGAGCAACATTTCGGCAGCTCCATTAGCTTTAGGTCCTCTACCCCTGTCCCCTGCCCCAGTCACTTGTTCCCAGCCCTCTGATGGCCCCAGCCACTGCTAGAGCCACTTCGGGAGTGGTGCCACCTGCTCAGTAGCTGCTTCCTGCTGGGTGATGTTTCTGCCTGTTCAGTCTCTGCTTCCCTCAGAGCTGGGGCAGCACAAAGGTGGAAACCAGCAGCTGGGAGCGAGCAGCAAGGGGTGGCAGATGCTTGAGCAGTATTGCTGCCAAAGGTCTGACCGTGACCTAGACCAGGGTAGCTGGTGCAAAACCTGAACTTATCCTACATTTTCTGACTGTGAATATGGTAAGGATGTGGTTTCATGAGATGAAGTCTTAGCTAGAAGTTTTGGTTATTTGCCTTCAGCCCAACTCTTCCCCTCGTCCCTGCCCAGTGTAGATCAACACTGTCACCATCACAGATGCACAAGAAGCAGGGTCTTAGCATAGAGAAATGAGAAACTCTAAGGATAGAGAAAGGTGGAAGTTTTTGGCCCCGTGAAAATTATAGAATGTGGCACAAGAAGTTAGGAAGTTAGTGCCTCTGTACTTAACTGGTGCTTTTCATGTATTTTCTTTCTTCCTTTAAATTGGTTTGGCTTTTTTCCTTAGTTATTTGCCAAAAATTCCTGCCCTTCTTCAAGCAGGGTATGTGTTTGAAGTTTGCTGTCTCCAGATCAAGTTTGAAGAGCGTCCATTTTTCATTGATTGGTGTGCAGTCTTAATGTGGAGCATAGCCAAACTCTCATACTCTGCATTTTCTTCTCTACTGGAGGCTGCCACTGTAGAGGGAGAACTGCTTAGCATGTTGCAGGAAAGCTGAACGTGTGCCATGGCTCGTGAAGGCATCATAAGCAACAGAGTTAATGAGCTGTACATGGCAGGACTAGTGAGTGTTCTTCCACTGAGTTATGAGCAAAAAGGGAAGGATGTGGTGGTGATGTACTTTTGAAATTTTATTTTGAAAATGAGAAAATGCATAGTAATCTGGTGCCAAATATGCTGCCTGCAGTTATTTCTAGGAAAAAAAAAAAAGTCAGTTTGTCCGCATTGAGACAGTGGTTCTTATGCAAAGTGAAGTCCCACTGTAGCTGTTCATCTCTAGCAGTGGTTTGAACCTGCCTGGTTCAAGCCTGCCTACCCTAGTCTGTGCTCAGGCCACGTCACAATTTGCTTTAGCTGTCACTAAGTCCAATATGCTCTGTTCCTGGACCCAAACTTTATAAGTAGGTAGAGTTGTTTCAGGATAACTGCAGCAATTAAAGCTACGATTTTAGGTCACGTCTACACTAGGTGTGTGGACTTTACTCAGCTATAATGATGACTGAGATCCTATTTCAAACAAGCCCTAAGGGTATGTCTGCACTAAATCACAGGTATGGATGCAACATGTACAGGCATGGCTAAGCTGCTTTTAAACAATAACAATAATGGAGTGGCAGCACAATCTTTACAACAGATTGTCTAAACCCATTGGGAACTCGGTAGATGTATGCAAATAACCAGTTGTATTGAATTTCATGCCTCTACGTTCCCATTGCTATTGCTAACGCATGTTGTAATTGTATTTTCTAATGCAGTGTGTAGAAATTCTATGAAGCTGTGTAGTTGCCTTGTTATAGAAAATAGGGCATTGATTGGAAAAAACAAATAGTGTAAAGGCAACATGTCTTTGAATGCAAAACTCAAAACCGCAAGAAGCATTCACGTAGTGTTTCCTGTTCAGGAGGGGGTACATGGCTGACGTCCTTTCAAGTCAGAAACTAGGTACAAGCTCTCATAATGACCTCAGTGGAGGAGCTACATATCAGGTGGTTTTTTTTAGTGTTGCTCTGGTTTGAAATTAGAACAACGGAAGGAAACACCAGATTGCTCTTTCTAGTGAAATGCTTATCTGTCATAAGAGGCATGTGGCTTTACAGTTGTCTCTCCTGTCTGTCTCTGATGCAAAGAGTGTGTCCTGGATTTGAAGTTCAACCATTTTCTTTTTTTAATTAAAGGCAATGTTATGGTCTGCTTGCAGACATGTCTCTTCCAATTTCAGTTGTTTCAGTTTGTAAGTAAGAATTTTCTGAAGCGAATTTTAGGAAGAAAAAAATCTTCACAGAATAAATGTAAAATGGTTCCTGGAGAGGAGCTGGCTCAGTAATCCTGGCAAGGGACTGGGCAGCTTTTTTGTATGTAGTTTGTAAGTCCTCATCCAACAGGTAGTCATTACCTAAATAGTTGTCTTTATTGAAGAGCTATTTTGTAGCCTACAGAACTGAAACAGTGGGTCTCAATTCTGTTCCTGGAGGTTAAGGGGATCCTTATTATAAAAGAAACATTCTTACTCTAAGTGTAGATTGGAAATAAAAGAAAAAAGAGAGAGAATTCAGAGACAGCTAAGACTAGAGTGTCAGAAAACGTATTTTTTAAGGAGAAATCCAAAGGGCTTTATTTATTTCACATACCCCAAACCAGGTCACTATAAGGCATAATAAATAATATGAATCAATATCTGGACCTGAAGTCATACAAATTCAGATGAGCAATAAGAAACATTTTAAATGGTTCAAAAAATTACTGAGCATTTTATTAGATTTTTCACCTACACGGTTCTAGAAATATTTTTCTAAAATACGTGTACTCAACCTCAATTAGAGTTATTGAGAAAGGAATTAATTCAAAGGAATCAAATAACTTATTTTATGTAGAAGATGAGGTTAAATGACTGCAGCATGCCCTTTTGACCTGCTCCTATGCTCAGACACATGTAGAAGAGGTTCCTTTAACTGCAGTCTAGTGGTGTGGACTGATGTAATGCACTTTGTCTTATCCTGTGCCAAGAATGAGTAGAGGGCTCCAATCTTCCTAGCACCTTTTTCAAGTCCTACAGCAAGACTGAAAAATAAATGCGAAGTTAGAACAAAGCACAAAGAGAAGCTTGACGAGGAAACCAAACTCTCGTTTTCTGTTTGTGTGTATTAATCCATATCAATGCACAATGAAGCAGGCTTTAGTCACTTGATTCGTTTGGCAGCTACACTGAATTGATGGTTTATTTCTGGATCCTGAAGGAACCTTTCATCCTGTAATGTGTGTGACCTTCCAGATTTGAGTGAGACTCAGCTGTTTCAGTCTTAAGAGGCCAAGAATACTATATCTATAGTGTACACCACATGTACAGGCTCTGTGATAAATAATCCTGGGAAATCAGTCTTCCCAATAATTAGTCTGTTTTCATGGTTAGTCTTCATCCTGTTAGTGATAAAATGATAACCATAAAAAAGGTCTCAGTGGATGTGTTTTTCTGCTTTTGAAGTTGACCAGAGGTAGGGAATTCTGCTTGTGTTAGATCCAGTAATCAAAGAACAAGACATACAAAAAACTGGCAAAGCAAGCCATGATACCTGATCAATAAAGTCAAATCAATTCAAAAAGGTTAAGAAATGAGCATTATTAGCTTTGGAGATTCAATAGCAAAAGCATATTTGCGAATACTTCACAATTAGCCATAATCTCTTAGTATCGTTTAAGATGAGTATGTCTGACATATGAAACAAATTTCCAAATTAACAAATTAATTTTAACAAATTAAAATAGTCTACAAATAATTTGGGGATGGAACCAAAAATGTCAAAGCAAGGGAAAACAAGATAAAACTGACTTTCCATGGAAAGGCAAGCAACGTAAATGCATGCTATTCCGGTCAAACGAAAAGCTTTTAGCTATCTTTTGCCCTTCATGGATGGGTTTTTTGTTTGTTTGCTTTGTTCCTGTTGGTAAGTTGGCTAACTGACTTTGGAAAGTGTTTATTTCATTAGGCAAGACAGATTGAAATATGAGATATACAGATAAATTGGGCTGGCTTTTCAAGACTGCTTATATGTGTTTACAAATATTTCTGTTTACTTAATTTGTGAGAGCTAATACTGTCTTCCAGCTGTTTATCTGGCTGGGGTTTCAGATACTGGGGTTAAGGATTCGTTATGGAAACCTGAGGAGTAAAACAAGATGGTACAAAAATACCATTTAAAACTAATAGGGAAACCCTTTGAATTTGTGTTGTTTCTGTTGTAAATCTTGAAGCTACATCTATTCAGAAGCCATATGTTTATGTGAGATAAAATCTGAAATGACCAATATCAACATGGCAGCACTGTGCTGGAGAGGGGCAGTGGAGGCTTGACTAGGAGTCAGCTTCTACCAAAAATAATGACATAGTTTTAGCTTATTAGTTTCAAGCTAAATGTCCTTAATTAAAAGCTTAGTGAAGAAAGAGGATTTAAACCTTATATAGGTCTGAGTTTAAGTAAAACATCGCTGGAACTTGTGACTATCTTGATCTGAGGCTTAGATTCAGATTCCCCTTACGTTTGGCTTCAGGCCAGGTGCAAAGGTCCTTAACATCAGTTTAATCAGGATAATCAGAGTAAGAGCTAAGTGAAATTTGTTTAAAAACCATGACACTTTCGATAATGATTTGAAAGCGAAACATTAATTTTTATTTAGTTTGGCAAATGAGATTTAGTAATTGGATTGACCACAGTAGAATGAAGTGCACTTCCTAGGCCACTGCTGAAGGGCTTCGAAGGTTAGCAGCACGCCAGAGAACAGGGCCAAGACTTACAGCTTGTCCCTGGGGCTGTCACCGATGGGGCAGCTGATGGCAAAAGCTAAAAAACATTGAAGCAGATCTCTCTAATTCTCCACATTCTGCAAAGATCTGACATTTGCATGGCATTTTTTAGATCTTTAGATAAGATTTTCAGTGACATGGTCATGTGTATTTAGTGTAAATCATTAACGCTTGAAAACCTGTGATATTGTTCTCTGTCAAAAGGAGGAAAACGGGAGGGAGAGGGGGTGTGTGCGAAGCAAAGAGAAACATCTGCCAGAGAATACTGTGGTGTAGGAATGGTAAATGATCAGGCACCTCAGCAGCTGGAAAGAGCTTGTTTTTTTTTTTCAGCCTTTCTCAATATGACAGTAAACAGGAAAGCAGCCCCATTTTAGCAGGGGACTAGAGGATTTTTTGAACCTTCTTCTAATCTTGGCTTCCAGCATTTCTGATTAACCTAGACCTTGCTGTGCATGGCAGAGCTTTTCCACCTAGTCTGCGTGACAGCAGTGCCTGGCTGTGATTTTCCCAAACTACAGACACTGCACTTTCCGAGTGCTTCCTCGCTAGAAAGCAACCAGAATGCTCCAGCACGGCCAGGGGTTTACCACTGTTTGTATGAACTCCTTGCTTCCATGCTAATCTCATTCCTGCTCTGTCTTCTCTGCCATCCAACTCTTCTCAACTGATAATTAAGGAAAAGGAACCAATCTGTTCTCCTGGAGTGTTTGCTGCTTTGTTTGTGTCCCTGTGGGATGAGTACAGTTTTGCACACTCAGTGGAAGAGATGATTTGGAACAGCCAAAGGTACAAAGTTGGAAAGTACTGGATGCCTGAAAGTGGTGTTTGTGTCAGAGGTGCTTGCTTATGAAATACTCAGCTTGAGGCAGGCGTGCAGGAAACAGTAACCTTTTCGTTTTCACTGCAAACTACTGAAACAGCCCTATAGCACGATGTGATAATGTAAGTGCAATGCAATGAAATATTACAATGCTGAATAACAAAAATCACTGGATAGTTGTGTTGCTGCTGGGTACCATGGCTTAGGGGCAGAGCTGTCTTCAGATGACCCCGTTGCTGCTTTCCTTGGGCTTCAGCGAGCCCTGGCACAGCGCATCGGAGGCAGGCCCTTCCCTGATCTCTGTGGCCTGCTCTTCAGACCAGTGCAGATATTAATTATGGTTTTACAGCTCTTCTGAAAGCCTCAAAGCAACATTTTCATAGGAGAGGGAAGCACAGAGTACATCTTGCGGACACCCTCTTTTGCTGAATCATCCCTCATGGTCCTACCAGGCAGGGAAATGTTGTATCGCTTGCTTGCCGCAGTTGGAGGGTCAACACACGACAGTTTGGGGAATGGAATAACGTTGGTAGCCAGCATTCATAAGACTTCTGCTGATTAAAATCAGAACTACCATACAATGGATAATTGTCCACTGCTCTGCTGACTAGTAGCTGCAGTGCTTGCTCTGTTGTCAAAAGGCTTTTTTTTTTTTTTTTTTTTTTTTTAATGTAAGGTCATGGGTAGAAATGCTCAGTTCTGTACCCTTTTACTCATATAATGACGGCCTTGGCTTGTCCTCGCTGGTTATTTACAATGTGGCCTTGTGGCTTAAAACACAACAGAACTTTCTGAAATGATCACTTGCTCTGCACTCGTCTCCCACACTTAATGCACTAGTCTAGATTTTGAACTCTCTGGGGCGTTATGTCTGGGTGGTAATGCCCAGCTACAGGCCCTATAATGACCCACAGTGCAGCCAGTATATGTAGTTATAGTACATACTGGATATAGGGTAGCTGCTGTATTATGATGAGAAACTGATGGAGTATTGCCTTAAAAGAAAAATTCTCCCTCTGGAGTCACCTGCGCCATATATACTGCTCTTCATTCAGCTTAATCTGTGATCCCACTCTAAAGAGGAATCAATCCTCTGTGTCTGAGGAGGCAACAAAGGAATGATATACACATATTATACACAGTGCTTGCAGCCTCTATAGTGTCATTTTGCCTGTTACCCCAAAATAGCAGACAGTCACCACAGGAGCAGAACCTGGGTAAAGTGAAGTAACACTGCGCAACAGCCACAAAAGAAACACGGAGAAAATCAAGCATGGCTGTGTAGATCCAAATTGCTCTTTGGAAAACCAGATCTGAAAAGCATGGTGTACAAGGGAAAGGGTCAGATAAACACAGTGGGGAAAGTGAATTTTCCATTTTGGATTTGTGTATTGTAGTGTAAGCTGAGCCATGAGTTTCTCTTGTGTAGACTGAAGAGGAATTCCTGCAAACATCACTACAACCCGGTTGTTCTCAGAATTAAGAACACATTCACTTCTCCCAAATAGTAGTTGAATCAACAGGGATTATATTTTAGACTTAATCCGTATTAAAGAATTGTAGCAAGTTATTTTGTACTGAGCAGTAGTGAATTGCTTCACATATACAGGATAAAAACAGGTCAACAACTAGCTTCCTTGTTCAGTACGTCAGTGCCGGGGGGAGATATATATCTATTTGACAAATTCACATCTGTGACTACGAAAACAGCATGGTTCTGTGATGTGCTGGGAAAAGTATTTTCAGTGGACATAAGTATAAATTAAAACTATTGTGAAATGGATTAATAAAATGGTGTATTGAATGCCTGCTATACTTCTGGTTTCACATGCGCTGAGGCAGATGAAGTGCAAAGAAAGGATGAGCAGGGGATCAGAGCACCTAAATTACAAAGGAGTGTCTGGAAAAGTCCTTTGTTCAGCAAAATTGAGGTTGGGGGCAGATGATCATTGTCTTCTGTAAATGCCTCAGGGAACAAGATTAGAAAAGGAGAAAGAAAAACTGGCTTAAGAACAATTAATATAGTTTGGCTAGACATAAATTTAGATTAGACATTGAAGCAAGCGTGTAACTATCTGCCAAAATAAAAACTACTCTTTGTGAAAGCAGGGAAAGCAAAGGGCTGCAGCAATTATCAAATGGAGTTTGGTAAATACACGAACAGGGTTAGACGGCTTGCTTGCCTCCAGCGGCAGGGAGCTGGCCTAAGAGGCATGGAAACCTTTCTGGTCCTTACGGCCGTCATAATGCAAACCCTGCCACCTTCTTAAGGCTGTAGTGGCATTCTGTGGCCCTTACCTGCCTATACACACTGCCAGTGAGGTACAACAATTCCTAAATTTTGCATGCACCTTCCTTCCCTCAAACTTTGCACCTGCAAAGTCACCACAAATTATTCCCAGCCACCTGTGGGGTTTTATTATGCACCCTGCCTCCAGTAGACCAGTGATAGTCACCTGCACGGTAATGTCCTGCTTCCTGCAGAAGGAGCTGACTGCTCACTCCTAAAATGTGAATACAGCTTGTGTGCACTACAGCTGTGTGCTCAGCAGATCCTATGGTATCACGAAGCATCTTGCTCCTACTTGGTGTGAACAGAGATTTTGTGACTGGCTGTCAGGAAATTCCCACTTGTGGCGGTGTTACCTGGCATTGAACATGCTGTACTCTCTCCAGTTCTTCTCACCCTTCTTTTTTTTTTTTCTTTTTCAAATTCCATTTCACAATAATGTGCTTCTGCCAACACTACCAAAGGCATGTCATCAGTGGCTCAAATTGTAATTTTCTTGTCATGTACTGTTGCTTAATTATTTATGTTACTAATTAGAAATATGGATAATTTAACATAATCTGTGGATAAGGGTAGAAGCATCAATATTCTGCATGTATTTTAAAGGGGAAAAAGTAGATATAAAGAAAATGAAGAATGTGAAAATCACCTAGCATACAGCATTTGGCGTTTGATAATGTTAATTTCTTCTGCTAGGCAGGTCCTGTTGTTTGCTCCCTTACTTTCACATTTCTGCAAAAAAGGGTTGAGAGAAATAGTTAGATCCAGCCTTTGTATTTAGCATAGTAAATCATGTAGCTCAGTTTCTTTGCCATCATTATTTCTCTGGACCAAATTTATTCCTGATACATGTCCACTGATTCAAACCAGAAATTAATTTAGCCCTTTTTTTAAAAAAAGAAAAAGAAAAAGAAAAAATGCTCAAGTTGGGTGGAACTGCAACTGTAATTAGAATCAGAGTCTGAAACAAAAAACATTAAAGGACAAACTCTCTTTGGAGAACCTGACCTTGGACATCTCCTATCCATATTATAAAAAGAAAAGAAAAAAGTCCTGGTCTGTTGTCTCTGAGGACAGGAATATATGATGTCAGTGTAAAACTGCAGAGTAATGCCCAGTGGATAAACATCACCAAAGAACTGTAGTTGTATGATTAAGAATTGTTTCATAACTGAAAATTATTGTGATTCAGGTGATGTAGAAAACCTCAGAGGATCGTGTAGCAGTTACAACTGTGATGCATTTAAGACTATTTATTCTCTAAGGGCTATATTTTTTAAAAGTGCTTCTAAGGAACCTGCTTTGGCAGGGGGGTTGGACCCGATGATCTTTCGAGGTCCTTTCCAACCCCTTCAATTCTGTGATTCTGTGATTCTGTTGGCACATCAGATGTCATCTTAATAACCGATCTTTGTGTGTCCCTCTGCTATTTTTCCACAAACCTTAAACATTTACACGGATATTTCCTTAGTCACACCAGTGAAGTTTCTGTTTCCACTGCTTTCTGGCTTATCTAAATTTATGCAGGGGCAGCATTTCATACAGGAGCTGTAACTACAGTTGTGGTGAGCATTCAGGCATAGGGCATGCGGTGTACAACCAGATGGAACGGACCCGATGACACGGGGGCTGCCCTGCTCCTCCACGATGCTTGTGATATTCAGCACCAGGGCTGATACCCAAAAGCTGGCTGGCACAGGTGTGTGCCTACCTCTGTTGCTTTGGAAGTGTTGTTCCCATGGATTGCAAACACGGTACAACAGAAATGCCTCTGGGAATGGAACACCACATTTACTTCTGGTATCCACATTTGAAATGTTCATATTCTAAGCCCAGTTTAGGCAACTGCTACAGAAATTACCTTTGGATTCAAAAAGGCCAAGAAGAGAATGGGTTGCCAGTTTACTATATATAACTGGGGGGGGGAGGGGACAGACTTGAGTAAGTACGAGAATTTTTAAGACGGATTAAAGCATAACAAGAACTGAGAAGAAGATGAAATCAGACATTGAGCTGTAGAAAGGACATTTATTTTTGTCAGTGACTACAGAACCATTGGAACTCCCAGTGCAACACTGTCACTCTGTGACTTGTCTTCCAAGGAATACTGGATTCCCTTCTGAAGGACTTGCTGGAGTCAAGCACCATTACTGGTCTCATTAAAATGGTCACTGGGGTAATATCCAATGACCCATGATACATAAGCAGTCAGATTAAATCAGGCTAGCCCTTTCTGTCTGTAAGTCTTGTGAATGTAAACTAATAAAACTTCAGGTTGGAATTTATAGCAAAACTACGAAAAGGTGCAAATGATGCATAACACAAAAAGTTTTGTTAAGGAGAGGATGAATCATATATGAAGAAATTATAGCAAAGAGAGTTACAGTGAGGGAAATCCTAACAAGGCGAAAGAGAAAAACCTATTTAGTGAACATCTGACTTTAAGTTGCTGTGTCAACCAACTTCTGATACAGATCTAATGATACATCTCACAAGCCACCTCCAAATTCCCATAGGCATGGCATTAGCATTTCTGGTATGGATTGAATCTAACCTAAGTTCTGCTGAGGATAGAGGGAGGCAGCTATAGCTAGGAGGAAGAGGAACAGGGAAAATCCCAAGCACCTTCCCATAAGCCACCTGAAGAACTTGTCCCACAAGCCTCAACTGTTTGTTTCCATCAATACCACCCTTTGTACACAAAAAAACAATCCATGCCTGGACCTGCTGGTAGCAGGGAGAGCAAAACAGCCGGCGGAGCTGAGATGTGTGTCAAGACTTGTTCCCGCACCACGAGCAGTGTAGCCAAGTATAGGGATTAAATAGAGAGAACCAGCCCCTTCTCCCTTTGGAAAGGCCTGGCTCGTGGTGTTTTGTTTGGAATCAAAATCTTCAGATATTTTAATGATAGCAATATTGAATCTTACCTTCAGTAATGGGAGTCTTAAGATTGACTTAAAGCGTGACACTTCATTCATGAAGACTAGATTTTTTAAGTGAAAGGGGTTCTGTTGATAGCTTCTACATTCATACAACAGAAGAGGCCAAGCTGTAGCTCACTAGCTGTATGGCTCACAAAGAAGTTTAATAGGGTTTGTGAGAACAGCTGAAGGAAGGCAAAAATATACATCATCTTGGCAGAAGCAAATGTGTTCCTGCTGGGTATATCACATATTGAACAGATCTCGTGCAGGACTGCATCCATGTTTGAATCTGATTTGTAAACGTAGCTTATGGCCAAGACAGGGCTGGAAATTTCTGGTGCATCATGTTTAGAAAAACACTAAAATATTGCCAAACTGAGGACAAAATTATGAGTTAGCTCACCAAGGCATCTTATGAGAGCTGGGTGAATACTACTGGCAAGTATTCATTTGACTAATTTGTTTCCATCAGCTTCAAGTAATATGTGTACTGTGTCTTCATTCTTCATCTGGTCGAATTCCATGGTAAATTAAGTGTGTTTTTTGTCAGCACAGAATGTGTTGCATATTATTTTTAGCATGAATTATTTATTTTTTGTTCTTGTAAGCGTTACATATTTACACGGGTAGAAATAGTGATACTGAAATCTTTGAAGTTGCTTTGTGTGTTCAGTGTCTGGACTAGAAATGATACTTTGAGATTCTAGGTCAATGCGATTTATGATCTAAAGGCTTCTCGTACAGGGAGTGACAGCACTGCTGTAACTGCTCGTGATTTACAGAGTGAGTGGCAGGATTTGGCTGGACAGAGTCGGAGCTTGCCATGTTAGAAGCTTGTGCCGCCTAGGTATTAGACCTATTTGGGGTTAAGTTGAGCATTGCAACATCTGCTGGGGAGAGGAGTCATGGAACCAAACAAGACAAAATGTTGCGGGAATAGGCTGCATGGAATGGGATACAGCAGAACTGGTGTTCTGGAAAAACGAGGGGATAGGATTGATTTGGGCATGCACAAGTAGACAGAAGTGTGAATAAGCACCTGCAGAATAATGTTGTGTACTTCTCGTGGGGCTGACAACATGAAATATGATGCAACTTGGAAGGGTAAGGGGGCAGAATTTAAAAATCAGAAGTAGATAGATCAGAGCTACAAGCTGAATGAAATTATTTCCTGGCTTTTACATCATTCTTATAATTGCCTGCAATCTGAGGCTCTTTTTTACCCATTTGACAATTGCTGCAATAATTTCTGTCACTCCTGAAAATTCCCTCATAATAACAGAGAGAATATATTTAGAGCATTCTGATGAAATATGTGAATTTTTGCTTTACTGACTGTGGGATGGTAGCAAAAGCCATCCCAAGCAACAGAGATTGAGCATCTGAGAACAGATGAATCCTGTTCTCAGCTACCTGTATTTCAGTATGACTTGCTCTTTGTGCTGTTGTAACTAGGAGCAGAACTTACGGCAATATAGAAGGATAAAATATGGCTTAGGTTTCTGAAATGTTGTCAGACGTGTTCAAATACATATGGTATATATATGCAGATATATGTAGAGATTTCTGCAGATATATGCAGGTATCTATACGCACACAGTACCCAGCACTCTAAAACCCTGATCTCTGCTATGGCTTCCTTATTATACACGTGGGTTCATAAGGTTTAGATTTATTTAATTTAACATGTACTTTACATACACGCAAATTAAATTTAATTTATTTTTAATTACTGACAGGTCATTTCCTTGCAGCTGTATAGTTCCTTTTCTGTATTCCATAATGGAATACCTTCTGGTTAGCCTGTCTGAAAGCCTTTTAGGTGAAATCCTGGTTTGTGGGAAATCACACTGAAGCCGCAGCAACACAGCAACTAGCAATTAAAAATAAGCTGATGCAAACAACAAGAACAGCACGTGTAATCAAAAGACAGACCAGACGCACTGCATTCTATGAATTTTTTTCTCATTCTGTTGTGACCTGTTGGGTTTGCCATAGCCTTTCCTTGATGCTTTCTATTGCTCTCATGAATTACAATTTGTGCCTATAAATTGCTCTTGGAAAAAGCCTGTTCACTTTTGCCTTGTTTCCCCTCCTGCTCCTCACCTTTCTCCCCTCCTCTCCCTGGGAAACGCTCTAATTGTTTACCTAGACAAGGATAAATTGGTGCTTGTGATTGTGGTACAAGACATCTCATTTAATTTTACTTGCAATCATAGCTTATTTAATTCTGATGATGAGGGTTGAGTCCCTTCTTATTAGGGAAAGACAGGCTGGAGCAATGCTGAGCAAATGGCATGGCATCGAGTTGGGGCTGGGTGAGGGCACTGGTACCGAAGGAGGAGTCAGACTAAGACAAAATGTAAGCTAGAGGAAAAATACCTGTGCTCCCCAACTCCTGCTGTTATGGCTTCACAGAGTAAATATTCACACTTCTGTTGCTGTGATTCAGCTGAGGAAAGATGGCTTACGCTATAATTGAGGATTTTTCAGTCCCAGGCCAATTGCCAGCATTCCGTGGCTGTTCCCCAGCAGTCAAATTCAGTTTATTTACATGCCCAAATTTGAGCTTCTCAGCCTCCCCAGGTTCAAAATGTTCTGCTTCAGACTCCTGCTCTGTTCTTCTGTCTTCTTGTATGATTGCAGTCAAATCCTTAGAAATTTAGATACAGATCTCTTAACTTCATGTGTAAGATTTGGTCTGAATGAATCTTACTGCAGTCTGCATTTGGCCTCCTCCTGTAACCATACTTGTATTTTATACTCTTTATTTATATACTTTATATATTATTCTTTCTATTTATTATATTATTCATATATTATTCTTTTATATTTATATACTTTATATATTATTCTTTATATTTACACACTCTTCTTGAAGCTCTGGACCTTTGAAAAGGTTCATCCTATGGCTTCAAGCTCTCATGCCCTGTAAGTTTCAACACTTCATGAGGCTGATTTGTCAATGTTTAATAAGGAGGGTTGTGTTATGCAGAGATAGCCTGTCAGAGGCCCAGAGACATGCTGGCTTCCTTATGGGTCACCTGGAATTTCCAATGGAAGCCAGGAGGAAGGCGTTGCAGGGGAGCGGTGACCTCAGTGTGCATGGGGATGACTGGGCTGCTATCTGCAGCTCCAGCAGTGCTTGCGACTGAAGCGGCTGGGTTAGTAACACTGCAGATAGCTGGTAACACATCTGCAAGTAGTTCTCGGTAAGGAGCCTCTTTGACACAGTCCAGGGTGGAAATCCCCAGCCAGAACAAATGAACTGAACTGCTGCTGGTGGTGTCATTTTAGCAACAAAGAAGTGAGGTGGGTGAGGAGAGACTCACTCACAGGGCATGTGGTTTGAGTGCAGTAACAGTTGACTAAGTTGGGGCAGAGAAAGGAGCTTTGGAATAATGATAGAAAATGTGTGGTTCAGTGAGCTAGCCCTGGCTCAAAGAGTAGGTACATTAGTAGGCTGAAACTCTTGTTCACAACTGGAAAGAATTCTGCCCTGAATCCTAAGGAGCTGGTGGAAGGAAGTGCCTACAGGTTTCTCTTGGTTTGCATATTTCTCACCTTCAGTACTACAAGTATATTGCTCACAGTTCTTTGCAGAGGATTATACAAAACATGCTAAATGTCACTTCTGTTGGCATGCTGAATGTTGTGGGAGATGATGTGCTTTATCTTCCAGGTGGTTAGCACTGACCCTGGTGCTGTTGGCTCATGGGGTCCCATCTCAGTGAATGGGTAGGTAGGTGGGCTTTTTCTTGGAAGCCTAAGGAAGAAAAAGAGTTATAGTTCCTTTGGGTCAAGAGGGGTTTAGGAGTGCAAGTCTGCTGGAATAGGATCAGACTAGACTGATCAGCAGGCAGAGCTATGTGGGCAGTGCAGGGATGATACAAGAGTTCTAGAAAGAGTAGACACAGGGAAATTACTACTACAACAGATTTTGTGAGACAGATAAGCAGTAAACTTAAATGAGCGAGTAACAGTTGACAAAATCTTGTGCCTGGACCATAGGGGATGAAGTTCTGGACCACATCAAGACACTGCAGCACTTCTCATCCATATAGGATCAAGGATGTTGACTGAAAATGCATCCACTATGGTGAATAGCCATAGAAAATAGCTTAGCAGGTGGAAACATGAATGTCTGTTTCATCATCAGCAATGCAGAATATGTAGGAAACTGTCGTATTATGTCATATTATATCCCAGTGCCACAGCAGCCTCACCTGCAATAAGGCAGCAGAAGGAGCAATGACCAAGATCCAGGAACTTCCCATGAAGAAGCCACTGCCTGCAACATGGTTTTACCAAATCCAAGGTCTTGCCAGTGAACACAATACAAAAGGAGGTTGCTGCTGGTGGTACTCCTACATTTGTGGCTATGCTCTTTCATCAAGGAGCAGTGTGATGCTAGCTAAGGTGTAGGGCCAGCTGCAATGCAATCCCAGCAGCACAATAAACATCTCCAGGCTGAAGAAATGCGACCAGCTGCTGGGGTGTACAATATAGCTAGTTTGAGGTCAATAGACAAGTACATTATGTTGATAAGAAACCTGTGAAAATAAATAGATATTATCACCTGTAGTTTATAGTTGTTGACATACATGTCTGTTGCCTTTGACTGAGCAAACAATAAATTTGGTTGCAATGCAACATTAGAAAAGTCCCAGCATGAAATTAGAGCGAACAGTTATTGGGAGCTCTTGCCAGCATTTGAGAAAAGAGTTTTTAACGGAGGAAAACAGCTAGAGGGAGAGCCTGAATTTAGAAACAGATCTCAATGTTCCATAAGAGAAATATAATACACTGAGTCAACAGTAAATATATCCAAGAGATTACTGATGAAAGTAGAGCAGACATGAAGGAATCCTTTTATCACAATACAGGAGCACTGGGAGTGGAAGGAGCCGTTGGGACAGAAGTTCTGGTTGCTGGAGAGCCAGATGTTGCTTGTGCAGGGCAGTCTGCTAAGTGGTAGCAGGCACAAAGCCCACATAGGTATGATCAGAGAGAACTTGGGAAGGTTTTCTACAAACACCACACCTTTTTGTTAAGATCACACAAACAACTAGCAGGAGAGGACCAGCAGGACCATACATAACAGGATAGAGGTAGTAATAACAGTAATACTGCACGCTGAGTCAATAACAGAAACAGGAACAGAAACAGGAGGAAGAGGCTGATGTGAAGAGCATCATCCTTCTAAGACACAACCCCATCTTACCATAGGAAAGATTTTATGGGAGACAGTATACTTCTAATCTGTGCTTTTTTGACGAGTTGGTGCTTAAACAAAAATCTGAATAATGTAATTTCTTATAAAGAAGGATGTAGCAACTGATACAAGTTTGGAGGGCAGAGCATGTGTTGTAGGGGAGACTTTGCATTAGAGCCCAGGAGCTCAACCAGTTGGCACTTGCAGAGCTGCCACGGGACGAGGGCAGAACTTCTGGGGGCTTTTCTCTCCATGTCATGAACCAGTGAAGTTTGCAAGCAAGGAGTCATGTAGTTACACAGAATACAGTACAGAGAGTAGTGGCTTTCTTCAGAATTTCACTTGGGGATAAGTAGTTCAGGTGAAAGCACATCTTTGATCCCAAGTGTATTGCTGGTCCTCTGCTTTTTAGCTGTTGCATTTGGTGCTTTCTAAGAATGCTTTCAGTGGCCCCGGAGGGTTGCGAGTACCGCTGTGGAGTCAAACCAGCAGCAAAATTCTGATCGGTTTTCCCCCACCCCCAGGTTTGATGTGAGTCTTATCAACATTTCCTTTGCTTTTTAACCGTTTTTTTAACCATTTTGGCTGGTAGAAGGTTTTCAGTTTCATGCTGTTTTTATGTTTGTTCGGTCCTGTTGTCTCATTGCCGGGCTCTGTTTTGCATTATATTCTGTTCTTATCTTGTCCAGGTGATTACAGTTACAGCTAAACCCCAACCTCAAGAACAGTGTATAAGAATTTACTCTAATGAATTTCTCACCCGTTATTATAATGGTCCAAAAAGTACTTGGAAAACAACCTTTAAACAAATACCTCAAAGGGGTAGGCTGGATAGTAACAGCACTGATTTCTGTAACATTTAGAGCCTGATATTGTAATCAGTGCTGTGCTTTATCACTTAAATTTATGAAATATGTAGAATATTTCTCATCACAAGCTAAAAGTTTACACTCATTTAACGTATTACTTGGACGTGGATAAAGGCAAAAAGAGAGTCTTTTGTTTCAAAAATATTTTGGAGCAGTTTTCCTGTGAAACGATCAGAGCAAGGCCACTCTCCAAGACGGATGGATCTGGCTAGAACCCCAGCATTATCAGAGTTCACTTTTCTGCACAGCCCCCTTCACATGAATGTGCCTAAGATGCACAATTTTCTTTCAAATCTTTAGTTTCTGGCATTATGGAAGCAAAAAAAAAGATGTTCTTGGAGTATTTCAGCAAAATTTACAGAGTAGAATTGCAGTAACAGCAAGGCAGTGTTCTTCACCTAGTTCTTTTGATAGTATGTTGCTTTCATGCACTAAATCTAAACCTTTATAGTTTTCCTTAGCATTTGACTGACTTGTGCATATAAAAAGTTATACATAAATGTATAAATTTAAGGTAGCAGCAGCACTTCATGAAATGAAGGCAATGAAAGTGAAGGTCAGAGATCATAAAGTCTGTTCCACCTCCACAGCCTGTGTGTTTGATTTTGCAAATAGATTCTTAAATATTGGTGTGCTGATATCTATTAAAAAAGGTAATGGTCACAGTCTTCTCATAGCTTTCATAGGAAAAAAAAAAAAAAGCTTCTTATGATTGTATTGTAGCTTTGCTGTGGCCAGATTTTTCATCAGTAAACTGAAATAGCACTATGAACTTTACCAAAGCAATGTTTTCTTGTTCTAGCTGAGGATCTGCTTTAGTGATTTCTCCTTTTGATGTAAAATATTTCCAAAATGAAAGGTATGCTCCCGATCTGTTACAAAAATGCAATCAGGAATACTTACGAGTATAAATCTTGTTGGATCAGACTCTTAAAATGTGTAGTTAATGACATGCTGGCTGAAGCATTTCATGGAAGATTTAGTTGATGGAGAGTGAGGCAAGAGGGGAGTGTTTGCTTTTGCGTGTTTATCTTCCCTTGTACTGTACAATCCATTCATTACGTTTCCCAGTTGGGATGTGTAAAATACAGCTGCGAGTACCTGCTGCTTTACTTGACTCTGAGCAAAGTGTTTTACCAAGCACAGAAAACTGAAGTGCTGGCTCGTTCCCCTCCCTGATGCCATCATAATTATGCGATTGTGTAGGATGCTCTTGTGCATCCTCACTGTTCTTTTATAACCCTTACACGGCCCCCTTCTCCCACATTTTGGCTGTATATGCATCCCTTACAATTGAAGAAATGAGATTTCATCTCTGAATGGACACTTTGAACCAAATATTTTGGAAAAAAAATACTTTGCAAAAAATAACCCCCCTGAGATTCAGGGGCTTTCTTATGTAAAGCAAAAAGGAAGTGTCTTTTCCCAAAGTCTCAGCCACTGTAGAACTGATGGTTACACCTTTGCTGTCACTGTCCTTAGTGTAATCAGAATGTTCCCTTATCTGTTACCATACTTGTAGATCTTGTGTTTGTTTTCCCCTGTTTTGGCATTTCCCTACTCTAAAGTTGAAAGCAGTACGACTGAAGAGTTTGGTGCAGAGGAGCCTAGAGAATGTCTGTTAAACTGCAGAGAAACCCAAATACTGCGTTAGGAGCGTGAAGCAGCTAACAATAGGCGGCGTTCAGAGGAAAGTAATGTTACTTGCAATTAAAATTATTTTATCTGCACTTGTGAAGCTTCCTAGAGTGCTTCATAGTTAACAGCAAAATTTAGCTTCTATGCAAGGAAGAAGCCAAAGAGTTAATGATTATGAAGAAAGCTGGAGCCATCAGGATCCTGACAGCTTAATTACTGTGCTGACAGCATTTACTGTTTCAGTGCTCTGATGGTATTTTCATCTGTAAAGCCCGTACCGACGTACAGCAGCGGCTGGGACTCAGACACACCTTTTTAATGCACCTGCTGGCAGAGAGGATGTGTGTAGGTGGCTCGCTCAGGCGAAGCAGGCAGGCGGCGAGGAGCAGCAGTGTAAAGTACCTGTCAGACGGTCTGCTCCTGCCCCTGCCGGAGAGGGGATCGAGAAGGTGCTGGAGAGAAGAGAACAGAATAAATGGTAGTCGGTTTAGTTTTATCTGATGTTTATTTTGCAGTTAATCTAGAGCATCAGATGAGCTAATACCATAACAGCCTTTCTTTTAAGCATAATGTGAACTTTGAGTTAGTTTCACTGTTAATGAGAATGAATAAAATAGACTGCCAGTGTCTGATACCATCGCACACGGCCACCCTGTGCAGTTAAAAGGGATGCTCTTTTGTGAACAGGCTGCGGATGTTAAGACTTATCTTTTCCTTTCTGTGGTCTTTGGTGGCTCTTTGTCAGCAGTCAGTGTGCAACTTTGATGTATAAAAGGAGAGAGCAGGAAGTAAAGGTGTGAGGGTATTTATAGTAGCCTGCCTGTAAGACTGCTGTCACACTTTTTGTTAAGAATGCAGGGATGCTTTTCAGTAAGTGTAGTTGCCAGAAAGAAACGCTTTCATGGCTTTCCTAATCTCTCAGTTCAGTTTACCAAATAGTTTAGACTGGCTGTCAGAAAGAACTAACAGCCCCTATTGTGGTTTCATGCACTAGCTTTCATTGGCACAGTGAGAGCTAGTTGTTATTTACACCCCTTTGCAGGATCATCGTATCTGACTGAGGGTCTTCTGTGTTTGCTGGGGAGTACTTCTGCTTGACTTTGAGATCCTAGTGGGTCTGTCTTCTGTCTTCTCCTCAGGGTTTGCTAGCTTGGTAAATTATGGTCAGTCAGGACATTGTATTTCAAGCTGTTAGGGGTAGAACACGTTGGAACGGAGATGCCTGTAACACACAAGCCACCGACAGTCTCAGACTCACCCTACTGTTTTTGGCTCTGCTTGAGTGCCAGACGATGGGCTGAATGTATGATGTGGAAAGGATACGCCGTCTCCCTGGGTCGGAAACTGGATATGATAAGAAAATGCTGTGTTATCAAAGCTGTGCTTTCCCACAAATAATTTTAACAAATGAAATTGTCCGTCTGTAACTGAGTTAGCCCTGATCAGATCATAACTGCTGGTCATCCTTTACAACACAGACCACATGTGTACCTAGGGGCAATATGTCATGCCCATCACATGTTAATCCCACAAGACACATGTTTTGTTTCATCACTGTGTTTGTATTTTGAAGTATACTAGTTGTTTGTATAAAGGGCAGAAAAGACAGTAAGACAGCATCCCTTAGCTCACCACCAGCACTATTCATGTTGCCTGTGCTGACGTTAATTAATGCATGATTGTTTTGTAAAAACGCTACTGTAAAAATCTGCCTTTAACCCCTGCCAGCTTTCCATCTCTTCAGGTGCGGTCTTTTAGCTAAGCTTAATCAATACTCTAAGTCTATCAATTTGTAATAGAAAATGAAAATTAATATGTGGCAGATTCCACTGAGAATAATAGCAATTGCAACCTGTATATTGCAGGCAAAATATTGCACTGTGAATAAAGAATCCATTTGATTGAAGGCTCTGTGAATCTGTTGTAAAGAAATGCAAAAGGTATGTTGCTTTTTTTTCAGATACAATGCTTTAATTGCCCCTCAGGAGTAATCTGACTTCTAGAAAACAGAGCAATTATTCTTGGTAGTGTAGGAAGTGACCTACCTCCTGCTTTTGCTGAAGCGTGACCCAAGTGATGAAAGACCACAAATATTTTGAAGAGGTAAGAAGAAAAAACACATCCACATTCAGTAATGCTAGGTGTATCTTACCTGAGTACAAACATAGTCAAGCCATTACCATTTGCTTTGGCTGTATTTAATGCACAGTGATTCAGCTGTGTGGGAAAAATGAGTTAATGGCTGTTTAGGAATACATCCATGCTTTATAAACCTAATAAACACAGTGTAGTGCACATTATATTCTAGATCAATTATTTTAAAATAGAAAATACAGGACCCCTATAGGAAAGATAGGACTAATATCACTTCAGAGGTCAAAAAAGGAAGCGTTGATGAGCCACATGTTAGAATAAACAGGAAAGAAGACTTAAGGACAGCCTCCTGATACTTGGCAGGATTTGCTGCAATTCCATGTTTTAACCCAAGGAAAAGGTACTTTTATCGTAATATTGGCTGCAGTGTACATTTGCCTTTAGGAACGCTTTTGAAGTTATCTCTCTCAGCATTCTTGTCTGGAGATGGAGAAGGTTTGGACTGTAAATGGGCTGAAGGGCTGCACCGCAGGGCTCCAAGGATAACCACACTTTGTGGCTCAACACAGCTGGTGGGCAGCAAGGAGTGGAGGACCCCAGGGGCTGATACTGGGGACAGTATTATTTGAGAATTAGAAGTTCAGTACTGAGAAGAGCTAAGTTCAGCTGCAGGGATAGGGTGACCTCATGCTGAAAATCAGCTGGATCAGTAGCTGCCTGGCTGAAAAGGAGCTGGGGATTATGGCCATGTCAAACTGAATGTGAACTAGCAGAGCAAACGAGCAGGACAAACCACATACTTGGCTCTACTCAAAAGAGAGCGGCCAGCAGATGGAGGGAAGTTGCCACATCTCCCTCCACAGCACAGCACAGCACAGTGCTGGTGAGGCTGCACCTCCAATGCAGCTCCTGTTTTGTGTCCCCCTCTTTCTGCCAGCTCTAAAGGGGTGTACAGAAACTGGCCATGGTCTGTCAGAAGGCTACTGAGCTTGTGGGTCTGGTGACGAGGAGAGTAGGGAAAGGAATCTCAAAGCTGCTTGAAACTGTTTGAAAGGGGATTACAAAAATGGTAGGGGCAAATTTTCCTGTACAGGGAGACGATATAGCAAGACAAAGTGATCACAGAGTGTAGCTTGGGAGGTTCACGTTGGAGATGGAAAAGCCTCTTCACTGAAGCCATCCTCAGGAGCAGATTAGCCAGAGAGGCTGTGGCATCTCCATCCTTGGAGGTTGTCAAGACTCAATTAAACAAACCCCAGCCACCCTGATCTTGTGTTGATGATAGTACCACTTTTAGCAGGAGATTGGACTACATAACCCCCAGAGGTCCTTTGCAATTTATTTATTTAGAAATATTACGTAGCTTAACTGTCCATCTACCACAGTTAAGAATTTTTCACTTCTAGTTCAGTGTATAATTATCACATGTAGAAAGAGTCAGATAACCAAACATTCATGCTCTTTGTAAAAAAAGTCCCTTGTAAAGTTGAGTAAATTTAGGTTTTATTGTGCACACAGAATGACAGCAGTAAGCAGTTCATCCTCAGGCTACAACTGAGAGCTGTGTGAAGAAGGCAGCCTAAATAACTGTTTAAGAAAAATACAGAAAATACAGCAGTCCAGTCAGCCACGAAGCACAGCATCCGTTAATCAGTGAAGGATACTGACTTGCCTGGTATAATTGGCTGAAAATCTGAGTCAGTACCAGATTTAGGATTTTGCAATCCTTTCCTGCCGAAAACCAGGATTTTCCAACATTGTGTATTAATACGTCATTTATAGCACTCCCCCCCCCACCAAACGCTAAGGGATTAACATAATCTTTATTGCCATGTGGCATTTTTGGGCCTTACATCATTTTTTCCTGAAAACAACCTAATGATGGTTCAACATGCATGATTTAGTAACTGACCTGGTACATCGCCCAGACTGAAAGATGTCAAGTGTCTGCTCAGCTACCCTGAGTTTTTGGCGAGCGTTCTCTCAGTGATGCATAATAGCTGATGTAGCATTGCCATCCACATCTCGAGCTCCCGCATGTAATTGCTCAGACAAACAGGAAAAAGGCCATTATCTGCATGGATACACCAGTCCAAAATCTATACCTGTTACTGGGGCAAGCGTGGCCTGGTCTTATTGTAAATGTAATTCTATTGTAAATAATAAGTGGTAACTGCACTGAATAAGGACTGACTCAAGATCAAGAATATTACTAAGATACTGGGCTCCATTAGGCTCAGTGAGGACAGAACAAGATCCAGGGGAATCTAAAATGGAAAAGGAAATAGATACAGATGTTTCTGTATTGAAGGAAAACGTGGCAGTAAAAATGGAAGTTCCAATGTGATCTCTGTGATGTCTGTGGCACTCCACAAAGGATGACTTGTGTGGTTACTTAAACTACAGATCCCACTCCCATTAAAATTGGGCTTGTAACTTCAGAAGAAGTGGGAGGCAGTCACATGTGAGTAAATTAAACATAAAGGAGGAAGTGGGGATAGTTAAGGGTTTGGTAGTTCCAGATGAAGTCTGTGCAAGTAAACTATTTGGGTATCTTCCAATCCTAGTATTGAAGCAGTAAATTCTCGTAAATTGGATTAAATAGAATAAAAGCAATACCAGTTACAGGAGTGGAGGAAAAACACTAACTTAATTTTGTATGATACTTAGCATAACATTAATGACCTTAACCATAGAGTTACTAAAAGATGAATATGAACAAGGATAAAGATCTTAATAAGGACAGATTATAAACTGAGGATTAACTACTGTAAGAAAGTTGTGGCAGATCTCTCTACACAGTAACATAGAACTAGTTAAGAAAAAGCATTCTGGGAATTACATGAGGAATAATCCGTAGAGATATCAGGAGATTAACTGTGATCTAACACAGCAGTTGCCAAACAAGAGGCAAATCATCACATCCCCCTGCATGGACACTTCTGATACCTGCAGCCCGCACTGCTGCCTGCCTGTCTGTGTCTGCCGCTCTCAGGACGGAGGTGGGATGGTGGGAGAGCCTGGGGGGGAGAGGTGCTAGAAGCACAGCCCAACTTCTCGCCTCTCTGTCCAAAAGGAGAAGTGTCTCTGTCTCTCCAACAATTCACGAGACCCCAGGTGTCTTTCTGCCACTCTCATCTTCCCTTCTTCTGGTGATTTTCAGCTGAGAGAGTGTTAGGCTACTGCTCTCACATTCTCCACCCCGCCAGGTGCCCTCTACTCCCTCCAAGCAAGTGCACGTGGATGGTCCCCTTCTGGGAGCTGCTCAGGAGCACTCGGTAGCACATCCCCGACCTGGATGCGTGCCGTGGCTCTGGGGCAGAGGCACACACTTGTACAGGCTGGGGCTGGGCTGGTACAGGATGTGGAGACAGACAGATGCAGCCTAAGGAGTTTGCAGTCTGCTTTCCTTCCACCAAGCTTCATCATGTCTTTCTGTAATTAACAAAACCTCTGAGAGACAATGTGCTTTTAGCTTCAGTCCTATTTCTGTCTTTTATTAGATAATTTGAGGGAGCCAATCTCTAAGTCTACCTGCCACTTGGTGTATGTCAGGATCCTGACAAAGCCCTAACACAGCAGTGTGTCATGGTGACGGTAGTGTTGTGTATGTCCAAATCTTCTCCTTATCTTTAAGCTTTGCTAATTCCTGCGACACGAAGTATCCATGGCACACAGCTTCCCATGGGGATTTAAAAGGACACCAAACAAAACATTCAGTGTTCCAAAAGAACCAAACAATGAAGCTAGTTCAATTCTGGATCAACAAAAGTTCTCAGTGCAAAATTAACCTGGTAAAGTCTGATTCTTGTAGTATATGGCAAGATTCCCCCTTCATCAGGGCAGCGCCAAAACAAATAAACAATCATATGTGGTGCATAAAGTGAAAATAGTTGAAGTGTTTTACTATGAGAGATTATTTGCCCAGGTGTTCTAAGTGTTACACATTGGTTTTCATAACTGCTGACAGATATGTCAGTGGGGAAGGTTCAGTTATGGGTACGTGCCTTGTTAGGAATCAGGTAATGAAAGAGAAAATCCCACAGACTGTGGCCCTGATTCAGGAAAGTAATGAAGTGTGTACTTAGCTGCTCGGGACAGCAGTGCATCATGTGCTTAATTTTAAGAATGCAGTTATATATAATTCACTTCAGTGAGATTTAAGCACATAGTAAATACTTACATGCTGTCTTAAACCTTTGAGTTAACCCCAAATTAGAAATTATCTTTGTCCATGTTGAATCCATTTCAGTTTTCTTTTCATAAACTCTTAGGCAAACAAAATAGGTTCCTTTGGGGCAAGTGAATGTCAGGAATTCCTTTTATCACAACAAGATTTTTATTTTTTAGTAAAATCATGTTTGTTTTGTGTTAGAGTTCTGGGATAAGAAAGTTGTAGTAGCTAGAATATTATAGCTGGGGAAAGAAAAAGAAGTAATTATGTGAAATTAAGCACCTAATAAAAGAGGTTGACTATCAGTCCTAACTGAGCTCCTGCCATATAATGTACTGTCTTTGGATAGGCAGGATACAGAGTTTTTGTTTGTTTTGTTTTGTTTTAAATATTTCATATAGCAATTACTTTTTTGGCATTGGCATTGGTAATGACAACTTGTCAGATTGTCTGTTTGTTATTACAAACCATCTTATGCTTCAGGTTATATAGTTATATGTAAACTGCTGTGACTGTTTTGTGGTCCATCATTATATGCTTCAGTTTTTTTTAGTTAGCATGTCTGATTTCATGCATTCGGAAAAGTTTTCCTTCTAGCCTATGTTCTTTCACCTAAAATGTCTAAGTTTAGACTTTACTTCATGTGGGCACTTAAACGTGAATTCATGCGTGGAATCAAAGCTAGCTTAAATATGCAGGTTTATTTGAAATTCAAGAAGTGCTTTTTAGCATCAGCTGTAGATCTCATTTTCAATAATTTATTTTTTATTTGCACTGGTACAGTACAAAATTACGGTAGGTCTTTTACGGTGTGCCCTCTATCACAGAGAAGGAAAAATAAGCCATACCTGGATGCTCAGAGACATTTCAGGCAAGTTCTTTTAGGAAGAACTTCTTTACCGAAAGGGTTGTTAGGCATTGGAACGGGCTGCCCAGGGAAGTGGTTGAGTCACCATCCCTGGAGGTCTATAAAAGATGTTTAGATGTAGAGCTTAGGGATATGGTTTAGTGGAGAACTTGTTGGTGTTAGGTCAGAGGTTGGACTCGATGATCTAGAGGTCTCTTCCAACCTAGAAATTCTGTGATTCAGTGGAAGTCTACCAGTGAGCTTCAAGAACAAAGAAAAAGGAAAAGCATGACAGAAAGCTGTAAGAAGCCCTTACAGCCCCTTGGCCTGTCTGCTACTCGATTCTGTCAGAAACCTGCTGCAGTTTTTGCATGGTCTCAGTCATTGAAACCAGCAGCAATAATCAGCAACTGCAAAGAAAAGACATCTAAACAGAGGACTCTGATCATGATGCAAAGTCCTGGTGTTGGTAGTGAACAGAACGGAGAGGTTGTGCCCTGCCAGGGGGCAGAGGAGCCACGCTCTTCCACCTGCAGCCCCCAACCACCGCAGGCCCCGTGAGGCCCTGCCAAGTCACCCTGTCACTGCGGCCGCGCTTTGAGCTGGCTGCCAAGCGGCCCAGAGCTAGCTAGAACAAAAGAAATCCCCAAAGGCCATGTTGTGTTAGAATGGGAATTAACATCCTTAACCTTTTAAACCAAGAGAACTCCAAATAATTACTTGAGACAGAACAGAAAGAAAAAGAGCTTGTAAACAAGTCCCGCCGACCAGTGGCTGGGCACGGCCCCTCCGGGCTCTTCCTGGGCCTTGCTCAATCGCCTCGCCCTGCGCCGCTGTCACGTCAAGCCGCGGGCTCCTCGCTCCTCGCTGGGGCTGTCTCGCTCCCATTTGTCTCTCGTGGTCTTTCTTCTGGTCTGGAAGCTTCTTTCCCAGGGCAGATTGCTCTTCAAGGAAAGAAGCAATTTCTCACTCCCTCCGCAGGATTTCTTCAGACCCGAGCCTTGCTTGTTAAAGGAAGAGAACACACGAACAGGAACAAATCAAGCAGATACTGGCTGTCAGAGTGGTCCGTAACAAACTACAACAAAATGGCATTTAAATGATTTCTCCAAAGTCACACTGAGTGTTTATGGCATAAACAGGATTAAACCCCATATCCCTTGACTTTTTTATGTGTATGCTTCCTCTTTGAATAATGCCTTACTCTTGCCCAAAGTGCTGGGGGGTGAGAAGATTCTTTTCACATTCTGTTTTCATATGGGAACTCTGTAGGAATTATTCATGGGGTTGTCTGTAACACTCCACAGTGCACATGGCATGTCGTAAAGGAGAATATAACACTTCATGAAGGAAAATATAGCACTTTAATACTTTCCTAATTGCCTTGCCGTTATTCTATACAAAACAAAAACATTCACAGTACAAACACCTTGCTTTGGTGAGAGTGGCAAACCTCGGGAAGTTTGAGCTTGCTTTGTTGGGCAAGAGAAAGGGAAGCTTATGCGTGTAGGATTGCAAAATGCTGTTTGGGATAAACTCTGTCCAATGCCTGTTGCTATAGGGAGAGCAGCAGTTCTTCTGCTGGGCTACCAGAAGTACAGAAAAGCAAAATCTTTTTAGCATTAAAATTACCAAGTTTTGCTCTGCTGCCGGTGAGTCCCTAGTTGATTCAAGGAGGATCTGTCCTCAGCAGGTTCATCATTGTTCAGAACTGAGTAGGAGACAATTTGCTTTATATCCAATGTACTGGGAGAGGAAACAAGGCTGGAGAGGTGAAGAGACTCATCCACTTGTGCTCAGTGGTACAAGCAAGGCATAAACCTACATTTCTTCCAACTTCCACACTGGTATGCGATCTGCTACAATGCATCACTTTTTCCTAAACCAGTATTGTTTATAGTAAAAATATGAAACCTAAGAAGCTTGAAATGCTCAGAGCTAGGATACTGTGGTTAACTCTAACCTTCTACGTTTGTCTGTGGCCCACATTTCCAAGTCCTGCTGTAAAAGTGCTCAAGCTCTCAAGTAAATTGTCAAAACTGAAACTACTGAAGTATTAACTTCTATTTCAGGACAGACATCCCCTCCTGTGACTTCCTAGACAAAGGCAATCTAGGCTGATCCAGTTGTTTTACATAGCCCAGAGCCCTGATGAGGGGTAATGAAGTGCAACACCTTCCTTGGTTATAGCAATGTGTTGGTTAGGGTGGTAGCTCCTAAGTAACTCCGTTTTTTACAACAAGCTGTCTTGAGTGGTCAGATTCTGTATTAGGTAACTCAGGCTAGTAGACTTTTGCTAACGTAAGTAAATACACAACTAATCACTTTTTAAACACAATTAATATGCAATCCTTTTCATTTCCTCTTCTAGTTTTTTCTCAGGAAAAAAAAAAAAAAAAGAAAGAAAAGAAAAAGAATGCCTAGTCCTGTTGTCTGTAATCCTGCTATTGTGTGTAAACTCTTGCCATGATGCCATGAGCAACGTATGAGCTGCCTGCATCTCATCACTTCCCTTTTCCTATTGCTTTTACTCACCCAGTAGGAGCAGAAGCAATGGTATCAGTGGGAACAGCTTGCAATTCCATTGCCATTTTTGATCCAGGGAACTTTTATTTTTTCTCAGTAAAGTACCCACTGCATTTAGATCTATATTTAGTTTCTTAGAAAGAGAAACACAGTCACACAAATGCCATATGTAGTAGATGCCGAAATGCATATTCTAAACCAGTGATTAGTTTGTAAGGTTTTTTTTTTGTAGTCACCAAAAGCAAAACTGCATTATCCTACTGTGATTATCCTGGTGAAGCTATGGACATCATGGGATCACATGATGCCATGTGGCCAAAAATTAGAGGAACTGTAATTCATCATCAAGGTGAGGACAGCTTTCAGGGAGATACCACAACATCCTGTCGCTTTGGAAATTCTAGCTACATAGCTGGGAAGCTACAACTTGCTTAACTTGTGTTTTTAATTTTGTCTCCCAGATGTGTGGTTCCAGATGTAGAGGGCTAGCACGCAAATCTCAGCTTTAGTCCCATAGTAACTCGGGAAATTTTGATTTTGATATATGTAATATCAACCTGTGACCTTGCATGTTAGAAATACTGAACATTTTCCATTTGTGGTGAATTAGCTTTCTGAATATAAAGGAGAAATTTAGAAAAAGGAGAATTTCATTTTAATAGCATATGAGATGTAATGGTTCCTTTTACGACATGATACATAAAAAACAAATCGAGAAAAAATGCACTGTAATTTTTCACTAAGCTGGTAAAAAATACACCAACACCAATGCCAGAGTGAATGGTTGTTTTACGTGACAGGTTATAGTTATCCAGTGTATTAGTTCTGTAATCAAATCTAATCCCAGTGGATCAGAGCCAAGTAACAACCAAGCTACTAAAATAAGACTCATAAGAAGCACAGACCAAATGAATCATGGTCTGTACTAGTAGAGTGGTGGATCGCATTCAATGACAGAAAAGAAGATAGTCACAGAAAGATTCATAACTACATAATAATAATTTCAAAATAGAACTATCTTCACAGAAATAAATATTACACATAAAATATGACAACTAAATACAAAATTCTTGGGATATATTGTGCTTAATAAATAAGCTCAGAACAATGACATTTGAGCATAATAAACACCCTCCTGGGCCAGTGCAATAGTTAGGAGAAGGAGATGATTTTTAGAGGAAGCCATGAGCCTGGCCACTTTCTGATTCCATTTCCCATTTCTTCATTCTGAAGTTCATTTCCCTGATTTTTCCAGGGCATCTAGAACTGCTGTTTTAGCGAGGGTAGAGAGAACATCTCTGCTTAGTGTCTGTTAACGGTCCTGTTGTCCCTGAATTTATCTAACCCTTTCTCATGCCTGCTGATACTTTCTAGTTCTGCAATTTCTTTTGGCATTGAGTTCCAGAAATTCACTACCTGCTGTACAAAGAAGTAGTTTTTTAACTGATCTGCTTTTATTTTCAAGCATCTCTCAGCTTTTTTATTTTGGTAGTTAATGGAAAATAGCTAAATATTGAGCTTTTCCACCACATAACTGATTTTGTAATCAGTAATTTGTAATCAAGGGTTATCATATCCCCCCTCAGTCTTCTCTAAACTTGAAGGATTTCAACTTTTTTAGACTATCGTCAAAGGATAAACAAGTTCATTTAACTCATAAGCAGATGGACAGTTTGACATATACATGGATTAAATGTTAGTCCAAAGTTAAACAACAGAGGTGGAAAGGGGGTAAGTTCTTGGCGCAAATGATATGTGTGAGAACTTCAACATTTGACCTGGGATCAGGATTCTGCCTTAGTAGTCGTATTGCTTAGGATGTTCTCTGTCCAATAAGTAACATATCCTGTGATAATGTATTTCATCTGAATCTTTTGAACAGGTGAAACTAACTTTACATTGAAACTATCTTTACATTACTTGAAGTAAGGCCACTATTCTGCTTTGAAAACTGACATACAGCACTCCTTAGTGAATTTGCCAGCAGCAAAGTTATCAGAATCTGCAAGTTTATTCTTTATTGTTGATTTTGGGTGAAGTAAGCAACCCTTTTATATCTCATTTCTTGGATGGGAAGATCTTTATAAAGACCCTTGGGCAAAAGATGCCAAATAAATGTTCATATATACACATACAGACATGATGTATTTCATTGCTGACATTGATCAAAACTCTATTGGCTTTCATTATGTACACTAAGAGTTGTGTGTGTGTAAGAGGAAAAATGAACTATGCCTTCATTCAGCATCTGGATGTTGTCTTCTTGGATAGTCTAAATGAACTCTAAATTACAATGATATGTAAAGAAATTATTGGGTAGTCTGGGTAACAACAGGATAGTCAGGATAGCATAAATGTCAACTGAATACTGCTGCATGCAGAGAATTATCCACAGGCTCATCTATTTCTACAGCAAAATTGCCCATCTCCTTAGGAGAGCTTGATTTTTAATTGGTCTGGTTCCCTCTCTCTCCTGGAGCTGATAGTTTTGAAAAGCTACTGAACTATCTTTTTGAAAGAATATTTTGTCTGGCTTTTTGTTTGTGTCTTGGAATGAAAATGAACTGTAGGAATCTTGTAAGAGATGAAGACAATGGTCAACAGTGTCCCAGTGCAAACAATTGTGTTTCATGGACCAGATTCAGAAGGCAGTTTGTATTCAGAATACCCATCCAGTGGGAGACCTGCATATTAGAGAGCCATAGATCAAGACCACTTATCAGCATGGCAATTGAGCTGTCACTGTTTGGAGCAAAGAACTCAAATCTTGCAAAGGTGAATACCAAAAATTGCCTTTTGTAGCCATAGGTCTTTGCACCAAGTCTATGCTATTTACATGAAAATAATCCTGGCGATGCAAGTTCATCACTGTCCACAGACTTGAGCCTAACTTAAGCCTTGCCTTAGAAATCCTGAAATACTTTGACAGTGCTCAGTTTCTTCATGGCTGCTCAGATAAATAGGTAGTCTACCTTGTACTCTGATTGCAGTGTGAAAGCTGGTGCTCTGATTCTAAAGATTGTTCCTTTTAATTTTCTAAGTCTTAATGAGGCAGGCAGGATGTAGAGTGAGACAGGCATTGTCATCTGTCCTGAAGACAGCGATGAGTCAACTATGCGATGAAGAGCTTGGGAAGCAGCAGAAATTTCTAACCGTCCCATTTACATTTTCAGTTCTTTGTACAGATATAAGGTGCCAGAAACTCCTCTGGAGAAGACCACACTAGAAATGATTGGGTGTTGGGCATCATCAAAATTTGTCACTGACTCTCTGGTCAGTTATACAGAGTTATCGTTATCACAAGACAGCTGTGGCATACAAAGAGTAAGTCAGTTAAAAAATAAAAAAAAGCCTTTCCATCTTACTAGTGCACATATTCTGAATGTAGAAGCACCTGCCCCTCCTTTTTCCTAGTGCGATATAATTGGACTTTGTTTATGGATGAATAAAGGGCTTCATTGTAAAGATTGATAGACTCTAATTGGGAAAAATTTGGCAAAGATTATTTGTCAGTTTTATGGAATAACACTACTTGTCATGCTTTTACCTCCAGGAACTGGAGAGAAGCCAAGGGAGATTGTTCTTGTTCTAACTTTTCATGAAGAGCCTCTTTTCATAACACACAAAAAAAAAAGTTAGAGGGATAAAAAAAGAAAGAAACTCCCCCAAACAACATAATTTAAACACACAGGATCAGGAAACGAGTGGCCAAAGAGCCAGGCTGTCACTTTAAGTAGCACAGTTGTGTATGGACTTACAAAGCTCTTAGCCCACCCCAGAAAAATCAAAATTATTCTGTGTTAATAATACTGTTACTAACAGTATTACAGTTTTGGTGGTCTTACTCAAAACAGGATGCAAAAGTCCTGAAGGGAAATTGAAAAAACAAAAACAGTCCAGTAATTGGTAAACAAATTTTGGTTAAATTCATTTCAAAGAAATGATTTTAGAAATTACTTGACCACTCTGTGTAGATACCTGCAGATGAAAGACATGCAACACTTAGGACATTTCAGTCATGCAGACAAAAACATAAGGAGATTCTGTGCTAGAAACAAAAGTTGTTTGTTTGTTTGTTTGTTTTTTAAAGTATCTCTCAAATTAGTAATATAGAACTTGCTAGCAGTGAAAGTAATTAAATGGTGTAATTGTTTATCAGGGACAGCAGTGTCTTCACCAGTTTTTGAATGTTTAATATGAGATCAGATATCTTTAAAGAATATGTGCTTTGGTTTAGGTTTAAGAAAAATTACAGAATTATTGAGGTCAAATTAGAGGATCGTAATATCCCCTTCTGACTCTTACAACCTCTGTACCTATAAGTCTACTTCAGAGAAACTTCTGTTGGGCTGGAGGCTGACATGCTGGAAGGCTGGGAGTTTCAGCATATCCTGTGAATGATCACCTCTGATGATCCTGTACCTGAAGGAGAATTTCATATTGTAACGTGGACACTTGATAGGATAGACCACATGGGAAGCTGAGGAATTTGTCTACCTTCTGATATCGTAGTGGTGTTTATAGCAAGCCAGTGACTTCATTGTCTCTCACTGCAAGAATTAAACAGGGGGAAAATCAGCTTAGATTCTTTATTTAAAATGCTATCTTTTTCCATAGCCATAGGTTTTTACCTCAGTATGCAAACAGCTAAATAGCCACACACAGAGTATAAGATGTGAGATGAGATGGAGGTGTTACAGATACCAGGTAAAAGTGAGATAAGTCACAAAGTCACAAAGAATTATATCTCAAATCACTGTTCTGTTCCCTTCACTTCTCATGTATCACCTAGTGATGTAAAAACAATTTGTTAATCTCCAGAGACAGGCAGCTCTTTGGGATTGTATCATATGATTCTGTATTCGTCTGAGAATATTCACATAGCGGCCCCACTTCAAATTATAGTTTTCCTTTGAAATGGCACAAAATACCACACTGCCTTAGAGATGGGCTTTCACACAGTTGTGATTCAACCAAACCTGGATGACAAGGTTCCCCTAAGGAAACGGGAAAGTTTTCTGTTCCCGATTCTCTGACTTAAAATCCGTTCTGAGTCCATAAAAGAGAGAATAGTTTGACCCAGTATGGCGGTGATGTATTCTGCACCCAGATGTCTGGACTTTATGTCCAGATGCCATCTGCAGTGTCCTGAATCCTTCTCATTCCCAGAAACATGGATAGGAAAGTAGCCTTCTTCTCCTGTCAGTCTGTGTAATGAGCTCTCGTGTTAATGTTCTGAGAAATGGTCTCAATATTTTTTCTGTATAAACTCCTGCTTATGAAATTGGGAATCAACATAAATAGCTTATTGTTGCTTAACTGCATTTGTACTTTTCAGGTGAGATAACTTCTTACAGTATGGGATGTTCAGAATATGTCTTGACCTCCAGTTGGCCTAGCGTGAAGTAACATTTGCATGATGATGTCCAGCCTTTCGCAGGCAGAAGGAACATATCTTTACATACATTCTTCACATCCATATCTTTTGTTTTATCGGTCAATGTCATAGCAGTGGAATGTGGGAAATCTGCTATTTCTCAACCATTTTGGAGGAGGCTAGACTAAAACACTGTCTCCTTTTATGAAGTACAAAATGAGGCTCTGGTTATATTATGCTTGATTAATATTTTCCTAATTATTCCCATTAGCCTTTCTCTGTGTAATAACAACTGCAACGAAGTTATGGGTCTGAGACTTGTGTACTCGTAGAACTGCCGTTGGGCAGGCATAGGATATGCTCTGTGTTACGTGTGTGCTGTCCTGTGCATAGTTTTACTTGGGGTTCCCTGATTTTGTTTAGCTGAGATACTTTGTCCACGCTTGGAGCCAGAATTAGCTGTTTGTGTGCTTACTTGTGTCTGTGGCACTGCCTATATTCCTGCATGTTCGTTGAGCTCTGATTTTGTAGCACATTCAGCCTATGTTTTTTCAGACTTTGTGCTATCAGTCTCTCTTGCTGCAAATTTCATAACAATAAATTTCTCAGCAAAACTAACCAGCAGAAACACAGATCTTCAAGGATCAGTGGGAAAGGGGGTGCTACCCCAAACTCGTCTTCACCCTTATAATGCTCTTCTTGCTCCCGAAAGTACATAGCCTTGCCCATATTTCTTCCATGGTCTATTAAAGAGATTTTCAGAAGTAGATACTGGTCTGAAATAAAAGAAAAACAACAACCTAATGTTGCCTAATTTATATCATCTAACTTATTTTAACATTAGTGAGAAGTGAGAGCTGGAAAGCCAAGGAGACTGTGCTATAGTCACAGGAGTGGATGTTATATTGGTAGTCAGTGCCCCTGGCAAGATCTCTTGTGCTGGATGCTGAACAAACAAATGCAGAAAAGAGACAATCTGTGCCATGAGGGCTTCTAAATAAAGCAAAGAAGAGGGCACAAAAAAATCCTAGGTGCTCTTCTGTGTTACATATATAAGAAAACTGTAGGTCTTGAGTTAATGAAAAGAAGGGAAAAGAAGGAATGAAAACAGAAGACAAGGAAAGAACAGGAGAGGGCAGTGGTGGCATTTTCCCTAACAGGAGGAGATCCTGAGATCAAGTTGGAGTCAAATGCTATACCCAAACTGGCAAATCAGTGCTTGCAGTGTTGATGAGAAGCTATTCTGAAGAATTATCCATGATGTTATAAGACCTGTGAGTAGTCATGTTTTCTAGTGTTCACCTCCCACTGTCCCAAACGATTCCATGTTTGGTACTTGCTAAGCAAATCACTTGTACTTCTAAAATTATAGATGATTAATAATAGTAATTACTAACAGTATGAGATATCTTGACATCTTACTAGTGCACAGAAAAAATGAGTCTTTAGCTTTGCATTCCTTGAACTGGAAGAAAGGTCAGAAGGGAAGAAAATTGCAAAGAAAAGGAAGACCAGGAAGTGTTACCGCTGGGGAGCTGAAGGCAGAATGAAACGGGGCTAGAAGAGCTGATGTTCAGTGGAATCCCTCTTCTAGAGTTAGGGCACTGCGCTGTGGTGTCTGTTTTGCTCTCTGGGGACACTTTGGTTGAATTCCAGAAATTGACGTTCTTTATAGTTTTGAACCCACATTTTAAGAGAGGCTTTAATCAATCACTTGTGAGGAGGTCATGTGCACTATTGTTTGTAAATAACTGAAACACGAAAGAATGTGACTGTGTACTGCATTGGGAAGTGTATCCTTGCCCACCAGTGAGAACGGAGAGAGAAGGGCACAGGCAGGGGAGCTCCATCTGCCACAAAGCTCCTGAGACACCCGGACGGGGTTGGAGTGGATTGTGGTCTTTTCTGATCGGGTTCTTGCTGCCAGGAGCTGAGTCTATTTCCAGTTGTGAAGAAGCACAGGAGCAAACACTGCGTGACTGGGAATTGCTGTTCACAGTCCAGGAAGGGAGGCAGGCTCTGATGAAGATGGTCATGCCAGCGCTGGGCAAATACTGGTTGAGAAAAAGCCCCTGTCTCAAGAGCTTACATTTCAAAGGAAAAGGAACAAACACATGTTAGAACAAATATATGCTAGCTTTCCAAACAAGATGACACAAGTGAGATTCTAAAAACAGGCAAAAGATTTTGTTCTCTGAAAAAGCAGGAGGAAAACCGGCTAGCTAATCCCAGCAGAGGGAGACTGCAGAGGGGGGACGGAGGGAATGGAGAACATTCCAGCCCATTTGTTGATGACTAACATACTTTAAAACAACAGGCTGCTTTTTAAACTTAGAAGGTGACTTGCTGAGTGGTTATTCACTGTTCACTCCCTGGTCTTGATAAGAGCTCCCACAGGACATTCAGTTCTTTCCAGCGTCTCCCGCATGGGTTTATCTGTGAACATCAGTACAAAGCAAAGGGGAAAGAGGCCAAGCAGGTTTGTTTAATCTCTGCTGTGACTAATAATGGTGTGCAGGGCTGGCTGCTCTTTAATGCAGCTTGATATAACTAATCTGACTGGCCCTTTGAGCATCTTCCTATGGGGTGCCATGTTGATAATTACTGTAGGACAACCAATGATTTTAAGAGCAAGACTCAAATTAAATTCATTTCCACCTAGCTGGGAAACCCAGAGGTCTGGGAGAATATCGCCAGGCTTATCACAGAAACTTTGGCTCTGGATTTGCTGAGGCCATGCAGGACTCTACTTTCTTTGGCAATGGTAGAATTTAAAAAGACAGATTCTGGCACAATTTCCTTGTTCAAGATCTGTTCAATTGAGTTTGATTCAAACTGGCCTGCTGCAAACGAGGAGTTGGAGCAGATGACCTCCTGAGGTCTCTTCCGACCTAAATTATTGTATAATCCTATAATTCATATTTATATGCTATTTGCATTGTATTTTGTAAAATTAATATTAATTGTTTACTATTAGTGCCATATGTGCGCATCTTTAAGCCCTATAGAGATCATTTAACCTGTATTAATGGTGTCACTTTTCTGGGATTCAAAGGTCCCACAGACCTTTTCAAAACTAAGAAGGCAGCTTCATCTCACTGATCAGGATCAAATTCTTTTGACTTGTGTTTATTCCCAATATTTGCTTGTTAAATATACCTAGTAATAAACATTTTGGAGGATGGGCATTGTATTCCATATGAAATGTAGTGTTGGGCTCTACAGCACTACTACAGTACAAATAATAAAGATCTGTGTACATTTTTAGCTCCTACCTGGTATAAACTGAGTCAAAATGGGGGAAAGCAGGATGATCAAGGATCAAGCCAGAAGCTAGAGACTGAGGAGCTGGGAACAGAAGCCAAACTGGCTGACCATTTCATGTCTTGGCCCCTGAACTGCAACACAACCTCTCCTCTTCCTCTTTGGTCTCAGAAATGAAAACATAACTACAAGTGGACAAGTGGAATGAAAGTGAAACACTTGCCTGCGGTGCTAGCGCAGCTAAGGAGAAGCCTTCAGACATACAGGCCTACTGTGGACAGCTTGGGATGTTGACTCAAGCGCTTTCTTTTGAAGTACCATGTTATAACATTGTTCATGTTGCCTTAACAGTTTTATTCTATAGTTGGGGTTTTTGTCTGCTGCTCCCATGTTCGACAGCCATAGGATCAGACGGTACAAGAGGCTGTCAGCCTTCTAATTTTCAGCCTTCGTTTACTGGTAGTCAGTTAATGCCTGTTTGCTCCTGTACCAGCAATAATGTTTAGCTTAAACTGCTCACTCCTTCATTTCTTATTTTCCCCTTGATGTATTTATAGAAATCTTATACTTTTTCACTCTTCATTTTGCTAAGCTCACTGACTGTCTTTTTTGTATTGTTCTCTTCTTGCTGAGGGACAATTCACCTTTCTTATTTCTGAAGGGGACCTGAGGACTGGAAGTACACTTCCCCACTCTTGAGCTTGTGGTAAATAATAATCCAAGCAGTAATGCGGGGAGAAATCAAATGTTCTGCAGACTAAGGCCTAATGACTCCGTTCTTACAAATGGGCAACTGTGGAGCATTTTATGACTGGAACAGGAACACATGGAGTGTGCCTTTAGTGTATTGCAGCCTGCTGAAGGACGGGGAGTGGGTGAAGAGGCACTCTGCAGGGCTCCAGAATGGCAGCCTTTGTGCTCGGTGTTCGCAGATGTTGTCCTGTGATACACTGCTGCTGGCCATGAGGCCCACTGCGCCAATGGGGATCTGGCCACGGGTGCTGTGGCCTAACCACACGCCGAGGAAGATGAGGTCGCAGGATCAACTTCTGCACATTTCGTGTTATTGCTTTTTTTGTTTGTTTGTTTGTTTGTTTTTTTTAAGGTTGAACTCTCCCAGCCACATGAAGAACTAGCAATTTTCACCTTAGTAGAGAAAATACTCAACGCATAAGCCATAAAAACTCCAAACTAGAGAGGCAGTGAAAGGACTCAGCACTTTCCCTGGTTGTACTCCCTGCTGGTTACCCAAAGGGAAAGGCACAGTGGGCCTGGCTGCCCGGTGCCCCGCGGTGCTGGCGGGACGACCTGTCCTTCGGTGCCTCACGCTGGGCACAGAGAGACTGTCTCAAGGAGGAGAGTGGTGCTTATTGATTGGGAATCACTGACCCACATTCCTTGTCAGATAATTACCCAGAACGTATCAGGGCCTAGTGTGACAGCAGCAGCAGCTTGCACTTATCAGACTAGAAACGGAATTGAGCTCTTACAGAGTTACTTACATTTTTAGGCTTTGGACAAGCATATCCACTTCCTGTTGAAAAATGTAATGGTGATATTTTTAACTTGCCCTGATGTTATATGTATTTGTCTTTTCACTACTTTGATGCACAGCAAAACAACATTTCAAAGTACCATGTACGTTGTGCTTGCCAGCTGACGAGGATTGGGATGTCGCCGCCCAAGTTACATTTTTCATTGGCTCCCTGTTCTTTCAGTCAGTACCCAGAGAGAAGAGCAGTGGGACCTGCCCTTGCAGCTTAAATTCAATTTGATTAATAGTGATTAATAATTAAGATGTTTGGTTATTTTGGTCTGGCTTTTGTTCAGATTCTTGTTCACTCCCAGCAGTGGGAGGGCTACCTCAGCCAAAAAAAATCCATGCCTAGATTTTTACTTTCGGGAAGTTCAGGGTTTTGAGATCCAAAATTAGGTTTTCAGTTTGTGCCAGAAGGGAATCAGGCACTAGATTAAGAATTTGGATGCTTTCCCTCACAAAAATTTCTGGGAGTTGTGTGTCAGGTCCAGGGTTTCAGATGTATTCCCACTGTAACTTCAGAGTTGGAGTCACGTCTTATCTTCTATTGCATAGATATGAAGAAAAAATGGGCTTGAAGGGGGAGGGAAAAAAAAAAAAAGGTAAAAAAAAAAAAGAATGGAAAAATAAGATCCTGGAAAAATGGAAAAAGTAACAAGTCACATGGGTAAACGGGGAATTGAACTCAAGGCCACCAGCATGCAGTTGAGGAATCAGATAAGAAACATCACTTTGTATAAAAGTGTCTCGTTTTCATTGTTCTCGATGGCTCTCCCAGACAGTTCGGGTCAAGGGGTTATTTTTAAACTAACCATTGATTCATACAAGATGCTCGATTATGAAATGTTGGAATCTTCTACCAGCAAGGGAAAAACCTCCCTGGTGAGTGACCGTCTGGAAACCCACAAGAGGGAAGGGGTTAATGGTTGTTCAGTTTACAGCTGGGAATTGCTGGTATCCAGGAAACAACGCAGAATGCACAAACCATAAGACCAGCTGGAGCCTGCTGGAATCCCATTCATTTTGGCAGAGGTGTCTGTGGTCTCTGAATTCTGACATCACTGCCTTTTGCGTCACAGAGGAATGCCTTAACCACTTCTCCCTTTCTATTTTTTCCCGTCTCTCTTGTTTGTGTGCCTGACTCAGATTTGCAAAGCAATGGGAAGAGGCAGCTCACAGACTCCCAAAGTCAATGCTGCTTATAAGTGACTCCATCAAAGATAGATGATAAGATGCAGGAAAAGCTGCACTAAGGAAGTATGGGGTTGGGTGTGATATTTTTCTGTTTCCAGGCTTACGTAGCACATTGCAGTAACGGCGAGCAGTGTGTCTGACTGGGCCCCAAAGATCAATACTGTCTCATGGCACAGATACTTCAGAGTGTATCAGAACAGCTGGAAACCCACTTCCTTGGTGTGCTGTGTCCTTCCTTCCCATATGAGAAAAACAGTTTGAAGACACTACAAGTCCAGGCTCTGGTTCCTCTCTGTAAATAGCTCTTCTGAAACCTCAGTCCCTCTGAGCACAACTGAAAACTCGTAGGCTGTTCAAAGACACATCCTGCATACTTAACTCTTTGTGCTTCATTTTCCTTAGCTATAATCCGAGGATAACAATCCCTGAGCTCTCCTGCCTTTTTCTCCTAGCATGTCCTTTTACATGGTGAGCAAAGCCACCTGGATTTCCTTATTACTGCCTGTGTGCATGGATTGTCATTTTGTGGTCCCCGGTCTTTCTGCAGATCTTGCTGGCATAGGAATAACAGTAATAAATACTTTTTCCTCTTTAATATCTTCATGGCCAAAAAATTCTAGTGTTACTTTTCAGTGTAATTTGCTGACCAGTAACTAACATAATATATGTGAAAATTCAGGCAGCTGCGTATTGGAGTGATTTGCCCAGAAGGTGCACTGTCAGGCACGTGGCACTGCTGAGGTTGGCTGGTGGCAGTGAAAACCCCAGTGCCTAGTGAAAACCTGTGCCCGTCCCCACTTCCCTCTGGAAAGGCCTGACCTAGATATAGAGCACACTCTGTGGGGAAGATGTTTCATTTCAGAAAGGAGAAATATATTGTGTTTAAGCATTTTAGGACTCTGGTCTTTTGAAGCCTGTTGGTGTCTGGTGTTTGTCCTCAGCTGCTGATGTGCAGCAGCTGATTGATCTGTTACTCTTGTTTGCATGATTAGCATTCTGAGCCTCAACTCGCAGCCTTGATGTGAAGTGCAGAATAGCAACATCTTTGAGAAGGAGTCATTGTTGTAATCCTGAAAAAACACATATGTGTGACTGGGTCACCAGGGAAAGGGAAAAAAGAAAGAAAAAAATGTTCTTGCAAAATTTGGGATAGGCAGACAGTTAAAAGACTATTTTGGGTTTCTGTTCTAGAAGCGAAGTTCTAAGAATTTAATCCAGAACGTTCTTATGAAAGTATTTCACTATTTAATCTCACTTGTTCAGAATGTATTCTAATTCACTGAAGGATTTACCTTCCTTTGTGTGTGTGTGTGTGTTTACACATGCATCAGCAAATATTTGTCTTGTTATAAATAGATCTGCACCCACCCTTAGCCAGGTTTTCAGACCCTGAAGGAATTTCTATACCTGAAAGATTCCGAGTTGTGCATATACGTAACGCTGTACTGTCAGTATGTGACGATTTCACACTTGAGGTCTACGTGCTGGGGGTCCGTGGTCTGCGCAGGGCTCGGTGTTAGTGGAACTTGGTAATTACCACATCCCTGATTAAAAGTGCCCATAACTTCCTTGTGAGGGGTGAGGAGCACCAGTTGAGGTGGTGCATGCTGCCTGTTCAGCAGCCCACCTACCTCCTGATCAGGCATGGGCTAAGCCATCGCCTCGGTGTGTGCAAGGTAGGTAAGAGGAAGGCATCCCTTCTCCTCCCCAAGGAGCTGCACCACGTGTTTGCAGACATTGGAACAATCCAGGCCAGTCTGCGTTTTGCTTCCACAGGGCTCTTACTGATCCTGCTGAGAGATTGCAAGGCTGGGAAAGAGAACAGGACAGAACATGCAAGCACCAGCTGTGCCAGGGGTACAGCAATGAGGCTAGCGTGAGTACCATGGCATACAGGTTTCACAGACTTCCTACCGAGCTGTTATGAAACCACCTCTTGAAGTCTTCAGCACATTGATTTTGCTAGATCCATTGGCAGTACAGAATTTAGATGCGGCATGAATCTATCCATAAATTAGAACTCCTAAAATTAAGGGTCTAACACAAAAGAGCTTCCAATATTCACAAAATCTGATGTTTAACGCTTGCTGTTAGCTTTTCTGGGCTCTGTTGAGTGTTCAGCACAGCAGTGTGACCTCTTGTTTAGGTACACAACATCAGAAAATGTTGCCTTTCACTTTCAAAGCAAGCAGTGCATTTGTATGGCGTTGTTCTTAAGAAAGACTCTCTTAAGAGGCCATGATTCTTTTTTTTTTTTTTTTTTTTTTTTTTTTTTTTTTTTTTGCTGTAGTCTCAGGAACTGGGCTCAGAAGCTCACGGTTTAGCTTATTAGAGGGTTTCAGCTTTGCAGAATGCTTTGACAGCTTTGCTCAGTGACTGCTTCAGATCCGACAGTCCTGCTGTATTAAAGGCAGCAGACCTGCACTGCTTTCGATTTTTGCTTCTTATTTTCATTGGCAGAAAGTAAGGCTTTTCATGGCAGACAGAACAAAAGCAACAGGGGTAAATAACCCTTCCATGGAAAGTGCAATGCTTTTGTTTCACGGCTGTCACAGACAATCCCAATCTGTTAATGGGGCTTCTAGGCAACACAAATAAACACCACAACTGACAATACTATGTTGGGCATGGATCCACACTCACAGATGTTGTTGTCTTCCACTGCTTAAGAGGCAATATCATAGAGATGAGTACAATCATTTTAGTAGCTGGAAGTGGATTAAAAACGGATAGCGGATGCAGTCTTAAGAGCTGAGATGTAGGTTCATTGCTGGGTAGTGCAGGCTGAGCTCTGACGATGCTAGGCTCATTAATGCAACCAGAGCAAACACCTGGCATCATTTAAAAAATTGACTAAAAAATGTTTTTTTTTTCACATTAATACTCAGGAGGAATTTGCCTCTGACCCCTCCTGGGTGTGGTATGAGGAAAGCCACAGCCATTGGAAGAATGTCATTAACGTCAATCAGGCAAGGATCAAAACCCAGCCCCACCCACCCTGCTATGGTGTGAATGTGTCACACAGACACTAACTATTAACAGCAAGCAGTGCATGGAATTTCTGTATCAGTCTTCTTTCAGCCCTATATGTTTATTTTTTCCTTCCACGTTCTTTTCCTGTTTACCACACTTTTTCTAATCAAATCACCCATCTTGGATTGCGCAGGCGAGTCAGTCAAGCACTAGTAGTCACTGGTGGAGCCTTTGTGCTTTCCAGTCTCTCCTTCCTGTCTTCCCATTTCTGTTATTACAGGTCCTGTCTTCATGATAAGTGGCTTTTCCGTCTCAAAGCTGCATGTTGAAAGATAGCTTGAATTTAAATCAATAGTATGATCTGGATACCTTACAGATACTAAACAACATGTCTGGCTCTCACCGTGTGTAGACCATTGAGTAGGAGACTGGGCATCCAAGGAACTGTCTGTGCATGACCCTAAGTCAAATGATGGTAAGCAGTAGTTAAGTCTTTAGTACAGCACATGAAATCTTGTACCAATGAGGATGTAGTACTGCCACCATCATGTGAACTCAGCACGCACCAGTGTCAATGGTAGGAGTGCTGTCTTAATCTCTTATTTTTAATGATTGTCCACCTTAAAGCTGAAGTTTGCTCTTGCACTTTTCTATGTGGAATGACAGTGTGTGAACTTACCTAGCAAATCAAACAAACTAATCATTCAAAACTGTGTGCAAAAGAAGGCATACATACAAAATTGGTCTAATTTTGTACCAAGGCTGGGTGCAGATGCCATTTGAAAATCATTTGTGTTGTATTACCTTCACTCTCCATGTACGGTGCTCCTGTTGCATCTTTTCCTTTTCTTGTCATTACTGTTCATACTTCTATTTATGATTAAAAGGGGAACTAAAGGTCTGAAAGATTATCAAAGGATAAAAAACAACACACACAAGTCACTTGCCCAAAGTCATGTGGCAGGTCAGTGGTTGTTCTTAAATCCATTTAAAAGTATCCATTGTATTACACCGGCATCAAAATAATGTAAAATATCATCCCAGCGTAAGCACAGTAGCAACAGTACAGGATACGTCACAGAGCTTGCATGCAGGAGCTGCTGATGGGTTTTGTGTGATCGTATATTACAAAGTTAGTCCTAAGGGAATATTTTGCAGTCAAATGATGGCTGAGAGCTCTGGCCCACCACAGCTTCCTGTCCGCTTCCTCAAGGGCAAGAATCAATGTATGTCACATCTGCAAAGTCACACGGGATTTGGATTATTCTCTACATTTTTCTTTAATTATTTCTCCTTTTCTGCTTCTTAAGAGACTCTTAAAATTTTCAAATGTAATACGAAATAATAATAACCAATTAAAAACCTGTGGGTATTGAGTGGGAAATAACAGACCCTAACAAAAGTCAAGGATTATCCTGGGAAATTACATTTGTAGATGGATCCTGAGCATTCAGTCCTGTGAGGCAATCTGAGGTTTTAGCTGTGCTTACAATGAGGCAGCATGCAAGGTAAAGTTATGGCAGAAATCGCCAGAGTAGATTTACTGCTGGATTCAGTGTGGAGGTAAAGGAGCTGCTCTGTCTCCATTCCCCTCATTAGCACTCCTTACTGTATTACTTGTGCTCTGAGTCATGTTGGACCCCATTCATATCGAGGCTGTATCATTCTCTGTGTTGACCAAAATAATTCTGTGGGCAGCAGCCAGGGTATAGACATACAAGCAAAAAAAATTAAAAAATCCCCATATACTGTGTTTCCCTTATGAAGTTAATACAAACCGTATGAGCAGAAGCATTCTTTTTTGTGTGCTGTGACTCCACCAGGACAATCAATTATTATTTATGTACCATTTAATATACACTGAAGAAAAGGGCTAACAATATTCATACAAAAAACTTTCTCAGGCATAAAAAAAAAACACAAACTGTTGAGTCGAGTCTGTGATTAGTAGCATCCAAGGGATTTTAACATGCACCACGCTCTCCAGCTGTATGCAGATAAGCAAGGTGTCTCAATAGATAGCTGCCCAATCAAAGAGTTATGGTTGGACAGTATGTTTATATAGAGAGTGATGTCTAGAAATTTTTTGTTTTCAGATGGTATTTGCTGTGAAAATACATACAGCCTATGTGGAGAAGCCACAAAGCCCAGATGTTGCTTTGCTTCTTTCATGGGTCAATGCTGGGGTTTAAAGAAATCTCCTTCAAACATAATTAGTTATATCTTCCAAAATGGCCAAGAAAGGTAATATACATAGGACTAAAAACATCCTGGCCCACAAAAACAGCATGTGAAAGCATTGGTCCTAGTTATTTTACCTACACTACAGTTCAAACACCTTAACTTTCTGTAATGAAGACAACACGTTTAGGTATAACTGGACCTGAGGCCGTAACCTGAACTGTGTATGTATAGCATGTACTGGAGTCTGTACTACATGGTTCCTGAATTGTATTCTGACAACACCAGGTAAAATAAAGATGGAGGAAGAACAGTTTAGCATCTCTGCAAACAGAAGCAGTTCAGCAGGAGTGTAGGACCAAAGGATTTATCCTTATCAATTTCTGTGATCATCAAATATTATTTGAAGTTCAGAATAGTGAGCAATTGGCCTAAATTAGCTTCATTGGCATATTTGGAATACTTACCTGTGAAAGGATCGGGTAAAATCTCAGCAAGGATTTCTGGATTTGCTCTTTTTGCGTGTAGGCTTTCTCATGTGAAATCAGGCTTTCAGGATCACGATCAAGGCCCTCATCCAAAGGCTGCTAAAGTCAATGGAAAAACTCTCATTGTCTTTAGTGGGCTTTGGATCAGGCCCCAAGAGTTGAGTCATACTTTGAATGGAACATTGTTTGAAGCAAAACAGGCTCAAGGCTTCATTCACGTAGGGGATTTAACTGTTGAGTGAACTTTCCCAAGCACTTCCTGCTGCCTCCTCTCCTGGGGACACAAATGGGCAGGGAGGTGACCGTGAGCCTGACCCTGATGGTCTTCAGCCCCATCTCTGCTTCCTTTTCTCTGTCTAATGGTGGGAGATGTCTCTGTCAATGATCAAAATCCAGATGTCCCTCCTGTCTGGTAATGTAACAGTAATGCTCTGGGTAGGTCGTGCCCACAATATATCCCATATGATGACAGCATCCACATGCTGACATAACAAGAAGGCAGCTCCCTTTCAGTTGACTGAAAACATGTCCAGCCTCCTGGGCCTGAAGGACCAAAGCTGACTGTCCTCAAGTGCTTTCGTTAGGAACCACTGGCACCAAGAGACTGGGCATCGCTAATCTAATCCATCTCTTTCATATCCAAACTGAATTCATACCTAGCATCTTCCCCCCAGAATGTGGAGGTGAGTGTCTTTACTTATTTTAAATTCAGTCTTAATATTGTTATCTAGCCAGTTAGTATTAGTTTGACGTAGAGTTTTAGTTTCAATTCCTACAAACATTTGTGTGACTCCAAGTAAACTATGGGAGCTTGTTGCTTCTGGATGGAGAGGGCCTGGAGGATGTGGACAGGAATCCTTTCTGGTCAGCAGAGGTGTCATACAGACTCTTCTGTTCAGTAAGGTTTCAGAACAGGGAAATAGTAGTTCTACCTCATCCTTGCTGTGCTATTGCTTATTTCACACCATCAGGACAGGGAAACTGGATGGAAGGATGTGTATGTACTTACTTCTGCATGTGACATTTAAGAGGCAAAAGGAAATGTGAAGATTTTCTCCAGATATGTTTTTGGTAGATATCCAGAAATACAAAGGATGTTTTGGTGCCCTTACATAAAGGCACTTAGTATTGACTAATTTCTGTTTATTAGGAGATGCCAAAAGTGACTATCTAACAAAGCTGTCAGTCCTGCCAATTGATCATATGTCTTCAATTCTTACTGCCAAGTTCTGTGTGTCAAAGTCATAAGAGCCCAAGAAAAATAAGGAGCCAAAGGAAGAAGCCCAGCCCATCTATTCAATATAAATTATGGTTAACTAAATATGACTTTATGTCAAGATGATATCACATGTGCAAGATGCACTTAAACCATCCATGTACAAAGGAACACGAAGCACATAACCCACACTGCAAGAAGTACACATGTCAAACCACACTGTCCCCAAATACCTGGCCATGTAATCCACATACTGAGTCTACAAACATGTAGCATATACCCGTCTTCAAAACTGAAAAACATAAACATGCAAAACAAGTCACTAACTATGAAGCAGTCTTTCAGACCAGTTAAAATTTTCAAGCTCTTCAAGCATTTTCTTCTCTACACTGGGTTAAAACGTTCACCTTCCCCAAATTGTAATGAGGAACATGCAAGCATTACCCAAAAGTAATTACAAGCCTAGTAGCTAGGACAATTAGTTGGGTTGTGAGAGATTTCATAAGTCAAACCCAGAAGTGGAACTCATGCCCCAAGTCTAATGTGAAGGTATTAATCACCAGCCCAGTGCTTGCTTTAGGGCGCTCCTGTTGTGCTGTTCTGTTTTGATTAAAAATTGAGCAAAGCACTGGACCTAAATAAAGAGATCATTTTGAGTCCCAACGGTCAGAGCGCTTCTGTGGGATGTTGGAGACTAAGTTCAATACATATTTAATATTTGTACAAAATGGGACGTCTCCAGTGCTTGTTCCCATGAAGTTGCAGGTTCAACATAGAATCATTTTCCTTTAAAGAAAATCAGAGAAACACTTCATCGGAAAATTCCCAAGTAGCTTTTCCTCTTGAACTACCTATGGAGTTTGCCAAAGTAGCTGACGTACAATGAGATTTTTGCCCTCTGTAATTTAAATCCATGCTTTTTTTTCTGAGGGTGATTCATTTTACAAAAACACACAACAAATAAACAAACACATAACTGGAGTTAAGGAGCATGTGTTATGGATTAGGAAGAAGAGCACCCCTCGAAAGCTCAGCTGGTCCTGCTCATTACGAAGATAGGTTTTTTTTTTTTTTTTTTTTTTTTTTTTCCATTTCATTGTCTTCCTCTTTGTCTGTGCCTCTTTTCTCACAGTGTCTCTCTTCATTTTTTCTCTCTGGTACAGTCTTTACTCCATGTGTAATTTGTTTGCTTTCCTTGCTTCTAGGCTTTGTCTAGACCAGGATGTGGAATGTGTTAGCTAACACCCGTTAGCTGTGCAGAGTAAATGACCAGTTAACAGCCTAGAGTAGATGACTAGGCAGTGAGCCTTTAACTTGCTGGGTATACTGCAAATCTCGTGGTCTAGAGCATTTTCTTTCTCTGAATGCTGGATTTTTTCTAGAGCAGTGTCAACAGCAGTCCCTTCACCATACTTTCTGAACACCTCCCAGTCTCGCAAAAGCAACACTGCTGCAAGCATTTCGTTCTCTCATTCTCTGCCCAGAGGGAGGACTGGGGTTGGAGGCAAATGTGTTTTTTTTTCTTTTTTCTTTCCATATGCTTGTTTTTGTTTAAAATGACTTATCTGTGCTGTGTTTGTATTCGAGAAGGTGGGTCAAGGCTTGCCTGACGCTTGGAGTGGCGGACTGAGGTGCTGGAGATTTTATTCCAGGGGCTCAGGGCCATCTCTCTTTTCTTAACAAATGAACTTGAACTGAACTGAGCATGCTGAGCAGTGGTGTTTGCAAACATGTGTTGCAGATACAATGGAGAGAGACAGGGAGAAATAAGTACAGGAAGCCTAGGGCACAAACAGGAAGGAAAGTAAAACCATAATTTGATTTAATGTATTATTTTCCACCTAGTTTGAGATTCCAATTTTCCCTCCTCCCTATTCCTTCCCCACTGAAGTTCCTGCAGCAACTTCTGAGCTGCTCCAGTAAAATCACAGTGAATGACAACACAAGGAACTTGATAGAAAGTAACCTCATTTTCCCCATAGGTCCATACAACTTTTTGGTTTATAGGAGGTGCATGTGTGTAACTAAATCCAAATTTGGCACAGATTCGACTTCTGAATCAATTCACAATGAGCCTTATTCATTCCCTGTAGCTCCAGTGCAGCATCTCACACTGGAACGTGATCAGCTCCTGCGTACAGCAATATTCCTGCCTTTTCTTCTTTTCGGCATGTGAGTGGGGAGGCAGATCATACCTGGAATGTATCTTGCCACAGCAGACACAACAGCTCTGCCCTTTGGAAACTGACACTCAAAATTTCTTAACCACAGCCCGGCTGTCACAAGAAGAGATGATTAAGTAGCCATGGGGCTGGGGCGGGCCGGGGGGGCTGCGAGGGGTTGGGAACTGGCAAAGAAACAGCTGAACAAATTCTGCAAACACTAATGCAGGCCAAAAGCTGGAGAACCGCTGGAGAGATCTCCAGTTTGAAAGCCAAAGATTTCCAGGCAGAAGCCAGAAGGGCTCTATAAACGTAAATGAGTGGGTGGACAGAACAGATCAGCCATGTATTCAGAGGTCTTTGGATTCACTGACCCTCTTTAGCACCAGCCGCTGCCTTTAATGCGCAGCTGGCCGCTGGAGGAGCCCGTCCCTGTAAACACAGGGGGAGATCAATCCGGGATGGAGCCCGGAGCCGTTTGCCCAGTGCCGTACTGCCCGGACGCTGGGATCTTTTTGATCATGTCCCGCACGTTGTACAGTACTCGGATGAATCACTTCCTGCCCCTGCCCTTTCTGCTCGCCGCTGCATCACGGCCACGCTGCACTGGGGCTGGCTCCCGCAGCCGGGGCTGAGCTGTTTGTGCTCTCCGCGCTGTCCTGGCGCCTGCTGGAAGGCAGAAAAGGCTGCTGTGCGTCTAAAGTGCTGTGTCATACTTGGTTATTAATGACCGAGAGCCACATGACACCAAGTTCTGGGAAGCTCAGGCAGATTCCAGGAAGGGGTCAAGGAGTTCAATAAACAGTTTTATTAGAACTTGAATTGCAACCAAAAGGCTACACATTTACTTTTTTTTTTTATTAAATGAAAATTTAGTGAGTGTTACTTGACTTCAGAAATCCTATGAATGGCAGAAAAAGCCCAGAGGTTATCTTTTGATTTTTATGTCACTGCTAGTTCATCACAGTCCTTGGTAAAGGAACCTGAATGCTCCTTTCATTTGCGTTTTGTCAGTTGCCTCTCCAGGTCACTGGCAAACTGGGGGGTCAACTGAACTTCAGTCCTGGAAGAAGTGCATTCTGATCGGAAAGCCAGACACATGTCTCAGTTGTACTGATGGAAATTCAGAAATTAATGCAGCAATGTGAGATTTACACCAGTACATCTCACCCTAAAGTCTAGCGTAGGCATGTCACACATCACGGTTGAAAAAAGAAATGCAGACTGTAGATTAGTTTACTAAGTTAGTACTGTGCTGGGCTGTCACCCAGGATGAAAGATGCTGTACCAGTGCATATTGCTGAGCATATTGCTGAGTCTGTGTGAGTTAGAAGTGGCATTCACACAGACCCCAAGGAACCACGAGGTGTCTGTGAAATGATGCGGGGTGCGTCTCAGCAGGCAGGTGGCCACATCTCCGTGTCCCTGTAGCCAGTGGCACTAATTGGCTCTTGCTTGGCAGCAAGCCCATGGACTGAATAAGTTAGTGCTCAGTAAAAACAATTTTTCAGTAAATTGCCTTTGCTAAAGTAATTGCTTTTACATTATCTCTATTGCACACTCGTTAGGACCAAGCCACAGTTGTGTCTCACTGAGCATGCTTTTAATTAGGATTGCTGGCTTTACTTTTACGTTGTCCTTTATTGCCACCAAGCACTAAGAGCTGTCTAGCACTGAGCATGGTATAAATTGATTGATTTGTTCATCCATCAATTTCTATGTGTTAAAAGAAATGGGAAATACATTTCCCTTTGAAGATGACCAAAAAGCATTAATTATAGTGAATATTAATGCTCTGCTGGATGAGCATTGCTGCTCCACTCTTCCTAGTGGGTATCGAGGCACGGAGATTAAGGGTCCAAGCCAACTTATTCCAAAGTAAAATTGAGCTGGTTTTGACCTTTCTAGAAGGTGAATGAACATGCTGAAGTTGCTTGGGAAGATAACTAGTAGAGATAAAACTAAAGGTTAGGCCTTCTGCTTCATAATTGATCTGTCCATGGGACAAAATCTTCTTACTGCTAGAATTTGTTGGCTGCTTGCTACAGACCATAGCACTGTATGATATGATAGCAGTTCTGCATTCAAATAAAGAGAATAAAATTTTCTCCACAAATATCACTGAGGGTACCAAAGTTCTCGCTGGGTCATTCACTGGGCATTGTAGCTGCATTTGGGGTAAAACACAGCAAGTACTCAACAAAACGTACAAAGCTACTTGGCAGTCCTTAATGGAGGAAGTGAAAAAATATTGCATCTGTTTGAAATAAAAGGGGAATTTTAGAGAGGCAGAATGGAATTACCCAAGCTGGAATCTGACTTCAGTTAGCTGGTGTTAACTCTTGCAAAAGCAGCCACAGATTTTTCAATGATCACACTGGTCAGAAGTTCAATTTGACCTCTTGTCCTGTGGGTGGCATTTCAGAGGTCCTGGTACCTCCTTCTGCGAGGAGGTAGGCCGGCCTGTTGCTGACTCAGAGCAGATCACTGTATTTTTAATCTCTAAAGGCTCTTCCACAGCACCTGGAGTTTATCAAAGCCTGAGCCTAAAATTCACCACCACTTGCCATGGCCACTCCAAGGTTCCCCTTCCCAAGGCCTGGCATACCCAGGCCTTGAACATATCTGTTCAGTGCTGCAGGGCAGTGGCTAATAGCTGTGGCTTTTCTGTGGCATCTCTATCAAGAATTTATGGTCTAACGGAGATTATTTGCAGAGGCTGTTGAAATTCTGTGGTTCACACTGCTACAGAATACTCCATAAACTTCATTTCATATAAAAGCTGCAGATAGATATGCAAACGAGATGTATTTTTTGAAAATCTTTTGTCTCCTAGTCCCCTGCATACACATAAGAGTTTTAAAGCTGCAAGTCACCTGAAACAAAGCCATTAAAGAACTTACTTGCTCCAAAATACAAACCATTTCTAATCAAACATGTTGCACGCTTACAGTCAGTCTGTCTTACAGTTTGCTAGGATTTCTAGCCTCATAGGAAATAAAATACAAAAAGCAGAAAACGTAATGAATCTTGGTTTTCTGTGCCCTTCTGTCCGGCTGTGTGTGTTCTCCCGGGTTTGAACCCCATGGGAAGATTTTCCCATAGGTGGGTGTTTGCTATTCCCACTCATCTGCTTTCCGTGAATGCAAAGGCACTTCAGCTGCAGCTTTTCCCTTCATAGATGCTTTAATAAAATCTTTATCTGACTACTACAATGAAACATAAAATCTTAACATAATTTAGACCTCTGTCTTTATATCAGATTTAGTGGTAAATTGCCATTTGTTTCAAAGTTATAAAAGACTGACGGATAAACGGAGACACGTGTATGTAATCTATGCAAGCGTGGCACAACCACAAAAATCCACTTCCCTTAGGAAACCAGGTTGAAGAGAAGAAGTCTAGCAAGAAAAAGTCAATGCAGGAAATGGGAGAGATGGCAAAAGAAGACGTAACATTTCTCTGGATAACTATTTCTCCCAAATATTCCGTTGAAATACTGTGTTTTTGCAAAATTTATTTGCTGCTAAAAAAATATATATATATATAAAATTAAACTTGATTTTCTATCACTAAAATTTCCATGGAAAAATTTACATCAACCATGAAAGGAAAGCTGAAGAAAGCTTCCAGAAAACATCCAAACAAGACAGGCAGATCTTTTAGTTGGAAGATGTAAGGATCAACAGAAACATGACATGGGAAAATATATATGGGCTGAAGTGAAAGTTCCTAGGAAGTGAGGACCATTCAGTAACTTGCTTTAAATTTGGGCAACAGTGAAAAAATTACCCTCAGAAGTTGTCCAAGCAACAGTGTCCTGTTTATATCTTGTGGTCTTATGAGTAACTGAGTGGAAAAAAACAAGAATGAAAAGATAACAATTACAATAAAATTAAGTTAAATAAGCTAGTGACTCATTACAGAGCAGTAAAAACAAAAACAAGATCATTTAGGACTCAATAACAACAGAGGAATTAAAAGGAAACACAAAAATGGCTAGATTGTTTTCCTTATATATACTGTGATCCACTCTGAGGTAGTAAAAGAGGAGGACTGATCATCCAGTTATTCAGTGGGAGGCAGCAAATATGAATTACAATAATACAGTACTGTGGCAACAACATTAATTTTAGTGGAACAAAGTATTTTTTTCCTTAAGTGCCATAGAGGAACAAAACAGCATACATCCAACCAAGATAGTGGAACTGACGACAGCATTTGTCTTACTTACTCAGTCTTTCTCCATAAATGCATTCAAGCTATGGATTATTATTACCATACATTTATTTGGAACCTGATTCATAACTATTTCATGTTGTTAGGCTTTAAAGAAGAATTCTCAGTGAAGCCCCATATGTCATCTGCCTCACAATTTTGATAGAGGCCCAGGGCTAATCCCAGAGCAAGGGCAGTCCAAGAAGCTCACAAACATTTCAGCAAACCAGAGCTCGATTTCATGTGACTCTGCTGGGACAGTTTGTGAAGTCCCTGTGCTCCCAAGGCATGGTGCGACTGTGCACGGCACGTTCCCACCTTGGTGCTTCTCGCCGAAATGTGCTGTGCAGTGCAGGAGGTCTGGCTGAGCCCTGCACAGCCCTAGTGCTCTGATTCAGAAAAGCTCTAAAAAATTTATTCTACAGATGAAAATGTATTCTATAAAGGAATGCCTTGACTTTTCTTCACCATTAATTGCCAATGACAGGAACAAAATGGAAAAAAAAAATCTCCCGTGTTTGTGGTCATTCTTCTGAATAAATGCTCTTTCTCTCTCTTTTGTCAAATATTTCTAATGTTCTCTTTGCCATGATCTCTAATAGATCACTTATTTACAATTCTAAGTATGAAAGAGAGGTGAGCACAGTGACTCCTGGACTGGTTTTGAGTCTTTTATGATATGCTCTACAGACCCTTTGCTCTGCTGCTGTGGAAAGGTTGACCTGCTATTCCTGAAGCCTTAAACATTCTGTGGAAATACATCCTGTTCAGTTCTGCTTTAGCATTGCAATCCAAAGAACAAAAAGCACTTTATACACACAAACAATTGGTGTTCGTACCACTAATTAGGTAAAGTAGTACGTTGGAGGAAAGAAAACAAGACACAGCAAAGTAATTTCCCCTTATTTGCTCTGGGAGTCACTCGGAGAGCAATAAATAGAATCCAAATCTCCTGACTGCTCGTCCTGTGCTTCAGCCACGAGACTGGGCTTCATCTGACAGGCACTGATTTCTGGGGTGTGCATTGTTTTTCTGCACAGATGGCAAATCCTCCTGCAGAGTAAACAGCCTGAAAAGGGAACAGCTGCAGATGCCTTTCTGACAAGCACCTCTCCTGATGCTGGCCATGTGAAGATTTGTACCCGTCAGATGCATTACACTGTCCTCAGCTCTGCTGTGGTGTTTACAGCCCGGTTCCCTGGAAGTCAACACAGCTTTTCACAGCTAGTCCTTCAATTCCTGAAAAGACATGAGTCAAGTACTTTTAACTGTTTTACACCAAGGCTTCTACATTTGTTGCTGTCCTTTGCCCAAGCTGCTTCTGTCCCTTGGCGTGCTGCAGCTGAGCAGGAATGTTCTTCTTAGCGCTCCTGGCACTAAGAGCTGCAGCCGTGAGGTTAACATAGGGCTGAAGAGGTTTCATGCTCGCTTCCATTCACCAGCCTGTACATTTCAAAGCTTGTAAAGCTGAGCAAACACATCCCTCATAAGCAGTTTGGTTCTTTCACTACCATGAATGATTCTTCCTAACTGATATCATATGTGGCAAGGCCCCTGTCTCTGAACTGCACGTGGTTTTTTGTTGTTGTTGTTGTTTTTTTTTAAGGGAAGAACTTGTCTCTTTGGTCAAGAAAGCCAGTATGAAACATTTTCTTGCCCCAAGCCTCCCCGGTGCTGGTTACCGAAGGCATGACACACAACTCTCTCATGTTGCATGTTTGTGTTCACTGTACAAATGTTTACTGCCGACATCAAGTTCCAATTTGCTGGATGCATGCTCTGGTTTTGATGCAAGTGTGCTGAATTTATACATCTGTTCTAAAATAGTAACTTACCAACTGGGTTTAGTATTTTAAAATGTCACTGCCATTGCTGTAACAGATGCTAGCAATAAGTTGGCAGCCCGGTTTTTCCACTGAGGAGTCATTCATGGATGCTGCCTTTGTAGCAGAATCCGTCAGTTCTCTAAGTCATGACTCAAAGGGAACGCCACTTCGCTCTACTTGAAATGCTGAGGATCATGTCCCAGGTGATTATACATACGCAGTGCTATTCAACCCTGGAGATGTACTTGGTTTGTTACTTGACAAGGATAGTAGAAGAAGCTCCCTCTTTGGAGATATTACAAAATAGAAGGTGATAATAGAGGGGGGAAAGTGAGGAGCTTAGAGCTGGGAATAACGCAGAAGTGTTTTCTGAGAGTTTTTTGGAAATTCACTGGAAACCACCAAACTGTAAAGCTGAGGCCAGCACACAGGGTGAGTTCACATCGACATGTAGTCTGCTCGGCATAAACTAACAGAACTGAGTCAATCTCCCTTCCACCTGCTCCTAAACCTTCGCTGGACGTGTAGACAAAAAGCACCACGCAGACTTGGCGTGCTGCCGGGCCATGTAAACAGGAAGCAGAGAGGAGGTGTCCTGGCAGGAGTCCTCCTCTGCTTTCTGCGGCCCTGGGAAAACCCAGCTGCACCACTTCGGGCAGGGTCGGCCCCTGCGTCGGGAACAGAGCCGCAGGAAGACATGCAAAGGTCACCCATGATGTGACAGCATGGCTGAAATCAGAAGCCTGAAGGAGTGCTTAGATTTAGGAAAATAGGAGAGGACAGTAGCCCTGGTGAATGGGCAGACAGTGTCCTCAGACCGATGAAGGAACAGGGTAGCAGTAGCAGCTTTGGTCTATAGAGACAATTAATTAGGACTGAGCTTAAAGTTATCACCGCCCTTGTGTCGGTCACCAGCATTCACACTGCAGAGCTCAAAGGTCAGCTTTTGATGCGGATACAGCCCAGACCTGGAATATCCGCTGAGGTTCTAGATGCAAGGTTAACCCAGCCTCATTCCCAGCTTGGCGTAAGCCTGTCCTTAACCCTGGTGTGCTTTGTAACTTATTTAGGAACATGGGTGATAGGTCAGAATGCGGCAGCCCTGTGATTCTGGTCCTTCCGCGTTGCACTTGCTTTCTCTATGTCCGTAAATAGAGACAGTCAAGGAAGTTAAAAGTGGTTGTCCCAAGAGCAATTCCTGCTCAGGTGGCATTCTGCAAATAGGAAACTCACCATGAATGTGAGACAAGCTACAAGGCGCAGTAAAGAGGGCCACCTTTTTTTTAAAATATCAGTATAAGCCAGGACTTGCTTTATGACAGAATGGTCCAGCACAATGTTCTAGTATCTCTGTCCATGTAATACTAGCTCTGCTACATGAGTGGCAGAGAAAATTAAATTAACTACCAGAGAGTAAGAAAGTATGTTACACTTTGCAGGTATAAAACCTGTTGTTTTGATTATCTCCCCTGAAATTTTAACAGGCTTATGCCAACAAAAAATGTTACAGGCAGTGAAATTTGTCATCAGTTGAGTTTTGCTAAGCAAATGACGTTCTACTTGCAAAGTGTTTTTATGGCAGTGTATCTGTGTTTGCTGGGCCTTGTGCTAACACAGGAATGTGACAAAACCAAAACTTATAACTGGCATTTGTATTCCAGCAAATGCTTTAGCACAGTTGATTGTGGAGCCAGTGCAAATATTGCCATCCCTGTCTGAATGCTGGGGTGCCACACAGATGCCCGGCAGGCTGCAGCCCATGGGGAGCTGGGGTCCCTTCCAACAGAACCAGGTTTTGTTTCCTGCAAGGCACATGGTGAGGGGACGGGGAGAAAGCTGCAGGCACACATCAAGTGGTCTTGAAGCAGCTAGCCCCTGCCAAAAGAAGATAAGGAGACATGAATTAGCTACTCTGGAGCCAACTCCACTTCTTCTTGAATAACGTCAGCTTTGTGCTTAGTCAAAGCATGTCCTCGCTTTGAATGCCTTGTTTCCATTCCATGTCAATTCTCTAGTGCTAAACTAATTTGCAGAGGCTCTGCCAATGTCTCTGCCAGAGGAGCTTCCATCACTGCTATATTTATTTACTCAGAAACATCACAACAGTATATTTTCGCCCTCTCTTCCTTTCAAATTATTTTCAGCGTCAGTCCCTGTCTATCCCAGAAGCCGCTCCCTGCGCAGTGATACATCTCAGCAAGAGGACAAGGCAAATACAGCAGTAATGTCCTGGGCACGTGTTGCACACTGAAGGTTAACAGAAGGCTGACTGGCTGGTAACCCTAACTGAGTTCCTAAAGTTCTGCCAGCCAGCAGGCTGCAATGCCACCAACATGCCAAAGCAGCGCAGCCTCATGTGGGTACCTGCAACCTGCCGTATAATGTTTGCTTCAGTGAGGAACCTGCTCTGCTGGAGCCAAGGTGACTTGTCTGAGCTGTGAGCTGCCGTGACGGTGGCTGCCTTCTTCTTACGGAGCTTTGTGGGTCGTGAAAGGGAGTGGATGTGCTGCTGGGCTGCTCAGCATCAGTCCCTTCTTTGCTTCTTCCAAAATTCTTTTGAGGAATCTTGGAAGGGCCATGGCTGCCCCATTACTCGCTGAGCCATCGTAGGCTTTGAAAACTGGTAAGACAGATGACCCTGACTGCAACTGCATGACTGTTTATGTCTCGTTTAAGATAAATTTCCATATCCTCCGGGGGCATGGGTTCAGTCCATGCTAATATCTAGCTCTTGTAATGATGTGCTCCCTCAAGACTACTCCATCATTCTTGGCATTCATTATTTGTACTCCAGTAGTGCCTGCAGGCCTCGTTCAGAGTTGAGACCAGTAATGCTGGTGTGTGCACATGGTGGGAACCAAGCCCTGCTGCAACTCCTCTGCAGCCTGAAGAGTGATCCTCATGTACTCACTGCTGAAAATACTGATCACTTTCAGATGGATCTAGAAAAGAATCTTTAAACCTATTGAGAGAGCCAAGACCGATTGCTGTTGTTGTTTTTAGCAAGTAACAGCATCAAGAAACAGGGATATACCCTGATGTCATGGACAGGCCCATGCATGCTCCGTGGTCCCAGCGCCACAAACTTAACTCACAGCATCTGAGCCTAGCAGCTCCACGTGGTTTCTTTAAAGCGTTTAGGTCAGGGGAATAACTACTGATTTGTAACTAAAATCTGTCCTTATGTCTGTCCGTTCTGCCTGTGTCTGCTCCTTCTCCTTGAAGCCTGGCCCGTCCTTGCGTCCTGACGGCTGGGTGGCTGCACGCAGAGCGTCCAGGGGCTGGGGAGGTACCGGGGCAGAAGGCCAATCCCTCCCTCTCTCTGAGGGCCGGATGAGGAGCCTCCCTAGGATGATGCAGGCTGATCCTGTTCCCCAGAGCTAACCCTGATGCCTCCCTGACAGGCAAACGGGCCCTCCCAGGAGCTGAGCCTTTCATGACATGTTCCCTCCCCAGGCAGAGTGCCTCCAGCAGGATAAAGCCCAGGACACTCCCTCTCTCCTGGAAGCTGAAGATACAACGAGAAAACTGTTCCCTACCTTCAGGAACTCAGCCATTTGCTTTTTTTTTTTACCTTCTTTTCCTCACCTGCTTTTTTGTGACACTTACTGGGACCAGATTTAATGGCACACTGTTCAGAGCATACCAAGGATAAAGCCTTTCTGGTTTATTTTCTCCGTGGCATAAAGCTCAGGATTAGATTGATTAGAGGTTGTCTTCAGTTTTCTGTTAAATCTTTTTTAATTATACATCTTTTTTAATCACGGTCTCTTGGCTGCTCTTAAAAGGGAACGCAGGAGGTTTTGGCTTTGGAACCGAAGCTAATGACTTTCCAGTAGCTTCAGAACAACAAGGTGCCAGTGCCACCTCTTGTTAGTGAAATCTGATAGCAGCAAGCCAGTGACTAATAGTCCAGGACTAGCCTTTCTCTCTTTCACTGCTGTCACGTAAAGTCACTTCTGAGCTTAGCTTATAGGGCTCTTGTGGGTGCTGGACAAAAAGTATTTAAGTCTGAGCACCTTTGCAACGTTGACAAATTTTGGAAGACACGGATCTGCTGTTTGTGCTGGCAGACAGAAGCACAGGAGTGAGTTGGCTTTGCCATGAGCAATGGTACAGGTTGTCAGCAGGAGTCCTGAACTCCAGAGCTGGTACAGAACACAGGCACCTCATCGCCTGCTCCTCTCTTTAGGTGCACAGGTCTTCAGGAAAAAAAAAAAAAAAAAAAAAAAGCTCTTTTTACTTGCATTTTTCAATTGTCAGGAAGTGTGTGTATGCCAAGGAACAAGAGTATCACATTTGAATTACTGCTAACTTCTACTGTAATCGTGCCCAAAATCCCAGAGTAAGCCTGGACTCTGTTGCTATGTACTGTGCAAAACATGTCAAGAGAAACTACAGCATAAATGAATGGAACAGAAAAACTGAGAAGAGAAACAAAACCAGAAGGAGGGGAAATAATTTCAATAGGATGTCAGAGCTGGTGATAGAGCTTGGTCAGGAAAAACCAAGTAGTGAGCCCACATCTCCTCTCTAGTTAATCATACACTTACTTTACCATGCCCACTTCCTTTTTTTTGTGTTAAGAAAAGCGCATGTATCCAAAGGTGTGGCAAATTACAAATTTTGGGTACAATTTGTCTTTTGCCCAATGCCGAGGTCCATTCCACAGCATTAGGAGGTGAGCTGCGGTATGGTGCCCCGCCACGGAGCTGCTCAGCTCCTTCCTTCTGCACCTTGGGGATCAGGCAGCTAGTCCCACCTGCACCTGGGGACAAACCCTGGGTACCTGTTCACACCTTGCCCTGTGTATGCACACTCCACCCAAGAAAATGAAGGTGCACTTGTAGCACGTGCAAAAATATCAGTGCTAGCTTAATCTAATCAGCATAAATACTAACAACCACAGAGGTGCACTCTGCTGAGTGGTGTTTAACGTGCTAATAACCAGAGTACACACTTTGAAGGACTCTGCATACTCTGGCTGTTAAACCCAGGTTGCAACGTTTTTGCTCCTGGTGTTACCTAGCTGTGTTGGACTAGCACAGGTAAATGAGCATACGCTGCAGTTAGTCCTTTCCCCATTTGGGATGCAGGGCACGTTTAAAGGCACAATACTTTACAGAACCCAGCTACACCTGCACTTAAGGCTTTAAAGAATGCTCTGTTCAGAGAACCAGCATACTTTTGTGTGGCAGATTGTTACCCTGTCTGATAGAACTGAATATACTGAACTTTTTTTTGATGTTATTGATTTGGTATTTAATGCCTTGCTACCAACCAGCCTGGCACACGTATCGTGGTCTTTGCAGCATTCATACAGATCTCATCTCCCTGAAGAGAGGTGAGCTGAGAGAGCGGAAGGGAGGGCTGGGGTTTACCTGGTGAGCAGTTGATTGATCCATGTAGTACCTTATACATAAGACAATGCAGATTGCCAAACCGTCGTGCTAGGAGGAACAAATTCTAAGAATGTGATTTCCTGAAGGCAGCAGCAGAGAAGTTCCATTGTTACAGCCCAGACCAGGCGCTGGGGCAGTGCCCTGCCAGAGGTGGCTGTGGATGGCACTGCCTCCAGCACAGCCAGAGCAGGAGCACACGCTTGTGCAACCCCGGGTAGTGCAGCCGCAAGGGCAGAGAATTTCCTCCCCAAGTCAGCTCAGTCATGCTCCCTTCCTGCACTGGCTTCCTCTACTGGGAAATTCCAGTCTTGTTAACGTTGACTCTCCCTTACCCACTGCAATTTTCAGCTCTTCTCTCAAAGTCTGGCAAGAGCCAGATACCAATATGGATGCAGATGTCAATACAAGCTTTTCTGCTACAAACTGGGGATGACTTCTTTTATCAATGGATGTAATTGCACTGAAATTAATTAGTCCCGCCTTCAGGGTTAAGCATACACTCACTGCTCTTTTAGGTTCAATAATATGTATCAGTACATTTTTCTACCAAATAATATAGACCTTGATTATTCAAAATTTGACCTAATTTTCACTGCAATCTCCTTGGCATAAATGTGTTAAAGATTTAGCTTAAGTGCCAGTGTTTGCCAGATCAGGGCACCAGACCATGCTTGGGAGCAAGGTCCTGCCTGTATTTAGCTGCTTCACTCATGATACCAGGAACCCTCATGTTTGACTAGGACTAGAGATGCTGCTGTAATACAAATAATTATTAGGAAGGAAGCTGCTCTGTAGTTCAGTGAAGATTTTTTTTGCCGTTGGCCTGAAAGCCTGCGTCTCAATTCTCCTGCCAAGCCTTGGAGCTCACACCCCATGGACAGACGCAAATGGGTTTTTCCCATCAGTTTCATCAGAATAAAACTGTTCTGTGGTTTCTTGTTATAAACTCTTTACAGAAGCTAATTACTGCTGGCACAGAGTTAACCACCAGTTGTATAAGTGAAATTCTGCTCAGCTTTGTATCCTGTACTGCATTCACAATACGTAAGAAGAATGTGCTGCCCAGCTGTGTGTGTTGTCCTGCAGATGCTCTAACGCAAGATCGATCCATCTGCCCATCAGGTAGAAGTTAAAAGTCCTCTTTTAATTTTTAAATAAACAAGGAGGAAATCCCAGTGTTCTTGTCAGCATTTCCCCTCTAAACACACTCAATTCTAATGTTCAAGGCTATGAGCAGACTGCAGTGGAGCCTGCAGATGTGTTGACATGCTCACCTGAATTTTTCATGTACCTTGTTTCAGTGACATTCATGTAGTATGTCATGTATAAAGACCCACTTTGGGGCTATTTTACCATCTAAGTGCTGAGCAAGTGTTTTTATATCATTTTGAATAGTTGCTTTAGCTTTGCAAATGAAGGAAAAAAATCTGTCCCATGGAGACCAATGAAATTTGTGAGGTTTGCACTTTATTTATGGAAAATTAATTCAGCAGGGTCAATGGGGCATCAGTTTACAGGATGCCCTAGCTCCCACTGATGAGTAATCTGCTAATTAATAGCCTTGGAAATCCTGCCAGGATCCTGCCAGAGTGATTGCAGCACACCAACAGACCTAGCTCAACCCATCAAGAGACGTTCACATAAGCAACCGGAGCTGCTGGGCAGAACAAGGCGACTTCGCGCTATTTCTGCCGGTCTGTTTTCCAGACAAAAAGATGTTAGGTCTTGTATCTGTCCTCAAACCTGCATCTTGCTTATCATATTCTTGACAGCATTGGTCTCAATTGCTGAAAGTGAGACCTAGCTTCTGTTTTAGCAAGATCTCAGTGTTTTCAAAAGCAGTAATTAAATAAAAAAATCTGACAGCTTCTCCTTTGACCAACAGGAATTTAACAAATATATCTCTGCACTCTAAATTTAAGAAGCCTTTACACTGAAGATGAGGTAAAATAGCTACCGTTTTTGGAGATAAGGGGTTTATACATTAGGGTCTCGCTTGTTTTGTTGTTCTCTGATTGTAAAGTAAAGGCTATACAAATTCAAACTGAATCTGTCAGTGAGGCATACAAACTTGAAGGATTAGTTTTATCAGATTCCAAGTTATATTGCCAACTGCTGTCTCTTCAGAGTCTTGAATACTGGGAAAATCTGTTCTAAATCTAAAACAATAATTCAAAAACCCGCAAAATCCGCAGACCCCTGTGTAGTATCCTCATTAGCCAACTGATCCTGACTCTTTGTAGACCATAAGCTCTCGGTGTTCAGAGCTGCGTTATTTGGTGAAGCAAAGTGATAGCTGTTAGGGTAACCCATGTCTCAGATGTGGGAGAGGCCAGTGCAAGAGGTCAGAATCCCAGTCCGTATCAAATATGACATCTATATTGATTTTAGTGGAGTGAATCTGATTTCTGTCAGCCAAGGATTTGGCCCACAATAGGCACAGTGTGTTCTGTTCTTCTGTCTGTTTGGGGTTAGGAAGATGAAGGTGTCTCATATCCAGAAAAAAACATGCCAAAGAAAAATAACAAGCAGCTGCTCTGAGATGTGTCTGGCTCGTAGGGGTACTTCATATTCACTTCTGTTGGTAAGACTAATTTTATTCTGCTGGGGCTTTGGCTTCTATACAATGCACTATTCCCAAGATTGCTAATGAAAACCATTATAAGTCTCTAAATTCTTAAGTTTGGGAAGACGTTCATGATGAATAAGCGCGAGGAACCAAAAGCTGCGTGCTTTTTAATGCTTCCCTTTTCTAACTAGAGCTGCTGGCAGCCAAGGGGCTATTATATAGCTGCGATTACTACTCTCTGCCTTACAAAGAGGTGCCTTCAGTGTTTCCCCTTCCGTAGTCCTCCTGGGAGTAGAGATGTACTTGCCCCGCTTCCTCAGAGCCCACTGACGATGCTGGCCTGCAGAATGAGCCCCGTTCCAGTGTGCTGTCACATCTGTTTGGAATTCACCCCTTCTTTTTTGTTTGTTTGTTTTAAAAGTTGTTTTCTTGCCAGAAGTAGCTTCCTTAAAGAAGAAAAAAAAAAAAAAAAGCATTTAAATTTGGGAAGATCTCACGTGGGGAGTGCATGTAAATCGGTATGGATTATCTGCTGTCAAGGTCTTTGCAGGAGAGGGTTAGCCACTTGATGCCAGGGCTGATAGCACTTGTTTCCCTCCGTGTGTATACACGGAAATGGGCTCTTCGATTTCTTGTTTACTGTTGCAGTCTCAGAGGATCTAGCTCGTCTTTCAAATCATTATGCTAGTCAGTGGGGCACTTGGTTCATGTGTCTCCAGAGGAAGAATTAAATGCTTGTGTTCTCAGTGGGCGTGTGCCTCATGCACCTAATCTTCCTGTGAGTGCCAGTGCATTTCTGTGAAATGTTGCACTGGAAAAACATGTAAAAATAGTTTTCCTCTAAATGTAATGTGGAAACATACGTTGTCAGAATGGGTTTTTCTTTTTCTTTCACTAAGACACAAAGTTAAAATAAAGTCACCACAAGAGAGCATACTCTGCACCTTCTCTGCGGGACTCTTTTACACTGAGCGAAAAATGGCATTCTGGATGTGGGGACAGCTGAGCCCTTAAAGCTGGAAAAGTGAAGCAAATGACACAGACAGCCACAGCAGAACTTCGTGGAATCTGTTCCTTCCATCCCCTCTCTAAACATACTTCTGTCTAGCTTCTCAGTGCTGTTTCTGAGAGCTTGCTTTCTTGATATTAAAAAGGTAAGGAAATTTTAAAAGGTCAAATGAGACACAGAAAATCTAAAAAGAGCAGCAGAGAGTTCCAAGAGATTCCAGTCAGGACTTAGAGATTTTGTTTCCTCTTCCAAACCTTCCCAGGAAAGTTCATGCTGCTGCTTTCTAAAGTGTAAATGTTTGTCTTCATAATTCCCCCCTCTCTTGATGAAATTCATTTGACAAATTAGAAGTACGATTTTGGTGGGACGAGGAGTGGAATACAGGTTCACAAATTAATCCTTCATCTGGGAAATATGTGTGGCATTTTGAATGTCACATAGATCATAGGCAACATCCACTTTGACCTCCAGTGTTTTTGTCACGTAGGAAAGTCCTGAAACTTCCTAGTCTAGTACCACTAGATGAGGAAGATCTCTATCTGTACATAGCACTTTTATGGACTAACAGCATACTGCAAGTCGAAGCACTTTTGGAAAGTTTTAATCTCCCTTCAGGACCACAAAGAATGTCAGCTGTTTACTGTTCCTTAATAACCTAATAGCACATCAGTGATAAGAAACAGACTACCGAGCCTATGCTCAGTAGGGTGTTTGTGGATAAAATTACCTATCTCATAGTTGTCTGATACTCTGTGTCCTCAGCTGAATGTCCAAAAATGGAAATGAACACAAATGGCTAGTCACTTTTGGCAAAAAATGGCATCATTTAATTGTTTGCTTGTTAATTTCTAGTGAGCTCAGGAAGGCAGGCAGATAAGAGGGGGGATACATCCTATGACAAAGCTGAACCCCAGAAAAACTCAGGCTAGTTCTTCTGAGTCCAGGTCACGTTCACTAGAACCTAGTCGACCACTTCTCTCATCAGTGGACAGATCAAAGCCCCTTTGATAACTGAAGCTTTCATTTTTATCATCGAAGTGCTATCTTTTCCTTGCTTCTGTCACCTTCAGGAAAGCTGTTACCCAATTCTGGGTGCCATTTGAGGAAGCAATGATTAAGTAATAAGCAGCAACAGGCTATGTATGACGCTGCACCAAGAAACTTCATCTCTGATTAACTGCAGGTTCCGTAAATGTTACCCGTAGTGGAGGGACCCCTGGATGCTTCCCTGTCTGAAGTTCCTTTCTGGACACTTTCCTCATTCACTCACTGTTCGTTCTTCTGCAACAGCGAGGAAATGAAGAAGAGGAAGGAAAGGAGGCAGTAAGCAAACAGACAATGGGGAAGGGGGCAGATTAAGGTACCAGAGGTACCCTTAGAGCTTATGCAACTGGCCTGTGCTCAGCAGTGTCCAAACAAGGCGCAAAAGCAACCTTCCTGTTAGACAACAGCCGTGAGAAGGAAAGCAGAAGTTTGCCTTTTGGTTACAGGAAATCAGTGCGGACCAACCACCGCCCTGTCCGTGCAGCGCAGGCCCTGCCCTTTCCCCTCACCTCCCATATCCCACGTCTTCATCAGTCAGAGAGCAGTCTGGGGTGTTGTTCAGCATCAGCTAATGACGGGTATCTTTGTCCCAAGTGAAGCAATCCCAAGACCCATTCCTCTTGTGTGACTTACCAGAGGCCTGAGGGCAATTCCAGAGACCAGTTTTTCAGCTTATTCAGACTGTTATTTTTGTTATGTGAGAGTCTAATAAGGCAGTAGCTTCACTTCACACAAAAAGATAGGAAGGGGCAGACTCCCTTCTGCACACAGACATTGGCCAAGTGTAGTAGAAAAGTCCTGCTTACCTAGGGGAGCTGGCGGCCACAGAGCACGTCTGATAGCCAGCTGCCCACTGTCAGTGAGCGCCTTCTCCCCGACCAGGAGGAAACTCTTACGCACGAGAAAACACGTCATCTGATTGCCTTGCACCCTGCTTTTGGACCTGAGGATCTTCTTGCAGATTAATCACCTCCTCATGAGACCCCGAGCAAGAAAAACCTTTCCTCAAGCTGTATATGCTTGTTTTGTGGTAAATGCTGTGGCCAGTTTTTTTTTTTTTTTTTTTTTTTTGAATGACTAATCAGATACTGCATTTTTGCCTGAAATCACATTATCTTTATACACTCTTATTTTGGCCAAGCGTTTGAGCTTTCTAAGTGCCATGAATATCAGATCCAAACTAAACAATTTTTTTTTCCTGTTGTATGTATCACCAGGAATTTTCAAATGGAGCTGGGAGCAGACCTGGAGAACCACTGTCAAGACAAATGATGTCAAAGCTTCTTGTATTTGCATTGGGTTCTTAGATGCTTTCTTTATTTAATTCCATTGAATACAGTTTTTTACAGAGAATGGAGCATTATGTTTTGCTCAAGCTCCCTGCTCTGTGTGAGGGAGTCTGTTGAAGAGCTGTGGTTTGAAATGAACTCATTTGCAACTTAGAGTTTCAAAAATATATATTATTATTATTATTAATTATTATTATTGCATGATGCTGGAACACAAGCTGTCCTTATCTCCCAGTAAAGTCCATAGGGCTAAGCTTCAGCATTCAGCATCTTACAAAATTAAATTATCATATGTGATTGTACGCTGAGACTGGAAGATACCCCCCAATACACCTAGGCATGCGTTTAAATTATTTGTGTGTATTATAATGGTGTTTAAGAGTCCCAGCTGTTCAACAGCACTCTGTTGTGGTGTAAGCGTGTTGGTTCGGGAAGCGTGTGCTTTGTTTTTGCGCTGCAGAGATAAATGGGGTTTCTTGAATGTGTCAACCCCAACACTGCCATTCAACTGAGTCAAAGGTACCAGCGGAGTGGGTGGATTTTTACAGAAGGCCTGGCTAATTTTTAGACCATTAGTAACATGTAGTTGGGGGAGATAAGATAATGAACAGCATGATCCAGTCTCATGCTGCAGAGTGCAAAGAGTTCAGCTGCTAGAGTTAAGAAAGAATTATTTTCCTCATCTAGCCATTGCACAATAGCAGAGGTGCTTGAGTGAGGGGATGTCTGAACCGCGGGGTGTGGGTTACAGCAGGAGGCAGGGGATCGCTCTTGTGGTTTATGGCTGACCGGTATCGAAAAGACATTTTTCTTACGTTTCAGAAGTAGGAGCTATATACCTGGTTCTGGGATGGCAGCCTTGCCCTTCAATTCCTGAGCAGCCTACAAAGGGCACTAAGAGACAAGCTGGGACCCGGGAAGTGGAGTATTGGTGGGAGCCTGTTTCCACCTCTGTGCTGAGCATGGGCTAACAACATTGTGCATGATGACTTTGTGGTTATGAAACACCTTTAATGTTTGTGAGCACTTCAGATGAGAAGGACAAAAGATTATCATAAAGAAAGTGAATGTTTAATATTTGGATGCGCAAGTAGCAACTGCAGGGCTTAACATAAGGGAGTGTTTCCTCAGTGTGGTTTATGTGGATCAGTGTCATCCCTTGAAGTAAGTGATCTTCTAATTTCAGCCTTACCAAGCATAACATCAAGAGGTACTGGGCTTTTATATAATTGTGAAGCTGTTATGGACTCACAGAAAGTACAGGAATGCCCTTTGTTTTCCGTACAAACCCCACTAATTCTCTTCTTAGTGAGTATGAGTATGATTGGAGACAGGAATTGTCATGCAGAACTTGAGAGAGGTTTTCCCAGCGAAGAAAAATGGTGTTCTCTACTTCAGCTCTAATTTTACCATGTACACAAAAAAAATGTTGGGTGCTAATTTAATTTCTGTACACAACATTATGCAGACCTTAGAATTCCTTACTGATTTTGCATACACTGAATACATTAGCTAATATTCATATTTACGAGGAGTATATACATAAGTATTTAGACACCTATATACTGTTATAGCACAACTTTTCTTGAAATTAGATTATAGCATAGTGCAGGTAATTAAACAGTGATCTCTATACAAATTAAAAGGGTTGGCACATCCTTTTAATATGGAAGTACAATTACAGTAGTTTTATGTGCATACTGGCTGCATAAAAGCACACCTACAGTTCTGAGAACCCGGGCCTGTGTTTTGTACGTGCTAGTGCTGTTTGCACATGCAAATATGAGGCTTACTCACATAGGGAGGCTGCCTTTGAAGCCCTACCGCTGCAGAATTGCTATGTAAATATGCCTACACTCCAAGAGACAGTGGATTTTCAAATGGTTTGGGAAACACTATGTGAAAATGAAGCCTCTTCCCATTTCCTGTTAGCCCTGCCAGATCTGAACAATGCACAGCTGAGCAGATGCGTTTCCTTTTTCTCCTTCCCAGATTGTGCTGGAGTTTCGCTGGAATGCCGCAGCGCTCCGAGCAATGGCAGTTACAGGCTGTCACCAGGCATGCTGCTTGTTCAATTTATTTCTGACTTGTTTACTATTCATTTTAATTTAAACATTGCGCAGACTCGAGGTAAACCAACTATATGAACAGCTGAGTGCCCGTTCTGTGCACACCTGAGCCTGGCAGCTCAGAAGATGAGAAGTGTGCAGATAACCCAGTCATGTTGCGTCTGAGCAGATTTTGGCTTTCCTCATCCTGCTTTGCTTGTGGTAACGTGGATGCTTGCAAGCACAATCACTGTATTTTTATTTTTTTGTGTTGTGATCGGGCTGCCAGCCAGAACTGCTGTCAGGGGCCGGTGTAATGGGAGCAGCGTTTCTGTAAAAGGGACCGAGTGAGTAACGGCACGCAGGCGGCACCGGCCGGGACAGCACGAGTGTTAAGACACGGCTTTGTTTGTGAAAGTCTGGACTCAGAATCAGCTGGGAAAGCCACGCAATTCCAAGTGCCTGCTCGCAATGTAGGTCAGCTGAATGCAAAAGCGAAAGCACAAGTACCAGCAGCGTCCGCAGGGGGACGGGTGTCAGCCTGCAAGCGCTGAGAGCCCCGCGCCGCCCGTGTCACCCTCGCGTCCCTGGGGGGCGACAACGGGGGCTGCCCGGGGCCCCTCGCTCCATCCCTCCCGCAGCCCGGATGGCGGTGGCACACGGCCGCCCCCCCCCCCCCCCCCCCCGTCACGCGTCCCGGCTTCCAAGAAGCCGAGAGCGGGCTCGGGCCGGGGAAATCCCCGGCGGCCGCCCCGGGGCCGGGCGGAGCGGGGAGGGCGGCTGGGGCTGAGGGGACGGCCCAGGGGACGGCTCGGGGCAGGGCTGAGGGGAGCGCTGAGGGGACGGCTGAGGGCAGGGCTGAGGGGATGGCTCCTGAGGTGGCTGAGGGGAGCGCTGAGGGGACGGCTGAGGCGGGCCGCCGCCAAGCGCCTCGGAGGTCGTCGTCTGGCCCCTCCGGGTCGAGGCTCCCCGTGAAAGTGCTTCGCTAAGCGGGTGTTTTCCTTCCCCGTGGCTGAATAAAAGCGCCGTGCCCTCACAGAGTCTTTCACTTGCATGAAACCTCTTGAGTTTTTAAGCGGATCGCCGTTTCGCGGCGGCGTGGATGCTGTTCCAGGATGCGAGCGGTGTAATGCAAATTAATTGAGCTCCCAAAGTGGATTCCAAATTAGCATCCGCACAGGAAATTAATTAGGAGGAGCTTTTGCCTCTCAAAAAAAAAAAAAAAAAAAAAAGTCGAGCACCGCAGTGCTTTGGGCGTTGCAAATGCAGCAGGCTGGGGCTGAGGTGTTTGAAAAGTGCCCTCACCCAGCTGCCGCTGCTCCCAGAAAGCCCCAACACACCGAGTGCCTTCTGCAGATGAAACCAGAAAAGTGGGTCACTGTATTCTAAACTTCTAGACAGCATAATGTATTATTAACAATTCCTAAGGGGGTATTAAATATAATTATTTCTAAGGATACAGCAAATTGAATATGTTACTGTGGGGCAAGGGAAGGTGTGAACTTGCTGCATATCATCTGTGCTGCGGTTTGCCCTGTGTGCTTACTTTTACCCTGTGGTGAACATGAAGCTACCCCCGCATGAAAGAGGAAGTCTCTCTCCAACCTGAGACATCGCAGTGAGCACCTCAGTAGAAGAGTAATATTTTTATTTCTCTTTAATTGTGTGAGGATGTTTCTAGTGCTTGCACATACACCTAATGTGCAAGCTATGTCAAATTCTGGCTATGGTAGTATCCTATGGCAAAGTGTTCCTCCAGTTCACCAGAAAGAGCTGCCAAGGCAGGTGACGAATGAAGAGCTCGAACTTCAGTGCCGAGGGAGGCCAGTCTGTGAGTAATGGTCTGTCACTGCCCTCAGATCATGAGCTGTTTGCATAACTCTGGCCCAGGACAAACCCAAGCCGAAGATGATGGATGATGCCATACAAGCTTTCCCTCTTGCTCCAGTTGGCTCATTCCAGTCTAATCTAGATCAGCTGGCCCCCAAAGTCATTAGCACTCTATAGCCATTTATTGGCAAGGGTGACAGGGTTTGTGGCCTCCCTCCCACTGTTTGCAGGATGACAAAGTGGTAGGTAAGCACGTAGAGGAGTGATCTGCAGCTCATGGTCTACTCCGAAGCTTCAGCAGCAGTGAGGAGAAGAGATGAGACCGAGGCAGGTAGCCTAAGCTGGTGTCGCTCCTCCACAGCAGCCACTGCCCAGCTGATGTCCCTGGTGTGCAGGGCTGCTGTATGCACAAACCAAACAGTATCACTGTGTCCTCAGGATTCAGCCACTTCCTAAATCTGTGGTTTGGTCAGCAGAATAATATTTAGTGTTTGATGGCCTCGGAAAAGTGGCTAAAATTAGAAACAAGGCTGAATGTGATTTCCAGCTTTTTTTTTAAACCAACTTTCATGGCTGGCATTTCCTCCTTGTCCCTCCTCCTTCCCCCACAAGTTAGCTGCTTCTTACTCATGTTGGGGGCTCAAAAGAAAGCCAGTGGTGTCATTGAGCACTGACTGACTTCTTATGAGTATGTAGGAAGAACATATATATATATACATATATATATAGGACAGAAGCATGTTGGACATACAGGACTAGTCAGAAGCTAGCTAGCTCATGCTGTGCCTGCTGCTAATAGCAGGAGCCCGACTCGGTGACACAGGAATATTTTCCAGTCCAGTGTTCTTTGTGCTCCAATCCATTCTGCTGGGCATAGCACTAGCAGCTTTGACAAACACACCTTGCTGTTTCCCCCATCCTTTTTATATATCTGAAGCAACCAGAGGCAGTAGCATGCCTGCTTCTATTAAGTGGGTTTAGAATCTCCTCCAGGTAAGCTGTTCTCTTCGTCCTTAGGAGAACTCGTCTGGCTCCTGCTCTGAGCAGAACCCTTTCCCTTGACAGATGGCAGCAGGCTGCAGTACATCTCCTCTCCCCTTTCCTATCCCTTTCCTTGGGCTTGAGATTCAAACCAGTATGGACACTGAAGTCACAAAGACTTTTTCATCAGTAATCCCCCCTCATTGTTGCTTGGCATTCTCTGTATGCCTTCCAAAACAACCAGATGGGAGAATCATGGTCATGGGGAAGTGGCTGAGCTGCACAGAGGGATATGATAATGTAGCCACCCCTTTACCCCGTATGCAGGCTTGGGCTACTCCTCTCCTCTATATTTTCACTAGAGAAAAATAAAAGGAAACCGTTAGGTCAGCAACTCAAAAAAATCAGGGAAGGAAAAGGCTTGTCAGCAAAGGCAGGCACCTCCAGCAAATGAAAAGGAGAAGGACGAGCTGTACACAGCCTGTGACTTGGTGAATGCTGCCACACATGATGGGGGCTTCTTGGCTGAAATCACGTTACAGTGGGTGGGGAAAGTTCAGAGTGAGGAAGGCAGCCTGCTGTTTGTCCACACTCTGCCGTTGGTAAGGGGCTGCTGAATAATCTTTTCCTCATACTCATATCCAATCCTCTGGGCACAGCACTAATTTTTAGGACAGCTATGGCCTCCCTCTTTTTTCCTCTTTCCTCTTCACTCATATATCTAAAAGCAGAGACGTGGCAGCACTCTGATTTGAGTGTAACCTGCTGCTAATTCTAAGGTCGAGGACCTGTTACAGTTCGGCTTGTTTTCTTGGCATCTCCTATGGCATTATTGCCCTTCAGGAATTCAGGCAAAACCTCTGTGACACTCGTCTGAGGAACCTGCTCCTTCCTCCAAGCACACTTGGTGTTCTTGGAACTGAAGACTGTCTCATCACTGCTCTGCAGTGAGTCCTTCTCCAAACCACCTAACGTCAACACTGAACGATACCTGACGGGAGATTTTTCCGTCTCTGTCCCTGTCCTAGGAGGGTTTCACTGTCCATCTGAATTGAATCCCTTCATTCTTCCCTTGGCTCTCCACCACCCCTTTTGTGTTGAAGGTCCCAGTAAATCCAGGACTGCAGTTCTGCTCACCTCTGTTTAGCTGGGTACTTCTGATGGGCCCTCTCCGGTCCTTTCGAGAATTTCACTCAGACTCTCCAAATCTCTGAAACCTGAGCTCATATCCGGACCCAGAAGGAAGCACGTTTCTCATGGATGGGGACTTTGCTGAAAGAATGTAACCCGTCTCTTACCTCAGTGACTTCATATTTGTGGGAAAACAGCAAAACAGCAAGCAGCAGCACAAAAACTAAATACATTTTGCCCTCATCTGCCATGCTATTAGTGTTTTCTGTGGAAGGATGGCTGAGCAGGGGGGCTGACTTTTCCTTGTTCCTTTTTCTTTCCTTTTTTTTTTTTTTTTTTTTTTTTCTTGTTTAACTTCAAAATATGTTGTTGTCATTTTCACGAGGCATGACCCAGCCTGGGGCCTTTTTCACTTCTTTGTTTGTTCTGAAGTGGGGCCGTGGTTTCCCCCCCTTTCAGGCAGTCTTGGCTCCAGGCACCTCAGCAGAGTGGGGTGTTGCTGGCCCAATTTATCTGTGCAGCTTCATCTTCCCAGCCAGTTGTTCTGCTTCTGGGGCACCAGTGCAAGTCTCCCCCTTCTCCTCCTCGCTGCCTTATCAGAAACCCAGCCTAAAACCCATATGGGCCATTTGCCAACGCATAACTCAGCTCAAACATGGAAACTCTGGATACTGCCTTTTTAACTTGTTTTTCAGGTAGTTCCTACCCTTTGAACACTGATATTTTTCAGGCTGTCATTCAAATAGTTCATCGGGTCTCAACCCCAGGCTCAGAGATTAACAAATTGATGTGCCTGATTTTTGTGGGCTAGAGTAAAACAGAACGGGACTTTACAAGCTACCTAAAGTATTCTATCCTAGTGAATTCCCTTGGGAACTCCTACCTGTGTACCAAACCTCGCTTCCAGAGTTTGGGCACAAAACCATTGTGCTTTCCCCATGAGCATGTAAGCTTGGGTCTCCCTTAGGGCACTCGTGTCCTAAGTTGGGCCAGGGTTATCTATTAATGCCAACAGATGGCTTTTGCAAAGGATATAAAATCGTGTGTTTTCCAGTTTGAAACCAACCTGTAGGAAGTTGGAAAACTGTTCCATGTGGAAGATCCTATCTGCCCGTGATAAAAGGAATCACGTCAGCCCTTAGAGTGCTGTGCAACACACCGTGATCAGCGTGTGCCTTTCTGCAAAGAATGAAACGAAGCCCTGCTCCAGGAAATTAGCAAGCTTGTCCTTGCCAGCCCCCGTCTTCAGCCTCATATCCACAGTTCTGTGGCATCTTGAATGCTTGTTGGAGCTAGAGCTGGTGGAGCACATCCCTTCATGAAATGAAGGGCAGAATGGCAATTCCTTGGTTCATTCGAGACAGGGAGGCAGGTGTAGGTGAGAGCACGGAGGCATGAATCACTGCTGTTGTGATCTTATGCCCAGTGATAATGCTACTTTCAGTTCTGCTTGTAGAAACCTTGAAGTGTCTACCCAGTAGTTCTTTGGTTTCCTCCCAAAAAAAAATGATATTGCTTGTTTGTTCACAAGTGCTCGCTTTGGGAATAATGTGCAGAAGAAAGAAAAGAAGGTGTCCCTTCACTTGGAAAATGGAGCCTTTCAGGGAAGTGAAAAATAATCCCACAGAAATGTCCACGTATGTGGAAGACATCTGAACAACCAGATAAAGCAAAGCAGTGAGACCCTGGAACTTGCTTGTGATCAAAGAGAATAAACTCCATCATTTAAGCTGCTTTTGTAATTGTAGTCCTTTATCAACAAACATATTGCTGGAGGGGCTGGCTGACTGGCTTGTGCAGATGTGTAACATCTGTGCACATTTGGCATCTGGAGAGTGTCCTGGTGATCGTTCATTCCAAAAATTTTATTGGTTTTCTAGCTTTTCTCTTGAAAAGCTTTTCTCCAGCTAAAGGAAGAATGCTTTTTCCAAGGTCATTTTTGGTGAGGCTGTTTTCTGGTTCACATCCAGCAGACCAGGGGAGGTGGACCACAGCAGCAAAATTAGAGCTCATTTTTCCTTACTGAAGCAGCCCCCCAAAGCCTTATCGAGGGCATGCCATTGATAACAGCCCACCCTGGGCACGTAGCTGTGGGCACTGCTGGTTAACATGCAGTGCAGAGGGGACAGAACTCACCTACTGTTTCACTCTAATCTTTTTTAGCGTGTAAAGAAGTCGGGAGTCTTGGTCACGAAATGAATACTGCTCAGAGATGAGCACTGTGGTACATACTGAGCAGCACTGGTGAAGGCTGGGCTTTTATCCCAGCGTGCACGGCTGGCTACTACAAGTGTACGGGATCAGAATGAGAAGGCAACAGCATCAGGGCATCCCCATCCCCATCACAGCTGCACATAGAAAAGGGCAGCAGACCTTGCTAGGCTGATCTGGCAACACAGGGGGCATGAAGGTGATGTCCCCCCACTGCCATAACACCGACCTGTGGCTGTGTGACACGGTCCCTTTAGGACAAGATTTGTGTTAGGAGAATTTCTCAGCTCTGCTCGGAAACATGGAACCAGCTTCTGCAGATGGGAGGGTGTTTCACCATCATTACTGTTTGAGGATCCGTGGTGCCTGTGAGGCACCCCGCGTAAATGGCTGTGCCTGCTTTCCCTCTGAGGGTACATTTTTCCCTCTTGTAAGCAGAAGAGGTCAGATACCAGCTTCTGTAAGAAAACCCTGTCTAATCTTTCTGGCTACACTGTGATCCCAGTATGTTGGCTTTCAGAACCAGATGCATGGTTACGCTTTTGCCAGAGTTTCTCCAGTGCAGACCAACTGTTTAAAACATGCATTTGTCCAGGTACCTGCAGGGAAGGAGAAGGGACAATGCAAAATACAGTGGCTTTTCTATTCATGTTCTTCATGCTTTGTGGTTTCTAAATTCCTTCCACGTGCTAAGACGATGCGAGGGTCCTTCTGGAGAAGGCTCTTACTCTTCTGCCATCAGTATCTAGGTTTGGGTGGGTGTCTTGCTTGCAGCCCCAAAGGGACACTGTCTGTGGCCAGCCACTTCCCAGCTACAGAATTCAGGGAGCCCTGAATTTTGTACAGGGGAGGAAAAACTTATTTTTCAACATCTTCTTCCCTGACAGACTCTGATTTCCCTCTCCAACCAGCTGTAGGCTGAGTGATCTTTTGTGAAATACAGACTTCACGAGTAACTTGATTATTTGCTGTTCAGAATGAGTTTTTCTGAATGTTCCTCTATGACCTGGGGTGGGGAGAAAATAGCAACATACAGGCCAGTGTAATAAATGTATTGAGTAATATGAGCAACTGTGTTTCAAACTTACATTCTGGGTTTATACTTTGTCCAAACAGAGGTAAAAAAATAAAAGCTGGTTTCATGGAAGGAGAAACTAAGGCACAGTTCTGCTGGATTATTTGTCCAGTGTCATTGGCTTCTGGGAATAGGAACCAGAGTTCAATCTCATGTGAGAATTGCTAGATAACATGGATCAAAACGAAATGTATTCCCTTCTGGAATATTATTGAATTTCGAGATCTTAGGAAGAGGCAAAAATGTTTTTTTTTTGTTTTTGTTTTTGTTTTGTTTTGTTTTTTTTTAAGTTGGGCAAGGAAGTTCCTTCTAGCTCCTTCTTTTCATCCCTCTCCAGTTTATAAAGTCTAGCTTAAGTGCAGCAAGAATATTAATGGAACCTAACTCTGTCTTCCTTTTCCACCTTTCTTCTTCTCCAAAATCCCTAGATCTAGTCTTGCATGAACCAACGCCATGCACTAGAGGCATCTATCAGCTGCCCCATCCTTTTTGGTTCTTGTTACCTTTATTCACAGTGCTCTGATTTCTTGTAACTCGTCTCCCTGCACTTTCGTTTGCAGTACGTGGCTCACACTCGGGGCCTTGTGGGAGCAGGCAGCCTGCGATCCTGGGAAGGGGGAGTAAGCTCAGCACCTCCTGAACAGCCCCCGCCTCCTTGCTGTGTCAGCCCTACACTCTGTGGTTTCTTTGTTTCAGCCTGGCAAAGTTCCACCACCCTGAAATCAGCTCAGCCCTGTGAGCTGGCAGATGGCATGGATGGTCTAAGGTTGGCCTTAGCTTTTGCTTATTTATTTTGTTTGCTGATGGGTGAGCACTTTGTCCTCTTTGAAAAGCTGACTGATCCAAAATCCAGCCACTCTCCGTTACCTGATTGCACCACAGGTCCTGGAAAGACCACTGACATTAACACGCATCTTGAAGGAATGTTTCCAGATGTAATTTTGAGCTGGTCTGTTTTTTTACCATCTCTTGCAATCCAGGAGTGCGTACCAGTAAATATGACTGCAGAGACATCCTGGCTGTGTCACCGTGTTTGCACAGTGCATAGCTTGCACGGTGCCTTTTTAGACGTGTTCGTCACTGCGGGTGCACTACAACTGTCAAATAATCAGTGCAATCATAACTGCACCATTGAATAAACTACAGATTACCTTGGTTTGGACACTCTGATTTTATTTTTTGGACGTTTTGGTGTTTGTTTGTTTGTTTGTTTGTTTTCTAAATTAAAATGGTTCTTCGCCTTTCTGTATGTAATACCTCTCCCTTTTAGCTGGCTTCCAGCCAAGACCTCTTCCCTCTGTAGGCGAAGCCGACCAGCTGCTGGGATGACCACGTGCCACTCTTGCCATGAAGAGTGTACCCGTCTCTCCCTCGGAAAGCAGGACTTTTACCATACAAATGTATGGCACAAGATCCTGTTTTAAATGCCAAATGAGATTCTGGGAATCCTCTCCATGGTCCCAGAATACTTTTAGAACTGTTTATCTAAGCTCTCTAGTGGTATGCCAAACCACCAGGTGTTCCTGTACGCCTGGGGCTCTGCTTGTTCTGGAAGACTTCCTTGTTTTCTGTTTGTACAGTTATCATGGTCTGGATAGTGGGATCGGGGCGCCTCTGCCAGTGCTGTATGCGTGTTCCCGTTGACTTGAGAGGATCTTTTCATGCTTCTCCAAGACCACCAATGTTAAGGTTATTCTGATCCCATTCCAGGGTCTACTTCCGAGGAGTGCAGTGGGTGTTGGACAGGACTCTGTGCTGGCTCTAAGCTGGGTCGTCCTTGATCATCGTAAATACCACCCGTGGGCATTGCTTGCTTCGGTACAGCCCCATTCCTTCTCAGGCAGGTGGGACCTTAGCTCTGCGTTCATAAACATGTTTTGTTTAACCTTATGCAGCAGCCATCATGTTGCTGCTGTGTGAAAATGAGCTTATTGCGGTGAAAACTGGGTGAAATTCCATAGCCTTGTGCTGTGCAGAAGGTCAGACGGGATGTCCGTCACATAGAGTCATAGAACGGCTTGGGTTGGAAGGAGCCTTCAAGGTCTTTTGGTCATTTCCTCATCAAATACATGCTCAAAGTGGAAGTTGATTGTTTCTCCCTGTGAGGCCTCCCATTAATCCCATGTTTTCCAGTTCTGCCTGTCTAAATGCAACCACCTGTAGTTGTGTTTAATCAAAATTACTGTTTCTGACCTGATTTTTCAGGAGTACTGAATTGCTGTGGATTTCAGAGAGGGGTGTTTTGTAGTAAGCACTTCCCAATAACTGCCCCCAGCCTTATCCGGGATGTGAGAGAGGCAGGCAGGAGGATTTGGCATGCAGGACACTGGGAGGTTAACCAGAGTTGCAGTGCACATTCTGATTCAAGCAACCTCTCTTCAGGTATCCGACAAAATGACAGAAGAAGAAACTGGTCATGAATAACAAATCCTTCCTGCTTCACTGGGGTGAGGGAGACTTTCACTAGGTTACTCGTAACTGATCTGTATGGTGACAGCCAGGGAGAAATTCTTACTGAGGGATTGCTTGGTACAGGCAACTAAATCTAGGTGCCAGTGAAGTGTTGTGCAGGGCCTGATACTTCCATGAGGCCTGTGCTTTCAAGGGTGTGTACTTGCAAATATTATAGACATTGTATAGATAAATAACAATACAAATAGGCTTAAGAACAAAGACCCCAGATTTCTGCATGCTCAGTGATGGCTAAATGATGCAAACAGACATCCAAAACAGAGTAAAATTTAAGTAGACATATTCAGAGGTGCAGAATTGGTTTCAGTGAACATCTTGTCTTGGAAAAAGATAATTTAAAAAATGGTTTTTAAAGAAAACTTCTAATTGACCCATCCCTTTTTTTTCTTCTCAATGTTCAGTTTGTGGAAGTCAACATTTTTTTCAAGTAAGTACCAGGGAAGTTTTGGAAGTTTCGAAAATATTCACAGGAAAGGAGAAGCAATTCTTGCTGATCTCAGCTTGGATCCTTGGGGGAGTATGACAATTTCTACAAAATTGACAGAAAACAGGTAGGATTTTCACTGCCTGCCAGGCAGGTTTGAAAACCTGCTTGATTTCCTTCCAACTCACCCGCCCAGCTCCTCAGGAGCCTGCTGACAGATGGACGGAAAGCTGAGAGCCAGAACCCCATCTCTGCAGCTCTTCCAACCTCTGGGCTGCCACCAGCCCTATACTGGAGGTCCGGTGGGGTGACTGCCGTACCTCTGTGCAGCCCATCACTGGACTATTTCAAGCCAGGTCTCCCAGACTAATAGATCTTCCACAGCCTACTGGGGTCTTCAGGATCTCTGGCTCCTGGGCAGCTTGGTCTCTTTAGCAATATTAACCCGTGGGTGCCCCGGCCCCTCGGCAGTTCTAGCTCTCCCCGAGGGCTGGGAGCTCAGGATTGCTGGTTTCCACTGGTTGTCTCCTCTGAGGGTCAGGCGGCTGTTCCCCTAGAGGGCAGGTATGCAGACTCTCCAGCTGCTCCATGAAAAATTACTCAGCCTTTTTGGTATGGTTTGGTTTGGTTTTATTCCACTACAGAGTGAAAATAGCAAGCTAAAATCCAGAATTTCTTTCCTGACAAGAAAACCAATCCATCCAGTTCAGCTTTGATTCCAAGTAATGTAATTTTTTGAGGAATGTGAATTTGTCCAGTAATTCACGGTGATTTCATGGAAGTAGCTTGTATTGAAATTACGCCAATTGAGGAATATTCTCTAGGGTATAACGAGGAGTGTTTTGTGAGAAATATTAATCCTTTTGGAAGTTGTAGAAGAAGTGAATCCTGGATCACCCTGGGAACAGACCCTTCCCATCTTTGAACACCTTCTGCCCTAAGCAACAGCATTGAGTCAAGCCTGATGTGGGTCAGGCTCACATTATTCAGACCATGTTTGCTGGTTCATGTGCAATACAGCATCATCAGGAAAAAATGCTCTGATAGAGAAACCTGGTCCTAGGGCAGTATAAATCCTTGATTTCAGACATGTAAAATTTTAAATTTGGGAAAGTTATCTGATGGAGAGCCCGGTAGGTCAGGGTTTCTTCCTGTCTTTGATACGTCTTTTTTTGGCCAACAGAATTCCACAGTACCTTGTCATCGGGCTCGTCAACTTTCCTCATGCTGAAGCTCCCTCTTTGGATGTCAGAGAAGGCCAGCTTATGACATCTCCACCGACCATGCAAGGTTTGGCAGAGGCTTTGCCACATGCTCAGGATTGTGTCCGGGACCACGCTAGCTCACTTTGTCCGAACAGTTTTCATTAGCTACTGAAATGGGCTGGGGTGAAAGGTGAAGTCTGGAGATAAAATTTCCATAGAACCCTCCTGGTGAATCACCGAGAGCCTATGGAATATGGCTTGTAGTCAAAAGGTTGACAACATTTAGCGTCACAGAGCTCTCAGGGACTGGAACCTGAGTGCTTTAGCCTTTACTAAACAAATACTTTTAATGATTTGAGCCTTAACAGGAAAGTCCAGTGGGGGCTGTTGAACTCTGGAATTCGCTGCAGGGGGGCACAGGAGAGATTAGAGGCCATGGCTAATCAAAGAAAATCTGCTTTACATTGTACTGCTGCTTGCACAGCCCCCAGTTCCTATCTGTGACTCCCTTCTGCCTTAGAGGGAGCTCTGCATGTGTAGCCTGACCCTTTCTCTGCTGAGCTTTGCTGCCGAGACCTTCCAGGGCAGCCTCTGTTTCTCAGGTTGGGAATTCATGTCAGCTTTTTCAGTGACCACTTCTCTCCCCTCAGCTGATTGTCCCCGTTCTTGCACCGCTCCTGTTTTGAATCAGCACACCTTTTTCCATGGTTGTGGGGTAAACTGAACTGTCAGCTGAAAGGAATTTTTCAGCTGTTCTGGTCCACTGCACAGCTGCAAAAACAGCTGTGCCAGCAGAGTGGTGAGCGTGGAGAGTGGGGGTTGTCTGTGCCACTGAGTGTGAAACCACAGCCTCTATGGTTACAACTGAAAAATGCTGCGATGCTGACAAACCACTAACGGCACAGGCATTGGCTAGTTCTTCATTTTCCTTGCAGGTAGTGGAAGATAAAGCTGTGCCTTCAGGTTCTGCAGAGCCAGTAGCTCTTCAAACCAGTACATCCAGATATTTAAAATAAAAAAGCCTCCAAACTGAAGCGTAGGTGACCAGCTGGTTTGTTTCAAGGTTCATTCCAACCCAGCTCTCACTAGGGTCTCTTACTTTTAGGTGTTTGTGATAGTTGGAGGCAACCTGGGTGACTTTGTGCTGAGGCAGAGGAGACATAAGCACACTGTTCTGTTAACTCATCTTCCCTTCAAGCACTGTGGAGCAATAGCTTTCAGAAACAGCGTGGTAAGATGCAGCCAGAGTGAAGTAATATCTCAGATAGCTTCCTCTGTTTCTGCAGTGTTTCTCTAACTGTGTTCATAAACAGCTTTGAAAATGCTTAACCTTGTGCTGTGCATCCACCGTGGTCCTCCTTAGCTCCTCATTGCTCCTGTGGAATATTTAGATGGATGGGCCTAAGCACCAGAGCACCGCTCTGCATCAGACAATCTTTTGGCCGCTTTCACATCCCAGTTGGAACATGTCTTTTAAAAGGCAGCTTTTTGCAGTTTCATACTTCAACTACCAACTAAACTCCTTATCAGTGTGATTCTATCAACAGGAAACTGGTAAGAAAAAAAAGAAGTACCCAACCCCTACACCATGATGTTATCTAATCTCTATCCAATCTGCTTTCTGCTTGGGGACACATTCAACAGACTGCAGTAACTGTATGTCAGAAGGTCAAAGAATACAGGCCGGGGACAACAGTACAAATAACCAGTTGGGACTAAAAGAATCCAAAGTTAAAGCAGATTTTTAAAGCTGCTTAGTAATCAAAATATCTCACTGTGCAAATCAGCAAATCAGTTTCTTGTGGTTATAGCTCCTTGCTTTCTTACTGGTTGGAATGTTTGCCACTGCATCAAAGATGTGACAAGAGAGGAAAGAAAGATGCACAGAAGGATGGACATAGGGTTTTGTCTTAAACTGTGTACCTGTAGTTTGCACATTCAGAAAAAAAGTGATTTCATGTGGAGGGTAGACTTTTTCAGAATGCTAAAGTCAGTGTTCCTGAGGGGTTTAGTTGTTACAGTTGTATGGTGATACAAGATCTAGCTAAAAGCTCTAAAAGAGAATGAAAATTATACAGAGGTTTACAGTGCTGAATTGCTAATGTTTGTAATTACAGTTAGACTGCTGTCAGCACCTGCAAAATGCTATGAAGCTGTTTTGATTAGAAAAGATTCAGACTACCTCTGGTGCTTCTTTTTAGGTGGGATTGTGCTCACCAGAGACTGAACACCAGCTGAAACAGCTGAAACGTGGCCCTTACATCATATGCAGCCCTGGCAACAGGGAAAACTCATAGAGCAGATCATCTCCCTCTCCTGCCCTCCAGAAAGAGGTGCAATAAGAGCAAAAGAATACCACACGCCTCCTGACCAGCTGAAACAGATGGCCTAACAATCTTGTCATCCCTTCCCATGACCCCCGTGTTGCCTAAACCCTCCGCGATCCGATTACTGGTTTTAATCTGATTGTATTATTGCGCTAAGCATATTATTTTAAGGACTCTACAGGTATGGTTAGCTGGAATATGCGTGAGGCTGCAAATTAGATGCTTTAATGAAAGTGGACATGGGTGCATGTCAACAATCTGCTTAGGAGGAGAGTGAGTAGCAGGCAAAGTGGAAAGATCGAGAATGAGAGTTTAGAATCAACACATTCGTAGCACTTTCTCTTATAGGTTATGGACTTAACTCATTCCTGGTTCCGGGACCCTTTTCTTGGAATTGGTAGGGATATCCTCTTAGCAGAAGAGGCTAAAGCCCTATGTGACTCAGTTTGGCCATGTGCAGAATCCTGCCACATTTACAGTATGAGTAACAAAAATGGGAGTAGGTTTTAAGTGTATAAACTACTGGAAAGGTTTGTTCAGGAATAGTAATAATTGGAAAAATGTCCTTAATTGGTCTAGGAGTTTAGCAGACCTCACTATGAAAATCTGTAATTGTGAAAGCAGCAATCACACGCTGAAGAACTTTAACCCTCCTTTCTTTCTTCTGCATGGAAAATTAAAAAAAAAAAAAATCTAATCTGATTGAGGCACTTCTTAGTATGCTGTTTGTAAGGAGCAAAATATGCCACTGACACCTGTTTTAGACAAAGGAGAGATGTTAAACCTTAAGGATTGGTCTGGTGCAGAGATCAGAAGATGCTGCACTCTCCATCACTGTGGTGCTGCTGCTTTCAACTCTGCCAATATCACAGTCACAGTATGAATACACAGTGGAAATTGCTTCTTGTTTAGTTTGTCTACTGTTCTCAGTGAAGATCTGTACTCAGAGTATTGGTGCCTTTTATTCTTAGTTCAAGTCTTTGAGCTGAACTCATCTGATGATGGACCTTAGGCGGTCCTTACATTATTTGGATAGGAGACCATCTGGGACTCTTGGGTATAGTAGGCACCAGCCAGGGAACTGTGGTTGGATACTTGGCTGTATTAGAGCGTGAGTGGAATTCCAGCTTGTTACTGAGCTGGGGAATGAAAATGAAATGTGTTGTATCTTACAAGATGCAGCAAGGAAATGTGCTGCTTTTTCACATGCAGTGAATGGAGCTGACACTTGAGGGATTTCAAGAGGCATTCCTGCTGCTTGATCACTGCTGTTTGAACTTGAACAAAGAATTCAGATTTTTTTTTTTTTTTTGCGTCCTTGTTTCTGACTGCAAATGTAGATAATGAATCTTTGAGAAGTTCTCTAACCTCTGCAGTTAAAAGAGTATAGACATGTGGTATGTGTGTGTGTGATGTATATAATGCCAGAATGGATATTAGAGCAATGCTTATTGAATAAAAAGGCTAACTTTTTGCTTGAAATATATGTGTCTTTCTAGAATTTTGGCCTTTTGGTCTTACCATTTCTTAAATTGAATAATTGTTTTCCCATTTCTCTTTTTTTCTCTTTTAAAATCAAAACGTCCACAGCCTGGTTGCAGAAATGGCTGGAGTCTATGCTAGGTGGATTTAGGTTTTGCAGTCACTGAAACCTAAGAAAATTGTCTTCTTTGCCTATTGCTGTTCTGACAGGCAACATTCAACCTGTGTTAGTGGTGTCATCTCCTTGGTCTGATGAGCTGTGTACTCACTTCCCTTCAAGTGGTTAGGTTAGTGGTTGTTTTGTGTCTATAATTTGGCTATGGGAAACAGATCTTCCTAGCAGTGTGGTACTAGAAAAATCCCTAGAACTATTGTTTTTTTCTTCCTACTCGATATTGCAAAACATTGATGATAAATTACAGAATGTGAGCAAATCCTGTGCTGTGATCGTGGCTGCACTGCTGATCTGTGCTTCCTATAGCAGAAAAGGTCTGTAACAGGGGTGGGTAACAGCTGCCTGCTGTGGGTGACACGGGTGGCAGTCAGCTCTGGCACCATGTTCTGGTGCATTTACTGCTCTTGTTTTTCCTTGTTCAGCCACTACTTGAGCTAAAGCAACACCTTGAAGACTTGAAGACAGAGAAAGGGAATTCAAAACCTTGTTTATATCATCTTAAAGTTACACAGCTAAAGCAAGAATAACGCTCACCATGTTTGTGCAAGGTGCCTTTACCAGTGCAGCTCACAAGTTCATTAGGCCTGGTCCTTGCAGAGCACCTCCTCTCATTCAGCAGGGTTTATGGGTTTGGGTACGGGTCTTCACATGGAGATAGCTGTACAGGTGTGAAAGTGCACAGTGAAATAAATGGCTGTGCTGAAATAACTCCTAACTGATGGTGTCAGGAGCAGCGTTTTGGAATGAGGGGTAGGATGATGTATGTACCTTGGAGGAGGAAGAGAAGAGGAGGAAAACGGTAATTACTGCTGGGGTTAGCTGAAGCATTTCAACTTCTTTGTAAATAAAGCCTTTCTGACGAATGCAGTAGGCTGTGGGTAACACATCCTTGCTTATTCTTCTTGCTCCTTACAGCTTGGACACGCTCTCTCCAGTCAGTACAGCCCAGTTTCACAGAAACTGGCTGCTGGTCGCAAGCATCAACAGAGACAGAGCTGGTCCTGGGAAGCTTCCATTTCCTAACGCAGCCACTGGGGCTCAGGGCCAGCTGAGGTGAAGAGAAAGTGGAGAGAAAATTAGGTGCTAAACCGTCACATACCAGCTTTAAGTAGATCTTTCTGAAGTTAGCTCAGCCTGAGGTTGGGTCCTTTTCCAGAAACTCTACAAGCTCTGCTGTTACCCAGTCCATGTCATAGGCAAATTAGAAGCACGGACCTCCTCAAAAGAGCCTCCTGGAGAGAGATGTGTTGGGGTGGTTTGAACCTCAGCAAAAAGCAATGGCTATATAAACAAAGCATCCTGCCCCCTGCATTTGAAAGAGAGTATTTATGAAAAGAATGCTCTAAAAACCCACAAGAGGTGAAGGGACATGTAGAGCCGCCTACACCCTCCATCCTCCGTACACACTCAGTCACTGCAAAAACAAACAAACAAGACGGGACTGGCTTTGCCGGGATGGCTAGGGAGGCTCAGTCAGACTGTCCTGGCTGTAAAAAGTGAATGTGTATTCTTTGGAAAATAAAACATTGATATGAAGAGCGGTGTGCAAATAAGGGATTAAGAAGAGGGAGGAGTGGCGGCAGGGCAGGCACATATTGCTGCTGAAAGGTGCACGGTGGGGTAAGGGAGTCTGTGTGCATGGCAGTGCGCATTGTACGAGTGTTTAACTGAGAGTGACTGCCCGCACGCTGATACCCACCCTTCAGAAGGGAAGGACGGGAGGGCAGGCTCTGCCACTGCAGCCCTGGGGACAGCTCCTGGCCTTGTAAATTTATTTCTTTTGGCTCTGCCATAGGCTCATGGTGCTGCCTTGAGCAAGTCATGGGTGTGTGCTTGTATCCGTGTGAGCACACGCATGTGCGTCCCCATGTGCGTTTCTGAGCATGTTGCGTGTCTGCACTTGCATGCAGCTGTGTCTGTGCGGGCGCGTGCATTAACACGTGTGATGCATGTGTTTGTGTGCTGCACTCTGAGTAAACATGGATATATCTCTGCATTTCTGTCTGACTTTGTAGGTTAGTGTTCGGTGGAAGCTGTGCATGATACGTGTGAAGCTGGTTTTGTGTCTGTGCTTCCCGTGTGCTTAGCCATCTGGGGATGGGGCTTTTCCAGCTTTCCAAAAGCACAGGCAAATCTGAGCGGCTGATCGGAGCAGGATAACTACTGGGCATCTAATGCAGCAGTGCGGTTTTGCCTTGCTCCCTTTGTAGAAGCCTTACCTGTATTTACATCAAACTCTTTGCAGAAGTGGAAGGTGTCAGTTTGGATTCCACCCACATTAGGATTCTTTAATCTGCTCTATGAACATCATGTCCTTTGGATACGGTTGTACCTCAGAAGTTAAGATAAGGCTGTATCTTTTCTGTCTGCATCAGTATGATCAGTTTATTATTTCATGTTGGCTTAAACATAGAGGTCCAGTAGCAGCTGAAAGCAACTGGGAGCTCACTGAAACTGGGCAAAAGAATGTTTGGTTGGAGTGCCTCTTAACTTAGTTGGTGACACATGGGACATGTATATGGAAAGTTCCCAGACTCCATAGGCAGTTACACGACATGATTGAGCTCTGAAGAAGGTGGGTAGGGACATCAGATGGGTAGGGACTGGCCTGATTTTAAACAGGCCAGTAATTCACCTAACCCATCTTAAGGACAGAACTGTTTGCCTGAGATGCTTTGATTTATTTCCACCTCTTGTTGTAGACAACATTTCCCTGTATCCTGTTGTTTTAACATCTCTAATAATCTTATGTTACAACATATTATTTTTTTAAAGAAAAACACTTCTCTGTGCCTACCAAAGCTGTTTTTCCCTTCAGACAATACTCTGTATTTATTTGTGAAATAATACTCTGATACTATCTGCACCGTGCTGTGAATCGCAGTAGCTGGTTATTATGTCCTGGCCACATCTAATAGGTGCTGTACTCAGCAGAGCTGCCTTTTGTGGGGTTGGTTGCTCTTGTAGGATGACATTGCCTTGTTGTGGGCACTCAGTGGTATCTTCTGTTCACAGATGCGGTGCCATGGTGTATTGTTTCCTGGCGATGTTTGCTTTCAGTGGTGGTACCATCCAGAGTCAGTGCAGGTAGCAGTGCACACAGTTTGCAATGTTTAGCCCGGCTGCTTTGTAGTTACACTTGTGGCATCGGTTTATGGAATATTATATGTTGAGAGCCCAGGTTTGCCATGTAATGATAGCCTGTGTAGTCTTCCAGTTTCTTATGGGAGCTGGGAATTTTTCTATTTGAGAAATTCAGCATTGAACCTCTTTTTGGTCTGCTGAGTTTGTGCTAGCCTGTCCATGAGCATCCAGTGCCACTTTGTATCTGAGTGTCAGTCCTTTATAGTTTTGGGCTTCCCATGAAATAGCTGTGATTTCTCTGTCAGAAGGCTTTTTTTTTCATTGTTTTCCCCAACTATAAGATTAAATGAATCTTCAAAAATAGCAAGTTCATTGCCAAGGACTGTGTAGTAACTATGATCAGTGTTTAATTGGCTTTAGATTCCAGCAAATGTGTAACAAATTAGCTTCAGTCTAAGGAATTCATCTTTCTGCAGGCAAATTAAAAACTGCAAACAGATCCTAATGGCATGGCAGTGATGTGGTGTGTCTCTCCTTTGTGCTATTGAAGTGCATAGTATTGTGGTTCACATGTGACTTGGTTCGTAAAGCAAGTCAAAATAACGCTTGATAATTTTAGCTATTTTACCTGAGCATTTGCTCAAACAGCACCTGATTCTAGGAAAAAAAAAAAAAAAAAGGTAATTTGGTAATTTGAAAGCATGACCATGTGTACAAAATGCATATGTAGCTTACTGCACAATTTGCACGCACAATTACCCTGGTGGCAAATGCAATTACACATGATGTTTCTACAGTCGCATGCACAAATTGGCAAGTGCTATTCAGCTCGGGATTTTGACGTAGCCTTGTCAATTTATTTGGCATGAGAAGACTTCAGGAATGGTGTCAGTCTGTGAACGCAACAAGCAGACCTTTCTGTAGGGTATGCCTCCATCCTAGATTACTCCAGAAGTGGGAGTTGAATTCAATATCCATTGCCTGGTCAGACATTAACCTTTTCCCTGGAAAGCACTGAAGATTTCTGAACTTCGTGATATGTCCATCTGTCCCAGTGGAGCAAGCAGCACCTCAGTCTAAGTGATCTGATTACCTGTGACAAGATTTGAGTTCTCTGATGAAGGCTGTGCCCTGCACCAGAAGAAACGACCTGTATCTATTCTGATCTTTGGTATATGGCCTGGGAGTGTTATTTAAGATGTTTGCATGGTTCAGTAGCTCAGGGGGTGTTTGTTTGCTTGTTTTTGTTTGTTTTTATCCAGGTCCCTTCTTTTCTTTGTTTGTCTTTTCCTTTGGCTTAGTCAGGACATTCTTCCCTTGCCCCAAAAGCCTCCTCGTCAACAATCCGTAGCTCTTGCCCAGCTGACAGGTGTAGGTAAGTACCCATACTCCACACATCAAAACAGGTCGGATCCATGTTTCCAGCGTTCAGCACTTGCAAATCAAGACCATATTTTCAAAGCAGCCCACATCTCATCCCAAAACGCCTGTAGTTGTAACTGAGCGTCAGAATGGCCGGTGCCTCGCAGGTCTCTCTGAGATGCTGCATTTTTCAAAGGATGTGGCAACTTCCTGGAAAGGTCATCACTTTTGAGTTCCTCAAAATATTTGAATGCACGCTACTTGTATTCCAGAAGGTAAAGACACTGTTTTCTTACCAAGCACAGCGAGGCAGTGGCAATAATTACTTAGTGTATATTCCTGCACTACGCAGGATCCGCAGACTGTGGAGTATCTCCTGTCTAGACAGATTCCATTAGTTCTTTCAGGCTTTCACCTCAGGAAAATGCCTCTTGCATTGTTTATACTGTCTGTCCACAGGTTTACATAGCTCATTATCATCCCTGGAGATTTTTCCTTTTATTTTTCATGAATGAAATGTTTTGCAATATACCAGTGTGTGCCTATGTCTCAGTAACACTGAAGACAAGACAGATTTTCAGACACTCTTTTCTCTTTCTCATGGATTCATCAAGATTTTTGGTGGCTTTTAGTGGTCACTTCTCTGCTTCCTTGACCCCAGGTAAACCTTAGTCTGGTGGCTGCTAGGAATTAAATCCAGGTCCCACACTCCTGTAATCACCAAACATTCCTCTAACATGGATTTTCCAGAGATTTTAGACTCGGTGATGAAATGACAGCTCAGGTAAACTTTCTGCCTACTTAAAATTCTACCTGCAGTTTCAGTTTGGCACAAAAGAAAGTTTATTTTCCTAGTTCTGTTTTCCTTGTCTATATGTTTGTGTTACTGGTACTGCTATTTGTACTAATCCTGATAGGCACAGATAAAGCCAGATGCAGCTGAGACTGCTCCTGTAACCCAACACAATTCTATAATCAAGAATGGGAGCCACTGCTATCTTATCTCAATTTCAAGCTGAATCTGCATCTTGAATCAAAATTATACAGATCTTTGAGTCCAGCAGGCAATACAGTAGATCAACATGAGTGTCCACAAAACTATTTATTAAATCTCCCTGGCACAAGCGAGCAGGGAGCAGACCGGGTTATGAATGAAGCTGCAGATTTCCCGCACCCTGTGGGTCAAACCAAAGATCTGTAGCAAATCAGTAACCTGGAGGGAATTCCTGTGGAAACTGCTTTTATCCCTGCAGCATATTGAAGGAGATGAGGCGAGGAGGATTCATGGTTACTGACTCCCCATCTCTTGCTGAGGTGAACTCACTGACTGCTGGTGACTGATCTCAAAGGGAAGCCAGCTGTGTAAGTAATGAGTGAGTAAGGAAGCTTGCAGAGGGCTGAAAGTTTGCTATGGGTTAAATTGCGTGTCTTCATTTTCTGCTGTGGCTGGAAGGAGCTAGAGGGGAGCCAGAAAGTTACTTTGCTCCGTGGGAGATAACTGAAATTATTTTTCTGGCTTATGCAAAGGATCTGATTCTCCTGTCATGTAGCGAAGCTTTGTAGACAAGTAACCTTAGCTGAGCTGCTTGATTTACTTCAGTGCAAGTGAAAAGAGAAATCAAGATACCGCTTCTATGGAATTGGGCAAACAGGAGCAGTATACGTTTGTCTCCATGTTGGCCTTCTTCCTTTCACTAAGATCTTTTATTGTTAAGCTGTTACTTCTTGGGCATCTTCTCTCAGTAAGTAATTATCTTTGATTTGTGAAAAGAACATGATTGAAATGATTCTTCGCACGGGGATATGGTGGGAAGCAAGTCTTCCCATCTGTGAAATGATCTTAGGCAGCCAGGCCTAGTGATGGACTTCTTAAGGGAAAGAGGAAGGAAATTACAAGGCTGTAGCCCCCCTCCCTCGTTAGACCTCAGTTCCCATGTGGTGGAAGAGCATCTGGTTGATTATGCAACCCTCCCTACCAGAGCACGATTATATATACCCTGCTGAGACCTTTTCTATGTGATTATGGCCAGGGCCATATTGCTAACACCATCCTTCGTCATTCTTCTGCATTAGCCCCTTGTCTCTGTACCCCAGAAATGCAGAACCCTCACATCAGATCGCCTCAGGTTGCTGTAGGGGGCCAGTGCGAGACTCAGGGCCCAAACCCAGCAGACACAGTGTGCCGTGGAGGTGACACCGTCCCTGTCCCAGGGGGAAGGTTTGTCATTTGCTGCTCTGCGTGATGAGTCAGGGAGCAGAGGAAGCCAACAGGGTGAGAACATGAGAACAGAACAAGTTGTTTAAAAGAGGCACACAGTGGGCAATCCTTACCTTAGCTGCACGGCCTCTGGCCAAGAATTTGTAGGGGAAAAAAAAGACACTTCTTAAATGCTCTCCCTGCTCAGCATTATAAATCGGACACCGGTTTGATTTAGTGGTAGCACAGGCAGAAGGATGTTTTTCTCCTGTTGCTGTCCTGAGGAATTCCCTCTGAGACCCAAATATCAAGGTCTGTATTTTGTTTCTTGCGTGAAATCTGCACGTATTCCCAGGTCTGAATGGGAAGTCTTTTGTCATCCTAACAAACTTCTCAGGCTTTCCAGAGAGCTGCTGTGTTCAAACTTAGTTTGAACAAACATCTTTTTATGCTTTCTGCACAGAACCCAGAGTCGACACTGGTGCCAGTGTAAGTGGCAGCCCGATGGTTCTGGCAGCTGTTTGGGATAAGGAGGTGCCAGGTGCTGGTCCCAGCTCTCCCCTAGCCCTAGCAAGTGCCTGACTGCAGGAATGCAGGCTATTCACACGCTGCTCTTCCTAATCCAGTTGGGATCTGTCAAGGCTTTCTTAACAAACACTTTCCTAACAAATATGTACAAAACTGTAGCCTGATAGAGATCTCTCTTCTGTTCAAAACTACTTTTCATTGAAAATTCCCAAGCAGCTGCAGATGACAAAGCTGTAGTTAAAGCAAGCACCAGGTGAAAGCTTTCCTGGGTCCTTCTCAGCAGGTTTTTGGCTTTGCACGAAGAGCCAGTAGCAGGAGCTACAACAAGGTCAGTAGCTCTGACTAGTACCCACAGGGGACAGATTGCTGGGAGGAACAGGTCCATTTTTCTCACCTCTGTGTTCATACTCGATAATTCTAATGCTGTAAGTTTATTTGCTAAAGAGTGTGAGGAGTTGTAACTGTGACAAAGACATCTGTGCTGCCAGGAGTCCCCAGTACAAATACAGTCCAGCTGGGACAGAAGCTGAGTTCATGCTGGGCATGTTGCTGGCATGGTAGATTGACTTAGCTGTACTGGTGAAGTAACAGACCCAGTTACTGAGTGCCTGAATCATACACGGTGCATTTGTTTACCATATAAACAACGAGGTGGCTTTGCTTGTCCTTTTAGCCAAAGAAGAGGTACTATGTAAATGGAATGATTTAACAATATTTGACTATATATCAGGTTCTCTCCTTCAAAGGCTGTCCAAGTGGTTTATTTACCATAAATCTAACCTTGGACTAAAGCTGAGATGCTTAGATACCGCAGTGATAGGCACCTTAGAAATGCTAAGGCAGAGATAAAGGGAGTACCATCAGATCGGGTGAAATGAGAAGAACTGTCTGGCCCCTTCACAAATACCAAGGATAAACAATAGCGATCTTTGTACTTGGGCTGTAGGCGTGTTGTCAAGGTAAATGAGACCTGGCAGAGGGCCCTATTGTCTCCTTTCCCACAACTCATTAAGATTTACTTGTTTTATCATCAATGAGTATAATAACCCGCACTCTGATTATGCCACAAGGACATCCCAATGCCAGTGATTCATGGAACAGAGATTGCGTTAATCATCGCAAGGGTCCTCTCAAAGCTTTCCTCCTCGTCCTGTGGGAGGTGGGAATGTTCTTCGAGTGGACGGCTCAGCAGGGAGCACTGGGCTGATATTGCACACTTGTGTGAGGTCCCTCGCACCCTTTATCCAGCTTCACCCCCTTAAGTTTATCCACCAGCGACACCCTTCCCTAATGTGCAGCATCAACACCCACACACGGAGGATGAGTTGCAATAGGGCTGGAGGCTACTTCGCTTCGGAGCCTTTGCCAGCAAGGATTGCAGCACATTATGAATCAGCTGGATTATGCTTACCTTGAACAGGTCTGCCAAAAACTCTGACCTGATTTCCTCTCCCCCCACTCTCATATCATTGCGAGGAGCCAAATGGGCCCTGGATGCAATACAGTGCCACTAGCTAAGTTGCCAACCCACAAAATTTTGCAATAATACACCTTTGTCTTTCAGTAGCATCTATTATCAAACAGTTCATAGTTATTGTTACAGACCTCAGTGCTTCAGTGGAGCAGATAAGTGTTATTCCCCAGAGAGAAGGACCAAAGGAGATACTGAAAGATGAACAAGATCTCGGAGCAATTCAGTAGCAAAAGCAAGACCACGCTGGGCTGCTCTGCTGCACCAGCTCTTTATGAACATGCACCTGGTAATTTCCAGGGGCAGGCATGGTACATGAGAACTCAGCATGCCAGTTCCTTGTGCTACTCCAGAACTCGCTTCTTAAGGAGATGATAAAAGCTCAGCAATGCAGATAGAGTGGTACAGGGGGATGTCCCTCAGCAGAGGGAAACTCGAGTACGGCTGTCCCAGCACCTTGAGCTCAGCTCAGGGGGACAATTACTGCTGGCTGTACCAAGCCCTTGACAAAACACTTTATAGATGCTAGTTTAGAATACGTTCTTGGACATATATATTCTATAATACTGGAAAACTGCATTTAAACATTGCTTTGTCTGTGGAAGGGTAATAGACGTGTGAAGACTTTAGTCTGTTAGGCCATGTCTGTGTTCCTGGCAGTGACTTTGCTGGAGATAATGCTGCAGAACAGAAAATACAACATGCTTATCTCTCCTGCTCATTTCTAGCTGAACTAATGGATGTACCCTAGCTATCGGAGAGTTAATTGCCTAAGCAGTGTGACTAGTGTGCCTTGTAGGGATTTGTTCTCACTCCCTTCTAATAGGGAAAGCTGTGTGCAGCAGGGTCTTGTTTTCGGGTTTGTTTTTAATACACACGCAATACATAATAACATTGGTGTACGAGGCAGCGACATCAAAGTGGAGGAGAATGGAACATGGTGAGAACTGTGAGGATTTTTAGTTCCCGGGGAGTTTTTTCCACAGCCTTGGACTGGACCACAAAACCCAGCACTTCAGGGTCTCTCCAGTCCTTTGGTCCCACTCCAGATACGGGGGCTGGAGGGAGCCCGTGGCACCGTGCAGGGCGAGAAGCATGGGATCCTCCTGGCTGCAGAGCGGTGCCTGAGGCCTGTGCCTGTCACACAGCACAATGCGGAGCTTGCCCCCATCATCTTGTGGTGTGGGGACAGGGCTCAGCCCATTCCACTGAGACCTGGGATGCCACCACCCCTAGCTGAATTCTTCAGCTTTAAACCCCGGGCAGCCCTCTGCATGCCTGACCTCGGGTCGAGGGCTCACAGAAGAGGGAGCAGGGCTGGTATTCCGCTGAACAGCATTGCAGACAAAGGAGGGCAGGTCTGACTTGTTCAAGCAAATGCATAAACCTGTGTTTGAATATCAAAACAGTTTTGTGATACTATTTCAGCATGGAGGAGCTATGGAAGTAGCTCTTAGAGAAATGAGTCTGGGATCTCCTCAGATCCTTTGGTGTTTCTTTATTCACAGGAGCTATTTAATAGGATGCATTGCATACACCTAGCTTGTGTACTGAAATAACGTATGTGTTAGGTATAAAGACTTCTTTCAAGGATTAACTGTCTCCCCGGAATCTTTATGGTCATGTAAGAGTTCATAAGTGAATTCTTCAATAAGATAAATGACTTATTTGCACATATTTGAAATTTCACAAACAAGCAAAATTTTTAAGCCAATCCTGCACAGCTTTGCCAAGGGGAAAAAAAACTGATCCAAACACCTTTTTGGTAAGTGAATGTTCATGTCAGTTATGTCAGCAGAAGTGAAGTAACTGGCTGAAATAGCCAGGCTGCCCCATGCAGAATGGTACTTCCTGTGAGCCAAGCACTTGACGGTTTCATTGCAAGCACATATTGCATTTGACCTTGTCAAAATTAGTTCAGAAAGTGAATGTGAGTTTGTTGCCTATGCGAATCTTAGCAAGACAGAGATTTAAAAAATAAATGTCATCAAGACTATTTTCAGTAAAATCGTAAGACGTTTCTCCCGATGTGCATTCTCAAGCATTTTTACCAGGAAGACTCTAACAATGATTTTTTTTTTTCCGGTCAGTTGGGAAGCATATTTGTAATAGTCTGCAAACTGTAAGTAGGCAACATCTTACACAATGCAGTGTGCAATGCACTGACCACTGTAGCTCCCAGGATATCCAAAAGGCACCATTAAATGATGCAAATGTTTGAGGCGCATTTGCAGGACAAAATTTTAGGTAAAGATTTTGTTCATTGTATGATACTACAGAATTCTTCCTGTTTTTCTGTGGAAAGAGATGTCCTTGTGACCAAGCAGTCTGCTAAAAGCTCCAATTCTGGTGAAATACAGCAATCAATCTTAAATATGATAGTTTTAGCACCTGGGTGAGCTGTGTCTGTGTATAATACTCCTCAACGAATGATGAATTTGAATATGTTTCTGCCTATGGATCACTTTCAAAATATTTGCCCCAGCTTCATTAGTGGGGTAATTAACACCAGTCACTGAATGCATCGCCTTGTGAATGGGGAACCCCTAAGAAACTTCAGGGTGGCTGCCCAAGTCTGGCTAACAGAATACAGCTCTGCAGGAGTTCTAGTAAGTCGGGACATTTCTGTGCATAGCCCAGATAGTCTTGGATGTTTTGCAAACTAAACACTTGTTCAAATAAAAAAAGGAACAGTGGGGACTGGAGCCTGTTCTGTGGGGGACCTGCCAGTCTTCCTCGGGGTTTTGCAACCTCCGTGATGCATCCTGTGCTCTTTTCACTGTCGTCTCGTCCACAGAGTGTGTTTGTGCGTGAAAACAGGGGACGAGTTCTGTACTGAGTCACGCTGCAATCTGCTAGGTATGTCGTGCTGGTATGCCAGGGTGGTTACATTGTTCTCTTGATAAGGGTAACAACAGAAAAATAGATAGCCAGAAAAACAAGGGAAGGGAAGTGGGGGAGTGAGCATCAGGCTCGTGAGTGGTGCAAGACTGATGGCCCAGCTGGCCATCAAGATGAAGATAGCCTGGGTTGGACTTGAACTGCGACAGTCTGTCCCAGGCCGTCTCAGCACATCACCTGAATCACTGTGAACCCCTGTGAGGTTTAACAGGGTTTTGTTGGAGCCGCAGGAGTCGGCTCCGTGAGTGCAGTGAGATAAAACAGGGCTGCCATCGCCACGTGGCAGGGCAGGGAGGTGACAGAAAGAAGGGGAAGGCAGGGGAAGGCTGGGCCAGGCACGCTGACCCGAACGGCAGCAGGGCTCGTGTGCCTGGCATGTGCCTGGCCACACGGCTCTTCCTGACACTGCAGCCTACTGAGGGCTAGGCCATGTGCCTCAGATTTGTCCCCTTTATTCTCACACAGCTGTAGGTTGAGTTAATATCCTGAAGTAAAGGAAACTAATAGTAAAATCCCGGCCACCTCTCTGAAGAGGGGCACCATCCTGGTTGGCCTAGTGAGACACAGCTCCATTGATGCTAGGAGCTGCACTTGCTCATGCCAGCGGTGTCGTTTGTTTTATTAGTCTGCATGGGCTTGATCTAACTCTTGCTAAAGTCAAAGAGTGAATGGGAAGCCTGTCCCGACAGCCAGCCTTATCACCATCCGGAGAGATGGGGCTCCTAGCACGTTACCTCTGCTGCCAAGAATTAATTGTGTTCAAGTCAATGCCTGAGTTAAGACGAAGCTGTGCCTGACTGACAGCTCTCGCTGCGGCAGGAAGCGTGACCCAGGAGGAGCCAGCCTATAAATGAGCCATTTTGTCTGGAGCACCTTCCCTGTGCGCTGCAGGTGGGAGAAGCCAAGCGCTTCACCGGCCTGCTGGCTCCTAGTGGGGTGTGCAGCGGGACTGAGAGCAGTGTCTGCCTCGCAGAGGGGTTCTCACGGCTGGCAGCGAGAGGCTGCTGGGGCTGAGGGGTGGGCAGAGGGGGCCGTGAGCCCTTACGCTGGCTGTTCAGTGAGGTGTCCCCATTGCCTGCTGGGTGCTGCGATGGGAATCGCTCCGGTTCAATAACAGCAATCAGAACGCGAACATCGCATCCCTGAATAATACCCGAGGTGTGCCTCAATTCATGCTGTTTTCTTGGGTTTAAGCCAGGTCTAGGATCGGTCAGATCAAGCATTCAAAACTGTAGCAGTGTCTGCTCAGTGTCTTTGTGACCCAATGGTGAGAGAACAGAGGAATATTGGGGCACAGAGCACTGGAGGGAACGTAAATAGCTGCTCTTCTGAGTAATGCTTCCTTCATTGTAAATGGATTTTGGTTTTGTTTTGTTCATTGTTTTTTGTTGTTATTTTTTGTCTGGTTTTGTTTGTTTGTTTTTATGAGTTATGAATATAGTCGCAGGGACAATTTCTGGATTAGAGTCTTCAGTTGGTAAAAACTGGCCACGGATCCCTCCCTTGTGCCTAGACACAAAAAGGACATAAAATGCTCCTCGTCTGTTTTGTTTTGGTGCAGTTGTTGTTGAAAATGATGCTAGGTGTACACAGGGCGTGTTGGTGCTGGGCCTTGTGGGTGAGTCTGTCCAGAGGCTGAATAAGCCTGCCTGACGCCCTAGTACTACCTAAAGTGTCTATATTGGAATAAGCAGGGATTTTTTGTTTTCATTAGAGATTATTATTAATTACAACTATTACTATTTCATTTCAAAGTACAGCTTAGGAATTGCAACATTTTCCACTTCTCCCTTGGCTCAATATCTCAAAGCATTTCAGATTAGACTGGGAAACGCTGTCACAAGGGAACAGAAGGGACCTCAGAAGCATGAAAAGGCTTCGGTCTCAGTCAGAAGAGCATTTACGAGCCACAGATCCCCCAGCAGTCGGCTGTACAAAGGCATCACCACTGGATGAATTTCCATGCTCCCATTTTCTCTTGATTTTACAGTTCCACCACCCCGGTTTAGCTGAGTGGGGTGTTTGAAGCAGTGCCTGTGGGAATGGCCGTGCCGTGCAGGAGCAGGATGGAGCAGCCCCGGCTGCATTTCTGCGGGTGCTCACGCACCGCCCGGGCCCGGCAGGCAGCGTTGCTGATGGGCTGCGTGCCAGCAGCTCCCTGCTGGCCCCCCGGGAGCTGCCACCCCACCAGGACACTGGCTGGGCGCTGCTTTCCAAGCAGCAGGTACCAGCTTCGAGACGCAGCTCATTTCAGAAGGGCACCAGCAATGCCTCCCTGTACCCCCAAATCCTCTGCTTGCACGTGTGGCTACCAGCTTGCACGTGTGGCTAGCAGCCCAAACTCCTTCAGCCAGGGCTTAGTAGAGCACGGGTTGTCCCACTGCTGGAGGAGCACGCTGTGTGGCTGATGCTGCCTGCTCAGCTGCTTGGTGCCGTGTCCCGAGTCCTTACACAGCGTCCAGCTGCACATGGAAGGAATTGAGAAGGGAAATTGCTCTGAAAGCACTGCGCCTCCTCTGTCTCTCCTGAGGGATCCAGTTCACATGTCCAGCCTGCTGAAAGGCTGAGCTCTCCGGGCGAGGAACGTGTATTATCTAGTTTGTATTTTATGGCAGTATATGACTGTTTTGTTATAATAACAACAACAACAATAATAATTAGGGCTGTGAGAGCCCTAAAGGGCTGGAAAGGAACCAAGCCCTGCAGGTTCTCTCAGATGTTCAAGTCTGACGAGCTCGAACCATCCAGGTTTAACCCCCAGCACCGGTGCCCTCTCTCACCCTACCGGCTACCATCGGGAGCAGGAAGTCTGCCTCTGCCCTCCGCGTGTCAGCCGGGAACCAGGATACCCTGGGGCTTCTCGAGGGAGGATCCCGCAGTCACTGGGGAGGATGTGAGTGAAACTCACTGAACTTTCGTGGATGTGGGCTGAGGGTCGTGAATCATCAGATCTTCAGCCCAGGCCAAGCCCAAGTGGGTCTGACAGTCTGCGCAGCGCCGCGCTGGTTTGGGATTGCAACACTGGCCTTTGCCCTCCGAGATCTCTGGGTGAAAGTCCCCCTTTCATGCAATTTTAAAAACACTGTGAAGGCACTAAAAGTGAGTCTTTGGTAGGAAGTGTTATAGATGATGGAAGCCTCCTGTGAAACTTCCATCCTGGTGTCTTTCATTGGCTATTCTGTCTGGGTGGCAGCAGGATCTGGAGCTGATACTGAAAGAAGAAAACAGATTTTTTCCTAGCTCTCCACACTTAATGGACCTGGAAGGAGACAAGGTTGCTGGTGCACCAGAGGGACTGCACTGATGGCCTTCAGGTCACTGCAGAACTGAGGCACCGCTCTCCTTTCCCAGCGAGGCCACCCAGCGATGGGAGCGTGGGATGGGGGTCCCGGCCCCGCCGAGCTCTCCTCAGCTCTAATCCCAATTCCCACAGTGTTGCCTCAGCTAATCGCTGCCTCAGTTTTCCTCACTTGTAAAATGTGGGGGTAATAACTGTGCATACCTCACAGAGGGCTGTGAGGATTCATTAATTAAACGATGTTCGGGAAGTGCTTTGAAGATGAAAAGCCCTATATAAATGCTGGGTGTTACTAGTGCTTAGTGAGTACCTTCACAGCCACAAGCAGGGCGTGCCTGCAGGAAGCAGAGCACTAGGCTGAGACTGATGGCTAAGTGCCTTTAAAAATAAATACGATCAGTAAATGCACTGCAGGTCAGCTTCCCTCTCCTCCCCCTTGGGGTAAGCTCCCACCTCAAAGGAGCTCAGGTTTTTCTTTGCCTCCTCCACTTCTGCAAAGCACAAAGGAGCTCTGGGAGTGATGAGGAGAGGATCATGCCCATGGTAGTGATGCTAGGAGACATCACAAGCAACCAGTTCACTCACAGGTACAAAATCTGTGTGTTCAACGAGCAGCGTTGTCCTGACAGGTCCCAGAAGTGGTCTGAGCAGGGCGGCAGCTCCCCCGAGCCCAGTGTACCAGGAAAATGCATGTTTGTGTGCTGAAATGCCAGGGTTGCATGCACGAGCACTGTCACTGTTAAGACAAGCACCCCGCTGACATGCAGGTGGATGACATGTACGAAGTCCCATGACTACCTGTGCAGTCATACTAATTACATGCATACTTTAGGTAGACAAAGGCAAATCTGTACTTGCTCCTTCATATACATGTTTGAATGGAAACACAGATGCCGATTTCCTCTTCTTCCCAGTGCCCCTGGAAAATCTAGTATTTAATATTCACCTGACTAGGCAGAAATAAGAGAAAAGGGATTTTTGATTAGTTTAATTGTTTTTAATGACAGCCTGCCACATTTGACAGATCCTTCTTGCGAAGCTTCAAGACAGGCAGACTCTTCTTTCAGGGTTGCTGTGCGTGTTTCTGTCCTTAGTAAGATGCACTGAAGTTCCATTTTCTGAATTGGGTGGGAAGGTCACTTCTTTCACAATTCTCCCCAGGTTTGTCAGGGAATAACATACCTAAGCAATAACGTCTGACCTGGTGCAGATGTCCAGATGGAACTAATGGCAGAAACTGATAAGGTAAAAGCTGTGTTTACTAGCTTAAGCAAGACTTGATTAAAGAAAATCAACAGCTTAAGACCAAACTTTGAAGCAGATTCAAATGTCCCTCTATAAGAGATTGAGGCAAAACCTGCAAATTCTTCTGAGATGGATCTATAAAGTGCTTCAAAAGCAAATGCTGGTTATTCAGTGGACTGATTTATAACACTGAAATTCATCAGACATTTCATTGGGTCTTTATATTCTAAAATTATCTAGAAAAGAAGATGTAAATACCTGAGTCATAGCTAAGCAGACCTTATCTATTATGCCAGGAATAATGTTGGGCTGCTGAAGGAAACATGAAAAGAGATGAACAGAAATATCTTGTAGATGTTGAGGGGAGGACAAACGTCTTGGCTTTGGGGACACGGAGACCTCATGGGAGCAGCCAGCAATGAACAAGCTCTGCTCTGTGCAGGGAGCTTTCTTTCATCCATTCTGGAGTGCCCTTTTGGCTCGTTCCTTCTTATCATAAAGCTTATCAGGCAGCCTGGCCACGTTCTGTAACACACAGAGCACTAGGCTGGGACACAAGAAGTAAAGAGTACTGCCACTGGCAGGCTGTGATACCCTGTGCCTCAGTTTACCCATTGATTGAGGTGATAACCTTCCCAGAGTGCTGTGGTGATTAATTATTAATGTTAGTAAAGCATTCTGAAGATGAAGAGTGCTACATGCTGGCTACAGATATTAATTACCTCAGACTCATGATGAAATTGTTATATTTACATAATGAACCAGGCACGGAAGAGCTGCAGAGATGGTCTGTCCTGGTGAACAAATTCTTCTAATTCAACTATCTCTGCCATCTTCATTATCTAAATCAAATCAAATCCTTTTTTCCACGGGGAATCTGCTCGTGGAGCAGGCAGAGCCCACATGCTCCATGTGATGCTCCCCGGATGGCAAGCAGCCACAGCACCTTTGCTAATTTCAGTCCCTGCCCAGCCCATGAAACTCACCTCACCCAGAACTTGTTTCAACTTCTCCAGCTGTTCTTGGCATGTGTTGAGATTTCATAAAGCTGATGCCATCAACTCCCACACACATGGCAAGAGAGAGTGAGAGAGAAAACCCACACACAGTAACTAATATATAGGGAGAAGAGATATTTGCATGGGAGAGCACAAACATGAGGCTTTTCTAGCTGGCTCCAATGGCTTCTGACTGTTAATGCTCAGATGCAAAGGGATATGCAAAGGAGGAGGGTGACTCAGGGAGTCCTTCCCAATGCACAGCTCCAGGAAGACGCACGCTGCTTTGAGCAGGGCCGCTCGATTAGTTTTTATGGAGGTCAGCTGGGTGATGCTTCCTGCAGTCCCACAGCAGCACAAAGCGGTGTCATCGCTTCGACTCTGCCAGCCTCGGTGGGCAGCAGGTGGTGTCCTCCCAGTGGGAGCTGCTTCCCAACAGACTGGTGAGAGATGGAGAGGGTGACACGTCTCGGCCACCAGAGAGGTCTGGAGAAATCTTACTCATGGTCCAGGTTCAGAATGCAATCTACCCCCTGAGTTATTTTTGCTAGATATTATACACCATAATAGTTGCATTCCCCTTATTGGTCCTTTCTGGATTTCCTTTATTTTTTTGGAGGCAAGTGCATGATTTTCCAGGCTTTTCAGCCTGTGAGACTTGTCAGTCCATAATTCAGTATCCAGATGATGCCAAGGCATTTAATAGATCCTTTTAATGTAATAATCTCACATCAGTTTCAATGTGAAAAATCTTGCAGCTGCACACGAGGGAGGGTTTAAACACAAACCCGAGTACAGGCAGTGACACTTTTCCATACTCACATTTAGATCTGGGCAGATTTCCAGGGGAATTCACCTTTGTCTCCTACAGCCAGGACTTCAGAAGGAGCAATGGATTGTTCAGCAGCGAGCAGTCAGACAACAGTCCTGCTTAGGGTCTGATCTACCTAGTACAGGACAGACAGCTATTGTATTTGGGATAAGACAACAGCAATAATACCAAGACTCAGTGCAAAACATGGTTTGTTACACTAAAGTCAATGCCTTAGCTGAGAACAGAGTTGCTTCCTTTGCTCTTCATGCCCACCTTGCAGCCCAGCGCTGCTTATCTGCTCTGCTCTGCCTTGTTCAGTGTGGGATCCAGCTGGTGGGCTGCAGTTGCTTCATTAATCACTAACGTGCTGCACACTAAGAAAGTACCTAAATGTGTTTTATAATGATTGAAAGGCTACAAGGACAGTGTGCTGACTGTCTTATTGCATACTCAGAGAGCCCTGCAAAAGCTTGGCCAAATTGTGGGGTTTAATGGACGCCAAGCATCAGGCCTTCCATTTCCTCTTCTATTTATGTTCTCTGTTTTAATGAAAACCACAAATCTTTCCGGGTGAATTGTTTCTTAAGTGAATTTAGAACAGTTAACACTTGCATTTATTAATTTTGTAGAAAAACAGGTATTACTGGTTGCTTAGGACTCCAAGTGCTATCTCAGAGCTCATTGGATGCCAGCTGCAAAATCTTGGTGCTAAGCCTTTGTTGATGATTAAGCCAGGGATGTTATTTTCAGTGCCATGGAGCACCTCCAGCTGTGGCTCCACAATGACCCGAGGAGGACTCAGCACCTCGGACAACACCTCTGCAATTAGTCTGCAAAGCAAAAATAAATGCAAAAAATAATAATAAATGTTGAGGACCAGATTTTCGCAACTGTGCGCACAGAAAGGTAACTGTTTGTATAACCTCAGCACGCATCTGCTGAGATCTCTGATACTTTGTGGTGATGGCACATCTGAATTATTCTTATGAATTGCATGCTTAAGCAATAAATGAGAGCCAAGTCCTAAAGCTACTCATGTCCCAATCCATGAATATGAACTGATTGTATTTTTAATATGAATGTTTGGGTTTCTGAGATCAGGCACTGAGTTTTGATATGCCCTTATCTGAGGAAGTATCTGTGGTGCCTTCTCCCTAAGGTAGCACTCCCAGATCCCACTGTGCCCTGGAGTTTTGTTCCACGGTTCCTTGATTGCATGATCAGAAATGCTCTTTCAGTAATTTCACCTCATTTCTTTTCACTAATGACAGATCTTTTCTCTCTGCAAAACCACCTTCAAATTCTTGATTTCTTTTACTGGGTCACTGTTAGCTCTTCTGTGCTGGAGATTTTTTGCAGATAGGCTTTATGCCAGTCTCCTGCATAAAACTGAATTACATCTTGAGCAGGTATGAACTTGGAACAATTCCTACCTCCCAGGTAAAATAACTCATCGGATGCATAGGCATACTGTGAATCCTGCACAGACTGAAGAGGCTGGGAAGCTGAAAGGACATTTTTCTAACTCGCAGCTGAATTTCTCCTGGTGAAGGATATGTACAACCAACTGCAAGAAAACAAATGATTGTTCTGATTTATTTTCCACTGTAGGAATAATTGGTAACATTGTTCTTCTTGGCAAAGATGAATAGTTGGAACCAGACTATTTCAGAGACAAAATATCCACAGGGAGAGATTTTTGAGGCAGTCATAGGATGCACCCTACAGAGTGTGATTCTCATGACATTAAAGCAGTGCTAATGGCACTGCGATTAACTTCTAATGAAGAAAGAAATGAACCTGATAAACACAGCATAAATGTTCTACGGCAAGGACAATAAAAATGTTAAATTTTAGGCAAGGTCTGGCTCTCTCTGAAGCCAAATCAGATGAGCTTACTGAACTTAGCCATAACAGGCAAAAGAATTTATGACTGTGGAGGACGAAGAAATACTGCCGTGAGTCTGAGTTGCTGAATAACTCTATACCACAGAAGAGATCCCCCAGAGTTTTGCAATAGTAACTGTTGTGCTACTTTGTGGAATTCTCTGACCCTTTGATAATGTTTCCTCCTTTTAACAGCACAATCCGCACTGCTTCTTGAAAGCTTTTAGAATATTTTTCCTTATGCTTTTATCCTAGAGAAGAAGGCAGGCCTGCATTTGGTATTTAGGACAGGGAGCTGGCAATCTGGATTCTTTTCAGCTTTGTCACTAAACCGTGGTATGACTTTGGTCTACTCATTGTAAAGCGCCACGGCTTAGGGAAGCTATGGGGAGTCTCTGTGCCTCGCAGAAAGGATCCTGTGTGTGCCTACTGAAGTGACCGCTTTCCCTAGCCTTGCACTCAGCAGTACCAGCTCCTTCACTGCTTCTTTGCCGCCTGGCAGAAAGTACTCCCACCTGTACCACGCTGAGGTTCATGTTCTCGGGGTACCCACAGTCTGTGATATCCATGGAATTGTAACGCCGGAGCTTTGCTCATTTACCTTATCCCCAACATCAGCTAAGCCTCGTAGTAAAACAGGAGTTTATTTAGTAACAATTGAAATTAGACATTTAGATATTAAACTGGGAGGAAGTAATCAAGTAAAATGAAAATTATTCCAATTCTAGCTGAAATTTTGCAACCAGAGGCTAGTGTTTTAGGCTCTCCTCCCCAGAATCTCAAAGAATGTCCACATGCTCAGGCACTGGGATCCATTAGCCCCAGTCCTGAATATACATCATGCTCCATCCTTCTTGGAGCAACTCTTTGAAGTTCTCCACACTTTTGTTCCCTAGAAATTAAGTTTTATAATATAAATGCATCTCTAATTGGCTTTTACCAAAGCCAGCAGCAATGGATATTTTACCAGTGGTTCCTCTGGGTTTAGACCTAATTGACCAGAAGGTGTGTGACCTCTATAAATACACCTGCTGGCCTTTCCTGGGAGCGAGGTGCCTTATTATTTCTCCTTTCCTCCTATCCAGCCTGCTGGCTACTGCTTCCCACCCACCCTGAGCTGCTCCCTTGGTTTCCTTGTACAGAGTTATTAGTGTTATTCAAACATTGGTTATACACAGATTCTATTAAGCTTATGATCTGTGTTAGTGGTTTCCTATAGAGACCTATACGTGCTACATTGTGCATATAGGTTAGTTATTGATAACAAGTTGCTCAGGGGGGACTCATCTATGAGAACAGGAACTTCTCAGCTTTATGCTCTGACACTGTCACTTAGGCTATAATTTTCAAAACCCTCCAACAATAACATGCTTAATTTTTAATATCTACCTTCAGGTGAGTCACTGAGCACCTCAAGCTTCTGTTAACTTCATTTGGATTTGAGGTGCTGGTCTTGAAATGAGGCCACTGGCATTGGGCACCTCCAACTTCCCCTGACTTGGCTTTTGGGTGCCTGTACACACTAGAAACAAGCTAAACAAAAACATGTTTTTTTTTTTTTTTTTTTTTTTTTTTTTTTTGAAGAGCCTTCAACATTAAAATGGGACTTCCAATTTCTAAAGGCTGACAGGGAATTAGTTTTGAGTCAGTCTTTGTGTGGTCATTTTTACTCTGCAATGAGCGTATTCTTGCACAGAATTACACTAAAAAAAATTGTCAAGAGACATTGTCTTTTGTTTCCATGAGTTTGCAAATATTCCCAAGCAAATGTGATGTAAGCCAGCAAGACCCAGCTTTTATCCTCCCAAATAAAAGACCTTCCTGAACAACATAGACCCTCAGCTAACTTTGAGCTCCGGTGGCTGCCGGAGGGAGCGTGCTGCTGATCTCACGCTGCCAGCAGCCATAAGGCCCAAGCCTTTTGCCATGGCACTGACACGGTGCTGAGACAGCCTCTGCCTGAGCAGGCGTGCATTGCTGTGTGCCCAAAGCAACCAGGAACAGCACTGCTGTAACAGCAGCTAGAAGATTATACAATGTATGTGGCAAAATAATTCCTGTCTCAGTGCACCAGGAGCTCCTCCCCATGTAAACAAACTCTTGGTCACTTATGAAAGTTGGACTTTGCTTCTTAAATTATTTACGTCTTGTAAATTTAAGGTACCCTGAAAAAAATGGAGCAGAAAATAGATATTCAGGTACTTGGCACCATTTTCCAAAATTTCTGTTTGCATTCCCAGCAGCCTAAGCAGATAGATATATTATGAATCTGGCCTTTGATGCTCCAGGCTACTGCAAAAAGTTCAAAGCAGACACACACTGAGGTCACTGTTGCATCTTGCTGCGAGTGTAATGTAGACATCTGGAGCACTGCTAGGCTCTCCCAGGCAATGGCAGCTGGCTGTGCAGCAGTGTCCTTCTGCCCAGGCAGAACAGTGTAGCTCGTGCGAGCTCAGTGCTGCTACAGCCAGGCTACTGCAGCGACGTGGACAAGGGAAGTTATGGCTGCAGCAGGGGGGCTCCATATAGTACTGGCATGGCATCACGTTTTGATGAGACTTTAGTAAAACTAAGTTTCCCAAATTCCTCTGATGAAGAACATTTTATGTGTTCAGTCGGTTTCATTGCCTAATTATGAACAGCAACTAAGACTTTCACACACATAGTTTGTAATTATTCACATTTTGCAAAATTCCCTTGCCTTGACTTCTCTATTACTACTAGTAGTGTAGTAGTAGTAGTAGTAGTACTAGTAAGGCATACTGCACATTTTATTATTTATCCAAGTTCCATAGACCAAGCCACGTCATCAAGCCTCACATCTTCAGCTGACAGCAAAATGGCCCAGACCTGAAGCAGCTGGCTTGATGCTGCTGTGATTGTGGCTCACATGTACCTTGACAGACTCCACAACACCTTAGGAAACTGAATTAAACTGGTAGTACACAGGCATGCAGCACATACCACCGAGGCTGATTCTGCAGATGGTCAGACCATGAGTGAGCTTGCCCACAGGAGCAGTCCGACCCAAGGACTCCCACTGATTGCAACACTGCAGTGAGATTATTTGCATACATGAATTTGTGCGTGTGGATATGTTCTTGTATTTATCAGTCCTGTAGTTCCTAGGTACCATCAACTTCGAGTGACCTTTCTGGGAGTTGGCGGCATTTAGGGCTGCATCGTATCCCGTGCATCTGTCCTAATTCAGCGACTCACTGAACTGCGCCAGTAAGACTCATGCAGATCTGTATGCGATTTACGGAATGGGGAACATGTTGAGTGCCTTTACGCGCCTCTAATCAGCGATTTAATTGTACTTTCAAAACACTGCTTTGAAAACTGCGCTCTCGGTGAAAAATAAAGCCAATGCTAATGTTTTTTTCCTCATGCTATTAGGTTGGGTCAGATTGGGAAACGCGTGTGCAGGCAGGCAGAGGCCGCCAGGCCGGCTGGCTTCGAGGCCTTGTTGGCGAGAGCTCAGCAGGGCCCTGCGCTGGGGCCTGGGCACCAATGTCCCACACAAAGAAAACAGTTCCTCGAGGAGATACCTTGAAGCCAAAGTAACTGAGCAGGGGTTCTGCGTTATGTTATTTCTTTTCTTGTTGGTGTCTGTACACTGCAGCCACGGTGGTGGGCAAACCACAGCATGGCCTGATTGTCTGGGCAGACGGACGGAACAATGCCGGCCCCTTCTTCACGGGCTGCTTCTCCTGGAAAACGCTTTCTGACTCGGCTGTGGGGTTTTGCAACAGTATGGAGTGAATATGTCCAAATGGGAAAGTCTCCAAATGGTGACTGGGACATTAGTACGAAGTATTATTAATAAATGAATTGACTTTGTTTTTATTAGCTAAATAAATAAACCTAGGCTCATATTGTTGGAGTGAAACTAAAACTGGGAGAGACAACATTAAGAACACAACTAGAATAAAAGCTGCCACACAGTAAATCAAAGAAAAAGAAAAGTACATGACTATTAATGTTCTACTATAACATTCCTCACAAGCTCTCTGCAGTGTGGAGAACTGCAAGCCAACATTTTTCAACAGTCCCAAAGAATGCGAAATGTAAATGTTTAGAAGAGTGTTTTTCTTGCCAAGCTGAGAGCAATCATAAACATCAGCTTCTACTAGAAACATTTTAAAAAGATGCACTCCTTGCTGCCAGCTTTGGAGAGCAACACCATTTAAATTAGATTGGAGTGTCCTTGGATTCTTGACACTCCATTGCTACCTTTTATTTGCCAAAAATTGTTGGATCGATGTTATGTTTGAATTTAAAGTATGAACTGCAACTGTATTAAATATGTTGCTTAAATGTTATGTGGATAAGCAGTCAGTTAACCTGCCTTGGATTCATTTTGAGGAAGACACGGGTCAAAAGAAAACGTTGAGGGAAAAGAACCATTGTTTTAATTATTGTACTTATTTTCTGTGCCATTACAAATGTGCATGGTGTGTTCCTGTCAAGTGGCACTCACAGATTTGTTGAGGTGTAGTATTGCCATAGCTAATAATATCCTAAAAGCTAACCATGACTTACTCCTTACTGTAACCACTCTGCCTTTCAGCTGAGAGGTCTGTAAATATCATTAATAAAATTATCCAGTAAACCGCCATTGTAGATCTGTATTAGGTAATACTAAACTGCTGATTCTGACAGCATGTTATTTCTTCACAATAACATCCTCCTATAAATTGTCATCTGATAATCTTAGCCAAAATGTTAAAATACAGGAAAATTGAAACGCTTTGCGAACTAAAGCCAGTTTCAACTGATTGTTTTAGTTATATCACCCTCAGATTCCAAACAAATCAAATTATATAATTTTAGCATTTTCTAAAAAGTAAAACATTTTAGCTTTGGGATTCAAAGTTTCCATTTTAGTTTAGTGCTTAATTATATTTTTGGAAACCCTTAAAGCAAAATTAAATATTTGAATCAAACCATTTCCGTATGAACCAAAACATCTTTTTTGTCAGTGCTGCGAGTGAATCAAATTTAATATGTTTTTAGAAGAAAGAGCCGTCTCTGATCACAACCCAAAGCATCTCCTTATATAATCAGTGCTCATTTTGTTCACCTCCCTTATTTTGCACCATGAGAGCAGATGGACTTGGGTTCACCTGGTCATTTGTGGATCATAGTTATTCATCTTTGCACTTTTCATTTCAATAAAAGACTTTGAAATAATCTAGGAAAAATCTGTTCTTAGAGAAACTTTCCTGGTGTTATGTATAGCATGCCACTTCTTTGGAACAACTTTGTAAATTTGAAAGAGGATTTTCAAAGGCATAGAGAGCAGTTTGGAGCACCAGTCTCAGATAAACAGATTCTTAAAGAAGGATGACAAAGCTAATGCTACTTTGAAACTGTAGTACTGAAATAGTAATGGTGAAATCATGAGATTTCATTTTCAAAAACAGTAATATATTTTTAGTTCTTTTTTTTCTTCCTATTTTAATTTGTATTTTGGGATGATCACATGCTACTTCTACAGGATACTTCTGCAAGTGTGGCTACTGGGACTGTCCAGCTGCTCTGTTCTCCTCCAGTAGTCCCGTCTGAGAACAGCTGAACTTGTGGGGCATATGATGAAAAGCAAGGAGAAAACACCTCGTCATTATAAGCAGATGTTTTGAATGAATGCAGAAGACTGAATTAATTTCCTCTTTTTCTCTCTTTGTTGCTACAGAAACAGTGATCTTTGGAGTTTACAACTGTTACCTATGTCAAAGAAACGGAGACTAAAAATGAGTGTAAGAGCAGAGAATACCTGCAGCCATTGCAGGGTGGAAGGACATGAAAAAGATCCAACAGCAGCAAATAAGAAGATGTGAGCTATGCTATGCTCACAGTGGAATCATTAGGAATTTTGCCATGAGAACAGAACGGAGTTGTTCTTTCAGGTATGAAATGCACTGTAAATTACAAATATTGAGCTCACATTAAGAGGTTAAGACAGGAAGCTGTTTTCTTTCTAGGATGAGCCAAGAAGCTGCAATAGCTGGGTCTCTAAACTTGTGTATTCTAGCCAAACCTTGGCAGAAGTCTTGCTTCCAGCATCCCTTGAGGGTATTTTTACTTCCCAGTAATATATATCATAATTCTCCCATCCCTTCCTTGAGTTCTGGTGTCCTTCTGTCTCTTTTCCATCTGATCAAGAGCCTACACAGTAATCCAAAGTACACTGGAGTCAGTAGATGTCTTTGCACTGTCTTTAATAGGCTCTGAATCAGAACAGAGAGGTCATAGTTAGGTTTGTAATTCGTTTTGCAGATAAATTGGAACATTTTGCCATTGTTTTGATTTGAACCTCAGATAGTCCTAGAAATAGCAGAAATAGCACATACATAAAGCCAGGTTCATGCCAATGGAACAACCAGGAGAGTTTATGTATGCCATCCCAAGAGAAACGGGATCTTGGTGGCGGAACCAGGAAAGCAGTCTCAGAGTCCTCACTTCCCTCCTTGTGCTTTCACCATTTGATCACACAAACTCCCCCAGATTATCATAAAATTGTGCAAAGAGCAACATCCAGTAGAGACCAGCTCTGCCTGGCTCCTATGAGCCTGCCAAGGCTGTTGGGATAGCGAGGGAAGAGACACACAATTCATTTTAAGAAGGTTTTCCTCCCCTATTTTGTCGTTGTTTTTGTGGTGGTTTGTGAAATGCTGGGAAGGGACATTACAATGAACAGAAAATGTTCCAAGGAAACCAGCCTTCTCCATGCCGTTGCCCAACAAGCATCCAGCGTACCAACCGCGGAGCTTAGCATAGGAGTGTATGACACGACACACATGGGGACTGTGATTTCTGCTGGGATAAGGCCTGTCTGAATTCACAGCGCAGAGAAAGGGCAGAGAATTAGAGCCTGTCCCTGCCTGGTCAGGCTCTCCCTCACCTCCAATACAAATGCAGGTGCAAAATTATCAAGACTGTATTTTTTTGCATAATTTAAAGCTGTAAAATGGAAGCTGCCTTTGAGCATTTGGCTCTTCCTCTCTTGCAAGTTAGGGCCAGATGCAAAAGAAGACTTAAGCACCTACAACTCGGTAGGTTCCTCCCTGCTCAGGATAACATTTCTTCCAGTACCAGCAATTTTATGTCTAGACATGCCCAGAACTGCTGTGATCTGAGCAGCTTAGTACATAGTTCCCACCTAAAACCTGTTGGGATCCTGAAAGAAGTAAAGGAGCCTCCATTTTCTCAGGCCAGCCAAATCAAATGGAATGTTCTGAACAAGCCTCATACACACCAGCAGGGCCAGTCCCCTTGTATGGTACAGTCATAACTACTTTCTTTTAAATTTGACCAGAGGGGAGTGGTGATATCTGGCTGAACAGTGCTTTTGACTGACAAACACAAGCAAAGTCAGAGACGTTCTTAGCTATTTTGTGTAAGGGTCCAGGCCTGCCCCGGTCTTGTGGGCATTGTCTAGGAGAATAAACATTCCCTTTGGGAATGAGATTGGAAATCTGAAAGTTTCCACCACAAAGAAGAAAGGAAAACACACACACACACACACACACACACACATGCCCCTTTCAAGGAAAACATAAATGTAGAGAATTAAAAATAATAATAATAACAAAAAAAACCCTGAAGAAACCACAGTTATTTTGCTGGCTAATATCACGAAGACATGATAGTACTTGCAGCTTCCTGCTTGGACCTGGCTTGCTCCAAAGTTATTTTGTGTGTTAATCATGTGGTTTAGATGATGAAGATTAGGTCTGAGTAAGCTGTTTCAGATAAAAGGGGAAAAAGCAGCAACCAAACCTTCACCCAAAACTCCGACCTAAACTTTTCTAAGCTTTGAAAAGAAAAAAAAAAAGTATTCACTTTTCTTTATTATTCTTTTGTTTTGCAATTAAGATTTTATTTAAAGGTACAATTATTCATTAGCTACAGTTATTCATTCAAAGTTTTAAAAGTGCAGAATGTTGTAAGAAGGACTACTGTTATCAGTACAAACACAAAAGTACATTTCTTTCCCTTTTCCTGAACTGAGCTTTCTAATAGCACTTTTTTTTTTTTTTTTTTTTAATTCTTTTTACTGTTTCCAGTATAACCAACAGCATACTGTGTAAGTTTCTACACAGTTTTTTGTTTTCTATGCATCTTGGCCTGGAATGTTCAGTTACAGATTTCCCGATAAAGACTCCAGCTGACAGCTAGCAATTTGGCCAGTATTTCTCAAAAAAATAGGTATATAAAATCACGTTCTAAAACCAAACGGAAGTGTGTAAGGGGTCTGATTCTCAAAAAACAAGAATTGCTTGTTGCTCAGCAATTTTGAAAATTAAACCATGTTCTTTAGTGCTTTACTGTGTAATACTTTTAGATACCTATTTTTAAGTATTTGCCTCAATGGGTGGGATACTTTTGTGTTTGATTTGCACACATTTGGCATGTAGTGTGCAAAGGAAATACATACCTTCTCCATTTATGTGCTGGCTGGGCAACTCTTTGCATATGCGTAACAAGTCCAATATTTGCTTATGCAGACATTATATAAGTACAATTGTAACTGCTGGCCCAATCTTCCATTGCTTTTAAATTATGCAGACTGGGAGCCTGGCACTTCCAGGTGTGCTAGACAGGGTTTTACACACCCTGTGGACTTGTTCTGAGTCCCATGGGCTTGGACACAGCTGTAAGGCGGTGGGGAATCGGGCTCTAGGATATTGTATGAGAACACTTCTATTTAGAAAATCAACCTTCTAGAAAATCAAGTCTCCTGCATTTCAGTCCACTATAAAGCACCAGCGTGCAGCAGAGCTGACTTGAAATGACCCATAATGGACTAGCCATGGGGCAGGGTACCGGTCAGGAGATACCGTAACATCAGGCATTTCACAACAGAGCTGGACCTTGATCCTTCCAAAGTTCAGGCAAATAAATGAGATGCTCAAATTAGGAGTCTAGCTCCTTCACTGCAGTCACTGTCAAGAGCCATATAGCTTTAAAAAGAGATTGAGTTTCTGAGACATTAAGGAAACAGGGATTCTAACAGTTAAGCACGATTAATCCAAGCCTTAGAGCCAAGAACATGCAAAAGTGAAGTGTCACAGAAGGACATAGGACTGTGGCAAGCGCTGTCTGGAGACTGCTATTCAGTCGTTTGATTTTTCTGCACATCTGCAATTACTGATTTCAAGTGGGATTGTTGGAGGGGATCTACTTTTCGTGACAGCTGCTGTTTGTGCAGCGGTTCAAACCCAACTGCAGTCAGGATATATTAAAAATGGAATGAGTAAGCTGCTCTAGAGAGTGACTTCCATCATTATAAACTAAAGAGGCTCGGATTAGCATTTGAACTTTTTGAATGCTTATTCTAATTAAACCACAGAATCTTCTGAGAGCTTCATCCATCACTAATTAAGACATGCAACCATTTATCTGTGGTTCATCCGTGCACTTAGCAGTTTGTGCTTTAGTGGGACTTAGCAGTGCAAAGTGTCTGCGCTGGGCTAAATGCCACTCAGAGGAACACATGGACTAATGAACTCTGCACTTTTATATTAACCGTCTTACCCCTTCCGTACTCGGGAATACTAGTGTGGCTTCAGATGTGGAGCTAAAACAAATAATCCACTTCAAAAATAAACTGCCCTAGGAAGTATCTTTGAGCTTTTTAATGTTGAATTAAATATAAAAATAAAAACACGTGAATGCAAATAACTCTTCCTGCAAAGAATGCAGCACAAACTTCCGAGTGTTTTGGTAGTACCTGAGAGCTGGGATATAAAACTGCCTGTAAACAACAGTGAATCTGTCTGGCAGCTCTGTTTTATTTCTCTCTCTTCTCCATCTCCCCCAGTACAAATTAATAAATATTGATGAGAAAGAGAAGCAATAAGACTTATCTATTAATTTCTCTCCTTTTATTTTCTGGACATGCTTAATTTAAAAGTGTGTTGGGGTTACCTTTAGTCATATATATGGCTGTTTGAGCCTTTTATTAGCCATGATTCATTCTGCATATCAGCACAAGGTGGTGATCATGCTTTCAGTCTGTATCTGTTCCATGATGCTCGGTTATCTGTCTGCCCCTGAGCTATCGGTAGGTATGGATTTGCATGTACACTGTTGTCCTATGACAATAGTATGCCAGGAATGACCGGTCTGGTATTACCTGGTCAGGTGAGGTTCCATTCAAATAATGTACATGCCACCAAAACAATTCAGATCAAAGGTCTGTCTTTCAACAGAATTAAAATGTACGGACTTCTAAAGCAATTTTAGCAGTTGGCTTTACAAATGAACTTATGTCAGCTGCTCTGTATGATGACTGACTAAATTACTTATATATCTAATCTTATCTAGCTATCTGTCTGTCTGTTTTTCAGCATTTCAGTACCCATCACCATATTATCTAGGCGCCACCATAAGATTAAGAAGCTCTGTAGTGACATTCTCAACATGATCTGCTCAGAGGTCATTAGCAGAGCCTTTCATACTGGCAAGGATCGGAGGAGAGCAAGGAAGTGCGCAGCAGAAGGAGAGAAAAAGGAAAAGAGGCGGTAAGCAGTTGGAGCCATTTTAGTTGTGCTCATCCTGTGTGGCTTGCTTAGCTAGTACTGAAATGTAAGAACCTCATGTCAGCTGTCTTTATTTTGATATGAGGACTATAGTACTTGTTGTTACACTGCTGTTACATCAGAAAATTATCTCACACGGCCTCCAGATTGCTGTCCCTGTGCTTTCTTCAGATGCTGTTTACCTGCTTGGTCTTCATGATTTCTGTATATTACTGCCTCAGAGCAGGATACGTCTCTCAAAAATTCCTAGTAGAGAGCAAGCACTGCATCTCAGAGAACCACCTTCTCCAAACTAATATATTAGCTAAGGTTTTATTTTTAGCTTAGCATGTGGATCCTACATACAGCTTGAACTTGGAGAAGGAAAAAAGGTGTTTTTTAATGTCCACAGAGTTACACAGGACCCATGGACTCAGGAGAGATAATTTTGTCCCATGAGACCCAGTCTTGCTTTCACTGAAGTCTCCTGCTGTAGGCTCTCTGATTGCCATGGGCGCACACTGAGGACAGTCTGGGGCACTTGCATTTTGTAAGGGTGACACTGGCTCTACTGTGTGTGTTCACTGATGCAGTTTGTTGCTACCGTTTCAAGAAATACACTGGTAAGTGAAAAAATGGCCAAAGCTCTTTATTTCACCGCTGCAACTAGGAAGCCGGTTCAGTCCTGAGGAGGCCAATAGCAGTATGCTGATACACTCAAAAAAACCCCTCTGGGGGTCCTTTGTACCGCTTTTGGTACAAAAACATGGGGATTTACACTAGGGGATAAATAGGTGGTTCCAAAGCAAGAAGGAAAGAGCCAAAGTTGGAAGCTAACCACAATACGTGGGTGTAAGCGATTACCAAAGGCTTCCAGTAACTCTGCTATCATCAGAGACTGGCTTTATGGGTATGGCCTCAAGAAGTTTTCCTCCACTTAATTAAAGAGGCAGATAAGTATCTAGGTGGAGTGTGCAGATAGGTTCTGAATGAGTTATCCACTAAGGCTGGTTCGCTGCACCTATTGTTAAAGCCAAAATATAATATCAGATTAATGCATTATATTTGCCTATTATAGCACTATGTCATCATTATATGACATGTTATAATTAAAGCCCTGCGTTAGAAACAAAACTATTTGGCTTGGGATAAGTTGCCTTTATGACTTCTGTGGTTATGATTTCCTCCTTTTCTTAACCCCTTAAAACTGCATAATATAGCTATTTGTAACTGTATAAAGAAAGTTTCTAGTTTCAGATTCTAATCTCAGGTAATTCAATGTAAATAAAGTCAAAATCTGGCAGATAGGCTTTTCCTGTGTTTGAGTATTTGCTAATAGAGGGAAATGCCACGCTGCCCGGGTTGAAGGAGTCACAAAGATGGGCATTAGATTAAATACGCGCACACACAACTCGCCATCTAGCCCTCGTAGTCTGTCCACATCAGTTCCTGATTATGTACAATTCCCCATTACTTTTTAGGAGAAGAAGCCACTCAGCATGCTTTTACTCTTCTTTTTCCTTCCTGGAACTACAGGAGGTAGAAATTGGTTATTAGACTGGTTTCTGGACCTAGCTCTCAGGAAACCATGCTCACGAATGCAAATCTGCAGAATGGGTGTGTGATTGCATGCCTAACTCAGAGATACGATTTAAGATTACAGTTTGGGTAACTGACTATGCTAATGTGTTTAATTAGTGATTTGCATATGCAAGCTTTTAAATTTCAGTAGTTGGTGATTCATGCATTTAAGTGCCAACCTTAGTCTTGCTGTCAGGTTTAGGTAGACAGTGTGCCAGCAGTACCCCCTATCTCCCACATCAAGTGCACAGGGCAAGTATTGTCACCACTCAAAAGGTAATTTCCTGAAAATAGTCAGGCCTAGTCTATTTGAGAAGCAAACGTGCTGTGGGGTTATGAATTTTCCTGCTGTTGTTTGGTAGCAGTTTTTATTATTTAATATTTTGCAATACCCTTATATAAATCTAATTGATGTCTTTTATATTAGTAACCAAACTTTGCATTTGTTTAGTTTGGAGATGACCACCTTAATAAAGGTTAATTATGAGAAGACGGTTGCCAATAGCTAGGGGTGATATCCCACTGTCTTAGTCAATCGGTGAGAGTTTATTCTGTTGCTGCAACGCTGTTAACTCAATAGTTTGCTTCCTAATTCGTGGGTGACCTTTCGCCTAGACTTGGACAGAGCTGGGTTTGGCCTTGGTAACTTGCTTGTGCAGTTTTAGGCTTTGAGCACGCCAAGCACTATTTTGTTATTTCTGTTTCACATACATCTTGGAAATGCATGTTCGCTTCACGCAGGAAGGCCCCAGGTATAAATGCCAGATTTCTCAGGTCATCAGTCTGGGATATACATGGAATTTGGATTTATAAAGCTTGCTGGAGACACATTTTTAGCATTTCATCTAAAATAAGAACATTCCTAAAGCGAAAAGTAAATAATGTAAAAATAATAATATGCAACAAGGTGATTTTTTTTTGCACAGAAAAGTTATTTCATCAGCTTTTGCTGTTGGACCCGGCTCAAGATGGGCCTGTCTTCCCTGCACAGCTGCTTGCTCACACGGGTAAGTCACTAAACTTGATCCCACTGTGACTGCTCCTGTTTGCACGGAAAGGAAGCTCTGAAGGGATGACTCAGAGGGCAAAACGGGATGGAATGGGCCACACATGGGCATTCCAAAGGAGTGTGTTCTCCTCAGTGCTGATTAATTTTCTGCTCTGCAAAATACTTAACAATACAAAACACTGGTAATTTCTTCATTCTTTAAACATTTCCATCAGTCTCTTAAAGGTGCTTTTATGAAGTCCATTCTGTCCTTTTCCATGTTGATTGATGAGTCAGACCTAATTACATCGACAATTTATTATCATGACATGTTGTCCCTGAGTAGCATGTTATTACATACTTAGTAAAACTGCAGCCATACCCACCAATATCAGGAATTACATACTGTCAAGGGGAAGGGAGTTTGAAAGGAAAATGCTGAGGAGTCAGAGAAATTCTGTGAACACAGAGCTCGGGTTCCAGGAGAGGAAAAGGAAGATAGTACCCAACTTTAGGATCATTTCAAATACCTTAAAAAGCATGAGGCATGATGAAAATATGGCCCCTGCAGAGGATTTCATCATGAGGGATAGGCTTCTGTACTCTACGAGTCAGAAAAATTACTTTCTAATAGCATCTGCCTATTTTACATACATAATGAGCCAAATTCGGTGTGGTCATGCTGCTGCCTGGAGAGTGTTTGGAGTGAGGGACAATTGTGCTTCCAGTCATTTTCACCAGAAGACTGTCCTAAAGAGTGTACACTACAAAAATAACTGAAGGCTTTCCCTGGTGAACTCATTTTCATTTTTAGCATTTAATACAGACTAAGTAATTGATACGTGGCGTTATTGATGTCTCTTATCTCGTATTTCACACTTCTTTAAACAAATAACACCTGAAACACCCACCTCTATTCTCTCACATCCAGGAAGTGTCTTTCTTTCTGCGGAATAAAGAAGTGAAGCATTGAAGGGTGAGGTAGCTTGTCCAAAAAAGCAAGTTTGAAACAATGCCAGAGACAGGACTATACTTTCTTTTTTCCAGACTCAGTAGGCCATCATTCCTGCCTAGTTATATGGGGCAGAGCAGCGGAGGCTGAAAAGCAGCTACCTGGGTATAACATGAAGCACAGGACCAGTGCAGCGTGCCCCTGTACCACACCAGGGTCCCCCAGCTTGCTTGGCTGTGTAGTGAGACCAAAACCCTCCGGAGATCCCAAGCTAATGCTCAGTCCCTGCGGGGAGGCTGGACGAGGACTCAAATTAGCTCAGAGTGTAAGTTCTGTGAAGTGCTTATTTGGAGCTCACTTTTACCCCTTTCCTCCCCTCAAGACATTGCGTCAACTCTCAGAGGGAAGAACCTCACACTGCATTTATAATGCTGATAGCAATGGGCTTTTCTGTCCTAAATTTGTGCATAAGTGATTTGGTTACAAACAACTGTGGATGTTGACGAGCTGTGGATGCAGGAGGCAGAGTCAGTCAGAGTTACCAGGACATGAGAGTAAAAGGCAGCATTCCTCCCAGGCGAGTTTTATGCAGTATTAAATGTATTTGACGTGGATAATTAATTTTGCCATTTGTCCACTTCCTACCCAAGTGCCAATGAGAAACCCTTCTCAGCATAAAGCCTGTTTTGAAGCAAGGGATGCAACGGCCTGAAACGCTGGTGTCTGAAATCCTTGTTTTACACCAGCAGAGCCTAAGTGCTAAATGGTGAGAATAAGGAAGGAATATGGGGCTGCTGGGAGGTGGTCCTCACCCTCCTCTTCTCTGACTACACATGAGGATGAAGCCAGCTTCTGCCACAGATCCACAGGCAGGAGCACTTCCTGCGAAGATAACTTTTCCTTGAGGAAGAAAACCAACCCTATAATTTCTGGACATTGGAGTAAGCAAAATAACCCTCCAAATGGGAGCAGCCTGCAAAGAACAGAACAGTGTTTGCCTCAGTGTGCAGAAACCAGGAATTAATAAGCCCAAGAGGTCTATATTGCCATCTTCCTTATAGGAATCTGTTGATCAGGAGATTAGGAAGGCACTACCCTGAGAGCGCAGCTACTACCTTGATTAGCAGTTTCACAGTCTCGTAAAAGGCACCTCGTTTTGCTCTCCCATGTAGGTGGAGCTTTGTTGGCAGGTGGAGCATAGGAAAGGATTGCCAGTATTTTTTTTCCCACCTCTAATCCTGCACTGAATGCCTAAGAGGAGCTATTGCAGAGGAGGGGTGCTGCCGAGGGCTGCCAGCTGCGTCCCCCTGCTCCGTGGGCTCCCTGAGATGCAGTCGCTGCTGGAGGAGGGGACACAGACACGTTACGGGGTGTTTGTCCCTGAGCTGCCCTGTGCTGGAGAATGCTGCCCTGCTCCTGCCTGTCTCGGGATGGCTGGGTACCAACCTGCTGCTGCCCTCTGCTACCCCTGGTTAAAGCAGGATTTTGCCTTTTTTTTTTCTCTCTCTTTTTTTTTTTTTTTTTAAGAGAAACCTTGTAGTTTTACCTGTCACAGTAAACTGACTCTAATGCCAGTAAAGCACGCCTAATTGGCAGGATTTAGAGACTGATCATTTCAATTTATGCCCAGAACAGGTAGGGCAGCAAAGAAAGCCTCTCCCACCCAACCCCACCCCTTCTCACCAAAGTGCCTCAACCCTGCCCTGAAGGGACCACCTGGAGGGCTGAGAAGGGAGTTCCCTCCCTGCGCGCAATAAAAAGGCACAGTCCTACAGTAAATACCAGGGTAAGCTTATGGCTGTTTAATAGTTAGTGTACCTCTGGTAATAAAGCTCTGGCAGGGCTCGTGCAGAAGAGCACCTGCTAGTGAATTAATGCAAAAGCAGGAGCCATTGGATAAGTCTTTGCCTTCAAAAACTTGGCAAAACCCAGCAGAGGAGAATTTTCACTTCATGTTACCGTGAGGTCAGTGAGAAAATAGTTCAGTGCCCCTAGTGTGTCTGTTGGAAACAGTTCCCATCACTGCCACAGCCTGCAATAGCCTTCCCAGAACCAGGCGCTGGTTGGTCTCACTTCCTTCTTTTAAAGCCTCTTTGCCCCATGGAGATCTGCCTTTTAGTCCTTTTTGCCAAACCCTTTCTAATCTGCCAGCCTCACTTGTGAACTGTATCCCCTGCAACCAGGCACAGGATTGTATTGCAACAGGTTTGTTTGCATCATGCTCACCCATTCCAGGTGCCTCATCCTCCGCAAGCCAAAATCCACAGGAGCTAATTCTGGAGAAAGGCACAGCTGACCCATATTTGGTACAGAAAGAGGAAGAGAAGTACCAAGGAGTAGTGGTTTTCCCCTGTAAAGTGGGAGTATCTGTTCATCTAAATAAAATGCTATGAAAAGAAAAAACAAACAGCAAAGCCCAGTGCAACCACCGTGTCGCTCTGAGCCTTCAGCAGACCCGTCTTATGCAATTGCAGAACTAAAATAAAAATAACATTTTCCAGTAGCCATTAGTGGCACTCAGATTGCCCAATGCAGGAATCATTGCTTTTCTCAGCGTCTGCTTTATCAGTTGCCTTCCAGCCCGTAGAAGTCCCTGGTTCTTGGCAGCGGCTCCTGCTGATGTGGAGTGGGTTGTTGCCTAAGAGTGCTTTGATCACCAGCCAGGTACTAACACCATGCGTTGGAGCAGTGGCTTGCCAGCCCCGGCCAGCAGACACACTGAATGGGCTCCTTCAGCACAGGAGGAGGAAACCAGGATTCATTTTGGCCCATCTGGGTGCATCTCATGCAGCATCTTTTGAACACCCAGAGTTTCTGCCATATTTTCTGTGCCAGCGGCACAGCTGCATCACAGCAGTGATCCAGAGGCCAGGTAGCTATCCATGCCTGGGACTGGAATGGTGTGTTTCAGCAGAGCACTTAGCACATCCAGAACTTGCAAGCTGGTGTTCAGCTTTGTTTTGCTTCTGCTCAAGTGCTTTGTTACACTGGGACCCACTGGTAGCTGTTAGAGCACAGGCAGTGTCCCACTAGTCAGATTTTCCTTCTGTCCTGAGGAGTACAAAAATGCTGAAGCCACCATCATCACCTTTTGTATGGGAGGGGACAGCCAGATCAGACCATGTGCCTGGGTAGCTCTGTAGAAAATTTCCTAGGGCATGTGGTGCAAAACAGAGGATGGCACAAAAATCTTCCCAGAGACACAGTGATCTCAGATCCATGTATATACAGATCCATGTAAATGCATCCATGTAAATACCGATCTGTGCATTTATCATTACTCATGGGAGTAATAACAGTTCCACTGAAATCACTGCAGCCACATGTATAAAATGAAGCACATATGTAAGATCAGGATCTAAATATATAATAGGCAAATATACCTCCAGCTATGGCAACTGCACGTTAGAGATGCACATATGTGCACACAGTTCCTAGTACATTTAGGGGCTAACGATCTAAAGATATATGATAAACTGGTGAGAGGACCAGGACCAGAAACTGTGTCCTTCCATTCTCATACTTTCGCTAAAGCTCGGTATTTATGCCTTGCTGCTTCATTTCTGTCAGAGTTCTGCACTCATTAGCTCTGCAGCTATATAATTTGCTTTGAAAGTGTTTAAGGACACTGCGAACCCCATAGCTAAAGTCCTGCATGAAGGCCTTCTGCCTCCCCTCCTCGTCCTTCAGATCTGGGGACTCAACGCAGCAGTCGGAGCTGTTCTTAACTTGGAGCAGAACAATGTTTTCTGCCACCATGAGTGGGCATCAGGAACACATCAGCGAAACCACAGTGCTGCTTGGAAGTTATCTGTCTTCATTGAGCTGGTGTAAAAGCCAGCTTGCATGCAGAAGTTAGGCATAAGTGGCTATGGTCCAGCTTACATTCCTGTAAGCAATCAAACTCCTTGATGATTACTCCTTTTTTTTTTTTTTTTTTTTTTTTTTTTTTTTTTTTTTTTTGTGTAATTCTACTCATCTCATTGTGTCAAGTTATCCCACAGATTTTGTTCTGCTTCTTGTACGTTTAAACATTAGACACACTTAAGTATCTCGATGAATTACATTCTAGGTTCCCTTTCTGTCCTTTTGTATTTCAGAAAACAATAGAGGCAGAATCCGTGTCCTCCCTGTTCCCTGGAAGACACCTAGACTCGGAGAAATGTGGCGAATCGCAGTCAGAAACATCCACCCCCGAGTTATTGTCTAGATGACAGAGGCTGGGGAAATTAGCAAAACAATGTTTCTGCTAGCTAGCCACCAGTGCTCTCTCCTTCTGCTTCTCAAACCGGCTCCAGGCACTTTCTCTTGTTCTTGTGATTCCCTTCCTGAATTACTTCAGCCAAGTAATTGTTTCATCATGTTGCACAGAAATATTTTCCCATCGTGTCACCGTGACATTCATTTCTAAAAGCAAAGCCTCTCTGCTCACTTACACAAAATATAAATCAAGCTCACAAAACTTTTGTGGACCTGGATCACAGGTGAGCTAATGTAGGAGGGGAACGCAGTCAGTGGATGAGGCATTAGAGGGATTTTTGCATTGTTTGAAGGAGACTGATTCCTGTTACTGTAATTTCTAGACAACATCAATGAGCTACCTACCACAGGCTTAATGAAGTGCTGTTGCAATGGACTAGCAAACGCAAGGTATTTATAGAAAACAAACCAGCTGTTGCACTTCTTTTATGTGGGGATAGGGACCATAAGCTTTCGTAGCCTCTATCAAAAACTCAGCTCCTTACTCTGCCTGGCATGCTGTTCAAGCCCATCAAAACGAGGTCTGCTGACAAAGCCAGCACTTCTGTTGTGTGCTGTAGGGAGGGAATGCGTGAGTTCTGAGATGATTTATTATTCTGCAAATTTTATGAAATTGTGAGCCCTAACTAAAGCCTCTGATTTAAGTACCCTGGACTCTGAGAAAGTGCTTTGATAGCTACATAATGTGTGATACAGAGGCAGGAGCAGATGGGACAGGGAAAGGCAAAAAAATTATGTAGATCAAAGCCTTCCTTAGACTGTAATTAGCTAGAAAATATTATTGGAATTAAATACCCCAAATTTGTGGTGGCTTCAAAACAAATGAGGGTTAAATTTGGCTCTGCTCTGTGAAAACTGTGACAACCAGTCAGAAGGTTTGGAACCAAATGTGTCCCTCTGGTAAACACAAATCAGTTAGTTTCAGCAACTATTAACCCATTTATCCGAGTTGGGAATTCCAGCCCTATTGTTTTTCACACCCATCCAGATCTAACCACCAACATTTGTAGGAGGGGTAGAAAGCCCTTTATTCAAAACAGAACAGTCAAACAATTTAGCAGGTACGAAAACAATCACAAAGGGATTTTAGTTCCTGGTAGATAGAACTACCCAAATCAGAATCGGAGCTGTGCTGAATTTGAGAGCTCTTCTTTACTGAGGCTCAGGACTCAAATCCCACAGCGGTTGTGCTCCCGGCTGCTGAGCTGCAGGGTCTGGTATCACTGCAAAGAGAAACTGTCTTGGGATTTCACGTAGTTTTGCATCAGGCTTACACTGCATCATTCATCTCACATGGTCCTGATGTCAGTGCGCGGCTATTTCCAGGTGCTTACATATTCCGCATGGTTTGGGCTGCTCAGCTGCCCAGGCTGCGTCAAAGCAGGCCTCAATTCACATGATAGAATCAGAAACCTCCGAAAATCATGGGATATTACCCAAGTTTACAACTTGTACAAAGTTTAGCTTTCTGCTGAAAGGATTGAACTTTCAGAATATGTTTTGGGTCCCAGCAAATAGTTAAGTAGAACTCCATTCTTTTAATCATTTCACTAGTCTGTTCAGGGTGCATCGCCCAAAAGAAGAGCCAATTCCCTCATGTATTTAATGTATAGATAGTGCCACTTGGTTCTACTTTTACTTTACTGAGTAGTTAAAAACAGAACAGAATTGTTTCCGTGGGAGTAGTTCATTATATGCCTAGTTTCGTTTAGATTTCTTGATTATACTACGATCCTTGCAACATACATGCATAGGTTTACATTTTTCTTAACACTTCACATTAACATATGAGTTTTGCCCTAAAATTCTGACTACTAAGCATGTGCACAGAGATAAACACGCAAAAAAAAAAAAAAAAAAAAAAGGCTAACCTGCAGGAGAGCTTTTTTTTTTTTTTTTTTTTTTTTCCCTTAGTTCTTAGTAGGAAAAAGAGAAGTGGATTCATCATTACCCCATCCACCACATGATCATCTCTAACCAGAACAAACCGAATGCAAAACCCTGCTGGTCTAGTTCGGTGGTGGTTTAGTTTGTGTTGCTCGGAATAACAGGAAAATGCAAGACAATACTTATTGTATCTTAAGTGATACCATTATGAATGACAAAAGAAGATGTGTAATTTGGCCTCATATACATTTTTGTCTTTATTAAAGCAGATACTAAGTTGCATTGACTTTTATTCTTGTCACAGCTAAGGAAACATTGCTTGAAAACTACCTAGTACGAGAGTAACTTCATATTTTCATACACATCCACATTAATAACAGTTGGTCTAGTGAGGAAATTGTAAAGGTAAACACAAATCCACGAAGATTTTTTTCAGGTTGTAATTTTGATAGAAGAAGGCTATGGCAAGAATGAGGAAAAAAATAAAATGTGATCGAGTCTCCCAGCCCAGTAACCCGTTGGTGCAATTTGGGTGATTGTATTGGATAGAAGATAAACAATTAGTATAGAAAGAAGTGTAAATTTTCCTGCATCTTCCAAGAGTCAATAAGGGAAGGCAGCGGGCAAAGTGTCAGCGCAACACCACACAATGCCAGAGCTGTATGGGGCTATACATGCTTTGGACAGATAAGCAGAGGCTAGCAATTGCTATTAATAGACGGAAAACCCGCTAACAAAATAATACTTATGTTTTTAAAATATTTTGGCTTAAAATTATACATATGATTCCTTTTGCAGAACTAAGCACAACTGAATTTGAACGTTAGCAAATGATGAAATGGTGCTAGGTGCTTCGGACGCCAGTGCTAGGGATGTGGTCTTACAGACTTATTTCTAAATAGGAAGAAACTCTGTTATTTTGGTAGTAACAAGAAAGATCTGTACAAATCAGCCGGTGTAGCATTCAATTTGAAAGGGGAAAAACAACCCCGAACCAAATGACGTTTATAAACTTCCATAAAATTCAAAACAGACTCATGGCATAAAGGCCATAACTCCTCGGCGTGGTTTACCTGCAGGTAGCCTGCAAAGTCCTACCGCAAATTGCCCTGAGTCACTTTAGGAAGAGAAGCTAAAGAAACCTTGTGAGAAGACAACTGAGATGCACCACGTACTGCTTTCAGTCAACCAAATCTTGCTTGTAATGGGAAGCTATATCAATATTTGGAGCCGAGCCCCTGTTCAGACAGGGATTTTCCAATGTCCCCACCCCCACCCCTGTAATTAGAAAAAATATTTGGACTCTTTTGTCTGCTTTAGTACTAGAATTAGTGCTCAGATTCATTTCCAAGCTACTTTTTCCCAAACTGTTTCCAAACTTTTTTTTTTTTTTTCTAGGAAATGTTTTAATTCCAGGGGCTTTTTCATATGCTTGTTTATAAAGTAGGGTATTTCATGACCTCTATGCATTTAATCATGCTAGAAAGCTCCTAAAATGTAAGTTCTGTAGCTGACAGAAGATTAAGAAGGAGTCAGGAATTCTCTGACTCTTCCAGGTTCCTTCTGAGACTAGTGTAAAATCAATGCATTTGTGCTCTCGATTTTCCTCTCTGTAACTGCGTCCTTTTGACAAAAACTCATCACTGCACAGGTTTCTTCCTGAATGAGAGATCTTTAATCCAAATGAAGAGATACATGGCAATACAGCAGGAATTTAAACATTCTTTAAATTGCAGCAGCGCTGCCCTGACTCTCCTGGAGCAGGCAAAGTTTAAGGACGGGGATTAGCTCATTCGTGCCTGACAGAGCTCTATCTCCAAAACTGGACTATTATTTAAACAAATATAAATACCTTTAGTACATCTTATCTTTCAATCTACCCTGCCTCCCAGCCCTCATAAACTGAACTTTTGTTGGAAGCTTTGTCATTTATAAAGAAAGAAAGAAATGTATCTGAGGACATCTTCAGTCCTGCAGCAATTCTGCCCTCAGCAGCACTCAGCTCCGACTGGGAACGCAGCTTGTGAGTTTGGGTAACATTACATGGCCTACAGCACAACAAGAAAATAGGATCTAACGATGTGGATAAGTTTCGTAACTAGAAGAATAGTAGAATAAACAGCCACAGGAGGCTGGAGAAATCAGCGTCACGAGGGACAGTCAAGACAAGATCTAACGTTTATCCTGCCTGCAAGAACTTGAGTCAAGCCGGTGCAGGAGCTAGCTCACCCGAGAAAATCTATTCTTAGGGTCTCATAAAACCAGCTGAACTGTGCTGTACAAATTAAAACAGCAGAAATCTGTAACAGGTCTAACACTTCGTGCTTACAGTGCCCAGCTCCTAGCAGGAGCTGCGGAGGCACTGGGGGAGCAGGGGACGCACAACAAATTTCAGGAAGAGCGCCGGGAGTTTGCCCCGCCAGAGGAAGATACGATCTTAAGTGTCAAAAATGCACAACAGTTCTTTCAGTAGAAAACATGCTTTGCTTTGAGAAACATTAGAAATAAACAACAAATTCAATATTTGTCCTGAAATCTGCTGCTTTTTGCATTGGAATGTATAGCAGCCAATTCCAATGCATTGGCTCGATCCAGAAAAGCCCTTCTGTATTCAGCTGTCCAACAGCACAGACAGTTAAGAAGTTTCTGTTCGGAGGCACTCGACTTAAAAACTTAGTGCTTAAATTTGGCCTGACAGGAAAATGGAAAATGCTGAGTAAGAGCTGATCATTTTCTCAACTCCCTGCGCGTAACCAGCTCGGGACTGTTAGCTGCTCGCAGAGCTGCATACGGCAGCGAGCAGCGGGGGCTCAGGAGCCGTGCTGAGCCTGGCTCCTTCCATCAGAGGCAGAGCCCCAGCTCCCCTGGGAACAGAGGTGTAGCCCAGCACCAGCATCCTCCTTCTCTGCCCCCCAGCTTATCTGCCACTGTCACCAAGCACAGAAGCACAGAAACAAACACCTCTCAACAGAGAAACTCCATCTACAGGTTTTTCGGAAAATGCCTCAAGAGAAAGGATAAGGGAGCTGTTCGTGTGCCTCTCACCTGGCCGGCTGCAGGAGAGCTTCCTGAGCAGTGACCGAGTTACCAGCATCCAACAGACATGCTACTTTCTGATGTTTGTTCCTGTAAACTACAAACATAAGAAAGGCTGAATCATAGCTTAGAGAACAGAAACTCCTTAAGGAAAAAATAAATAAATTAATTAAAGCTTCCTCCCTTACTTTTTCTTCCTCCCTCCCACTTCAGAGTCGGAGTTACTTTGCCAAGGACCGGCCCCGGTTTGGACAGCACACCTCGCTCTACACGTTGGGAACAGCAAGAAGTGCAAAACCCGAAAACGCCAAACAACCACCTCCTCCCCACACAATACCCAAGCGGCAGCTAAAGCAAGTGATTAGAGGAAATAAAATGAGGCAACGAGAACTGGCTGAAGCTTCCAGCCCTGCTCTTTGCTGGCTTTCTCTTGGGGTTTTTGTTTTTGTTTTTCTCTGAGTCACAGAGAAAGTGAAAAGACCAACAGAAATCCTGCTCCCTGATCACAGCACCGAGCCAGATGCAGCTAGAGTTTCAGCGCTGCCTTTAAGCTAGCTTCAAACGTGCCTTCCAAATAAAACAAGCTACTTTTTTTAACCTAGTCATAAAGTTTATTAAAATTGTTCATTAATGCTTCAAACGTAGCAAGAATGCATAGATCCCAAAATATACATATGTATTTTCTTATAGAAATAGATTATTCTTTATAATAAAAAAAAAAAACAAACGTAGGAACATCTTTAACAGATTACTCAATCCATGACTGACAGTTACACGAGATTGCATCATGTACGCAGCATTCCCAGCCATGCTTCAAGGATTGCATCACTTCGCCCTGCTCTCCTCTCGCTGTGTTAAATACCCCCAGCGCCCAGCAGCCCGCAGAGCCCCGCGGCCGCCGGCCCCCGACCCCCGACCCCCGGCGCGAACCCCGCGCCCAGGCGGCCTCGCCGGGCCCCTCCGCCGACGCGTAAATAAAGAGCAAACCGAGCAGAAAACCCCGCCGAGCCCGGGGGGAGCCCCGGGGGCACGCTGCGGGCCCCCAGCCCCGGGCTCCCCCGGCATATGGGGGGGGGGGGCGCAGCGGGGAGCCGGCCACCGGCGCTCCCCTCCGGCCGGCCCCGGGGAAAGGGGGTCAGCAGCGCGGCGAGGAGGCGAGCAGGGGCTCGGGCAGCTGTTTGAACAAGTTCCTGAGGGTGCTGAGCTCCCGGGAGAGCTGCTCCACCTTCTTCTGCAGCCGCTCGTTCTCGGCCGTCAGTTCCAAGACTTTGTGCTGCGTCTCCAGGTTGCGCATTTTGGCTTTGTCGCGGCTCTTGCGCACCGCGATGTTGTTCCTCTCCCGGCGCAGCTTGTACTCGTCGCTGTGCTTGTCCACGCACTTCTTGGGCTTGTTCTTGCCCGCGGGGGGGGCCGAGTAGCCCCCGCCGGCCGCGGCCGACTTGGAGGACTCGGAGGGGTTGGGGGTGCCGGGGGGGCTGGAGGAGGACGAGGTGGACAGGTTCCCGCTGCTGCCGCTCGGCACCGACTGGTAGCCCAGGTAGGAGCGCACGGTGCTGCCGTAGGGCGAGGACATGCCCCCCGGTCCCGGCCCGGCCCCCCCTTCTTCCTTACGGGGCCCTTTGCAAGAGTCCAGGGTCTCGAAGACCGGCTCGGCTTTGGTCTCCACGATCTGGGGCGGGAAGCAGCCCGGCAGCCCCCCCGGCTTGTGGCTCTGGCTGCCGCACGGGTGGCCGTGCCGGCCGAGGCTGATGTAGGTGTAGTCGGGCTTCTTGCCGCCGCTGCCTTTATAGTCCTCGGCGAAGAGATCGGAAAGGAAATCTTGGCCGCCGCCGCTGCTGCACGGAGGCTCAAAGTTGCCCCCTGCTGCTGCTGCGGGAGGAGGCGGCTGCGCCGGCTGCTGGGATGCTAAGGGGTCCAGGTAGGGGCTGAAGTCGATGGCTCGCTCGTGGTCCCCTACGGTCAGCTCGGTCATGGAGCGGCCCCCGGCCGCCCGCGGGTGCAGCTTGTTGAGAGCAGCCAGACAGTCCGCCTCGTAATAGAAATTCGCCACTTCCATGGATTTAAAGGCGGGCGGCTGGATGGGGAGGCATGCTGCGTCCCAGGCCACCAGGCGTTGCATGAAAGCAAAGGGGGATGCGGGGAGGAGAAGACGGCGCAGGGGGCCCCCCCGGCAGAGGATCGAGCTGCCGCCGTCGGGGTGGGGGGCTCCGGACCCTGCCTCGGGCTCCGGCGCTGGGCACCGCGGCTGCTGCGCTGCCCCCCCCGGCGCCGGCTCAGTCCCTGCGGCTCGGCGGGGCTCTGCCGCTCCGGGTGCTGCGGCTGGAGCTGGCGCTTCTCCTGCGGACCATCTGGTTGCGGGGCCCGCGTCCTAAAAGCCTCTGCCTTAGGAAAGTTCCTCCGCTCGGTTATTTATAGGGGCGGCCGATCCCATAGCAACAGGCGCGTCACCGCCTGGCCGCCTGCCACGCCGAGCTGCCGCCGGCCCCGGCCCGCGGGTGCGGAGCGGGTGCGGAGCGGCTGCGGGGGCCGGCACCGCCGCCGGGACCGCCCGGGACGGGGCTGGGACCGCAGGTGCCCCCCGCTCCCTGCCCGGCCCCGGGGAGGGGGCAGCGATGAGCCCCGGGGGGGTGCGGAGCAGCCCCGCACCCTGCGAGGTGCGCGCGTTTGGGGACGCAGGGGTGCAGCGCTCCCCGCCCCGCCGGGCTCGGTTTGCCCCCGGGGAAATGCAGGCAGCGAGGGGTTATTCAGCTGGCTGGTTTGGCTTTTTCCAAGCGCTTTTGGCAAGGCGGGGGAGCGCTGCGAACGGAGGGCAGAGCGCGGTGCTCGCCGTGCGGTGCTCGGGGGAGGAACAGCCGGCGGCAGCTCCGCGGGCAGGGGAGCGCAGCGGCGTTGTCCAGGGGCCGGCAGGGAGCGGGGAGAAGCGGCTCCGGGCTCCCTGCTCGCCGCTGGAGCAGTCACAGCAAAGCCACAGCTCCCCTCCCCAGCCCTTCGTGCCGGGATGGTGGCCTTAAAGTTTGTCTCGGCGTATTTACTTTGCACGATGTGGTGCAACTGTCAGGGTACACAAGCGATAGGGGATCTGTGCCCTGGACCCAAAGGGGACCCAGGCGGTTCTGAAGCAGGCCGGTACGTGCGCGGCAACATGGGAGCCCAGAGCCTGCAGAATGGCAGGGTAAGTTTGGGAAGGAAGACTGAATCTTGATGTCCGTTTTAATTAAAGACACCCACCTTGGGAATCAAACTTATATTTTCACTCTCTTACTCCCACATTTACCTGTCTACAAGCCGGTGATTCATCGCCAGAATAAAGGACATTAATTTAAAACAAAACATATAATTAAAGGAAGTAGGAGTGTCCTTCGCCTCAGTAAAGAAGACCTAGCACTGCAGGGAAAATGACACTGCCTCTTAGAATAATGTGAAGCAATCCTGCGGTGTGGGAAATATTGTAACGTTAAGCCAGAGGAACAGGTATTGCATTATACGATTCAAACAGTCAACTGTTCATAATGTTCAAACCTCAGAACTTTGAAAAGAGGAAGAATTCAGAAATCAGTCAGTGGACCATCGCACTTTTTCTTTCTTGCGTTTTTTTTTTTTTAGTTTTCTTTGCCTTTTCTTCTCGTGTTCTAAAGGGATTTTTCTTTCCATAACAAAAGTACCCTAACTGGTTTTCAGGCTTCAAATATTTCTAGTTCCATCTTTATCTACCAAGTTAATCTTTGGTGAATGCACCAGAGATTAAATTGGAGCTGGGCCTGGCCAGAGATCTGGGTCTGGAGGTTGTAGCTGGAGCCCATACCTTCCTAAATACAAACATCTGTATTGGGTGCAAATACTGGCAAGTCGCAGGGAGCCGGGGCTTGTTCTCCTGGCTGTTTACCCTCTCGTTCTGTGTCTTTATCCTGCCTTCTGATCTGGCAGTTACATCCAGCGGCTGCCCTAACTGGCCTTTGCAACTGAACCCTTGAAAATCAGTCTCATGCGCTTCCTACCTCCAAAACAGCTCGGGAACCCACAAGCAGAAGGTCTCCTGCTGAAACGCCTGTTTGGTTTTTCCTGGCATTACCCCGCCGGGTTGCCATGGCCATTGGCTAAAATTGAATGCTAAAACCAATCGATAAGTTTGGTGGGCATTTTTTCAAGACACTCGTGGAGATCTGAGTTTGCCCTCTCCGAATTTCTGCCCTGTTCCCTGCAGCTCAGCGGCAGAAAGCTGTACTCCCGCCCAGGCTGATCTTCCCTAACAAAATAAAACGTCTGTGCAACTGTCATGTGAAATAGATTATATCAGGGATGGTGTGGCCCACACCTCCTTTTCCAGGCCAGTGCTGAGTAATCCCGTAGTCACTGAGATCACACGTCAGCCGGAGTGGTAATTGAGGTTGGATGCCCAGCTTGTCCCCTCCTTTCCTTCTCCCCCCTCACCTCCCTGCTGCACCGAGATCTCTTTAAACTTCCTCCAGCTCACCTCAAATCCCAACATCCACTCTCACGGAGCCAACGTCCATTCTCAGCTTCTCATGGGAACCTTGTTGGCGGGACTAACCACTCATCCAAAACCCTAACGTTCGGCAAGCAGGTTTTGAGCTAACTCCGGTCTCTTTTAAATTGTTTCTGCACTTGTCATAACAAATGCATGGCCAGAAATGGGGTTTTTGAAATGGGAACAGGTGTAGGGCGAAGCTCGCACCGCAGAGGGTTGGGTGGAGGTCTTGGCACACCGAGCTCCGTCCCTGCAAGTGCCACGGCTTGGCCTGGCCAGGTGTGAGGAGGCTGCTAATGGTCCTAGAAAGTCTTCTCCGCACAGAGGTGCCTGGATAGGAAGAGAGATGCAGACCTTCCTGGTGAAGGGATCTGCGCACTGGCCTCACTCTCCGTAACAGGTCTCCTGACAGAGCAGATTGCAGCAGAAAGGCAGCATTTCTATGAAAAGCACCCTCTTTTTACTGATTTAATGACTTAGTTTTTCAGAACTAGTCAGTTGGGGAAGGAGACGGCATTAGTCACAAATTGCTTAGTGAGAACATCAACATTTTTGAGTAGCAAAAGATGTTTTTCTGATGCAATAAAATCCAGATTCCTCTTTATTCGCGTATGAAACAATATAGATACTGGAAGGGTAAGACAAGGATATGAAAAGAGGCAAAGTGGAGGAAAGAATTTCATTGTCACTGCTCAGTGCTGTCATGAATTAAATTCTGCTCTCCAGTTTCCCTTTTGTGCTGTAGAAGCCACACATTTCCAGCTGCAGGCTCAGACCTACAATAAAGCATTGCAGAGACTCTTTTTTTTTTTTTTTTTTTTCCTGGAAATTGTCTCCTTTTCTAGGATTTCTTGCAAATTTTCCAGTTCCCACACTCCAGGTCTATAGCAGCTGTCCCTAGAAGGACACTCACTTTGGGGAGGTGTTATTAGTTTAATGGTCACAGATCAAACACTGAAGCATTTCTAAGAAGGTCTGTGGGCTGGGGTTCGTACTCTAGATAGAGGCTGTCTATAATTTCTTATGCTTCTTGCTATAGACCCGTCTCATGTATTATTTGCCTTGCAGCAGCTCATAGCAGATCGATAAGATCAAGGCTCCATCATGCTAAAAACCCAGTGTGAGCACAGCTGCTCACCCACAGACCTGCAGTCTGAAATGTGAAATGCGATGTGGAGGAGCAGAAGAGGAGCAAAGAGGCAAGAGGGTAGTGCTAGAAGCTGACAGCAGTGAACAAGGTGCTGTAGGTGGTATGCTCAAGGTGAGCACAGAGGAGAACGTGAAGGGTTTCAGAGCAGAGTGGTGTCCCCATGTGTGAGCACACTGGGGGAGAGCACAGGAGTGGTGTGGGAAGGTCTCAGGGGGTAGGATGTGACCTTGCCTGAAAGCCCGGCTTGAGCAATGTTGCAATAAAAGCTGCAAAATAGAGAAGTAAAATTGAAATTTATTTCTGAGCATGTTGTGTGCTCTGTTTTTAACTTCTTCCTAGCCCCAGGTCCCTCTTTATACAGCCGCACACCTTCTGCCAGCAACGACTCATAAGTTGTACCTGGCAGACGCCAGATTTCAATCTATTGCTTTCAACTTGCTCTTCTCCACTGTTAAAAAACAAACAAACAAACAACAAAAAAGCCAGCATTTATGAAATGTCAGGCAGGGACAATGTCTCAACTCAGAGAGAGGTTGGCAGAGACAATGTCTCAACTGAGGGAGGTTGGCTCTCCTTCCATCTCCCCCAGCTCTTAGACCAGGCTGGAGACTTTGCCTCATTTTAACATAAAAAACTATTGCCACATGCCTTCCTCTCTTCTTAAACCGCAGCTGTGGTACTCTGCCTTGCAGTCTCCAGTGGCAGGGAGCTCCCCAGGCGGGTTGCAGGCTGTGTCTCCTGGCCTCCTTCGGTTCTTTTGTTACAGACCAGAGTCCTCCCCCTCCCCGAGGGCTCCCTCACCCCTCGTTCCCATGTGACTTGGGGATGCTCGGGTGTTTGTTGGTCTTCTGCTGATTTTCTGCTCACCTCTGACCTAGCATGCTTGGCCTTTGCAGTGCTGGGTTGCTCAATCCCCTCTTTATCTACATGTTGCTCTTTGCCCTACCGAGTGCTGCAGAGACGACACCTGGAGATTGGCACCACTGCCTCCAGCCAGTGGGACAACATGAGCAAAATACCTTCCCCTACCAGACTCTGAAAAATTTCCAGAGCAAATTGGAGGTCAGAGCACCCACTCTGCAGCTCTGTGGAGGAAAGAAAAAGAGGGGGCGTCTGAATGCACACAAATGCCCATGGAAGGGAGCAGTGACAAAGCAGAAGCCCTAGGCGCCAGTGCTGTGTTGCAAAGTCTGTACTGAAGTCATTTGGCTGGCAAGATGTGGGTTTTCTTTCTGAGCAGGGACAGTAAGAGGTGACTCTGTGTTTTATGAGTAGCCTGTCTCCTTGCACCCTCACCACCCTCCGCTCCACCCCAAATAAATTAAAAAAGTACAGAAGTTGCTGTCCACTAACTTTCCAGAGGTTCTCCATGGTTGTCTCACATTTCCTAGGTAATCATAATCTCTGAGTTTGATGAATTTGTTGCAGAGCATGTGTTAATCCTTTTTTTTTTTTTTTCTTCTTCTAGAGTACTCAGACTTTCAAAAAATCTGTCAAGGGAACAGGAATCTAACCCTTTTAGGGCACCCTGACAAGTGTCAGGAGTTCCCAGGAATAGATATCGGTAATACATTAAGGAAATTTTTAAAAGAGGGGAACGATTCAGAGGACCTGAAGCTGGGGCCAGGTAACTGGAACCTCAGGGTGTGTATTGGTGGGGGTAAGGTAAACTGAAGGAAGTCTTAGGTTGACAGGAGAGTGAGCCTCAGTGAAGAATTATCAGATTTTTGATTAAAAGCATTAAAGGTCCACTCCACAGCCTTTACAAATACTTTTTATTCAGCTGCTCTCGTGTTGAGCACCATGGGATAAGTGGGGCTGCCAGGGGATCAGTTAGGACTTGTTGGTGGTGAACGCTGGCGTAGAAGAGCAGCCCCCGGGCTGGTCTGTGTCAGCTGGCGGCTGGCCTCGATGGCCTGGGCACCAGGTGGGGATAGCCGCCGTGTTCGTCTGCCATGCGCTTCGTTTCTGGGTACCAGTCATCTCCCTATCTTTGCATTTATGGCTTTGGAAGGGAGCCGTAGGAGTGGCTATTCCAGCTCTCCCACCCACTGACACTTTCCCATGCCAGAGAGTCCAGCAAGGGAGCTGCAGCCAGTTTCTGCTCCCTTCGTGCCTCACGGATTAGGAAGAATTGCATAAGTGAGGGTAAGAGGCAAGAGAAATTAGTCTGAACTCTGGCTGCTGTGCACTGCGGCCAGCCCCGTCCAGTGCTGTGTGAGCAGGGGGTCTGTGTTCAAACACGGCTCCCAGATCTTTGTGGCGGGCGGCTCTTGGGCACAGGTGGGTAAGGGGAAATACAGAAATGAGGCGAGGTGGCTGCTGTGAATTCGCAGGGTGACACAGCCGCCAGGACCTCTGGTGCCCTATAAATCGAAATCATTGCCACCACTCAGCCTTGGTTGTGAGGGCTGCACTCTGCTCCTCTCCAGCACGCTGTTGAGCCTGCAGCTGGTGATAACAGGAGGCAGATGAAAGACCAGATAATTACTTTAATGAAGAACACGTGAAACCTTGTTTCGGTGACGCCTGTATATAGCCGAATTGGCAGACAGGCACAGAAGCTGGAAGGGGACATCTGCCCCATGCTCCCCTTTGGCTCTGAGGAGGACCCGTCACCGGGGCAGGGCTGTGCTGTGTGGGTTTTATTCTTTATTTATTTACAAGTTCCGTTGCTTCTCCAAACAGGGGAAGCCTGGAACCGAGGGCCGACGGCCCAGGCCTCACCTGTACCCGTGAAGCCAGCGGCCCGGCCCGGCCGCGAGGTGGCGGTACGAGCCCGGGCACGGCGCAAGGCCCAGCCCCAAGGGCCGGGCTCGTACCGCCACCTAGCGGGGCCACACCGCCCTCAGCCCGGCCGTGGCCGTGTCCTGGGCCGGGGCGAGGCGGGGAGAGAAGCCGGCAGAGTGTCTGGCCCCTCAGGGCAGCGGACATAAAGTCCCTGCAAAGCCTTCTCACGGCTTGGTGCACTGAGAGGCGACCCGTCACGACGTGGCTCGTGTCTGTGTTGCTGGTCTCCTTTCAAAAAGTCCAACACAAAACAACCCTTTAAGTCTCTATTCTTTCAGAACAACCCTCTAAGTCTCTTTGTTCTTTCAGATACAGCCACAAGGCAAGAGAAGAGTGGAGCTGGACTCTATTTGCTCTCAGAACTTCTTCGCCGGACTCCCTGCACGTGGTTTGTCAGCGCGGTGAGTTGAACCCCCTGGGTTTCGAGCCCTGCCGTGGCTGGGCACACACTGCTCTTTGTCGTCTGGAGCTGTGTCTTGACAGACTTTACAAAGCTGGAGAGAACTTGTCCCTGCTGCCTGTTCCCTGTGCGTCCCCAGCACCACCATGAGCTGGCAGGTTGCCCTTGCCCAGGGTACCTGCACACAGCGGGGCCTTTCACAGTACGGAGCAGGGAGCTGAATACAACCAGCACTGCGGGGGCTTGGCTATAGGTTACCCTTAAATAAAGCAGCCAGGGATTTAGCTCTGTTATAGGCCTCTTTATGGTAATATGGTCTATGATGTGCTGCCAATACAGTCTTCATCTTCTCCAAATAGCATCAAGATTTTACTGCATAATTACCTTTTTAATACGGATTTCTGTTCAGAATTTCAACGATGTTGTCCTAACTATACTGACACTGTACTATGTCACCAGTATGTTGTCTGATGCATCACTTTAATTCGCTTTATTTTATTTTTCTATATTTCAAAAAGGCGTTGGACTCATGCAATGCTGAATCCTCATGGCTTACCCCCCTGTCGTGGGACACAGTCATAATAACTGTACCAAGTCTGGGAGGTTCACCTGAGTCTATGAACTAACCTGCAATTTCTCCTACCTCCTCAATTAATGTTAGAGGAAAGAATGTTCTTCAAATGTGTCCTGAGCATTGGTCTGTCACTAGGAAAGGACCAAACCCTTTCCCCAATGGTCTTCTGCCTTGTCACAATGAACTGAGATTAAAATGGGCTGCAACAGCACCTTTTTTCTTAGGCTAGGTTTCACTCTAAGCAGTTACACTGACATTATTATGCAGCTTTACTCTGGCAGATACCAAGACAAAACTAAAAACCATTTTCCAGGAGAACATTATTATGCATTCAAAGCCAAAGCTTGCTAGCAATTTGCTGCTTTTTTCATGCTGACAGTCCTATTGCCTTGACAAAACAAGAAGATTAACAGATGTTGAAGGTATCTTGGCAAACCCTCCAAGAACCGTACCTCATATAAAACTGTTTATATATTACATCTAGCTTACATGTTTCTAATGGAGGCATATGCTCACATATCTCAAAACACATTTAAAGGTGCCATATCCTACTGAAACAACATTAATTCCTTCACATTTATACCACTTCCACACTAACACTGTCGAGGTCACTGTGACCGTAGCGGTATCGTAGAAAACTCCTTAGCATCAGAGCAGCCTAACCGTGTAAATGTCTAATGAAAACATCAGTATCCCTTGATGCCAGACTGTTCCCATCACTCAGTCTAAACAGAGCCCAGTCCAACAAATTGAGGCACCCCAAGCTAATGCCTTTTAATTGGTTTATTACCCAATTAATAGAAAACACAGAGAAATCCTCCCTCAGACAAATACCTTCTTTTGTCAGCAGCAAATCATCACTTATAGTTTACAGAACTTTTGATACAGTAAATGGACTCATTGAATTCCTGAACCAGCTTTTTATTAAGAACTGATAATTTGAGCATATGTTTCCACCTAATAATCAACTTGTGATCTTTCAAACAGCATGGCAGAGTGAGGCTCTTAACCTGCTCCAGAGACATGGTAATTTTGGCACACTGCTAAGTGACAATGTGGAGCAGTTCCTTGATGGTTAGGTTTGCTGGGTTCTGTGAAGTTCCAGGACAGAACAGCCTGGTCACAAGCAGTGTTTCTCTCCTGCTGTCTGGAGGGGAGCCCACATGTCCCCCCTGAGGGAACAGGAACCACATTTCCCCTGGTGGGTGTGATTTGCTGGAGTGCAGCCGTCAGGGTGGGAGGTGAGCCCCAGGCCCAGCCAGCACCAGCCCAGGTTGTGCTTTCCCACCACATGTGCCTCACTGTCCAAGCGTGACGTGTCTCATCCCTCATGGTGCATCACCTGTGGACACACAACCTTCGAGTTAGACATCTGGCTCAGCATTTTGCCCTCTCTAAATGAATCTGTTCTTAATTATTTAAACGGAGCCTGCTTAATTATTTGAAAGACTTCTATTTTTTGAAGCCGTTTTATTTAATCATCAAATAAATATGTTTAAAAAAATTAACAGGCATGACGCAGTGCTTAAACATCGCTTGAGGCTTGTTTATCTGTCTTCGTGTTCTGTGCTGGAATGTGTTTGTTGGGGCCCAGCGTACCTCAGTGAGTGTCTGTTAAGGAACACAGGCCTGATTACCAAATAAAGGGACCGAAATTAATGGTACTGGCACGGAAAAAAAAAAACAAACAACATGATTGGCAGGACCGCAGCCTGGGCGCCCCAAGGAGCAGAAGGGCGCCCAGGGAGGCGCTCAGGGCTGCACCCGCCGATGACCGCACGCCTCCCCGCCCCGCCTGGCGCTGGGTGGCGGCACCTCGGCGGGCAGCGGCGCCGCCAGGGGGCGGGCGGGCCTGTGGGGACGGGACAGAGGGACAAGGGGACAAGGGGCTGAGGGACGGACGGACAGACAGACAGGGGGACAGGGGGCAGCTAGCAGCGCCCCGCCCTGCCGCCCTCCTGCCGCCCTCCCTCCTCCAGCCGCTCCCTCAGGGCAGCCCCTCCCCTGCCGCCACCCCATTGGCTGCCCCTCTGCGAGCCGCGCTCCCCATTGGCTCTCGGCTCGCGCGGCGGCGCCGCCGATAGGCGGGAGGCAGCGGCTGGGCGTGGCCAACCCCTCCTCCTCCCCCCCCCCCCTTCTCCTTCCCCCTCCCGGCCCCATTTCCCGATGCTGCCGCCGGGCGCCTCGGCGGGGCCTGGCCGCCCCGCGCCGCCCGCCGCCCCCGGGGAGCGGCCCCGCGGCCGGGACATGGCGGCCGGCACCGGCACCGCCCCGCAGAGCCTCCAGCACGGGGAGCGCGAGCAGGAGGCCGAGCCCGAGGGCGGCAGCCGGCGGTGGGGAGCGCAGCACGCCGGGGCCCGGGAGCTGGCCGAGCTCTACTCGCCGGGTGAGGGGGCGCTGAGGGGGCCGTGAGGGGGCTTGGGGGGGCTGTGAGGGGGTTTGGGGGGATGTGAGGGGGTTTGGGGGGATGTGAGGGGGTTTTGGGGGTGCCGGGGTTTGGGGGGTGCCGGGGTGGGTGCCCGGGGTGCTGCCCTGCCGGGAGCTGCCTCACGGGAGGCCGGGGAGGGGGCTCCAGCTGGGGTCTGCCTGTCATGTCCTCGTTATTATCGCTGTATTATCGGCGTTATTGCTGCTACAAAGCCAGGTGAAGGGGTTTGGTCACAAAGCAAGGGAACAACCGGAGCCTTCCCTTCAGGATATTCCCTAAGGGCCTTGGGGTGCCCGCAGGAGGGGCGTTGGGGTTTTGGTCGTGGTCTGACAGAGCCCAGCACAGCCCAGCAGGTAATTCTCTCAGCCCGTTTGTGAGGTGCAGGGTGTGAGGTTGGCCGTGAGCTGCTTCACGTGTGCAGGCTCAGGCACAGGGAGATGTCGCATTGCTCAGTGCCGTGTGCCCACGGTTCCCGGCAGGTCGGCCCAGCTCATGTGTTCAGAGTGATCAATGGGGCAGCAGGAGCTCTGACTTGCACAGAGCCAAGTAACGATAAGCAAACATGCGTTCATTAATTTGTCAGCTCTCTAGGCTCTTCAGGGCAAGTCTGTGCCCATTCCGGCTTGTGTTGGTTACATCATCCGTGCCTTGAGAGAAGGAGCAGGGTGACCTTTTCCAGCCGTTGGTAGTGATCGCTTCTCTGTAAAGCCCAGGAATCAGTCACCAATGTAACCTGCTCACTGTGCTCCTGCTCATAAGGAAAAGACTTCCCTCCCCAAGCAACCTGCTGCCCTCACGTTTACCTGCAGACCGAAGTTCCTGGGAAATCTGTGGAGCAGTGAGTGTAGGGGTGTCTAGCAGAAGTGACTTGTGGTAAGCTTTTAGATGTGTGTATTTCTCCTGTCATTACATAAATAACTTATGTAAACAGTGTCAGGACACGTTATGGCGGAAGCATGTGATGGTGAACTACTGAATTCTTGATAACACAGATTACATACAACCATGCAGAGCGAATGTGGCTCTGGAGTACTTCCACAGCCTCTCTGTGTGTGTACTTCCTGAGTTTGGCACCTTATCCCTTCCTGTGGGCCAAACATTTAAGTTTGAGTACTTTTTAAACATGAATTACTGGTCTTCTGGCCTTCAGGCCTTTGACTGCTTCATCTCCCGGTCTGTCCAGAGCCTGAGCTGTTTTTCTGGACTCGGGTGTCCTCGGATGGGTGGTCTTGGGATCCCCACGTTCAGAGTATGGGCGGTGTTTGAACAGACTGAACTCGTGGGACTTGCTGGTAAGGAGCCCAGTGCTTCCTTGCAGTTAGCTAATTGTTCCGTGAGGACCTACCCATTTAACTCCTCTAATCAGGGTGTGGTTTTCTTAGGCTGGAAGTGAGTGTTAATTAATTCTTCCTTTCATTACCCCAGGGATCTCTTTATAGAATCTCGCGCATTGTGACCTGATGCTGTACTGAAATACACTTGTTCTTGTGTCTTACTGTTAGGATTCTCTCCTCTGCTGCTCCAGAGGACATGAGGTTCGGTATTCGTGCCCTTTCTAGAGCAGATCTCTGAACAGTAGGAGTCTTTGTTCAGGCTTCTTTAAAAGCTGCTGCTGTAGGCGCAGCGGGGATGATACCGGTCCTCTTGGATGTTCCCAGCCTCCCTTTTGTTCTGTGGTGTGGCGTTTGGAAGGAGAACTGCGAGCAGGCAGTAGGTCAGCGAAGCAGAGCAGTGGGTTGGGAGCTCAGCTCCTGAACACGAGGTGCGGCCGTGCCAGGGCGTGCTCTCAGGGTGTGCTCTCAGCCCGTGCCGGCGGCTCGCCTCACGCCCAAGTGGCGCAGTGCGTGCGGTGCAGCAGGAGGCTGCAGGAGCAGCTGCTCGGGGCAGCCACAGGCAAGAGGCGGCTGCACTGGCTGGCCCCAGCAGAAGGCAGAGCCTGACCCGGCTGGGCCGAGGTGACAGCCCAGATCTCACCCTGGGATTTAGCTGTTCACCTTCTGTTTCTGGTGCCTTAATCCACGTGGGTCTCACGTTGACTGGTCTCTTAATCTTAACATCAGTGCCTTGTGAGGATCTGGTGGTGATTAGCAGCAGAAAGCTGCCTCTCCGTCTGAATATTCAAAACGCTACCACATCCTGGTGTCTGTTCTTTTTTTAATCGGCATTAAATTAGGTTATTGTAGAGGTGCTAAGTAGTACGGGAGGATTCGTGCCAGTTATTTCTCTCTATGTGTTCAGTGTCTTGTCATGACAGGACAGCTGAGAGGTTGTAGTTTGCTGTCTGAGAGCAGGAAGGCAAAGGCAAGACCGCAGGAGTTGAGGGTTAAATTAAGTAAGCTCCAGAAGTGTGCTTGCAGTGTTAGGAAGGCAATTCTACGGCCACCAAGATACAGGGTGATGCTTTTTGCTGTTAGTACAACAAGGTCTGAGGTTTTGAACATCATGTCCCGTAAGGTGATTTAACTGCAGGGCTTCTGAGGCCAGAAGCCCTTGTTCCCAGATTCAGCTGTACCAGCAGCGCTGATATTGAGCACCACGCGAATTTGAAAGATGTGATGCAGAGGAGCTTTATGCCAGCAACCGCAGGGAAAGCAAACTAGGACAATATGAGTTGATGTCTGGTTTGTCGTTGTTATTTTGGGCAAGGGCAGAGGGGAAGGGGTTAGCAGTGGCTCAGGGAAGAGGAATGTCACTTGACAAACTACTCACACCTCTGATGAATAATAAGCCTCTGTTTCACTTCCCTGTCAGACCAATGGAGCAGGTCATCCAGGCAGTAGAACAGCTGTCTGTATTATTTCAAACTTCAAAATGTCCTCACAGATAAAAGTAAAACATGTTCTTTTCCTTCTTTTCCAACAGGGAAGAGGCTACAAGAATGGATCTCTGTCATTTTATGCTTCTCTCTGATCTGTTTCAATTTTTACAATCTTCTCTTCTACTTGCGACTGGAACACACGCCCTCCATTATTGTTGGGATATGTAAGTAAAAAATGCTCGCTTTTGTCAACAAGGCAATATTCTCTCTTGTAATGCTGGAAACAAACATCTCATCTCTTATGCTTCACTTCCTACTGGAACAGGAGGGAGACAGATATGCACACGCAATAGTTCCTGCAAGTGTAAGGGCTCTTCAGAGGGAAAATAGCTGTCAAGGCTGTTGGAAACAACAATCTAATCCACAAAATTAGAAGAACTTCTTGGAAAGCAAAAGTTCAAGAGAAATCTTACAAAAGGTGTCTCAGGCATCAAACAGGCTTGATTTAGAAATAGAGAAATAGGTATTTGTAGCATTATGTTTTCACATCAGGATGTGAATTTTGGCCTTTATCCTGAATGCTGACGTCTTTCCAGCAAGGTAGCTGGAAATTCCAGGTGCAGCTCTCGTGTATTAAATGTGACTCTGGGGGTCTCGTTACTTTGATTGGAAGTGGAGCCAAGCAAGCTCAGTCTCATATCTTTGCCTCAGATGTGTGGAGCTGTTTAAATTGCCTGAATCTTGGCAGTACAGTGCTGGTTCTTCTTGAATGGCCCTTCAAGTATAGTGTAAGTTGCAAATGCTCTGCTGCTTCCTTGCAGCGACAGAGGTTATATCTTCATGTGGGATGACAGAAACATCACTGTTCTTTGGCTCTCTGCTCGTAGATCTGTGATTGCTTTTCTTTGAATTTGGAGTTTGGTAACCAAGTTGTTCTTACCAGGACTGATACTTTGATTTAAATCAACTTCCCTCTTTCTGGGTGTTGGTTGGGGTGGGGAAGGGGAAGGAAGAACTTGTTTCTGCATCCAACCACGGACTTTCAGAAGTTATTAGGAAAGCAGTATTGGCTTTTCTGCCTTACTAAAGGAAATGCTTAGCTTAGAATTAGGTGGCTATTAAATGGGTCTCTACAAAGTTCATTACATCAACCAAAGTCTAAACATGCGCAGAACTTGAATGCTCTCTAACACTTGAAGCAAAAAGTACTGGTGTTTCTATGAGCTTCCTGTAATTAGCATAGTAATTAAATGCTTTTGCACAGAAACTTCCTGGAGAGTGAGCAGAAGAGAGGGCAGGGGAAGGGGCTGAGCTGCAGCTGTGGTTATCTGTGGCTGACTTGGTCTGTCGGGGATGTCCGGCCAGCTCCGGGTAGCTGGGTCAGCCTCCTCTAGGTGACAGTGCTCTGGGGGCAGAACTGTCACCGTCTGTAACGTAACCCTACTCATCTGCTGTCTGTGCCATGTGTATTTTTTTCTAAGTACTGGAAGGCTTTAGGGATTTCCTTGGAAAAGATACAGGGAGATAAACTGTGAGAGAAGCTCTGCAAACTGTGTCTATTGGCTACATATGTATGGGAGGGAACATGAGAAAAGATTTAAGTTTAGAAACTGGGAGTCAGCTCTGCAGCACATACCCTGTGTTATTGTCTGGTTTGGTGTGAGGGGAAGAAGAGAACAGTAACTTAGCACTTCACTGGACTTCCCGTATACCTGTGGTGCATACTGATGGCTGTATTAACGTCTGCCTTTGGATGTATGCTGCTTACATGTTTTTATATGAAATGTCCTTAACTGAAAGGAGAATAAATCCATTAGGGCACCATATAAACTGCCTACAGGTGTTCAGCTTCTGAGCTCTACAATGAAAGCAATTTTTCTATGGACTGTGTGAGGTATTGCGTGTTTCAGAAGTGATAGTTGTTAACTATCACTGTTGTGTATTACTAATGATTAAAAAACACAGCAGATTCAAATATTGATAGGTGCTGTGAGTTTTTGTCAAAGCTGAGAACTGCTAACACCTGATGTCTGCTCAAGGTTGCTGGCTTTTACTCGGTTGTAAGGAGGAGCAGTGTCCTCCCACTATGGATTACACCAGCCCTCTTGCTTAGCTTAGTCTTGCCTGCTCTGACTGATCAGGTGGAGGTGCTGAGAGGAACAGAGGTGAGCATGGCATGAGAACTGCTCCGTGCTGATGGGGGCAGATGTGGGAGAATCAGTAACAATTGCCAGCCTGGAGTGCGTGCAATCTGTTTGCAACTGGCTTTCATCTCAAAATTAATATTGATAAAAGCTCAAGTTCTCTGATATCCTGTTTACCGGTGTAACTGATAAAGCAGCCAATTCACTGATAATGTTATTTAAGCAGTAGTGAATGATTAAAGCAGCAGAATCTGGATTCTGTGCAAATAAAGCAGTGTGGAAATAACTGATAATATGTACAAAAATGAGTGCAATAAAATAAGGACTGTGCACACTGTTGGTTTTGCTGTCAATGTATTACTTCGTCAGGCGAAGCACGGCTGATGTCTCACTCACAGCGATGATTAGCTTTTATGAAGTTTTGTGAGACTTCTCTGTGCCACGGGTAATATAAAGGAATATTGCCACGGACGCTGTCAGGTGGCTTTCTGCTGAAAGCTTTCCTGATGCTTACGTTAGGATATTGACCTTTGAGTTGGGATCACAGACTAAACCTCCTGCTAATAAAGGAGCTTGAACCAGCTCTGTCTTGAGTTCACATCAGGTCTCTGTCTCTGGAGATTACAGTGATGTGAGAAATCCTGGGTGATCCCTGATCCGAGGCTGGCTCTGATCTGCTGCCCTGGCTGTTCGGGTGGACTTTTGGAGGCCCGTGTGCTCTTGTGTAAATGCCTCCTTCCCATTCAGAAGCAGGGAGCAGTGTGGACATCCCGTGTCCCTAACTAGAGACTGGTATCCTTGGTCCCAATGCCTTTACAAGCACGCAGCTGTAACGCGGTTACGCTGTAACTAACTTAATCTGGAGATTGCTGGGACAAAGGTGGTCTGCTCCTCCTCCTGCTGGCCTCCTGCAGGCACCCACTTCCTTGTGTGATGAGCGTGGCTTGCTCAGAAGCTCAGGCGACGTGCTGGGACTCCCGTGCTGATCCAGCTGCAGGTGCCCGGTGCAGCAGGCAGGCGCCAGCGCTGGGGTGCTGCAGCCCAGCTCTGGGAGCGGCTGTCTGTGCTGATAAAAGCTCTCGTGGGGGAGAGGAAGAGGAACCCACGTGGTTCTCTCATCTCCTGCCGCTTCAGCAGGCGGGAGGCAGTTCCTTTCCCTTCGCGTGGTCACAGAAGTGTAGGCAGAGGATGGATGACTTTTCTCCTCTGTGTTCAATCCAGTCCCGCCCTATTCTGAATGCCTCCAGCTGCTGAGCAGTGAAAATTCCCCTCTGTGTGCAATCTGGCGGCTGTGCAGACTGGAGCCTGGTGCTCTGGCTGTGCAGATGTGTGTGGTTAACACCGGGGTGGGCCTGGCTGGGTCGGCTGGCTGTGGTGGATGCTAGAGCCCGCCGTTTTCAGCTGTACCCCGACTGTCCCTGCAGCAGGACTGCATCCCAGCGCTACGGCCGAACCGCAGCAGCCTCAGCCGCTTCGATAGAAGCTCAGCAGCTCCAGGAAGGCTGGTGTAGGTGGCCTTTGTGTGTAAATGAGATTACTCTTGAAAGCTCTTACACCTCCAGGCACGTTTGTGGTGTCGAGCATATTACTCAGCACACACAAGGCACGCGATACCTGCTGTGCTGATAGCAGCTAGAGAAAGGTGGGAAGTTGCCGCATGGATTCCCTTCCCTTCTTTCTCATCCTCATGACTTCCTGTAGGGTTTTAAAGCCTTTTTGTTTTTTTTGTTTTTTTTTTTTTTCCACATTGGTTGACTTGCATTTTATCTCCAGACATCTTATGTTCTTAATGGATCTTGTTTAATTGCAGCCCTATGAAAATTAGTTACTAGGCTTGTGTTACCTGTTCATATGCATAAAAGTCCCCCACATATGCTGATACATTTAGGGACGTCCTGTGACACAGCACAAGGTAAAATGAGTCATTGCTGACTTGAGGGACAGTAAACTAATTCCTGTAAGGCTTTTATCGCGTTTCATTATTGCAGAAGTTGTGGGCTGGCCAGAGGGCACTTGCAGAAAGAAATCACTTGTTTCATTTTCAAAACAGAAACCTTTGTCTCAAGCTTGAGCAGCTCTGCTGCAAAGCTGTACCTTGCTCAGCTGCATTGCAGAGCCGAGTGATGACCATGTAATGTGTGAAAGCTCTGGCACAGGGTGGAGGAAAAGCACTCCTAGGCACAGGCACTTCATGAAGTGAGCTGCTTTGCATAAGTATTAGCTGCTTTGATTCCTGCTGCCCTACAGCAGGAGGCAGAACCTTCTGGTACAATCTGATGTTAAGATGAGTTTCCATTTGAAATTTTGATTTAAAAGGTCTTTGAAATTACAGCAGGGAAACCACAGCTAATGAAGGAAAATTCTCTGTTGGGTGCTGGCCTGAGCAAGAGAAATCCCCTAGGCACCTGCTGTCTTGTCCCATCTCAGTAACTGTACTTGTATGTTTTAAACTGTATCACCGTGTGAAGACAGACCCCACAAGTTGTCACTGAAGAGGTAAATCTTCGATTCAACCACTTGTTGTGTTTCCCCTGCACTGACACCGCCTGTTTGTACCGCACCATCTCCTGTTAACGCACACAATGCAATGGAGGAACTGAGGAGCTCCAGGGCCTTCCTGCTCCGAAGGATCCTGGGGGCTGTCGGTCTCAGAAGTGGGGTTACGGGGTGTACTTGGCCGATGATTTGGCACCAGCTACGTGTTCTCCGTGTAGTTTGGTGAGGGATGGACTCCCCCAGCGTGTTAGGAGCTGTTCTCAGCAGGACGGATGGAGGAGGTAACCTCGGGGGGGGAGGTGAGCTGTTCCCCTGCTGGGTGCTGGGGACGTGGCCCCATCTGTGCTTCCCTGCTTGTGTGCACAGGACGTGTTACTGCTCTTTCTGTCAGCCACGGGGGCTGAGAGACAAAGGAAGCTGTGTTTGCTCGCTGTGTTGTCAGGGGCTCTCTTAAAGTTGCAGGGACTTTGGCTGGAGGATTTAACAACAGGTCTCAGCAGCCCTGGTTTGCTTTGGATAGTGCCTCTTTCAGCTCAAAACGCTGGCAGTGCCAGAGGGCTGCCCTCGTGAAGGAGTGGGCTGTAGGGAATGCTGCCAGGAGTGGCCAGCTCGGTGAGTGCAGACCTCGAACACAAGCGGCGTTATCACTGCTCACGTCCCCAGCCAGGCCAACGTGTAGGTGTTGGGTCTCCCGGGGGTGTGGGCTCCTGTACACAGAGCTGCGCGGTGCTCCTGAGAGCTGAGTGCACCCGGGTGGTTCCTGGGGGACTGTTAAGTGGGGGAAAGCAGAGAATTGGCTTGGTCATTCATACTAATGAAAGTATTGTTTGGGGTTTTTTTAGCGAGAGGAAATTTTGCTCTTGATTTTCATTTAGTAGCCATTATTCTGTTCTCTTCGTTTTCTTCTGGAATGGCGTAATTGCTTTTTTTTTTTTTTTCTGAGCATGTGTCACCCACAATGGAGGTACTTGTTTAAAAACCTAGCACTCAGGTAAAGTTGGCAGGATTTTGTTTAAATGTGCCAGCTGTTCTGCAAACTCTTCGTCAGCTGGAGAAACAGTAGGAATAGCTTGCTGAGCACTAACAGGCTGAGGGTAAAGACAAAAATAAAACCGGGCTGTTCCTGCTATTGAGTTTATCGGGCAGTGACTCTAGCCAAGTCATGCCTCTGGTAGATCAGCATTTGCTCCAGGATCTGCTGATGCTTGCCTTCAGGTTGGGCAGTACCCAGGTTCCTCGAGGCTCTCCTTTCGCTGGTAGCTTCTGGCAGCACCGCAGGCTGTGCGGGTCCTGCCCCTGAGGCTCACGTTCGGGTCCCTCTCAGCTGGAGGCAAGGCGAGGGATGTGCCTGTGCTCCTGGCGGTGATGCTGGGGGCAGTGGGCTCACTGAGCAGGCAGTACCTGGGAGAAATGTTTTTTGTGTTAACATCCTTGCACAGTAAGGTTGTGTGACAGGCTGGGCTTTTCCTAGTCCCTGCAGTGTGCATATCACAGACACCGTTATTTGAAAATCCAGCAAAAATGTAACGCAACTGTTATCTGTAGGTGGGTCTTTAGACCCTTCCTTTATTTCATGGTTGAGCTGTTCTCCGCTCCCTTGCACTGATAGCTGTGCTTCTGATGGAATGGTTCTCCTATGACTTAACCAAAGTGATTACCTCCTCTTGGAGCTGCCGTGCTTGCCCTGACATGTGCTTGCCCACATGTCAGGGATTATTTTCTTAGTGCCCTAACTTGCCATGGGATCAAACCCCTGCCTGCTCTGTGATAGCAGTGACTGCACTGCAGTAAAGCACTGACGCTGGGTGCAGATGATAGCAGTTTTATTTTTATAAGCATATGGGTAACAAGTGGCTGATAGTCCAGCATGTTGCTGTCCAGAAATCCCAAGATTTCTCTGTGGAGTTGGCCGCTCTGCCCTGGCTCAAGTGCTGTACTGTTCAACTACTTCCTAGTCACTGATTCCAAATGACTGTGCTTACTGATGTTTTACGTGACACTACTGTATAACTCTTTGCTGCAAACGTGCAGCATAGCTGATCTGCTGACACCTGGTGCCTGAAACACGCAGCTCTCGCTGGGCTTCCTTCTACCCTGCGAGCAGCCAGGCTGCAGGACGCGGGCTGCTCAGAAGAGATGCCCCTGTTGAGGTGGAAGCTCTCAGCCCTTAGGTTGGTGCTCCAGGAAGAGGAGGAGCAGGAGCTCTTCTGTGACGTGAGCTCCTGCACATTGTGTGGTTTCTGAACCAACCGCAAGCAGCAGCGAAAACTCCTGCTCTCAATTCCGCACCTGGGTCAGCTGCACTTCAGCCCTGCCACGCCGTGCCAGCAGGTGCTGGGGCTGCTGTCTGAGTGCTTCTGCAGCCTCCGGCAGGTCCCCGTGGGGATCAGGTGTGGGGCTGGGATCCTCAGCAGAGCCCCGAGGGTGCTGCTGTGCCTGTGCCAAGGGTCACAGGTACAGGATGGCTGGAGGAGAGCGGCCATCCTAGTACCTGCGTGCATCACTCCCGAAATGTCTGCAGCTGACACAAGCTTACTTGTACGCCTTTGCTCTCTCTCAGTGTACGCCTCTCTCTGCTCTCCTGATTCAGCAGTCTGCTTGCACAGCCAAGAAATCCTGGTGTTCTCAGCGTGTCCTGCAGCCCACTTAAGTGCAGTGCCTTCTGTGTTTTCAGCATAGCTGCTTCTTCAGCAAGAAACCAGAGCTGGGCTGCTCCTCCGCGCCCCTGCCCAGCAGGTGGGAGTAAAGGAAGCGTTGTGCACAGAGCAGCAGTTCTGTCACAGATCCTGCTTCCAGGAGCGTGTGAATCCACTGGCTGCAGTTCATATACGTACACTGTCAATAGCCTCTCTTCCTGACCTTATGATTAATTTATAACTCATGTTCAGGGTTGTCAGGCTATTGTACCTCACCCTCCCGAACCTGATGGCAGAGCATCAAGATCTGTACCACACTAGAGAAGTAACTGGACACCTGTACCTTGATTTTTTTTCCCCTCATTTTTAACTTGGGGACAGCGCTGGGTAATGAGAATATTGAGACTAATTCCTTGCAGACAGGATGCAGTGTTACAGTGCTTGCCGTGTATAACCTGTGGTACAGTCTCTGCTCCCTTTTTACATCTCTTCACACACGACTGCTGAAGAAGCAGCAAGCCCCTCCACGGTACGGCTGCAATACGGCTTGTGGTGGTTAGCTTTTCCAGGCTGCCATAGTGTAATGCACTGCTGCAGGCACCCTTCATTCTTTCCTCTGAGCTTTTAGCAGTTCACAACAAAGTAAGATGAAATGTCTATTGAACTGTCAGTATTTTGTCTCCACTCTTGTTGTTCCTCCTGCTGTTATTGCAGACTCTGAGGATAACGTGTGCTGGAGGCGCTGTGGGTTAACCGGGTGATTAGCTCAGCAAGAATGGTATTTGAGTTGTTGTAAAGCAGAGTGCTGCTTAGATATCTTCCCCCTGAATCAAGGCTATTTGCTCTTTCAGCTGCTAGATGCAGATCCAAAAGCTATTGTGCTCCACCCTGTCTCGCTGTAGCCTACCTGTGTGGTCTGAAATAAAACAAGCATACAGAATGTGCTGGTTCGGAAAACTAAGCTGTGTGCACCACAGTAAGGTGAGACAGAAAAATACCTTCTGTATACAGAAAGTGTCTCCTACTGTATTGAAGAGTTTGGGCCAATGGGATTGAATCCGGATGGATTCAGCAGTGAGGATCTAATTTCAACATGGAAGGAAATCGTTTGGGTGTAGCAGGTGCTGCAACAGTTGATCCTGATTTTTTTCTTCATTTTTAAAAAATGACAGAGGTGGCAAAAGGCATGTAGAAGCGAGGAATTAGCTAAGCAAAAGGTAACCACAAGGAGGGGTACATCTGTACTGCATGCACTGTAGGAAACTGCTGTGTCCTGAAGCTTAAGAGCACTTGATCAATAGTAACAGAACAGCCTGGTCCTCATCTGTGCTCTGAAAAAATGCCTGCTCTTTAGCAATCCTGCTGATGTTAAAGAACCTCACCAAGCTGGGCTCTGGAGGCAGCTGACCTCAGTGCCCTGATGGAGCAGGAGGGTCAGGTGAAGCCCAGACCGTGGCCAATGTAAATAAGTTGTGGGGCTTCAGGGAAAGATGCACATCGGTGGGTTTTTCTCAGATTGTTTTGAGTTGGTGAGAGGGGGAGGAGTAACAGGATGCCCTGCAGTCAGAGCAAGGTGAGCCGGTATGCCAACATCTCCTGATTTGGATTACAAGTGAGTTGGAAGTGCTCTGCCACCTGCATAGCAGGCAGAGGTGTATCTGCCCATCACAGAAAGCCTCAGTCCTGTAACTGAGAAGCTCTGCTGGGAAAAGTCTGCAGAGAACCAAATGCTGGCCAGTGGAGGAGAAAGCCAGGAGCTCTGCTAGCTTCACAGCCCTCTGAAGAAGAGTTGGTAATGCAGTGGGAGCAAAACAACCCTCCTGCATGGCACCTGGCCTTGCAGCTCCCTGCTGCTGCTGGTGCAAGGGCTGCTACAATGGGTGACCTCCCGAAACACCCTGGCTCTTGTAAACATCACTGGGGGGAACTGCAGAATGACATTCCAGCCCTTCTGAGGTGGCCCTGTGACTACCTTGGTTTATGTGGATGGCTGTGGGCAGTTATCAGGCTTCTGGGAAGTGAACTGCGAGGCGTGCCAACTGTAAATGAATGTGCCTTGTGCTCTGAGTCAAAGGCAGTAGGGCATTGCTAGCTAAGCTGCTTTGAACACACCATCGTTGTGGTTCTGTTGCTGTGACTCATTTAACAAATGACTGCAAGTTCTGTGTGTAGCACTTGAATTGGCATGAGGTTTGTTTGATATCTGGGGAATTTGCACTGGGGTCAGACAGTATCAATTCCCAGGTGTGTATATAAAGGATTTGACTTCTAACCAGTAGCTGTGCTGAGATCTGGGTAGTGCTTCTGCTGTTTGCTTTTTGTAACCAGAGCTGCAGGTAAGAGGTGTGTGCTGCCTCGCCCTCTGAGAGTGTTAGTGCTGACCCCACAGGGAATCACCAGGTGGGCAGTGAACAGCCAGCTCTTGCTGTTCATGTGCTAACCTGAAAGGACAGCACTGCAGTGAAAAAGGATCCTGATTCGTAATCTGGTTGTTCTGCAAATGTGGGCCCCATTCAGGCAGTTAATCTCTATCCAAACCTTCTCGGAGCAAGACGTGCAGGCTCACGGTGCTGCCTCTGGATGCCTGTGTTCTTTAGAGGGCAGAATCTGATCATCTTCAGTCCCTCAGGCATGGAGGTCCCAGGGCAGTGTCACTCTCTGTGCTGTGTTGCCTTGTTCCCCCAGCCTCCCCATTAAAAGTAAGGGCATCTTCTCTGAATATTCTTCCTCAAAAGTGCAGTGAGCCTGGCAGGAGGGCTGATGCAGGAGGGCATCTCAAACTGTGCCGGAGACTTTGTAGCTCCGGGTCTTGGGAACCTGATGGTAGGGTTTCTTCTACAGATGAAGAATGATAGGGTGCCTGTTAAACACCATCCAGCAGATCGGTGACTGACCGGGAAATGTACTGCTGTTCTGATCAAATAGCATCTACTATCCTTACTCCTAAAGGTCAGTGTTACTCAGACACTTGGGTGAGAGATTATCCAGAACAGGAAGGCAAAAATGTGACTTTGTTTGCCAGAACTGAAAATCTCCTTTACTTGACCACAGTTCTAAAGTTCTCATGGTTGGCATCTAGAAAAATCTTGTTGCAGCAACCTCTGTTGGATGGTGTATCTGAGTTCGTATGGATGGATCACAAGTGTAGGCTGTCCTTGCACAGAATCATCAGATTGGTTTCCAGGGCCTCTGCCTGTAGCATTGCGAGTGATATGGTCATAGTGTTGTATGACATTCCAGTCTTATTTAGTCAACAGTCTTGCTGTACCAAGGAATGGTTTCTTAATTGGTGCTTACGTAGAGTTACTGGAGTTCAGTGTTCCTTGCTTACAGACGTAAGGGACCCAGGGAGAGGAAGGGTCTGCAGATTAGAAATATCTCTTGGGGTAGCTTTAACAGATGTCCTGTAGCCAAGTAATCCGTTAAACACCATGAAAGAAGATGGGCATGTCCAGGGAGAAGGTGCGTCTAAAATAAGATCTAAGTGACTTAATTTTATTAGTATTTTGTGTACCAGCAATTGCAAAGATTCCTGAGCTGTTCTGTAGAGGAGTGGTCAAATACAAAGTCTTGGTGTAGCTATAGTGAAGATAGTGTCCAAATAGTGTCTCGTTAACCATTACTGCTAGCTGGCTGATCCTAGTCAGATAAAAGTTTACAGCCACGTAAGATCTGCCCAAAGTTAGAGGTAGGTAAGCAAATAAACTTCTAAAATAAATAGAAAATGTGAATGCTAGTGAAAAATGCTTTTGTGTATCTAACTGTATGTGTCTCTTCATTCAAGTTGCAGGAGTTATTACTGCTGACTTCCTATCAGGATTATTTCACTGGGGAGCAGATACCTGGGGATCTGTGGAGCTACCAATAGTCGGAAAGGTTTGAGATTCTTATCCTTAAGCTTGAAAAAAAATTAATGACATGCTTTTCTGAAACTCTTCTAGTGTACTCAGCTGTTAGACAGGTACTTTTCTTGTAGTCTTGCCAGTGTAACCAGCTCTTCCACCCAGTACCCTCCTCCTCTTAAGTGGCACTTGGTACAGTGCTCCCAGGGCTGTGTTTACACTTGACCTAGGTGACATGTGCAAGGTGACACTGTTCTGTTTATCACCCCGATTAGGGTTTGCACACAGTTTTGCAATACCAGTGTTCACAGGCCTTCCCGACAGACGGTGGGCACAGCCAGTTACACACCAGTGTAGAAACCTCACTAGAGACAAGACTTGTGTAGAGCTTCCAAAAGGCTAATAAATGCCAAGAAGTGTGGAATTTACCTGGCCTGCTTCATTGGGAGTCTATTCCTGGAGCTAAATTCTCTAAAACCTCTGAAAATACAAAGAAGCTTTAGCAAGAAACTTTCTAGTTCTGTGTGCACCTGCACCTTGTTGTGAATGTAATAGTGTTAGAATGGTGATGACTGAATATTGAGATTTGAGGTGTATTATACATCTGTGGCTACAAATGCTGGATGCTTAGATGAGATTGCACTGACTTCCATAATAAGCTGCAATCTGTTTGTTTTTTTTTTAAATAAATTTCTTTATAGCTACTATTAATTACTCCTCACAGTGCAATATTAGAAGGATCTCTGTTTTCAAAAAATATGTGGGATATTTCTTGTAATTATCCAGAAATGAATGAACCAGCTCAGCAAAATTAAGCCTGTTGGGTTTAGGTTTATTTTTATTTACCTTCAGTAGATTTGGTAGTCCTTGAATGTCTGTATCTGTGGACCATAGTTCAAGGGGGAAAAAAAAAGGCACTACAGGAAGCTGTGCACTAAATAAACAACAGAGTTCAGCCCGCTCAGGATACCTTTGCGTAGACTGTACATGATGCATGTGTTGAAGGCAAATAACTACGCATACTTTACTGTCCCTTGCCTACTTAACAGATTTGCTCTTTCCTCTCTGAGATTGTATAATTCAGGTGCTATTTCTAGTTTTTCTATTTTTCTTTCCCATGATAACTCCTGAGTTACAGTGTCATGTTTATCAATTTGTTTTCTCAGGCTTTCATTAGACCCTTCAGAGAACATCATATTGACCCTACAGCAATTACCAGGCATGATTTCATAGAGACTAACGGAGACAACTGCTTTATGACGCTAGTCCCATTGGCAAACATGGCATACAAATTTGTTTCTTTTTCCCCAGGTAAGCTGTTACTCATAACTTCTGTGAATTTAGGATTTTTTGATATATAAATGAGCAGTTCTTAATATGAGGATAAAAGAAGCCAATGTATGGGAAATGACTAGTACTAGCTCTTGGAAGCGTGATGCTCCCTGGTGGAGGGAAGGGAAACTTTTTCTTGAAAGGGGAGCAAACTTTCTTCCAGCCCAGCAGTGAGTCTGGCTGAGGAATCTTTTAAGGAAGCAGTAGAAGTAAATGTACTTTCTACAAAAGGAATCAAACTGCACACAAGGAAATTCATTGTTCTGAACATTATAAAAATGCTTCATCTGTGCATAAATAACTTTATTTGCACACTAGAAGGGCAAGAATTAAAGGGTGAATTTAAATGTATGGATAGGAAATTCAGACTTTAGGTTCCTGTTTGTGGTGAGTTGGCAGATGTTGGCGCATCCTGGTCTGTCTTGTGACATTCTGAAGTTGCTTATGGTGCACTGCTCTTGTGACACTAGTGCTAAAGCAACTTCGTTGAGGCCCTTGTTAGTTCCTGTAGCAGCAGCCAGGTCTTGGCAAAATGTGTTGTTGTTTTTTTGTTTGTTTGTTTGTTTGTTTTTAGTAGAAATTCACATTTTTGTAAGAAGTACTTAAAGATATAAACCTTGTTTTGCAGAAGCATTATATGAAACATGTCCTTGGGAGTGTTATGTCTTTGCCCTCATCATCTTCATCACCATGACGAACCAGATTCACAAGTGGTCTCACACATACTTTGGTCTTCCACGCTGGGTCATATTTCTACAGGACTGGCATATTATCCTGCCACGGAAACACCACAGGATCCACCATGTGTCGCCTCATGAGACGTACTTCTGCATTACAACTGGTACTGTCATCAGGTTCATAGCTTTTCTTAATAGTCTAGTACCATTCACCTGGCAAGATGTAATTTAGTGACAGTCTATTAAATACAGAAAGACATTGAGACATTGTGAAGCTAACTGTACTCTTAAGTTTTGCTAAAGTTATATAAAGCTGTAGTTTTTGCATTAAAAACGTGTGAGGAAAATTCATAATTAGGCACAGGGTAACTTTCAGTGGGGTAGGCAGTGGTACTGAGGTCTAATTGCTTACTATCTTGGGAATCTTATGCTAGCGATGCATTTTGCTCATAAAAGTGTTAAAGCAGGTGGTGGGCCTTCTTACACAAGGAGCATCGTAGCACCTGCAAGTGTGGCTTACCTTGAATGCTTGCTTCTAAGGCAAAGCTTCTGGACTTCTAGCATTCATTCATTGTGATTTGGGGCAGAGTAGAAGACAGACTTGAAGAGGATAAGACAGACTTGGAGGAAACCGGCTTTAGGTTCTTCTTATGTCTATACTCCATTTTACACCCACTGTACAGGCTGGGGTACTCAGTCACCAGTGTTGCACAATCCTGAATAAGTTATCAAGTTAATTGAATGACTTGATATAAGCTGCTCTGGTTCTAGATTCTATCATTGGCTTTGGCAAAGAGTTTGTCAGTTCTGAAATCTCTACCAAGAAACCAATCTAGTTCTTACAGCCAGAATGTCATGTAAAAGCATTGTACAATTAAGTCTGACTTGACAGATCATGGCAAAAATCTTGTCACTGTAAGAGCTTTTATTCAGTTCTCCTGTTTTGAAGTGGTCCGGGTAGAACACTGCAAGTTGATGCTTGACCATTTAGTGTTATTCTTTAGTTGCTTTTGTGTTCTTACCTACAAAAAGTTCTTCTGTTCAGTCAGTGCTTTCTGCAAGTGTTCATACCATGCTGATCTGCCATAAGATGGCACGACAGGTTGTATACTTGCAGTCTTCCAGTGGAGCAGTGTGTCTGCAGCCCTAGTTCTTCTAGGGCAGAAGCGAGGGAGAGGACAAATATGCAAGCATGTGCTATTTAAAATCGGGTCTTTGCTTCATAAAACATGGCCATTAACTGCAATGCACCTGTTAGTGGCTAAGTGCAGAGCACATCTAAGAGAAGACTGCCAAGCCCAACGAGTGTACTTGGTGTCAGAGCCGACCTGTGCATGTAAAGGTCTGCCACTGCACCACTGCCAGGGAAGGGGTCAGGTAACAGAACTCTTTGGTGATCCGACTGCTAAAGCCTTTGGACTGCCTCCCATTTTTAGACACTGGGAAGAAGGAGCCTGCACCTTGAGGGACTGTGCCTGTGCTAATGAGAATTACATGAAACGACTTCCTAAAAGGCATCAGCATAGAGTGAGTTGAGCGGGGCTGCAGTAACACATGTGCACAAGGAAAAGTCATATCCAGCTACAGGAGGTGGCTGAAAACAGCACCCGTTCCGATGGATGGTTAAGGCCGTAATTATGTCTGGTTGGGAAGGATAGCTGTATAGAAATAGGTTGCTTTTCAGCACTGGATATCCTGAATGTTCTTTCATTTTAGTGTTTATCAGATAAGTGCGTAGCCCAAGGCTTCATTCAGCAAGACACGCGCATTCCTTCTGCTGCCCTTGTCCCTGCTGCACGAGTGCTGCTTGAGTCTGGCAGAGCTGGTTCTGCAGCAGCTTTTCTGTGTCCCAAACTGCCTCATAGTACCCTACACTTGAGCTATCTATCCTCTAACGTGAACTGCCACTGCTAGCTTACTGTTTCCATTGTGGTAACAACGGCTCCTTCATTCCTGCCTTGCCTTTGCTTTTTTCTTTTTTCCAGGACCGTATATGAAATAAAGTATAATGTGTGTATTTACAGAGCAGCTCTGTAAGGGTGGCATAACAGAACCCAATGCATATCCATTTCTTCCTGGCTGTAGAGAAATGTCTACAGGAGAATAATACTTCCCAGTGCTGATTTTTTTTTTTTTTTAGCCATTGCAATATTTAATAAGAGGCCTAAAGTTACTATAATGATACATTGTAATAAAACCCTGTGAAGTTGCTTCTTTGTGCACTCTGCAATCAATTATTCGTGGTTAGGTTGGCTTCAAAACACAGTATCAGAAAAGCAAGTTAGCTAATGTACTAATTAATATCCCAAAAGTGAGATGTAAAGCCCTTCTGAATTCAGCGTGAGGCCTATTAAGCCTGTATGACTTCCAGGCTTCCAGTCTGTATAACAAAACACTTCTACAGAGAATTCAAAATATGCTAAATTTGTAGGCTAGGAGAGGTACATTTAAACTCTTGCTGCATGGAATGGAAGATGATGTTTACTGTTATTTTTACATAAAATGGTAGAAACTGGTCCCGTATCAACTGTTAACAGAGGCTGTTACAGGGAAGCAGAAGTGGTAGCTGAGCTGCACGCTTTCAGGTGTGTGCTGCTAGCAGGGCTGCCCTCTTAATCCAGGAAACATCCACCTTCAGTGTCATTAAGTGCAGCATGGTACTACAGCAAGACCTCCCCATCACAGGCTTCATTAGCAATCACTTACGCAGACTTAAAAAGTACTGTGCCCTCTCTTGGTAAAACTAAAGTATGAAAATTTTAAAATAGAAAACTGATGTTGGAACTGTCAAAACTTGAGGTTTTATTTAAGGAAGAAGTTGGTTTACTTCACTGAGCCTTATTGTTTAGGTTGCAAACTGCAACCTCAGTTTTTCTAGGAAGTGTAGCATTGATAATGTACTTCAGTACTATGTTGTGCACTTTTTTTCCTGCTGTACTAGTTAATGAGAAACATGGGGAAAAGCCAAGCTGGCTTTGGTGATTGGGGGGGGGGAATAGCTAAAATTGTTGGGTTGTTCTTTTGTTTGAATTTCAACACTAAATCTAAGGTGCTACTGATATAACTGTCTTGTTTGTAACACATCCCTTCAACTTGGTTTCTTCTCTGACAGCTGTTCAATGGCTGTAGAGTAGTCCCCTTAACTAGTCACATTTCTATTGTGTTTAAAATAAAGAATATTAAATATTGCAATACATTGAACTTTGGATACTATGATGAGCTAATCTTTTTTTCCCTTCGATATCATTTAGGTTGGCTGAACTATCCGTTAGAGAAGATAGGATTCTGGAGATGTTTGGAGAACATTATCCAAGGACTTACGGGGGAGAAGCCAAGAGCAGATGACATGAAATGGGCTCAGAAAATTAAATAACTTTTGCCAGCCTTCTGCAGTCCTTATCTTTGTTGCCAATGTTTTTTTTTTTTTTTTTTTTTTTTTAAAGCCATCAGCCAAACTCAAGACCTGCAAAGAAATAAGACTCTAAAGCACAAACTAAAAAGTGCTAACAGACTGTAATTAAAAGAACTAATTCTTAAAACAATACTTGAAATGAAGATGATTACTCTTACTGAGCACCTTTGTTTAGCCATGTCGCTTACATCTTAGAAAATACTTCATCACTGTATTTCATAAAGCTGTCAGGCAAGCCAGAAGGCAAGACAGTCACTCCATTGGTACGTGGTGGCATTGTAAACATGTTGTATCAACATTATTTAACACTTCAGAAATAGCTTGTTGCCTAAGACCTACGGGAGAATGGTGACAACAGTTTGTCACTTCACGTTTGAGTCCAAATACACTGCATGAAAACAGTGTGTCAGTACTGGAAGCCTATAAAACCATCACTGTTCAATGCACTTAGTGTTTGGCAACCTTATAGTTTCATCTTCACTAGTAAGTAAAACTAACTGATGTAATGTGGAACAGACTTTGAGAGTCCCACTCCACCAGTGGGCCACGAATCCTCAAGTGTCTTCAGTTTCCCTTAATGTAAAATTATTCTACTCTCTACGTGGAATTGAGCAAACCGTTTCTGCATAAGCCTTCAACTGTACCTTAAGAAGCCTCTGCAGAGGGGGAGGGCACCCAGTACAACACTTGCTCACATTTGTTTGTGTGGAGTGCTCACTGATGAGCTTTCTATTAAGTGTTTCCTACCCTGACAATAAATGTTTAAAATAGTTATAGCATTGGGCACATTGCAAATAGCTGTATTCAAGAGCTCAAGGTATCAAACTTGTAATGTTAGAAGGGAAATGTCAATGACTGGTGTTTTGTTCTTTTTTTTTTTTTTTTTTTTAAGGTGCTTGCTTGTTTCTGTAAATAATATAAAGCCTTAATCTCTTCTGGTGTAATGGAATAATATTTTAATGTGATGTTTGAATGTATATAATATATTTATAACAAAGCAGTTGGATAATACTAATCATGTCTGTCTTGTTGCTCTTCATTCATATATTCTCGGTGTTTAATACAAAATCTTGTTGCTATTCCAGGCAGCTGAATGTTTTTCAGCCTGCTAGGTCTTGTTTAGGTTGACGTGGTTATTTCTTCAGTTTAGTAGGACCTTGACCCTACACTACACCAGACTTCAGCAGCTTTCCAGAAGTGCAGCTAACTGCAACAGCATTGGATGCCAAGGAAGAGCTCTGCTGCATTGGGGGGGAAAATGTTCCCTTAGGAAATTCCGAAGTGTTTACATCCAAACATCCAATAGACACTTAAGTGGATGTAATTTGCATCTTGTTTCCTTTCTAAATGAAAGCGTAATGAAGGTCAAGCCTAAGACTAGTTGTAAACTATTAAATTCAAACTGTACTTCCTTGAAGTGCCTGGTATAGAAGGGTTTAAGTTCTAGGTTCAGAATAACCTTGTTCTCAGTTTTTAAATATCTGTTTCCAATGATGGATCACGTTTTAAAGGGTTGGGACTTGGCACCTCTCCTTCAGTTGAGTCTGCTCAATACTGATGGGCCTGAGCTGGCTTCTACAAATTAAAATTGCAGTTGGCACCGTGGTTACCAAGTGTTTAATACGTTTAAATGATTCAGACCCTTAGGGAGAGCTTTTTACCATTCCATGAAAATGTCTCCAGTTACCATAGTCAATATTGTTCATCCACCTACATTGGACAGTAAAGAATGCTTCTGCTTTAGTAAGCATTTAGCTGTACACCTGTACCATTATGAGGCCAAGCAGGAGAGTGGTGCTCTGCTCTCAGAGGCCTTGACGAAGTATGGAGGAGCCCCAGTTTGGTGAGCAGAACAGAGATTTTGGGGAGGAGCAGACAAAAAATGAGGCGGTGGTGAATGAGGTTATGCCACCCTTCTAGTACAGGGCTAGTGGGCCAATGGAGGCATCCCCATACATGGGACCTGGGCTGATGATAATTTTTTTTTATTTTTTTTTTTTAAGAAAAAAAAATCTTTGTAATAGTAGTTTGTTAATTTGCCTTGCCACAGATGTTACTGAGTAGATGGTTTCTTTGTTTACTTCTGTTTTGAAAACATTCAAAATTTTTGTATAAAAAAAGGAAGCAATCTTCATTTTGGACTTATTTTTACCTTAGTTTTTGGACCTGCTAACAAACTTTTTTATAAGAAAGGTTTAGTTTTCTCTGAGTACAAACCTAGGTAAAATATTACTTGGGAGTCATTTAATACAGTAAATCTTTTAATAGAGTTTTTCTTGTTTGGTTGGATTTGGGTGTGTGGTTTGCTGTTTTTTTATTGTTTGGTTTGTTTATTTTCCAGTAAAACCTGGAATGCATCCATTGTTCCAGAAAAGTAAAATATGAATTATCAACCATGCCTGTAAGCGTTTGCCACATGGTATGAAGACGTTGGAGTTGGCTGCTCTCCTGGTACCTGCCTACAGCCACAGAGAGCTAAACCAACCTCCTCAAGGTCATTAGCAGCAGATCTGTGGGTTTCAGCTGAAACCAGGTGTGGGCCTGAGATCTTTCATGAGATGGCACAGAGGATCTTGAAATGCTGTTGTTATCACCATGGTGGTCTTGCCACCATATCTGTAGTGATGTGCAGAGAATTCTGCACTGTCTCCAGCATCTGGTCCTGCTCCAACACAGAGCTGTCATAAGGTGGGATGAGCCCTAGAGAAAGATGTCCCACAGTCATCTCAGTCAGGGTATTGCGATGATTGTCAAAGTGAGAGCCCCAGGAAAGGCCTGAACACCAGGGTGAGATGCTCAACATTTTGGAAAGGCAGGTATTTTTAGTTATTTCCTGAACCACCACCCACTTCTGAAAACTTCTGGTCTTTGCTCGTTGTCCTTGGAAATGAATCCATGAGCCAGCTCATAAGAGATTTAGGTGCAATTTGGTCAGACAAATCTTTAGGAGTGTTTAAGTTCTTGCAGCAAATCCAACCTCCCAGGATGCATTTAAATTTGCTTTAGTCATGCCTTTACACAGCCCTAGCTTATAGTCTCTATATGTAACAGCTACATAGGCAGGTACAGGGCTGTAAGTGGAAAAGGAGACTGCACAGGTTATGGTGAGAAGTTCTGGTATTAGAGCTGAAAACCTGTTAAGCCATTTGCAGGTACTGTGGGAGAGAGATGCTGATTAGGCAGTGTAGGAACTGGAGTGAAATGGTTGCATTTCAGCCCTGCACTCAAACACTCGGACAGGGAGTGCTGCGAAGGCAAGTCAGAAACTGGCCCAGACCCTGCATATCCCATGCCCTCTCTGGGATAAGATATCCCTGATAAGATATATAAGGGTTGAGGTATATCTGGGAAAGATATATTTGGATAAAATATCCCTGATAAGATATATCAAGATAAAGGAGGAGTTGGTTGATGAGGACTGGGTTAAGGACCAATTAAGCAAACTGGACATCCATAAATCGATGGGTCCTGGTGGAATGCACCTGCAGGTGCTGAGGAAGCTGGCAGAAGTCATTGCTAGGCCACTCTCCATCATCTTTGGTAAGTCATGGGCATCAGGAGAAGTGGCTGTGGACTGGAGACTATCATCTCAGAGCATCCTCAGGTCATAGAATCATAGACTCATAGAACGGTTTGGGTTGGAAGGGTCTTTAAAGCCCACCCAGCACCTCTCCTTGTTGGCTCCTCTGCCACTTGGAGAAGGAAGTTATCAATGCATTGCAGGAACCTCCTGGATTGCTATGCCCTGCTGTGCTGTCCCTCCAACAGATATTGGGGTGGTCCTCCATAAGGACCAGGGGTTGTGAACATGAGGCTGCTTCTATCTATAGAGGGCCTCATCTGCTTGATCTGTGGTAGACTCCCACTACAGTGTCCCCTGACCCTGCCCTGCCTTTATTCCTGACCTATAAGCTCTCAATAAGCTCCTCATCCATCCCCAGGTGGAGCTCCATGCACTCCATCTGCTCATCAACATAGAGGACAACACCCCATCAATCATCACCCCTGTCTGTCCTTTCTAAAGAGCTTGTATACTCCTATTCCAACACTTCAGTCATAAGAGCCATCCCACCACATCTCCATAATGCCAATGAGGTTGTAGCCCTGCAGGTGTGTGTACGCCTCTAATTCCTCTTGTTTATTTCTCATGCTGCGTGCATTTGCATAGAGTCATTTAAGTTGGGCCTTCAATGAGGCTTTCTGGCTGGAATTCCTTTGTGCTGTTTTTCAGGTGCTCTTCTCTGTACCTGTGGTCCTTTTCCAGGCTCTGGGCATCTACTGCTGCCACTGGCATCAAACTGGGAGGAGTGGGATGGATTGAGGTTCCTCTTGCCCAGCAACTTTAGCCCTCTCTCACCAGCTTGGCAAGCCTGTGACCAAAGATGCTCTTCCTCTCTTCTGACAGATGGACTCCCTCAGCTCCCAGCAGACCAGGTTTCTCAAAGTAAGTGGCAGGGTAGCCGAAACCCTGCCTGTGCCACCAGTCCTGTGACCATCTGTTTCACCAGATTCAACTGGTCCTTTCAATCCCCTTTCCTTTGACTGTGAGGACTGATGAAAAAATATCTGCACTCCACAGTCCCTAACTGCTGCTCCCAGGGCTCTGTAATCCTTCTTGATACTCCTCAGGCTATTTCTGGCTGCATCATTGGTGCCCACGTGAAACAACAGCAGCAGATGTCAGTGGGCATCAGCAGCCGGACAGTCAGTGGACTGTACTAGACTTGGTAGTCTCGGTGTCATCCCCCAATACAAGCCTCCAGTAAGCAACGCCTCTCTTTAGAGAGTGCATCAATTCAGCAAACGGGTGCCTCTGTACCTCTGAGGAGAGCCATCTAATACTATCACCTGCCAGCTTTTCTTAGTTGTGCTGGCTATTACATGGGGAGCAGATTGGCTGCCTTACTCAGCTCCAGCGTCTCTCCTAATTTGACAGGCCTTTCCTTTTCACTCTGCAGAGCAGTGAAGGGGTTCTGTAAGGGCACCTCATGCTGTAGGGAAAGTCTCCTCTTCCTGCTGGTGCCTGTTATTACAAGCTTCCATCATTCTGCATTATTGGCTCCCCTCCCTTCTGTGTGTACTTGTGGGGGAGTTTTTGGCTGTTTGGCCGTGGGCTGTAGGGCCACTGCGGGCTGCACTTGGAACCAGCTAACTTGTTCTCAGCCTTTCTGATCCTGCACAGCTTTCCCACTGCCGCCTGCAGCTCAGCCACCTGCTGCAAGAGATCCTCTCCTGGGCAGACCTTTTGCAGCTGCGGTGGTTTTACTGAAGTGGGCAGCCAAGCTCCACCACAGCCGCTGTCTCACTCCTCCTCCTCAAAGGGAAAGGGGGAGGAAATACGACGACAAGGGCTCAAGGGCTGAAATAACGATGGGGAGATCGCTCAGCAATTATTGTCATGGGCAAAACAGGCTCAGAGTAGGAAGATTAAATAAATTTATTACCTATTACTAACAAGCTAGAGAAGTGAGAAACAAAGAAAACAAACTAAAAACACCTTCCCTCATCCACCCTCTTCCACTTCCTCCCCCTGAGTGGTGTAGGGGAATGGGGAATGGGGGCTGCGGTCAGTCCATAGCGCTTTGACTCTGCCGCTGCTTGTCGGTCCCTCTCTGCCCCTGCTCGCCGTGGGGTCCCTCCCACGGGATGCCGTCCTTCCCCAGCTGAGCCTGCGGGGGCTGCCCACAGGCAGCAGCTCTTCAGGAACTGCTCCCACACGGCTCCGTCTCACGGGGTCCATCCCCCAGGAGCAAACTGCTCCAGCAAGGGTCCCCCATGGACGGCAGCTCCTCCCAGACCCCTGCTCCTGCGGGGGCTCTCCATGGGCCACAGCCTCCTTCAGGCCACATCCACCTGCTCCACCGGGGGCTCCTCCACGGGCTGCAGTGTGGAGATCTGCTCCATGTGGGACCCATGGGTGCAGGGGGACAGCCTGCTCCACCAGGGGCCTCTCCACAGGCTGTAGAAGAACTGCTGCTGTGTGCCTGGAGCACGTCCTGCTGCACTGACCAAGGGGTCTGCAGGGCTGTTTGTTTCTCACTCCTCTTTCTCCCAGCTGCTGTTCCCCAGCAGTTTTTTTTTTTTTTTTTCCCCATTTCATAAATCTGCTCTCACAGAAGCACAAACAACATCGCTTATTGGCTTGGCACTGGGCAGCGCTACAAAAACCTTGCCACATAAAGCCACTACAGCAGGCAGATCTGCTGCCTGTCCCTGACCAAGGGGAAAGGTCTAGGCATGTCCAGCAGTCTGAAGCCTTCACTTCAGCCCCCACCTTCAGCAGCTCTGTCTGGGTGTGGGTATCAGACACAGCTGGAGTGGATGGATACAAACCCCAGCCAGAGCTGCAGCCTTTGCTCTTAAGCAGGTGCTTTCTATTCCCTATTAAGGATCAGGCAGGTGTAATGTCCTTGACCGGTGCAGATGGTCACAGAATGGTGCTGGATGCTTGGCTATGCATACTTGGAGCTGCCCACTCAGCCAGTGGGATGGCCTTCTCTGAAGATGTGCCCTCTTTGAGCACCCTCCAATGCACACTGCCACGCCACCCTCTAGTTGCTCCTCCTGTTTGCAGTGCTTCTGGCCAACAGCATGCCATTTGATTATTTTATTTTATTTTAATTTAATTGTATTTTATTTTTTGTTGATCCATTTCTCATTGGGCTGAGACAAGAGGGCCTGCTCAGAGTCATCTTTGCTTCTCATTCCTGGATCCATCTAAACCTGCTTCAAATCTGTGTAGGACTTCATTCAAGGTACTGTTTCCACCAACCTCTCTCTAGCCAGGGGCAGCTCAACTGTTCTGCGCATCGGACCTGAGTCTCAGGTGAGGTGTAAGTGAAGCTGGGAGCAGCCCAAGTGGTACTCACTGTATTATGGGTGGCTCTGCTGGTGTCCTGGAGCTGTGGGGCCAGCTGAAGGCATTCCACCAGTCTTCTTGTGAGAGCCTGATTCAGAAGTTCATTCGTCTCTTTATGTAAAGCCTCAGATAAACTCCATTATATTACAAATTACTGTTAGTTTTTTGAAGACTTACTGCTCAGAGCTTGCTGAGGCATAGAGCATGTCTGACATGGGACAAAATGGAATCTGGCCCAGAGGACCCAGAGATATTGCTGCAGATGGTAAATGCCAGTTGTGGTGCCCAGCAGACAGGTGTTCACGGAGGCCCCCTGTTACTATCTTCTTTTTCTCTCATCACATGAGCATCCATTATCTTGGCACACAGAAGAAAGTGATATTTTTGCTTCCTGCCTAGCAAAAAAGAGGAGGGTTTTCAGACTTGCTAGGTGAGGGTTGCTCAGTGTGGAGTGGGACATGGACTAGGTCTGGTGGGTCCTAAGCACGGTTCCACAGGGAGTCCCTGTATCACTGTGCCAGGATGCAGCACCTTCCCAATCCTGGGTTACAGTAGATCTTGTGGATGAGGGTGGAGATGAAAGAGGAAACTCTGACCCCAGTGCTGTTTTGGTGATTTCCGTAATGTTGGGACTCTGTTGGGCCATTCTGCTTTGCTCAGCAGTTCAGGTGCTGATGCTACAAGCTGCTGGATGCTTCCTACATCCAGCCAATGTCCTCTGGTCCTCATACACTGAGGGACTGGATGGTAGTTAGTGCTCCAGCATTTACCTATTGGTTTTCTTTGATTCATGAGACGTTAGCAAAAATGATCAAAGCAGACAGTCAAAACTCTTTATTTTCCCCTATGGATTATTGGTGGCAGAGTTTTTGATCACTTTCAAGGGAAGACCTAGTTAGTAAGTAACTGAATTAAATAGTAGGTGCAATGTGTGAACTGACTTTTTACTGCTTTTGTGGCTGTCATGAAGATTATTCATACCAATGAAATAATGGTTTCCATAGCAACTAATGTACTTAGGAAGGGAAGAACTGGAGACACAAATAACAAAGACAAAGCCCAAAGCTCTAACACTAAGAGGCATATACAAACATAATAAACCACAGTGCAACGCACTGGGAAGGTTTCAGTATGTGCTTCCTCTGACACTATACAAGATGGCATAATGGGGTTGCCACAAGCAGAGGGGTATAGGGAAGAAATTGGCCAGGGCAAAGGACTGGCAGGATAGCAGGCTGTGTGACTTGGAGCAAGGGCCATAATATCTTCCAATGTGTTCAGGTGCTTGTTACTGCAGAATTTCTTGGTGAGAAACTGCCACAGCTCCCCTTAAAAGCATGGCAATCTTAAAGCTAGGTCAGTGCATATAAAATCAGCAATGCATATAGAAGACACAAAGGAATTAAATCTTACCTTCACCTCTGCTGTTGGGCCACACCTGACTTTATCTGGATAAGTGATTCACCAGCTGTGTGCCTTATTCTGGCTGTAAATCCTGTTTCTGTAGCCCTGAAATGCAGTGATCCCATAATCAAGAGAAAACTGCCTCAACCTGGCAGCATCACCCTCTGAGTTGTTTACTGAATTACAGGGGCTGCAGAAGAATGTGTCCATGAGCATCCTGGCTCTAACCTACAGACCCCAGCTTATCACCCTTGGGCATTACTGCAGGTTGAAAATAGCTTTTATATCTCAGCCTGCCAAAGAGCCTTTTGGAGGTTATTAAATGCAAGAGTCTAAAGAACAGGTTGAATGAGCAGCCATGAAGGCAGGCCTGGATATTGTCATCCTTTCTCAGTGCATGGGCGGGACACTGACTTCTAAGGAGTCCACATTCCAGTAACAGCCTGTTGTACTGCCACTGCCCAAGGAGAAGTCCTTGTTTTCTGCACTACATTTCTGTCTTTGTGGTTAGAAGAGTAACCTGCTAGTCAGGGAAGAAGATATACTCATGCAGCAGTCCAACAAAAGGTCTTAGTTGTCAGCTTTTGCCTGAAATGCACAAGCCTAAAGTCTCAGCTCAGCAGGAGCCTAGAGTGCTGTGCCAGACTTAGTCCCAGCACTAGACTGTCACCATGGAAGGAGACAAACAAAATGAGAACTGGGCAGGCATGTTCGCCACCCCTCGGTACAAATGCAGAACAAGGCATAGAAGGATTGCAGGCTGGTTTTCCAAATCTCCCAGCATCACTCTGCTCTTCCCTTGTAAGAATCCTGGTTCCGCCGGATGTCAACATGTATGGGAATCCCTGCTGGTTTGGCTGGACTAGGGTCAGATGAGGCCTGCACACATGAAACCAAGACTCATCTCAAATGACCTAAGTGCTGGAGAACTACAAGTATCCTATAACCAATATAACTAGTTCTATGCCCATCAAATACTCCTGCCCCACCATCTGCTGAAGCCACAGGTTCTTCCAGGCTTTCTGTACCAGAGTCAAGAAGAGCACAGGAAAGATTTTATACTGGTTGGTTAGTAAACCAGACAAGTCAGATAATTGTTTCCCTGAAGCCCTACAGCCATGCACTTTTGGTTAGGAAAAACACTGTGTGTTTTGGAGTGTCTCAAACCCTGTGGCCAATGTGCTGTCTGAAGTGTGTGGGCAGTTTGATGGCAGGGGTTGCTTAGGGAAGAGATAAGGAAGGAGGCACTGTGCTGAATCTAAACGAGCAAAGGAGGACAGTTAAGACTGACAGTTCCCTTCTGGCTCTGGACCCTGAGCACTGTGAGCTGTGGACAAAAGGTCCTGCAAGGCAACAGACCCTGAGACTTCAAAGGCTGTGACAGCCTTCTGAAATCTCTCTTGCAGTCTTTCTCTTTTCAGAAGCAGACTGTAAGTACAAGCTAGCAAGGAGGATGTCACCCCTGTTCTTCGTTCTCCAGGAAAAAAGTCCTAAAAGTGCCATCACGACTCAGGGTCTGCAGTTTTTCCCTTTCCCTTTCCCTTTTTCTCTGTTCCTTCCTTCCTTCCTTCCTTCCTTCCTTCCTTCCTTCCTTCCTTCCTTCCTTCCTTCCTTCCTTCCTTCCTTCCTTCCTTCCAGCAGTTCCCTTTCTGCATTTCCAGCACACCTAGGCATATGCTATTTAAAAAAAAAAAAAACGAAAACCACACACATGCACACTTCCTGCATGCTCAAATGCTTTTGCCTATTGCAAATATCCCCTGAGGTCTTTTACATAAGTAAGTGATGGTTTGCTGAGACAGAAGAACATTTGCAAGAAATACAAGAAACAGCATTGCTCCTTCCTGAGGTAAACCCAAATCTCAGCTTTTAGGTCAGGAAGATGAAAGAGGGACAAATTAAGATGCTATTTTCCAACACAAACCAGAGTTCTGCCCTTTTCAATCCACAAAGCACTACAGCAGCTTTCATGTAAAGCCAATGACAGGCTCCACATGGTCCCAAAGGGACCATCACCCCACCAGAGCATCATTTGTTGTGAGGAGGGGCCCTGTAAATAGCTCAGCAGAGGCTGTGACTCACCTCTGAACACAAGATGGTCCCCAAGAGGTACTTCCCTGCTTGAGGCAGGTAGGAGGATTTGGCTGGTTGTTTGTGTCTGTGGGCTTCAGACACCATGCAGACACCCCCACCTGGCCTCCAGCTGCATTTGTCCCATCTCCAGGCATTTGGTGCCCCTCACAGCACCCTCCAGCATGGGACTGATGCGGAGGCAGGAGACCCACCATCTCTGAGATGGAGACTGGAGGGCAATGCAGTGGGTTGGGGGCTCTGGGAACTCCTTGCTGGCTGAGACTGCTGGGGATCTCCCACAGTGTTAACAAGCAGCTAAAGATCCAGTGCTGTTGTCTGTGGCCTTTTATGCCAAAGTGAATCCAGAGAGGATAGAAGAAGCTTGCCTGTGGCTGTCAATGCTATTTTTCTGCTTGGGAAACGGCTCTGCAAGTTCTGGCACCTCTGGTGGCTCCTCTGCCACCATCTGGCTCTGCTATTCTCAGCCCTTTGTCTACAGTCCTTCCAATTTTCCCCTTGCTGCCTTCATGGTTCTGTACCTGCTGAGTTCCGGCTTCTTCTGCCCAGAGGGAGGACTGTGGTTGCACATGGAAGGATCAGGCCAATGTTCCTCGTCCCACATCTGCAGGCCACACTGGGGTTTGTGTGAGAGCAGATGGCACTGAAGTGGCTGAGATGTCACCCTGGTTGTGTCCAGCTCTAGAGGTGAGCTTGGTGCACGGTCTCACGGAAGCAAGAGGCCTGCAGTGCTCCCCAGCTGATGGTTATCGTTGAAGAGCATCTTGGCAGAGATACCAGGGCAAAGTAGCAAGAGGGACAGCACCTTTCCTTCAGCCATCTTCCAGCCGGAGTACTGCAACCGACAGTAAACCACCAGGCAAAGTGCTGAGCTGTGTCTGGAGTGTTAGAGGGACTCCGAGAGTAATGACTGCAGCCTGGCTGGCTGCAGGGAGAGCTCATGAGCCTAGCTTCGTCTTCCCTCTCTAGGCCATCATGCAGAACATCTGCCTCCCACCGAGGGCAAACAGCACAGCGCATGATTTTGGGGAAGACAAATGGTTCAGGCATGATTGTCCTCAGAGTTTTTTTCACCTTTGGCCACCTCGGAGGTATCTGGGCACAGAGCAGATAGGCCAGGATTTTCAGAAGCAGTCACTGATGCCAGGTACACGGACATTTCAGTGATCTGCTATGAGATGACACCTGTGAGACTCAGCAGGATGTGAAATGCCTCCCCTCAGAAAACCTGAGCCGAGTGGTTGCTCCCAGACTCTGACCCAAGGTCCCTCAGCTGGAGGTGTCAGTGTCCTGTATGCTCCCCTGTCCCCTCTGCAGGTTATTACTGCTCTGAAATGGAGTTGATGGGATGAAAGCAGCACTGCACCTCTGCTTCTGAATGAGCTCCAGTGCCCTGGATAAATTTGCTTGCGTGGGTGACTGAAGCCAATGCAGCGAGGTGGGATTCTGCTGCCAGACAGGTGCTGGTCTGGCAGCCGCTTCTGGGGGTGCTGGAGACCGGCACTGGGGGTCAGTGGTGCTGTAGCCAGGGCACACCAGCGCACATCTCCATGAGCCTGTCATTGCTGGCAGGGGCTGTAGGTAGAGCCTCAGTCCTTGGTCTCCAGTTCTGACCATCAGGTGGCAGCAACAGGGCAATGTCATCATCGCAAGGCAGATGAATCAGTGTTAACTCCAGCCAGTTAAATCCTAACTTTCCAAGCTGCCTCATAAGAGAGGTGAAGTCTTTGGTAACTTTGTACCTCTGGTTAAAGGCTTTGCTTGCCACCATATTGAAGACGTCAAGGTTAAGCGATGCCATCATCCCAGATCTTGTGCTGCTGCTTTTACTATAGAAAATCTTTAATCACCTCCTATCAAATTTCCCCTCACTGTTTCTAGGGAGTAGGACATTTTCAGGCAATTACTTTATTTTACAAAATTGTGGGGGCTTTATGAAAGGTGAGCTCATTGCTGCAGAGGAAAGGACTGCCTTGGACCAAGGTGCATTTTGGTAGTACTGTATCCACATGTCTGGGCTCTATGTGGGGCTTTGGTGCTGGAGCTATGGAATGGGCAGGGTATGGTATGGCATGGTGTGATCATGGTATGTACTTTCTTGCACAAGGACACGTCTCCCTGCAAGCCACCATCAGCAGCACCGTGTTCCCAGGAAGCCAGTGTCTAGGCAGTTCACTTCCCAGCCCTGTAACAGGTTGTTGCCTGAGTTTGGTCCTCTCAAAGCAGCCGTCTTCCCAGGGGCCTGCTGGATTTGCCCTGAAGCATGACCTGGTACCCCATCACCACAGGCCATACCCAGGAACCACATGTGGCACTGGGCAGAAGTCATGTCATTCCTCTGCCATGGGTGCAGGGGACCGGGGCTGTGCCACGGCCCCTGGGCAGTCTGTTCCTGCCACCTGGGCAGCTTCAGGTTGCGCCTTTGGTGTGGGGCCAAACCAGAGCTCCTCCTCTCTTGGTCAACTGGAGCACAAATCTGTGTTTTCAAAACCTGGTGAAAAAAGGCTTTTGGTTTTAATATCTCTCAGTGCCTCTGGATTTGATAGTGAGCTGGCAGTCACTTAGCACTCTTCATGAAGCAAGCTTAAGTCTAAATGTGAGCAACCTCAAGTTGATAACCTAGTGCTCACTAAGACATCAGCTTATTGCCACATCACTTCCATTTTCCTTAATTTCCTCATGTTGATTGTCTCTCCTTCCTCCGTCCCATCTGATAAGAGAAATAAATGTACAATTGATTCACATCCAGAACTCAGCGTTTCAGGAGAGGTCTCTCCAACCCTTTACTAAAGTGGGAATAATCCCATTTAAACTTTATGGCTATATCTAGGACTAGTTTGGACTTGGGCACAGGGTAGGTTCCCAGCAGTACAGCTCATAGTTACCCAGCAGTGTGAAGCCTTCCTGCATTCAGCTCCCCCTGTGGGCTCTGCCTGCTGCTCCAGGACTGTGGGAGCCACATCCATGGGTGCAGTGCCAAAGTGGCACGTGCAAAGGCTGTGGTGAAATGCAGTGGCACAGGGCTGTGCTTTAAGCACTACAAAATACCACCTCTTTCACAAGAATCTCCACTGTCTCATTGCTCTCCTGATAGATGGCTGTCCAAACAGAACTCAGGGCCTTTGGACAATAGTGAGTCTTCTTGTTCTCTTCAGCGGTGTCAGGTCAGGTGTTGCACAATGCCTCAGTGACAATCCAGACTTTGCATGTGCCATGCCCCTTTCCCCATGGCCTGACACCTTGTACTTGATGCAAGGACCTCCTAGCACAGGAAGCTCTGCAGGTTAATTGTCTACAGGTGCAGAAATGTTAATTTGACTTTTTCCATCTTTTCTGACATTTGTCTCTAGGATCACAGGATTCACTCTTTCCACACAAACCATGACATTTTCCATGTAACCTGTTGTCTTCGTCCTGTTTCTCCACATCTTTTATCCCCTGCTAGGAACATTTTTCTTTTTCCCCATCTGTGCTCCAGGCTGACTGCCTATTTTAGAGACAGGATCACCTTGCATGGGCCAACAAATAGCCTTAGTGTTTGGATGAGACAAGCTGCAGTGCTTGGGTTTGCATTTGTTTTCTCCATCCCTTCATACCCGTTTACCTACAAAAGAACCTGATCTTGGGCCATCTTCCAGAGCTCCTGTAGCACTTATCTGCCAGGAAGGTCTGCTCTCAGGAGACTTTGTATGGCCTCTAGTCCTGCTGAGCATGTAGGCTGTGGTTCAAAGACAAAGAAGAGGCAGAGGAAGTGACATTTTTCCTGAGTTGGGGCTACACTCTAGGGTTGCTGAGCTCAGTGGGTGAATGGTTCTACTGCTTATCAAGGCATTTCCCCCAGTCTGCCTGAGAAAAACAAACAAACAAACATGATTTTGATCCCTAGGGCTTCTCTAGAGTATTGCAGAACTTCAGTTCACCAGCATGCACAACGAGTGCCTGAGTAGCACTTGAGGAGCAACTGATTAGCTCAATATAATGAGTCTTAAATACTTCCTTGTCATCTCCCTCTTATAGCTGTTGCCTGTGTCTTTTTGCTCAGGCACGTATTCAGGTTTCTATAGGCATTCAATCCCATTTCTTTGCTTGTGCGATTACTTACAATTCTTGTTTAAATTCTTCTCATTTTCACAGAGTAATTAGGAAGAGGAACGACCTTTGTTCTCGTAGTTAAAAAGTAATTAACTATGCTTTTTGCTTCATGGTTGTTTTTTAATTAGGACTTCGTTGATGTCTTTTGTCCTTGGAAGGAAGTAAGGGCTAGAGCATATATTGGATGCAGCTGTACTGCCCAGGGCTGAGAGGGGCGCTGCCTGGCCTGGCAGAATCCACAGAGGTGGCCACAGATGTTCCTGTTTGCACAGATGTTCCCCACCATATTCACATCCTCTGCCCATTGTAATCAGGGGCATTTCATCTGCCCTCAGCATTAAGGTAACTGGAAAAGGCTCTGTATAAGTGGGGTTTTGCCCACTTTTCCTTGTTCAGGTCTGTAAGTATTCCTTGGCACTTTTCTACCAGAATGGGGCACCTACACCATCACTAGACAAGCCCTGTCCCTTCCTCATAGCTGTCATCAGCATACCCCAGTTATCAAGCACCTGTCCTAGAGTGATGTGTATATGACACCAGCATGGCTGAGGATGGAGACCTGTGTAGGGGTGTGCACTGATATTAATCAGTTTCTGAGGACTGAAGATATGCTCTGAAATCAATTTGCTTCCAGAGCTGCTGGTTACTGTGTAAGCAATAGCAATACACACATGGGGCTGAGTAGGAAATGAACACTTAAATTCCTCAGACCAAAATATGTGGAGTTGCCCTGCCCTTTAAATTTCAGGCTGGAAAGTTCTCTGCATCCTGTAAAGGAACATCTTCATATGAAGGATATGTTTCAAATGAGGAGTAGTAAAAGGATCCCCAATGAGGGCTGGGATAATGCAGGTGGGCTGGTAAACTGAAGAGGAAATCACGAGCTTCAAAAAGCAGGCTCAGACACCATGGCAGAGCAGTGCTCCATGCCAGTCAGGCTCCTCTCTGTTCAGTTTCCAGGAGGGGTTGATGCAGAGGAGTGGGGCAAGTTGGTTGTTCTGAGAGGCACCTCTCTGGAAGGCATGTTGTAGGTATTTTTAAGTCCATGATTTTGCTTGCATTTACCTTTTTGTTCAGCATATGTGGACTCTGATCCACATATTTGATCCACACACAAGGGGACAAACCTGGAGCTGAACTCCTGAGCAAGTGGCTAGGAAGGCACTGGCGGGGCTGGAGTGTGATGGAAGTACTGGCACGGCATGTGCCTGCAAGTCGTAGGTGCAGGTGGTTGATGGCAGTGAGTTGGCTGGGATCACGGCAGTGCAACAGCTCCATCCTGCATGTGTACTCACGTGGTAGGCCATTCTGGTTTGCTGCCATACACATGGTCCCCATCATCTCAGTGCAGGAAGGTGGTGAGGCATGGCTGTGTCAGGGCTACAAGCAGCCATGTGTCCCCAGAAGGAGGTAGTCTTGAGACAGTTCAGTTTGCAAGAGGAGGAATCCTCATGGGACTGTTTGGTGGCTGTGCCCTGGGCTGAAAGAGGAGCGGGTGTCCCATGTGCTGCTTCTCTACACCTCCTGTCCTCACCTGCACAGAACTCCTAGTCAGCTCTCACCTGAAGGTTGCCAAGCAGAAATGTTTCTCAGGAGAGCCTGGGAGTTTTCCAGGCCCAAAGCATCTGTGTCCTGACAGCTTGTTACTTGCGTTCCAGTGCTTGCCGTGCTCTGCTGACTGCTCCTGAAACTGGTCTCAGCTGACCTGACAGCTGGGCTTTGCTTCTTGCTGGCAAAAATCATATTTGTAGAGTGCAAGTTTGGTTCATTCTTCATATATGCAAAGGAAATCAGTATCCCCCCTCTCAACTCACTCTCTATGTCTGAGAGCGTTGTCCAAATGCTTCTCAAACTCTGACAGGCTTGGTGCTGTGATCATTTCCCTGGGGAGCCAGTGCCCAACCGCCCTCTCAGTGAAGAACCTTTTCCTACCACCCAGCCTGACCCTCCCCTGTCCCAGCTCCATGCCATTCCCTCGGGTCCTGTCACTGTCCCCAGGGAGCAGAGTTCAGCGCCTGCCCCTCCGCTCCCCTCGGAGCCGCCATGAGGCCTCCCCTCAGCCTCCTCCTCTCTGGGATGAACAAACTGAGGAACCTCAGCCACTCCTCATACTTCTTGCTCTCCAGACCCTTCACCATACTTGTAGCCCTCCTTTGTATACTCTCTCATAGTTTTGTGTCCTTATTCTCTTGTGGCACCCAAATCTGCACACAGATGTACACCATTCCCTGCCCCCAGACCATCAGCAGTGTGTCTGATGGTGAGGCCAGTTCTGGATTTTCACAAGGTAGATGGGTGACAGGCGCTGTCACATCCAGCAGCATCAGCATGACCCTCCTGCTAAGCTAACCCTTCCTGTGTGAGTGCTGGGATTAAATGGATATTTTCCTTTAAGGAGCGCTTTCAGTGCTGTTACGTAGGCCAAAAATATGAGATGTCATGCATATATTGAATGCAAAGTCAGGCACTTTTGAGGCTGATTCTGTTGGAAGATGCAAGATAATTACATGTTTAAAATCCTTTCAAGGGAGCTTGGCACCAGGCAGCTGTCACGGTGGGTAGGGAAGCAGGCCAGACAGCGCCCGTCCCCCTGCGTGCCGGTACCAGGCACTGACAAGCTGTGACACAGCACGAGGATGCCACCAGCAAGTGCACTTGCAGAGGAGGTCCAGGGGTCTCAGCTGACACCTGGGCAGGGTCTCAGCCTTGCGGTGCTGCCTGCAGAACCATGCTAGGGCACCACAGCAGGGCAAGGCACAGATGCTTTGATGACAAACCGTTCCCTGGCCCTCTGGATTTCCTTTTTTTTTTTTTTTCCTTTTTTAATGCTTGTCAGATAATGGCTGCAATTGTTAGCTGAACATTGGTTTCAATGTTATGAATGGCAGGTACTTTTGGATGGAGATTATTTGCATATAATAACACAAAAATTCATCCATAGAACAGCTCTCCTGGAGCACAACGACATCTTCTGCTGTGCAGAGAGCCAGGACAAAGCCCACTCCCCATTTGTAATCCCCTGGAAGCCACTAAATAGCACTTGAATGGTGCATAAGCAGGGTGAGGGCTGTGTGCCAGACCTCTCCTTGCAGAGGAGGATGTTATCCCAGATACATTATTCAACAAAAGGTGTCAGTCCAGCTTTTTGCACTAGCTGAAAGAAAAATCATAGCCATTTGAAACAAGCTTTTTGGAAACTAAAATTATCTTCACGTTGCATTTCTCCTCCAGTAATGACAGCAGTAAATTTTCTAAAAGTCTGAGTCAGACGTCAAGAAATAGAGTAAAAATGTAATTGGCTCAAATACCATAAAATTTAAAAAAGGATCAGAGTGCCAAGATGTTTTTCTTCTTTCTCCTGTTTCTAACTAAGCCTTTAAGACGCTGGTACCATGGTTTTTCGGGGTGTGGGGCTTGGGGACTTGCAAGGAACTATAGAAATTTCCTGTTTCTTATTTATTTATTTATGTATTTATTTATTTATTTTTAAGGCCAGTGCTTACCTGCTTTGGTCTCTACAATCATCTCTCACCAGCAAAGCACTCATGTTTCCACGCTGTCAGGCCAGGGGCTCGTATGTGAACCCTTTCATTCTCCATTTCCTAAGGTATTTTTTGCCAATGACCAAGTGTAGCATCTCTAAGAGACAGGAGCCCTTAATATTATAACTAACAGCTGAATGTAAAATGAAGAGAAAAAACCCTCTCCATTCCTTCTCTTCCACCGACACTTGCATTGGCCAAAGAAGCACCTGCATTTGTACAGGGCAGGAGTTTCTCTTACCAGCTTGTCTGTTTGCAGCAGGGCACAGGGGCTGTGGATGTGGACTTCTCTCCAAGCTTAGCCAATAGACCCACTACAGTAGTGCCCTGGACAAGGAACTGTGCCCGTGGGCTGGCCTGACTGGCCCTTGCTATCTAGGCCCCTGTAACTACTGCCTTGGAAGCTCTCTCTGTAAGCATAGCTGTGAAAAGCAGCTGTAGCCCTGAGCAATGAGCATCGCGTGGTGCCCAGTCATCCATTCTTTCTGGAGACCTTCTGCAGGCTTTTGCCTACTCTGGGAAGCAGCCTCTTGTCCAAAAGCTTGCTGGGTGCCAGGGCAGTGGGCACCGCTGGGTTTGTGGTGGGGATACAGACGTCGTAGAGAGGTGCTGCCTTTCCCAGCTTCCACCTGAAACCCCTGCCCATAACCAGGGCCACTTCATCTGCTCTCCTCTCCTGCAGTAGATCTGGCTCCTCACATTCATCATCTCTGTCTGCTTGCTTCTCTGTGTTGTTCCCACCTTGCAAAGCACTTGTGCAAACTGGCCAGTGTGGAAGCTGCCTTGGACTGCCTCCGTGTTCCTGCCCCAGCGGTCTCCTGGGGTGCATTTGGAAGAGTGCTGCAGGGAGGGCAAGGGAGGTGATCCTGCCCCTCTGTTCAGCCCTGGTGAGGCCACACCTGGAGCACTGTGTCCAGATCTGGGCTCCCCAGTACAGGAGGGACATGGAGCTCCTGGAGCAAGTTCAGAGGAGTTCAGGCTGTGAAGATGATCAGGGGATGGCAGCACCTGTTATATGAGGAGAGGTTGAGAGAGTTGGGACTGTTTAGTCTGGAAAAGAGAAGACTGAGGGGAGACCTCATCAATGTGTATAAATGTCTGAGGGGAGGGTGTTGAGAGGATGGATCCGGTCTCTTTTCAGTTGTGCCCAGTGACAGGACAAGAGGCAGCGGGCACAAACTGAAGGACAGGAGGTTCCAGCTCAATATGAGGGGGCAATTCTTGACTGGGAGGGTGACAGAGCACTGGGACAGGTTGTCCAGAGAGTTTGTGGAGTCTCCTTCTCTGGAGATACTCAAACCCCACCTGGATGTCATCCTGTGCAACATGCTCTAGGTGATCCTGCCTGGCAGGGGGGTTGGACTGGATGATCTTCAGAGGTCCCTTCCAACCTCATTCTGTGATTCTGTGTTCTTGCAAATACACAGAAGAAAGTTTCTCTTTGCTCAGCACACAATTTCCATCTTAACCTTTCTTAGGCCAGTACTGTAAATAACGTAGGTCAATAACCTTTCTTAGGCCAATTGTCTTCTTAAATATCACTCTGCTTTGCGACCTAATACAACCTTTACCAAAATCAGTGCGAATTTCATCAGAGCCAGAACACTTTGGACTGTGTCTTTTCCTGGTTTCTAGCACAACAGAGGGAGTGAAAGGAAGAGAGGTTCCACACTGCTGCCTCATCTGGCATCACACACACTCTGACAAAATGCTGAGCACTTTTGTTCCCAGGCATAGCAGTTACACAGGTCATGCTGTAGGACACTGCTCTCAGCCAAAGTGTAGCTGTTTGTTAGCATATAGTATACAATGGATTTCTGAACCTGATCCAGGAAAAACAGGGCTGGCAGGGGACTCAAAGTGTTGAATCCCTGCCTTTTTATAAAAATGGAAAAAGCACAAGCACCATTTTGTCACACTTATTTGTGAGTGGGAGGTAGAGCAGCTGTGCAACGACGGGTCTCCTGTATGGTGGAAGCTGTTCCCACATTGGTGCATGTCCGTATGATCATGTGCAGCAACATCTATCACACATCCAAGAGCAGATCTGCTGAAGGCTTGTAAGCAGTCCAGTGCAGGCACAGGGAGAGAGGAAATCCTCCGGGGCTCCACCTGCTGCTCGTCACTGGCAGGCAGCCGCCTGGGCACGGGCTGCCAGCAGCCTCGGATGCTGACCTCCGTCTGCATGCAGCCGGGGGGTCCCTGTGGTTCTGTGTCCAGATGTCAAAGGAAAAAAAATAAAAAAGAAATTTCTGCCTCAATCAGTGTCTTTTTGGAGTTCAGGAAAGATAACACCTGTTTATTTGTATGAAGATGAAGCAAAAATCATAATCTCAGTGTCCTTTTTAGTAGCTGGTCTGCCAGACTTACCATTGAATCTCATATATGGCAGCCTCTGAGTCTGCTTATCTCTGGCTGTACTAGCAATGCATTTGATCAGCTCCAGCAGTTGTGGATGAAATCACATCTGGCTCCATTTGCAAATGATATGTCATGCTGAAGTGTTTTATGTATTTTTTTTTTTTCTGTTAAAAATGAAAGAGAAGATAATGTAATTGGAAATGTCAGGCTTTGTGTGGTGTGGGTGGGATGCCTGTAATTTTTCAGCCAGAGTAAAGCTGTGTTATTGAGAAGCTCTTTAAAGGCAGACAAGCTGAAAACATGTTTTTTTTTAAACAACACACAAGAGGTTTACAGTCTGTCATATGCGTCTAATTGGCTTTTATTATATGAGCATACTGATAGCCTCCAAATATGTGCTCCATCATTCATCCTCTGCTGCTGTGCCTCACACATTGCCTCCTGCGGCTGTGCTGTCATGCTGCTGGCCAGGCAGCCCACAGACTTTGCCATGACTCTGATTCCATCCATCTCCCCACCCCTTCTGAGTACACCCCCTTTTAAAAGGAGACCTTTTCCCCTGGCGATTATTGTTCATTTTATTTCAATAAGACTGAAAAGCCCTTCGTATGCTAGATGCTGTGCAGAGAGAGAAATGTTTGTTTCTGGAAGAATATGAGTAGTAGAAAAAATTAATAAATAGTCAGAGAAGTCATGTGAAGTCTTCAGGTGCTGATTGCTGGGTATACCACCTCAGCCAAAGGACAGATCACTGACAGGTGCCTTTCACTGCAGATTGTCCTACACTTATCCCAGTGAGCATGGGTGAGGCTCTGAGCCAGCACTACCCTCCCTGCAGCTGTACCATCCTTTGCTTACTCACATTCACATGCCACATCTGCAAAAAGCAAGGTACAGACCCCCTCCCACCTAACCTCTCCCTCAGGGGCCAGGAGACAAGCTAATAGCCTGAGATAACCCAGCTCACACAAGAGCTGGATGAATAATTTACTCCAGGGTATTTTTCTGGAAGCCATTTTACTGCAATCAGACTTTCTGTATGAACTGTCAATGCTTAGTGACTTATGTTTCTTTAAAAAGTTCTTAAAAACCCTTCCTTTAAAGCACATTCTGAAAGTATATTTTTTATTGTAAATTTATAATATAAAACTCTTTAAATTATCATAATGAAATGTATAAACTTTGTTGAAATATAACACTTCCAAAATGACTTTTGGCATGAACATACTAACATGACAATTTTTACATAACTGCTTCAGAAGGAATTTCAAAATGTCAGAATTTCGTGAATAATAGTGATCCTGCTGCCCTCTCTCCTCTGACTTTGAGTGGGAAAATTCTGAGCTGCTTCGTGCAGAGCGTGGTGTATGTTCTCCAGGTGTTGAAAGCAGCTGCCAGGCTTCAAAGGCTGATTATGGGCTCCCTGTGCACAGGTTGTGTGTCAGAGTGTTCAGTTGGAGATGACATAAGATTGTTGCTGCTGTTGACAAATCTTTTCCTTTGGGTATTTCAACAACAGTCAACAAGTTTCTTCACAATTGCTCTCCGCAGCTTGCAGTCCTGGTAAGCAGATATGCATAAATGAAGTGCTCTCTCCAACATTGGTCATTTCCAAAGGTGGCAAAAAGAGGGCAGAGCTGGTGAGAGCTGAAGTTGCACACCCTGGAACCCAGGGTCAGTCTGCTGCTCCTGGGAAGAAGCAGCCAAGCAGCCTGGCAGAAGCTGGGGCTCTGTCCCACAGACATTGCTGCCTCCCTCCTGCTGAGAAAGTGTGATCCTGGTCTGCTAGTCATTCATGTGCCTGTCTGGTGCTCCTGGGGCCCTTTGAGTTTGTGTTTCTGTCTCTCATATGTAGCGACATTACCACATCAAAGGGAGCTCAAGCTCCCCTGACACTCATGGTGTTGCCAGGGGCTTTGCATGAGAGACGTGGGTAATTACTTCTCTTCCTCTCTTGCTAGACATGAGAATTTATTAGCTACTTTATTTTGATTAGCTAGTTTCTGTCCTCCAGGATGTCATCTCCTTCAGTTACACATATGAACTTTGATATGAGGAACAGTGTTTTGGTATTACAATCCCTGCTCACCTGGACAAGAGCCCAGGACAAAGAAAGAAGAGGAAGAGGATCTGCGCTGCTCTTTGGAGACAGACCACCATCAGGCATTTAAAACTCTAGGATCATCTCATCTATAGCAAGCATGGAAAAACAAAACAAAAACATAACAACAAAATAAAATAACCATCCCTTTGACAAGCAGATGTGACAGGTTCACTTTGCACAATATTTTTTATTACACCTTTACCCAGCACACATGCAATATAAAGATTTATTCAGGTTCTTAAATCAGAGTTATTCACCCTGCTTTACAGGTGAAATTAATCTTTTCCTTCCTGGGCAGAGACAAAGCCTCCGTCCTCAAAGCCATTGCTGCTGGGCATTCGGTGTCCTTGGCAGGCCAATCAGCTGTGAATAACTATCACATCCAACATAACCTCCTTTCTGCATGCAAAAAGAATTGACACACTTTCTTGTTTTCAGGCAAGCTGATCGTAAGCATGCATTCCCAGCCACATCCGTGCAAGCTGGCACTGCCACAAAGGCATAGTAGCCCACAGCAAAATCAAACTCCACTGCAGATTATGCAAGCCATCTACAACTGCTTTTTTCAGGCTGCTTCTCCCATTGACACTTGCTTTTAATATTACAGTCTATTGATTTCCATCCTGCCTGCACTGTCTTCTCAGCCCTCAGCATTTAGCGAGGCCAGCAGCTGCTGGGGATGGGCTCTGAACATTTGCCTCACCTGGCAGCAGCCCCTGCTTTGCTTTGTTCAGGTACAATTCCATCTCCCTGCTGTTCTGCATGTGTCAGTTTTTTCTGACATCAAATAAGAGGTGTAAAAGGAGATTGCCACCAGGCTGCTGCTGCCTTCATGTCATCCACACACAATGAGGCCAGGTGCTCCAGCTTCAGTGACTGATGTCTGGGTGAGAGCAGGTCACCTGTGGCACAGGGACATGCAGGGCATGTTGTTTTTGTCTTGTAGGATTCCCTGCTGTGTTCCCTGTGGTCAGGACATAAAACAAGTAAAAGCAGCAACAGAAAAGGAGTTAGCCCCTGGCTCCTCGGGGAAGCAGGGATTAATATTTCCATTCTCTAAATGGGAAAACTGAGGCACAGAAAGTGATACAACATCTAGCAGAAAGGGAACAGAGGTAGAGCAGACTGAACAGCAGAGAAAAACTACATATGTTTTTTTTTTTTTTTTCCCGTGGAACATCCCTGTTTCCCCTGGTTTTGTTTATCCTTCATGCTCCCCATTGGGAACTCCGCACCCAGCTTGACATACTTTCTTACTCCATGGTGGGTCATGGATGTGCCATTGTTTTCCTTTCAAGTGCCCTCCTTACTTTGCTGCTGTCTGGGTTTCTGGGTGGTGACTGTGTCCTGCAACTGGTGCCTTGCAGAGATGGGACATCTCGTGCTTTGGATGTGCTCAAAGCAGCCATGTCCTCTGCGTGGGCAGCCTATGTACCCTGCCACTGTCCTTGGCTTTGGGAAAGCAAGTTAGAAGAAAAATGGTCACATAAAATGTCACACATGTTAAAAGTTCAACTTTCACCCAGAAGCAAAATGTTCCTCCCCTTCACCATGGCATAAGCAGGCTAGAAATCTGATGAGAGCCCAGCAAGCCAAGGGCAGTGTCACTGGGAAAAGAGCCTCCTTAGCTAGCAGAACAAAATATTAATGTTTTCAGAGCCCAAACAGCATGTTCTGTGTTCAGGGTTGCATTTCTTCCATCTTCATATCTGCACCTCCAGGACAGCCTGGCTGCCTTGTGCACATCCTAGGCCAGAGGACCGGCAGTGCCTGCTGAGCCCCGTGCCCCTGGCACTGCCTGCCCTGCAGGAGCCTGGCTGTGTCATGCTGCGAGCATGGTGCCTGGGCAGGACCCACGCTGGGCCATTCTCTTTGCTCTGTGAAAGCCTGGTGTACTTTGAAGAACTGTATAAATGTCAACCTGCTGGCAGCACTCCCGGTTAAGACATGGAAATGGGTGTCAGGGCCCAGAGGCATTGCTGATGGGAAGCCATTCTTCATGCAAAAAAAGGGTCCCAGTGCAGCTTCCTTTCTGACCCTCCTTCGGCTCTTCTTTTCAGAGGCTGCTGCAGAGAGCTGTCCAGGCTTTCAGAAAACATCTTGGCTGGAGGTCAGCTCAAGGCCAGGCTTAGCAAGGATGCTGGAAGTGCCTTGACAGTTCTCTTACGTGGCTGGTGCCAGTCCCTCCAGATTGAGAGAGAGAAAATGAAGCAAACCTCATATCCTAATGACTGGGATTTGCTTATCTTTTGCCTGGGTTTCCCACTGTTTTTTTTCCCCATCACTCATCAGGACAGACAGTGCTAGCACAGTGCCCGAGCAGATAGAGCCGCACTTGCCTGTGCTGCCTGCTTTGCTGCAAAGTGTGGCTGATGGCCAGCTGGACATGCTGTGGCAGAGAGCTGTGTCAGAAAGGAAGAAACAATCAATTTGGGAAAACCCAATGTGAGGCTCAAGGCATCTCCTACCTCCTGTCTCACCTGAACATCTGCCTCAGTTTCCTGTCTGCCTTCAGTCACCTCTCTGCCCAGGAAATGTGTGTAACCTCCAGCTTGTCTGAAGGCCCTGTGAAGCACTGTCTCATCTGCTCATCCCAGACCTAGTCTGCTGTGACTGCAGCCTTTGGTGTCAGAATATTTCTGGCTTCTGATTTTAGCTCATCAGTGGCTGTAGAAACACAGCTGTGGCCTCTGCAGCTTTGTGAATGGCATGGAGTTCACACCAGCTTTTTTTCAGCAGCTGGTCAGATGCATCCTCCTCTGGCTTTGGTGGTCTGCCCAGTGCCCTCATCCTGACACGTCCATCCACAGGTGGTGGCTTGGGAGCAGAGAGGATCCCTCCTCCCCATTTCCCCCTCCTGCTGTGGGAGCAGAAAGCAAGGAGCCACCACCGAGTGTGGCAGAGCTGGTGTAGGATGGGGTGGATGGGGACAAAGAAGTCTGAAAGTGCTGCTGTGTGTGGCTGTCAGTGCTCCCCAGGTGCCACACTCAGGACCCAGCAGGTCATGGAGTTGCCAGTCAGGCACTGGCCTGGGGGCCTCAGAGATGATGAAGGGTGAGCCCAGAGCACGGGACAACCCTGGCATCCTGCCCACAGCCTTGCACTCATCACTGCCCTTGTGGGAATGAGGGAAGGTTGATAGATGCCATCGTCCCACCTTGTTTTTCCCAAGGTGCTTTTTCAATGCAAAATGCCAGCAAGTCTGTGCAGTGTGAGTATCTGCCTATTATGGCATCTGTGGTGAAAATTACCTGCCAGACACCCTGGCAGGGGGTACAGAAATGTACTGAAGAGCAGCCTGGGGACATGAAAATGGAGCATTGTTTTAACCCCCTGCCTTTTGCAGAAGGCCCTTCAAATGAGAAATACACTTCTCCCTGCCAACATCCATCAATCTCAGCTGAATACACAGACAAGTCCCCTTCTCCCGAGGAACGTGAGTGAGTGCTGGCATGGTGTCAGGGGCAAGGAGGAGGAAAGCCACCCGCAGGCAGCAGCGCTGTGCACTGCTCCTCAGGCTCTTAGCACCATAAGGGCAGGACAGTGGGTTTTGGGCAGGCATGGGTTTTGCTGTAAGGAGGGAGTTCCTTGATATCCAAGTACAAATTCAGTTTCCCAAGAAACTGGGTCTGGAGAGCCCAGAAGCTTGATGGCCATCATTAGGTGCTCTAGAGAAAATGTGGACACCCTAAATTAGGTATGGTGGAAATATGGATCCAGCCTCAGGTCTTGTCTTGAGTTATGAACATCATAGAAATCAATTGCTAGAGGACTTTCCCTGTAGACGAAGGCTGGGGGAGAAAAGTCCTGACCACTGTAAGCGAAGAACAGGTTCAAGACCACCCGATGAAACCGAACGAGTACAAGTCTATGGGGCCCAATGCCATGCATCCCAGGGTCCTGGGGGAACTGGCTGATGGAGTTGCCAAGCTTCCCTCCATCATATTTGAAAAGTTCTGACAGTCAGGTGAAGTCCCTGGTGACTGGAAAAAGGGAAACATCACAACCATTTCAAAAAAGGGTCAAAAACAGGATGCGGGGAACTACAGACTGGTGAGCCTCACCTCTGTGCCTGTGAAGATCATGGTAAAGGTCCTCCTCCAGGAAGCAATGTCAAGGCACATGCAAGACCAGGAGGTGATTTGAGACAGCCAGCATGGCTTCACCAAGGGCAAATTATGCCTGACCGATCTGGTGGCCTACTAGGATGGAGTGGGCAGCAGGTGGAAGGAGGTGACTGCGCCCCTCTGCTCTGCCCTTGTAAGGCCTCATCTGGAGTCCTGCATCTAGGTCTGGGGCTCTCAGCACACTAATGAGGTGAGTCTGTTAAAGCGAGTCCAGAGGAGGTCCACGAAGTTGGCTAGAGGACCTGGTGCTGGAGCACATCTCTTATGCAGAAGGGCTGAGAAAGCTGGGGCTGTTCAGCCTGAAGTAGAGAAGTCTCCGGGAAGACCTCAATACAGCTTTTCATTACTTAAGGGGGGTGGGGAGCTTATAAAAAAGATGGAGAGTGACTTTTTTTTTTTTTTTTCAGGCAGACGATGACAAGACAAGGGGGAATAGTTTTAAACTAAAAGAAGGTAAATTTAGATTAGAGGTTAGGATAAAATTCTTTGATCAGAAGGTGCTGAGGCACTGGAACAGGTTGCCCAGAGAGATTGTGGATGCCCCATCCCTGTAGGTGTTCAAAGCCAGGTTAGGCAAGGCCCTGGACAACCTGATCTAGTGGACATTATGCCTGCCCATGGCAGGGGGGCTGGAACTAGATGGTCTTTGGGATCCCTTCTGGCTTGGGTTAGTCTGTGATTCTATGATTCTGTGAGCAATCCACCACAGCCAAGGGGGCAGGATGAATTCACTACTGCTTCCCTAGGCTTATGCAAAGGGAAAATCACTGGCATTTCTGTGTTGAGACTTCTGCCTGGTTCAGGTCTCATCTACAACAGCCTCAATTTTAGCATGTTAGGGCTTTCAGACATTTGACATTTTGTCTCTGGTGACCTGGGCTCACTGAACACATTAGCACTGTCTCATCTTCAGCACAAAGCCTGCCTGCACTACCCACTCATGAAGGCCATTAACCACCATCTTGCTGTGCCAGCATGCGGGGCTCTGCAGACAAGAATCATCCTGAAACATCCCAGGGGACTGGGAGGGGATAGGCACTCTCTGCCCTCCATCTCTGATGTCATCATGCAGTGTCTAGACAGCTCCAGTCACCACGTTTAATATCTGGCCAAGTACCTCAATGAGGGAGGACGAAATCCAGCATAACACAGGTGCTTCTTCTGAACTATGGAGCTTGATAACCTTGCAGACAAGCTTGTTGGTAGGAGGTACAGAGCCACCCATGTTTGTAATGTTACCATTGCAAAGTGTGCACAACCTCTTGCTGTGCCTCAGTTTCCCAGTGTGTAAAACAGATTGCCATATCAGTGCCCTGTTGTTGGTATACACTGTTGTTGTGCTCAGGGATGGAGGGTAAGCAGATCTCATTTACACATAATGAATAAAACTGTATCAGCAGAAGGGAGATCAAAACAGCAAAGTTGTCTGTTTTTCTCATCAGTATTCCCGTTAATGACTGCAGTTAACCTTCTTTGCCCTCACTTAAGACAGATCTGGCATGTTGGATGTTCTTTTACAGGCCTTAATTACCAATACATTTCCTGTTCTCCCAGACTGGAGGTCTGGCACATCTGAGCAGGCTTGTCTCTGTCATTTTTTTTCCTTTTTTTTTTTTTTTTTTTTTTTCTTTTCCATTTCTATCCACAATGGCTTTGCTGCGTCAGCCAGAGCATCAGTCAGCCCACCTCCCTGGCAAGGGTTAGTGCTGCTTCCTGAACCTCTCCCTAGAGAGCAGAGCAGCTCCCCAGGGCTCACCTATGCTTTATTCTGACAGCCCCTGTACCTCAGTGCATGCATATGGAAGTATCTGAGCTACCTCCCCTTTCTACCAGCACTCACCACTTTTTCTCAGCTAACTTGCCTTTCTGAGAGCAAAACATTTTCCTGTGGTGCTGGAGCAGCTGCACTCTTAATTCAGTTGAGCACTTCCGCTGTTTTAATTTAATGCAAGTTGCTTGTATGGCATAGCTGAGCTGGGCTCATTAGCCACATTGATAAGATTGTCCTCAGCCTTCTCCAGACTATATAGTTCCAGCTCTCTCATCCTTTGCTTGTATAATGCATGCTCTGAGCACATAATTATCCTTGTGACACTTTGCTGGGCTCTTTCTCTCTCCAATATGCCCACATCTCTTCTCAAAGGGGGGAACCAAGAACTGGATACAGTGCTCCAGGTGCAGTATTACCCAGAAGGATTTCCTCCCTTACCCTGCTGGCAATACTCTTCGTAATGCTGCCCAGAATGTTGCTGGAGACTTTTGCAAGGGCACATTGCCTTCTCACATTCAACTTGTCCACCAGAACCCTGACTGGGTCATCAATGAAAATGTTAAACAGTCTTTGCCCTGGTACTGAGCCCTGGAGGACACCATTGGCCTCCACCTGGAGTTTGTGCCACTGATCACTCTTTGAGCCCAGCAGTTCAGCTAGTTTTCAGTCCATGCCACTGTCCACTAATACACCAGTTCAATACTTCATTAGTTCGTCTATGAGGATGTTATGGGACACAGTGTTGAAAGCCTTGCTAAAGTCAAGATAAGCAATATACACTGTGCTGGTTCTGTCTGGGATGGAGTTAACTTTCCCTGCAGCAGGCCACACAGTGCTGTGCTCTGCACTCATAGCTAGAACAGCACTGGTGTCACTCCAGTGTTGTGTCTATTGCTGCATATTGCTGGCACTGCATCAGGATTCCCTCCAAGACCACAAGAGCCAGCAGGCTGGGAGTGGGGAAGTGTTGGGGAGGCGACATCACCAGGGCAGCTGACCTAAACCAACCAAAGGGATATTCCATAACACCTGATGTCACACTCAGCAACAAAAAGGGGGGGGGGGGGAGGGCTCGTGTGGGAGAGGGGGCTGTCCACCTAAACAACCATTACGCATTTTGGGGCCCTGCTTCCCAGGATGTGGCCAAACATCGCTTGTAGATGGGAAGTAGAGAATAACTTTTTTTTTTTTCTCCCTTTCTCTGTGCTTCCACGTGGCCTTTTTTTTTCTTTTCTTTTTTTCCCCCTCTTACTTTCCCTTTAATTAAATCATCCTGATCTCAAACCTCGAGCTCTTTGTATTGTTTACAGACCTCCAACTAGACTCCAAGCACAACCCTCTGAGCTCTGCCATCCAGCCAGTTCTCAGTCCACCTCACTGTTCACTCATCTAGGCTGCACTTCCTGAACTTGTCCATGAAATGCTCTGCAAAGCAGCATGCTTATGGATTATATGAGGTACAGCCACACAGTCTAGATGCTGGCTGTTCTGCTGACGTGTGAGGTGAACTGAGGCCACACATGACAAATAACAATTACAGGCTGCTGTTTCCTGCAGTTTATTAGAGGTTTGCATTCTGCTGCTGGTGTGAGGGCCTGATGGCAAGAGCAGGGTGGTCAGTGGGGCTTGCCTTTAGCCAGGGGCAGGGGATGCCCCAGGCCATACAAAGTCTCTTACATTTTGCTGGCAGGGTAGGGTGAGAAAATCAGCTCTGAAAATAAAAGCAGAACCTCCTTCTCCCATGTCAGCACCCAGTTCTGGAGTGTGAAGAAGTACACCGAAACCCCAGGCAGGGAAAGAGAGAGCCATGCTGAGGCAAGCTGAGGCTCCCAGGAGCTGCACTCTGGGCTGTCCCTCATGGTAAATGTCACAGTCCTCAAACTGAGGGGCTGCAGCCACCTGGTCCCTATTAATCAGTAGCCTCCAGGGTCAAGCCATATTCAAGATGATTCACCTACCCAGTGCTGCTACAACACACCTGGGACCACAGGTGAGACCCTTACAGTGATGTGTCATCTGCTCCTCAGGCTGGGCAGCCCTTGAGCCTTGGCTCCTGCATCCCCATGGCTCTCTGCATGACTGCTAGCACCTTCTCATTTCTCCCTGACATCACATGGAGTAGGGGAAGGGAATGATTGTGAAGGAGCAGCAGATGATGAAGTGTTGATTGATATCTGACCACAGCCCCCATTCCTGATTCCCCTATGCCACTCAGGGGTAGGACATAAAAGAGTGTGGATGGGGGAAAGGTGTTTTTAGTTTATGGTTGGTTGGTTGGTTTGGTGTTTTTGTTTGTTTGTTTAGTTGTTTTTTAGGTTCTCATTGTTCTAGCTTGTTAGTAATAGGTAACAAAATTCGTTGATCTCCATAAACATCGGAGTCTGTTTTGCCCATGATGATAGTTGGTAAGCGATCTCCCTGTCCTTATCTCAACCCTTGAACACTTTTCATTGTATTTTCTCCCCCTCTCCCTTTGAGGAGGGAGACTGAGAGAATGGCTGTGGTGGAGCTCAGATATCCAGCTGAGTAAAACCACCACAGGGCTGGGAGACACCATCCAGAGCTTTGGGTGTTTCCTTCCCAGTGCTCCATTCCCTGCCTGTTGTCAGCGTTGATGGGCCTGGTGACAGTGCAGCATGGTGATAGAGCTCTGGATTTCCTAGACGAACCACGATTTTCCTTGGCACCACTGTACTATCTACTGTCTTCCTCCTGTCTCAGCCTGCCATTGAGGTAGAGGGTCCATCCCAGACACCGCAGAATCAGACCAACTCAAAAGGAGAAAGAACTTAATTTCCCATGCAATCCCATAGTGAATGTCAGACAAGCTGATTTGGGGTGTTTTTTTGGGTGTCAGCTATCCCAACAAATTTCTTGCACCTTCTTACTGCTCGATGTCTCTCAAACAATTTCTTAAGCACTCCAGAACAGTCACACTCTGCAGAACCTGTCTTGCTCTTTTTAGACTAGCTTTTGATGGACTTCAAAAGGGCTTTTGCACATTTCTACCGTCACATCATGAACTGTATGACTCATGAAAGCTTTAATTTCCTAAAAGCAGGCTGACTTAGTGCTGACAGAAGGGAACAGGGTTAGAAGGGAAGGTGACAGTGGGAAGGAGGAGGTGGAGGAAAACAGGAAGAAATGACGAGAGAGAATCTTCTAGGCCTGGGACATGACTTGGGGACAAGAATGTGATATGCAGTGTGAGAAGCAGAGTGCTCTTGAAATGCAAATATTTCTGAATATCCACAGTTCCCAGCCAGTGTGGTCCAGGGGGAGGATGTGGCTGTCCCTTTACAGGTCCCCAGCCTCAGCAGCACATTGGGTGCTGAGCTCTGCCTCACAGACTGAAATTCACAGGGCCTGGGAGGCTTGATGCTTACAACAGTGGAGTCAGCAGCGGGCAGGGGACCTTGGTGGCTGTAGCTCTGGAAGGATGCTGGAGACAGCACTTCCTGGGACTAACTGCAGTGAAGAGAAAGGATCCAGACTTCTAAGGAAACCGCCTTTCTTTGCTCTCAGAGTTTTGGGAAAATGTGCTTTGATTCAAGAACAAGGCTAATATTTACCTTTTTTCTCAGTCTTCAGCTATCAGCTCAGGCCAAAACTGGTGATAGGGAAACCAGGAAACCAAGGAAGAAAGGAGTGAGTAGAACACTGAGGCAGGAGCAAGAGAATGGGACATGAGGAGAGATGCAATGAAGAATAGTAAAGAATGAAAGCAGAATAAGAACTGAACATGGAGGCCACCAGTCATATTACTCAGCAGTCCTCTCAGCCAGCCTTTCATGGATTATAGTGTTTTAAGTTTCTCCAAGCCTAGAAAATTCCCACATCAAGAATTTTTAACTTATCACCAAGACTGTTAGATACAACCCAAACTAAGAGACATTACATGAGAACAAATGCTTAAATCCATGAAAATCACAAGCAAATACTACATTTTATTATTTCTGTATCAACTCCAAGAGCTTCAGAGCTGATTGGAGATAGTAGTGGGAGAGGAATCAGCAGAAATCAAGAAGAACCTAGGAAGAAGGAAGATAAGAAGCTGAGCGTTGTGTAGGTACAAAACTCATAAGAAAATCAGATTCAGATTTATATAGGCGGAATCCCATGTCACCAGAGAAACAGTGACTTGCCAGCACTCACATAACCTGAAATCTGATTTTGCACCACATTTACACTTTTTGTTTCAGTCTAGGAATAGCTTTCTGTTTTTTTCTAGCCTTAAAATATCAGTTTGTTTTTGTGATTTAATGCCTTCTGAGCGGAATCCGAAGCATTTAGCATTTTACTACACAGCAAGCTCCCTTTGCATTTCCTTATGCCTTTGGGAACATATGAAATCTGTTTTTGTACCATGGACTCATTTTGCCAGGTGGGGAAGCATTACTGCTTGAAAGATATCCAGGCAGTCATCATCCTGAAGGTTAGAGAAACCTCTATGACAGGTACAGGAACTGGCTGCTGGGATGGGTTTTGTGGGGCTATAGGCTGCCGTTGGCTTTGCAGAGGCTCATCCTGGTACAAGTGGTGCATTCTGGAAAATCTGGTCACTCTTACAGGCACTGATCTATTGGACATGACTCTTTAAAAAGTTCAAACCAAGATGTCTCCACCTGAGCATCTGAGCTTTTCAGCAGGCAATCTTTTGTCCAGATTCTGCCATCTTTACCACTTCTCAACTTCTCAGCCCAGTTGATAGCGCAACCCCATAACAAAGATCTGTGGTGACATATATCCTGTTCCAGATCCTATTGAGCCAGACATGATGGGTAGCAGACAATGCATCACCAGCCTGACCAGGTAGCCACATCCACCCAGGTGAGATTTGCAGTGTCAGCACAGGAACATGGCCTCTACATCCCAAGAGCTGGCAGGAAAGTGGGGAAGTGAAGGATGAGGGGTGGCAGCAAGTGGGTGAGTTTTGGGAGGCCTGACACACCTTCTAACATCTGTTGTTCCAGCCATATTTGCAATGCCACCTCCCTCCAGATGGCTCAGCTACCCCAAAGCTGGTCCCTGCTCTCTGTGCCCTGAACATTACAGCTGCCTGCAGCGGGTCAGGAGGTGCCTGTGGAGGAAAGGACTCATTGGACATCCAGCCATGGAGCTAATTGCTTCCCCTCCTAACTCGCACGGCTGGGAAGCAGGCTGTGGCCATGCAGCTCAGGTGCACCTCCAGCCTCGAGTACCCCAGAACTTCAAGGCTAAGACCTTAGGATGTCTGGGCCAGGCAGGACCCACGAGTAGCTTTCTGGCATCACTGGCCTGGCATAACCTCCTAGAGGACCTGCTGGGGACAGTGCCCTTTCCCAGTTCCCAGGGGAGATCTCCCCACTCCTTCTGTCAGTGGCTTCCCGGCTGTCTCACCAGCAAGCAGACACACATGGTAAGTAGCAAAGGTTTGTCCTTCAGAGGGCAGCAAGGAATGGGGTCCCCATTTTGCAGCCTGCAGGAGTCCAGTTAATGGGTGATGCAGTAGGGTTTGCTGCTGCCCCATATTTCCCCCATTCATTTCCTGGGGAGCAGGAAATACGTCCAGCTCCATCAGAGCAGCCTCCCCACCATGTCCAGGTGCCAGAAGGCTTGTCCATAGGAGATCAACCCTCAGTGCTATGTTGCCAGTGCCGTGGGCAGAGCAGCCTTTGGTTGCCCACCTAATAAACAGCAAATCTGCCCTGGTGCCTCTCAACCTTCTTTGTCTCCAGTTGCTGGAGACCACCTGGGCAATGCCTCAGGGCATTTAGGGCTGAAACTGACAGGCAGACTGCAGCACTGTCAGGAATTCCTCCTGAGCATCATGCTTATTCCTTTGAAGCCTAAACCCATCTGCAGTGAGGGGGTGTAGAGCCTTAAGCACAAGCAGGAAGCACTGTCAAAAAACCCTTGTCAGTGTTGTTATGCTAGAGAAATCTTAAAAAAAAAAAAAAAAAAAAAAAAAGCATCACCACCTGCGAAAAGAGCAGGGGCTATCACTGACAGCCTTTGAGCTCCCACACACAATGTCAGCCCTACTAGCGACAGGCAGAGGGCTCATTTCTCAGGTCACTGCGCTCTGTACAACCAAGTCTCCAAGCCCTGGATCTAGCTGAACCCTTCTCAAGTGACAGAGCAGCTCAGGATCTCCTCCACTGCCCCACCAGGAGCACTGCACTAGCTCCCTGGTTCTACATGCCTGAAAAAATCATGGAACAGATCCTCCTTGAAGCTATGTCAAGGCACATGGAACACAGGGGGGTGATTTGGGACAACCAACACGGCTTCACCACAGCTTCACACAGCAAAGAAGAGCTCTGTTCTGGGCTGTGGTAGGACCACCGTGCTCCTCCTCAGCTGATGCCACACCAGGCTGTGTCTCCTGTGCAGGGACTGATCCCTCCATGGTGTGCCTGCACAGGCCAGCTGTGACCATAGGGCTCTGGTGAGGCTGAGTGGTCCTGGCAGTCCTCTGAGCTCATAGGACGTCCCCAGCAGGGTAAAAGTCATCAGCTTGTGCATGTGGTGCAGAAAGGGCTTGGCTCCCTTAATAATATGGCTGGCCAGAGCTGGACACCCTACCTGCTGAAGGATGAATGAATATCCAAGGGCCGCGATGGACCTGTCCTGTGAGCAGAGATTTATTCCCTGTCTGAAAAGATGAGTGACAAGAAACAAGGGGTGGACACAAGAAAGCTGGACAAAAGCCTGGATCCCCAGGATGGGTGAGAAGGTGCTGTGGAGGCTGAACAGGACTGAAGGAGAGATCACAGTGCAGACTCCTGAGATCTGAGTGGGACAAACATAAATGCCAGGAGAAAGGGGACAAAATGGAATTGCTGGGAACATCACCTAGCCACTGAACATAACAGGGACTCGGTGGGACAACACAGGCTGGGTACATCAGTATAGAAGGCAGAACCCATTCAGGATGGGACAAGGGAGTAGGGCAACACTGTTATACATCAGAGATGTATATATAAAGATGAATATAAAGGTAAGTACAAGCGTGGAGAGATTAAATCAAACAGACTAAGACAGAAAATTAGTTCTGCCTAGATGTAATAAGACTAGAAGAAGAAAATCTGTGCACGAAAGTCCATGTCCACTTCTAAGTGAGATAATTAAGCAAATTCTAGATGATATGTGAGAAGGCTAAATAGTTCAACACCTTTTAAGCTTTAAATATTTACAGAAGGGTTAACTATGACCAGAGTACTTCTAGCAACAGGAGACTAGGAACAAAAACAGAACAACAAGTTTGGAAGATGTAGCATGGACAATTTGAAATTGACAAGGTATGATAAAATTTACCCTGGAGTACATAAGGAACTAGCCATAGTAATCTCTGACCATTAGCAATTATCTCAGGAAACAGATGGAGCATGTATGAAGTCCCTGAGGACAGCAGGAGGGCAAAACTTAGTACACTGCATTGAAAAGGGAGAAAAGGAAATTATACATTAGTTACTTTGGTGTCTGAAAAGATACAGAATTAAATTATTACACAATCGCTTGTCAAGCATCTCAAGGATAATATGTGACAAGGAACAGCCAACGAGCATTTGCTAATAATACAACATGTTAAACCAATCTAATTTCCATTATTGACAGGGGAGGTGGCACTGCTGATAACAGGCAACAGAAGATATATGTCTTGACTTTCATCGTGTTTTGGTGCTGTCCCATGGGATGTGCTCTGCAGAAAACTGAAGTGATGGAGTGCATTTGAAACATCTCTGAGCTGGATGTACAACTGGTTAAAAACTGCTGCAAGCAGGGACTGCTTAGATGCTCTCAGAGTGGGAAGACATGTTAAGTGAGGTCACTTTGTGGATACGTCCTGTTTGCTATTTTCATTTAGCCAAGAGGTTGATGGAATAGTGATTATGCTTATAAAATGCTGAAATAATAGAAAATAGCAAAGGGCTGCAACAGTTTAGAGGGACATGATCAGATTTTATTTTTTTTTATTTAAATCTTGATCACTCAGTAATTGCTTGCAATTTATAAAATGCAATTCAGTGAGAACAAGTGCAAAGCAGGAAAACTGGAATGCACAAATACCAAGCAGATACTCACTGACTGGAGAGCAATCTTGCTGCTGGGGAGTTTTTGTGAATCGCTGTAGATCAGGCTGAGCAGCCTGCTGCTGCTGTGAGTACATGAATGGTGGTGTAAGCTGGGTGTCCCTCCTAAAGCAGGGACACAACACTGTTCTGCTCTTCCTTGGGGCAAGCTCAGCCAGACGAGCATCATGCTGGATTTTGTGCTGGTCATTAAAAGGAGGAGTTAACATACATGAGAAAGTACACAGAAGATGCTACAAGATTAATCAGAAGTTTGGAAAACATGAGATGCAAGAGGAACAAACTGACTGTCTAGCTCTGAAACCTGAGAACAATGAGCACCTGAGCAGGGGTATGACAACAGCCTTCTGAAATACTAAAAATCAATTGAAGGAGATCATTTTTCTCAGGTCTACCAAGGATATTTTGTGTAGTAATTGGCTTGACTTGCCTACAGAGAGATTTAGGGAAGGTATTAAGATTGCAGGAAGGTTTTCCTTGGGCCATGTCATGAAGTGTAAAAGGCTGGCTGGGGTCTAGCTGCTCCAAAACAGCATGCAGAGAGGAGCAGCTCCTTGTGGCCTCATTTGCCCTCTGGGGCTTTCTGGCACCCACAGTGGTGCCAGCAGATGTCCTCCATCAGGCTTCCCCAGTGAAGTGGGACCAGGTGGGGCAGGTGGGGCTCTTGCTAAGAAGCTGCTCATCCTCCTGCAAAGGTCCTGAAGGAGACCTTTAAGGGGTGGAAGCAGTTTTGGTGAGCTGCACCAGTGAATGTGAAAGCCAGCTCCATAATTACATCTTCAGTTCTTCCCGTTCTGAACTGCTCCTCTGCCCCATTGCCCTCTCCCCTCCCCTAAGTCTGCCTCTGTTTTGCATCTTCTCCATCATCTTTCTGCTGCTGTACCCCTACTGCTCTCCACCTTTCCCATCCCTGCAGCTGCGCTTCTCCTTTCTAGTTCTTCCTATTTATTCTTATTCCTTCTCACAGCAGCTATTTAATTCAGTAGCAAGACATTTCCATTTGAATTGCTTTCCTGACTCTATCCAGGACAGGAGCTGAGCCAGGGTGCTGCATCCTGTCCTGGCCTCATATTCATTAGTGTCACGTGGACAGTGCTGTCTGTCACCAACAAGCCCGCTCTGTATTCATGGCAGCATGCTCCCCATGCCCTCCTTTCTGCCTGGTTAGCATCAGCCAAGCATGGATTACAGAATGCATGGTGCTTGAGTCACCGTGTGGAGAGAGCCATGGCGAACCTTGCCTGGCGACAGGTTGACTGCTCCCCATTCTCATCCCAGAAAAAATAAGACGGCAGCCCTGCAGCCACTTGGAGGGCATCTGCTGGGTTTACAGGGTGCTTTTCTGAAGGTACAAGACACACATACCTGTACTGCCTCTGTCTGTCAGTCCTTGTTGGCTAGCCTGAGAACCCCCCAGCCAAGTCAGGCACCAACTCATGCAGAGTCCATTGAACTGGGCCTGGAACTCGCCATGGAGGCTCTTCTGCCTCCCCTGGCAGTTTCTCCTGAAGGGGCTTCCCCTTCTCCTGGACGATGGAGATCCAGGAAATGCCATCCTGTAGGTTACTTCTCCTCAGATATGAGAGGCCCTGTTGTGAAAAGCCCAAGACCAGGACAGAGTTCTGTTCCCAAGCCCATGCCCCTTGAGGTCCCTTGGGCTGGAAGGCAGATTTTGTGTGGGAGCCTGTGGGCACATGGCTGCACACCCTCACCACCTCCTTCTCTTTTCTAAGACTCATTTGGTTGTTCCACTTCTCAGAGCTCTACCTCTCTCCTTTGTGACCTTGCAGTTCACCCAGGCTAATTAAGATTGATTATCCTCCCAGCACCAGGTGGACACATGGGCAAATAGTTTCCAGCCTCATGGGACATTTATTTCCTTCCCTATTAGGTGCTGGTTAATAGTTAACTTTCAGAAGTTTTCCTCCTGTCAAGCGGGAGCTTTTCAACATTTTTTTTAACCCCTTGGTTAAAGAAAACCCAAGAGCCAGTTGGTATGTGGTGAACTTCTCTCCATGCAGGGTGGAACTGCTGTTGAAGATGCCTCCACGCTGCTGCAGCAGGAAGCAGGCAATGACAACACTGCCGGGTCAGCATGAGCTGCAGGCAGCCACCTACAGGTGCCAGCAGCAGGATACAGGTGAGGGTCTGGGGAAGGTTTGATTTCACTTAGAGGATGTAGAAGACTGGTCTGATGGCAGGCTACAGGTGCAGCTGAGGATCTGGGGGAGGTGGGCACAGAAGCTACCTGGCTTTTTCCCACCAGAAAAAGAGCCTGCACCAGGCAGGACTATGGGCAAGAGGGGCTGGGACTCCATAGCCCTCTGTCACATAGGTGCCTCAGGAAGGTGAGCACCCAGCAGTAAATGCACAATACATCCACAGTAGTTGGTGCTAAGGCATCAGGTGCTGGGAGCTCTCCAACAACTGTGACCTTCAGCTCTCTTCTAATGGCAGGAAAAGAAAAAAAAAAGAATGCACGGGTTACTGCTTATTCTATCTACTAGTTGTGCTGTTCCCCAGCAGTTTGTGTATTTCAAAGAAAAAGAGGGTCTGCTATTAACAGTTCAAAGGGGTAGAATATTTCACAACCTTGTTTTTGTCTTACTGATGGCCACTCACAAACCTTCAGCACATGGTGACCCTCATGCCACAGAGGTGAGTAATTGAGGTTGCTCCCTGGCAGACAGCAGCACGGCATAACGCCTTGTCACTTCACCCAAGGTGGGGAATAGCATTTTTTGACAGGTGTCTTAAAATATCACTGGATTTACGTTCTCTCTGCCACGATGGAAAAAGCAAACAGACATAGAGACTTTGCACTTGAATTGTTAAATTTTCATGGCAACTTAGCAAGGCTGATTGAAAGTCATTTTCCAGCTAATTTCAGTTCCTCTGCATTGCTCCTTAGCTACAGGGCCAGGGCTGCAAATGCGACAACAGGGAGCCGCTCAATTGCTGCTCAGAGTCTTGTTGTGGAATAAAGCTGACCTGGGAAACATTGTTATCAGCATTTGATAAGAGATCATAATACTAATTCTGGTCCTAAAATCTTTCCATAATAGAAATGATCGACTCATATTTATCCCAGCAATTACAGCTGCGAAGAGCTCACATGGTTAGAGGACAGCCACATTCTGCAGCCGAAAGAGATATTTACATGGATAATGTGAACCAGCTAATGTTAAACCAGCACCTAACTTTTAGAAATTGTGTCCTGCTACTCCATGGACAGGCTGTCCCCTTATCTGCCTGACACATGGGTGTCTTGCCAGTCCCCTAAAACATCTGACTTTTGGCCTTGTAAGACCAAGGAGGCAGGACCTGGCCTTACTCCAATGCCAGCATGGGTTTGGGCTTGAGGTCTGACATTTTCAGTGGTATTTTTGAGGACGTCTGCAAGGTGTTTTTACCAGAAAAGCACCTGATCAGAGTATCCAGCAGTGAGGACTGTCCGTCTGTGCCTTCATGGGGGTTCAGAGCAGGGGTGTGGGGTGAACCGCACAGCTCCAGGTAGGTTTTGGATCGGTTGGTCAGTGCTGGGGCTCAATTAAAGAAGTTCCCCCAGGGGCTTAGACCATTTGGGAGTAGCCATGTGCTCCAGAACAGGAGCAGTATGAGAAAGAGGCACTTGGAGAGAGCAACAAGCAGGGCCTTCCTAGTTGCTGGAGGCTGGAGGGGGCCATGGCTTCTGACACCATGGCACTGCCAGACTGCCAGATAGTTTGTGCTTTCCCTAAGATATGTGTTCTCCATGCCCCTGCCCTCTTAGAGATGGTCCACATGAGTGGTCCAACAGGGTCTGTCCTTGCTGAGGCCCTGGTGTGCTGGCTGTGGGACATGAGCAGTAGTGGGACATGGCAGGGGCTGACAAACAGCTCTGACACGTGGTCCTTCTGCAGCCCCCTCATCTTTGGTCCTTCACTGACTGTGAGCCATGAACGTGGGCTTTGAGCCTCACCTCCTCAGGAGGATGCATGCACATTTGCAGGCACCCACCTACAGGACAGCAGTGTGCAGGGCACAGCTGCTTGCTGCCTGTCTGGTGGGAGAAGGCAAAACACAGTGACAGGCAGATCTTCCAGGGCTCCTTGAAGTCAGCATGGAGAGCCTGGAATTGTTCAAAGGGAAAGTACCTTTTTAGTTGTCATCTTCTTGGCTGCCCACGCATGCCTCCTGCACTGCTTCCCACTGGCTGTGGGCAGGACCTGGCAGCATGCACCCTGCCCGCCCTGTACGCCAGATTCAGGATGAAGAGGCTGAGGTGGTCCTTAGCTGAGATATTGCTGAAGCAGCCAGATCAAGGGTAGATTAATTTGAAATAAATCCCCTTCCTTCTCCCCCAAAATGGTTGGGATCTCCTCATGGGTGCTCTGCAGTGTGATTGTGTCTTTTGGGAAGATGTGTGAGACCTGTCTCATTCAGGGAGGGTTGGAGCACTCTCCAGCTACATTTGGAGCACCTGGGATCTGCTCCCAACCAGTGAACTGCCTCTGGGTGAATTTCTGGCATGTATGTTGGCATATTTGGCAGGAGATGGGAAACATGAATCATGCATTCAAACCCATGAACACTTCGCCAACATCCAGACCTCCATCCAGACTGTTTAGGAAAAAATGCGGCTTCAGCAGAGGTTTTGCAAGCTGTTCATCACTCCCCACGTGCTGATCCCAGGTCTAGGGTCCTTTTTTACTCTTCCTGGCAAGTCCTTGCAGCATAGCTCCCATAGCAATGTCACTCAGCCCTGGCGGTTTTATATCATTGCATTTTGGGGAAAAGTTTTCAAGGGCTCCTTTCATTTAGAAGACTTTCCTGGAAGATACTGTAAGTAACCATGGGTGTGCTAATTGCCTTGAAGGCACTGGAGGAACCTTCTGCTCCTTGTGACCCACGTCCCTACAAGAACTCCCCTGCATCAGCAGGCAAGGGGGTTGTGCCCACCTCCCAGCCAACTTCAGCCCAAGCATGGAGCAGACACCTGGGAACCCCTGATAAAGTGTTTTTCTTTCTTCACCCATCCTGAAGACTTCGTGTATGGAGTTGAGTCCCAAATGCACCTTAAAATCACAAGCGTTCACTGACATTATGTTTAATGTTGAAAGAGGTTCAAAAAAGGGCTGTAAGCCCACTTGGGTCATAAGAACCTGCCTGGCAGTGGGAGTCTGAAGAACTTGTGTTGAGTTTCTTCAGAAGAATGCTCAGAAATGCAAGTGGGGGCTGTTAGGCATCATGGGGGGGAGGGGGAGGGGAAGGAGGGGGGAAGGCTGTGCGTGAGACAGCTCTTTAATCATGGATTTGACTCCATTCACCACGACGCTTTGGGCCCGTCTATCCAGCCAGTTTTTAGCCCAACAAAGCATACACCGGTCCAAGCCATGAGCAGCCAGTTTCTTGAGGAGAATGCTGTGGGAAATGGTGTCAAAAGTCTTACTGAAGTCAAGGTAGACCACATCCACAGCCTTTCCCTCATCCACCAAGCGCATCACTTTGTCACTAATGTGAGAGAAGAAGATGCTTTGTAAACGGGTGCTGCCACATCAACTGAATCTTTCCTGCCTCAGAGCACTGATGTTGGCAGAATGGTGTTTGTGTTAAGGGAGTAAACACTAGCATGTTTGTGCTCCACAGTTTCTGCTTTGTTCTTCATCTTTTTCTGCTTTTTCTCTCCTTGATGCCTAGGGTTTCTGCTGGGTGGGTCTCGGCTTGGCTCTCAGTGGGTAGTCTAGTGTCAGACTCATTTTGGTCAACCCCTGCCATTCTCAAGCTGGCAGTTAATTAAGCTGTCAGAACCATCCATTTAATCAGAATATGTCAGACACATGCCAGGGTCTCCCCTCAGGAGAACTGATAATTTCCTGGCAGCATCAGAATGGAAAGACACAGGATATCCCATCGTTCTGCTGATCTTATGATGTTCAGGGTAAATCCTCAGCCTCACTGGTCTCTTATCAGGATGGAACTGATGCTCTCCGGGGACTCATGACCCAGGACTGCATCTGGCTGGTCTTTGCTGAAAGCCCATCAAAGGAATGAGAGTCTTCCACAAGGCTCTTGCCAGCATGGGGAAGCACATGCAAAGAGGGCAAAGGCTGCAACTGGGAGCAGAACCTGTCCAGCCCTTCCTCCTTCCCCTTACAGCCCATGGAAAAGAAGTAATCGGTTGTCAATGTTGTCACTCTTTTCACTGGTGTCTCCTAAGCCTATCACTGACTTACTTTGGAACCCATCTGTGCCGTGGGTCTGCTGAGATGGACACAGTGAAAGTGCTTTCCTGGTTACTTTGCAGTTTATAACTCGTGGCAAGAGGCAACCCACATCCTGCCCTGGTCCTCAGGTTCCCTGCCTAGAAAGTGGGCAAATATGCCTTCCTCCCTGCGCCCCAGAGATGCTGCAGTTCTTCCCACTGAAATCCTGTTACCCCTCCAAGCTGGAATGTGTTACAACTATTAGGCAGGTTATGAATCTCTTTTGATTAAATTTTAAAAATTTCCTGTCCCTTGTGTTCTTAGTTGTCAAGGACATGCGTAACTACCCAAAGTTGTGCTCAACTATCTGAAGATCGGCAGGCCTTGACTACATTTTGCCACTAGATCTTGTTACTTGGGAAGCAGGATGAAGGCAGTGGGAGGGCTGCGTATCCCCAAAGACTCCAGGGCTCCAGACACATAAGGATACTACGTTTGATCTAAGTTATCTGGTGAAGAAGTCTCAGAGACTTCTTCAGGCTTTGGGTCCCACTCAAACAACCTGGAGGAAGATGGCACAGATGGCCCTGCATGAGTACCAAGAGCTGCATGTGTTTTCTTTGGATGGAAACATTGGCCTGAAGCTCCTGGAAGCTCACCAGTGGGTTCCCCACATCCAAAAGGCATGCAGGGCAGAAAGTGCCCAGGAGTGCAGTGCCAGGAGTCATGCTCCCCCTCCAGCAGGGCTGACTGCTTCTGCAAGCCCCCCTCAGCCCTCAGGCACGCTGTACCTCACAGCAGGCACAACTTTGCCAAGTGGGAAGGAGATGAGGAGCACATGGAGTATCTCACTGCTCCCAGCTGGCAGCTGGCTCCCTGAGAGCCACAAAGGGCCTTTTCATGGCCTGCATAAACAAGAGAGGCAAGAAAGGTTGTCACCGCAGAGCATTACTTCTAGCAGCAGCTCAGGCAAGGATTCTCAGAATAATCTCTTCCCAAAACCACATGCTCTTCTTTCCATGCTGCTGGGTTTTATGGATTAAAAGCTTTCGGTGTGCTCAGTTCCTCCACTGTCCCCCACAGCCCAAAAGCTGGTCACAGGCAGGGCTTGACAACTGCAAGGCAGATCTGGCAGGGAACCAGATCGTGCTTGTGCGTGCTTGTGCGTGTGCACGTGTATGCACATGGGGATGTGTTCACCTCCTGTTGCAAGTGGGCAGGAACATGATCACACTGACTTTTGCTACATCCTTGTATTTGCAGATCTGATGACGAACACTTTGCAATGATTATTAATAACCAGAGGTGTGCTTCCTTGACACTGTTATTGCAAGGACTAATTAATAGTTTGCTCTGTGCCTGGAAGGAGTGCTAACACTGCTTCCAACAGGGAAAGCGGTCATGATGAGACAGGAGTTAATAGAAACCATGTAACAGCAAGGAATGTAGAAATGCAGTCAAGGGTCACTACTGAAGTATGTCCTGACCTTTTTTGGTTTCCATCCATAAATCCAGGGCAGACTCACTGCAGATATTAGTTGTAATGGGAAAACTTGCCAGAAAAATTTAAAAAACTATAAAAATACAAGTTCTTGAGGAGATCTAGTAAGAGCCCAGTGACCAAATCTGTCTTACCATTGAAACATCAAACATCTGCAAGACCTTTCCTTTTATGCCAGTCCTCATTTATTTGTACTGGTATTAGTATTTTCTTATGTTGTTTTTTCAGGCTGATTCTGCCAGACAATGGGAGTGTGGCCAGGAGATCTCACTTCAGCTGCGAAAGCGTGGGTCCCAGGTGGTCCAAGCAGTGAGCAGTGCTTGCAGGCTCCTCCATCACCTCGCCACTACAGGAGGCTCAGGGATTTCCCTTGTGCACAGCTGAGCAACAAAGGTCTCCATGTCCGACATGGTGCAGGTGGACAGACAGTTCCCTAGGGCTGCTAGTGGGTCATGGATATTTAAATGGATATTTAAAAAATATATATATTAAATAATATATTTTAAAATTGATATTTAAAATAATTGGATATTTAAAACAACTTTTCTAATGAAAAGCTAACTTATTGAGAAATTTATTTGATTTTTCTGAAGAAACAACTGAGTAAGTATGGGCTGCTTTGAATTTCTGTGGGATTATTGTTGTTTCAGTTAAGCTCCCAAAAACCTTGTAAAGTTCTCACTTCCTCAGTGCTTTCTGGGAAACAAACAAGCAAACAAACGACAACAACAACAAAAAACTGTTCCCTTCCCACCACACCATTTGTAATGTGTGGCCTGAGCAGGTATCTCTATTGTTCCCATCACTGAGCAGGAATATGATGAGGATGTACAAAAGCTTATTTGTCTGTTATTGAATAACCAGAAGAGGATCCATCATAAGATGGGGTGATCAATATTTAGCAAATTAAGCTCTTCCTCATTTCAGTGGGCAGAGGGCTGTATGGCCAAGTATGCACATAAATTACGTTTTCCATGTCTTCGGCACTGCTGAGGGCATTCGGTTTTAGCTGAAACTGTTATTTTAGCTTAAACTGAGGAGTTTTAACTTCCTAGTAAGTAGAAGACAGCTCAGGCTAGGCCATTTGTACCAATGCTAGAAGGGATTCCTCACTGGAGGAATTTGTTTTGCATGTTCCTGTTCTGGCTCCTTGGCTTCACAGAGGGAATACTGCCATGCTAGGTATTAGAAAACTATCAAGAATACCTTATGGATGTGGTCAACCACTGTTTGTTTTTGACCCCAATTCACTTTTAACATTTAAATTTCTTTTCAGAGGATGACAGAATCTGACCCATCAGACAGAAACTGTTATTTTTCCAATTGGATGAACCGAAAGATGAAAACAGGTAGTAATAGTCTTCAAGACTGTGCACAGATCTACAACAGTGCCTATTTTAGCAACACTATTGTTCAACCTTTATCCTGTAAAAGTTCCCTACAAAACCAGCACAGCACGACAGGCAAGCGATGCCCCTTGTGACTGCACTGCAGCTGCTGCAGCAGCAAAGGGTGGCACCCATTCAGCAGCACCTGGTAGCACAGCACTGTGGTAGAGGCCTGAAGGCGAAAACTATGTCTGCAAGGGGAATCTGAGCAGTCAGATGAAATGACATTTATTTGTAAATGAAAGCCCTCCCTCAAGCTTGGCAAGCTTGGCCCTGACACAGTGCTTTTTTTTTTTTTTTTTTTTTTTTTTTTTTTTTCCTCCAAGAGGTTCCTGCTATTTACCCAACTTTCCAGCTGGGCTTCGCTGCGGCACAAAGAGGCAGGACCTGCCTGGGTTTGCACAGTGAGTCAACAGCTCAGCAGGGGATTAGAGCCCACAATCCTGCTGGCAGTGCTGCCTTGGCTCTAACCACTGGACCGTGCAGCCTCGTTTTGTGACTGGTGCTCTCTGCTGCTGTGTGGCTTGTCAGGAAAAAGCCTCGATGTGGCTAATAAAGGGACACTTCATAAAGCAGTAGAAGAAGCCAGACTTGTTCCAGTTCCTTGTCCTGGTGAGGGTGCTGAGGGCTGGGTCAGACCAGTCAGACCTACATTTCCTGGGGTTGCTGGCAGAACAGGGAAATCCAGGGACACCACACAGTGCTTGGAGCCCTGCGTGCCCCAGCTGGAGCCCAGCACAGCACACGCTTGCTGGCCCTGGGCATCAGGACAAGAATAGCCAGGAAGGGGGAAGCCCAGCCACACATTAACCTGTGCCTGATACACCACTTCTCTCCTCCACCCTCAGCATCTGCCGGGCAGAGAGGGCCGCTTCAGCTTTGTCCTCCACAAAGGTTTCGTGGATGGCTACAGCGGAGCCTGGTGCTGCGGGGGTGCACGCGTGGGTGGAGAGCAACCGCACCCCCCGGAGAGGGGCAGCCAGAAAATATCGAAGCCAGACAACCACACCGAGCTCAGCGACAGCCGGCTGGGGCGGCGGGGCTGGTGAGGCTGAGCCAGGCGGGGCTCACCCGGGACGAGCCTAGGAACAGCAGCAGCAGCAGCAGCAGCAGCAGCAGCAGCAGCAGCAGCAGCAGCAGCAGCCCCCCCACCCTCACCCGTGCCAGCGGCTGCTCCGTGCGGGGCCGAGCCGAGCCGGGCCGAGGCAGGGGCGGCTCCCGGCAGGCGGGGCTGTGTCTGTGGGCGGGCAGGCGGCGCGGCTCGGGCTCGGGCTCGGGCTCGGGGCCGGTCCCTTCCCGCAGCGCCGCCCCGCGCTGCGCTCCCGCCGCACGGCGGGCAGGCGGCAGGCGGCGGCCGCTGCGGCGTGGGGCCGCGCCCCGGAGGAGGAGGAGGAGGAGGAGGAGGCGGCGGAGCGGGCCCAGGTGAGCGCCCGGGAGCGAGGAGCTGGGGATCGGGGTAGGGGCTGGGGCCGCGCTGCCCGCCCGGGGTGCGGGGAGGCGGCGGCGGCGGCGCGGGTCGGGTCCCGGCCCTGCAGCAGGGAGCCGCCCGGAGCTGCGGGTTGCTGTAAGAGCCGCGGGGCTTTGGTTTCGGGGAGGCGATTTACGGTTTGAGGGAGAATGCGCGGAGAGCCAGGAACAACTTGGAATGGGTCCGCGCATATTTCTGCGGTTATTTTTGGAGTATCGTCATATGGCAGGAGGTGGGCTCTGGAGGTATCCTTGAGCTCAGCATTTTCTCCATAGGCTGGTTACCCGGGAGATCGTGTTAGGGGATCCGTGTGGCCCTCTTCTCTGTCAGTGCTTTCTGTTGAAAATGCCGTTTCCATTGCTGCTTCTGCAGTGGTATTGTTTCCCTCCTGCACGCCCAGCCCTTCTCTCGCAGCGTGTTGTGGTAGGGACCCTTCTGTGGACAAACAAAGGTCTGGGTATGTGCAGCTGGATATTTGCAGCAATGCTGCAGGAGCAGGCGATGGAAAAGCCGCGTTTGATGTAGCTGTCGGTGGTGTGAGGTGACTCCTGATCTGCCACCCCCCGCTGAAATGCCCTGAGAGGTGTGGCTTTTCCAGCTACCTAGGGAGGCATCAGCCTCTGCCTGCACTTAGCTGTCATTTTCCCTCATATTCTCACACCGGGCTTGTTCAAAGTGGCTTTTGCATCCAAACGGCTTGAGATGTGGGAAGCCTTTTGTTACCGAGGTCTGCTTCTGGCAGACCTCTGCTGCCTGGCAGCCCTCTGGCTCCTTTGCAGCCCTCTGTCCCTGCCTCTTGTCCCTTTGACTTGAGCTGCCACAGCTATGCAGGCTGTGGAACTGTCCTTGTGGCCTTCAGCAGTGTGCCCATGTTGTCTTCAAGCACATTTGGAGCTGAGGGAAGGCTGGATTTGGGTAGTGATCCTGACAAGTCAATTGCTCTTTAATTGTTTTTGGCATTTGGTTTGGCAGGCACGGAGCCTGTGCAGGTCTCCCCAGGGTGCTCAGAGCCATGCTCTCCCTGAGGACCCCCAGCCTGGCAGGAGAGGCAGGGTGTGTTCTCTGAGCTGTGTCAGACCCTTGTTATTGTAGCATATGGCAGGTATACAATTACCCTCTTTCGTCCAAATCATTCCCTTCTTATGCAAGGGCAATCCCCAGATTTGGTGAATCATCAGCTTGTAGCCATCCCCTGGGGGCGTGAGCTGCCTCCCCTGCTCGCAGCCACTGCTGTGAGCAGAGCATTCACATCTCTTCACAATCATTGTGCCATGTTTATTGCTTTAACAGCAGCTTCAGATGGCGATGGAGTCATTAAACCAGACACTGCTGTAAATAGCAGAGCCCTGGTTGTGACCGCAGGGGTTCAGGGTGTCTTGGGAGGGTGTGATGCTGCTCTGGGTTAGCTGCAGAGCCTGCATGTTTGCACTGACGGTAGGCTGGCTCTGCATGAAGGTTTTTTCCCGCCATTTTGGTTAAGCGTTGATGTTGTAGCTAGAACTATCCAGCATTTTTATTTTTACTGATTTTTGAGACATCAGCCTTTTCCAAAACTCTCAGGAGAGATGTTTTGTTTTGTACAAAGCTTCTAAAAAAAAATAAATGTCTGGGGTTATATTTCTGTGCAAAAAGCATGACTGTAGAAAAGAGCCTGCACTCCTGGTGCACAAGGTTTTGGTACCTTTCCTGTCTAGTGCAGGCAAAGAGCTTAGTGAGTCCTGTTTGCTGGGCCGCTGCCATCGTCACCACGACATATGACAGCCTTTCAGGGCAAGTGTCTTCTGGTGTGCTGTTCATGGGAAGCCAGGAGAGGTGGCCAGGTTGGCTGAAGAAGGCAACCTTGGTGGAAATTTTTCAAAATCAATTTTCTTCCCCAAGGCAGCTGAGTTCCCTTTTAAGCTCTGGTTGATGACCTTGGTCCTGGTGAGGAGGTGAATCTCTCCTTGATTTACAGAATAACCTCTCCTGCTTTCTGCTTGCAGCACCAAGCCCTTGTCCTGTATATAACTGAAGTGTCTCTGTGTTGCCTACACTCCTTGCTCTAGCACTGCCGAAGAGTTTTGCATAACTAAAAGGGGGTTGCATGGACAGAAAGACAGGTCAGGTGCCTGGCTAATTTTGTTCCTAGAAAAATATTTCCTGAAGATAATTAGGATTTCTAAATTAGGAAGTTGTGGAGAATGGCCTGTTGGTTAAAGAACAGGAGGTGGGCTTGGCTGTTCCCAGGCTTGCTCTGGGTTTCCTGCCTGGTCTCACAGGCTTTGCTTGAGTGTCCTTTGCCTTAATTTTATTCAGCTATGAAATGATGACAATTCCCTGCTGCCTTGGGCACAGTGATATGCTGCCTGAGCGACAGCTGGGATGCTGATGGGGAAGCGTGTGTGAGGAGATGGGTTGAGCATGGGCTCAGGCTTGGTGGCAGATCTGTGTGGGTGTCTGGAAGGCCTGTGTTTAGCTATATAGTAGACTTTCATGTGGTGCCTGTCACTTGAAGGTCTGAGCCTATTCTGAAATCTGAAGCTCTGTTTTGAGCATAGATAAAAAAAACAACACAGAATGGTGGAGATTCCCAGGCCTGGTGGCTGGAAGCTCCTGCGCAGGAAGACTTGTACGGTTACAGATAAGTTACTCTCACACAGCATCTAAAAACGTGCTTGTGCTGAGGCTGTGACAGTGACGGCTGCGTGGCTTATTGTTCTCATTAGAGCAGTCAGGTGGCTGTGAGTCAGCAGGTTTGGGTTTGTCACAACCGTGGCGATTGTGCCAGAAGACCTGGGAGGTTCGGCAGCCATGAGCAGTGTGGGCTCTTCCTCCACCTGGGCGGGTGGGGGTTTGAGCCTGGATTGGGGCTCACTGTTGGCTTGTGCTCTCCTCTGAGCATGGAAGAAGTGGTGGTGGTGGTGGGAATCTGAGAGCTGTCTGCCTTGGTATCTCCTTCCTGGCTGGATGGATTTGCCTGCCTTGGGTCTCCCTGTTACTCAGGGTGGCAGCCTGCGAGCGAGCGGGTTTTCTCCTGCTCATCGCCTTGTCTGGATTACAGGAGATGGGAACAGTGGTGGGAAGAGACTGTCCTTGGTGGAGACGTGGCACAGTACTTCCTTGTGGTTCCAGACCCATCTTTCCTCTCAGCCCTTGAGTGGAAGCTTGTGGTTTGTCCAAGGCCTCAGTGAGTGTGAAAGGGAAGAGATTTGGGTGTCTGTGTCTGCTGCCGTGGAAGCAGCAGCTGCTTTCTGCAGCAGCTCTTCTGTCCCCATGGTGTGTCTTTGGTGCAAAGCAGGATGTTCAGCCCAGGCCTGTGGATGTCCCTCATCTGGGATGATAGTTGCTCCATCCACCCTTCCTTTCTCCAAGGAGGTGAACTGTTTGGGGGTATATAGGGGCATCCGAAACAGGAGGTGTTTTGGTTGAGCTTTTCTACAGCTGGGGCAGAAGCCAAGGTTTGTTTTCCTTGTGCTGGACAGGGGAATGTAGGACTATATGGAAAGGGAGGGTCATCTTAGAACTCTGTTTGGTGATTTGGTACAAATGCTTCATGTCTGTTTGTCTCAGTACACAGCTGAGGGTGCTTTGAATTGAAGCTGAGAATTATGTAGTGCCCTGCTTATAGTGTATGCATGTACATGTGCATAGTCATGCACACATCACAGGTTTACTGTCTGGGAGGGAGGGAATAATGGACGGAGCCTGAAACACAGAAAATAATGGTCTGGAAGGGGAGGGAATTTCCTTCCATCTTATGCTGATGGTCCCCTCCATAGGGGGCAAACAAAACAAAACAAAAAACCTCCTCCAATGCTAGCTGTCCTGTGGGCTTGATGGTGTCTCAGGACGAGTCTGCCCTGTGTGGGAGCAGCTGGGTCTGGGCGAGGAGCATCCTGGCTGGGTCTGGTGTGATCACAGAGCGGAGAGGAGACTGGGCTGGCCCCATTGTGCTCAAACCACGAGACAAATGAGGTTGAAGCTGCAGATCTGCTGTTCCCAGCAGATCAGCAGTTTTATTTGTGTACTTGGCCTCTTTGTAGAGATGAAATGTGGTATCACTTTAATATCTGATCCATTTCCCTTTCAGAAGCCAGCTCTCTCCCCATCAGCTGTAATCAGACCCCATGGTAGTCTTGTTGGGCTTTGTTTTGCCTTATCTCTTCTGTTTCCCAGTCCAAAAGACTGATGCTCCTTTCCAGGGTATTGGAGACGTGGTCAAATCTGGCTCCAGGTGCTGTGCTAGTGTAAAATGCATCCCGCGTTTGAGCTGATGCTGAATGAGGATTTACAGTAGAATTTTTCTGCCAGGTTCCACCCACCTGACTCTTTCCTCTTCTGTTCCTACTAACCCACTGCCTTGGCCCTACTTACTGACTGGTGGCGGAGCAGAGATGTGTGCTGGTATACTTCATGAAGTATCAGATGAAGAGGAAAACACAGGGTGGAGTCATCTTTTGCACAAAGGAAATGCTGAAGTATCGTTTCTGACTTGGGTGGATTTTTAGGTGGCTGGGGAGAGGTTAAACAGGATCTTAACACATTCACAGCCCCCTTCCCACTTCATTTTCCTGTGAATCTGTTGCTGCCGTGGTATCCTTCAGAAGGTATTTTTAGCTTTGCTCCCCCGCTCCCTCTCTCTGCCCGTATCAGGCTTTTGAATGGAAACAGATTTCTATGGCAGAAATTTCTATAAGCCATTTCACGAGGCATTTTGTTACGGGTAGAAGAGACTGGAATCTGAATGTTCATTTTAAATGACATATCCCCTTTGTAATCAGCAAATTGTGCTTGCTGTGGTGACTGCCAGCAGAAAGCTGTCCTGGCTCATCCAGAGGCAGCTAGGTGTGCACCCTGGCAGCCTGCTGCAGGGGTGATGGGCTGCAGGGGGGACAGGCAGCTCCTTCACACCCTTCTCTGGCCCTTCAGAGCCATCATCCAGGTGGCCCAACATGAAGGGCTGCAGCACTGGGAGTGGTCCTGCAGGTTTTCCTCTCTAATTATCCCGTTGGGGAACAGTACCCCTGCATACGAGAGAAGCAATTAAATGTTCTCATTAGATGCACTATTGATCTGGCAGTGTCTGCTCCTGCTGAGCACGGTGTGGCATGGCACCTGACAAAATGTTGAGTCTCATCTTTGCCAGTGACCAGAGGGAGGTGGCAAAAGTCACAAAGCAGGGGAGTGATGCTGTGCAAAGGTGCGAGGCACCCCTCGCCAGACAGTGAGGTCTACTGCTTTCCAAGGGAAGGTGGAATTTTTGCCAAAAACACAAACCCAACAGTGATGCTCACCTTTGGGTCAGGAAACTTCCAGCCTGAATTCTCAGTAGCATTGCCTTTTAGGAGAGATTTATTACAACTCCTGATGGGTGATGTTGTTCTACCACTACTCTGCAGAAACAAAAATACCCTTTGAGGTCTGGTCTGGGCCAGAGTATATGCATGCCTACGTGAAGCAAGGACCATGACCTGTGCAAATTCATTGGGGCTCTTCCTTGGGGAACCAAAAAAATGCTTTCTGATAGTATGGTATGAGTACATCCTTGCTGGTTACCTTGGTCTAGTGTGTAATACATCTGTAAGAAATACAGCTGACTTTAGGATGACTGTTGAAAGTAATAAAGGGGGTACAGGTAGAGAAAACACAGCTGCTCCTGCTGTGTTTTGGTGGCAATTTCCACTGTAGCTATAAGCCTGCCTGGCCATTTCCATGCTGTTGCTTTGAAGCTCAGTCCCACCACATGTGGGCAGGACAACCTGCAAGGCCAGCGTTACCCATGGTGGTGTTGTCCATGGTCATCTGCTGAGTGCTGGCTGGGCTGTGTGTGCTTAGGTCACTGGAGCTGATGTGATCGCAGTGTGGGGTGGAGCTGTGCACAGCTGGATCTCTACCCAGGTGTGCTTCATGTGCTTCACGTTCCACTAAGCTGCCCTGGGGCTGCCGTGCTGCTCTGCCCTACTCGTGGTCTCATTCTGGTGAACAAGTGGAGGGGACAGTATGAATCCCCTCCCTTGCCCTCTGTTCACAGAATATCCCAAGTTGGAAGGGACCAAAAGATCATCTAGTCCAAGTCCTAGGTCCCTAGAGGACCACCCAAAAAATCAGACCATCTGTCTGAGGGTGTTATCCAAACGTTTCTTGAACTCAGCAGGCTTGGTGCCGTGACCACCCCTGTCGCAGCTTCAAGCCGTTCCCTCTGGTCCTATTGCTGGTCACCAGAGAGGAGATCAGTGCCTGCTCCTCCGTTCCCTCTCTTGAGGAAGGACTGATGAACATTTTTGCAATGCTCTGGCCTAGATTTGAGCAAGCTGGGCATGCCATACGGCTTCCTCCTAACCCCCGCAAGGAGCTAAGCCTGCCAGCATTGCTGGCTGGGCTCTGCCCCTTGAAAGGACTGCAGCATTTGTCGGGCTGATTCAGCCTCCTGCCTGTGGTCAATGTCCCAGTGCCTGCTTTGACAGCCAGCACTCACGCTTGCCCTGTCAGGGTCAGGCTGGATAATTGCTGTGAGTTTGTGACAATGTGGGTCATCACGGGATGTTTCCAAGCCGGAGGCACTTGTCTGTGGCTGAAATGGCGTACGGCAGCCTTGTGCTGGGAGAGCTGCATGGCAGAGATCGCGATACAATCTAGCAGGCATTTTTGCTAGCGGGAGTGTTACAGGGAGTCAGAAGCTAGCAGGGATGGGGGAGGGTTGGCTCTCAGATGCCTGCCTTCTCAGAGCACTTCATTAATATGATATTAATTGATGCAGTAGCTCAGATCCCAGAGTGTCTCCCTGCTGAAATGCAGACAGCCCCGGTGAAACCCGCTTCAGCAGCAGCAGCAAACAGGAGGGACGGATGCTCCGTGGCTGATTGGGAGCACAGGGCTTTGTTTGGCAGCACACAGGTGCTGGTGCTAGAGCACATGCAGATGGGGGATGCTGGGTGCCTCTGCCCTGCCCTTGGTGTCTGCCCCCTCTGTCTTCCTGCTCTGGGGGAACGACTTGCAGCCCCGGGGTGCCGGACTGCTGACAGATGGGAGCTGGGCTCCTGCTCCCGGGTGGACCGACAGGCTGCTGCGTGCCTGCTTGCTCCCCTCCACATCTCGACTTGCCCTCGAGCTGGGACAGAGGACGCCGAGTGCATGAGTTTGGGACCAGCATGGGGACCCCCCAGGAATCCCTGGGCTTGGTAGAGTAGGAGCAGGGCTGTGGGGGTTTGTTGTCAAACCAATGAGGAGAGTGGCTGGGAGTGATCCCTGCAGACCCCTGGGGTGTTGTGCAGCCATCTCAGGGCTGGTCTTTGAGCCTGGTCAGCCTGGCCTGCTGGCCACCTGTGTGTCAGCTGCTGGCAGTGGAGCTGCAAGAGCTGGGCTGCTGGTGGGGCTTCTCCACCTGCGTCCTCAGCCGGGGCAGCACCTGCCTGAGAGAAGGAGGCAGAAGCAGGAAAGAAGTCTGCTGTGGGATCAAGGGGTGTGAAGAGTCAGGAAAGTGACGCTGCTCTTTCTTCCCTGGACTTTACCCCGTGCAGTGAAGGGACGCTGGCCAGGGCAGTGCTGGCAGCCATGTCCCTTGGGATGGCCTGGGCAGTAAATTCTCCCTGCTCAAAGGTGATTTTGTTTCCCTGGAGGTGCATCAGGTCTGATGGACAATGTAACGTCCTGTCCTTGTTCGCAATGATGTGGACTGGAGCCAGCTGCAATATCTGAGCTAGCTGCTGAAGGCTGACAGTGTAAGTGCTTGGATGCTGCGTGTCACCTTGTGCTGCTTGGGGACTCTGTCCAAATGGAAGTGGAACAGCTTTTGTGCCCTGAGCAAGCTTTTTAGAAAGTTGCTGTGGATCTGTGTTGCTCCTGTGGAGCCAAAGCCTGCTCTTGGCACTTTCATACAGTGCAAGCTGCGTAGGGCTGCATGTGGCTGACTTTTGTTGACAGGGAGTGAAAGGGTTTTACTGCATCTGTGTGAAATGTGGAACAAGTGAGCTCTGAGTCCTTGATGCTGAGTGCTCAAAGGGCTTTTGGTTTGTTTTTGTTTGTTTGCTTATGATGTTTCTGAGGTGATTGAATTTTGCATAACCAAGTTATTCTGCCTTTGCATTTGTGCTTATGAGAGGATTGCCTGTGCATGTTGAACTTATATTTGAAAATTAACCTTTGTGAAAAAGGAGGAGGTGTCCTTGCTGTGCTGTTGGACGTTGCTAATTCCTTTATGTAACTAGAGACCACTGGACTGCAGCTCTTCTCTGTGCCTGCAAGGGTCTCCTTTATTTTTTCCTTGTTCCATTAGACATAGCTGTCATCCAACACATGGCTCTGAAAACGCTGTTGCAGGATCCGGTTCTTGGAGCGTTTCCTTTTAAAGCTGCTCATTTTACTACTGGTATGCCAAACCTGCCTGTCTCTCTGTGGATGGGTGAGCCAGACTGTTTCCCCATGTATCGTGCGTCATTGCCCAGGAGGAGAGTCCTGCAGACCAGATGTTGCCCTCACTGCCCCTTGCCTGGGTTATCATTGTCAGAGGGGCTGTGCAGGTGAGACAGAGGGACAGAAGACAATGACACGGCACAGATGGCCCTGAAATGAGAACTTGGGTAGCAATTGGCTGTGCAAGCCAAGAATGTATCTGTTTCACTTCTCAGAGGTGTCTTGGTTCTGCAGTGCTGCCTGTAGTAAATACTTGCTTTTACCAGTCAGATTAGCAGGGCTGGCTCTGAACACATGCAGCGAGCAGATATGCTGCTTTAGAAGGTGCTGTTTTCACGTAACTCTCTTTGAGAGTAAAGCTGCATTTAAAGAAATCTGTAGCGGAAATTCTTCAGCAAGCGAATTTGTATGGTGTCTAAATGCGGTGCTTGAGCGGTTTGGGCACCATCTTGTGATGAAACCCCTGGCTACTGCCTGTCCACGTGCCTGTCATCATCCCTGGGATGATATTTTTTTTTCCTTTTAACCAAATCCGATTTCTTCTTTGCAGGTTCTGAATTGTGCCTGAGCAGAGTGCTGAGATAAGCCCCTGGAAGCAGTGTGAGTTTATCTTGAAAGCCTTTATTCTCCTTTCTAGATCTCATGTCAGACCAACTGGGTTTTGTAGGGTAGAAGGGCTTGTGCTGGCTGGTGGCAGGAGATTGGAGGTGGTGCTGCAGTATGACAGAGTTTTGTGTGGTGGCTGGTTCTTTGCTAGAAACCTACATAGGATTACAGGAAACCTGGCCTGCTACTGCTGAAGTGCAGAACTCTTGGAACTGGGATTCTTATGGCTTTTCTAATGCTTTGGGATTTTTCCTATTTTAGGAGTTAGGCAATAGCCCATTTGCCAACAGGAAGGCTCCTACCGGCGTCTGAATCTTTGCTTATTGACAAAGCTGGTTTGGGTCACACTTACATTAAGTTTCCATGTGCAGACTTTTAGGGAAGGCAGTGCATTTGCAAACCAGCAAAATGTGCCACTGTGTTTTGTGAGGAGGTCCCAGGATTTCAGATGTCATTGGGCACGGCTGGCATGAAGTGTATCCCAGGTTTGCAACTTGGAGTGGAAGACAAGCGAGGACAGAGGTCTGAGCTGCAGATTTAAATTTTTGGGGAACCGGAAAGAGTGAAGGCCTTGTGGCCCAGCCCTTTTTGGAGAGGGCTGTTAACACCTTGGGTCCCTCCAGGTGGCTGGTCTGCTCTGCTCCACTGCCTTGGTGCATTACACTGTCACCTCTGTACCTCCTCCAGCACCCTGCTGTCCTGGCTGTTGCTGGTTACAACACCATGCACTTGAGGGTATGGCTCCTGCCTGTCTGAGGCAGGCAGTGCTCAGGTTATGGACAGGGACTCCACATCCTCGCTGAGAGCTGCAGATGTGCTCCTTGGGGCTGGAGGTGTCCTTGGATCTGAACATAACAGCTCGTTAGTTCTTAGGGGCAGCTCCTCACCAGCAGAGAGCTAGGAGACTGGCCCTCCAGAGGGCTTCTTTGCAGGTCCAGTTCTGCCCATGTTCAGAGGGAAAACAAGGAGCACAGTTTCCTGTCCCTTCTCTCTGCATAGACATTTGGGTGTTGGAATACCAGTTTTGGAATTAGAGAGGTAGAAGTGCAGTTCTAACTTGAGTGTTGGTTTGCACATGACCCTGCGTCACCACTTGCCTCAGTTTCCCTCTAGCATGGAGTCTGAGTGCTGCTGCTCTGGGGTTCTGAGTGAGGAAGGCTGCCTGGCATGGCAGTGTTTGGCTGCTGTGTGATGCCTGCCAGGAAGCTTTGCCCCTGTGCTGGAGGGGTGAGTCCCTGTCTTTACAAACAGGGCTGTTGAGGTTCCCCTGCAGAGCTGTCCCCTTCTTGCTACAAGCTCCTTTTTCTTCCCTCTCTGGGGAGAGGAGTGTCCCTTCCCATCCTGGGCAGCTCTTGCCTGCCCTGCACGGCTCCCTCTGGTCTGGCATTTAAGACTATCCCTGAGAAACGCTGGGGATCCCCAAGGCTCCTTGCTCCCTTCTCACTGAACGTGAGCTTGGCTGTGCTTGAGGGGGCTGGGGCAGGTGGACAGGGTGAGGTGTGTGGCGATGGGGATGGAGTCTCCCCTGTGCTGGGTGCCACACCAGAAGCTTTGAGTGAGCCCTGCTGCAACTCCTGGCACCCCGCCATGCCCTTGGCTTTGCTGGCAGCCTTGGTGCCCTGGGTGCAGCAGGATGTCAGTGGCGCAGCTCTGGGTGTGTTGGGTTTTTCGTGTCTCTTGCTTGCTTGTACTTTGTTTAACAGGTGTCCTTGTTAGCTGTGTGAGGCACAGATGCACCAGCAACTTGGAGAAAACGCTTGCACATTGAAGCAGAACTGATTTGTTCCTGTGCAGTTCGGGGAAGCTTGCTGAGCCATGCGCTGGGGTGACAGCACGGAGCCTGTGGGCCCAGTTGCCTGGCAGGTCCTGGCAAGCAGAGCATTGCTGGGGCAGCATGTGTGGCCTGACCCGCTGCTGTGCTGTGCTGAGGAGCGTGTCCCTGCCCTTCGGTGGGGGCTTGTGATGCTCCCAGTCTTGGCACAACTGTCAGCCTTTCATTCTACATTTCTGCATCTTCCCCACAGCTGACTGTACCTCATCAATACCACGAAGGGCTTGCTGCTGAATTTTGGCAGGCAGAGGTGAAGAGGAAGAACTCTCCTTGGGATCTTGCTCTAAAGAGGTGGCCTTCCTCCTGGAAAGTGATGCACAAGACGTGACTGGAGGAAATGGCACTTTGAATCCACTGCTTTCAGCCCTGAACAGGGCTCTTTTGGGGCTGAAGATCACAGAGTGGTTAGGGTTGGAAGGAGAACACCTGGTCCAATCCCTCTGCTCAGTCAGGAACACCCAGAGCAGGCTGCCCAGGATCATATTCAGATGGATTTTGAAGAACTCTTGAGGAGGAGGGAGACTCCACAACCTCTGGGCAACCTGTGCCAGCGCTTTCCTCCCCTCTACAGTAAAAAGGAGGACTAAGACTGTACAGTATTTGCTGGTCAGCTTGCCTGAGAGCTCGTGCTTGCCTTTAGCAGGGGAAAGAGGTTGGGAGAAGGCAGGGCTGAGTGTTTGACTAAGCTGGGTTCCCTGTATTGGCTCCTCTTGCTCTGGGTACTCTTCACCTGCAGCTGCTCACACTCTTCTTTCCCAGTGCTCTGCTTGGAGGCTGGGCTTGTGGTTTCCCGGCTGTCTGCTTCTGTGTCCTTCTTGCAGCTGATCTCCCTGGCTGCTATGTGCCAGTGCAAGACAACAAACCCCATAGATAGTGCCTTCTTCTTCTTGGTTTTGCCTGTGAGCAGATTGCCACAGAGGCAGCAGGTGACTTGGAGTATGGATAGGAGCTGCTTTCTGCAGTCACTGGTGGAGGAGGAGTGTTCCTTGGTGATGCATGGTCCAGATGTCCTAACACCCCTGCCCGCTTCTGACACAGGTCTGAATGTCTGAATGATGTGTCCACAGGGCATATCTGCACATGGGTGAATTAGAACTTCTTGCTTCTCCTTCTTAATGCACTAATTTTGCTTTTTGAAGCTGGTCACAGTTACCAGCCTTTCGTCAGCTTCCCTTCCTCTGCTAAATATGCTGCCACAAAACAGCCCCAGTGTCTACTGCAGTACCTTCCCTGCATGGCTGTGAGAGCAGGAGGGGAGGAATGGCTGCGGTGCTCCAGGGCTGAGCTTGTCGTGGTCCGAGCTAGGCTGACGGCTCTGGAGTGTGTGGCCATGGCATCTCCCGAGCAGCCCCTTCCCTGCCACTCCCCAAAAAAGTGCAGCAGAGTGTGGAGGCCTGCTGGACATGGCCAGCTCTTCACATGGCAGTTCTGTCGCCAGTGCAGAGACCCCTGTGCTGTCAGGACGTGCACATAGCACTGAGATGATTTAGCCCTATAACTCTGCTTGCAGGCAGTTTCTAAGAGCAGCAAAGCACAGATGAGCACAGAGCAGCTGCTGAGGTCCCACCCCAGTGCCCCAGGCAGGATTAGCTCCTTATTGCAAGAATTGGCTCAAGAAGTTGCACTAATCACATTTTGCCTGAGAATTGCTTTTGGTCCATTTCACAGAGTAGCTGGGAAGATGAAGGTGCTCTTTCTTCTTTGGACTTTACCTTGCATGCTGATAAGACTTTGACCGGGGTGGTGCTGCCATCCCTGTCCCCCCAGGATGGCCTGGGCACAGCCCGCGGGAGCTGGCACCCACAGTGTGGGCAGGTGTCTGCTCAGTGGCGGTACTGCCCAGGGTGGGTGCTGCGGAACCGTGCCTGCTCCACTGCCCTGGCTCAGGGGCACTTTGCTCTTCATCCAGGGCCTGTCCTCACTGGGTATGTGTCTTGGTCAATGAAGCTTGCTCTGCGCCATATCAGCTGCTTTGGCGTTGTCTAAGCAAATTGGTTTGTGGTATGTGGCAATGTGTGCCTTGAAGGCTGGTGAGAATGCTGCCAGCTCCCTCAAACTTGTATTGGGAAAGGCTGGCTTCTGGCCAAACATCCTGCTTGCTTTGGCTGCTACTTTTAACCTCTTCTGTATCGCCTTAGTTAGGAGCCTGCTTTCCCCCAGGTTGCCCTACCGCTGGGATGTAGGCCCACTGCTGACACACCCCTGTCTCCCTGCCCAGCTGTTGAAGGTTTCTCTGCCAAGATCCATGCCGGGGCTGTAATCTTGCCCCACCTGTAGGTGTGCATTCAGTGCCGGCTAGTTGGCTGGCAGGAGCTGTGGCTTTCCTTTGAAGATAGAGCTTTGCTGCTCTCGTGGTTGTACGTCTCTGAAGGTGTTGTGTGGGGCTGCTGTGCTTGTTCATCTGAGCTTACAGGGCTCAGCTCTCTCCTGGGTGCAGCTCAGGGATGCCGTGGCTCACCTGCCTCCCACTGCCCATCTGGTGCCAGTCCAGGGGCTGTGTCTGCCACAGTGGCAGGATGCTTTTTGTGCCTCTGTGTATAGCTTCTTGGGTTGCTGGGAGGGTCTTTGTCGTGGCTGTTATCTTTTATATTGTGGGATTGCATGAGGTTGCCTGGAAATGGCCAGTTCTCCATCAGGCCATGTGCTGCCCAGGTGTTCAGGTCTCAGCTAATGTCCTTCACACCCCTACAAAGGCTGCAGGACACCTGGTATAGCGATGGGGCAGTGGATGGGGCTCTGGAGGGAGCTTTGTGTTGTGGTGAGCAACTTTCGGAGCCTGAGAGGCAGCTGAACGTGTGGGTTGGAGAGTTGGAGCTCTGTGGTGTCACGTGGGGGAAGATGTCCTGCTGCCACGTGCACATAGTGGTCCAAAGGCTGTTCGGGTGGAGCCTGCACTGTTTTCCTGCCCTGGAGTCGCATCCATCAGGCGACTGCAGCACAGGCCCCACCTGCCTCGAGCCGAACTGGCCCAGGCCACATGGGCAGGCTGGCAGGGGGCTGCTGCTCCCGGGGGCACAACTGTGACCATTCTCCTTCCTGACCCCGAGGCGATAATTCAGTGCTGTGTTTTGGATGAAAAGGGCAGGAGGACGGGGGAAAGAAAAGGCTTGCTGTAATTCTGTTAGGATTCTGTGTGATGCCTTCTTCACAAGGCAGCACGGCTGCGAGCACCGAGGTGCCGGTATCTGTGTTGCCAAGGAAACGGAGGCTCGTGGTGGCTGGGGAGATGGAGACGGGGCTGGAGCCAGCGTTGTGGCTCTGAGCCAGAGGCCACCCCTCTGCTGCCACCGGCGGCAGCCTGGTGGCTGTCCCCAGGCTTTGTTGCAGAGGACACATCAGATGGCATCCATGCCTGCATCTTCCTGCAGCAGTTCCCGAGGTGCTGGTGACAGTAGGCCCATGAGGGTGTTTCCCTGGTGGTCTGGGCCCGGGGCTCCCTGAGGGGGTCTCCTGAAGCTGGGGCAGACGAGGGAGAGGCTTGCGGAGGTGAGACAAATGCAAGCGCTGCAGGTGTTTGAGCCACCTCCACACAGTTCCCTTGTGCTGGCCCCAAGGGCTCCACTCTTGCCAGAGGGTCTGGTGCTGGTGGGTGCTGCCTGGTTTGTCGCAGGTGATGGGTTGGAAGGGAGGTTTTCCCTCTGCTGCTCAGCTCCTCCATCCTGTAAATGAGGCATGCAGACCCCCCCCTCCTGGGGAGTACAGACTTGTACCCTCTGCTGGAAGGCACCCGTCATGGGCCACCTTCAGCTGAGGAGCGACCACGGACCAGCCAGCCCATGGCCTTTGGAGCTGTGCCTTCTGTGGGTCTTCTCCTGTAGGCCCAGAGGTGAGTGCGACCTGTCACCCCTCTGCCAGGGCCTATCTGTGCCTCGTGGCCACAGTGGCCTCCTGCCAGACAGACTGGGACACGTGGGATAGAAGGAGTGGGCTGGGATGGACACGGCTGAGACTCCTTGTCTGTAGCCCAGGGCAGTGCAGATCAACGTAGGAGCTGTCGCTGCCTCTGCTCCCTTTGTCCTGGCTGTGGTGTGGTCCCCAGTTTTGCTGCAAGGACAGGAACCATGCCATCCTGTGCCCAGCTCTGCTTGGCACAAACACCCTCACAGTGCCCGCCATGGTGCTGGGGAGGTGCTGCTGCTTCTGGCAGCGAGGCTGTGCCCAGATGGTCAAAAGTGCGTTGTGTGGCGGGGCTGTCCTGCAGCACCATGGTGGGGCTGAGAGCTCTCCTCTAGTTCTGCAGAGCTCACATCCAGACCTGGCAGGTGTCGGCTAAGCCATGATGATATTTTGAAAATGTTTCTCTACCTGCCAGATCAGGGGAAAAAGTTATGATCAGGAACTTCGCGCATCATGTAAACTTTAATCTCTTTGCTGATTGCTTCAGTGGTAAAACATTAATTTCTTTCTTTGTGCCGTGACTGCTGAATGGTGCTTCCCCACTGCAGGGTGAGCTTAGCTGCGACCCCAGGTACAGCCAGCTGGATCCTGATCTCCCAGTTTAGGTCTGTCTGCAGCAACCTCCTGGGCAGGGCTTTGTGCCCCTACATGCCTGTGTTATTTAGTGGAACTTTCCTACCAGCCCTGTGTGACAGCAGGAAGCTCTGGTAGGCCTTTCACTGGTTCTTGCTGAGGGCTCTGCCCTTGGGTGTGGTGGAAAGGAGAGGCTTAATTCAGTTGTAGTTTTTTTTTTTTTTTCTTGCTTCATTTGTTTGTTTTTAACCTCTCCAGCCTTTTCTTTTCATGTCATTTAATTGTCCAAGTTCCCTGAGTGCCTGTCACCTGCTGGGGGTGGGGGGAGAATTTGGAAAACAACACCTGCTGAGGATTGTCCAAGAGGTAAATGGAAGGGCTGGGGGAGAGCAACAGAAAACTAGCAATATTTGCTCGCCAGCAGTTGCCCCCCTCATCCCTGGGAGGCCTGCTGGGATGTTGGGTTCCCCAGGGAAGACCTGGCTGGATGTTGAGGGGGGAAAGCAAGGCTGGAGCTGGTTTACAGTGGGAACTGGGGCTCTCAGTGTGTCTCTCCCATTTTGGTATTGGCATGGGTTTGTGCATCTGTCTGTCAGAACTGTATTTGTGCATCATCTGTATAACTGACTGTGATATCCCCATCTACTCAGGGAGTCTCTGCTCCTTCCTCTGGAAAAACCGCGTGCTCATCTGTTCCTGTGCAAGCTTTCCCTATGCAGCTCCCCTGCAATGGGGGAACATTTGCTTAACAGGGTTCTTGGAAATCTGATTGTGTGTGGAAAGTGGAAGAGAGGTGCCAAGAATGAAAAGGGTTAAAATTAAGCAGCAGACTTGGTGCCATACCTGGACTGGGTTCTTTCCTGGGCTCTGCAGGGGCACTGGGCAAGGCACACACTTCCCTGGGCAGCAGAGGGGCACCCACTGGCTGGCTGCGTGGCCCCAGGCTGCAGGCAGCGACTGCTGTGGTGAAACCTGCCTGGGCATGGGGACTTTGACTTTCTGCTGAAGAGAGGGAAAAAAATGAATTTTGATCTTTATATTTGCAAATAATACAAAGCAAACGAGATGAATTGGTGGCATTGTTTGCAGTCTTGGGACAAGTTTAAACCAGCGCCTGGGGAGGTGTCAGCAGCTCAGCCTCTAGCAGGAGCAGTCTGCTGTGCGTAGCAGCTTCAAGGTGCATGAGGGAGCGTGGTGTGGGCATCAGCAGAGGAGCTCCTTGTGCTAGCCAGCTGCTAATCTGTCCTCACTCAGAAACGAGCTGAACAACAGCATACCTTGCAGGCACTGTCCAAAAAGATGTTTGCAAGAACAGTTCCTTCACTGAGCTGCAGCTCCTGATTGGTTTCACTTACTGATTTGCTTCTTTTCTTCCTGTGGACTTGCATCACTTTCTTCCTTACAAAAACAATTTTGCGATGTTTGGAAGAATTTCTCCAGCATGTTGGTCTGTATCAGTTGGGAAGCAGCAGCAATGTTGAGGGTTGTGATTTGCCCTTGGTGCAGAGCACCCCCTTCTTATGCCCCCAAAGGCGATGTCCTGTGGGTTGGTATGTTACGGAGGTGGAAAAGTGCTGTCCTGGGCTCGTCGCTGGTTACAACCAGTGATCTGTCAAGCAGCAAATGTGAGCATGGTGTGGTGGAGGATGGAGGCAGTGTGGCAGGTTGGGAATCCTGCTCTGCTGGCGTGGCTGATTGCCAGCGCACATTGTGCAGGGAGCAGGTTGTTTGGGCAGGTGCTTCTGGGTTTGTAAGGCTTTGCTAAGCCTGGCTGTGTCCTCAGCACTTGGAGCTCAGGACCTTGGGGGAGGAGAGCCAAGCTGGAAAGGGTTATGCCGGTGAGAGCACGGGGGGAGCACAAAAGCATTGCTGTCCTTGGGAAAGCAGGTTGTGTGGTGTTATGGAAGTGCTGCTTCCCAAGCAGGCTGGGCTGGCCGCCTGAGATGGAGTGGAGTGGATTAGATTTATTCTTTTCCTTTTTGTATCCATCATTTGTCAGCTTCCAGAAGCAGCAACTGGACTCGGAGTGGAAGGTCTGCCTTGTCTAAAAGCATTTCTCCCTTTCCTCTAGGCCTTGGGAACAAAGCGAAGCTGGGGGCCATGCAGTGGGAGGTTGGTTCTGCCTGGTTCTGCTGGCTTGCACCAAAACAGGGAGAAGAGCCAGGAGCCACAAGGCTCCTGCAAGGCCCCAGCAACAGATGCAGCCCCTCGGTCAGGGCAGGGGGCTGGGAGATACTGGGCAAGGTGGGTGAGCACGTCTTCCCTCCAGTCAGTGACAGGTTATGTAGGTGAAGCATGGGGGCCTTTAGTCTTCATTATGTGGTGGCTGTGTCGAGACAGGGTTGGGCAGAAGAATATCCAGGTGCTTCAAAAGGGTTTGGATGACCTGTGAAGGCATCAGTGGCTGTGCTGCTCAGGTGTCAGAACTCCAGGCTGTCCCTCAGAGCAATTGCAAGCCTGTATGGGGAAGTTATTGCCTTGGGTCTGTTTTCTTAACAGACCATTCCCAGTCCCAGGTGTTTGTAAGGCACTTGGAGAATCCTTTCTTAGAAACAGTAAAATGCTTTGGATCAAATGAGATCCTCTGGTGTGAGAAAGATCTGTTTGTAGCTGCTGTAGGCTGGAGGAAAGGGAGGTTGCTGTGGGTGGTGGCTTAAACCCTATAGCGCAGAGCATCCAGAGGGTGCATCACACAGGGGTGCTGCCTGCGTGACACGTATCAGAGGATTTTTCATGTTGAGTGTTAAGCGAACTGCTTTCTGCCCTTTTCCTTAACACCTGGGAGGTCCCTGTCCATGTCCAGGACCTTTGCTGAAACTTTTTGAATGCCTGGGGTCTTATCATATCATGGTATCATAAAGCTGCTGTCTCCCTGCTTCTAGTGTCTCCCCTATACTCTGCTGACAGTGCAGATGTCCCTTTTAAAGGTATGTGCTTGCCTGGTAGAGGCACATTCCTGGCTTCACAGAGCTGCTTGACTTGGTGGAGGAGGCAAGCTGTGCAATGCTGCGTTTTGCAAGAAGCCTTAATGAACTTTGTGCCCCCTATGCTCATTCCTGGAGCGGAGGGCAGATTTCAGGCAGCCAGTGCAGGGGGACAATTTGCAAGGTTTGCTGACAGTGGCACGGCTTGTGGTGTGTGGCTGCTGGGGCTGCTGCAGGCTCTGCTGTGCGCAGGGCTCTGCCCTGCCAAGCTGTGTCTGTGCCGTGCCCTGCCCTGTGCTCCTAGGTGCCTGAGCCCAGCAGCTGCTCCTGTGCTGGCAGTGCCAAGTGTCCTGTGCCAGCAGTCACCACAGGGCCAGCTGTGGGGACACTGCTGCTTGTCACCAGCAGCCCAGCTTGGGCACAAGGCACACTCGTACCCAGGACAGGAGAGGGCAGGTGCCTTCAGTGTTTTAGCCTCTACTTTCCTGGAGGCAAAAGCCTCCTGCGCTGCAGGAAGAGCGTGGAAGTAAGGAGCTACCCAGCAGCTGCAGGGGCACGTGTCCAGCAATGGGCAGGGCATCAGCTGGGTGCTTGCCCTGTCCCACATCGCAGGGCTGGGTGCTGGTGTGGAGGACGGCCCTGTCCTGGCCTTACATGGCCCTACAAGAGCAGGGAGGAAAGCAAACTGCGATGTGAGATGTGGATGAGGCATCGCAAGTTGCAATCTGTGCCTGCTTTTTTGTCTCACTGCTAACGTCTCGGCAGCACTTGAATCTGGAGAAATGTATGGTGTTTTTGCAGGGCTGAATCATGCTCTCATCTGACCCACCAGTTGAGAGATCTTCATTTGAATGCTAATGAAGTAGTGTGAAAGGTATTTCTTGGCTTCCTGAGCTGTCCCCTGGGAAGGGTCAGAGCCATTTATCCCTGAATTTCAGCTGGGAGGTGTCACTTGAAATGGTAGGAGCTTGGTGGCTGAAACCCTGTTAAAATGTCCCTGGTCTTGACAAACAGCTGTTTGCTGATGTGTGTGATGGGAGCTGGACAGCGGGGAGCACGAAGTGTTGCTTTTGCATCTGGACAGGCTTGGGCATGGAGCAGCCCAATCCCACCAGCATGGATGCACCTTGGTGCCACTGGGCAGGGCCCTTCTGGAGTGTGGGGAATGGGACAGAGGTCAAAGTCCTCTTTCCTGCTTTTCTCGTGCCAGAAGGGCTGTGTGTGTGTTTTCTAAAGCAAGGCAGAGTCTGCCAGGATCTGTGAACTTTCTCATGGTTCATGTTTTACTGAAGTCCTGTGTGGCATGATGCTGTTGACTTTGGAGCCACAGAGGGTCTGGCCAGGCTTTCTGAGGAGAGCTTGGTGAGATCTGTATGGACCGTCTTATTGACACCAAGCTGGGGGCTATTGTTACAGGAGATTGCTGCCCATCTCCAGAGGGCAATGCCACTGGAGGAGTGGTGTGGTTTGTTGCAGGGGAGGCACTTTTCTGGCTGTCAGGCATGTTGGAAAAGTACGGCTTCATGCTCCAGGGTCAGATGTCTCCGTGCTGCTGGGCTAACACATGATGAGTAAGCAGATGTCCAGGCTCTTGGCAACTGCTGACATAATATAAAGACATAATTGCCCAAACACAGATTCAACATGTGTCAATGAAGTCTGATCTCACTGCATGAGAGCAGCTTTACCAGTCTCTCAGAGGGGCTGCGAGCAGGCTGTCCTCACCGTGTCTGGGCTGCATGGATAGTACTGTGGGGATCTTTGTGAGGTGGACCCCAAAGCTTGTGGAAGTGTTGCATATGATCCCTGTCCTTGTATAAATATTTTACTTCAGGGTGACTTCCTCCTCCCATCTTTACCCTCGTATTTTTTCCTACTTGGCCCAACTCGTAGCTCAGCAGCTCCAGCCCTGGCCTTTATGTGCCCTGTGGATGATGATCCACCATCTGCTTCTCACCACAGTGCTCAGCAGCTTCTTCAGCCCTGGGTTTGACTCCTTTTCCCCAGCCCAGCGCCCTGGTTGCTCCCAGGAACTCAGGATCTGGTCAGTAATTGCAGAGCACACCAGCTAAACAGCCCAAGCTTGCCAGGCCCTGCTCAGGGCTGGAAAGCAATCGCCTATCCTGCCAAACATGTCTCTGTTTGGTTTGGTTTGATTTAATATTATAAGATACGGCTGGTAAAGGCATATATTGATTTGAGACTGGAGGAGACTGTTCCAGCCTGCCTCGATGAGACCTTCCTGCCCTCTGTTACCAGCTGGGCTTTGGGATAGAGCTGGCATCTGCTGGAGGGACAGGGGCTGATGTGTCTCTGTGGTTTCACTGGGAGCATTCTCTTGCGGTTAGTTAGTGGTGATCTTCTCTAGTGCCAGGATCGTGCTTTATTGTTCTCAGCTGCTTGAAGATAGGAGCTGTGTAGGGCCAGGTCCTGCTGACACTGTGCTGCTGTGTGGTGGGCCAGGCTTGCTCTGATGAGCAGAACGAGGCAGCAGAGCTCTGTCTGGGCAGGGCAAGGTCTGCCCACAGGCTGGTGGAAAAAGTGTCTGAAGTGAAGAGGGAATACACTCACTATTCAGTACGTTTCTAGCATGACCTGCTCAGACAACACGTTGAGCAGGACATCATGCTATGTTGGTCTGACATCTCATTTCCAAAATCCTTCTGGCAAAGGGATGGGAGGGAGCAGGTTTGAAGGTGATGGAGAAAGAGTGGATTACAGGGACTGTGGCTGTCAGATATGTTTATTCAGTAGTGTGGATGGACCTCAAGGCTTGTGGGTGGGTGGAGGAAAGGTGTCTGCAAGAACCTCGTGGTTCCACGGAGGCCTGGATAGTAGTGGCAGGGGATGGGTGGGTGGGTGAGCCTTCAGGCTCTCCAGCGCTGTGCCATTGCTGTGGTAACTGCTGCGCGTGGTGGCTGTGGGCTGCAGAGGCATGTGTTCATCCTGCCTGTTGCGTGCACATTGAAGTTCTTGCTGGGCAGAGGAGTTGGGTCACTGAGAACTGGAAGATGCCTTGGGTGCTAAACAAAGAGGGAAATGCTTTACCATAAAGGGAGAACATCAAAAGAGCTTGTGATTGCCTGGAGAGACTTGGATGCTAGAACATCCATCTCTGTGAGTGATTTGAAGAAAAAGTGGGACATGAGGAGGGGATGTAGAGAACTTGAGGCAAACGTGGGGGTGAAGGGTCTTAGAAATCTAGCATTGCTGTGCTGCATCCGTGGTTACATACCAGAAGGTAAATCTCGGTGCTGCAATAGCAAAGCTTTGTTATCCTGGCTAGCAGAGATCTGCAGGAGCCAGGCAGAGAGGAGGGCTGAACCATGGTGTCTGTCCAGCTGTGGGCAGCAGGGTTACCAGGAACAGACCCTCGCTGCATGGCTGAGACCCCAATGGCAGGAGGAGGAGGAACCAGTGCTGCCTGGTTTGGACACAGCAGTGCTCCGTGGCCTGGGAAAGGTGAGGAGATGCAGATCTGATATTGTGGGAAGGTGGGAGCAGCTCTCCCCGGGTGCCCAGGGGACAGGGACAGCCACAGCCCAGGACTGCAGGGCTGAGATTTGGATGAGACACTGGGGAACGTCTCTGATGTGAGGAGCAGCAGGCTGTGGAGGGAGAGGAGTTTCAGCTGCAGAAACTATTAAAGGCTTGTCAGGCTGGTGGACCAGCTCTGTGTGTTGGGCTGAAGGGGATTAAACGAACTCTCCAAGCATCTCTGCTGCAGTGCTTGCCTTGCTGATGAAAGGATGCGGTGACCTCCTGGGGGTTTGCAGGGGAGGCAGCGCAGGCACTGGAGGCCTGCGGGATGTGAGCGCAGGCGGCTGTGGGGACGAGGGCTTCCACGTCAGCAGCATCTGGAGCCTCACCTCTGTGAGTCAGCGTTTTGGGCACTGATGATTCACAGCCATACTGCAAGACAGCCACGGGCTGATGCAGGGCTGAAATTAATTGTCTGGAAGGAGGGCAGCTCGAGAGGAGGGAGACAAGCTGTTTTCCCTCAGCTTTTCAGTGTTTACCAAGCAGGGCTGTGAGTTATGCCAGCACTGAGATGTGCTCAGCCTGCAAAGCATGCTTCACCTTTCAGCCCCCTGCCCTGCCTCCTGTTGCCGTGGCACTTTGGTGAGCAGGCGGCTGATGTCTGGTTGTCACCGTCCTGAGGCTGCAGAGCACAGCCCCCTGCTTGGCTGTGCCTTTTAGGACATTGTTTCAGTCATATGCATCCCCTACCATTCTGAATCTCCAGGGCAGAGAAGGGGATAATCTCCCTCCTCTGTGGGTGCATGTGCCAGGAGACACCTCTGATCCCCAAACCCACAGTGCCAGGCTCCTTGTTCAGTGCATGTGTTTTTAGGATTCAAATTAAAAGTGAAGACTGAGATGCAGGAGTGGAGATGATCCTATTGTGTGCCATGTGCTCAAGTGGGGTGAAAAAGGAGGCACCGCACCTCTGCTTTCAGGCAGACACTTCAAGAAGCAGCCTCTCCTGGTAGGAGTCTCCCATATTTGTCTGCAGTACACTGGTGACCTTGGAGCACACGTGGACACCCCTGAAAATCCCTTGAGCTGTTCTGAACCAGCTCGAGGCTGAGTAACAAGTACAGTTTTTATACTTCAGGAAAATTAGTCAGGGTTTTTCTGAATTCTTTCTGGGCTCAGTTAACCTCAACATGAGGTTTAAATTGTCATAACTACCACAGACGTGTTCTTCTCAGAAGGCCTGGCCCCATCCTCAATGCTGTAGCTCAGCTCGGAGTGTGGCGAGGTCAGAGGCTCAAGTAATGGGTCCTCAGTGCATGTGTGTCCAGCTCAGTCATTACCAAGCTTGAGATTTCTTTATGGACACTTGAAGGATTTTGCAGACGAGGTGCAGAAGCCCTGCAGCAAGCTGAAGCCTGACAGCAGTACGTTTTTTGCTTTTATTTTGCAAGTCATTGTAGGATTTTCCATTTGTGCTTTTTGTTTTTTGTGGTGTCTGGCCACTCCGAAAAGCCAAAGGACAGATTTTCCCCAGCTCTGTGGCAGATTCCCCCTCTCTCTTTGGGAGACCAGTGAAGCGTGTTGCTAGCGTGGTAGACCTGCAGCAACATAAGGAAGGTTGTGCAAATCCATGAGACTCTTGTCTTCCCTCTCTGAGGCAACTAGCTGAATTTTGTCTCTCTGCTGCTCAGCTCGATGGGGAGGTGTCTGGCTGGCTGGCCATATACACTGCATCCCTTTCCACATGCATTGCCTGGGCTCCTGGTCACCGTTTCTGGCTCCTGCTCAGCCCTTTGACTTCAAGTTGCTTCGACACCTCATTGGTCCTACTTTGACGTATCTGTTAAATGGTTTAGAGCATGAAAATTTCCAAGTCACAGATGTTCACACAGCAGACATAATTCATCTCTGCTGCAGGTATATTTTGGGACTCCGGTGTATGAGTGAGCACTGCAGCGCTGGGCACCGTGGGTGTGTTGGAGGCCAGCGTTGGGGTGGCTTTGGGAACTGGACCTGAATTCCTGGTGGTCGGTGTGTCACTGTGAGGATACAGCACTGCGTTAATGTGGTTTTGTTTTCTGCCCTGAATATAAAGCAAGGACAGAAAGCAGCACAGGCAGAGCTAATTGCTGCCGATAGACAAATGGGATGTATAAAAAGGGTAAAGTGGGAGAGGACGAGGGTAAATCTGTTCCAGAAAGTCAGTTGTTTTGTGTATGAACGCTATGTGTGGCAGAGCCAGCCCAGGGCAGGGCTGGGCTCACCACCCTCCACCCCCCAGAGGCAATACCTTGGCCCCTGGGGAAATGCCTGGGAGGGGAGCAGATGGGAGAGCAGAGTGGCCTCCTGGCTGCGGGCAGGGGTAACTGCTGCTCGCATCCTGCTCCTGTGCTTGGACCCTGCCCTGGGGCTCACCCAGTGCCCAGGCTCTCCAGTGTCTCAGCCTAGCTGAGCCTTGATCTAGTAAAGTGGGCAAGCAGCAGTTGGCTCCATGGATGCTTCCCCTCGGCAAGCACCTTGGATTCAGCCAACAAATCTCCCGGGGAGCTTTGTTTTGGGTCTGGTGCGAGGCATGGTCTGTGGGAACCCCAGGTACTGAGACACCATCTGAGACAAAGTGGAAGTGAGTGCGCCCGGCAGATGCGGGAGGCACTGGGAGGTTTCCCAGGCCGACGGGGACCATGGGCTTTGTAGGGGAGCAGAGCTGCGAGGCTGGAGGCTGCCTGGGAGAGGCTTAGTGCACAGACCAGGCACTAAGGATCGCTGCACTGGGGCCCGTGTGCTGGACTGTCCCAGTGCTTTGAGTGGAGGCAGGCAGAGCTTGGTGACAGTGCTTGCAGAGGGTGCTGTGGGTTGAGGGGCCGCCCACAGCGCAGCGGGGCAGCTGTGGTCCCGGGGCAGGAGATACCTTCTTGTCAGCAGCAGCTGTTTTTCTCAGCAGCCCCAGATCTGCTCGTATGTCCTGAGTCCCTGCAGAGTTCCCTTGCATCCCCTGTGCAGGTCAGCTGCTGAGCTGACGCATGCTGCTCTGCTCCCCACCCTGCAGCAGCTCCAGGATGACTTTCCCTTTCTTCTCCCTGCACTCTGTTATCCTTTCTTCCGTCTGTTCTGTGCTTTATAACATTTGCCTCTTATCTTTGATAATTGCCTGTGAGGCTTGAACATCTCCAAGGCCTAAGAGACGTCTTTGCTTTGGAAAGAGGCCAACTCTCTGGCTAAAAAGGTCATTTCTTCCGTTCCTGGGCATATTCAGGGAGTGTGAGGCCCCTTCTCTGCAGCAGCCTGGGAAGACGGGGATATTTCTCCGTTCGGCCAGAGATCCTCCTTTTTGCATGTCCACTCTGCATTTGAGCTGTGGGTCTTCACCAGTGGCTGTGCTGCTTGCTAGCTTGATCCTGCCCTACCTGCCCAGCCCTTCGCCTTGCTGCTGGTGCTGCAGCTGCTGCTCTGATCGTGCTGGGAGGTCAGTGCCCTGTGCTGGGCTCGCCAGTGGCTTGCCATGTGCTGCGATATGCAGGGAGCCCTTGCTTTGCAAGTTCCTCTCTCATCATTTAGGCTTATTTGGAATTATTTGCTCTGGAATTTCCTAGAGTCCCAGCCTTGCTTTGATCTGTTCTCAGTAGTGGGAATGTGGTTCATGGTGCCTTTGGTGCTTGTAATGTGAGATGTTAAACAGGAGATCTTAAACAGGGACAGGTAGTTCAAGTCTGGTATTTCAGGGAAAGACCATTTTGGGCAGGGACCAGGCATTACGCTCCTGCAGCCTGTGCAATGCTCCTGCAGCCCTTCTGCTCGGGCCACGGATGGACAGCGGCTGCCCCCAGCCGTAACTTCTTTAATGAGTTGATCTACGTTGGTAGGCACCAGGCCCAGTAATACTTCTCCTCTGGTTGGTGTCTAATATCTGGACCAGGAATTTATTCTCAGCACACTCCAGGAGTCTCCTTGCTTACAGCCTGCTGTGTGGCTTTTCCAGCAGGTGGTTGAAAGGATCATCAGGATGACAGGACTCATCGGGATGAAGGCCTGTGAATACAACGCTTCTTGTAGTTGAAGGCCTCATCAGCTGGCTCCCCTTAATTAGGTGGCCTGTAGCAGACCCCAACCATGAACTGTCCCTTATTGGTCTGCTCCTTAACTTTTACCCCCAGGCTCTCAATCTGTCCATGGCTGTTTCTCAGAGACCTCTGTTCCCCAGACCTCCGGTGCTGCTGTGGGGCAGCGGATGTGTGGGTATGGGTGTCCCTGGGCATGCCCCAGGTATGTGGGTACCCTTGTGGTGGCCTGAGCTGGTCTACAGCCGGGTGTCAGAGAGGCAAAGGGAAGGGCCTTTATGTTTCCTTGCTGTTGGGATGGGATTGTGGTTCTAGATTCCTCTTCTCTTTATCTTTAAACATCTGCCCTGCAGGACTGGCAGCTTGGGGACTGATGTGGAAGAGGACAAGAGTGAGAAGATCCCTGTCTCTTTGTCCCTGCCAGCCCCCACTAGCTACTCCTGGCTTTTGAACCGTCCTCAGGTTGGGTCCAGCCTTGAAGAACCTTGTCCCCTTAAGCAGCTTTTGTGAGCAGGGCCAGAAGAAAGAAAAATCAAAATCAGAGGCTTATTTGGGGTTGAAGGAAACCTTGAATCAGGCTTGTAGATAAAACTGCGCCATATAGGAGAGAGCATCTATTCTTCCTGGTTTGAGAATGTCTCCAAAATAATGGTTGGCAGACAGTTTCACCAGGCTGGTGTGGGGGGAACTGAGAGCAGTACCTCTTTGCCCCAGCAGAGTGCTGCTGCAAGCCAGGCTTCTCTTGTCTCTGCTGGGATCTAAGGGCTTACTGTGTTGTTGAACTAAAACCTAACCCCAATTTAGCTGTGACCCCTTCTAAGAATTGAGACGCATCCCACACTGGTCAGAGGGAGCTGGCAGTCCTTCAGCATCTGAGTCACTGAGCAGCATTTTGAATTGCTGCAGGGAATACAAACGTTTGCCTCCTATGTCAGCTGTGATTGCAAGGATGAGAGAGAATGGTGCTGCAGTTCAGCAGGGTGAGCAGAGGTGGTGAAAAGCAAGGGCAGACGAGTCAGCAAGCCACTGTGTTTGCAGGACCTTCCAGCTGGCACGCGTAGGTCAGTGCTTGCTCTGGGGGAAGCATCGCAGCCCTGGGGCTGGTCTCTAGACTGCTTCTCCCCTGGGAGGCCTGCAGTGGATTTTGGGGTGAAGGTGAGTGACCTGGGACAGCCCAGGCTTTAGCTGGCTTTTCACTAAGCCCAGTCACACCATAGCAGAGTTAGGGATGGCACCACTGCTGATGTCTTCTTTCTTCTGGCCCTAACTCTGCACTAAAATGCACGGAGGTCTCCGAGACCCTGCCAGAAAACTGTGGCATGCTGCCTGGACCTGTGCTTCCCTGTGGGGCTCATTTGCCTCTCCCTAGAGTTAAAAGCTAAAACCAGGGGAGCTTGTCCATGGGGGCAGCTGTTCTCCAGGCAGTGCATGCTGTGCTCTGCCACCACTGTGGCTTCCTCCCCTCCTGGGGTGCCTTCCTGTGGCTTCCAAGCACCCCTCTCCTCCTGCAGTGCCTGAGCTGAAGCGCCACTGGGCATGCAGTGAGGGCCTCCGAGCATTCCTGGAAGTCTGGGGCTGCCCAGTGTCCTTGCAGGGACAAGTGGGGCTTGGTGGGGATTGTCCTCCAGGGAATATCCCTCTGTCTGTATTTGGGATTGTTGCAGTTGCTTGCAAGAAGTTGAATAAGGCGTCAGGGCTACATTCAGCTCTTTAACCACTGAGGACGGTCTCTGTGCTGGTCCTGCAACAAGTGTCCCTCACCTCTGAATGCAGTGATGATGGCTGCATTGCTCCTGACTCTTTTTTTTTTTTTTTTTTTTTGGGGGGGGGGGTGGGTGGTTAAACAGATGGCTTTCCAAAAACAAAGACAGCCCAAGACAAAACTGAGCTAATTGTCCTGGCAGCGGGTGTGCCGTGACTGTCAGGACTGGCTCCGTGGTGCTGATGTGCCGTAATGTGTTGCCACGGAGAGCGTGGCAGTTTTCTTTTCTACCAGGTTTTTGTAAAAGTCACTCTTGCTGTTCTGGCAGCATGCAGCCGCCTTAGGAAGGGGCTCCACGTTGTCCCACTGTGGCCCACATATGCTGGGTCTTGCAGTTGAGCCCTGTCCTGCCCCGACGGCCCAGCATGGCCTCCAGCCCTCTCTGCCTGTGCTCAATTGCTATTTTGGTGTCTCGTTTCTGCTCCAGATCTCCACCGCCTTCCCTGACCTGGGATTTTACACAGATGTTTAGCTGTTTGAGGCTGAAAGGTGTTAAACCTCAGTCCATCTGTCTGCTGGCCCAGCTGCTTGTGCAGTAGGAGGGATGCTGCAGCTCCCACCTTTTATTTTGCTCTCTTCCTACTCCTGGAGCTGCCCATGCCTTGCCACCAGGGCTGTGTCTCCTTGTCATGGGGTCTGGGGGTGGCAGGGCACCCTGTGAAGGGCTGGGTGCTTCTGGGTGCTGGCAGCCAGGAGTGATGCAGCCTGAGCCCCCCAGCCAGGAGGCAGCGCAGGCTCATGCCATGGGTTGCCCAGCAGGGTTCCGCTGCTGGTAAGGTCTCAGGTGCCTTGTGATTCCCGTGGGCCGAGCTGCCTGCCGGTTTTGGAGCGAGAGAAAAGCCTTCCCCCGAAGGCAGGTTGCCAGGGGCTTTACATTCTGCAGAGCCTCAGGCTGCAGCCAGCTGGCCCTTCCCTGGGTGCTCCCCACTGGTGAAGGCGTTTGAGATCCGTGCGTCTCCTCTGTGATGTTTGGTGTGCCTTAATGCTGGTCCACGTGTCCAGCCCGATGCAGATACTTGCCATGGGGGCAATGAGGGGCAGCTGCCTGCTTGCCCGTGTCCCCATCCCCGTTGATGTTCCTGGACTGGAGGTATGGGTGCTGTGGGTCCCTCTTAGCCTGGCACCCAGGGGCTTGAGCACCTTCCTGCCTCTGGCTGGGTGCATTGCTTCTTGCCAGGGACTGCCGTATCATCATTTCTTCTCCTGTTTTCCACACACTTCCCTGAAGAGCTGGTGCAGGGGCGTTTCATGTGCTTAAGGGCTGATCGGATGGTGGGGGTGTCCTGTGGTTATTGCCAGGCCTGCTGAAGGCCCGCTAGCTGCCCTGGGGTGAGCAGCACGGTGCTAGGTGGCGGTCCTGCTGCTGCCTCCCTCCTGCTGTGGGCCACGCTGCTAAGGGCTGGGGCATTTGGCTGAGCTGTTGTTGTGCTGGGGTGTGCATGACATGATAAATTAGGTCCTTCCCATCATGTGTCAAGTCCAGTCGGAGCCATGGTTATGGGCTCAGCGTCTCTCTCTGACTGCTCCATCGCTCCCTTTCTGTCTCCTCCTCCTGTCAGTCTCCTCTCAGCCATGGCCTGACCCCATCCCTCTGCTTTCTGCTCGTCGCTTCCCTGTTTGCGGTTGCTTCTCAGCTGCTGGGGCTCTGTGGCTGCAGCATGCTGTGGAAGAGGATTTTGGCTCTGTGTCTCTGTGCCCTCCACACTTTCCCCTTGTTTGGACACTGCAATCCCCCATGGCAGTGGACGGGGATCTCCATGGAGCAGCACCACATCTCACCACCTGGCCCTGTGAGCTGTGGCCAGGTGCTGCAGTGGTTCTGGTGGTTTCACAGCTGCAGGTGCTTAGAGATGAGTGACACCAGATCGGGCTGGGGTGGGAGAGGTGCCTGCCAGCTGAGCTGCTGTGCTGGGAGGCAGGGAGGGCTCCTAGCAGGGGCAGGGTTCCAATGCTGCTGGGGAAAGGCCAGGTCAGCCCTCAGGAGCCGTGATGCACTGTGCAGAGGGCTGTCCACAGGGTTTTGGGTCTGGCATGTGCCCACATTTCCAAAGGGCGCAAGGAAGAAGCTCATCTGGTGTGTCCCACTGGGAGCTGTGGGCTTGGCTTGTCCATGTCTGCTCTCCTGGGGTCAGGGAGTTAATTAAGGGTCCAAATCATCCAAATTAGGGTCAAAATGTACTGAGCATGAGGGGCTGTTCAGAGAAGTGTGGGATGAAGCCTTTGACCTTGCTCTGTCCTGCTACCTCTTGCTGGTTGGGGAGCAGCCTGAGCCTTTCTCCAGCGTGTACCCAGCTGTAACCATGCTCTTGCCACCTCCAGGGCACTGAAGTTCCAGCATATTTGGCAGGATCCATGCTGGTGATGGTAGGGAAATCTTCACCTTAAAGCCTGTTTCTCTGATATGTTGTCAGCACCCAACTGGCTTACCCTCAGGGCTGCAGCCTGGTCCCTGCCCTCTTGTTTCCCCCTAAGGTGGATGCTCCCCTGCTGTCAGACTGCCTGCCTGCCCCAGCTGCCTGGACAGCCATGGACAGCCCTGGCTGCCAGACACAGGAGCAAGAAGGCCAAGCTTCAAGAAGTCATGGCTGAGAGGTGATCACCGCTAGGGTGGGACCTGTCTATGGGATGCTGCTGCGTGGCCATGCTTCGTGGCAGGGCAGGAGCAGAGTGCTGCATTGTTTTAGGGGTGCTGGGTCCATGGGCTGCGTGCGATTCTGCAGTCATGTCCTCCCTGGTCCTCCTGCTGAGCAGCTCTGCTCGTCATCCCACTCTTTGCTACGTGAGAGCAGCCAGAGGCCTAACACTGAAAGCTGCCCCTCTCTGAACTGTGCAAACTGGGTGCTCTCCACGAGCCCCCAGCCTGCTGCAGCGTGGCCCTGCAGCCTCTGCTTCCCTGCAAGAGTGAGTGTGGCACGAGGGCAGGGGGTGCAGCCCCCATGCTGCCTGCCCCCCATGGGCTGCTCAGATCAGGGGTGCTGGGCACTGCCAGGGCTGTCCCACAGCAGCTCTGACGGTGCACACGCTTGTGTTTTGGGGTTTTCTGCCACTAACTGAAAGCAGGATCCTCTGCTGCAGTGATGTGAGCGCTGTGCTTTAATGGATACTCAAGCACTCTGTGCTGTTGGGTACCATGGGAGTGCAATACACATGTGATGCAGTAACTGGCCCCAGTGCGTGCTCTGTGGTGTTTTTCCTCCCTGGGGGGCAGAGTGGGACAAGGAGCCACACGTCCCATAAGCAGAGAGATGCTGGATGTCACACTCAGCTCTTTGGTGTGGACAGGGCTGATGAAAGAGCTGCTGTTCAGCTTTTGCTGTCAGTACATCTTCGATCTGACTGCTGAACTAGTGCAAGTGGGTTACCTGGATATCCTATTTCAGAGCTAGCATGGTATTTTCTGCCCTACAACCCATTAAAGAGACCTCGTCATGGCATCAGAATGATTGCAGGCTGTCCTCCGGTACTTGGCCTGGGATGAGTCAGATATTTGCAGGTGAGAGAGGCTGAGCAGTGGGAGGGAGGCGGACAGGGCTGGCATAATCTTCCCTGCGGGGTCTGCGCTGTGCCCGAGGACTGCAGTGTGGGTGCAGAGCTCCTGGTGAGGTGGGAGCCTGAGTGCTGCGGGGGGGAGAGCAGGGAGATCCCCGGCTGGCAGGGCAGGAAGGCAGCCCAGTTCCCAGCGCCGCTGCGGCTGCAGTACGCATCAATCAATGCACGGGGGTGTTGGAGTTGAGGAAGCGCCTGCTCTGCAGAAAGCGCTGCCTTGTGCACGGCATCAGCCCAGCAGAGAGGAGCTGTGCTGGCAGCATGGGGACTGGGAGATCATGCCAAGGTAGGAACTGCCCTGCTATGCAGAAAGCAACCGTGCAGGATGCTCTGTGGCACTGCCTGCTGCCCAGGGCCATCCGGACCTGGCTGCTTCGCTGCAGGCAGCTGCAGCATCTGGGCTTTCAGCAGCAGCACCTGCCCAGCAGAGCAGCAGTCTGGGTGGGCTGTGGGTCCTAGAGACCATGCAAGGGGACGGGGGGCGGACAGTTTTCCAGTTGGGGAGCAGGGTGCGGCCATGCAGGTCTCCATCCCTTCCAGCCCTGCAGGAGGAGGAGTGGTGTTGGCGCTCCAGGAGCCGGGAGCACCCCATGTTCCTGACCTCCTCACCCTGCTGTCACCAGGGCAGCTGGTAGGATTTTTTGGCCCTGATGTGAGGCCTGTGGCAGAGCTGTGTGTTTGCAGGCAGAGAGCCCTCTCACACGGTGCTCTGGGCTGCTCCCGCAGTGCAGGGGGCTAGCCATGGTCTGGGGTTTGTGATCCCTGCTGGGATGGCTGGGCACACGTTCCCTTGGGCTCCTCTCTGTTTTTTCCAGGATGACTGGAAGGCGCTGCCTGCGCTCCTTACCATACCTGAGGCCTGCCAGTATACCTGCACGGCTGCTGGGGGCCTGGCAAGCTCCTCAGCCCCTCCGAGGGCTGGAATCAGCTCCAGAAAGCTGCTGCCTGTGTCTGAGCAATGGGTGATGTAGCTGGGCCCCCATGTGTGGAGTCGTGAGGCTGCCACCTCCCTCGTGGCGCTCCCCACACTGCTGCTGTTTTGCTGGGAGCACCCCATCTCCAGCAGTCCCAGGGGCCGTGGTCTGTCCTGTGGTGTGGCAGCAGGTTTTGCTGCCTGGAGCAGCCCTGTGGGGCCCTTGGCAGCTGCTGTACGCAGTGGTGAGGGAGAAGGGCACCGCCTGGTTGTTGTCCAGCTCCGAGCACCCTGGTTACTCTGAGGTTTGGGATGTGCGTGCAGGCATTCTGTCCTGCACAGGCGGCTTTGCAGGAATACACGTGTGCTGTAGGAATACATGCTGCAGAAACAGAAACCTCCATCCCCAGCTTCTGCATAGGCAGCATCCTCAGGGAAGAGAAAGGAGAGGATGGCTAAGCCCGGGAGCAAAGCGTGATGCTCAGCCTTTAAAGCTAACCCAGCAGCACAGAGTGAATGGGAAGGCTCAGGCAAAACCCGGTTTGTTTGGAGGCAGCAGGGAAGGGGAAGCTCTGGGAAGGGAAGCACTGCGGAGGCTCAAGCTGTGATGTGCTGGGGAAGTGTGGGGGCAGAGCTTCTGGGTAATCCATGAATCCACATGCCAGCTTGAAGGGGGGTGAGGAGGAAAACACCAAGGAAAAGAGAAGAGGGAGGAGATTATGGGAGATCATAGGCATTGCAGGCAGGTCCACCTGTGATCCCATTAAGTTTTGTTTTTTTTTTTTGCTATTCTGGTGTGCCTGTCTCTGCAGCGTGGAGCTCTGACCAGCTCCAGCTGTGTGACCTCAAGTTTGCCATGCTGCGAATATCCTCCAGCTGATTTTGCATCAAGTTTCAGCATGAGCGAGCCAGCTGTTGCCACAAATTGGGTTTGGGGAACCCAGCTGTGCATGGCATGCAGTCCTGTGGCCTGCAGGTGCGGAGGAGTCCTCCAAGTGCCCCATCCCTGCTGCCAGACACGGGGTTGGGAGGGTGGCGCCCACCCCCTCCTGCCCATCCTGCCTTGACTGCTGCTGGCCTCGTCACAAGAGCTGGGGAGCAGGGGGGCAGCAGGGGTGTCTGGAGCAAGGCATGGGTGGGCAGAGCCTGCAATGGGCTGCGACAGGGCAGAGGGGGGGCTCTGGGAGTAAAAGGCAGCTGGGCTGTGTGAGAAGGGCAGGGGTGAGGTGGCAGGTTGGGGGTGTAGGATGAGGGCTCTGGGGCAATGCGTCCCTGCGCTGGAGTGGGATCTGCAGCTCCAGCAGAGCTGGAAGCCACTGGCAAAGCCACCACTGAGTGCCAGCCTGCACCATGGCATGCCACCGGCCCTGGTAATGCCCTGGCCTCAAGTCTCAGTGGTGCAGCAGTGGCCCCATGAAGTCAGAACCTGCTTGCAGCTGGCTCCAGGGGTGCTGTGGTTTTGTCAGCAGAACTGGAAAGGAATAGTGCAGATCTTGCCTGTGCAGATTGGCTTTGAAATGGAAATTGTGAGGCTGCCAGGTGGTGGGACAGGAGTGCTGAGGAGGTGCATGGTGGCAGCCTCTGGCACAGGCAGCTCAGCCCACACACCAGAGGGGCTGTGCTGGGCACGGCTTTGCTCCAGGGGGATGCACGAGGAATGACACCGGGAGCCAGGGACAGCGACTGGACAGCATGGGCAGGCTGCTTACCCTGGAGGTTTGGGTCCTGTCCTGCTCCTGCTTTAGGCAATGTTTAGGAAAAAAAAAATGAACTGTTTGGGACAGCATTTCCACTAGTCTCAAACAGTTTAGCTGCACTTCTGATCTAAACCTCTCCTGTCAGTTTGTGGTGCCAAATGTATGTTAGGTTGTAGCAAGCTGCCAAAAGGATGGTTTATTTCCTTTTCCTATTGCACCCATGGCTCTCCACATCAGGGGTTTCCTGTGCAGAGGTGCTGAACTTTTGTCTGCAAGGGGAGGTGGCAGGAGCTGAGTTTTGCATCCGAAAAGCAGTGTGAGATGGCAAGCACTGCATAACCAGCTTCTTGCTGCCTGGAAGTGTGCTTTCCATCTTTGAAGCTCAGATAATTCCTGGTCAAGTCATATAGATGCTCTGGTAATAAACATCCTCTGGTTTCAGAGCTCTTGAGTGATGCAGCAAAATCCTTGGGGGAAATAAGCTGCCCAGGCTCCCTGGGGGGGGAGAAGGGGCTGGAATTGCTTGTTAACAACGAGCTGGGAGTGTGGGCCGTGTTTGTCTGTATGGAGGATGGCTGGGAGACATGGTGCAGTGGTGGGAAGCCAGGCTGTGTCCCCGAGCACTGTGGGGATGGTCTGTGCACTGGTGTTCCTGCCTTCCTCGGAAGCCTTCTCCTGTGGCTGGGCCTCCAGCAGGCATGGGCCACGCTGTTTGATGGGGTGCTGGCAGTGCTGGAGGGTGGCAGCATCCTACACGGGGACAGGAAGAAGCCAGGCTGAGGCTGACCCCCAGTGCCCAGCCAGCCCTGAGCATCTCTGGCCCCTGTTTCTGCCTTCCCCGTGCCCCTTTTGCCTTGGGGTGCCCCTGGGGATGTGTTCAGCTGGGCTGGCGAAACAGGGCACAGCCTGGGCTGCAGAGATGGGGTCTCAACTTGGGCCCTGGCTGCTGCTGGTCCTGCCCAAGAAAAGCTCCAGAAAGCTTGTTAATTATGAACTATGAGTTATGAACTTGCCAGCCGTGATGCCCTTCCAAGCAGCAGCTCAGCCTTTTACTCCCTGAGCTGGTTCTGAGCCCTGACCTGAGAGCACTGAGGGGCCCCGCGTGGCCTCCTGGACGCTCATGGGGATGGGCTCGATGGGCCCTTGCCGTGCCCCTGCTGGGTGTTGGTGCTTGGATCGCTCTGCATCCATGCTAAGCCTTAGCTTCCTGCTGTGGCCCAGGAATGCAGCTGCTGGTGCTCCAAGGAGCCGGGTGGCACCTGAATCCAGAAGGGGGAATGGCTGGGGGGGGTGAGCCATGCTGGGACTGGTGAGAGGGGGCCAAGGGGGGTGGCAGAAGGCAGGAAAAGGTGGGGTAGGATGTGAGTGAGGAGATTAAATGTCTTTGGGGCCACATCAGGCCTCTTCCATATGGCTTGGTGCTTCTTCTGGCAACATTACACATTGGCTCAGCCGCCCTGAAGCTTCTGCGTTGTGCTCTCGCCTGCTGCAGCAGGTCCCCGTGCCTTATAGCCTGACGCACAGGGCCCCTGGAGCTCATTCTCCAGGTGGGCACCGCATGCACTCGTGCAGGTGTGCGATGAGAGTGGTGATGAAGCCCCAGCCTGCCAGCTTTGGGTGAAACCGATCCAGTCAGAGCTGAGGTGTTTCCGTGGGGATCAACATGTTGGGGTGGGGACACACATACTTCATTTGTAAGAAAGTTTAGAAGCTTTAAGTGAAAAATTTAGGGTGGTTTTGGCCCAAAGTGACTGTTGCTATTTAGAGACTCCACGTTAACTTAAAAAATCACACATCAAGAAGTGTTTTGAAGTGTTTCACGCACCCATTTGAAGTGGGAGCGTGTAACATTTATCTGAAGTTGAAAAGCAGCAGCCCTCCATCCCATTTCCTCCATGGAAAAAATAAACCAGTGGTGACCTTCAGACTATTCTCATGCCCTTAGCTGAGTGCTTGGGGTTGTCAGGCGAGCGGGTGTTTCTCAGGAGGCAGAGGCAGGTCGTCCTGCCTGTCCCTGGCCATGTCCACGTGGGGCTGGCCACTCTGTGCCTCTTGGGACAAGGGCAAGGGAGAAATTCCAGCTCTTTTGGTGTCAGCTGAGTCTCTCTGTGGTGACCTCAGGACTGGACTGCCACAGCTGTTGGCTGGGCAGGCATTCTGCTCCTTTTCTGCCTCTCCCCTACCACCTGGGGAAGCCAGGTGTAGCAGTACTTCTGGATGAAGTTTCACAACTCCCCTCTCTGCTGAGGACACCTGAAAGATGCAATGTGAGATGCTGAACTCCACCATGCCATGCTCTCGTTCCCCCTCCTCAAAAGAACAGGGGGGAGAAAATATGATGGGGAAAAAAAAAAGGGCTCAAGGATTGAGATAGGCACAGTTATAAGGAAAAGAATAAAAACCAGTAAAGGCCACACAGAAGCAAAGAGAAAAAACAATTATCCTCTGATTCCCATCAGCAAGTGCTGTGCAGCCACACCTCGGGCAGCAGGGCCTCAGCACGTGTGGCGGTGGCTCAGGAGGACAGACGCTTTCACAAGGAGAGCCCCAGAGCCCCCCATTCTCCTTCTCCTGCTCCTCTCCTGCGCAGGCTTGGAGCCGTGCTGCAAGCTCATCCCTGCGTTAGCACAGGCAAGCACTGCTAGGGGATGAGCAGCCCAGGTGGCAGAAGGGTGATGGGTACAAAGGGTGTTCCATGCCCTGTGGAAGCGGGGGCCGTCCCCAGGAGCCCCCACCAGCCCCGTGGCTGCCCATACCTGCTCTGCAACCTCGAGCCACGTGCTCAGACTGCCCGTGCTGCCTCGTCTATTGCTACTGTGCCTTGTGCTGCCCTGGTGAGGGCTTGTCGGGGGCATTGGCAGAAACCAAAAGCGGGGCTCTGTGCCTCAGTTTCTCCACTTCATACTCTGAACAGCAAGGTCTGGCTAGAGGTGCCCATGCCAGCAGATCTACTCTCAGTTTGCACTTTCCTGCCTTTAGTACAGCTTTTGTGGGGGAAGGAGATAGTGTGCTGCAAGCATAATGTACAGAAAGGACAATGTCAAGGGCACCATTTCAAAAATACGTTACTCAGCACCCCAGTAAGGGACAGTAAGCACTGAAGTTGCCTTCCCCCTGTGTTCCTGGCCCTAGTTTTGTTTTTGCATCTTACACAGGATGGACAGCTGGAGCTGGAGGCAGGTTTTGTCCCGCCTACCGTGCAGGGTTCAGCCTTGCTGGCTGTGGGAACCCAGCGTGCTGTGCTAGTGGGAATACAGAGGGGAGAAAACAGCCATTCCGGATGCAGTATGGAGAGTTGTCCGTGTTTGCAAATTCGTGTGTTAATGCAGCATTGTAACCTGACTCAAAGCCTGATTTTTTTCTTCCCTGAATAAAATATTTCATTGGTTTTATATATGTATATTTTGTGTATAAATATTTATACATATTTATGTAGGAGATTTATATATATACATACGTTCTGCTGCAGTTACCAAAAGCTCTAGAGCTGGGATACAGCCCCAGCTCCCTGAGTACAGTGCTGGGGAGGGAGCCTGGCTTCCTGCCTGCCCCCACGCACCCTGCCTGTCCTGCTGCCCCCAGCTCCCCGGCAGGCTGCAGTTGCCGTGGGGTTGAGGTGCTGCCATCGCTCTCCATGCCTCAGCCTCAGGCTACCAAAAGGTTGGAGGCTGAGCACTCTCTCGTCCGTGGTTGGCAGGGCAGAATGCACACAGCAGTCTGCGTCAGAGCAGCTCGATGCTAGGGACTTTGGGTCCGCATGGGAGCGGGGCTGCTGGTGTGACACTTTCTGTCTCTGTCTCTGTGCCAGGGCAGGGTGACGAGCAGCCATGACAACAGAGACAGGTCCTGATTCGGAGGTGAAGAACGCACAGGAGGAGGCCCCACAGCAGCAGCTGGAGGCGGCCACCCACGGCCCCACTGCCGTGCCTGCCAGCCGGGAAGCTGAAGCCAACGAGAAGCCTGGGGCACAGCCCGACGCCCGAAACATGGAGCCGGTGAGTAGGCAAGGGACAGGAGCTGTGGCCCAGGTGGGACAACAAGGGAAAGACTGCGGGTCTGGATGAGCATCAGGCCTCCAGCCATTGTCAGCAGCTCCTGGCATCAGACCCATACTTCGGAGCAGGGCAGAGCCTGGCACTCAGCTTGTCCAGCCCCCAAGCCTGCAGCCGCAGAGAGGAGGTGGCCCCAGCTGCTCTGTGACAGACCCTACGTATGTAAGCACTGCTTTCTGCAGGGCCGTTTGCTGCACTGTGGCTTTGCAGCCTCTGGACTTCCCTGGGGGTCAGATGTGCCCCCTGGCACAGGGCAGAGACCCTGCCTGCTGGGTGTGGGGTTGGCACAGCCACTTTTCCCAAGCTCTGCACTGTGGTTCCCTTCCTAAGCAAGGCAGCCAGGGCATGTATGTGTAGGAGCCCTACATGCCTGGTGCAGTGCATGGGCTCTGCTGGCTGCCTCACAGCCACCTGCACCAGCCTGTGCAGAGCAGTAGTGCCTGTGCACAGGAAAAAAAAAAAAAAAGGTCCAAAGTGCTAATAGTGGCTAGAAATGGCACTGCTGCTTCATGCAGATCCTGGGCAGGAGAAGGAAGCAGGTGGCCAAGCATCCCAGCAGTTGAGCTGCCCCGGCAGGGCTGGGAGCAACTGTGGTACCCTAAGAGCTGCCACTAAGCAGGGGAGCCCCAGCTCCGTGCTGCTGCCAGTGCTTCCAGCAGCCACGGAGCTGCCTCAGCCCTGCCTGCTGCAGGAGGCAGCCAGATAGGGAGGTCTCAGCTGCTGAACCAACAGCAGGCTCACAGACATTCTTTTTGCAGGGTCACTCTTCCAACCGTGACTGTGGCAACAGCGGGGAGTGGGGGTCAGGGGTGAGCTCCTGGCTGTGGGATCCTGCATTGCTAAGGGGCAGAGGAAGTGCTGGCCTCCTCTGCTGGCCAGTGCCAAGTAACTCTGTGCATCTCTCACCTTCCAGGGCACAGACATGGAGGAAAAGGACTACAGCGAGACTGATGGGCTCTCTGATAAAACAACACCTAGCAAGACCCAGAAGTCGCCCCAGAAAATTAACAAGAAAATCAAGAGTGCCCTCTGCAGAGTGACCCTGCTTGATGCCTCTGAGTATGAATGTGAAGTGGAGGTGAGTCAGAGGAGTGCACTGGCGCTGAGCAGGGGACATGTCTCAGCCTAGGAACCCTGCCCAGCCCACAGCTGGCCTCCAGCAAGTCCTTGATGTCAGGGCTGTTCCAAGGACAGCTTTGGAGTACTTGTCATACAGACAAAATGATCCACAGAAATGACCGTTTAAGTCGGAATTTCAAAACAAACAAAAAATCTGGAAGGATAGACCTTAGCTGGAAATTTCAGCTTAGAGAGTCCAAATTTGTTAGCTACTCATTATGGAAAACAGTGTGTAGAAAGCAGAAGCTTAATAGATGGAGATAAAGCTCTGCATGAAAATATGTGCATGACACATATGTATGCCAGTGTTTCTGTTGACACCTCAAGAGCACAGCGTGTTTGCTGTCCCACTTGCTAAGGCACAGGATGTGTGTGCATGTGTTTGTGCAAAGAGGCCAACATGTGCAGATACACATGGCTCCCTGAGATGGGTTTGCATGTGTGCACACAGACCCACATGGGTTTTGGCAGCATTACAAACTGCACCTCACCCCAGTCTCCCTGTTTTCATCCGTTGTGTCCTTCCCCATAAAACTGGCAGGCCAGGGACCGTCTGGGACGTGTGCTGAAGCCTGGCAGGAGTGCGTGTGTGAGTAAATAGAGGTGATACACATGCATGTATTTGTCAATGCACCCTCATGTGCGTTGGCAGAGCAGCAGGCCTGGGCACCCTGCTGCGGGTGTGTGGGCTGCTTGCTATTTGTGCAGTGTCGCAAGCGTGCAACGCAAGTGTGGGCGAGTGTGTGCTTCCCTGGTAGTGGCTGTTGCTGCAGGAAGGGACAGAAGGGACTGGCGCCCGCCAGTGGCCACCTTTACACTGGGATATATTGCAGGCCTGCTTGAGCTGCTGGAAGCACGGTGTTAGGAGGCACCATCAAGCCCAGAGTTTGGGCTGGGATAGGGGCTCTATGAACCCACTCTGGGGAAGAGGCAGCTCCGAGAAGGGTTGTGAGCCAGGTGTGCCCATTTCTGCACTTGCTTCTGTCTCCTGCCTGCATTCAAGGAGGCAGCACATCTCTGACCTGCAGCATCTTCCTGGTCAGAGGGACATTTCTGAGAAACTTTACTTAAAAATGCAGAAGTTGAAACTGTTCAGAAGCAGAGATCCTGGAGCCTTTGTCAGGGAGACCTTTGCACTTGCTGCTGGTGAGTGGGTGGAGGGGGTTTTGTTCTCAGCAGGGTGGCAACAGCTCAGGCTGTGCACAGCAGACCTGCATCTGTATGCAGGTCCTGGCTCCACGAGGTCTCAGCTGCACAGGATTAATGAACATAAGGAACGCTCCTGCTCTCTGTGGCTGCACAGGAATAGTGAATGCCCCAAGGCAGCTGGCGGGGGAGGTCTGGCCTCTGGGTTCCAGCGCCAGCAGTGGTGCCTTTGATCTCTGTGCTCCAGCAGCCCTTACTGTCACTTTAGTGGTAAAGTCTGTCACAGAGAGCTTTAGTGGCTGTGGAAAGATGGATTGTCATGAAGATGAAAGTCTCTCCCAACAATATAACCAGAGCTGAGTGGTCCTGTGACTCCAGTGGGCTCATGGGGCAAAGGAGTGACTTCGGTCAGCCCTGAAGCAGCATGTGGTGGTGTCATCCTTCCCCAGATCCGCATTCACATTTGCCAAGCAAAACCTGCATGCAAACACAAGTCTGGGATGTACAATGGCTGGCTGCTTTGTTAGCAGAACAATGATTCTCAACAAGCTTAGGAAAAGCAGAGCATTACAGTCCCAGCCCCCCTAGGCTTTGTTTCTCATTTTGTTCCCAGTGCTTGATGTTGGCAGTGAGCTGGGGCATGCAGGGCTTTATTCACAGTGAGGTCAAGTTCTCTGTTGTTGCAGTGCAGAGGACAGTGTTGACTCAGCAAACACAGAGCTTCTGCTCTCTAAAAGTGTAATTTGGGGTGTAGGGGAGAGGAGGAGGAATTATTTAGCACAGAAAGGCTTGTGCTGAATTTCTTCTTTCTCTCTGTTGGGCCCCCTGGAAATAGTTTTGCCTTGTCTGCACACAGAGGATGTTAATGCTTAATTCTGTAAAAATCAAAAAGGGAAACCAAACCATTTGGTGTTACACCCCTGGTGTTACACCCCTCTGTGTGCTGTGTGCTGAACCCCTGCTGTGGAAATCTGGGTTAGCTGGAAGGGGAGGATACAGAAAGGGTATGGCAGGAAATGCTGGGGTCTGGAGGAAATTTGGATGTCAGGAGGAGCTCAGGGCTGGGGTCTGGCAGCAGTGAGACATTGTAAGTTGTGCTGGTTTCTGTGAGAGTGGCTCCAGTGCTGCAGTGCTTGGTAGAGGTACTCAAAGAAATGGGTACCCCTCAGAGACGGTAAATCAGGAGCTCCTGGTCGGAGAAGTCTGTAAATGCGTGAGAAACACATGAGCCTCTGCGTGAGCAATCGTGGGCCTCACTGCCACCGGTAGTGAAGAGAAAATATACGAGTGTGTTCAGAGGACCAGTAATGAGGGCACCCTCCGTCGTAGCATGTGTCTTAGGCTCTTCGTGCTTCTCTTCCATCCTGCTGTGCTGTGAGGAGGGCGTTGGGAAGGAGCTTGACCTACAGGCAGCAGCATCCACCACGAGGTCTGGGACGCGTTTGTCCCAACCCTTTGCTCTGGAGCAGAGGTGCCTGGTCTGGCTGCACCCTGCTCTGGTTTGGCACCGCTGTCCCCTGGTGTGATGGGGGATGAGCCAGGTGGCCGCTGGGTCTCCACCAGCCTGTGGGACCTGCCACGGGCTGCACCGTGGGCTGTGCGGCCTGGGGAGCACATGGCGCCCTGATATGGGGTCTGTGGGCCCAGGCCAAGCACTGCCAGATGAGGGGGCTGCTCTTAAAGGCAGCCCCCAGCAGTTTTGTGTGGTGGCCTGAGGGGGCCAGGGCTGCCCTGATCCTGGGGCTGCTCCCAGCCAACACCGATGCAGGTGGGGACGGAGGTGTCCTGTGTCCAGCAGGCGCTGCCTTCGCCTGCTGGCTCTCTGGAAACACGAGGGAGCTGGTTTACTGTGAGCCTCTCTGTATCTCCTGCAGAAGCATGCCCGAGGCCAGGTCCTCTTTGACATGGTGTGTGAGCACCTTAACCTCCTGGAGAAGGATTACTTTGGCCTCACCTTCTGCGACTCCGACAGCCAGAAGGTGAGCATGGGGGACCCCTCTACGGCCACCCCACTGCTGAGCGGGGTCCCCAGCCCCCTGACATGTTGTCTTCTCCTTTCAGAACTGGCTGGACCCCTCCAAGGAGATCAAGAAGCAGATCCGCAGTAAGTGGTTGGGGAGGGCCATTCCTCCCCAGCGCTGGGCTCCCAGACAGTTTGGCCCCAGCCACTGCTTGTGCTTGGGCTGAGCCCTCACCTCAACTTGTAACTCTGTGCCCTTGGTGGGTTTCAGGTCCCCGGCTGATCACAGGACAGGGCAGGGTTGTGGCCGGGAGCCTGGTGTGCCACGGGGTCACACATGAGAAACCTGGGAGGTAGTAGCTGGAAACCAGGCCCCGTGCAGGTGCAGCCGCTGTGGCAGGGAGCCTCCCTGCTCATTGCCCCCTCCCTAGCACACTGTCCCTGGCTGCTCAGTCCTTGCTGTGCCCTCCATCAGCTCATTTTAGTAGTGTGGCAGAAATGATCGTCCTTTTCTGTCAGGTTAGTAAGTCAAATCAAGTGATGGGGCACTCCAACAAACTCAAGCACTGAGGCATGGTCAGGGCCAGGAACAGCCCAGCTTATTCAGGTGCCTGTTAGCCCTGCCCACCTCCCATCCTGTTCGTGACAGGTGTGGGCATCACAGACCTTGTCTGTGCTTCTGGAGAGCATCTGAGACCTGGTCCCCACCCTGGGTACCATCTCTTCTTGCCCAGAGCAGGGAGGATGGAGATTGGGTGGAGGCGGGGTGAGCTTACTGGGATGGGTACTGGGATGCAGGAGTGCTATTGTCCAAGATGTTGCCTTGCTGCACCATGCACTGGGGAGCCAGAAGGGCTGTTGCCTGTGATGTCACCTCACTGGGACATGTGAGGCTTTTGCTGTGACAGTGTTAGTCTCTGCATGGAGTGAGCTGAGCCGATGGGTCCCAAGATGTGATGCTTTTCTCTCCCCAGCTGTTTGGGGACGTTTACCCAAATTGCACTGTTGTCCTGACAGCTGAGTGGCTAGAGCAGCTGGGAGCTGCACAACAGGGGTTCATCTGCCTCATGGCAGCCTTTGGAGCTTTCTGACCCTGTGCCAGGCTTGGGTGGAGTCCTGGGACCCTTTAATAAATGCCTGGATGCTGTGTGCACACCCTGTGCAGGAGTGAGGGAGATTTCTGCAGGCAGCCAGTGTAGCCCCTGCCCTTACTGCTCCCTACCTTTGCTAGGTGGACTCTGGAACTTCGCCTTCACTGTGAAGTTTTACCCTCCTGACCCTGCCCAGCTCACGGAGGACATCACAAGGTGAGGACTGCCCTTAGGAACCTACAGTGTGGTGTGCCCTCGGGCACAGCTGCTGGAACAGCTTCCAGAGGGCCAGGTGGGAAGCATGAGGAGGGGCAGCACTCAGGACAGCAGCAGGGGTAGCCAGGGGAGTTGTCAGAGGTTCGTTGTCTTTCCTCTGTGCGTGGCATCTCTAAGTCACACAGAATGGGGCTGGGAAGGCATCTATCGGAGGTGGCAGTCGCACGGTGAATGGTGCAGAGGGGGTGTTCTTTACATGCAGAACCTCCACAGGGAGCCCCAGCCTGCTTCCAGGGCATGCGCCTCTGCCTTGCTCTTACCCTCTGTCCCCTTCTGCAGATACTACTTGTGCCTGCAGCTCCGTGCGGACATCATCACAGGGCGCCTCCCCTGCTCCTTCGTCACGCACGCCCTGCTGGGCTCATATGCCGTGCAGGCTGAAATGGGCGACTACGATGCCGAGGAGCATGTGGGCAACTATGTCAGCGAGCTTCGCTTCGCCCCCAACCAGACACGGGAGCTGGAAGAGCGCATCATGGAACTGCACAAGACCTACCGGTGAGCTGCGGCAGGGAACAGGCTATTGGTGAGGGAAGGCACTGGGGAGCTGGCCTGTGCCCCGTGGGGTGTCTGGCCATGTGTCCCCGTCTCTGTCTCTCTGCAGGGGCATGACTCCTGGGGAAGCAGAAATCCACTTCCTGGAGAACGCAAAGAAGCTTTCCATGTACGGGGTGGACCTGCACCATGCCAAGGTACTAGGCTGTGGAGCTGTGGGAGCGACGGCCAACGCCAAGCCCCATTATATCCTGATGCCAGCACACCCCTGGCACATCGGGGCTTACAGTAGCTCCAGCTCCTGTTTCCTACAGTTGGTGCAGTGACAAGAGAGAGAGTTTAAATGTGCAAGCTGCTTTGGGTGCCTGTTGAGCACAAGAGCTGAACAGGGCTGGAACTGTTATTTTAGCAAGGGAAAGGGCCAAGTTGTGCCTCAGGGGAGGAACAAGCCCAGGCTCCAGGACATGCTGGGGGCAGCTGGCTGGAAAGCAGCTGGGCAGGGAAGACCCTGAGGGTCCTGGGGGACAGCAAATTGAACATCAATCAACATTGTGCTCTTGCAGCAGAGTAAGTCAATAGTATTCTGGGTTGCATTAGGCAGACCGTTACCAGCAGGTAAAGGGAGGTGGTTCTTCCCCGCTGCTCAGCACTGGTGAGGTCACACCTGGAGCCCTGGGTGGCCTTCTCTGATCAGGGGGATTGAAACACATGGTCCCTTCCAACCTCAACCACCTGGGACTCTGTGACCTCTGCCAGCTGGTCCCACTTAGCAGAGTGCTAGACAGGAGGGAGCATGGCACTCTGGAATGGACTGGTGCTTACTGGGCTGCTGAACCATCTCCTCCTGTCCCTCTTGCCTCCTCCAGGACTCAGAGGGTATCGACATCATGCTGGGCGTCTGTGCCAACGGCCTCCTCATCTACAGGGACCGGCTGAGGATCAACCGTTTTGCCTGGCCCAAGATCCTTAAAATTTCCTACAAGAGGAGCAACTTCTACATCAAAATCCGCCCTGGTGAGGTGAGTGCAATGGGTCCAGTGCAGCCTGAAGTGGAGCTGTGCAGGGTGGTCCTTTCCTAGCCTCATCTTCTGCCCCAGGAGTCCCAAGCTAATGGCTTCAGCTGGCCAAGAGAGGAAAGCTCCTGTGGTGAATGGAGGCTTTCAGCAAGTGCTTTCTTGTTTGCACTCTCATTTTCTCACTGATATAATGTCTTTGGCCACAGCAATTCAGAAGGTTCAGGACACCCTACACTCCTTTCCCCATAAGCTAGACACCGCGACCCTGCTGGTAAAAGAAGGTGTCCCAGGAAGGGAATTTCAGGACTGTTTTTGATATTTGTCTTCCATACTTTTTTTTAAAGAGGCTTTTCTTTCATTTTCTGTCATTGTTTTCTGACTTTACTTTCACTCTCTTTTACTTGCACTGATGGGAAAATGCATTTCCACCCACACATTTCCCAGTGGACAGTGCATCTGAGATGGAGAGAGAGACTCTAGCCAAAACAAGCCGTAAAAGTTTTATGTTTCTTGAGGGAGTTTCTCTCACACTGAAAATCCATTTACAGTTGAGGAAAGTGCTTAGGCCAAAAATTTAGGAGGTATGATCCTACCACCCAGTGGGGCTGGGCATGGAACTTTCCAGCATTGTTCTGAAGATGTTTTCTGTGTCATGGCTCCTGCCAAGGCAACCTGAGGGCCTTGGCAAGGCAGGTCCCATCCCACTATATCCTCTAGGGCAGGATCTGCCTGTAACAGCATGTCTCTATCTCCCCCAAGTACGAGCAGTTTGAGAGCACCATTGGCTTCAAGCTGCCCAACCACCGCTCTGCCAAGCGTCTCTGGAAGGTCTGCATAGAGCATCACACCTTCTTCAGGTGAGGAGCCCTTCTCCAGGCATGCTCCTGCCTCTGGCCCATTCCAGCATATTTGTGTGGGGAAGGGTAGCTCCTGCCTTGCCCCCAGCTGCCTGTGTCCTTCCCAGGCAGGAGCTGGCCATCCTCCCACTTGGTGTGGGTGGGCTGTCCCCTGCCTTTTAACCCCCTGGGTCTGGCCACTCTGCCTTTCGTGTGCAGGGAGGGAACAGCTCTGCCCCTCTGTCAGCCACAGACCTGCTATGCCCTGGGTGCCGAGGCTCTGGTTTGTCCTCCTCATGTGTGGAGCCATCTCTGCTCTGTTTGCTTCCCTGTGCCACCGCTGCCCAGGACCACTTGCTGGTTCAGTCCTCGTCTTACGGCCTTAAATTCCCCCCATCTTTCCTTTAGCCCTGCGCTGTGGCTGGCCCCTCTCCTTCACCATGGTCTCAGCTCTGCTTTGCACACTGGTGTTGGGGAGCAGGGCTGGGACTCACCGATGCGATCCCACCTCTCCCATCCCCAGGCTGGTGTCCCCAGAGCCACCCCCGAAGGGCTTTCTGGTGATGGGCTCCAAGTTTCGCTACAGCGGGCGGACGCAGGCGCAGACCCGGCAGGCCAGCGCCCTCATTGACCGCCCAGCTCCCTTCTTCGAGCGCTCCTCCAGCAAACGGTACACCATGTCTCGCAGCCTTGACGGAGGTATGCCCCAAATTGGGGAGGGGGAGGGAGATTGGTCCGCTGGCGGGAGCAAGGAGGCAAGGAGGAAGGTTCAGAGGGGTGCAGCCAGGGTCGCTTCTGGAGGCTGTCCCCGACTAGGTGCCCCTGGCCTGTCCCCACACCAAGTGGTGGCTCAAACCCTGTGAGCAGCAGGGCCACAGGCACAGCTGGCTCCGCTGAGCCAGGGCAGGGGTCTGGGCAGCCTGGGGTTGGGGCTGTCCCCAACTTCTTGTACACAAAGCAGGCATGGAGGCCAGGGTGGTGGAGGGAGGGAGAAATGGGCTGAACTTTGGGTCATCAACACAACCAAGAAGCCCTAGGACACATATTTCCTGCTACAGATGCTCTTGGGGCTCCACAGCCACCATCTCCTAGCCAGACTGGGGTGGAAGGCTGGGGCAGGTAGGGCTGGGAAAAAATGCTTGCTGCCTGTGACCTGGGCTCTCCCTGCACACACAGAGTTCTCACGCCCAGCCTCTGTCAGTGAGAACCACGATGCTGGAGCAGAGGGTGAGAAGCAGGATGAGGATGGTGAGTTTGGCAGTGGGAGACGGTCCGAGACGGAGGATGAGGAGGTGACTACCCCAACAAAGATCAAGGAGCTGAAGGTACAGACCCCGTGGGCAGAGGACTGTGAGTTAGATGGGTGGGCTGGCCCACGCCCACAGCAGACATGCAGCAGGCTGGGACGTGGGCATCAGGGCTCCGTCTCCCTGTCTCAGGGCCATTCTGCAGGTGGGAAGGATCACATCAGGGAAGAGTCATCTGGAGCCCTTTCTCTACCAGGCAAGCCCAGTGCTTGGTGTGACCCGTCCTGCTTGGGGGCATGGCTCTTGGCCTCACTGCCGGACACAGAGCTGTCATACCCTACCAGCAGCTCCAATTTCCCCAGTACCCTCCAGCTTTCCTCAAGGCTGGTCCCCCAGCAGAGCCCAGGCTCTAGGCAAGACTGGTCCCCAAGCAGGGCTGATCACGGGGCAGTCCCGTGCTGGTGTGCAGGATGGGGAAGGGCCAGGCGTGCCAGCGGTCACCACTGTGCAAGCAAGGAGTTCCCTAGCCATGGGAAGCATGCTGGGCCCCTGCTCCCTTGGCATCCTGTAGTTCTACACAGCCCTGCTTGGGCACCCCATGGCCGTGCCCACAGCCCCATTCGTGTGCAGCTATGGCCCTCTGCTCTCCGCCCTGGCACTGGGTCGGCTCAGGGCACAGCCCAGCCCATCTCAGCCCTGTACTGAGCGGGGGTTCGGTCCTTCTGTGCTGGTAGCCAGTTCTGACTGGGGGCAGGGGGGCACAGCCAGGCCCTGTGCAGGCACCTGAATTCAACTTAATTGTGATGCTCTTGAGAAGTTTCCTCGACTGACCCTGCTGGTTACTTTTAACCCTCTCTTTGCTGCCAGCCGGAGCACGAAACAACCCCCAGGCACAAGCAGGAGGTATTCTCTCTCTGGAGTATCTTAGTTCTCATCGGTGCATCATATTGTCCATCCTTTTCAAAGCACCACTGTGTGTCACCCTATTTACTGGAATACAAGATGCACCGAGGCGGGGGTTGGCCTGCTAGAGACACCCGATGAGCAGACAGCTGGGGATCTGCCCCAGAGCACACACAGCATCTTCTATCCCACTAAGTAAGGTAGTCCTAACTGTATGTGTGAGCAAGAGCCCTCCCAAGGCTCAATGGCCAGGCCACCATGCCGAGTCCTTGGCCCACTGGGAAGACTTGGCTTCTGCTCATGTTACTGACTCCTCCATGTCCTCTCCTCATGTCTCCTCTCTGTCCAACCCTGTGGCCCTATCTCTCCCACTGAAGAGACAGCACTGGCACAGGCTGGCCCCATCATTCCCACCTCCTGGCCTATGCTTTGCTTTTGGCTTTCCTGACTTGGGCTCTGCATCACATGCCCTGCACAGAGGCTCGCTTTTCATGAAGCCCCTTGCTGCCTTTCTACCCTGCCGGGAGCAAACAAGTCCCTGAGCATCCTTTGGCACTGACCCGTCAGAGGCAGACACTGACGTCCACCCCCATGCAGCGGAGGGGCTTCCCAACCAACTGTGGCTAGCCTGGCCAGGGTGAGCTATCACAGGCAGGAGGGAGGCTGTGTTCTCCCCTCACACAAATTACCTGTCTGCAGTGCTACCTCCAGCAGAAATGGGCAGCAGAGATCCCTCCGGCCTGGGTCTGCTGATTCATCCCAGCCTAAAATTCACGGTTGCTCTCCAGGTTTCTCTTCTACTCACAGTGGGGTTCAGATCATCGCTGAACCAGTCAACAGAGGCCAGTGCAGCCCTAGCAGTGCTAGTCAAGTGGCCTTGAGATGGGGCTTGCTGTACTTCCACTACGCAGCCCTTGGCATCCTGCTCAGCACAGCAGGGCAAACCCTGCTGGTGCAGTGGGCACCATGGCTCCTGCAGGCTGACATCTCGCCCCCCAGCCCAGCGCTGGTCACGGTCCCTCCACTGTCTGCTTCATTGCTTACCCCTGCTGCATGTGCATGTGCTGCTCCCGCAGCCCTGTGCCCCTGGCACCACCCTGAGCCTAGAGGTGGGCAAACCATGAAGCACATGCAAGTGGACAGGAGAGTTTCTTCATTAATTCTGCTGAGCCTTCAGGATCTGTATAATTTGTCTGGGCTTTTCATGGGACTCCTTTGGATCTCTGGGATTTCACTGAGCAGAGAAATGGGGGAGGGGAGATACTTCAGTCAACTCATTTCGAACCTCAAACCAGGTTTGAGTTTGAAGCAGAAGCCGGGTTCTTGTTCGGAGCTAGTTTGCCAGTTTGCCCACCTCTGCGGCAGAACAAGGGGAGCCACCCTGGTGCCTGTAACATCACCAAAGGATTCTTTAACACCTAAACGTAACCTCGCGCTTGAGCTCTCTGAGCTGTCCTCTTTCTACAGTAGGCAAGACCCAACCCCACCCCAGACTGCCGTTGGGCCCAAGCTGGTCCATGTTGATGCAGGTTTGGATCTGTGTTGGTCATCTTTGACCAGCCCTTGACCTCTTGCCCTTCAGCAGAAATCCCCCTTTGAAGCCACTCCTTTGGAAATGCCAATGGGCGACTCCCTGAAGCTCTTGCTCGGAGGACTGGCCAGTTTCCTGCCCTGCTGGGCCAGAGGCTCTTGGTCCCTTTGTGCCTTGCATGTGAGAGCAGCAGAGATGAGGTTGCTGATATTTCCAGTGGGCCCCTATCCCTTGCCTGATCCCTAAGGAGAGCCCTCTCTCTTCCATAGATGGCTCAGCTCATCCTCAGCAGCCCATGCTGGAGATGCCAAAGGGGCATATTTTGCCCTGCACAGGAGGAGGGCCACTGTGGGTGTTCCACCACTTGCAGTTCCCTGCAACGGTCGTAGTGAGAACTGCAGCCCATGGTGCTCTTATATGCTATTCATTTGGCTCTCGAGACCCTGAATTCAATCCCAGTGTAAAGCAACCTCTCCCCAGTGTCCCTGATTGTCTCTTTTGCCTTGGCTAGTGCTTTAACCATGGTTACCTTCCTCTCTCCTTCCCCAAGTTTTTAGACAAGCCAGAAGATGTTCTGCTAAAGCACCAGGCCAGCATCAATGAGCTGAAACGGACCCTGAAGGAGCCCAACAGCAAGCTGGTTCACAGGGACCGGGACAGGAGGCTGCCTTCCTCACCAGCCTCTTCCTCGCCCAAGCATGAGGATGAAACACCAAAGGGAACCCCAGAAAAGGCCAGCGAGGTTTGTTCTGCTGCTTGTCTTACGGATGAGATCAAGCTGTTCGTTAGTTGCCTGGTCTCTGCCTCTAGCACAGTCATGTTGAGAGCACGGTGGGAACTATGTGTTGGGCACAGCGGGTAAAGCAAGGGAGCCTCTGGCCAGGCTGTTGTCTCTAAGTTTTGTAACGAGCTAAGTGTTTCCTCTCTGCTGGTAGTGATCTCCCTTTATGCCCAGGCGCTGCATGGAGTCAAACTTGTCCTCTTCAGAGGGATGTGTTTGTTGGCTGTGAGATGGGGCCTTCTTCACCCTTTATCCTATCGGGGCTCCTGGATGTCAGCACCCTGTGCAAGTCTCGTCCAGTGGGTGTCCCCAGGAGCGCGGGGCTGGGCTCCTGCACAGAGGTGTTTGGTGGCATGCTGACCTGCCACGACCTGGCTGGTGGGAGCGGGAGGAGGGGTGCTGGGTTGAGTGGTGCTGTGCATTCTGCATTCGTGTCCTCTCCTCCTGGCATTTTATCTGCTGGCTTTGCAGTGGGACATCTGCCCTAGGAGAGAAAGGAAGATGCTTGGGTTGCTGGAGCAGGACATCTGGGCTGTGCAGAGCACACCCCCCCACTGCCCAAGGGGAGTGGATGCGGTGCAGCTGGGCTGCATGGGGTTGGGCTCATGCTTGGTTCAGCCCAGGCAGTGGCCCAGGTCTCAGTGGTGAGGGTATTCTGCAGCTCGGACACCCTCCCTCCCATGTGGGCTGAGAGCACTGGACCCTCCATGCTTGCTCTCCCCACCTCAGTGTCCTCTCCCCTGCAAGAGCTGTGGAGCCAGCAGCCGTGAGCTTCAGGCCTCGTACACTCTGCATGTGGGGCACTCCCTGCCCCAGCTCTGTCCTGGAACTGTTTCACTGAGCAAGTCAGGTCATGGCACTGCGGTACGAGGAGGGGCTTTGGGGAGAGGCTTGTCTGAGGCCTCTCCATGGGGAATTTGTGGTGTGCACATGTGCTTGCTGGTCCCCTGGAGATACGGGGCTGGCTCGGCTGGCTGCAGAGCAACCCAGGCAGAGGTGAGTTACAGGAGGTAACAACCTCAAAAGTGTCAAGCTGGAAAGAGGAGGAAGGTTTTTAACCTCACATCTGTTTTAGAAGCATATGTATAGTGTACAAAGAAAGACCTAAACATAACATCTAGACCTGGCATAGCTGGTGATCTCTGTTCATCCATCCATCCATCATCCACCCACTTGTTCCTTCATTCCTTCTCATGTGCTCTCTCTCTTTCTGTGTCTGTCTGTCTGTCTCTTTCCCTCCCTCTCTCTCTTTCTCTCTCTCTCTCTTTCTCCATGGGTGCTGGGGTTTCTGTGCTGACACAGAGGATGGAAGAGGACACCTTAGACGATTTTGCATCTGAGCACGGAGCTGCCCTGTGCATGGAGTCTTTCACGCAGAAAAGCCTTGTCTCTTCTCCTGAGGTTATCATCATCCCCTTTCTCTTTCCATCCTCGGCTTCACATTTTGCCCTCTCATGGTGCCCCTCAGGCAGTGTGAGGCGTTCCTGCCCTCTAAGCAGAGCTCAGGCTGTTTGCTGGCACCCTTGGATGGGTCTCTGGGGCAGGGCTGTTGGTGGAATCTGCTTCTGTTCCTATTGCTTTGAATCTGTGATACAGTCCTGAGACCTTCCAGTGAAGCCCCACTGGCCAGTGGTGGCAGGGCATCCCCCAGGGCTGGCTGTGCTCTGGGTGAGGGTCCATGCTGCAGCTGGTGCCAGGGGTCCCAGGGGTCCCACGAGGCAAGTGCTGAGCCCCACAGCACAGGTTCTCTGCAGGTGTCTCCTCCAGGAGCAGACAGGCGCCCAGTTACAGGCTGTTTTCAGCAATCCCTTGTGCTTTCCCCTCCCTTCAGCTGCAGTTAGAGTTGCTGAGGCCCTGGCACCCAGAAGTAGGGCTTCTCTGGATGCATTAAAAATGTTGTTTTGGCACCTGTACAAAGCAGGATCACCCTGCCTTCCGAGGCCTTGTGTGCTCCCTGCCTGCAAGGGACATGGGCACAGCACTCCTTGCATTCAGGGATCTTTGTTGTGTGATAGCGATGGTTTCCTGGGACAGGTGAAAAAAGTTACAACTGAGAAGAAGAAAAGTGGTCTTCGAGACTTGGTTCTGATGTGTTTGGGTCCAATCGTGCTGAAATGTAGTGCACAGCGGTGCTGGGGTGCGTGTCCTCCCTGAGTGGCCCCAGAAAAGGCAGCAGGGGAGCAGCAGCAGCCTGGGGCAGGTGGAAAGGGTAGGGGTGGAGGGGACAAGGGTGAGGCTGGTTCCACCCTGATGCTCCCTGATGTCCCCAGGTGTAGAGATCCCAGCGCTGGCAGGGGCAGGCTCTGCTCCACCAGGACAGCTGGAGTGTGAACCTGGGCTGAAGCTCGTGTCCCCGAGAGGGGGGCTGGATATGAGTGAGGGTTTGAGCACAGCCTCGGGCTTCAGCAAGGATATATGCACCTTCGGTGAGGCTTGGGCTCTGTGGCAGCATCTCCTGTGTTGTTCTGGGGCCCTCTATGTGCCAGTACTTGGGGGTTGCTGTGAAATACTTCTAGGTGTCAGTACTGCACTAGTCTGCAGAAGTGAGATGCAATCTCTGCCAGAGAAGAATGCGGCAGCCTTTGCACAGAAACAGCAGCAACGAGGTGTGCATGCTGCACTTAATGCACGCCTTCCTCTCTTCTGCCTTCCAGAGGCCCTCGGGGTGCCAGGGCTGTGCTGAGGTGCTGACAGCCAGCTGGTCTCACCTGAGGTTTCTCTCCACACATCGGCAGCTGAGATTCAGCATCCGATGCATGCAGTCTTGCCCGTATGTGGCTGGTGCTCTCCGTGAGGAAGTCAGGATCCCATGAGGATGATTGCACGAAGACTGGCACATCTGCAGAGCTTGCATCATGCTCAAGTGGAAAGTCCCTTGGTGCCCATGGGGTTGCTGAGGTTGGGTTATCTGCCACCCCTGCCTACGTGAGGTCACTTCTCCACCTTCCCCTCCTTGGTTCTCACTCTTGCTGGGGGAAGAGTGCCGGACTGGGCGTTGGATGGAGTCTCCTCAGCTTCAGGTGACAACAGTGTCGTCTTGATCTTGGATTCTTTAATTCTTCCCTCCTTATTGTGAGGCTTGTGCATTCCTTTCAGGTGAGCTGGGTCTTTCTTTGCAGGGGAGCAAAGAAAAATGGCAGGTACCTTGAACAGTGCCAAAAGGAAAACCTCCTGACTGCTCTGGGCTCCTCTGAGGTTGTGAGCTTTGCCTGCAGCCATCAGGTGCAGAAGGCTGTCTCTATTCCACATTGTCATTGCATTTCTTTCCCATCTCCGTGTTTGTCCTTTCTTGTGACATGAAGGCTGTGGTGAGAATGTCCTTCCCAGCTGCTCCTGTTCTCTGGAGAAGGCATGTTAGGGAAAAAAACAAAACAAACCAACCTCCAAAGCTCCAGAAGTTCTCTGCTTTCCTGGAGGTATCCAGCTGTTTTCACTGAACATTCCCAGGAGTCCTCAGGCTCTGGGGGTCTGCCAAGAGCTGTGGAACCAGAGCTGTGGCCAGAGCTAGCCTTGAGCCATCTGCAACAGAGAGTTCAGAACATTCCACAGGGTAGGTGGCTGTTTCCCTGGCATGGGCTATGCTCATCCCGACAAAGTTTGAGGAGTAGCTGTTTTAGAGATAAATCTGGAGATTTCGTTTTTTCCTTACTGGTTGTGAGGTACTGCTGTGGATCAACACATTGTTCCAGGCTTCAGAAGACTTAACCTAATGCTCTTTAATGTACAACAACATTTGTCTAGAGCCTTACTTCAGAGCAGGATCCTGACCAGGCTCATCATCTTTGGCTGGGGAAGATCTCCTCCAAAGGACTCTGTCTTACAGACAGAGAAAAGGGAAGAAAAAGCTGAAGAGATCTGTACCTGTGCTCGTGCCCTGTCTATCAGTGCATTTGCTGCAGAAAGGGTCAATCAGTGAGGCTGTGTTGCAGGACCAGAAGAGCTGTACCCTCAGGGAAGTACGTAGTCCTCTGTTTGAATCAACCGTGAGCATTCCTAGTGTTCAGAAAAGGCTGGAAACTGACCTGGGCGTCCTGGTAGTACCCATTTAGCTCATGGTAGTGGTGCTTCCTGGGTCAAACTCACCCACGAAAGACACAGATGTGCCTGGGAGTCACTGAGTACCTCTGCTGTGGCTTCTGTGGACAAACAAGAAACAAAACCACGTGAGGAGATGTGGAGAAAGTGGCCTGCAGAACAGACAGTTTTGGGGAACGCAGGTACACTGAGAATTGATACCAGGAGGCTTGTGCAAGGGGTGCTGTGGGAAGCTGCCAGAGGATGGCTCTACTGAAGGTCTAGGCTCCTCGGTGCTCACAGCCAGTTTTCATGGTGCAGGCTTGCTCCGTAGCCTCCTGCTGCAGTGCAACAGCCACTTGCTCTCACTAGAGCATGGCAGAGAAAGGAGCCAGCACTAGGTATGTTGACTGCCCAGGTGGTGCCAGCACCACAGCCTGGGATGCTGAGTGCCAGCAGCTGTAGACCTTTCTTTGGCACCTGGTAAAGAAGGCAGGAACTAGGGGGCGGCATCTTTTTTGTTGAGGGCTCTCACCAATTTTTAAACTAACGTTTTGAACTGAAAGAGGGTAGATTTAGATTAGATAAGGGAAGACTTCTTTTACTCTGAGGGTGGTGAGGCACTGGAACAGGTTGCCCAGAGGAGCTGTGGATGCCCCATCCCTGGAGGTGTTCAAGGCCAGGCTGGATGGGGCTGGGGGCAGCCTGGGCTGGTGGGAGGTATCCCTACCCATGGCAGGGGTTTGGAAGTGGGCGTTCTTAAAGGTCCCTTTCAACCCAAACCATTCTGTAATTCTGTGATTTCTGATTCCCCTCCTTGTGGAGGCCTTTCCATTATCAATTGTTTTTCCTCCTTTCTCTCTTTCCTCTAATCTCATTTTCCCTTCTCTCTCTGTGCTTCCTTCTGTCCTCTGTTTCTCTTTATTTGGTCTCAATTAGGTTTCCGTTCTCGGTGTAACCACTCCCAGCATTCACCCTGGCCCCTCTGTGTAGGGTACTGACAGTCCACCTCTACTTTACATTACTTTGTTTTCCTCTTTTGAGTAGGGAGAGTGCAGCCAGCCCCAGCTCCCTGCAGCCGACATGCAGGAAGGTGCTGCAGCAGGTCAGTTTCTCTCACCCTGCAAAAGCAACGCTGCCTCTGTCCTACTGGCCAGTGTCCTGGACATCCCATGGTGTGGGCAGAGATAGCCCAGAGTGGCCATTGGAGCCCCGTGGTGAGCTCTACAGGACCTGCAGCCCTGCCCTTCGTGTGTGTGCAGTATATACCTGGCTGAGGAGGCTGCTGGGCTTCCTCATCAGTACAAATGCCCATTGCTGTTTTCCTGCTTGCTGCGTTCTCATGGGTTATTTTCAGCCTTCAGTTCCAGAAGTGGAAAAATTTTACCTGTGTTTTGTCCTTGGAGCTTGTGAGGTCTTCAGGGGTCTTGCGGGACAAACACATGAATGTACCAAGTGTATGTACTAAAAGTAATCTAGCATCCACCCCTGCACAGCAGCATATAGCTTCACTGTGTGCTATATCAAATACTCACTGTGTCTTTGCTGCAGGATGCTGCAGCCTTCACTTGGTCCTTGCTGCAGTCCCTGCAGATATCTCTGCTGCTGAGCCTGTTTTTTAATTTTACAGTTAACTGTTTACAGGTTACTTTTCTGAACTGCATGGTTTCAGCATTGCTAGAAACCTCTGCTAAATAATTGGTTTTGATGATATTTCTCAGGAGATCTGGAAAGGAAGGATGGACCTTGGAGTGAATCCAAGTGGCAGCGTCTGGTAGGAAGGGGAAAGGGCCTTGCTGATGCCTAAGGTGGCTTCTCTTCTTGCTCATGCTACTTCTTGCTCAGTCCAACTTGGTTTTAGGGCATGTGGATGAAACTGAGAGTAAAGCTAGACAAAACAACCACTACTTACAACAAAATCTCACCCTTAGCTCTCATAGAAACTGTTAGGGCCAGCTAAAAACAGGAGTGAAATGGAGAGTCCCAGTTTGGTTTAATCTGCTGTATTCCCCAGCCTCATGGGGAGCTCTGTAAATGTGCCTGCTGAGAGCATTGCTCCCACTTCTTTGTTTCCAAAAAAGTGACAGATTTTGCAGGTATGTTGGTAGGCCATTGCCCATAACAGAAGGTGGTCCAAGGCCCTGGAGAGTATAGAGGGGCTCAGCCACTTTCACAGCATCAGCCCCCTTATTTTAAGTACCTTCTCTCCATCAATGCCATCAATTGTCAGGCTCTTCATATATACCCTGCCTCAACTCTTGCATGAACAATAATATTAATTTAGTCAACCCCATCTAAGGCACATCAGCTTTCTGTTATTCATGAAAGCAATCATCAGCTGTTAGGTAAAGTATGTTTGATGCTAACTCTTCTTGCTCCAATTGCAATGCAGGGCTCGGAGCATTGGGTATTTATAGAGAGAGAAACTTCTAGGCTGGAAGAGGTAGCTCTAAAGAAAGCTCTGGGAGTCAAGAAAGAAGAAGCACGTGCAGGTACTTCAGAGGTGGAAATGAGTGTGAGCATGTCGAAAGTGGAGATGGCAGTAGGGAAAGCCAAGGAAATGGCAGGCCAGGAAGAGACAACAGATGCAGATCTGGAGACCTGGAAGAGAGCAAAAATGATTGCTAGTCCCGAAGATTTTGAGTCTGTCTGGGAGGATGAGATCTATGAGAAAGAAACCAGGGAGGAGCCCAGCATGGAGGCAAAGTGCTTGCCACCTGAGAGAGCAGAGGAGGAGCCCAAAGAGAGAGGCGAGGGGGTAACTGCAAGTGAACCAGGTCTGTCCAGGCCAAGCCAGAAGCCTGAAGAGAAGCAAAGGACCAAGACTTCAGGGCCAGATCTGTCCCAGGGAGAAAGCAAGATGATCTTTGAGGAGTATGTTTCTGCAGCCTCCAGGAAACAGGATTCCAGAGTGCTAACTGCAACCACAGAGTTCATTAAAATTAAAGTGAAGTCTAGTGATGACAACACAGAGACTTCTGCTACACAGAGGATCATCTACTTAGGAGACCTAGAGGGAGATGAGAAGGACAACAAAACACATCTGCTTTCAGAGGCGGGAGGACAGCTTGACTTGGTGGAGAGGCCAGAAACTACAGTGAATGAGCCAGGAGAGGGATCAGAGCCCACAGCACCCATAGAAGAAAGGTCCCAGTCCACTTCCTCAATGTATGAGCAGCAGAGAGCAGTATCAGAAAAACCTGCCATAGTACCAGAGCAGCCTGAGACAGGCTGTGATGAGACAAGCCCTGCAGGACGTCCTCCCTTGGAGCAGGAGCACTGTTTGTCAATGAAGCAAGAAGTAACAGCGAGTCTTAGGGGCTATGAAACACAGGAGAAAGATGAAACCACATTGTGTTCCCAGGAGGTGGGCTCAGATGAAAAGGATCTGCAAAGCCCAGAAGGAGGATTGAAGCTGAGCGCCCTGGAAGGGGAAGGCAGTAGGGCTGAGGACCCTAAACAGAGCCCAGCTGCAGGAGAGCAGTGGGGCACAGACATCTCTGTGACAGAGTGGAGGCTCTCAGAAAGAACCATACCTGATGGGAATGAGGAGGAAAGCTCCAGAATGGTTCTGCAGATGGAAGAGATAGAGACTAAATCATCCTCTTCAGCTGTGCCTCAGCAGGGCTGCCCTCATACCTCTGCAGGGCTGGAGGAAGATGAACCCAGCACTCCCACCCCTGGGCCCTTTCCCCAGCAACCAGGCCCTGTCCCTGCAGAGCCAGCCCAGGACGCAGAATCCGAAGGCCAAGACCTGTCCCGGGGCACCAGCCTTGTGAGAGGTGTGGGCACACCGGAGGATGTGAACCCCTCAAAAGAGGTGACGTGCAGGGAGGCAAGTTCTGCAGTAGATAAAGGGACTCTCAAGGACATGAGCCCTGTGACAGAGTATGAAACACCCAGGGATGTGAGTCCTGAACCTGAAGAAAGACCACAAGATGTGGGCTTTGCTACAAGGAAAATACACCAAGATGCAAGTCCTGTTGCAGGAGGACCACACCAAAACATAGACAGTGCAGCAGAGCCAGTCCTGGTCAGAGATCTGGCCACAGGGGAGGATGTCCGAGACTCAAATCTTGTCACTACAAAAGGAGTCCAGAGAATCACAGAAAAGCCACTCCAGGAAGAAAAGCCTGTGATAAAAGAGCTCTCCCAGAACACAGGGCCCAGATCAGGAAAGCTGATGGGAGATGAAGGCTGTGGAGTGCAAGAATTATCCCATGACAAAAGCCTTTACATGAAACAGCAGCCTCCCAAGGCAGAAGAACCAGAACAAAAGACTGAGACCATTATAGGACACCTGCCCCAAAAGGGTCCCGAGTCTGGAGGGCCACTCCACACTGCACATACCAAAGCACGAGAACCGCCTTGGGACTTGGAGTTCAATGTGGGACAAGCTCTGCAAGGCAGGAGCTCTGTGGTAGGAGAACTTGCTAGGGACAGTGACCTTGCTCTGGGGCAGCCAGTGCAGCCTCCCGAAGAAGAAGCTGATGTCCTGCACTCCCACTCCACTGTAACGGGAATACGTCAAGAAAGCACAATGTTCCAGCCTTCAACCTTCAGTGAAGAGCTGCAAGTGAGCAGTGGGATACAGAAAAGAGAGTCTGGGCCATCGATGTGTACTGATGGTAGGACAGAAACTGTGTCCCAGGAGCACAGAGGTGTCACCAAGGTCCCACTCCTGGGCAGCTGGCAGGACAGTGAGAGCTACAAGAAGACCTCAGTGGCCTCTAAGATTAAGATGTTTGAGCAAAGTGAAGCTGAGCGAAGGGTAGCCCAGGAGGAACAAGAGCATTTGCCTGAAACTGAGACGCCACCAAAAGCAAAGGGGAAGATGAATCTGACACAGGACGTGCTTTTGAGCACAGGCCTCATCTCACCTCTGTCGCTGACAGGTACTCCGGTGGAACTGGCATCCAGTGTGGGCTCATTTGCCCTCAAGGGGCAAGGGGCTAGTTCAGGAAACTCCTCTCAGCCCCTGTCTCTGAAGGAAGATGTGTCTGTTGATCTGGAGCATGGAGAAGACAGTGCTGACCTGGCTTCCCCTGACTCCGGCTGTGAACTCACACTGGCAGAAGCCGTGGTAACTCTTCCAATGAACTGTCCGGATGGAAAGTTCACGCGCATGTTGTGTGGCTCTTTATTTACCATGTTCAGTGGCACCTCACACATCCATTGACTGAGAACAGTCGCTTTGCATCCCCTGTCCTTTTATGTATGTGTGTGCAGTCAGGCTTATTTGCTGAATGCAGACCTGCTGGCCAGTTGGTTCATTGGCTTTTTGTTTTGTGATACGTCCCCCCCCGCCCCCCCCCCGCCTGACATTTTGGCAACCTGGAGAACGCCACTTGCTAAACCTGAAAATGGGCACCCAAGCCTCATGTCCAGGAGCAAGAAAGGGAGATGGGGGGTTGGATTCAGGAGGTGTGGCTCTGCCACAGGTGTACATACACCGATCAGCAACATGTCCACGCTTCCAGCTTCACCCCTGCATTTCTTACGTTGATAACCCTTCTTGCTTAGCGCACCAGCCTCACCCATCCTCCCCTGTCTTCGGCAAGCTGGTGGCTGGATGATGAAATAGCTTTCTTCACTCTTGTAAGCATTAGATCAGCTCCTATAGAGTTAATTTCCTTAAAACTAACCATTTTCTCTAATCCAGAGCAAATCTCAGGAACCAAGTGGGGAAGAAAAGGATTTATCTGACCCGTCTGTAAAATCCAGCATGAAAGAAGAGAATTTAAAGACTGCTGTTCCAGTGGTCTTACAGGTCTCACTGCTGTTTTACTAACTGCTTTTTGCCATAGTATGATAGCTCACCTTAAGCAGCTGAGGACTGTATGCTTCCAGCTCCTCTCCCCCTGGTAGAGCTGTTGTGAATGTATTTATACACACACACACACACACAAACACATATGCGGCTGTGTTCCTCTTGCATTTGTTTGACACCCTGTTTCTCATACCTCTCAACCTCCCAGCAGTGCAAACAAAAAGTGCCTTTGCCAGCAGAGCCTGGCACATTGCAGGGGATGGCTCTGGCAACAAATGCTTGGACCAGAGTCCAGGAGGTGGGCTTGCTGTGGCATTAGTGAGATGATTTCTAAGGGAGAAATGCCTAGAGCAAGATGCAAAATAAAGCAAACGCATGGGTCTAGATTTCCCATCACTTCATGACAAAATATGGCAAGAAGAGATGTACCCTCTGATGGCAGAGTTGAGAGGTATGTCTGTGTTTGGGGAGCAGCTAGTGGAGGGAGGTGGTCCCTGGGCTCTGATCGTGCTGTCAATTACACTGACCCAACACATGATCTGATGCCTTAAGAGTCACCCCTGGTTGCGCGAGGCCTTTGGAGGTGGGCTGGTGGGCAGCTGTGGTGTGTCTAGCCCTCCTCCCTCTGGGGCAATGTCCCCCAGTCCCACATGGATGCTCCACTTGGGCTGAGCTCAGTGCAGTTGGCACGCTCCTCTGCTTCTCCTTCACCGTACCTTGCTGATGGGGCCCTTTTCTTTAAAACTCTTCTTTTTTCCCTATGTCTTTTTTTTTTTTTTTTTTTTTTTAATTCCCAGTTTTACCGGTGTATGATAGCATTGGCGTTTGAGCTGTTTCTGAATGTCTCTTGACAGAGCTGTTGTTTTGCATACATCTGCTTTCACCAGGTGCACTGATGTGCCTCTAAGCTGGCCAAGCTTTTCTGTGTGACTGACCCTTTTTTCCAGCGATTAATTACCAGTAGGCTTTTGGCAAAGTCAGATTAAATAACCCTTCTCCCGCCACCCCTGCAAAGTTGCTGCTGTCAGAAAGGTTTCAGTTTCCATGCTTGAGTTGTGTTGAACTCTACTCTGTGATGTTCGCTGCAGCCTTTTCTCCTCCTCTTCCTCCCCCCCTCCTCCGTCAGCGCAGCCCGCGTTGCCACGCCATGCCGTGCTCACTGTCTGCATCTCTCTCCATCATTGTGTCTCATTCAGAGAGCGGGCTTGAGGGAGGGCACCGAGGAGAAAGCTAAGCCACCTCGGCACAGGGCTCCCGAGAGTGACACTGGTGATGAGGAGCAGGACCAGGAGAAGGACGCGGTGTTTCTGAAGGACAGCCACCTGGCCATCGAGCGCAAGTGCTCCAGCATCACGGTCAGTTCAACCTCCAGTCTGGAAGCAGAGGTGGACTTCACAGTGATTGGTGACTTCCACGGAACAGCCTTTGAGGACATCTCCCGGAGCCTGCCCGAGCTGGACAAGGACAAGAGCGAGATAGAAGATGAAGCCCTGGTTTCCTTCCAGCACACTGACAAAGTAGTTCCTGGACTGGAAGAGGATGTCAAAGACAGGGAGAAAGTCTCCCAGCCCAGCACAGATGTCTCCCAGCTAGAGGTACACAGGGAAGCCGTTCCACCAAGATTGCTTCGGTGCTGTCATCTCTCCATGTTCTCTGTCCTGGTGCTTGGTATTGCCTTCATGGTGTGCAGTCCCACATCAATTTGGAAGAGCATGCTAGCTTTCAGACTGCCTGGGTTCCTGTCTGGTGTAAATATTTTACCCTGATGCATGCTCTTGTCTGTCTTGCATGCTTCTTTCTGTTTGGGCAGGGGCATGGCTCTGTCGCATGTTTTGTGCATCTGCTAACCAGAAGAAGTCATCACTGTCTCTTAATACACTGTGTCTGGCTGCCTACCCTGTCCCTCACACCACTACAGCATGTCAGCAGCTGGAAGGGTATGTTTTGCTAACTGATGGCTCTGTCTCTGTATTTTGCATGAAGTCAGTGCCCAGTTTGTACAGCGAAGAGAAATGTGCTGCCAACTATCCTGTCTGCTCATGCCTGGGCAGGAGAGGTTTGCAGAGTAGCCTGTGAGAGCAGCTCTGAAGGTTGTGGGGGACCAGCTATATGCTGGGAGTGCTTACAGCAGGGCTAAGAAAGCTGCATGTGGCACATGTGTGTCTGAGGGGAAGCTGAGTGTATGCTGCTGAGAGGACAGTAGAGCCAGCCCCACCTTGGATGAAATATAGCATGATCTCTGCACGGGACCAGAGCATCTTCTGCTTGGGCCAGTCAGCGCTGGCCACAGCTCCCTAGCCCCAGCCAAGTGAATTCCCCAATTGCTCTCTGGAGCTGCTTGCAGCATGAGTCCAGACCTGGAGCCAGGAAGAAGCTACAAAAGAAAGCAAGTTTCCTCTGAGACAGCCCTTGTTTGGAGCATCATGTGCTGCTGGGCTGTGGGCTTGGATTGTCAACTCCAGCTCTCAGCAGGGGCAGTTGTCTCAGAAATGCTGGGCATATGCTGGAAACCCAAGTTTCCCCAAGTTAGCCTCTATCTGGCAGCCAAGTGTCACTGCAGCTGTCAGGAACTGAAGCAGATCATAGAAATGCCAAAGGTCACAAGAGAAATAGAATTGGTGGGTGAAGACCAATTTGCCCAGCCCTGCGGTATCTGTAAATCTGTCAAAAAAAATCCCTGGCAACCTTGGGATGGAGCATCGGGTCTGATTTGAGGTATGTCAGTCCTGTAGGGCTCTTTGCATGGTAGCTATTAGCCCAGTGTAGCAGCTGGGCTCTGCTCTTGGTCTGGTGAGGGCCAGCATGACACGTGCAGGTTGTCACACACAGTGGCACGTGCAGAAGATTACAGTGGGGCTCTGATCAGGCACACTGGTGCAGGAGGAGCACTGAAGTGTCCTCCAGGCAGGGCTGCCTTGGTGTGCCCAGGGAAGCAGGTTCTGTGGGAGCAGTGGCTGACTTGCCATGTTTCTTCTGCAGTCACGAGCCCTGAAAACGGATGCTGTGACTTTTGGCCTGGGGTTGGGCACAAAGAATCCTGAAGACGCCTCTGCTCCTCACCAGATCAGCACCCCAGAAGCAGCCCAGGTGACATGGCTGGGTCTGTCCTCTTGTGGACCTGCTCTCAGGTGGCTCTGCAGAGCCTAAATCCAGCAAAAACTGGCCCCAGACACCAGTGCTGTGAGGGCCAGTAGCTAAGCTAAGACCATTGGGGTTCTCTGCTTTCTCTTGTCTCGCTGTACTCCCCAGAACATCAATTCAAAGCCTGTCCAAAGTTACTCTGCATTTACTTTTCCATGCAGGCACCCTTGAACCCCTCCCCTACACGTGCTTCCCTTGCCCAGCCTGCCGTGCTGCTGCAGTGCTGGATGTGGCGATGTCTGCAGAGGGGGACGGTCACCGTGTGCTCCGCACTGTGCTGCTGGGCCCACAGGCATTGCTTCCCTGGCAGCAGGGAAGTAAAGCTCCATCTCTGTAGACGTAGCCCCTTCACAGGCACCTCCAGGCTCACGAGGCTGCCTTTGCCTTTGGCAGGTGGAAGGAAGCGCCCTTGGCCACAAAGACACGACAGCTGCTGCTCAGGCAGTCACCGCAGAGACTGTGCCAACAACCTCAGTAAGCGGGGCTGGCCCTCACGGTGCTGGGGTTGCGAACGTCCCATGCCGTCCCCCTGTTTCGGGGAGGGAGGCTGGAACAGGCCGTGCTGCTGGGGTGGGGAGAGGAAGACCTCGCCTTGCCAGCGAAGGCTCTGGGGCGAGCTGCCCTGCTCCAAAGCTGCCCTCTGGAGCTCGCCGCGCTGGCCTGCGCGTTGTGCCCGAGCTCACCTGCCCATGTGCTCTTCTTTCAGGATAACACCACCAAGCCTGGGAAAGGGGCTGGCCCCGTGACAGAACTTCGCTCTGTGTCACCGGTGAGTGGGGTACGGGAGGGAGGGAGGGAAGGAGAGGGGTAGGCAGTCCCTCGGGGCTGTGCTGGCCATCCCGCTGGCCTCCTGCCTTTGCAGCACAGTGACCGTGGCTGATCCCGTGGTACTGGGCGAGAGCAGAAGGGTGCGTGAGTACTGGGGGGCAAGAAGGCTGGGGAACCATGCCTGTGGTGTTTCTCCTGTGGTGCATGTACGCCCTGAGCATCAGCTGAAGGAGGATAATTCCCCAAAATAAAGTAGCCGAGTTCCTGGTGAAGTCTCAAGTGGGCTGATATATCTTTAGCGCTGAGGGTGCTGCCAGACTACCCGGGGTCATGCTTAATGACTCCTAACTCCCTGGAGGTGACAGCCGTCAACAACCCTGCCCAGCAGCAGCCCTTCCTGTATAAAGCATCTTCCTGCTTTGATTATTCCTTTGAAATGGAATCAAGCGTGGCCAAATGCCATGTGCCACCCTATGCTGGTCACCCAGTGAGCCTGGAGCCCAGGGAGGCAGTGCTTGGCTCAGGCTTTCCAGATGCTTCCATGAAAAGCAGAACAAAGTGCTGTGTTTAGGGACAGAGGAAGCCTGAGAGCCCTGCCTTTACAGTGGCTCTAAGGCACTGATGGGCAAGAGTGAGATGCTGTGATCAAATCATCTCCTTGCTGCAGAGACTTTTTTGTTGGTCTAGGCTTGGGGTAGCTGTTCTGCACCGCATGAAAACACCCGTCCAGTCAGAAGCACAGCATGTCATCTTTTCCCTTGCCGTGCTCTCCCCTCAGCAGGGCAGACACGCTCACCTCAGCAACATTGTCCCAGTGGGAAGGTCCCAGACCTTTGGAAGCGCCAAGGGAGCCAGTCCTAAATAAAGGCTCCCCCGTGGCAGCCTCTGCTGACACTGCTGCTCTGTCCTGCAGATCACCGGCAGCTCCGCTGGGAAGGAAGTGCTCACCAGCATATTCAGTGCCACTGCAGAAACCCTCTCCACTTCCACCACTACCCACGTTACCAAGGTAAGAGCATCTCCAAAAGGGGCAGTCAATGTCCCTTGTGCCTTTGGTACCACGTGGCTCTAGTAATTTAAAGTCCTATCAGTGAGCGCTGCTAACTCCTGAGCAAAGATCCTTTTTCCCCTTAGAGACAGGTGAACCCCATCCATTGCTGGTGTCTTGTAAAAAGACTCGTGATCAAAGAACCCAAAGTTCTGCAGGTGACACCAGGCTCGGAGCCAGACACTGATTTGGTGGCTCTTCCTCTCCTCACCTCATCAGTCCCTACAACTGGAGGGTTAGAGAACAAACCTGTGCTCCTGACTCCTTAACTTGTTTCCCCAAGGCCATAAAGTCTCTTCTGATTGCCTTCGGACTTTGTCTTGAAACTTCATTACTGCCTACTTGAAAAAATAGTAACAGGTAATAGTCTGAAGGCTGAAACAAGGCAGGAGGTTTTCTCTTCACGTCCCTAATCCAGGCCCCAGAGAAGCAGCAGACCTCCATGTGAAGTGGGTCTGGTCTGCATATTGGGCCTTCTGTTCCCTTCAGAACGGAGTCTCCCATGACAATGACCTGTCTCTAAAAAGATGCCTTTCCCCTCCTTACAACCTGAAAAAGTGGCTGCTGGCCTGTGGGAGATCATCATCTGGCCCTTTGCTGCACTCCAAGAGCCCCTGGCCCAGTTCAGCCCTGCTGTGCTACATTCAGTGCAGCTAGGCATGACTCCAGGAGATTTCAGACAAGGATAAACTGTGTTAGACTGACTTTGGGTGTTAATCACCCCCATGGACTGTGCCCGAGTGCCATGCCCACCTCTATGTCTTGGTATATTGGGAGGGAGGGGAGTCACTGGATCAAGAAGGAAAAGCAGAGCTTGGCATTGCTGAATTATTGGTCCTCAATGCAGCAGTGGGGATGGAAGAGACTGCATTAGGCTGCCACCAGTGTGTGTGCATCTCCTTGTCCTTGTAACTGGTGTGTGTTAATCCAGGCATACCTCAAGTCAGATCCCTTGTCCAGAAAATCCATAGCACAGCTGCCAGGCACCTCACACCAGTGCCAGAGCACCTCACCTCACCTCAGCTCAGCTATGGGAGCCATGTTCATGTTGGTATATTGGATTTATTAGAGATGGAGTGGCTCTGGCAAGGGCAAGAGATGTTAGAAAATTAAGGAGGTATAGCCGCATCAGAGGACCTCACCCATAGCCAAAGTACACATAAATGGAAGTAGAAACCCAGCAAGAGACCTGAGAAGGCAAGAGTGGTGCTCCACTACCTGCCTGCCACTGGCCCTTTTCCTTTGCTGTTACTCCTACCTTCCCTGTGATTAGCTGTGTCGTGCTAGCTCCAACCATGCACTGAGTCAAGCTTAGGGGGAGATGCATGAAACAACCAGGGAGTTCCTAAGATGATGCTGGCCTTGTCCCTCCTCTGGTGGGCAGTTACTCCTGCCAGGAACTGGATTGTTGGGTGCTCTCCAACTCCTCTCCTTCACACGCAGACAGAGGCAGCATGATGACTTGGCTTCTGAATCTTACTATCTGTCCTGTGACCAAGCGGCTGCAGGCAAGGCCTTGTGTTAGTCTTTTTTCCCCAAAAGCCTGTGGGCTGCAAGGTGTGGGGCTGAGGCAGGGCACTGGTCCTGGGGGGCTGCAAGTGAGTGCTGTGTCTTCTTTTTGTGCAGACTGTGAAAGGAGGATTTTCAGAGACCAGGATAGAGAAACGCATCATTATCACAGGAGATGAAGATGTGGACCAGGACCAGGTAGGAGCACAATACCCTGGCTTTGCCCAGCTGTGGCTGCCCCTGGCTATGTCACTCAGTGCTTCTGGTTCTGGCTTGTACATGTTTGGTCCTTCACTCTGAAAACAGAGCCCTGAGGCCCCAAACCTACCAACACTGCACAGACCATAGAAGGGGGCAGTTGTGTACCTCCAGGAGGTACAGTGGTACTCACGGGAAACCCCAGCTCCATCTCGGAAGGAGTAACATCAGTCATCACCCACTTGGCCTGCAAAAGGACAGGCTTGTTTGGTTTATACTGAGCAAGAGTTCCCAGCCCAGCTCCCATCAGCACCTGTTGCAGAAGTGAAGCAGCAGTACAGATTACGTTTCCAGTTGCCTTTTCTCTGTTGCAATACCCTGCAGTGAGACAAGTTCTCCCTTTCTTTCAGTCTTACTATGGGCTGACTCCCTCCAGGTGACTTTGTTTTGCATCTGCCTCCATGACATAGGAACGAAAAGTGAAAAACTTCTTACTGACATAAATCCCTCAGGCTGCAGGGTCATTTCCCTGTGAGCTAATCCTTTGGGATTTGTTGCTTAAAAAATGAAATTGAAGTTTTAAAGTACTTTAAAGTGATCTTCAGCAGGCTCTAAAATTAATTTTAGATTTTTTAGAATTATAATAAATTTAGTAAAAACACTATTTTAGTTTTTTTCTAGGGTATTTCTGCAGAGAATTGCTGCTCTTCCTTTGCTTGGGTTTCTGAAGGGAGCCTGGGACATTGTGCATCTCTACAGAAAAGACAGCAAATGAAGGGCAGTGCACAAGGCCCCCCAGTGCTGTACAAACACCTGGTCGGTGATAGGTTCCAGCCTTTTCTGCCAGGCCATTATGTGTAGGAATCTCTGCATCTGTGTCTGCCTGGAATCCCATTCAGCTCCAGCTGCTTTTTGTCTGCTGGTTGAGAGCAATGCTAGTACCAGACTTCATGGAAATGTTAATGAATACTTTCATCATTCTGATTTTAGGCACTGGCTTTAGCAATCAAAGAGGCAAAACTACAGCATCCTGACATGCTGGTAACCAAAGCTGTGGTATACAGAGAAACAGAACCTTCTCCAGAGGAAAGAGACAAGAAACCTCAGGTAGGTGGAGAAGTTATCAGGTACAGCTTATACCTGCTGTGTAAGAGATGTATGTAATAAAGCGTGTCTGCATATCCCTGACACCATATCATGTGGAATAACACAGTGAAGTCCTTTGCAGAGGTTCTTCACTGATGCTTGCTTAGGTCTCCATGCGGTTGCATAGGCAGAGCATGCATTTCCACAGTGCATGGGCTTTGCTCACCTTCTGCTCAAACAGCCCGGGCACATTTCCACAGCTAGTCATGGTCGGTATTTGGGACTGACCCCACCAGCTGCAGGTACTGGTAGCAATTGCTGCTGCTTTGTGACACAGGAGTGGCAGCTCTCGGCCAGCAGTTCCAGTATGATGGTGATTGCAGGCATGGCCACATGGCTGTGGTTATAAAGCCAGTGCAACATCACCAGAAGCAATGTTGTATATGTCACCTTGCTCTCCCGCTCAGCAGAGGGGTCAGAACCATTTGCATGTAAAGAGGAAGGACCTGCTCATCTGCCTGGGGCAGGGAGTGAGAGAGGTGATACCAATATGGATAGCCTGAGAAACTTGGCAACAGGTTTTGTAGTCATTCCCAAATATCAGACCAGTATTGGCAAAAGAGGTTTTTATAATCCCTGTTCCCCAGGTTGTCCTTTTAGAACCATGTAGGTGCAGGCAGCAACACACAAGGTTTGCATCTCCCTGCAGGTACCTCAAAGCAGATACAGCTCCGCACACATTTTTCTCCAGGCCAAAACTGGCTTGAGGAGTCCTGCTCTACTCTTACCCCCTTATTCTGACCCCTTTGCTCCCCGATCAGATTGTGACAGCTATTTTGTAGCCATCTGTACAGCAAGGCCATGGCACCTCTCAACAAACATCTGTACTTGAGCAGCTAAGGGGCAGAGGAGCATGTTGAAAAAGGGAAGGGGAACTTTTGAAGGCAGCTTCACTACTGAAAAATGTTTGAGGAGCTCAGTTGCGAGCTAGACAGTACGTTTCAAGAGGCCTCTTGGAAATGGGATTTCATGTTTCTTTATTATATGAAGATTTTCAGTTTGGAAGGTCAGAAAAGGCTGTTGCATCTGTCTACTCTTACTTCCTTTAACACAGTACAAATAAGCCTAGACATTTTTGCATCTCTTAGGGAGCCACTCAATTATAATTTAATGGCCTAAAGTAATCAGTGATCCACTGTATCTCCCCCATACACCAACACCAGCTGAGTGAGAACTCAGAGGTCCTTCTAATGACTGACATCCTGGTAAAGAAGTGAAAACAGTGTCCCTAAATGTTTGCAAATTGACTGTCCATTGCCCTCATACAAACAGGAAACCTGTTATAGTCGAATAAGTCAGAAAAGGAACACCCCATGACCAGTCATTTTCATCTGCCTTGTACAGGAATCTTGACCAACATGTTCTTGGAAGTCAACATCTGTATTCAAACCTGGAGAACAGTGAAGAAGGAGCCTTCATGCTGGATTTGTCAGCAAGACATAGACATCCTGGCTGCAATGTTTACGGCGAGAGACAAAATTTTTAAAAAAGGAATAGCAAATATATTATATATATATATATACATACACACACACACACACATATATATATATATATAAAAACAGGAAACAAAATGCATCCTTGCACTGCTGCTATATGCTGGAAATGAATAGCAAACAACACCAACAACAAACAAAACCACCCTCTTTGCAGATAAATTGAAGAATTTACTGGATTGGTGATAAAATAAGATTATAAAAACATAATTATAACAATAATACAATAAGCCACCATCCTGCATGTTACATTAAAGGATACACAATCATGAGTTCATTTGTTGCACATTAAATGGAAAGGAAAACTGCTTTGCAACAAAGCAAGAAATAAGCAAACTGAAATAAAACAAACACAAGCAGAAGCAAAACCATTCCCCACCTCTGGAAAGAAGAGAGAAAAACATTGAGTTTATTACTTTAGAGTTATTTTCCGATTTGGAAGTTTGATTTCGCCCTTCTCCTCATTCCATGCTGGTTCTTTTGCATCTTTTGGGGTTCTGTTAACTCTTCCCCTTCTCTGTGCACTTGTCCAACCTCTTGTTCTCTGAAGGTATTTAAGAATTGATTTCATTTCAAACAAAACAAATTATATGTATATGGTTTCTCATTTATAAAAATGCAGCCTGTAGGGGTTTCATATGGATGTGCATTTAAGTTATGTATATTATTATATATAACAAGGGGGGAGGGGGGGAACAATACTGAAATAATTCAACAGCACTGGTAAACATGATGACATTTTTAAATTATTACTTATTTGATTGACTGTGGTTGGTGTATTTTGAGACTCTTAGATCACATTGGGACTCTTAGTCCTGCAAGAAGAGAACAGGGAAGGTGTCAGCCGCTGCTGTTTGGAGGGAGGAAGGGGAGAGAGAGAGGTGGGAGAAGTCCTGCTGACTGATCCACATGACAGAGGAGGGCTGGGTTTCCTGTTGCAGTATGTGGTGTTTGGAAAAGGTTGCTCAGTGGTGAGTTGGCAGGGCAAGGAAGGAGGTTCAGGCTGCTCGCAGGCCTAGATCCTCTCCCTGGCTCCCACCCAAAGGCATCAGCATCAGCTGGGATCAAGGTTGCAGCTGCAGGACCATGTTCATCACTTCTCTTCAGCTCATTGAGCTGTGAAGACTTTTGGGTTGTTTTGGATTGATTTGCATTGTTTCTGGACCCCAGTAATGCAATTACTTAAGATTTGTAGTAGGAGGGGTCGGAGGCAGAATAGTTGTTTCTGCCCTGCTTTCCTTCCGCCCCGGCTGCGATGGTTAGTGATGGTGATGGCAGAGCAATGGCAGTCCTTCCCTGTCCTTGCCTCCAGGTGCTGCCCAAGGGCAGGCAGTAGAGAGACCACGTTGTCTCCATCACTGCAGTGTCCCAAATGTACGAGGCTGGATGACAGAGCCTGGTTCTTCTATGTAAGGGGGCATGTGTCAAGGAGATACCAGTGAAGCTGCCTGCCCCACAACTCACGATGACTCTGCCTTTAGAGACAGACCTTCTCTATGGCTGCCTTTGGAAGGGGATTATGGGCCAAGCCCAGGGTCTTGTACACTGTGAACCAGGCAGTTAGACTTGGAACAAAAATCAGAAAGGAAAGGAAATTAACACATTTCCGTTTTGGGATTATCTCTATCTCCTGCGTAAACAGAAGGGCCCACAATTCTGCACCATTTTGCCTTTAGTCTCCCATCCTTCACATAGACTGCCCAGAAATAGGTGCATTTAACCGGTTTCTGCAATGGATCTGAGGATGACGGTGAGCAGGGAGAGCCTGAACCATTAGGATGTTGTGGGCAGACCTGCCTTACCAAATCTTCTGTCCTGGTCTCTGGCAGCCTTGGATCATCAACTGCTTGCTATTATGTCCTCATGAAGTCTGTTCTCCTTCTGGTGTATAGGTTTCCCCCGCAAGCATTGAAGACTTGAGCACAGGCTACTTGGACAGTGGACAGAGCTGATGGCTGATGCCAGTGCAGTCATGTTCCTGAAGAAGTTGGTTATGGGGTCTCCCTCAGCTTCTGTCTGAGTGTGTTCATCTGCTTGTGACCTGCTGCTTTTAGAGACCAGACCCCAAAACAGAAAGAATTAAGCCAGTTGCAGAGAGGCTAATTTTCTCTCTTTCCTTTTTATATACATCCAAGCCAGCTGTCAATAGCAGTCACACTTTCAGAGGGACACACCGGGTGACAGAGGACCAGTTCTCAGTGCCTGCACAGGGCATCTAGCCCTTCTTGCCTATTAGCAATGACCTGCACACCGTGCTGGTTGTTCTTCAGCACACTGTAGTTTGTACTCAGAGGAGACCATGTGGCTTTGCTGCCCTTACAACCAACCACAGGCCACTCTGAAGATAGATACCTGCATTTTTCATCATGTGTACCATTATAAAAATGAAGGTTACTCTTTAAATTAGGGGCCTTACACAGTTAGAATTGATGTGAGTTTGGACTCAGACTAGTTATGTGTGGAGTGAATGGATCCAGTTCCCTGGCTTCCGTAACTTGTTTAATGGGGGTGACGATGTTCAAAAAAAAAAAAAAAAAAAAGAAAAGAAAAAAAAAAAGAAAAAGAAGAAAAAAGGAAAGAAAGAAAAAAAAAAAAAAGGAAAAAAGTTCACTGCTTGTTCACCTGGTGAGGTGTGGGTTTCTGCTGCTCAGCAACAACTGATGCCCCTGCAGGCTTGGCTCTTGCAGCCTGCCCCTTGTGTTGCTGCCGTTTTGGATAGCTGATTACCATTTGTTTTCTTCCAGGGGCCTTTCTGTTGAAAGGAATGAGAGACATGAGTGCCTGTTTTTACCTGATCCCATAAATCCATTCCAAACCTGGCCTGCAATTGCATGAGTAATATTAACAGTAACAATAACAATAAATATTTATTTTTATTTGAAAAGCACCTTACCAATCAGCTGCAGTGCTCTGTTGTTCCTTCACTAACTCCCGTTTTCTCTTCCCTTGTTCTTCTTCTCCCCCCTTCGGTCATACTCCTTTTCAGTGCTCGGTGGTGTATGCGTGTGTGCTCACTGTTCTTGTATTCAATAAAAGTGAAATAAATGTGTTTGATGCTAAACCAGCTTGTGGCTTCATTGGACTCTTTCCCACCAAGAGGATGGACCAACTGGGGGGTGGGGGGCATGTCCAACCAGGTTTTCTGCACGTTAAAACACTGGCCTCTCCCTTGTATATAGCAGAGACGCCAGTTTGGGTATTGCTGTCTAATGGGGAGGTGAAAGAAAGTCAGGTGTTCTTTATGGCTTATCCCTCAGCTGTGCTGTGTGGTGTGTTTGTATGATGCAGTTAGGAAGGCTATAGTGGTCGTGAAGATGTTCAAAACACAGGGAGGAGGGGGCTGCGCTTGTCTTTGAGGAGCTTCCCCTGCCCTGGGAGGTAATGCTGCTGTCCGGGTGTCTGTCCCGGGCTCTCGGTCTGTCTGTCCCACCACGGGGCTCTGGGTGTGCAGCTAGGGGCTGACTGCCAGCTTCGGGGGCTGGATAAGCGACAGTCCTTCCTGGGGGGGAGGAGGGACGCGATTTTGGGTCGAAACGAGGCAACTGCTGGCTTTGGAGCGGGAGGCAGCTCTCTAGGAGCAAGGAGGGGGGGGCACAGGAGAAGGGCTCCGGTTGCCAGGCGGGGAGACCTGCGGCAGCGTGGGACTGTGGGCAGGGAGAGGATCCCTGGAGGCACCCTGCGAAGTGCGGGGAGCCCCGGAGAGCCTTTGTGGCCCCAGCGGGCCCGGAACGGCGGCGCTGAGGCGTGGGGCTGCCCGGGCGCTTTCGGGGAAGGAGCGGGCGGGGCGGAGCGGGGCAGGGCCGCCTCTCTCTGCGGGGCCGCCCGGCGCTGGCGATCGCAGCGAGCCGAGCCCAGCCGAGCTGAGCCATGTCGGGGCCGCAGCTGGACCCCGAGCTGGCCAAGCGCCTCTTCTTCGAGGGCGCCACCGTGGTGGTGCTGGGCGTGCCCGAGGGCACCGAGTTCGGCATCGACTACAACAGCTGGGCCGTGGGGCCCCGCTTCCGCGGCGTCAAGATGATTCCCCCCGGCGTCCATTTCCTTCACTACAGCGCTGCCAGGGGAGCCGGCAGCCGGGAGACGGGGCCGCGGGCGGGCTTCTTCCTCAGCCTGCAGCGCCGCGAGGTGCGGGTGCTGCGCTGGGACGCCGGCAGCGAGGCGGTAGACCTGGCGGCCCCAGCTCCAGGGGAGGCTGAGGCCTTCAGGGAGAACCTGCAGGAGATGGACAAGTTCCTCGGGCCCTACCCGTACGAGAGCTTGAAGAAGTGGATTTCCCTCAGCAGCTTCATCAGCGAGCCGGTGGTGAGGAAGCTGCAGCCGGAGAGCGGGCAGATCAGCGCCTTCTCCGAGGTGCTCCCGGTTGCGTCAGGGAAGCACAGCGAGGACCGTGCAGGGCAGAAGCTGCCCCCGTACGATGCGGGGTGCAGGAGCTACGCCGAGGGCATGGCACGGCTCCCCGAGATGAAGCCGAGGGCTGGCACTGAGATCCGATTCACAGAGCTGCCAAAGCAGATGTACCCAGATGGGGCTACTCCGGAGGAGATAACCAGGCACAGCATGGACCTGAGCTACGCGCTAGAAAAAGTGATCAACCAGCGATACGCCAGCCAGCCTCAGGATTTGCTCGGTGAGTACGGAGTGTCCCACTTGGGTGCTTAGGAAAAATGAAGTCGTTTCACCGTAAAAATGAGAGCCCCAGCGTGAAGCCTTTGGACTTTGTCCACGTGTGGCCTTTTAAATGCGTGACTGCACGGGACAGAGAAAGTTTTTGGGGCTGCAGTCTGCAGGGCCTGTATTATTAGTGGTATCAGGGTGCGAGTGCTCACATTCATAGTGTCTGTTGCTTCTCTTGCTCCTGGGTGCTGCACTAATACATTTAGAGCCTGGATTGCCTCACATTAAGTCAAAAGCATCCACTGCAGCTGGCTGTGGTTGGGGGGCACTGCAGATCCCCCCCTGGCCAGCAGGCACAGCATGCTGCTGCTGGTGTGCAGGTGCCAGCCTGGCAATTTGGCTATGAAATGGTTTGAGGACAGAGCCAGTAGGGTCCTGGGAGCATTGAACAGGGCTGAACATTGCAGTTCTCAGATTCTTCTCCCCTTTCTGGTGGTGTGCTGGTATCAGTTCACCAGCAGGCACCAGCAGGGAGGCACATGGAGATCCTGTACTGGAGCTGCGCCTCCTGGTCACAGTGCTGTAATTACTTGCTAGCCTTCTCTGACAGCTTGTGATACAAATAAATATCAAATCTGTGGCAGTCCTGGGGGGTGTGTTCAGTGGCAGCATGGACAAAGGACATGAGCCAGAGCGACAGGATTGCTGAGCTTTGGAGTAAGCCTTTGTTTTTCCCTTCATCCATCTTTTCTATATTAATGTTATATAGTTCATTCTTTATCAAAATTGTTGTAGACAATTCTAGAATACACAAAGAGCTGATTACATTGTCATATGTTAAGTTTCCCAGAGCCCTGGGAAATGGTGACACCATTTTTCTGGCTGATGCTAAGCATCCAGTGAGGACATGTCCTGGCTCTTAATTCAATGATGGAAAAACATCCATTAATCCAATGCTCACCTCTTCCAGTGTTCCAGCACCCTTCTGCTCAAAGGCATTTGCACTCCTGTATGGCTTTAGAAACCCAGGTACAGGAGGAACAAATGCTTGCAGAGTACCAGCTGTGTCTGTTTTTATAATGGTGTATCCTGAGTGTTTTTAAGAAGATGGACAACACTGGAAGTCCTAAGGTAGCTCTGTACTTTGATTTCCAGCACAGTCACTCTCCGAAGATGATCATTAGAGTTACAGCGAGCTCTGCCCAGTTATGCTAAAGCTGAAGAACAGAGCATTAGGAAATAGTATTTGGAGTATCAATTGCTGTTAGCAGAATCACTTGGAAGGCAGAATTTTGTTTATATGCAAAAGTTAAACCAAGCAGCTATGCAGTCATTTACAGAGATTTTAAGAGGACGTGTACTTTGGATATTGTTTAACTTATGTAGCTTTTATTTTGTTTTGTTCAATATGTGCAGCTGAGTTGCAGTTTGCTTTTATCTGCTTCCTGATCGGGAATGTATATGATGCATTTGAACACTGGAAAAGACTCTTAAATATTCTGTGCCGTTCTGAAGTTGCTGTTGGAAAGTATCAAGACCTTTACACCAATCTCATCTTTGTGCTGTATCACCAGCTCAATGAAATCCCATCTGATTTTTTTGTGGACATTGTCTCCCAGGATAACTTTTTAACCAGCACCTTACAGGTACGTCTGTGACTATCCCTTGAAAAATGGGAGTGGGAGGAGAGGACTTACAGAAATGCCACTTGCTTGTCATCCCCAAGCTTGATCTGATGATGAGTTTAATGATGAGTTTTATTGATCTTCTGCCTAGAAGAGTTTGAAGTATTATCAATTTGAGTTAGTCCACATGCACAGAGGCCAGCAAAGTGAGGCAGTGAGATAAAAGACAAATGAAGATAGCTACAACACAGAATGGGGACTGTGTCTGTTTTGTTGTTTTCCTTGCAAATAATGCTGGAAGTAGTCTGGTAACATTAGCACAGTTTTAGAGTTCTGGAGCAGCTCATCTAATGTGACTGGATTGTACCAGCATACTTTTTCTAAAAATGATTCATGCTTTTAGCTGCATTAAGCTGAACAGCTGTGAGAGAGGCTGAGCAAGTGCAAGATGATGTCTGTTGATATTTTTTAAAGTATTTATTTTTTAGATTTTCTTCCCCCAAATACCATTCATTTAAAAAAAAAAAAAGGGAAAAAAAGTGTAGCACAAAATACTGATGATGATAATTTTTGGTCAGCTTGAATGGTATGATTAGCATGCAGAAAAGTTGAAGTTAAAATTATTTAGTTTAGGGCATTGATAGTATTTAAATTTTAGTATTTAAATAGTATTTAATTTTTTTTAAATAGTATTTAAATTTTAGGGCATTGATAGTATTTAAATTTTATTGCCATTCCTGCTCGTTTTATACAAAGGTAAAGGTTTCCTAGAATTAAATTCTCACTCATAGGAAATCTATGGTTAGTCCAAAATGTAGAAATGCTCTGCTTATACTGAGGTGGGCCTGAGCAAATCTATAAACCAGCAGCAGTAAAGCCACTTACTTCCACTCACTTTAACCATGCGAACAGATCAGCAAATAGACAGAAATTTCATATCTAAGGAAAACTTAGATTAAAAAAAAAGCCATAACCAAATACACTGGTAAAACTCAGCAATAGAAATTTAATCACAGCAGGAACCAGTAGTAAGTTATGTTAGAGATGCTTGTGGCAAATTGGTATTGCATTCTCCTTTCTTAGGGAATGGTTTCTTTTCTCTAGTTGTAACTCCAAGATCCTGCTGTACATTTTGGAGAGGGGGGGGGGGGGCTGAAGCAGTGCTAGGGAGTTGTGTTACCCAGTCTCTTCATGTGCACAGTCAGCAGAGTTAACAGTCTTACTTGGATGTGGACAGGTGGATGGAAGTGCCAAATGGGAGAGGCTGGGGGGTGTTATCTGTGTGTTCAGCTTTGAGCGCAGCAATTTTATCTTTGGAGTTTGATCTAAAGCAGGAAGAGTGCAGCATAACCTCCATTGAGTATGCAACCTTGACAATGTTTAAAGAAAGAAAGATTGATGAAATAAGTTATGAAATTTAATGTGCAATTCATTGAGGAGAAGTGGGAGGTATAATCTTTTAATCTTTTTTGTCATAGCGGTCTTTCTGTGTAAGGGAGCTGTGTTACCAAGAGTTAGTTTTACACTACAACGATCAAGGAATGGGCAAACGATCATAAGCAAAGCAACAAACTTTGCTGTTCATTGTCAGTGTTTTATGCAGCTGTCAGTGGGTCTCTTCCAAGTAAGAATTAGTTTTTTACCCCAAGCAGTTTTTCCTTCAATTCCATTGTGCAATGAAATTTTTCTTTGACTTCTGAATTATAAATTGCTTCCTATGGAAATGAATTCTGGACCACAAGTTTGGTATAGGATCAGAAGTGGGCTGATAAAAGATGGGATTTCAGGATAAATGACCTGTTTAATCATACAGAAGTACTTTAACTCTTAAAATGCCAACAGGAGGCTGTGAATTTATGAAAAGTTTACAGATTTGTGCGTTTGAATGGTGGGGAGGAGCCAGCCTCAATGGTTATTCCAGATTTCAGTGCCCTGTGCTGAAATGAATAGCTGTGCTCGGAATAACTGGACTTTTTCAAGAGAGCTCCCATTCCTTTCTTACCTTCAAGACATTTTATTGCATTTCCTCTATGTTTCCTAAGGTGTTGATTATACGATATTACAAAAACACTCTGGGAGATCTCGTGGTCCATCCAACCGTGGAAAAAAAATGGTATAATTACCTGTTGGCCTTGTTGATTCATGCTGTAAAATTGCATATGTGGCAGATAAAAATTCACAGTCTCTTTTTTTTCCCTCCTGCTCTGCTAGAGGGTTTTTCTTGCTCACACTTATGTGTTGCAGAATTCTGAAATATGCTTATTTAATAACATATTTACTTCTGCTTGAAACAGTTATTACCTTAGTGCAAATATTTCTAAGGCTAACTCAGTGGAATACAAGCAGAACGTCTGTCTGTCTTGGCTATGGGATGAGAAACAAAGTGCAGGCTTTGCACTTAGGTTGCCCCAAAGCTGTTTTCCAGGATATCTAATCCTAACTTTAAACTTTATGTGGTACACACTGTTGGTGATACACAGTTTGTGCCACAGCTGAGTTCTTACTGACATTTGCTCTGTTCTTTTAGGTGTTTTTTTCCTACACATGCAATGCTGCCGTTGAAAGGACCCTAAGGAACAAGGCTGAAAAATTCAAGGCTCATCTAACGAAGAAATTCAAGTGGGACTTTGAGGCAGAGCCTGATGACTGTGCTCCTGTAGTGGTAGAACTTCCTGAGGGTGTGCAGGTGGACTAAGCAAATCACCCACTTAAAAACACCTTTTTAAAGAACTTTGTCTCTACACCCTCTTTAACTTTTCCAGCTTCCTAAAGTCTGTTTCTGCACCTAATTCCTCTTTGTGCTGTAGGAACAAATGTAGAAAACATGGAAGGAGGAAGGATACGTCACCTCATGAGAAGATCAGAGTTACTGGAGCTGTTTGAATACAGTTGTATGGATGCTTTGGACACTTCGTTTCTGTTTTCTAGCTCTTCTGCAGCAACTTCTCATTCTATACTGAACCAACTACTAGACCCTTGGTCTCTTCTGTCCTCCTGGACTGGAGGTTGCACCCAGTTCAGACAGAAACTGCATTTAACGCTTGGAGCCTTTACTGATCGTGTTTGCTGTCTCAGGAGTGAGGAGTGTAAGCCCACAGTAGGTCATCACAGCTTTTTGCAACCTGAGCCCAAACTGTGAATGGGGAACCTCTGCTTTTCTAGGCTTGAATTACAGGAATATAACCAGAACTGTTTCAAAACTGTTGGAGACTTATGCTGCTTACTGTGATTTATTCCCATGTTGTGGTGGAGGACTCAAAGCCACAGCAGAATTCAGGCCTATTTTATACCACTTTTATACCGCTAATACTGATATTTTATACTGCTAATACTGAGATAGCTTTTCTTCTAATTCTGTTGAAGCTTTTGTATTTACTGCAGATGCTCTGTTTAGCATGATGTAAACAAATGTTAAAGGTTTGGTAATGAGAAATATAGTGACTGGACAATAGTCACACAGGTTTTAACAGAGGAGAGCCGGTTTAAGATAAAAGGTCAGACTTTCACATGAACTGGACACTTCCACTTTGTTGTAAACAGAAATCTCAAGTGCTTTCACAGGTGATGGTCTTTTCTTTCTCCTCATCCCCACAAGGTAGGCTGTAAGAAAATTCTGTGGGGCTCATTCAGAGCTGCACAAGGATTTAGTCCTGTAACTTGCTTGTTACTTTCTTAGCTGTTAGACTCCTTCAGGTATTTGTTTGTATGCATGTCTAACAAAATTACATGCTTGTTAGTCTGTAAAGTTTAAAATAAATCTTACTCTCCTGGCCTTGCCTACAGAAAACATCTGTACAAATTTTTTATGAATTATTTAGCCCAAGCTTTTGGTATTATGACACTGCTGTGTCCCTCACTTTGGGATGTCCAGTGTCACAATGGTATCCGTGTTATCAAAGGACAACTCATAGTACAATGGTACATGGCATGATGCAGAGATGTTCTAGGAAGGAGGTATGTGGTGATGTGGTGATATAATCAGGAACTTACCACAGGAATCAGCTGTCACAAGCCCTTGTGTGCTGCTTCATTACCATTTCCTCACTTTCCCTACGGGATTCAAACTCCATTACTCTGTTGTCTTGATTTGTCCATTTTAAATAGACTCAGTATTGACCAAATGCTTTTAGGGGAGGTTACTCCAAATTGGTGAGTGTTTTGTTCTTAAATCTTTCTTTACATGCTTTTTGTCCTTGAGATCTTGTATACTGTTTGACTGTGCTCTTCTCCTGCCTTGCTCTTTGTTTGCTTATATCCACAGGGGGTACTGTTTTTGCAGTTGCCATTTGGACAAATAATTTGTAAGGAGTATTTCCAGATTTGATGAAAGATGCCTTTCAGTTTGTTGGCTCTTTGCACCAACCTGATGACTGGTTCTGTTGCTTTGGAGCAGAACAGGGGTTACTGATGTAAGTAAGCAGCAAAGGTAGCATGGAGCCCAGGGACCTTCCTGTGTGGAAGGGAAACAGGAGGATTAGTGCTCTGCTTTTCCTGGCTCAAAACCAGCCTGTCCCAGCAGCCTCTGTGACTCTCAGCAGACTGTCCTGGCAGTGCTCGCACTTGTTTGATGGATAGGTTAGTTTGAATGTGTCTTTGGAAATTAATTATTGGTTTTTGTTTTTGAGATTTAACAAAGCGTGTAAGAGCCAGATTCCTATAACGAACTACACTGTTAGCAACCAAGAACAGAAAATGTAATTGTCCTTCCATTGTGCTTTTTTTTTTCCTTTTTGCAAGGTTGTAATAGCAAGAGGTAATATCTTTAATTAGACCCACAAAACAGGTGGGGAAGAAATAGGCCTTTGGGGAAACTGTTGTTAGATGTGGAACAGAAGTGGTGAACATTCAGCTAAATACAGGTTGAGGTCAGGTGCTCAGAATTCACCTCTGTTACATGAATCAATTGCATACTTGAGGGGAAGAGGGAAGCTGGCACATACAAAGCAACATAGGTTGGTTGTTGGCAAGGGGAGGGGGGTCGTAAATCTGGGAGGGGAAAGAGGAAGGCTGTTATTCTTGCTGAAGTCTGCAGGAAGGAGGATATAAAAGGAAAGTTGTAACGTGTAATGGAAGAAATATTTTCTTGCCTTTATATAGCCTAAGGTGATCTGTTGCTATAATAACACTACCCCTTCTTTCCAGCTAAGACAGATATAATAATCTGGAAGCAAAAGAGAGATTTGTGTGTGTGTGTAAATATACATTACTGCAAGTTAATGAAGTGTAAGAGGTGATGTCAGCAATGAATTAGGGTCAGGCTGAGCAGCTTCTGGTGCATTGTGAAGTAGCACTGATGTGTGAGGTATGTTGGCTTTCTGATTATGTAGAGAGTTGTCCAGCTGCCAGAGTTGTGCAAATGAGGCAAACTGGTATTGTTTCTGTCCTGTGACTTGTGCTTGCACTGCAAATTGTCTTGAAGCTTGGACTCTGCTCAGTACTGGGTGAGGCTAATCACTTAGAGATCTACAATGGCATGAGCTGACCACTGGATACCCTGAAGATGCACTGGAAACCACGTCTACGATGCAAAGCTCATTGTGGTTATATTCAACCCTGAGAGCCACCATTCCATTTTTTTCCCTTTACTCCTAGGCTCAGTAACATTAGCCAAACCAGAGTTTTGAGACTCAGTGATATTTATTCTGTTTGTGATGGCCTCTGTTCTCCTGCACCAGACTGAAGAGAGTTGCTCCTGTTTCATCGACCCTGCAGGTTCAAAGATGTGAAACCATCTAGCTGGGGTTGGAGAAAGCTGCCCTCCCGTCCCAGTGCTGTGGCACTCCCTTATTTTGTTGGGAAAAGAAATGGCCTGCCAGTTAATGCTGCTTCCTTTGCCATTCGACCTCCATCTTTCCCACTGTCAGAAAGACAGATGGACCATTTCCATTGTTTTTCAGGTGGACTGCTGCTGATGGCTTCATTGTGTCACCAATGAACATCTACAGTGTAGTTTTGCAGTTTGTTTTCACGTGGGAACTATCTCACCAGTGTTTTAGCTCCTGTGACAGCAATGCTTGCAAACCTCGCACAGCACCAAGGCCATGCAGTGTTAACGCTGTGCAGACAGGTAGAGATATTTTTGTCTGCAGTGCAAACTGAAGATGAAACCGAGCAGATGCTGAAGCTGTAGAAAACAATCACTGACACTGCATAGCTTGTTAGTACTGTGTTTTTAACAATCTGAAGTGAGCTTAGGGTTGTTTATTATTTGAAACAGCAACTCTTCCTCAGTCCTTTTTACACTGCTTAATGGTGAGTTGAATTTGTAGTTATTTGCTGAATGGTCTCTAACGCTAACTCAAGCTTTTCTGTGTATGTCTTATTTCAGTTAAAATCTTCTATGTTTTTATTAGGCTATTTTATTGTTTGTTAGTGTTGTACCCTTATTTTTCTAATCCAAAAATAAGAAACGATAGAGACCTATTTGTCATTTGTGCCTCTAGCAATTAGCAGGAGAGAGAGATTTTTAAGTATCTTGACATACATCACCTTTGTTTGGAGCAACGTTTATTTCCGCTACTGCTCAGGTGCACCTTTGACAGCTGGACAAAGAAAATGTCAGCTGTTGTTGATGGAGCTGTTGGAATATGGACAGAGACGAAACAGAATGTCTTGATCCCTTCCTCTGAAAAAGGAAATAACCTTCCCCTGATACTGCTGTGCTTTGTCCAGCAAAGCTATGGCAGTGGTTTATTCTGTAGCCCTGTTACTATAAAAGGGATGTGCTGTGAATGGCCATTCCTTCGTGATGTGGTCAGCTACTTCACAGCTATTTCTGCTCCCCCTCAGAGAATGTACACCTCCCATCTTCACTGTGTGCAGGCTGCTGAGCAGACTGGGAGCCTGTCCCACTGAGGTAAGTGTTGTACAGGCCACAGAGTGGAGCTGAAGTACAGCTGGGAGGATGCTCCAACCAGCCTGGCCGAGCTGGAGCCTGTAATTAATACAGAGGAGTCATTGACTCTGCGGGGGCCACTTTAAGAGAGCATAAATGAGCTGCCAGGCAGCCTTACTACAAATAAATAAACTAAGTCTAAATGGGTTAATCAATAGGAGGAAAAATCCATATACACAGACTTTCAGAGCTACTGTTTTGGATTCATTGGGTGTGCTTCAGCTGGCTCTGAGGGCTTTGCACTTTCAGGAGGAGCATGCTGCTGTCAGGGCGCAGCAGTTGGTGCAGAAATGGGTCATGCAGCTGTAGCAGTGGGGCAAGGTCTGGACCTTGTGGGCCTCCAGCAGAGCTTGGCTTACGCTCCCAGCAGCGCTGGTCAGCTGCAGTTTGGAGGGCCCCAAGAATTTAAGCGAGAAGGCTGTGCTAGACTCATGGCACGTTGGTAAGCCCCTGCCATGCCTCAGCTTTGGGCAGGCAAGAAGTGAGGTGGAGAAAGAATCACACAAGGGTTAATTGTTTGTCTCAAGCCCATTTGTAGGGATGTGACAGCTGTGCTGGTGGCCTGGCTGGCCATTCCTGTGTCCTGCACCTCCTCCAGCAAATAGGATGTGGATCTGAAGTGCAGAGAAACTTCCCAAATTTCACATCTCCAGAGCCTTAACGCTTGATTTTTTTCCCCATCTGCTTGTGAGCCTGCAGCTCAGTCACAATGGTGTGGGTGCCCTGGAACACTACCCTGCCTAGAGAGAGGTGCTAGTTAGCAGGGGCACTCTGCCCTACACCATCAGTGTCCCTTTGTTCATTCACCTCTTGCCAGGGTTCCTCATCTTGTAAAAGTCCTGTCTCTTTCCACCATAGCCATTAAAAGTAATTCCATATATCTAGCGGGACTTGCAAAGGATGGGTGGTGAAAAATGTGAGGGGGGGGGGGGGATGAGGTGGGGTGCCCCAGGCCTCCTTGGGAGCGGAGGGAGAGGAGCTCTTGGCTGCAGCTGGAGATACTGAAAGCCTCTGTGCTGGGTCGGAGGCGGAGGATAGCCTTTACCTGGGGCATGTGCGGGACTTGCTAGAATGGGAGGTGGTGTTATCCTGGGCTGCAGTTTTCATCACTTACTCTCAAAGCTCAATCTAGCAACGTTGAATTTATTTAGGAAGCTGAGGTTTATTTTAAAAGCAAAAGTTGCTTTTCCTTCCCAGCCCTTGTCACTATGGCTGAATTCATTAGGATGAGAAGACAGCATAGAAGTAATTACCATGATTTTTATAAAGCAAGTTTAAACCCTAATACAGATGACAAACTTCATATTTAAAGGTATTCATTATTAAAAAAAAAAAAAAAAAAAAAAAAAAGAACTGGTCTTTTGTTTTTAGATTCAAGACTCCCTGGTTTCTGGCTACCTGAGGAGCAGCTTTATGGGTGAGGAAGAGCAGGTGAAATCCAGAAAGGCTTCATCTGGGAATCCGGGAGGAGCTGCAGTCTCACAGGAGGCTGCTGAGGTCTGGAAATGAGGGACATAGAGGATGTTGCTATCAAAAAAGCTAAGTTTGGAGAAGATATTCCCTCTCAGCATTGAAGTGCAGGCACTGTTTTGTCCTTGTTTTGGAGGTATTGCATGTTGTATGAAATCCTGTGATAAAAGAGCTGCTTCTTCTGACTGAAAGCAGAATTTACTATTCTTCAAGAAACACGGAACAAGTGCACTTGAGCAAGCAGAGATGACCGTGTTTGTTCAGAAAGGATCTCCAAGGAGAATGGATTTCCTTGAGAACCCGACCAGTTTAATCCTCTTTTGATTTTGCTATTTTTGGGGGGCAGCAGGCTTTTCATTGGTTGGTTGTTGGTGGTGGTTGTTTTTAAAGATGCTATCTTTGTTTAGATGGAGTTCTGTTAATCGTTTTTGGGAGTCTGTGTTGGGCATCCCAAGCTTACAGAAAAACAATTTTCAGTGAAGGTGAAGGACCTTTGAATGTCTCCATCTTCACAGGTTTGGCACTGGATATTGCAATTCCTGCATGCATGCTATATGAACAATTTTATTTAGCCAGTCCATTCTTGTGGTTTAGGCACTCAGCAGCTCTGGGTGCTCATGTGGCGAGCTAGAGACCATCCTACTCCAGCCAGTCCAAGGAATTGGTTGTACTGGCAGTTCTTCCACGGGGTGCTCCCTAACACTGGGTGCTGGTGACATATTCTGTGTTTGTGCTGGGCTTTCTGCCACAAAGGCAACGCTCGTGCTGGTGCTGAGCCTTGCACTCACATGCTCATCTGGGAAGGGACTGGCTGCTCTTGGAGCCTGCTCGCAGGAGCAACAAAACAGACTTTGCACCAGGCTGTTCTGGGACACCCCACATTTTGGGGTTCAGCTGATCGGAGGGGAGTCCCGAGACCTTGCTGACATCGGGGGGACTCAGCTGGCAAGGGATCTGAGCCCAGGGGCACAACAAGGGGGCAAGGAGGGCCCTGGTCCCACTGCCCTTTGATGCCCACGGGCCTGCGAGCAGCAGGGACGGCCTGGTGGTCATCGTATCACTGGGGAGGGGAGGCGATGCAGGGCTGGGTGCCCTGCAAAACACGTCCTGTTTTCACTAAGTGTGGTCTCTTGTTTGATGTCCTGTTTGTTGTTTTTGTTTTTGTTTTGTTTTGTTTTTTTTGGTGTTTTTAAAAAAACAGCCACTTTAGAATTAAAAAAAAAAACATCACTTGAGATTCTGCTGATCATTACTGTGAGCCTTACAAACTGGTGAGAGACCTTCTGTTTGCAATCCAGCAGGGACCTGTTAAGCACATCATCCAGCGGTGGTGTGTGACCCCTTGGGGCCTCTTGTGGCTTCATTTCATTAGCAGGGGATCACCAGGGAGGGCTGTGCATGTGTAGCGTTGCCAGAAGTTCACACTGCCTAAGTGTATTCGTTTAACGGGCTTACTTTCTTAATGAGACCAATAACCAGAGTGATCTAATGTTTGTTTTGGGGGCTCTCATTCCCTTTATTCCTCAGCAGAAGCAGACAGGTCAAGAGTTCTTCACGTTAGCAAGATGTTCTGCCTTCCTTTTTATCCACCATTCCATGCAAAGGTTCTTTTACACTCACAAAGAAAATGTTATCTTTAATTTACATTTTTTTTCACCTCTTCCTTTGCTTCTTCAGTGACAAAGCACTCATCTGTGCTTCAAAACACCAGCCAACTTCTCTTGCCATGTCAGGGGTCCCAGTCCACTTCTAGCATGACTGACGCCTTCTGCCTCCGCTGTGCTGCAGTACTGAAAGGAAACTGCAGTTTTTGTCTTCAACCAGCTATAACCTTTTTTTTTTTTTTTTTTTTTTTTTTTTTCCCCATGTCCATCTGAGCTCACTGCGCAGGTTCCCCAGGAGCTGACTGAGCAGCATGTGCAGCACACAGTTCTGGAGGTGCAGATGCTTGCAGAGCACAGCTGCCAGCCCAAGTTACCTCTGAACCTTGCTCTGGCTACTGCAGATGCCTCTCAAAACCTTCTGTCTCCCTCTTGTTGCATGGTGGGTGGGCTCAAACCTGCGTTGTTTCAGCTCTTGCAGTGAAGGATGGAGGTGCTATGGAGAGGCATACCTGGGATGAGACCTGTGGGTCTGCAAGAGCTCAGCATCCACAGCCAGCCCTCTGTTCTCTGAACACACACTGAACACACTGGTGAGCACCTGTGCAAAACAGGTGTGAAACACTCCATGAAGTAAAGTGAAAGTGACCCAAGGCCCTGGATGTCCTGAGATGTGGATCCTCAGCTGCTCTAGGAGCAGCAGAGGGCACTGGGGTTATATCACTGATAATGATATATCACTGATAATGACATGATATGATACCATTTTGGTTCATGTGAGCAGCAACAAGAGACAGGAGCAGAATTCAAGGAGCCAAGTACCACAACTGGGAAAGAGCTGTGGGAAGGAGATAGGGAAGTGTAGATCCATCCTGCGACGGGATAGTTGTTTCTAGCTTAGGGCTATGGATCTGTCCATTCCTGGGGGAGGATGGGTGGGCAAAAAATGGCCTTTTCCTTTCCCCTCCACCTGGTAGAGGGATCCTGACTTTGGTTACACTGTCACCTTTGCTGGGAGGTGGCAGTGATGGTGTTTGTTTGCCCGTCTTGTCTGGAGTCTGTGCTCTGTTGGCAGGAGGGGATCAGCTCCCCATGCCTGGGAGCATGTTTTCATTTTTGCTTCGGGTTTTGTTTTCTTAATTGGATGAAGCATTTTGACATGCAGCCACAAGTTCTGTGAGCAGGCTGCTGAGGAGACTGGCATGCTCAGGGGAAGCTGGCTAACAATGCAGGGAACTGCATGAAGCTTCACTGGGGGATGCCTCATGCAAATGCATAATATGCATAATTTACTGGGACTTTAATATTAATGATCAACATAGCCTAACCCCTTGTAAAAACAATTAGCAACAAAACTGCCTCTGCAGCTGTGTAGATGTCTTGTTCTTCCAAAGGCAGCAGTGGGGCTTTTCCTCCTCTGCTCCGTTTTGCCCCTTTTTTTTTCCCTTGGAGCAGGAAAAGGAAAAAGACAACTTTTAAAAGCTCCACGCTGCTCTCCAGGGCCATCAAGGAGCTTGTCCTCTATCTCTGAAGAGCAGCACAGCCCCAAGGATTCCTTGCCCAACCTTTCCTTTCAGACATGGAGACGATTTCTCAAGTTGTGGCACTATCAAAGTTTAGGGGAGGTTGACAGTGTGGAAGGATATGGTTGGAGGGGAGGAGGCTGAGGAAAGGATAACACGCCATCTGCTTTTCAGCCTGCCTTCATACCCCAAAGGAGGCAGGCAGCCAGCCCAGGCTGTGACTCACACGCCCCTTGCAGCATATTTGTGTGTCTGTACACAAACTGCTAGAAGGGCCTGCAGAGAGCTCTGCTGTACAAAACCAGGGTGTTGGCGTCTCCCTGTGCTCATGACAACATTGTTCCTCTGTCAGAAGGCCTAAAGGTGAAGAAACCATGGCCTCTCAGCACTCCTGCTCTGACCTTCCCTGTCTTTTCCTTTCTGCAGATAGCATGGCCTTTTTTTCTTTCTTTTTTTTTTTTGAAATTCTTGAATGGTACAATGCCGAGCAGGCCTTCCAGTCTGTGGGGTTGGGGTGCAGGAAATGCCTTCTTCTTTAATGGCTGCACTTAAGCAATCTTTCTTCCTAGAAAATGGGAGACTGAATGGAGAGCATCAACCCATAATGCAGCTTTCCTTCTCCTGCTAATGCTCAGTCACTAGTGAGGGGGGAAGCACAGGCTCTCAGCACCTGCCAACCAAGTGATGCACTGTCATTAAAGCTCTGAAGCAGGAAAATGCTTAGGCATATTTTTGAAGTGCCTTCCAGAGCCTGGAGTGAAATCTCACAGCTGCAGCACAAGGCTGAATCCCACCAGGTGCTTGGAGGAGCTCTTCTGTTCTCTGCATGTGGGTCGAGAGCCTGTGCGCCTCCTCTCCGGGCCTGGCCAGCCTGGGGATCAGGCTGGGGGCCTGCTCTGCTCACAGGGGCAGGTGGTGTCCCTGGAGCTGTGGGCAGGTTGCTGCGTGGTTCAGTCTGGCTTGTGTTTCCCTGGCAAAACTGACCGTGCAATCGGATATCTCCATTTGCCTCCTGAAGTTCTGAGACACGGTAGCGGGCACATTTGGACTGGGATGGTCCAACCTGGTGATCTTGCTGAGATGTTTTACCTTTCATTGAAAAAATGAGGACTACTATATGCCTCCCACAACAGGACATCACTGGGATGTGCAGGGTCCCAGTCCCCACACCTGGTGTCTGGTGGTGATTAAACTCACTAGGTGCTGGAGACACTGCACGAGGCTGGCAGACCAGCACTGGACCCGAGTGGGAGGCTCAAATACTCCTGCTCCTTCCTGCCTTTGGGGTGTGCTGCCCTGCTCCCTAACCCACAGCTCCAGCTCCCCACAAATGCCCTCACTGCTGTGGAGCAGGGCAGGAGAGGAGGGGAGCAGAGATGGGGCCAGCGGGGCACCCCCTTTCTCACCACCCCTGTGGCGATGAGGGAAGAGCAATGCTGAGCTGGAAGGCATTGCCTCTCTGCCCAGTGGCCACATTGCTTTGCTCATCTCTTCTCCTCCCTGCTGCTGCTGTCATTTGGCTGCTTTTTCTAGATGAAAAGCGGCCTTTAAAATATAGGACAAGGTCACCCTTCCCTTCTCACACAGCAATAGCAGTTCTGTGCAGCTGTGCTGTGGTGCTCAGTAACAGCAGTCTTGCAGAGGCACTGCCTGCAGGTGCCAAGTGCCTGTGGGGACGCAGAGCCAGTGGTGACACGCAGCCATCAGCAAGGGCAAGAGCCAGTGCTGCTGGGGTGCCCTGCTCCCGTCCCACCACTAAGCCCATCCAGGGCAGCATTGTGCTGCTGGCCAGAGGGCTGGGGCTGGCATCCAGCCATGCCGCCACTGTTTCAGAGCAGGCTTCTTTGCATTGCACATCCCCTACACCCCCGCCACCAGCTGTGCTTCAGCACGTGCCATCAGCTTCATGCCATGCTAAAGCCCTGCTGGCCACCCCACAGTGAAGATGCCCAGTCCTGCCCGGGTGTCTGCACAGCAGTGGGACTCTGGGATGGGTTCATGATTGCTCCTGGGCCAGTGTGAGCTACTGCAGGTGGAAGTTTGTTGCCTCATGAGCAGGAAATGTTGCTTGCTTGCTCCTCCTGGCACTGCCAGTGCTATTGACAGCTCTATTTGCTCATGGTGCATCTTGGTGGAGGAAACAGCACGCCAGCAGTCCGATGAGTGTTTACAGAGCTGATGCCTTGCAGACACAGAGATGTTACCAGAGTCAGGTGGGCATGTTGTGAACATTCATGAACAGTGTCAGAATGGGACCCATGGGTGCTGTCTGGGAGGGCTCATCAGTGTCCGGCTGTCTCGAGCCCACTTCATTGCACCTTTCTGCTCACTGCTACCAGACATTGTCCTCTGAGTCCCTAAGCCCTCTGTGGTCTGGACAGTCAGTACTCCAGCCTGCTTGACCCAAGCTGAATGTGCATGTGCATGTGCAACCACGTGCAAATGAACTTCCTTGGGAGCAGTCCAAGCCTGGAAGTCATTTGCCCTCCCTCCAAGCATAAAGAGGTTGAATATAAACAGGCTTGTTATCTCAAGGGGAAACAGGACTCAAGGACTCCCAGAAGCAAATGTTGAGCAGTGGCAGCGTATCTTGATGTGAAGTTTCCTCATGCCTGTCCTTGATGACTTTCCAGGTGGATGCCAGTACTCCCATAGTGCTTTTAATTAATGGAGAATGAAAAACCCAATGTCCTGGCCAGCACTGTGTCTGCGCAGTGCCCAGGGCTGTGCAAGCTACTGATGGCTGTTCTGTTTCCTTGTGCAGCTGCATTCTGCCAGGATCTAGCTCTCTGACTGGAGTGCCTGAGGCCCCCAGAAGAAGGCAAGCTGGTACCCTGGGCCTGGGACCCTCCTGTTCCCCACGGTGCTGCAGTGTGCAGGGGGGAGTGATCCAGAGGTGGAAGAACGGGAGGTCAAGGGCACTGGCATGGGTGCTGTGAGCACACTTTTACACTGAGCTGTTGGCTGGGTGCCTTCTACCTGCAGATTTTCCATAGCAATCTCTTGGCAAAGAGATGCTATTGCTGGAGAGAGGTGGCCGGTTGTCAACCCAAAATAACCAGATGGTGTTGTGCCTCTGAATGTAGGACAAGGTGGACCTATAGCTCCCAGTGTTCTTGAACTGAGTTGTGTCTGAAGGCCTCCTTTCGACTCTCTGACTGTTCGTGCAAGGCTCAGACATTTTATGCCAGCTCCTCACCCAGGGCAGGACTGGCTTGGTGGATCCAAAGCACCACAAGAGCTGAGTAGATCCACGGTCACCTCATGGGTGCAGTGCTGGAGGCAGGATAGAGCTGCTACAGGGGTGTACTTGGCCTTCTGGCCAAGCTCAAAAAGCTCTTTTTGTCACAATAGCATGACAGACTATGGTTTTGTTGTCAAACTATGGTTTTGTTGCTAATATTGTTTCCAGCCTGATTCCTGAGAGAAGGAGTTGCTAGTGCAGCAGACCCTGGTGCCATGTCTGCACATCCCAGAGCTCAGGGCAAAGGAGGAGGTGGGATCTAGCTCTTCTGGTGCTGGAGGTTGTACATGCCGATGACAGCACCCATCTCTTGTGCAGTCAGGTTCCTTCCTGCACGTGCAAATCAGATTTGCTGTAACAAAAATACTGGCTCTGCACATCCAGTGTGTCTGTCCCATTCGTGGACCTAGCCCTCTGAGTGGCACCAGGTGAAGCATCCAAAGGGTTGGTCTTTCTTCAGCAGGAACCTCCTGTGCCTGTCTCTTGCTGAGACTGGGAGAAAGGCCCTCTGAGCAGAGCCTGTCTTCTTTGAGTGATCACAAGAGCATTTCACTGGATCAAGTCTCTAACCCTATCTTTGTTCCAATAAAACCCAATAGTATTCAGGTTTACAGAATCACAGAATCATCTAGGTTGGAAGAGACCTCCAAGATTACCTAGTCCAACCTATGACCTAACACTAACAAATCCTCTACTAAACCATATCACTAAGCTCCACATCTAAACATCTTTTAAACATCTCCAGGGATGGTGACTCAACCACTTCCCTGGGCAGCCCATGTAGGTTTAGTACCTACGAAGTGTATTTTGACCATGCTGACTCATTTACACAAAACATTCACAACTGTGTGATGTTTACTCTGCTCTCTCATAAGCATAAATGCCACATGGCTCACCAGAGCTTATTCTTGGTCCTTACAAGTCAGGTCAAGTAGACACAGAAGGGATGAGCTATTCCACACTGCCTCCACCAGGGACTCTGCAAAAGAGCTCTGCAGTGAAGTTCAGGCACCATTAAACATCATTAAACTTGTCCTAACAGACTGGCAACATGAAAATTTCATGTGGCTTATTGTATTTTAGTAACACTGGGCAGAGCATGTAAAAAACCTAGATCTTGAGAAGGATGAAGGAAGAAATCTGGGCCAAGCCAGGCAGTCAAGAAGTACATTGAAACTAGACCAGAATGATTTCAGGCTGGTGGTGACCTGTGGGGGATATCCAATTACTCTACCAGAACAATGTGTTTAGTGCTGCTTTGTTTGTTTGTTTTGCTTTTAAGCATCTATGTGATTTGGGGGCAGGGATTTGGGAAGTAGTTGCTTGTTGCAGAAGATTTTAGAAACTGACCCTTTTATTCCTCTACCTGTGTGGGTGGGGAATGAATGGTAAGAGTTTAAAGGAGACTTGCACTCCTGCTACCATCTCACCAGCAGTGCCTGCCTCTAAGGCCTCCTAGGTCACTGCAGTGTGCTGTGTTGGTGTTTGCTATGGTAATGCTGGTCCTGAGCCCCATGGGGTATCTGTGGGGTCAACCTACCCCCATTTGTACTTTTTGGCCTTGTTTCGTATCAGCGCTGTGATGTGCTGGGCTGTGTTTCAGAACTTGTCAGAACTTCGGTGTTATAGATGGGGCAGGACAGAAGCACCTGGAGAAGAGAAGCTGTCTGGGTGTGCAGTTGGCTGTGCTAAATGACCCAAGTGGCAGCAGACATCACCCCAGGCCAGGGGTTTGCTTTTGGTCCTCCTCCAGGGACTGCTTTGCACTCCCATGGCCATACCCCAAGCAGGGGTCGGTGTTCTTGCTGCCAGCATGTTCCCAGCTGAACACAAGGGCTTTGGGAAGTTCCCAGAAGTGGGACTCAGCTGAAGTCTGAGATTAGCCAAATTACAGACCTGGAAGTTGAGCAGCAACACAGAAATAATTACTGTAGCACTTATTATAATGGCTGCCATGAATTGTAACAGCAGATAACTCAGCACATGCATGGCACTACAGCCTTGCAGATGATAATTTCCAGATCATTTCCAGATCCTCCTCATTTCCAGGGGTGAGGAGAGGGAGCAGGACACTTGTCTTCCAACCCTGCTCCCAAGGACACATCAGGTCATGTTCCCAAGTAACAGTCAGTGGTTATACAAAGGATCCTCCTACAGGTCACACCCCCATTGCAATGGAAGGACAGCAGCACTTAGCATGACCAGGCTTCTCTCTGATCCAGCTCTTGGGATGCCACAGGAAGGTAATTCTATGCTGTAGGCTGGCTTCACTTGTGGAAGACAGCCTGGTGGCAATCTCTTAAAGCACAACTGACCTCTGGACCCTATGAACTTGCACCGTCCCTTACCCATAACCTGTCGCTGGCCCTGACACTATTTTAAGTCTCCCACCACACTGAGCTGCTCTCCTGCTCCGGACACTGGGGTGAAATCCTGGGCTGTGAAACAAATGCACTCTTATGGGTTGCCTCTGGCATATATTTGGCACTTTACATGCAAAGACAAGTTCTCCTTAAGGGCATATGAAGCAAGGGGGTGAGACCTATTGAGCACAGTATGATCACCAGGACCTGAGATAGGAGCCTTGAAGCTGGAGAAACAGGTAAGAGCCAGGGTCACAGGGTGGGCAGGAGAGTTTCCTGCAGCTGGTTCTTCCTTTCATTGTTTCTGACCTTTCTCTTCTTGCTTATAGGAAGCTCCCAAAAAGGCGTATTCACCAGGATTTTGTTTTCCAAACCTGAGCCATAAATAAAAAAAATAACATCCCTGGTACAGCAGTGTTTTTCAGCAAAGGCAGCAACATGACTCTCTAGGACTTGCCATGGGGAGAGATAGGGATGTGTGGAGGGCAAGAAGCCATCCTGGAGTCTTCTAAGGATGTCTGTATGCAGGTTTCACTTCTAACCAGCCCAGGCTGCCAGCCTTGCCACCCAAATGATGCATGCAAACCCAGGCATGCTTAAAGGCATCAGCAACTCGTGTGCAGAGCTGTGCATCTCTGTGCATTTAGAAAGCTGGTCAACTCTCTTGTAGCTGGGGAGGGGAACAGGGCTTGTATTTGTTGGTGACCTTGGCTATTATTTTGTATAAAATTAACCCATACTTGCTGCAGCTCATGGGTTTGCATGGGGATAATAGTGCAGTGAGTGTCCCACAGCTCTGCACACCTACCAGACCCTGCTGCTGTATCTTACACTCAGGAACTGAACCCTAGGGCAGTTTTACTTGCCTGAGCTGGCTGCAGTCCCAGGCTTCAGATCACTGTTTCTTCAAGGCCTAAAACTAGACATTGCTATAAACTGCCATTTGCCTAACTGAGACTTTGAGGAGGGGCAAGGGGGCTGCACAGATCCCACTGCTCTGTCATAACACCCCTTGCTGCAGGGTCAGATTTACAGGAAAACCTGAGAAGCCTCTTCTGCCACTGTTAGAGGGGCATATAACTGTCCACACGCCTTCCTGAGGGGCTGTGCTGCAGAGCCTGTACACTCCTTGGCATGCAAGTGTCCATCTCCTTTTGTATATCATTTTATCAAAATCACAGCCTGAAGGTATTGGCCTTTGCCTGTCTCTGCCCTACTCCTAAGTGCTGGCCTGGGGTCACTCCTGATGCGGCTCCAATGCCATCTCCAATGCTGATGGCTTTCTCCTCTCATTCACTGAGAGTGCTTATCCAGGGCAGCGATGTTGCAATAAACACCCTCCTGGGTGCATGGCAGAGAGGGCATTACATTGACCCAGTCATCGAGCTCCTTGGACAGAAAGAATGGCTGAGGAAAGCCATTCCCCCACATCTTTCTGCCACAGCTGGTCCCAGTCTGAGCCCAACCCTGGCAGCCTGGGCTCCTGCTCCCCTCCTCAGCTGGAGCTGCTGCCTGCTCTGCTGATGCTGTGTGGCCGGTGCCAGCAGCTCCTTGTGCGCAGCGCACAGCCTGCCAGCCAGCCCTGCCTGCACTGGGCCCAGCCCCGCGCTGCTGAGCCCGCCAGAGACTTCGCAAAGAACGTCTGGGGGTGTGTGCAGGGGATTTATTTATAAGCTCTCTGGTTTCACCTGTCTGCTCAGTCATAACAGTCCCAGACACGCTGCCTTTCCTCCCCCGTTTTCCATATGCTAATGCTTTCCTCTCACCTGCCAGGGGCTGCTAATAGACTTGTTCATGTCAGTGTGATAGACAGCCCTTTAATTTTCTCCTCCTGCAAACTGCGTGGCTCCAGGAGAAGGAGGCCATCTGCCATAAGAAGCCTCATAGGCCAGCAGGTTCCCAACCACTTGGGTCCCTGAAAGGTGGGAGCTGACATCTGGTTTGGGACAAGGCCCTTGCTCCATGTTGTCATGCCCCATTTGTTCCTGGTGTGTAGCTGGGGATGGCAGGACGCTGGTCTTCACCAACATTTGGTGTGTTTGCAGCCTGTCTCACAGTCTTCTGGGTCTGCAGCGGGGAAAGGTAGGACATGGCCCATGTTGACTGGCCCTCAGCCACTGCCACACTGCTCAGTGCCAGTCCCTGCAGGCAGGGGGGCCCAGGGCTGGCCCAGGGCTGGCTATCTGGGGCCACCTGACAGTGGAACAGTGCGTTGGCACGGGCAGGGAGGGCCAGGCACAGAGCTCAGCAAGGTCCTTCAGCTCTCCTGCACACTGCTACCCGCAGGGCCTTTCCTGCTCCTGTCCCCAGGCCTGCCAGAAGGGCTGAAACCATCTCCAAGTGGATGAAACCATCCCCAAGCTCTCTGCCTGCCTGCTTGCACTGTTCCCTCTGCTTTCAGTTCCATGGATCCTCAAGCCAAGGCAGTTCTCATACTGTCCCTCACTTTGCTTTAGGGGCCCTCACTAATCTATTTCTTTCAGAAGGGTGAGCATGGACCTCCATTTGTCACCTCTGTGTCTCCTGCAAGCTCTTCCATCCTTGCAGGGGTCTGTGCTGCCCACTGCCCTGCATCAAGCCCAAATGCAGCCCACTGCACAAGCCTGCCTTTTCTCCTTGGGCCTCACTGGACATAAGACTGTTTTTCTCACCAGATAATGCCCATGTTGGACACCTCCATCTGTTCTTGGACCTTCTGAGCATCTTACGTTTCTCATCCATTATTCCCTTCCTCCCCTCCCCCACCCTCCTTTATTTTTAAATTAAAAAGAAAAAAAAAATGTTTCCATAGGAACTTGGTGAGAGGCTGATATCCCGACCTCATTATTTGCTCAGTGAAAGGAACTTTATTTTCGTCTGTTTGTGTACATTGTCAGATTTTGGCTAAACCTACTTTCCTGACTTTGTACAGTGTGTTCTTTTAAACTTCATTTCAAATGCATTCATCCAGTGGCTTAATTTATCCCATATTGTGATCAAATTTAGCTGAAAGTGATCTGCTTTGCCAATTTTGAATATTCATCAGCTGCCTCATTCATTCACTGAAGCAAACCCTGCTCAAAGCAGGCGGCTGTGTCCGCAGCAGCCTCCGTGGTATGCTGGCAAGTGGGACATTTGCTCAGGGCGCTGCCTTTCCTCTTCCCATTATCTGCTGCAGACACGTCCCCTGCAGCCTGCCGCTGGTGCTAGTGTGAAGGCGAGCTGTGTGCTCGCTGGCTGGCGGTGCTGGCACACCGGGAGCCTTGCACCACGCTGGCTGACTCACCGGGAACAGCCGGCGTCGGCACAGGCTCCTTGGTGGCATGCTGCAGTGCAGCACAGCGTGGTGCAGGGCCATGATCACAGGGCTGCTGGTACCATTGATTTTGGACCTGTCTGAAGTAAGGGGAAAGGAAGCTGCCGTGCACAGAGGGAGAATCACAGGAGATTAAGAGGTGGATGAGGTGTATATCTTTGCCGGGGCCACCAGTAGGGCTTGGAGGTGGTTGAGGACAATTCTACTTCCCTCCATACCTGTTTGGGATTTGTGCACAGACAGGATCTCCCAAGCCCCTCCTCGTGATCCAGTTGGCCTCCTGTTTATCCAGAGGGTTTTATCCTCTTGGCAGTGTGTGAATGCACAGGGAGGTGATTCTTCCCCTCTGCTCCACTCTCATGAGACCCCATCTGCAATGCTGCATCCAGATCTGCGGCTCCCAACATAAGAAGGACATGGACCTGTTGGAGGGAGTCCATGTGGGAAGGCCACAAAGATGATGAGGAGACTAGACTACCTTTCCTATAAAAACAGGTTGATGGAGTTGAGGATGTTCAGACTAGAGAAGGGAAGGGAAGGGAAGGGAAGGGAAGGGAAGGGAAGGGAAGGGAAGGGAAGGGAAGGGAAGGGAAGGGAAGGGAAGGGAAGGGAAGGGAAGGGAAGGGAAGGGAAGGGAAGGGAAGGGAAGGGAAGGGAAGGGAAGGGAAGGGAAGGGAAGGGAAGGGAAGGGAAGGGAAGGGAAGGGAAGGCTCCAGAAAGTCCTTACAGCAGACTTCCAGGACCTAAAGGGGGCTACGGGAAAGCTGGGGAGAAACTATGTGCAAGGGTATGTAGTGATAGGACAAGGATAATGGTTTTAAACTAAAAGTGGGTGAGTTTAGACTTGATGTAAGGAAGAAATTTTTTATTCAGAGAGTGGTGAGGCACTGGCACAGGTTGCCCAGAGAAGCTGTGGATGCCCCATCCCTGGATGAGGCTTTGGGCAGCCTGGTCTGGTAGGAGGTGTCCCTGCCTGAGGCAGAGGGGTTGGAACTGGGTGGACCATTTTTTTTTTTTTTTAAAAAAAAGGCTGAATTTGCTGTAAAGACTTGGGGTAGGTGTAGAGAAGGAGCAAGAGGATATATATATGTTTGTAAGGTCTCAGGAATCTACAAAATATCAGGGTTCCACCCTTTCCCCTTCTCCCCTTGGTGTGCAGAGCAAGAACCCCACACACCTGCAGCACTAAAATGGCATACAGGTGTGTGGTTTGGCGGATCTGAACAGCCCCAGGCAAACACCATGACCAAAGGGAGTTAGCAAAGCGTGAGGCAACATTTGTAAAAGGGAATGAGCCATTTGTGCATCATCTTTCTCTGCAGAAGGGCTAGCATGAGATGCCCAGTGAATTCAGAAATTCATGCATATTGCTGCCTCCAAGTCTCCCATTTAATCCATCTCTTGGTATTAATGTCACTTTACAGCTCTTGCACTAGTGTTGCGCTGCCCCTAGAGACTAGAGATTGTTGAGAAGGAAGCACACTGGTGCTTTGTCATGGGCTCCCAAAGCACCGTGCCACTTTACACTAGCTGAGCATCTGCCCCTGATCTGGTTTAGCCAAATACAGCTCAACAAAAACACTAAGTGGATTGATTCTTATCTCTTCTCCACTAACCCAATCTGTGAATTAGATCTGTCTGTTTTTTTCACATGGTGTACAAGTCTGTCCCTGAATCATTTAGGAAATTTGTACTGTCAGGCTGCCTTGGTGGCTCAGCATAGTCCCGGAGCTGGCTGGCTCCAGCTGCCTAATGCCATCCGCAGCCGTGCCAACCCCTGAGCTATCGGGCACAGTAACTGCCCCCCACCCCATCTCCTCTGTGTCCTGTGCAGACCCAGGTCACCTCCCATCTCCCTTTGGCTGTTGAAGCAAGGGAAGCAGCAGGTTCCATCCCTGCACCGATTCATTCATTCCCTTATCAGCAGCCCTGTCCACACTGAGAAGACTTTGAAGGCAGCAGCTGGGAGTCCTGCTGGGGCAGCTTTCCTGTTTATTACTGTGCTGGCAAAGGCTCTGGCACAGTAGGAGGGACAGGGGAAGATGAAGGGATAAGCAGGGTCAAGGCTATTGGAAGTTCCTGCCCTTCCTTGGACTTTGGCAGGACTGCTCCTGCCTCTTGAATCCTTCAGGCTACCGGGCCAGCGATACAGCACAATGCTCACAGCCTATGTGCAATTCTCTGCCTGCTTGCACCGGAGACAGCACCTTACAGCCCTGGAGCAAAATCATACAGCCCTGCCAGGACATAGCATTGCTTGCCTTCTTCTCCCAGGTCAAGAAAGCCGAGGTGAAGAGCAGGTGGTCAAGGGCTCCATTTGGGCATCCATTTGATGCCCTCCAGGGGCATCATCTAAGCTCAGGGTGGTGTGATGTCCCCCAAGCCATCAGGTCACATCTGCAGAGCCCTGTGAAAACAGAGCATCCCTGCCTCCACAACTCCAGGCACAGGGCAGGAGCAACACTGTCCCAAAGCCAAGACTGAGACAAAATATCCTGGACTAAAAGCCCCTACCTATAGAAAGAAATAAGGAAAAAAAAAAAAAAAAAAAAAAAAGGAAACAAACAAACAAACAAACAAAAAAGTACAGCCCAAAGCATTCTGCTCCCCAAGAAAAATGGGGATGAAAGGCATTTTAGCCCCTGAAGCCCACCTTAACCCCATCATCCTTTCATCAGAGAGCAAGAGGTGGCCTTAGCAGAAATGAGCAGACTTAATTTTCTCCCTGCTGCTTGCCAAGGACAGGCTGTCTCCAACCAACAGCACTGCAAGATGTGCAATTCCTGCTGGAGCCACATTACACCAGAGATGTGCTTGGCCTTTTGCAACCATCTTTATGGCTCCCTGGCCTTTCTGATTACTGGGCTTGTTGCAATCATTTCTTGTTTGTGGCTGGTGCTGGCTTTTTAATTTGCCAAGCTGCTTGCTAGGCAAGAGCAAGTTGCCAGTTGGAATCAATTGAGATTGGATATGTGTTCTACCAGGATAGCCACTGTCTTGGGTTTCTTTGTTTGTTTCTGTGTTTGTTTGTTTGTTTCTTTAAAGAAAAATATAACCACCAAAGCTTTCAGACACAGGTTAAAGGTCACTCATCTCCTCAAGGCTCCAATTTAGTTCAGCTTATTCATATTGTGAAGGTAAAGGACAGAAAGGGAATAATTTCTGGACATGTCCAGAGAGCTCTTCTCCTCCCAGATGTACACCCGACACAGCTCCCATCCAGTCCCAGCTGCAAGTGTAGCACCTTATGCTCAGCTGCTACTAAGCATCATTTGCAAACAGGGATGCAGCAGAGATGAACGTTACATTGGCTTTTTGGCACTAAAACACATTGAGAGAGAGGCTGGTGTGATGTTTTATGCTTTGAGATGGCCATTCAGATCTAGACCCGCCGCCCCTCTGAGACCACCTCTCCCCTCTACTCTGCCTGAGCAATGGCAGTGATCCTTCTACTTATGGTGCTCCCATCTCTCTCCAGTGAAGCCTGAAAATGAGGCTGACAGAGCTGGAAACCACGATTCTCTTCTATAGCAAACAAGGTAGGGAAAAGACACACACCTCCAAAACCCCAGGCCACCTGGGACCTTTACACCTCTTCCAGGTTGCTGTGCTTTCCCTCATGTCTTACCTCCTTTGTGCGGATGCACACGCAGTGCCCTGTGCTGTAAGTTCTCTTTCGCAATGTCCCAGCATGCCAGCATTCAGCACTAATAACAGCTAGTCACTGGGCTGACTTGATTTTTGATGGCAGAACAAGGTAAGTGCTGTGCCTTGGCAAGACCTCACCCTCCTCCCTCAGCAGTGCTGGCAGGAAGATGAGGAAAATGAGGCAGACAAACGCTCCTGGTTGTGTTTTGTCCCTGGGAGCAAAGAGGAGTGGAGAGGAGCTTGTGGTATGTTGGCAGTGACACCTGAGCCTCCGATATGTCATGGGACAACCAATCTCAATTCACCATTTCTCGTGACTCTTGGGATAGAGCCCTCATGCCAGCCATTATCACCTTGTATGAACAACAGGCAACAAATGCCTCTTGGTGCAAACTGGGAGGATTTAATCCCTCTGTGAGCAAACCAAGGGCAGAGGAGGTTTGCCATGTTCAGCCTCACTCATGGTGGTTTGGAGCTGATGTCAGCTCTCATGCTGTGTTGTCCTCGCTGCAGGCAGGACTGGGAAAGCCAGTGCCAGGCACCATGTGAGGATGTAAGATGGTCACCCATCTTTCCAGAGAAGGTCTCAAATCATCTCCTCCAGATGCATAACTGGCCTCTCTGAGTCTCCTAGCCCTGGGCTGGTGCAGGATGTGATGGCTTTAGGACAGACTTCATCAACCACAAGAGCAAGATCATCAGCACCCCAGGGGCAAGCACAGACCTACTAAAAGCCCTGCACAAGGCATGACTTCTTGCAAAAGTGGCAGGGTGGGAGGGAAAAATTAAACTGTGCTTTCTTGTTTCTCTTCAAGCAGTGGATGAGCTGGAGAAGGAAGACTATCAGAAGACAGCTTCATTTCTTACACCTGCTCTGAAGCACATGACGTTTTTAATACTTTCAATTAAGGCAGGTAGAGGAAGCTAACTATCACAGGGTATTACAGAAAATTGAGGAGTTCCGCACTCTGCACAAAACCTGAGCAGCTGAGAGGTGGCTTTGAATAAAGTGCAGAAATCAACACAGAGCACAGAAGAGTTTGTGGCTCTTACAAATCTAGAAAGGCAAAATCACCAGGGCTACTGGATCCCTGATAAGAGGTAAGATCTCTTAGCAGTTCAAATATAGGGGGAAAAAACACAGAAAGTCAACAGAAAGACACAGAATTAACCTCAAACCAGGTAGGATTTGCTCACCAAAGGAAGATATCCAAGCTGGCTCCTGGAGCACGAGTAGTCCTGTTGCTGTTGACCTGTTAGAGGTCATTGCAGAGGGAACACCCTGGCTCAGAGTTTACAAGCTGCAGCACACGGGCACTCGAGTCAAGTGATCCGTGGGGAACAGTGGTGAAGGGGGACAGCCACCCTCCCTCTGCAAGGTGTTGCTCAGGATGGGGAAAGAAGCAGCTGGTTCATTCATGCTGGAGGGGTGCTCTGGAGGGATGATACACAGCAGGTAGCAACAGGGGAACATGAGAACCATTTTTGGTTCAGTGTCCTGTGCAGCATGGTGCAAACAGAGGGATGAAAAAAAGCCCATATCCCTTCCCTGGTCCTTGATGAGTAGAAGGAGAGCTGAAGGAATACAATACATCTCTATGCAAGTAAGCATGTTCTGCATGTTCTGCTGTCTCAACCAGCTCCCCCCACAAATAAATTCTTGCCTCAGGTGAATCCGCAGTGATTAATCTAAGGGTGATGCCCTTAGAGAAAGCGAGCACATTTTTTTGAGGATTCAGCATCTACAACAAGAGGTGTTTTCATCTTTGTCCGTTGTCTTCAGCATTGAAGTACTTCCCAGAAAACGGTCCATTTTGGAAAGTATGGCAGGCCCAGGTTTGCCACTGATGTTTTTTCGATCTAAGAGAAATGATCAAAGAACATGACCAGACCTGTGAGAAGTTTTGTGAAGAGTCAGGTCTAATGAACTAAATTCATGAAAAGGATATCCTCAGTAAATAACGTCTGGGACAGTGATGAACAACATGAGGTGCCAGACTTGGCTCTGGGAGATCACTGGAAAATGCCAATTATAGCAGCAGGAGGGACATCTGGCCCAATTAGCAGCTGTGGGAAGTTGCCTAATGTCATCCGGACACCCAGGATCCCCAAGTCTCACTGAGCTGCAGGGGCTGTGCTCTGTGCTGCTGTCACTGAAGGAAGGACTCAGAGAGGCCATGAAGGAGCTGGGGCCACTGCCCCTTGGATGTGGACGTTGTCCGCACGTGACATCCATTGCCTGAGGTGCTGGTCTGTGCCACGAGGTTTCTTACAAACACCCATGTGGGGATTTTCCTGTCCCAGTACTGGAGCTGAGATTAGTCCCTGTGGTTACAAAGGGCTGTCAGTTTGCTGAGACAGCTTCACACAAAAGATCTGTCAGCTTCCGAGGCTGTCTGGCAGGAGGGTGACAGTGTGCTGTGCCAGAAGCTGCTGTTATCAGAAAGGGGAGAATGGGAAATGTAACGACATCAGAAACAAACTGGGCAAGAGAGGGGGAATGGCGAGACTTGGGGTGACATAGGCAGCAGCACATTTTGGTAGCTCAACTGGAGGATGAAGGATCTTTGCAGTGCCCACCTTCCCCATCTGCATGGCTGCAGCCAGGCCTTAATGCTGAGGAACCCCCATCCCTATTGCTTCCCCTGCACTGGCAGCATCCTCCACCTTCCTTCCCTCACTGTAGGGGAAGATCAGGTTCAAGACCAGATAAGGAACCCGAAGGTGCACAAGTTCATGGGGCCTGAGGAGATGTATCCCCGGGTCCTGAGGGAACTGGTGGATAAAGTTGCAAAGCCACTGTCCATCATATTTGGGAAGTTGTGGCAGTCTGGTGAAGTTCCCACTGACTGGAAGAAGAGAAACATAACCCCCATTTTTAAAAAGGGAAGAAAGGAAGAGCTGGGACACTACAGGCCAGTCAGTCTCACCCCTGTGCCTGGCAAGATCATGGAGCAGATCCTCCTGGAAACTGTGCAAAGGCACATGGAAAATAAGGAGATAATTGGTGACAACCAACATGGCATCACTCAGGGCAGATGTTTCCGGTCAAATCTGGTGGCCTTCTACAATGGGGTTAAAGCACTGGAGGATAGGGGAAGAGAAACTGACATTATTACGTGGACTTGTGCAAAGCACTTGATACTGTCCCATACGATATCCTTGTCTCTAAATTGGAGAGACATGGATTTGATGGATGGACATCTCAGTGGGTGAGGAATTGTCTGGATGGTCACACTCAAAAAGTTACGGTCAATGGCTCTATGTCCAGGTGGAGATCAGTAACAAGTGGTGTCCTTAAGGGGTCAGTATTGGGACTGGTGCTGTTTAACACCTTTGTTGGTGACGTGGACAATGGGATGGAGTGCAAACTCAGCAAGTTTGTGAATGACGCCAGGCTGTGTGGTGCAGTCAACACGCTGGAGGGAAGGGATGCCATCCACAGGGACCTGGACAGGCCTGAGAGGTGGGCCTGTACGAACCTCATGAGGTTCAACAAGGCTAAGTGCAAGGTCGCACACCTAGGTCAGGGCAATCCCAAGCACGAATACAGTCTGTGTGCAGAATCTATGGATTGAGAGCAGCTCTGATGAGAAGGACCTGGGGGTGTTGGTGGACAAGAAGTTCAACATGAGCAGGCAATGTGCACTTGCAGCCCAAAAAGTCATCCGTATCCTGGGCTGCATCAAAAGAAGCATGGCCAGCAGGTTGAGGGAGGTGATTCTCCCTCTGTACTCTGCTCTCATGAGACTCCACCTGGAGTCCTGTGTTCAGCTCTGGGACCTCCAGCACGAGAATGATATGGAAGTATTAGAATGAGTCCAGAGAAGGACCTTGAAAAGGATCAAGGGGCTGGAACACCTCTCCTGGGTTGGAAGCGACCCCAAAGACCTCCCAGTTCCACCACCCCTGCCGTGGGCAGGGACAACTCCCACCAGACCAGACTGCTCAAGGCTCCATCCAACCTGGCCTTAAACACTTCCAGGGTTAGGGCATCCACAGCTTCTCTGGGCAGCCTGTTCCGGTGCCTCACCACTCTCACAGTAACGAATTTCTTTCTTACATCAAATCTAAATCTCCCCTCTTTCAGCTTAAAACCATTACCCCTTGTCCTATCACTATACACCCTGGTAAAGAGTTCCTCTCTATCTTTCTTGTAGGACTTGTAGGAAGTATTGGAAGGCTGCTTTAAGGTCTCCTCAGAGCCTTCTCTTTTGTAGGCTACCAGGTAATATTTATCTTCTGTAGGAGTTAAACAACCCTGTGTGGTCTTGTCCTTAGGCTGCTGCTGGCTGCTAAGCCTGGGTGGGCTGCAGGGTCCTATCTCTGCCATATGAGAGTCCAGAAGAGCCTTGAACTGGCAGGATGGAGTGAGAAAGGGGGAGTTCCCCCTGCCTTCAGCCGGTTCCCTGCCAGAGGCTTGTTACACACCAGCTGCTGGGGATTGCCTGTGCAACACTGTCATGCTGACCAGCATGATGTTTCTTGGTCTCTCACACAAGGACAGCTGGCTCCTTGGAGGAGTATTTCTTGATTTGTGTACATGTGCTGGCACGTGGGGGTGGACAGCTTCGCCTCACCACACCAAGCCTGCCAACAGCAGTTGTCTGCATCCTACACAAAGTGACATTGCTTTCTGGGTACCTGTCACACCCAGAAGCATCTGAAAGTGCCATTGTCACCTTCCCTGTTAGGCGTGCAAGCCACATTTTGCCATCCCAGCATCTGCACCGGTGGGACGCTGCAGAGTTCCTGGGTGCATCCACCCATGAGGGCAAGGCCGGCAGGGCTCCAGGCCAGGCACAGCATGGCCAAGGGTAGCTCCAGGAGGCTCCGTGGTGGCCAGCCCTTGCCACAGCCCAGCCTGCAACCGGCTGGGCCCTGGCTCTGCTGAGCCCATGGGTCAACTTGGTGGCATCAGCCCCGGCATTCAGCACTGCTCTGGCCTTGCTGGGTGGTTGCTGCTTGTGTCCAGCCCCCATTACTGCCACCAGAGCAAGGCTGAAAGGGTTAGTATCCTTTAAACTGTGGTGAAGGAATACAGAACGAGCAGAAATCTTGCTTTATATAATATGCCATGTGAATAAACATGGTTTATGCATCTGGCTAGGAATTCCTGCAGTGCTTCTGGATGTTTCATGCAGCCAGGGGAGCCACAGAGAGCAGCATACTGTCTCTTGCAGGGCATTATCAAGGATCAGGGACCAGGAGGACAAATTGCCTCTGCTGCCCGATACCCAGCTCCTTCCCAGACCACAGGCTAGGCACTAGAAGCCATACACTTGCTGTACATTTGCACACAAGAAGAGCAGTTACCATACAGGGGAGGATTTTGAGGAGAGGAGCTCAAAGCTCTGCTGCCAGAACAGGCTGTGGCCAGTAGAGGATGTTTGTGAGGAAAAGCTTAAGAAGCAGAACAGGCCCCAGCTGCCCTTCCTGGCCATCTCATCATGGTGTCATGGTGTTCAGAAGCTTCTGAGGTTCTGTGCAGATCATCATCTCAGATCATTGTTCTAGACCTATTCCATCTTGAGTCCCTTTATTCTCTTTGCCAATCTGATGCCCTGTGGAGGTCCACAATTTCCTCGTACATTTGTATGGACAGACCCTTCCATTTCCAAGTTTTAAGCCTAACAGCTTCCTTGCTGGCTCAGCTCCTGTATAGTGAGAAAGAGTGAATAACTCTCTCTGACTTGTGTTCCCATCCTCCTTGTCTCATCACCTATATCCTGCAGACCCTGCAGGAGCGGTACCCAGCCACTGGGCAATGTTTGACATTTCTGATGGAATGCTTCCCTTCATTTTTATTATTTATTTATTTACTTACTTACTTATTTGTTTATTTATTTATTTTTCTCAGAACAAGGTCTTTTGTCTTCCTGAAATTCTGAAATAAGGTGCAGGACAAGTTTATAGTCTGGCTAATGCTCACAACAGGCAAGCAGCAAACTGGATTTCCATGGCTTTTTCTGCCTGGGTCCCTGGGGCCTTGGTAGAGCCAACAACAGGAGGCAACCTGCGTTTCCCTGCCTACCTGCCCATGCCAGCCAACTGCTTCTCTTCTGATCTGATCCTGCTTCAGCAGGAAGTCCAGCCCTGGATTGTATAGCAACTGGCTAGACAAAACCCATCTGAATTAGCAGAAATTAAGCAAGCTGTATGTGAGACAAGGAGCCTGGACTGGGCACGAAATGGCTCTGTCCCTCCCCTGCAGTTAATTTCTAGATTGTCAGAGCCATTTACAGATGTCTTCCTGCTGCAGTCTTCTTGTCCAGGAATACAGCAGTAGCCAAAACAATGACAAATAATAAAAATCAGTGGTTTTATACATTAATTGTGTCTTTCAGGCACATGTTCACATACACAGTACAGCAATCTCAAATTACTTGATAGGCAAGAGGCTGCAATGCTACCAGATCTCTGGGTGTGTTGACAAGAAAGTGAATCACTATCTAGACAGATTCAGGCAGACAACTGCCATGTGAGCACAAACCTAGGTAGACAGAGAAGGGAATAGGTACAGTAGCTGATCAGTAGGTGGAAAAGCATTAAAGATCCTTTCATGGTTCATCTACAGTGCAGTAAATAAGATTCATCTAGAACAGCCAGTACATCTCTCTGCAGTCCGCAGGAGCACAAGTGATGTACATTTGGCATGGTCTACACTGAGAGCAGATGTGGTCCCTGGTTAATAAAGCCAATGACTTTTGGCTCCTAATCTTCCAAATCTGGTCATACTGAACTGTGATCTGAGATGTGCAAAAGAAAGGAAAATCTCAACTCTGCAGAGACAAAATTTTAGGTTTTGGGTACAAAGTTTTTCAATTTCTGAGATTTTCTTTCTTAAAAATTGAGACTTTTCCCTGAAACTCACAAAATGGATATGCTGAGAACAACCCAAATCACACTTGTTTATTTATTTATTTATTTATACTTTACTGAGTAAATAAAGAATAGGTCATTTTAATGTAAAAATTTGCAATATTTTTGAAATCTGTTGTGAAGAGAGGATGACTTGCATTTGTAATGAAGGATGAGGAGACTGGCAGAGAGCATTTCTCTATTTCATTACATGTATTAATCACTTGATGAGTGGAAAAACAAACAAACAAACAAACAAAAAAGAGAGATATACAGATGCACAGACATTAAGAGAAGGAAATCCGCAGGAAAAGAGCATTTTGTGAATGTCCATTCAGATGAGGGACAGAAAATGGGAGGAATAGGATGGAATTTGGGCAACATGTAGGTAAATAGATATTAAACCTGGATAAAAGAATACAAGCGGGAATGGGAAAGTGAGCACTCTATGAGAAGCAACAGACTGCATATTGCAGGAGTTACTCCACAGAGAGTGAGGAGAACCTTCTGCCCTGCACAGGGAATCAGCTGCCCAGCAGAGCTGGCCATAGTGCTCATCCAGTAGATTGTGCTCAATGAAGATCACCGAATGCAGCAGCAGCTGACCCAATGCTGAAACACCAGCCCTGGACTACTGGGCTGGATACTTTGCAGGACTGCATGTAAAAGCCTCACAAGCACCAGATCATTTGTCTGCAGGGTGCTGCAGAGCACCAGGAAAGCTCAGCCCCCTGTCCCAGGGCACTGCAGCTGTGCAAACACTTTACCTAGACTACTCTTCATCTAAGTTTAGAGATGGACAGGAGACAGATAGCTTTCAGATCCACCCACCTTCAAATCCCGTCAAGTCCTAACATTTTTTATTTTTTTTCAAATTTCACTTGGGAAACAATATTTACTCGCAAAACTAATTTTGTTTTCAAGATCATTACTCTAGTTCTCTGTTTTGTATCACTTATTATTTTTATATGGTGGTCCAGTGTACATATCACCTCATCAAAAGACACATCACGGTGTGTACAATCATTACTGATATATCCTAATGCAAATGTTTTGTAGTGAAATGTTTTGACAATTCACACAAGATAGGAAGACAAGCACACCGCATACTAATTAGAGGACCAGAAGTTTTCAATATATTAAATAATGATTTTAAACTAACACAGAGCTATTGTGTCAAAATATTTCATTAAAACACAATGAAACACTTTGATCTAGAAAATAAGATGTTTCGGTCTATGCTAAGTATATTCAGAATGATATAAAACAAATACAGTAATTTGAGTAAAATAATGGAAGAGCAAGAATCCTCTACCCCAGTGTGAGTCTGATGCATGTTACACAGTACTGCTGTTGACACATCTTGAATGACAGAAATGTAAAGAAATGCAATTTGTATCCATGAGGGAAAGAAAAAAAAATAAAAATAAAAAATAAAATAAAATAAATAAAATAAAATAAAATAAAATAAAATAAAATAAAATAAAATAAAATAAAATAAAATAAAATAAAATAAAATAAAATTGTATGAAATGAACATTTTATTTTGAAACACAATTTGTTCTTTTGTTTTCCAAACTATATTTGTTCCAGAATTGCTTATTTTATAGGACAATTTTCTCCTGAAATGAAATTAAAGCAGGTCCTCAAATGTGCCAATTTCATATTAAAAGCAGTTTCCAGGTTTCAGTCAGTGGTAACAGCAGCTCATTGTCCCTCCTTTGGATATCTCTTGCCTGCCCATGGATGGTGCAGGCCAAGCACCGCCTGCCTGCGCCGAGTGGCAGCGAGTGCCAGGCTCCCTGTGGGCTGTACCGCCCGTGCTGCAGTCACGGAGCCCGGTGACTGCAATGACCACGGCCCAGACTGCTGCAGCAGGGCCAGAAGTGGGTCTCCCTACTCTCCTGTGATGCTGACACTCTTTGCAAAGGTTTCAGGCACACAAGGATGGAGCCGACACTGCTGGTTCCTCGCCAGGCTCCTGCTGGCACAGAGCAGGGCAGTGCTGAGGGACAACTACTCTGCTGGGAGTGCTGGGATCCACCATGGACCTACAGCATCGTTGGAGAAGACAGCATCTAAGGGAGTCACTGTCAGCCTCCGGATTTCCCTCTGGGCTCCAATTCTGTTCCTTGTTTGCACAGGTGAGGCCTGGCTCCCTCGTGGGGCTATGGTGTCACTTTGAGTACAACCTGAGCTTCCCAGGAGCGTATCCGAGCTGTGTGGTCTGTCACTGCTAGCACTGTCACTGTGTCAGACAGAGGACCTGTTCCCCATCCCACGTACTGTGAGGGGGCAGCCTGGGGTGAGCTGCATGTTGTTCACCCACTCCTGGTTGCTCTTGTGGCTCAAGCAGGTCCAAGGAGCCACACAGCAGTGTCCCCGCAGCACCATGCAGCATTTTCCTCCTGTCCCCAAGCCATGACCCTGTTTCTTTTCTCACTCTGAGCAGTTCTCTGGCCCCCATTCAAATTTCCACAGTGCGTGTGCCAGCCTGCCCCAAGAGCTGCACGCGGCAGCCAGGACATCCCATTGCTCAGCCTCCCTGGTCAGGCGGCAAGCCTCATGTCTTCCCTTCAGCTGGGTGTTTCATATATATGCTAAGCAGGTAATCCTGGCTGGAAGACATAACCCATTCATCTTACCTTGGCTTGAGATCCATACATTTCTTTCTCATGCTTTGCAGGGTAGTGCCAGAACTCACTGGCAGTACCAGCAGCTGGGGAAGTGCCGAGATGCTACAAATCTGTCAGGGGCACTGCCCAAATTCCTTGTTAGGCACACAGGTAGTGCAGCTCTCAGGCATGTGCACAGCCAGTCCCATTCACCTCTCACAGCCTCAGTGGGGCAGACAAACAGATGGACAACAACCCTCCCTCATGCAGGTCCCGCAGGCATGCAGACGACCACCCTGTGGGGGCCTCTGCTGCCCACTGCTGTGGCACTGGGCACCCTGGGACCCAGAGGGATGAGGTGGAGCAGAGAGTCTCCTCGCAGCCACCTCCAGCTGCCACAAGAAAAAGCAAGCCTGAACGCATGTGTCCAGGGCTCATCAGCTCCCCCCCTTGTCCCCCCCCCCCAGACCCCACGCCCCAGTGGCATCTCTGCGTGGCCTTGGACCAGGTGCTGCTGCTCCATGAGAGGCTCCGGGGAAGAGCTGGGATGCTGGGCTGTGCCAGAGCTGCTACTTTTAATGCCCCAGTCCCACACAGGTAGTAGCAGCCATCAGGAAATGTACAGATTGTCAGTAAAGGAGAAAAAAATGGCTCTCCGTGAAAAAAAATATATATGTGTATGTCACTAAGAATGACAGGATAATTCAGAAAAATCTGCTTTTCTTCCCTTCAGCTTCAGTCTCTCAGTGGTGTCAATGCCTTGAACAAATGTGGATGTAAGGGCTGCTGCTTGTTTCAAAGATTCAAAATCATGGATTTGGTATAAAGGGGAGGACTGCTCTCATGGTGCATGCCTGGTGTGGTCTGTCCATGCTGTTGGTCTGTCCCAGTTGTCCCTGGCCACAGGCAGGGTTCTTCCTCTGTATTTTGAAGCAGGTGATGTGCCTGAACCACCCTGGTTGTGGCCCAGGCACAGCTGGGAGCCGCTCCCATGCAGGTGATTGCTGCTGACCGGGTGGGCTCCCACCTGTCTTGGGGACAGACATGGTGGGGACTTGGTAATTTTTCCTTCCAAAACTGGTCGCGGTGAACCTCCATCCCCAGCACAGATGTGATCCGATCCTACTTCGTGAAGGGCAGGAGGATCTCCTCATCTCCCAAACACAGGGACAGGCTCTATGTAACCCTGGAGAGCCCTACTCACAGCCAAGGCTTCCCTTCCTGCCTGGCACAAATCCACGCAACCTGGAAATAGCTGCTTCCCTGCTCTGCCTGGCTTTTGGTGGTTCTCTCCATGCCTTCTGCTGCCCAAAGCCTGGGAGACCCAGTGTACATCTTAGCCATACAACAGCTGACAAGTTGTTCTAGGTGGTGCCTTCATGAAGGCCTCTAAGGCTGCATCTGCTCCATCTCCTTAAGTGAGACCTGAGTGGAAAGCAAGTGTGCACTGCTTGGCTGGATGTGTTGAGTTCAGCCCTAGCCTTCTCCTGCAGCTCTGCTTGCTCTCACCAAAGTACCCTTCCTCTACCGACAATATTGTCAAGGCTGTTCATGGGTTTTAGAGATGTCCATTAAAAATAGGCCTCAAGGAGATCTGTGCTTCTGATCTGCTCACAGCAGTGCCAGATGTACCAAACCAGATGTGCTATTTACAAGGACTATTAAAATTCTTCCCAAAATAATCTATCCTCCCCAATAAGGGGTGTAGCTCCCCTCTCAGACTGGAATCACTGCTGTGGTGGTCCAGGGAAAAAAAAAAAAAATCTCAAAACCCAGTGACAATAATTAATGTACGCCCAGCTGTGGGGCCAGCTGGCCCTGGCTCTGGGCTCCACCCATGCCAGCAGGAGCAGATGTCAAGGAAGGAGGAGGAAGAGGACAAGTTCACATCAACTTTTCTCCTAGTATTACCCAATATTTTCAGCTCAGGGACTACACAAGCCAGATCTGGTTTGTGGATATTTAATAACCTCCCTGAGGATTTCACTTATTTCCATTTATTAATTTATTTTCTTGCTTGCTATAGTTGAACCCTCATGCATTTCTCTTTCAAGCATTTACCTGGTCTCCTTCTATTCCCATACGCTCTTGGCACCTGCAACATCCCATGGCAAGGAATACCACAGGCCTGCCCCTGCTGCATCCCAACACTCCCATTTGGCCCAAGCCTTGCTGCCATCAGTTTAGTGAAACTGATGAAGTAATATGCTGTGAACTTTCTCTAGTTCCAATTTCTTTGTGTGCTTGGGGGAGCAGAACCGCACCTGGTGTTCAGGAGAGGGCAAAATCGTGGTTTTCTGCTTGCCATCTCCTTCCTTCTCAGCCTGACCGCTGCAGGGCCAGACAGCATCATGGTGCTGGGCAGCTCCTGGGGTCCCATGCAGCCCCCTTGCCCCACGTGCCCAGGCCATACGTCCTCTGAAGGATCAGGGAGCCCTTCCACTCCTGAGGCACCACAGCATTCCCTGCACTTTACAATGGCCTTTTTATTTCATCTCTAAAATGTGCCTTGTGTGCTTTCTGTGTCTGAAAAATAGAAGAAAAAAAAAAAATGAATGTGCTATCTCCACACTGCAGGGAGGTAATTAAGACTAATAATGATCTGTGTTGTAAGTGATTTTAAAAACAAAGCACAGCTATTTCTATTTCTATTAGGCTTTTGTAAAGCTTTTATAGGCTTTCATGAAGCTTATAGTTGGCTTTTTTAGATAATTAACTGTTGGCCCTATCCTATGGGATGCTGATGCTGCACCTTCAAACCCGCCATACTCTGCCACCCTGCACCAAGAACCCCTAGTCTGTGGATGCCTCTCAATCCATTGAACAAAATACCTCCTTGTGTTTCTTGACTTTCCTCCATGCAGGTGTTAAGCTAATTGCTGTGTGATAGCTCAGCGATGCCACTCGTTGAGTTTGCCAATCCTCAGCCCCTGAAAATCTTGCCTTTTTTGAGGGAACTCAGACCTGATCTTTATCTGTAAGCTGCATTTCTCTTGTCTCCAAGTAAAAGCTGGTCCTTTCCTCAGCTGAATTTTTCTAAAGAAGCACCCTGCAAAATGGGAAGTGACACCTGACAGTTGGGTTTTTGTTTTGGCCAGGAATGGTATTTGGAGATGGTACCTGGAGATGGAAGCTCCTGGTCACCACCACCTGCCATACCCTCACCTCTGCGGCCACCACTTGCTAATGAGATGGAGCAAGTGAAGGAGATTTTTGCTGATATGCAACTGCTGCGTTTTTTATAAAGCAGTAGTGGATGTGAACCAAGAAAAGGAGATTTGATTCCTTTTGTGGTAACTTGATGGGCTTGATCATTAAGCATGAGAGAAAAAAAAAAAAAAAAGAAAAAAGAAAAAAAAAAAAAAAAGGAGTCCCTCTGTTCACCATTGCACATTTTTGCCTCACTAACTAGAAAGGATGATTTTATGGCATACATGATGTCAGACCCTTAGCCCCCTCAGGAAAACAGAAGTGTTATTTGAGACATATCTTTGAGAAGAAATATCTCACACTGGGCACAATTTCAGAATTGCTTACTATATCCGAAGCAAATAAAGTAAGGTATCAAAGTCCTTTTGAGAAAGCCTTTTACAAGGTAACTGGAAAAGCTAAAAGAAAATGTGTTAGGTATGACCTGCCAATCAAACGTCTTATGAGATCAGCTGAATATAGCATGAAGAAAGGCAGGGAAGATGATGAAAAAGATTAGTCTGGTACCGAGGCCTATTCATCATGGTAAAACATCCCCAAAATAGCAAGAGCTACTGCCCAGCAGGTCTGTGCATACCTGGTTTCCAAACCAAGTCCTCCCTGGGCAAACCCCAGTGTGGTTTGGGTCAGAGGTACTGGCAAACAGACAGGTTTGGAAAGGTTTCCCCAGCCTGAGCCAAGCAAGTACAATCCTGCAGCCATCAACGTGGTGGTGGATGTCTGCCCACCTCTGCTTTGCTCTGTAGATGACAGTTTCATCATTTCTAAGCGTTTTGGTTTGAATTCAGTGAGGTTGTAAAAATATTCATTTTATCACTAGCTCAGATGTTGAAATCAAATGTCATTTAGAAGCAGAAACCCAGAATTATTCTGTGAGAAAAATGCTAAAAAGAGGTTCTTCAAAACTTCTGTCCAAAAATAAAATTTTCTACCAAGGCAAAGTGCTCCACTAGCTCCCGTGCTCCCTCAGCCTGGCTGCCCCTAGAAGAGTCTGGTCTGTGCATCTGCTCTGGGATCTTTCCAGCATCACTGCACCCATTATCATACACCTCTGACAGTGGGGTGAGCACACCCAGCAGCTCCAGGTTTCACCAGGAACTTCATTGAAAGTGCAACCTGTGACAGTGCTGGCTCACATGCAGGCAGGTGTCCCAGCTACTCTCCATGCTGGGGGCACGCTCATGTAGAGGAATTGGAAAAGTACAAAGTGTAAAGGTTTATATACCAGAAAGCAAATACAGCTACCAAAAATTATTATTTTTAACCTCTCCAAATCTGTAGTCCGATCACATGGATTTAAGAAACAGCAATTTATCCTATTGTACTTTTCAGCAAGGCTGTTTTTTTCATGCTTGGACTTCACCATGGAGTTACCCCTTGCTTCCACCAGAGAACTGGTGCCACAGCAGCCTGGGTTTATTGTGTCTGCTGACTGAGCAAAACCAGGAACTGGGCTGGGTGAGAGCTGGGCTGCCTTGGGTATTATGGCTTGCCTTTAGACTCAGCTTCCTGGCATTCCACACACCAGTTTCTATAAGGAACCCAATTCTCATCAATCACTGACCAGTTGCCAGTGTAGGATCCTAGTGCCAGGGGAAGACACGGGTACCCAGAGGGATGCTGCACTGGGAAAGCCAGGCTGTCAGCTTCTCTGTGCAGCCTGTTCCCAGGTCCAGCCCCTGTCATGGACATCTCGTGTGGCCAAGTGACATTACACCATTACACTGCCATCTTTTTGTGGTTAGAACACTGGCTTTTCTGTGCACATATTTCACCTGCATCCTCCCTGGCAGAAACACGGCTTGCTCCTGGTCGTTTGCATGCTGAGAGCTATTACTGTGCCCACTGCAGCTGAGAGCAGTGTATAAAAATACTGAGTTTTGGGGAGGGTACGTAGATTTTGGGTGCATGGTTTTAATTAGAAATTGACATTTCTAAGCCTTTGGCTGCCAAGCAACAAGCATCTAGAAAATTATCTCAGTTGTGATATGTAGGTACCCAGAGTCCATCCAGTATTCATTGCTGCATTTAAAGCCTCAGACAGGGCCACCTCACCATTCTTTGCACAGGCATTCGTCAGTGGTTGTTGGCAATTAAACTGGAAAAGAACCACAGCACAGTGGCTGACTTGGGATGCCATCACCCCCCCCCCCCAGCACTGCTGGAGTAGCAGAGCATGAACATGAAATGAGGTGGGAATTAAATTTGGTACCAGAGGCAGCAGGATGCTCTAAACATGGAGTCTAAGCCCTGGCTGAACGGGCCCTGGATGCTCTGTGGGTCAAGCCCAGGGCTTTCCACATAGCAGCCTGGGAATTCATCCCTGTATTCGGAGGGTGACCGTGAGAATGCAGCCGCAGCCCAGAGCCCATACAGACAAAATGGAGCAGGAGGCAGGGAGCACAGAGAGACACTTGCACAGCAGTGCTGGCACTGCCATCTAGCCTCCCCAGCCTCGTCCCTACAGAACAAGCAGCTTCTTCCTCATCCTTCCTTCCTTTCTGGAAGGGATTCTTGCCTCGCATTAGCCGACTGACTCACTGCACTCTTCGCAAACTGTTTTGTCCTCCCTGGCTCACAGCACCTCCCCTGGAGCTCTGCAGCTGGGCTGGCAGCAGAGGAGAGCAGCGAGGGACAGCCTCCAGGAGCTGAGCGCTGCAAAGCAAAGTGCAGACACTGGCACCTGGGCACCTGCTGGCTGGTGGGGAAGTGTGGGTGAGGGCAGTGTGCTGCCCCGCGTGGCCCTGGCCCTGATGGCTGTTACACAATTACCCAGAGCTTTGCAGGGATTAAGTATCTCCCAAGGAAGAGCTGGGCAGTATTGTGAACTGTTTCTTAGTCCCCAGGACATGATTTCTTGCACTAGAATGTGCAGTCTCACTGGAGCAGACTGATGGCCTGTCTGGTGTGGCACTTTATGTCCAACAGTGGCTCGTGGCAAATGCTCCCAAGGAAGTCATGAAGTGTGGATAATGTGCTTAACTCTGCAGTCCCTCTTGTTGGGGAGATTCCCCTGATCCAGCTTGCCGGCAGCTTCTGTTCTGTAGCAGGAGGTCAGCTGTCCCTCATTCACTTCCCTATCTGACCTAGTGTGGCTGCAGATGCTCCTCTTCTCTCTAAGTGCCTAAGCTTTTTTTCTGAAGTGCCTGAGCTCTTTGATTCAGTTTTATCCCATTACTCCTCAGCCTTCCTTCCAGACATCCCTGCACTTAACAAGGTATGGCCTTACACTCTTAGCTCTCCTGCACTCGTTGCTCATCTTATGCATTGAATTGACTTTGGTGCCTTACAAATACTAGAGTGTGGCTGGGTTTTGTCCAGTTAATTATTTCACCTACCCAAGTCCTTAGTTCTTGGTGTGCTCTCTCCTGCATACTCTCTGAAGTAGTGCTGTTTACCATCAGCTACAGGTGATGACTGTAGTTTGCGTGGAACCTGCTTCTCTTCAGATGTGCCAGTGGTCTGTCTCATTCAGGTAGGGTAAGAGATCCATAATCTGGTTTTAGTTGCCCAAGGGACAACTGCCCCATCCTTCCTCAGAAAGAAGGTGAGTTTCAAGCCTCCAGTGAAGCCACATTGTCTGGAGGAATGAGACATTACCTACCTGGTTAGGAGAAATTTTATGACAAGGGGTAGAAGAGGCTGGTGTGATGGACCATTCCTCTTTGGAGGAAACAGACTTTAATAACAGCTGCCACCAAAAACGAGTGCAGGGGGACAGGGAGTTATCTTCTGTGAGAAGGATACAGAGAGCACAGGGAGTCTGGGACCAAGGTTTGGGCATGTGTGCATGCTCTGAATAGTATTGTCTTGATTTCTTGGTGGTTAAGCCAAAAGATCAGCTGTGTTGGACTTTCACTCATCAGGCAGGCATCACTGGTAGGCACTAGTTTCATACTCTGAGTTTTGTTTTCTGTCTCCTAAAAGACAAGCCTTTGGTTTTGCCTGGAGACTCCTCAAAGTGAGACTGCACTGAAGCTGAGCAGTAAGGGGGACCTTTATGGGTCAGTGCTAGTTTTTGTGACATCTGGTCTGATTCTGGCTTTCACCTTTAGCGATATTTTTTCTTTTTTTCTTTTAGGGGTATTGCAGCCAGGCTGTTACTCAACAGTGTTTGCTTTCAGCAAGGATCAGAAAGGAGAAAAGTTTATTTCTAAGTATTTCAAGAATCAAAGCAAACCAGGCCTGTGCTCTGCCTAGCTGGGACACCTAGGAGGCCTGCACTGAGCCTTTCTGAGCTGTGCACATGGCTCTGAACAATTACAACCCAGTCCTTTCACCCCTCAGTAGTCTCCTGAGGTGTCTGCAACATCCTGAACATGCAGGGTACTGTAGGTTCTCAGAGGAAGAGCCACATCACTCTTCATAGGAAATGCCAATTTGTCTCGTGTTCAGTGCATCTCCCCTTTTCTGTCCTCCTGTGTCTGAGAGCACGGGCACCTGGGCCTGAGCCTGAACTGCAGTGCCCCTCTTCGGGCGCACTATGTGCCTCTCCCTTGCCCACTCCAGCTCCACAGCAGTTACAGTAGTTATTCTCAGAGTACTATAGACTCAACAGCTCCAGCACTGCTTTGTGCACGATCACCACTACGTCTATGACTCTACGCTGCCTCATACAGTGCTATAGTGCAAGTCTCATTGAGATCTCAGTGAGAACTAAATCAGTTTTCTTTGGCTTTGGTTCCTCCCTAAATGACTCTGTTTCTCTCATCAAATTGACCTCCCACACAGCCTCCTGCTACTACCTTCGTAAGGGGTGTAAGAGATTCTGACTTGGCCAGTGCTATCTTCTTCTGCTCCTCTGTGGAACAAATCCCCCCTGGCAACTCAGTGGGATTCTTATAGACCCCCCTGCTTCCCCTGGCCACCCTGTCCCCTCCGTCCCATGGGGACAGCCCCCTCACACCCTTCCTCTCCTCTGTTCTGCTCACTCCCTAACATCCTGCTGTGCTACAAGCCCTTATGCTTACAGTGCAAACATTTCTGTGCCTTGAGAAATCCCCTCAGCCTGTTGTTCTTCTCCCTCAGGCCTTCTCCTCCTCACCTCTATAGCCACACCATCTCTGTTCTGTCCCACTTGCTCAGCACAGAGTCCAGGTTTCCCGTGGTGGTTTCAAAGCTATGCTCATTCTTCATCTTTGATCTTTTTCCTAGTCTCTGCACATTCAGCCATGCTGCTTAGAAGTCTGATCCTTCTGGGGTTCGCCGATGTCCTTCCCTGGTTTTCTGCCTGCCTTTCTCATCTCCACTTCTCTGCCTCTTCCTTACGCCCGCCTCTTCTGCTGGATGCCCACAGCATCCTGTCCTTCAGCCCTTTCTGTTCTCCTTTCACACATTATCTCTGGGTAATCTCCACCACCCACCAACTCCAACTGCTATCTCTATGGTGACTCTCAGATCTACCGTGCTGTGCCAGACTTGTCTCTTTCTTTCAAAAAAAAAAAAAAATCAGCCAGCCTGGCTGATGTTTCCTTGTGGTCTAGCCCATCAGCCCAATTCAGCCCAGTGAAAGCAAAGTTCACCATCCCTCACGGCAGCCTTCCCCTGTCTCTGCTGAGCAGACAAGACCTTGGTGCTGCCCTGCCCGGCACCACCTTCAGCTTTGCTCCTTCACGCACCTGTGGCCCCAGCTATGCCTGAGTCCCACAGGTTCTCTCCATAATGTGCTTCCAGATAAAGCCTTTCATATTAATTCGTCCTGCTAGAATTCTTGTCTGGGCTTGAGCACACTGCAGTTTGATTACCACCAAATTTTTCCGTCTGGCCGGACAACAGCAGCCTTTTTAATGAACTACACTGGTTCCTGTATAGATCTTTTCACCTTTGCCTTGACTCTATAACATATCTTCCTATGCCCCCTTGATACTTTCCTTTACCACCAGGAATGTGATCCATATGTCTTTACGTGGAAAAGCCTCTACAGCCAGCTGCAGCTTTCCTATTAGTGTCCATGTCCCTTCTTGATTCCTGTACACCTGAGAAGTGAGATTTGGGGCTGTTTTCCAGATAAACCTCTTTGCACTCTCTCCGCAGCTGCCCTGCATTCCCAACATCCTTCCTTATTTCCCTCCTCCCCATGTTGAAAGCATACAGGTAGCCTTCATTGCTCTGCAAAAGGAGCCAGGCACCCCTGGAACTTGGGAGAGGAGATTGCCTGGGTTAAGAAAGCCTTTAGAGGGTGCAGAGAGCACTGTGGGGCTTGTTGTTCCTCTCTACTTGGTTATTTCCCCTTGGGGATGAACTGAATGGTCAATTCTGTATTCAAGGCTGTGAAAGCAGCTGCACTTTTGCTGAATCTGCTGCAGGAAGGAAAAAAAAAAAATCTTTATATTTCCATTTTCCTTAGAGAATGAAGCTTTTTCCCCAGAAAGCCAAGCTCTCCATTTGGAAAAGGACTAGGGTGAAGTGATGAGAAAATATCTGTGCATCTTGTACCCCTGTTATCCCTCAGGTCTGACTCCAAAGCCTCTGAGCCGCACAGCAGCTGCAGGGTTAGTCTGCAGAGATGACCATGGTTTGGATCCCCAAATGCCTCACTCTCATATGGGGCATCCCTGGTCATCAGGCCTCCCAAACTCCTGAGTTAGCAGCCACCTCTAAAACCACAGCTAACCGAACTGCCCATGGCCAGGCTGTGAATCCATAGCAGGGGAAGTAGCCCAAGAGCCAAAGTCCTGTCCCTGAGCACAAGCAGAGCTGCCCCCTTCTGCCTCAAGCTGTCCCCTTCTGCCTTGGGCCCACTGGTACTTAGGAGCTCCTTGCTTGTCCAGCACACACCAAAGGGGCATATGGACAGAGGGACCGTCTAGGTGCCGGTGCTGGTCCCCAAATAGGATCCTAGGAGGGGGCTGTCCAGGGGCAGGGGGAATTCCTCCCACCTGGCTGCGGACAAAGGGTGCTGGCAGGGATGACCAAAGGAAGCTTGAGGAGTGGGGCTCCTGCTGCAGCCCACCGCCGGCTGCCAGGCCGGGCAAGGTCACCCCCAGCCCATGGCAAGCTGGTGCCTGGGAAGACATCAGGCAACAGAGCCATGGGCGAAAGAGGAGAGACAAGTGAACAGTTGATCCTAATTTGTGCAAGGTTGTAAATGAAAATCGCTGCGGCAGATGGTCAGTGGATTAATTTCCAGAGGGTTAAGAAGGCCTCAGATTAGGAAAATCTGAGCAACTTTGATGTGGGGTGCAGGATGTCGTGCTGGGGTCCAAGACCCACAGAGGTCAGTGCTTTCTGAGGGGCTCCCAGATGAGTGTGGGGCTGGAGCCTTGGCTCCGGGATGCAAAGAAGGGGCAAGGGCAGGGGCAGGGGCAGGGGCAGGGGCAGGGGCAGGGGATGGCCCATCATGCAGGCTCCCTGGCAGTCCTCACACTGGCCCAGCTGCACGGAAAGGGTGCCCCTGCACTTGATGCACGTTGGAAGCCAGGCTGCTGGCTGGGGAGGCTGTGCCCTGGCTGGTGCCAGCCCTGTCCTAGGGGGACAGGGTCCTGTTTCATGGGGGGGCCCTGATGCCAGCCTGCCCTGACGGCTGCCCACATTCCCCAGGCTTTCTCTTGCCCCTGCCACCGCCACAGCACCCCCGGGCGCAGTGCTCGGCCCGCTGGGGGGGCTCGAGCTGGCCCAGCTCTGCTCCCTGCTCCAATTTCCTTGTGGAAATCCCGGAGTCTTCTCCAGATCCAGCTCTGGTTTTGGGGGCAGCCATCGCCCGCTGTCTCTCCCGCTCCCTCTCTCTCTCTCTCTCTCTTTCCTCTTCCCTCCTTCTGCTCTCCTTCCTCCTCCTCTCCCTCCCTCCTCTCCGCACTGTGCTCTCCGGGGGCTCCGGGTACCGCTGCAGTATCTCCAGCCACCTCCATCCAGGAGGCTGGGAGCGCGGGGCGGAAGGGGAGGGCTGCGGGGGGGACAAGCTGAATGAATGGGCATCGCCTCGGTGCTGCTGGAGCCTCCGCATAGGGGCGAGGCGGCCGGACCGCGCCGCGGGCAGGGGGGCAGCGGCTGCCGGCCAGCGGCCGGGGCCGGGGCCGGGGCTGGGGCCGGGCCGGGCCGGGCCGAGCCGAGCCGGGCCCCCCGCCTGGCCCTCCGCTGCCGGGGCGCTGCGAGGAGCGGGCGCTGCCCCGCCGCGGGACCGCTCCGGCACGGGCGCTGCGTCCCGGCGCTGCGGATCGAGGTGAGCGGGCGGCGGGGCTGCGGCGGGGCCGCCCGACGGGGCGGGTGCGGCTGCGGCTGCGGCTGCGGGCGCGGGTGCGGGTGCGGGATGGGGCCGGCGCGGCCGGGGAGGGGTAAGGATTCTTAGGGTGCGGGGTGAAGCCGGGCCCCAGAGGGGCTAGACGGGGCGGGCACGGGGCTGGACGGAGCTGGGGCCGGGATGGATGGTGCTGGGGTCGGGCTGGACGGTGCGGGCACGGGTCTGGACGGGGCAGGCACGGGGCTGGGTGATGCTGGGAGCGGGGCTGGACGGTGCGGGCATAGGGCTGGATGGTGCTGGGGCTAGGATGGATGGTGCTGGGACCGCGTTGGGTGATGCTGGGGCCAGGCTGGGTGATGCTGGGGCCGGGATGGATGATGCTAGGGCTCGGCTTTATGGTGCTGAGGCCGGGCTGGATGATGCTGGGGCTAGGCTTTATGGTGCTGTGGCCGGGATGGATGGTGCTAGGACATGGCTGAGTAGTGCTGGGGCCGGACTGGAGGTTACTGGGGCAAGGCTGCAAGGTGCTGGGGCCAGGCTGGATGGTGCAGGGCCAGGCAAAGAAGGAGTTAAGTGTGTGCGGAGCATTCGGTCTCTGTGTATGTGTGATCGGCCCCCCCCGGGGGGCGTGGTCCCTCCCACCCCAGGGTGTCGGTGCGCAGGGTGAGCACGAGGCAGTGGGGAGGCCGAGGCATGCAGGTGCTGGGTGCAGCGTGTCAGAGCTCCATGGCTGCACAGGGGTGTGCGACAGCCACGGCGAAGCGTGGCCCTGTCGCTGTGTCCCTGGGAGCCACACTGCACTTGCGTGTGTGAGAACCCCAGGCTGTGTTTGTGTCTGCGTGCATGCGTGTGTGAGCCACTGCGGAGCCGGTGTGCGCGTTTGTGCCGGGGTGTGAGCTCCACAACAAGCCTGTGTGTGAGATGCAGAGCTGAGCGTGTCCTTGTTTCTGCAGGCATGCAAACTGCACCGAGCCTGTGTGTGGGAGCAGCCCCAGCCTGAGCGTGTATGTGCATGTGTGCGCGTGCTGGTACATGCTTGTGCACTGCTCCCCTGGTGTGCAGTGTGTGCATGTGTGTGGGCTGGTGGTGATGTGGGTGTTGGGGTGTGTGTGTGCTGCAGGGTCTGTGTGCACGTTGGTCTGCGTGTGTTTTGGGGGCTGCGGGTGGGTGCTGGGCAGCACACAGGCGTGGAGAGAGCAGGCGCCTGTGGGGAAGGCAGGGGGGTGAGCGTAGTCTGTGAGCACCCATGTACAGGGCTGTCCACTTCCCCCGTGGGCTGAGGATGGTGTCTGAGAGGAGCCCTTAGCCCCAGGCTGTCTCTGGGTTCCTCTGAGTGAGAGGGGCTGGGGGCTCCTCCAGCCAGCTGCCCCCTCTCCGGAGGCTGCTGGCACGGGCTTCAGGTGCCCCAGGGGAGGGAAGCAGGAGCTCAGCCCTCCCTTCCCTGGTGGCACCCCTCCTTTTCACGGGTGTGTGGGCAGGCAGGGCGGCCAGCCTGCACCTCAGCCTCTGCTGCGCTGCTAAAGGCACTCCTGCTGTGTGCTGGACAAAACTGACCTGGCGGGCCTGCAGGGAAATGAAACCTGCTGGCAGCAAGCAGTGGGGCTGTGCTCTCTGTTCCCACATGGATGCAGCTGCAAGTAGGCCTCCTCTGTGCATCTCTGACAGTAGCAATGGCAAGGATAAGCCCTGCAGCAGTGGCAGGGTTGCTACATTTGCATTAGGCTTTTGGGGGGCAGACTGTGCCCCTCCAGGAAAGAGAACAAGCTCCCTTGTGGGCCTTTGCCATGACACAGTTAGGAAACACCAGTCCAGGATGAGGCCCAGGCAGAAGCAAGGTTTAGAGCCTTGTTGCCATCATTTTGATCGGTTTGGCACTGAAATGCCTGTGAGAAGCTGCGTCTTGGTGATCTTCCCACCACCGTGCCACCATCATGACGTCAGGCTGGTGTTGGCTGTCCTGTGCACAGATGTGACAGGGGACTGGCAGCCCACAAGACCTGGGCATCTTGCAGCGCCTCCTGCAAAATGGACTCTCAAAGGCTTGCAAATCCACCTCTGACTGCTGCTCCTCCAGTGAAGCACAAGGCAGAGCTCGCCCAGAGGCTTCCTGCAGGAAGCTAATGCCTGGTCTGAGCACCACTCCCGCTCCTGAGACCTGGGGCTGCTTCGCGCACCAGCAGGAATATGGCGCTTTAACAACCTGGGGCTCGGCAGTTGGTGTGTGCGAACCCAGGTCTGATCTCCACAGAAGCTCAGCTCCCTCACTCCTCTGTGTGTACATGACATACCAGTGCAGTTTAAGTGGTGAAGGAATAGAACAGTTCAAGGAAAATGTGCCACTGTGCAGCGGGAGACCTTCGTGCCTTCTTACACCCTCATGCCAATCAAATGGCACTGGGCTGAATTTCACCCCTGGAGCATAAACATCTGGCAAGACAGAAAAAATGTAAATCAAATAAACATCGGTAGTAACTGGAGACCTGTTTTGAAATTGATTTGATACCTGCATGCCTCCCAGGCAAGCTTTTCTCATGTTAACCATTGTGCATCTTTGCATGAAAAATGAGGCTTTATTTTCAGACTGGGTAATAGCAGCACAGCATGGACAGAAATGAACACGCTGTTTCCCCTCTAATCTGTCCACAATCAGCCTTCACCCAAGCACTGAGCTGATGCTGCAGTCGTCAGAGATGAATAGTCCTGTACCCAGATGGCAGCCTGCTTTCCTTGGTGCCTGCAACATCCCTTTGCCATCCGCAGAGGAGGGGAGCAGCATGCGAGGCAGTGTTCCCGGGAGGACCACGGTGCCTATAGATGCCCTCGTCCCTGGTTTTGCTGTCCATGTCTCGGGCCAAAGCCGTCAGCTTGTGCTTAGCGGCATAAACCACAGGCGAGGCATCACCTGTTTGCCAGAAGCTGTGCTGACTTCCGATTTGCTTTTGGCCACGATTCAAGGTGCTGATTCTGAGTTCTGAGCTCGGTGTGGTTGCTTTTCTCACCGCCTTGCAGCCTGTGTGTCCCGCCAGGGGCTGAAGCTGCAGCTGACAGGTGTGCCCCTGCCGGCCGGCTCCGCCAGCCCCTGGCTCAGGCTCTGCCACCCCAGGCAGCCTTTTTGGCCCCCTGGGTGTGGGTGAGGAGTGCTGAGTCAGACTGGGCCAGGCCAAGCAGTCACCCTGCCCTGCCCACGGGAGGCTGGCTTGGAGGAGGTGACTCTCAGCCATCTCTACCGAAAGCAAAGGGGCTGCAGGCAGGCCACAGGCCACAACTGGAGAAAGCTGGGGGGATCATAAAGAGTTATTTTGATCCGGGAGCCAGCTTGATTATGCTAAATTTTGGAGGGTATTTTAGGTGTGTGCAGAATAGATGGACGTGAAGATTCAGCTCTTCTGCTTAGGGCTGGGCTGGGGGTGTGAGGGAGGTCCTCAGCGCAAGCAGCTGTTCCAGGTGCTTTGTGCTGCTGCGATTTGGTTACGTGACAGTGAAGCTTTGCTGAAACCACACTCCCTGAGATTTTTACCAATCTCAGCTTGTACTTGATGGTGTATCCCACTGTCTGTGGCATAAATATGGTGATGCTTTGTAGAATGTATCCACATTTCACGTTTCATAACTGCTTTCCATGTCTTGTTCGGGAGCTTAGCTAGGTTCCTCTGTGGATGCTGTCTGACAAGAACCTTGCAACTGCTAGCAGTTGTCAGTGGACTACTTGTGTGAATTTGCATTACAGTTTTGTGTGCTCAAGAAAAAGGGCACCTCTTGGTTGCAAAGGCATTATGCAGGGAAACTTCCCAGAAGGCTGGGCTCTAACATGCCTGCTCTGCTTTTGCTCAGGCTCTCATGGATGTCATCCTTTCCTGGCTCTAATGGCTGTCTGTTGGGCTTAGATCATGGGCTGTCAGGAAAATTACCTTTCTTGAGAGCTTTCTCTGAATGAGGCCTAGCTCACTGCAGCTCTTTCCAGCAGCTTGAAGGAAGCACATTTCAACTTCCAGAGCTGCTATGGCAATCTCTGTGGTTCCTGAAACTTTATGTCCTCTAAGGACAGAGGGGATGTGTGACAAGCAGCCACAAACCTACACTCTGATGGCTGCATGATCATTTAGGCATGTCCCCTGGGTCTGGCTCCTGCACACCCTGGCAGGGCATGGACCCTTCTGCACATCCCTTGGGCAACTCTCACATGGAGGGACGCTGCTCCCTCAGGTCCCCATCAACTACATTCAGGTTTGGTACCCCTTTCTTCTCCAGGGCTGCCTATAGATAAGTCGCTGAGTAGCTGGAGAACTCTGCTGGGAGGGACCCAGGAGCTTTGAAGAATGGTGTTGACACTTGCGGGTGGGCAGAGATCTACCCTGTGGGCAAGGCAAGTAACTAGCAGCCTGTGTGCGCATAAAATATGTACAAGGCAGATGTATTAAAACTACTCAGCACTGGCTTAACCCTGCGTTGAAGAGGGAGCAGTATGAGACCAATGACAAATGTCATAAAAGTTCCTTTATATAATATCCATAATATTACATGACATATATATATTCATAATATTATATGATATATATATATTCATAATATTATATATTATATGATGCATAATATTCAAATCCCTCAGCCATTTGTTGCAATGTGCCCTGGCAGGACAGGGGCCACCCACATAATTTTCCTTGCAAGATGACAAATGCGTGACAGAGCAGCAGTCCAGCTATTCCCCTCACTGCGCAGCACTCTGGCTGGCTGGCATGGCCAGGTTGCCTGGACCCTGTTCCACCCTCTTCCTTTCCATTTGTCATTCACCTCAGACATGGTATTTTCTTCATCCACATTATCTCAGGGCCTTGGTAGAGGAGTAGACACTGGAGGTGGGTTATTGAATTGTCACGTTTGGTGCCCAGGATGGCCCAGATGATGCCCAGGGCTTTGCAGGGAGCAGCTTCCCTCTGTGCTGTGTACGCTGCAAAAAACTTGTGACAAATGTCACTGGGATATTTGAGGGGACCTGCTTGTGCCTGAGGAACCTCAGCTGCTTTTGTGTGAGAAGCCCCTCTGCTCCTGGGGAGCATAGGGAAGGGCTGGCTGGGTGTATCAGGCTGGTCTAAGTCAGTCTGAAGTCCTCAGATGCAGAGACAGGGAGCCTCACTGTTTGCTTTGCAAACATCCTTTGAGTGCCAATGCTTTCCATCTTCTTACCTCCATCCCCTTCAACATCTCCAGGGCCTGTACAGCCCATGTCACATCCCTGCTAGCCACAGCTGTCACCCAGCCAGTGGGATGTTCCAGCTGCCCCAGGTGAGCCCGGCCATAAGGCGTCCTTCTGTCCTTGGGTCCCCTCCCCTCGAGGAAGGGCCAGGCAGCTGCCAGCTCTGCCGATGGCTGGGGCTTCCCTGTGAGGCTGCTGGGACTGGCATTGTGGTGGGCAAGGGCCATGTCCTGCTGCTCCATCAGCAGAGCAGCACCCCACGAGATATTTATAGGCTCCATAATGTTATTCCCCTGCCAAACTATTACTGAAATAGGCTCAGTGTGTGTCATAGGAGAGAGGATTTTAATGGCACAGTTTCTTCACTGCAGAAATGAAGTTGATGCTCCCTCACCATTTCCTTCGTCTGATTAATCCTTTTGACACAGAGCAGCTATGAGGGGATGGCTAGTCCCGTGCCTTGGGGGGTGTTCAGCACCTTGTTTGCCACACTGCCCTTCGTGAAGTCCCCGAGACAGGCAGCCCAGGCACATATTCCCCACCAAAGGAGGGCTGGGCAGGAATAGGCCACCTGAGCTCTTCAGCCATTCCCTGGGGCTGGCCAGGCATTGTCGTCTTTACTAGGTAGTCCTGGTCCCAGAAGGTCAGAGAGGTCTGTGGGGTATGAGCCCTGAAGGCGGCATGCTGAGGAGACAGCAGCCCAGCACATGATGTGCAGCAGCACCGGAGCAGAGGTGGCCGTGAGTGCCCTGAGGTTGTGGGCTCTGAGCCATGGGGAGCTGCGTGATGTGGGAATGGGAGGCTTTTGGGCACTGGGGCTCCTTGGGGCTTGTAAATGGTTTTTCCTTGGGACACTGGGAGAAGCAGCTCTCGTGTAGCTGGTGGCCATGAAACCCTTGTTCTTGAGATCCTGCTATACGCTGGGGACAGAGACCTCCCTAACCCATTGCTCCCAGTCCCTGGTGGCCTCTGGTACTGCCCACATGTGACACACACAGCCACCTCACCTGGGGGTCTGGGGCTGGTGGCCAGCAGCTGCCAAGCACTGGGCCCACTGGCCACGGCCACCCCACAGTGCCGCTGACAGCACAGCAGACAGGCCCTTGCAGAGACAGATTGGAAACTGAGAACCAATGCGCCGAAGAAAAATGTCCTTCCCACACAGCCCAGCCTGTCCTCCTCCCTCCCCCAGCAATGCTGCTGGCGAGCTGCAGCCGTGCCAAGCCAGGGCACTGGGGGCCTGGCAAAACACTAGTGCCTGTGGGAAGGAGAGAGCCGAAGGCAAGGGCAGGGAGCACAGATGGAGCAGGCAGCCTCAAGAAGGCTGCTCCTGTGATGCAGCAGGCACCTCCTAGAAGAAACACCTGGGGCTCTGCAGGCCTCCCTCTGCCTCCTGGCTCAGCAAACTGCCTTTCGGTGGAGGTTGCTGGGGCTCTGGAGGTGGCTGTGTGGCTCTGGAGGCTGCCTCCTTTCCCTGGCCTCCTCCTGCCCACCCATCTTTTGCCTCCACCTTTGCTTGCACCTTTGCCAGTGGGCCAGCTGGGCCCCTCATCCTTTCCTCCCCAGTTATTTTCTGGATGCTTGTTCCTCTCCTTCCAGTGGCTGTATATCCTGAGATCAAGCACTGAGTGCTCTCCTCCTCCTCCTTGCTGTGTTGTCCCCTAGGACAGACCCATTCAGCTTGCTCCTCCTCCTCCTTTTCCACTTCATTAATGAGTCTCTGTGCACTAAGAAGTAGCTGCTGGGGGACCTGGGAGGACAGGCTGCACTGGGACAGCAGTGGGGCTGTCAACCAACCCAGCTCCCATCAGGATCTAGGCTTTGGGGCGCTGAACGCTGGCTTGGGGTTCTGCTGTGGTTGCCCAGTGCTGGCTGAACCTGGCACTGGCTGTGCAGGGCTGGAGGGAGGTGGCAGGCAGGGAGTGCTTTGTGACTCTCACCTGCAGTTGCAGGAGGTAAATGAGTCAGTGATGGGCAGCTCCTAGCTGCTCCACTGTGGTTTTGCACTATTGCTGTGGAGCGCAGAGCTCCCCACACTGCTTCAGGGCTTCTCCGTCAGGGTTGTCATGGGCAGAGGGTGTGCAGCCCCTGGGATGCCCTCCCAGCTCCATCCTCACTGCAAAGCCCTGTGTGGCCACGTAAGCTCCTGCAAAGGCCTCTGCCTCTCACAGGGGCCTTTCCACCGACTTTGGTGGGCTTTGGAGCCAGTGGGCTCTGTGGGGGTGTGCAGCAGCCTCCAGACCCTCACCCAGCAGCTGGTGCTGCAGCCCAGTATGTGCTTGTCGGCAGCAGGGGGACCTGTCCATCAGCTGTATGTGGTTCAGAGCTTTCTTAATGAAAATGACTTTCAACGCACATTTTGTGGGCAAAACGTTAACTTCACCATGTCTCAACACTCTCCAAAACCTGAGAAACAGAGATGGTTTCTTCTCGGTGGGGAGGGAGGCTCTTGTTGTCACTCTCTTTCATATGCACACACACGCTGACACACACACAGTGGCTCTTCTTTCTCTCCCATCCCACTTTCCTCCTCCAAAAGACTTCGAACACTTTATGGAAATGTTATTTTCTCCCCAAACTGTTGCCTTTCTGCTGCGTTCTCACCAAGCAGCCTGCTTGCTGGCTTTCCCTGGGCTCCGCTCCCAGCGCGGGCAGTTGCAGCCGTCCCACAAGTGCAACGTCAGCGACGTCCCTGTGGTGACAATGCTGAGCCTGTGGAAGGTGAAGGTTCTGGGGTGGCCGTGCGGAGCTGCCAGGGTCCGGGCCACCCCATGAGCTAGCAGCACACCTCCCTTTGCTTCTGCTGGGGCTGATCTGAAACCTCTTAAGTTACTCCAGACATGATTAAGGAAAACCCTCCTTCCACCATCCAGCCATGCTCTTCAGGATGCCAAGGAGGTCCTGCTCACCAGAAGCACATTTGAAGACATCCACAGCCCTGCCCACAGCTGGCCTTCCTTGGCAGCTGCCCTGTCCCAGGGCTGCTGTGCATGAGCCTGCTCCCCTTGCACATGCCCAAGCGTGGGCTTCATCCAAGGGTCCTGCAGGAAGGGACAGGGCCCAGAGACAGGCTGGAGGTGGGCTGGAGTTAAAAAACCCTTTGTTGTCTTGTATGAAGGAGACTGACTCACTGCTCTCCCGTGCTGTCATAAGCAGATGGATGATTTAATCACCTAGCAACCAAAATAACGTCAGGTGAGGAGCGCTACCCCAGCCGCTCTCGGCCCACAGCCCCTCCATCAGCCTGGTGGCAGGGGCCAGGCAACCTCCAGCCTCTCCCCAGTCCTCGGTCTGCCCTGGGCTGAGGCTGGCAGGGACCCTCTCCTGTCTGCCCCACCATGGCACAGTGCAGGGCTGTGCACATACAACTGTCAGCCCAACAGAAGAGGCTCCCAAAGCCATGGCTGGAGTGGGGTGCACAGGGCCGTGAGGGGAGCCCCCAAGGCCAGCTCCTGGGAAGGCTGAACATCCTGCCAGCATCCACAGAGTGGCCAAACCTCCAGCACTATTTCAGCAGGTTTCTGACTATCTGGAGCATCCAGAGGTCCCTTATGAGAAGAGGGTGGCTGGTGATGACTGGGATCCACAAACTTGTCTGGACCCCCTTGTCTGCATGCACTGTTCCAGGGCCAGCCCTGAGCATCTTTGGCTCCTGCCAGGTCCTCTTGCCTGGCACCTTCAAAGGGTGAGAATAACCCTAGGAGCCAGTGTGTTCCTTCATCTTCTTCTGTTAAGGACAGGGAGGTATTTGCCTCCCCTGCATGTGCTCATGGCATAGACCTGATGCTGTCACCCCTGTCCTGAGATGTCAGGTACCCCCTGATGGCTCCAGTCAGGCTCTTGGCATGAGCCATTCACTACAACCCATCCTGGCCCAAGCTGGGGCTGCAGGTGACAAGATCTCATGGAGCAGATTCTGAGCTGAGAGGGATAACCAGTACTGGGCAGGGAGAGGGCTGCCACAGCCTGACCTGGTGAGGCTCAGAGGCGAACACAGACATGTGGCTACTGTCACCATGTGCAAGGTGAGGACGCATCTGCTCAGGCTATGAGCACTATCTTCCTTGTGCATTTCACACTGCAGGACTGCCCAGGACTCTTTCCTTGAGTACCTGATGCTTGGACCTCTGTGTCAATGTGAGATTGCTCCCAGTCCTGGGCTGGAGAGTGGGATGGGGCAAGGCTGCTTGATGAAATGCTGACCTAGTCCCATGCAACCATCTCCCTCCCTCCAAAACAGCCAGTAAATGTCTGGACTGGGGATTGGGTTGTGCCTCACTGCCTCCTGGATGTGGAGATGTGGGTGGTGGGGAGCAGTTACTCCCCTCCTCCAGATGATAGGCCTGAAGGATGCGGGGCCACCATGGCACCTGGCTTAGGGACAGGCTGGCACCAGCATTGCATCTGCCAGAGGCCACGTAAATAGGGCACCCTGTCTCCCAGATCCTCTTTGTGGGACAGAGCTGATAAAATTAGCCAATACACCCTGTTCTGTGCAGCATGCTGAGGAAGTCTCTGTGCCACCATGGCTCAGGGGAACCAGGCAGCCCTACTTCGGTGCCTGCTTGTCCCGGTGAAGGTGAGCCACTTCCAGGCGACAAGTCCCAGCCAGGTTGTTCCCTGTGCTACTCCAAGAAGTTGCAGGTCTAGGCAACCATGTCCTCTGTCCTTTGCTTTGGGGCTTGATGGCTTTGGTAGACTCTGCTGACTTAGGAGGGAGGCTGATGAGGTGATGCTGGCTGGAGCTGAGCACAGATCAGCAACTGAGGCTCTATACAGGCTGATCCAAACCCCTGTGGGTGAACCAGGGAGGGTTCTGTATGTCATTATTTCACATCCCAAACAGCATCTGCCTTGCCCCTGGAGTTCCATGTCCCTGAAAATATGCATGCAGCCATTCTGGGGTAGCTCAGAAGTGCAGACTCCTGGTAGCATGTGCTCCTGTCCGAGTCTGATTGGGATCTGTGAGTGCTCCCCATGGAGCTTGGTCTAGGAGCATCCCTTGTGTTACCTCTGCCACAGTCTGCCTCAGAAACAGCTGAAGTCTCTAGAAACCCAGGCAAATTTCAGACAGAGAAAAGGGTTTTGAATCCTGTTTCCACAAGTACATGTTTATCCTGGTCTACTGGTTGACACTGGAGAAGTAAAGCTTCGTTAACCTCCCTGTCTTAGAGGGGTGTAAAGGGTTGTTTACATACATCAGATGAGGTGCTCAGCTCTTCAGGCTGCTCTCCCCAGGAGTCAGGCCCAGTCTCCTGTCTGAGGACAGATTTATTAACTCACTCAGAAGCAGTCTCCACACAGCATCACTGCCTGCTCCTCTAGCAGGTCAGCCATGGCTCCTGGGTCGCTCTGGTGGAACAGCTGAGTGACCTCGTGCACAGGGGACAAGCTGTGCACTGACTGCTGCAGTGCTGCCCATCCCGTCCCATCCCATCCCATCCCATCCCACCCCCTCTGGGGTGCAGGCGCAGAGCTGTGGGCAGATCCAGAGCAGGAATGAAGACTGACAGGACCCTGGCTGAAAGGTCAGGAGCAGACAGGGGCTGACTCTGCTCATCCTTGCAAGCTTCTGCAGCCTCCCCATGGAGATGTTTCAACTGCACTGGGGAGGATCACAGCAGTCTCTCTCTCTCTCCAGACATGCTACATACAGCACTGACTGACCACCAAGCCTGGGAGGACATAACCGGTGGGAGAAAAGAGGAGTGAGAAGGGCAGTTGTTTTGATGTTTCCCCCCGGGCAAGGAAATGACCCCATGTGGGGAATAATGGGACTTTTTTTCCATGAGAAGAAGTCACAGCACATTGTAGCCTTCAGGGAACCTCAGGCTGGTGCAAGGAGGGGCCCTTGCTCACCTCTGGCCCTGGGGGGTGCGGTGCTGGCAGGGTGCCTTGGGTGAGCCAGGTGCAGGCAGGGCCCTCCTGCCTCGGTGCTGGCACAGGGGCATGTGGATCAAGTCCCATCAGGGTCATACTGGGGTGGAGGGGAGGAGTATGTCTGCCTTTGTGCCTTGAGCGTGTGGGTAATGCTTTTGAGGTCTGTCTCTCTCCTATGGCAAGTCTTTGCATGGAGCTTGGAGCCCTTCTGGAGGTAGTTGAGGTGGTGGTTATGTACTTGTCAGTGGTTTGAGTTTTAGAAGGCGTGTGATGCTGGGGAGTGTGAGTCAGCACTGTTGGGCGCACCATCCTTTGGATGGCTTTTGGGAAGGCAAAAGTTGTAGAGCAACTCCTGAGATGGTCCTAGACTCACTCGCCTGATGTACTATTTGCCCTGGAGCAAGGAGCCCAGGAGAAAGTCCCACAAGGATCTACATAGGAAATAAGGAGTCTAAGAGCCCGACTAGGGACAGCAAGGGCTCCTGTAGGGGCAAGACCATCTCCACTGTCCCTCTTTGTGTAAGAGCTGTGTCTGGACTCCAGACACTGTCTAGAGGAAGTCTTTGGAGAAGTCTCCACACGCATGATGGGTATTACCCAAGACACGTGCATGAGTGCAGCTTCAAGCCCTGACTTTGGCCTCGGGGCTGGAGTTGTCTCTCTGGGGTGCAGTCAGGCCTGACACACAAGGACTGTATTGCTCCACGGCCCTCAAGGCATCCCAGCAAAGTGCAGAATGGCCAGGCTGGGCTTTCCTCTTGCAGTCCTTCCCCAGTCAGAGCTGCTACCGCCCTGCAACCTGCAGCCACGTGGAGAAGGAGACAAGAGGGGAGCTCCAGGAAAGGTGGGAACAGCCTGCGGTGCTTGCTGTGTCCCTGTGGGACTTGGCAGCAGGAGGGCAGGAGGGTCTGTGTCCTCCTAGGGACAACACAGGTGGCTCCAGCCTGGCACCAGGCTGCCCTTCTCTCGGAGCAGTGTGAAGATTCAATTTGTCTCCCCTGCCTTAGATTGGCCCCACTAAGCAGGTTTTAATTTTGTTAAGTAAATATAAAGTAATGGCAGCGGGGATAGGAGCCAAATGGCCTGGAGACATCCTGGAGAGCCAGACGAGATCTGCAGCAAGGCAGGGCTCCCTGCAGGAGCTGGGCATCCAGCAGAGCCTCCCAGGGAGAGAGGGATTGGGACTAGTGGGGCGGGCCTGGGTTTGCTGGCATGGAGCAGATGCAGCTCCATGCTGCCGTGTGCTTGCAGCACCTCCCTGCCTTCAGAGCAATTTCTAAATGGCTGCTAAGCATCACTGTCAGAACCATGCTCATCTTCCACTCCTAATTAGTGGATCAGGCAGTAATTTGTAATCCTTTTGAATAGGACTATCTTAGCATCTAGCACTGGAGCCTGGGAATGACATGGGGGAGGGCAGAACAGAACAGAGCAGAGGTTGCTCCAGCAGGCAGGACTGAGAGGAGTGGAAAGCAGAAGGGCTTTCTTCAGTTCCCTCAGTGTGCACAAGTATCACTGCCTCCTGCTTCTGTGGTCCAATGCACCTTCCTCTTCTTTCTCTCCTCTCCAGAGTTTTGGCATTTTCATTTCTCTCTGTGTGAAGTAATCAGCGTGGCAGCCCTGGCGGGCTCGCCACTCAGCTCCTGCTCCCCATCGAGGCTGGTGCGGCTGCAGAGAGGTGCACCTGGCAGGAGCTGGAGCCCCGCACCCATGGCCAGGCAGCGGGTCACAGCCGTGCCAGGGCAAGGAAGGCCCCCCAGTGCAAACCTGCTCCTGTGCAGCTGGGAGCAGGTCTGGCCTTTCCTGTGCTGGTTTGCATTTTGCATTTTCAAGGGTGAGGATAAGATGGCACCTGTGAGAAGAAGAAGCAGCAGCCAACAAGCTGAAAAATAAGATGCAAAGAGTCTGAGCTCACAGGGGCTTGGGAGAAGGTATGAGGGCAGTGTGTGGCTCTGTCATAGATGGGCAGTGGGTGATGGCCCCAGGCCAGCATGGAGATGGGTTGGACTGGCAGCAAAGTGCAGCAAATGAAGGAGAGGCTTGATGTGATGGCCACAGCCAGTCCCAAGTGTTAACAGCTCCGTGTGGCCTTACTCATGCTCCAGGTGGTCAGAAGAGGTTGGGATGGCAATGGAGGCTCAGCAGTTTCTGTGCATGTGCTAGAGCAGGGGAGGGGAGGATGGTTGTGCTGGAAGTGGGGCTGAGCCAGGGAGGTCTGCAGGCATGGGGTGACAGCTGGTGTAGGGCTTACAGAAAGCTCTGGGTGACAGCGATGTTAGGCAGGAGTGGGGCTTTGTGTAGGCTGAGGGGGCCAAGTAGTAGTCCTGCTGTGCTGCATGCAGCACTGAGCAACTCCTTGCTGTTGGTTGGTGTCTTTAGCATCAATCCATCTGGTAAAAGCTTATCTGTCCTGAATGCATTAACCTTTATAAATGACTTAATGTAAGGTACAACCACAAAGAAAGGGAAGGGTCATGGGAGTGGTGCAGATGCATTCAAGTTGTCACCTTGGGCCTCAGTGGCATGAGGGTCCTGGCCCCAGGGGCCACAGCCTTGTGGGGGCAGGTGCCTGGGGGGCAGACGGGGGAGGGGGAACGGAGGGGGAACAGAACCGTTCCAGGTCATGGAGCAGAGATCTTGCTAGACGAAAACAGCTACTACCAGTGACTTCAAGGAACACCGCTTCCCTACTTTATTTCTACAGCCTTTAGAAGAAAGTGTTTATAATAGCATCAGTGACTCACTGAGCGCTCTTTACTCACCAGTTAATGACTGAGCAGAGTTCCAGTGCTCTTAGTGATTTTGGCTTAAATAAACTCCATCCTTCTTTCAGATTTCCAATAATATGTGAGAGTGGTCTTGGGCATTCAGAGAGGGCGGGAGATAAGCACACAGAAAAGGAGAGCATCTTCTTACCCCAGTGTCAGCACCCCAGCTATTGTGATGTTGAGGGTCTGCATCACAGGTAAAGGCAAAAGGAAAAGAAAGTGATTTGGCAGGAAGGCCAGGCAGTCTCGTATGTAGAGACTTCAGAAGTCACACGTTCTGGTTTTGGTGTTCATCCTTGCAAATAGGTTTTATTCACCTCCCCAGCCATCCTCCATGCATCTCCACCCAGAGGCAGCTGCCCACATTTGTGGAGAGGGTGGTGAGAGCCACCCCATCCCCAGTCCTTCCATCTTGGCATACCATCTTGGCCTGGCTCCAGAGAGGGACAAGCTCTGGCTTTCTGGGAGGGAATGTGCTTGCCCTGCAGAGATGACCAAGCTCCTTGAGACATGCTGCTGCCCCAGGGAACTGCTGGTGCCATTCAGTGTGTGCTGACTGCAGGGGTCCCAGCTAGTTCCACTGGCACCGGGGGTGCCACAGGGAGCCTGTCCACTGCGTGCCAGCCAGCACGGTGCCAGTGACCTTCCTTGTGCCATGACTGCTGGCTGCTCCTGCACCCACCTTGTGCTGCTGGGCTCTCGCCCCCGGCCTGCCACACTGCGCTACCAAAGCAGTGAATCATGAAGCCAGGGTGAGCAAGTGCTTGCAGGTAGTCGCAAACCTGTCATCACGGTCGTGGGCTTTGCCCTCCAACCTGCCATGCTTGTCATACTCTTCAGGTTTGGTGGCCCCCGGCACACCAGAGTCAAACCCTCCCCGGGTCCTCTTGTCTTGGTGCAGCTCTGAGTAAAGCCACTCTGCATGAAGTGGCAGCACTGACATCAGCAGTGGCACTGATGAGATAAACCACAGAAATGGTGCAGTCAAAACCCTTGTGTGCCCGCAGCACACACAGATTCAGTTCATGGGGGACAGGACTTGGATGGATGCAAGGGCTGCTCTTCTCTGCCACACGCTCTCCTGGCCTGTTGTGAAGCCAGGATGTGAAGATGAAAATACAACTGATGCTCAAGTGCCTGGGATGGGGAGGGGACTCCTGGGAAAGGAGATGGGGAGGGTGAGCTCTGCACTGAGACCAAAAGCCAAGGAAAGGGCCCAGTGTCTGCGAATAAACTGCGTGCTTTGGGCTGCTTATTCTGCTGTAACAGGGTCCTTTGTGGCTGCCCTGCAGCCTCTCTGGGCTGCAAGGTGTCATCTCTTCCATGTGCTGGGATCTGCCCTGCACGTCCCCAGCCTGGGTCCCCCGGGGACATCAGGCTGTCCCATTCACCCCCAGCCCCCAGCCAGGTCACAGAGCTCACCTGAGCCATCAGCCACAGCTCTGCATGTGTGTGAAGGATGGGGAGGTTGTCTCAAACCTTTGCACCAGGAAGGGGACAAACAAATATTTATAGAGGAGATAAGTGGAATGAAGAATTCATTTCAAGATTTTTTTTCCCCCGCTTTTCCTTTTTCTCTCAAAATTACCAAATCTGAGCCAGAGAGCTGGCTGTTTGCATTTGTCACACATACACACGATGTTATATCTATACATTATCTTGACATCAAAGGGAAAGTGTGACATTTTTCTGGCTGTGCAAGAAAGGAAGGACACCGACTGCTTTTGGGAGAGAAGCAGTTATTAACAAAGAGTTAAAAGACAGCTCCTGGAAAGGAGAATGAGAAATAAGGAAGGAGAGCACAGAACTGGGAATGACAGCCAGGAGCTGCAAAAGTAAATTTTCTCCTGGCCTTTTCATCTTCCCTCTCTATTAAAGCAGGGTGACAGAGAGTCTCTCAAGGCACTCACTGAGTTATTATTTTAAAGAAAAGGCAGCTGCAAATGTGGTAACAGCAGAGAGTTGGGGGATTTTGTTCGAGGAGGAGACCAAAGGAAACCTGTCTGCACGCAAGGCATCACCACAGTGAGGTGCGAGGTTAGGCCGACACAGCCATGTCACGCAGCAGGCCCAGCCCAATGCTGCGCACCTCATGCTGGTGGCAGTTGTGTCACCGGGGCCCAGCCACAGGGATGGTGCAAGGCCCTCATTCTGTGCAGGACACTGATCCTGCCCCGCCAGCAGGCATTGGGCAGGTCCCAGAGGTCAGCTGGTCCCAGGGTGACTTTGGTGTCAGCATGTGTTGCTGCGTGTCAGGTAGCTGGGCTGGGCAGCCCAGGAACCCAGTGCTTTAGTGCCCATCTGCTTTCAAACAAGAGAGAATTGCTTAAATCCTTTTCCTTCTTTCGTACAACTTTGACATGAATGTTTTCAACTTCACGAGGCCTGCATGAAACCAGACTTTTGGCAAAGAAGTAGGTCTGGGCCCAGCTCCCCCAGGGCTGGTGAGCATGAGGACAAGGGGTTAATGGCAGACACACACGCAGCTGCAATGGGGGATGCAGAAAAACCCATCTGAGCACAAACAGTGCATGCATGGGCAGCTATGTGCCTGGTGCAAGAAATGTGCCTTGCCCCAGCGGATGTTTCCCCAGCCCACCCGTGCTGCACGCTGCCAAAGCAGTGCAGCTGGCAGAAGCAAAGCGCTCTCAAGGCAGAAGGGGCAATTCCTAAAGTTCCCAAAGCTGCCCTGTCAGCTCCGGCCAGCTCCAGCAGTTCTGGGTACTTGACAGGGCAATCACTCCTGATGCGGAGAGCTGCAGAGCCACCATCCTTCTGCTCCGTCTGCCCCAAGGCTGTGGTCTGGCTAGCCAGGAAGAAATGCAGGGCCGTGGCTGCTGCTGCCCAGCTGGTTGTTTCCTAAGGGACCCCACTTTCAGCCCTTGCTCTCCCCTGCTGGTCACTACATCAAAGCAATGTGGCTGAGCTCCCCTCTTCTCTGTGCACCCGCTGTGGGAATGCAAACAAACCCAGGGCTGCAGGGAATCTGGGTATGAAATACAGTCAGGAAGAAAACTTGAAAGCCTGAGGCCAAGGGTAAGCCCTCGCGTTGAGTTTCTGCGGGAGCAGCTGTATCCCACCCGGCACGCAGCACGGCCAGCTTGCAGCATTTCTGTGGAGGCAGTGGCAAATGGAGAGCAGCAAAGCAGGCGGGCAGGGTGTGCTTGTTGTCCCTCCTGCTGGAGCTTCTCATCCGCCTCTGGGGGAACCTGGAAGGTGAAAAGGCTCCTGCTGTCCTTGGAGTGGCCAAGGTCATTCCTGGGAGCCAGAACAGATGCCACATGTCCCATGGCTCACACCAACAGCACTGCACAGCAATTAGCTGGAAAGATGGTCAAGCAGCATGGGCAAGGAAAGAGGGAAGACTACAGGGCAATGCCCGCACAGGGGCAGAGGAGGAAATCTCTTCATGAGGGGCCTGCACAGTCAGATTTTCAGACCCTGGAGGTATGGGAGGACTAGGTGAGATGAGGACGTGGGCTGTCTGAGCTGCCCAAATGGCATCTTGGTTCTGCACCAGGGTAGCGTGGTCTGCCCATGGGGCCTCTGCGGTGCCCCCAGACATCCCTCCCCAGCCCTCCATGGACAGATTGTGTTTGTTTCAGCTCAGCGCGCTCATTAGATTAAAGTGGAAGAGTCGATCTGATCAAACTTGGAAACAAAAATAAACGTGCTGGGTTCAGCAGATGGAGGGAACAGTCTGGCAAGTCGGGCGAGCCCTGGCAGTGCCCCGCAGCAAACACAGCAGCTGTGTCGCAGCAGCCCCCTCAGACACATCTTCCCTGCACCGGTGTGCACAGTTCTGGCCCAGCGGGATCCCAGCTGTGGCCTCAGAAGGGGGCTGTGGGTGATGGGGTGTGCGCTGGGGGATGTCTGGGCCCAGTGCAGGCATGAGGTTTTTCCTCCAGCACTTGCAGCTGCATGCTGTGGAGGGGTTCTGACTCACACCTTTCTTTTCCCTGTTTTGCTGTCCCACCGCTTTGCTTCTCCTGAGCCCCCTTGGCCATGCATGAGCCCAGGGCACTGCTGCCGCTGCCCCCAGGTAGCCTGTGCTGGAGATCCCAGGACACCCACCACTCCCACAAGCATTTACCAGGGGCACAGATTTGCTGTGTGCTTCCATCATAAACTGCAGCAGTGCAAACAATTATTCTTGATCTCAAAGGATTGTGCCTGAAACAGAGATGAATGAACCTATGTGCTATAGTACAGCTGCCAGATGAACATTTTATGGGGTGTTTACTTTGCTATGTGATGCTGAAGTACCTCTGGAGTTCAAGCACTGCTGAAACACATCTCCTCTGTTCATTACACATCTCATCTGCTCATTAACACCCATACCCAGCCAGGCCCACAAAAGAAGCAGCAATGCCTCTCCTCTGGGGACCTGATGCATGCTGTCTTAGCAGAGAAAGCCCCCTCCAGCAGGGCAGAGGAGTCAGGGGGAGTCTTGCCCTCAAGCCATGCCCTCGTCCTTTCCTGGATCTCACCTCCAGGCTGATGGCACTAAGAGTCCTCCTGGCAGTGTCCTGCCCTGCATTCCTGTGAGCTCCCCAGCACTGAGGGGGTGACTACACAAGCAAGAGCTCAGCCAGCAGAAGGGAAACTGCTTCTGCTGGAGACATCTCTGGTCTGTCTCAGCTGGGATATTCCCATATATTTTGCCCCTTACGTTTGGAGTCGCCTGACCCCCAGTTACTTCCCTCCTCCCCCAGCCCAGTGAGGGCTGCTTGTGCCTAGACCTTCTTCTTAGTTAAATCTCTGATGGGTTTTGCCCGAATGGGGGGGGGGGATCCCACTGCCTTGTGCCTGGGGGTGACAGGTATATCTCCTCAGGGTGCACAGTGGAGATCTGCCCAGGGTGGAGACACTGGCTGCTCCAGCGTGACTGTCCTAGAAAGTAGGTCCTGCTCTATTTGCATGCTAGAGGACCAGGCTCCCACACTGATACTACAGTATGGATTTTACATCCTTTTTGGTGGATTTGAGCTGTATTTAAGAGATAGCTCCTGGCAGTAGTGATCCCAGGAGCTGTACTCAGTGGCTGGATCAGGATCTGGTAGTTCTCTGTTAAGTGCATCTTGCTGCCCAGAGTGTGCTGCTGCTGAACCAGAGTGGTTTTTGGGGAATGGTTCTGCACAGACCATGTACCTTCTTATCCATAACCCCCTTGCCTCTGAGATGGATGCACTTGGGGTTGCTCTGGGTGGCAGCCAACTTGTGTGCTGGATAATGAGGCTAAAAGTGTGGGAGCTGGGAGATGCAAACTATTCCTGGGTCTTCTGTTTGCTCCCTGATATCTCCTGGGCAAGTCATTACTCCTCTGTGCCTTGTGATACCTAATTGCAAGGCAGTTGTAAGGATCATGAGACATACTGGGGATGGTTTTGTGCAGTGGTGGGAGCTGTAGCGTGGTGGAGCATTTACAGCAGAAGCAATACAACCCCTCTCTGCAGAGTGGTGGGACAGCCTGGGCCAGCCTAATGCCATTGGCCCCAACCTACTCGGAAATGATGGGGCTGGGGTGAATACCTCTCCCTGAGCTTCTCTGGGAAACCTCCCTACTGGCAAATACTTCTGGGTTTGCAGACCCCCTCGTGGGTCTGCAAATACTTGGGGTTATCCAGGACACTGAAGCAAACTGGTTTTTAAAGAAAAGTAAGACTTCAGGTCAAAACTATACTTTGCATTGTAGCAGGTGGCCTGCTTGGGATCAGGCAATCACATCTGCTTGCAATTTCAGCTGGGTTATAGAGTCGATAGAGAATGAAATGACTTGGGAGACAGCTGGACAGGAGGACTCTGATTATTGCTTGGTACTGAGGGAACAAGAATTGAAAACTCTAGGGATCTGCTTTGATCCTGACAAAAATGGAGGTGAAGCATGGGGAGACTCATCCCTGGGCTGTGCCAGGAGGGTGTGGAGGTGCTGTGGAGGTGACCAGGTGCTAGGCAGGGAGGCTGGTACAGAAGTTTGCATTTTTTAATGGGCCTGGGGGCAAATAACTGCAGCGTTGAAGGTAGGAGGTGGAAAGTCATAATGCTGGGGGAGACGGAGCTGTGACCTCCTCTGTCTGCCCATACCACCACAGGCAGAACCCTCTGCCCCATGGATGGGACTTATCTCCAGGCTGCTGAGCAGTTCGACTGCTGGCCACAGCTCCTCTTTTCAGGGGTGGCCTCTGTCTGCTGTATCCTGGAACAAAGAGGGGAGTTTTGAACTCTCTTCCGTCTTATTAACCCAATTTGTACTTTTATATACAAATGTCTTTCTCCCCTCTTGCCAAGAAAGCTGTCTGATCAGCAGCAATTAACAAAGCAAACTGCAGTGATGACTTTTATAGCGTGTTCTGTGTGGCCTTGCTGAATGCCCTCAAGAAGAAGATGCCAGAAGTTTGGGAATTTCTGCTGTGCAAAGGCAGGGCCAGGACATGACCATGTGCAGAGGGAGGTGTGCAGGAGGGGCTGTGCTGGGCAGGCAGTCGTGGTCACTGGTCTCTCTTGGCCTCATGCTGCTGAGCTGTGCCTGGGGCAGGCCTCCATAAGCGTAGCATCTGCAGGCATCCTAACGCCAGCTGGAGGATGCAGGACCAACACTGGCTGCAGGGTCTCTCACCAGGACTGGGAAACGTAGAGCTCAGCAGGGACTGGGCCTCCTGAGCTGCATAGGTCCTGCAGGCACCTGTGGCACCCCGGGCGCTTTCAGTGGTTTGATCTCAGCCCTCCCTGTCTTGCTGCTGTTCAGGAGTACATCCAGGAAAATGCTGGACTGCTTTTCCATCCATCAATGATGATTCTCTTTTCATTTGCTTTTTGGGCTTCACCCTCTTAATCCAGCTGTCTCTTGCCTTACAAATGTTCTTTCCTCAATTACTTATACCAAGCTGCAGGGCTGTTTTGGTTGGTCTCAGGAGCACGATGAACCTTTGCTGTCCTGCAGGCACAAGCCTAGTGTGGGAACAGATCACCCACCTCTGCCTTCATCAGAGGCTTCATCATTATTCCCTCCCTTCCAAGAAGTGCAGATGCAGGGTTATGTCTCAAGGCAAAAGGAAGAAAAGGTGCCTGGCTTTTTCAGAGGAGCAAGACGGAGAGCAAGGGGCTTGTGTCTGTTCTGCTGCAACTGCTGTTGAGCTCCTGTATGGCCCACGGGGCACATGCTGGTGTTAGAAGTCACCTGGGTGATGGTGGCTATGGGTGAATACCAATAAAGGAGGAGCAGGCAGAAGAAGGACTTCCCGGAGGAGGGAATCCAGTCCCAGCTTGGAGCTGAACTGCAGCCGGTGCTGGGAGGTGCCAGATGCCCTTACAGAAAGGAGGGACTACGGGGAGAGATCCCTCCCCACTCCAAGATGGGGAGGGATGGTGGGGACTGTGCCATCCTTGTTCCCACTTGGGATTTCAGGATGCTGGTATGAAATATGAGCTTTGTGAGCAATCCTGACTCCTTTGCCTCACCCTCCTTAGAACTCGTCCACCTCTTGCACTGAGGCATGGAAACACAGGTCTTGTCTTTCTAGCCAGATCTGATGTGCAACTTCCCAGACAGGGGACCAGTTCAGGCCATTCCTGCACCAAGGCTGCTTTATCCCCACTTCATAATGCTCTTATCTTGAAGGCTCTGCTCAGATTAAAGCCCAAGCAGTCAGTCCCCTCCCTAGATGTTTTGCAATGAAGTTTTCTTCCTTTAATCCGATGAGAGTGTAAGCTGCTCTTTTCAAAGTGCACGGGTAGGACAGATGTACATGTCACTGGTATGGTGAACTAGACTGACTGAGGGCAGAGGGAAGGTGCCTTGTGCTTCAGCTTGGTGGCACATGTGGCTGTTGTCAGAGCTTGAACCCCATTTCTCCTCCAGGCCTCTGGGAGCAGCTGTGTAATGCCCAAGTACACCAGCAGTCATAAAGGCTAAAGGCTCACGTGGGAGCAGGATGAGTTGTTCAACAGACAAGTCTGTTGACCTTCCTGGACACCTTCAAAAAGCTAAATCCCAATTTTGGTCTCAGACAGCCATGGAGGTCCTAGAATCAGGGGAATGGTGCCAGCCATTTCAGTGAGAACCCAAGGGTGGAAACCTCAGCAGCTGTTTAGGTGGTATCTGAGGACATGGCCTTAGCTGTGTGACTGTCACCTAGCCACGGTGGGCTGTTTTTTCTCAGTGAGCTCGTGAGTCCATGGCCATGAGTGGGCTGTGGGAAGGCTCGGGAAGATGGTTCTCTTGCAGCGGGGAAGGGACTGGAGTTAATCCATGCCTTCCTGAACTTATAGCTGTCTTTGTCCTCCTCAGCCCAAGGAGCATTGTCAAACAGCTGCCGCCTGGCTCTGCCTGCCCCACAGCCAGTGCATGGACCAGCAACATCCTCCAGCTCATGCATGACAGCAGTACACTGGCAGAAGAGGCACCTCAGACAGCAACGTTCAGACTGTGAGTGCTCTGGGCACCATGGGCGGTGCAGGACCCTGGGGTCATGATTCTGCTCCTGCATGGAGTGTCCCTGGGGTGAAAAGCGAGAGGAGCCTGTGGGTCTGGGGAAGCTGTGGGGTTCTCCTTTCCCATGGGGACGGTCCAGCGTGCAGAGTTGATCTGATGTGAGATGTGGGCATTGCCTCAGCAGCCTGGAGTAGGCAGATAACTTGGGCACAGGGTGGCTCCAGGACTCTGTTACTGATGGGCGGGGGGGGAGAAGGAAGAGCTGTGATTCTCTCCAGCAAGCCAAAGGAGGAGGTTGTTGCAAGGGAAGGCTGAGGTTGCCTTCAAGCCACTGCTTTGCCATGTGGAACAAGCTCAGTACGACTGTGCATGGATGCAAAGCCAGGTACCGCTGCATATTTGCTGAGAAAGATTGTCCAGTTCTGCAGCCCTCTCAAACACATGGATAACCTGTATTTCTCCCCCGTGGAGACAGATGAACTTGTGCCAAGGACAGGGCTCTGGATTTAAGGAGTGTTGTCGCAGCTGCTGGGGTCCATTGGGAAGGAACTTGTTCTGGAAGCAGCAGACACTTGAAAGGTGGTAAATAGGCATGGTAAACCTATGGAGGAATTAATCACATGCCTCTCCTGCATCAGGAGCAATGTCTTGCCATGTTCTGGGATGTGACACCAGCAGCTCAGACAAGCCCAAGTTTTCAAACGGTCTTACTTTGGCCTCCCAAAAGTACATGGCCATAAAATCCAATAATCACCTTGAATATGTTAGGAGTCTGGTTCGATTTTCCTTCACAGCCCTGCAGCCTCAGTCAACAGAGCAACTAAGGGATGCCAAGGGGTGGTCGAATGGAAGACAGTGCATAGGCTGGTGTGGGTGCTCTGTCCTGGCCTTGACACTGTTTGGAAGCAAATAGCTGTTACTCCAAAGATCACATACTACGAGGAAGCTCCTGACCCTCACAGGACATGGCTTTCTCAGCAGTTACAGCAGCTCCTAAAATCCTTCTCTGAGCTGTTGTTGCAGAAAAAAAAAAAAAAATCCATGACACTTTATAAATCAAGTTGATCTTTTTGCCCGCCATCTAGGTCAATAAAAGAGCATCTTTGTAACCTTCTGGGGTCATTCAGAAAGAAGAGGCATGTGATTTTCTGCAAGACCAGAGCTGACATATACGGAGATTTCTCTTTGAAATTAAGTCTTTGGCTGGTGGTGCAGACTTCAAGTAGATCTGAGGATGGGGTAGAGGTTGGGTATGTGTGCATTGGGGAAGGAGTCGTGCACCTGGCACGGCTGCTGTGTTGGGTTGTGGTTGTCACACACAACCCTATCCCCTTCTGTACTTCAGGAAAGACCTTCTCAAACCTTCCTACTGAATAACACATGCGCAAACACAACCCAGCCAACAAATTGAGCATGTGGTTTGGTGTTGAGTGAGACTCAGCAAAGTTCTAGGTAGCTTCTGCATGCTGTAGTGCTATGGACAAGGAAAGGCCAGAAGGAACTGAACTCTGATGGGCTTGGGTTCTTCTTGGATGTTACATCCAAAAGAATGGGTGAGAGGGAGTCTGCTGTCTAATTTGGGAAGGAAACTGGCAAACCCACATCTGCACCAACTTGACTTTTGTGCCTGCATACTGGAGTCTTCCCCTGGTCTGCACTGGGTGGTGCCGTGCTGTGTCCCACACCTTTGGGAGGAACATGTGTCTCTTCTGTCTTTTCTGACTTTAAATACCAGGGAAACACCAAGGAAGTAAAAAAGGCACGTCCGTCCCCAGTAGAGACCTGAGAACAAATGGTTACCATTCCTATGGGGCACAAAGGTGGATGGGTGCGTGGGGGGACAATGATGTCCTCAAGGTAGGAGAAACTTCTGGGGTCACTCCTGGGCACTGGGAGGCCTCCTCACTGGGCACACGGCTGGGACTGCCCCTCTCCCACAGGACCCATATGGCAACACTGGCCCTGGTCCCGGGCTGGAGGAGCACTGGGCAATGGCAGCAGGGACTTCCCCACTCCCTGGTAATCACCCACCCGCCTCTTTATTCTAATTGCAGTTATTTGATCTCTCTCTGGGTTCTCTCTCTCTCTCTCTCTCTCATTCTTTTTTTTTTTTTTTTTTTTTTTAATGTAGGAGACACATGTTTTGTTCCAAGCACTTAACTACCTCTTGGGCTGTGTTTCATTTATTCACTAGGATAGAAATCGGAGTTGTCAGGTTTGCTTTTTTTTTTTTTTCTGTTTTTTTTTTTTTTTTTCCTTCTTTTTGCTCCTTCTCTATTTTGTAATGAAAGCGATAAAAATCCATGCATACTCCAGCATGCCCAGCCCATCTCCTGGCCCCAGCTCCTCCTATGGCTTCGGAGCAGAGGAACAGCAGTGGGGAGGAGCAGTCCTCCCTGGCAGGCTGCTGGCTCACATGGCTCCTTGGGAACTGGGAGGTTACTGGTGGTGCCAGTTCAGCTGCCACACTGATGGAAGTTGCTTGGAGGTGAGGGCCAGGTGCCAGGCACTGCAGCACAGGACAGTGCTCACGAGGGTGCTGTTGGCTGAGACCCCTGCCCCCACTCCAGACCTCTGTCAGGCTACAGAATTTGTCTAGGGCTAGAGAGGTGAGTGCCTGTCTCCCTGCCTGCAAAGCAGCACTCCTGCTCTGGGTTTGGTGTCTCTGCCTCATCAACACTGTCCTGTTCAGTAAGCAGCCTGTCCTCCTGCTCGTCAGCCCCTGGCACCTTCCCTTACCAAGAGACTGCACAAATACTTTGCATCTCCTGTGCTTGAAGTTCAGCAAGGTCGCGAGGCAGTGCTGGATGGCCCAGGGCCATTCCCCACCTCTGTCATGCAGCCATGCACACCTCTTCTCCTTGGCTCCATAGGACAGGCAGTGGTGTTTTGGTTTGATTTTCACACTCTGAAGGCCACTGGTGGAGACAACTGTGCTCATTCTGGGAGCTTGCTTGCTTAGAGACTGAATAAAAGCAAAGAAAAGACTTTAAGGCTTGGTGACTTAGTCACCAAGCACCCAGACCTCTGCATTTTCTGGCTGGCCCAGAAGTAGAGCACACTTTCTTCCGTGTAGAGAAACACACAGACGCATATTGGAGCTAATAAATGGAGATCTTACTAGTTGCCTGGCTACCTTGCTTGACAAACAGCAATCCAGACAGCCAATGGATTTGGGATGTGTGTAGATAAAAGAAAACTACAAAAAGACTGATGGACAGCAGTGCAGGTGGATGGATGGATGAATAGTTTGTTCTAAAAAGATGAGCTGAATAAATTCTTAGGTGAAGAAAGCCTATGGCTGTAGTGGGGAAGAGGGGACTGGACAGGCAGATCTGCAGGCTAGCTTGAACAAGGGCAGATGGGTTGGGCAGCCTCCTGAACCTGCACATCCTGATGGTGCTTCTTATCAAAAGTCTTGGTGCACAAAATCCAGGACCTTGTCCTTCTCATGAAAGGGTCCCTGGTCCAAATGTGGCTCTCTGTAGAAAGCCACCTGCACACCTACTGAACCTCAGTTCCGTAGTGCTGCTGAACCCCCCCAAAGGCTTGTCACCTGCAAAAAATCTGCAGACACTTTCCCTGGACTTCCAGACTCTCAGTCCCTCAGCACCTGTGTTAGGGAGCACAAAACCAACCTCTCCTTGGCAACTGTTGAGTAAGTTAGCTCCCAAAAACTTGGCAATGGAGGAACTTGTACACCAGTAAACACAAGGATTGTTTTGCTGTGGATTCCCAAAAAAATCTTCGTAGCCAAGTAGTGCTGTGTCTCCAGCTTGAGAACTTGCTGTTCAAAGTGGGAACTTGCAGTTGCAGATGAGCCCTTCCATGTATTTCTAGGTAAGGACCGGGGGTCTGCTCTTCGTTATTCTCCGTAAACCTCAACAGTTTGCAGCATACGGTCACTCCTCGGGGAGCCCCACGCTCTAGGGGCTCAGGCCACAGTCTCTCATACAGACCAGGCAGAAACAAACCCAACTTGACATGCCAAAAGGGCAAAAAATCCCCCCAGTCCTCATTCTTCCCATCCCGGATCCTCCAATGTGTCGATCAGAGGGACTGCACAGAAGCACAGGGCATACTGATGCATGGCATGGCGCTTCCCAGGAGCTATCTGGGCCTCACTGCTAAGGGGCTGCAGCCCTGCACAATGAGCCCTTGGCTGTGTCGCTCCCACCATTTCTCACAGCTCTTGTTCTGCTGCCAGCCAGCCTCCGCAGACCTGGAAGCCTTCCTCCCTCTGCCTTTTCCTTCTCTCCTCCTGCTTCCTAAGTTTGAAGAAAGAGCCTAGCCAGGGCTATCAGTGCCAGGGACAAACACAGGAAAAAGGGAACGGATGGTTCTCGCTCTCAGCCAGGCTCTCTGCTAGGGAAGCTTTAGCTTTATCTATAGAGCTAGGCTCTCCTGGGGTCAGTCCCTGGACTTGCTTTGGGCAGAAGATGCCAGTGCTATTCCGGACCCCTTTTCTCTCCAAAGTGGTTGTTTTCCTTCTAGGCAGCACTGCAGTGCTCAAATAAGAAGGGATTTGCAATGCAGAGAAAAACCTCCCACCCGCCACTCAGCAGCGTGTGGGCTGAGAGCAGAGCTAGGAGCAGCTGTGCCACTTTGCTTTAACTGCTCAGGCTCAACAGTCCTCCTGTCCGTACCCTCAAGCCACGGCCACTTTACAGCAAGTTCTGGGTCAGCCTGTGGCTCTGGTACCTCCCAGGTAGTGCCCTGGATTGTGGAGTGCTGCCCAGGGACCATGGAGGTGCTGGTTTAGGGCTTACTGCTTCCTTGCAACATTCCTTAATTTCCTGATCTGCTGAGCAGGGACAGTACAGCTGGCTTCACTCTGTGCCTTCCTAGGCATGAAAAATGCTATAGAGGGAATAGAAGCATAGAAGACAGCAAGACTTTTATGTCCACGATCCAGGAGATTACTGTGTTCGCAGAGGAAGTCGGTGGGTGCTTTGGGGCCCCAGGGAGAGGGCCAGGAGGGCCGAGAGGGACTGCAGGTTAATCCTGCACCAGAAGGAAGGACCCTTGATACTCAGGGTCCTCTCAGGTCTGGGTATACTTTGTTTTCTTGCAGGGAAAATGAGGATGAGTGATGGAGGCTGGTTTTGAAGGGTCAGTGTATGTTTTGTCTTGGCTGTCCCCCCCCACGCTGGGCCAGCAGAATTTCAAGCAGGCCAGGTGGGATAGGGCCCCGACCCCAGACTTGGAAATTCAGTGCTGACCATATGTCCTCTCCTGGGAGGACCACCACGCTCTGTTCCCTAGGGAAGCTTCAGTGCTATTTACAGAGAGAAGGAAGCTCCCTGCTGGACACAGGAAAGCTATTTGTGCACTTCCCAGTCTCAGTGGGACAGGAAAGGTTTGGGTGATCCCAAGGTCACCCCCTCACTGGGGCTGTGATGAGGGAGAGCACAGTGATGATGCTTTGCACTTTGGGCTGCCCACCCTGCTTCCAGCCTGAAAAAATTGGTTGTGGTATCTTACGTTGCTCCACCCTAAAATGAGAGGAACCTGGGGATCAACTGTAGGTAACATGCTGTAGTTGCTTGGTTCAAGGGAGCCCCTGAGCCCATGCAGGACAGGCATCGTTTCTCCAGCACTGGCTAATGAGCTCAAGCATGGAGTCCCATCTCTCTTCCACCCTTATTTTCGTCTTACATGGCTGAGTGTGGGGTCTGAATGTTTGCTCTGGGCAGCTGGAACAGAGGGGGAGCACTTCCCTTCCCCAGGGTGTCGTGCTGCTCTGGTTCCTTGAAGAGTCATAGCGTGGCCATGGGTCCCTTGTGGCCCAAGCACCCGCTGACAGTGGCTAGGAGCACTGGAGGCCCAGCTGCTCCTAAAGCCTCTGAAGCTGTACCATGAAAGCCTGGGGTTTACCTTCCAGGAGTTAAAGAAGCTTAGCTTCCACTACTCCCCTCTTGGTTTGCCAGTGGCTGCTAAGTTGCCTTTCCTCACTACCCTGGGGGGAATTTCTGGGGAGCTGGAAAGAGGGCAGCTGATAACCTCTGCGCAGATCTGCAGGGATGTGGTGGCTCAGCACAGGGGGGGTGCAATGGGTGCAACTCGAGGGATGCTGCACAGACTGGCAGGGACATGGTTCTTCCTTGAGAGACTCCACCACAGACAGGCAGGTGCTGTGAGAGGAGAGGAGTCTGAGTTCAGTGCTTCTTTTCACTGGCGCAAGAGAGAGAAGCAAACTCTGTCCCCCTCCCAGGTTCTGGTTGCTCTGGCTTGCAAGGGGACACAAAAGACCCCAAGGCTCTTGGGCTAGGACCACCTGGGACCTCACTGGAAGGATGTGTTTTCTTGCTTGGAGCACAACTGTCAATGGAAAAGTCTCAGCACAGACTTCAGTGCTCAGAAACACTGTGGGCTGGGACACTTTGGGGAAGATTTTTAGTGCAGCAAAGAAATTTGGCAGCTTGGAAGCAATCTAATCATCCTCCTCCCATATGCTTGGTTCTATTTAAAAGGGAGCATGTACCCAATTCCTTCCGACCAGCACGGTGACATTTCCAGAGTGCGTTTGGAAATAAATTTGGCATCCGCTGTCAAAATCTCAGATTGAGCCCAGTGCAGCTAATTTGGGCTCTGAATGCCTTTGCCACTGCAGAGCACCTTTCCCTGCTGACAGATCCTAAAGACGGCAGTGGCAGGGGTTGCTTCCCGCCACCGGGATGGGGCAGGCACTGGCCAGGCTTTAGGGGCGAAGGGGATGACCTCTCTCTCCAGGAAAGAGGACAGCATCGGCAGCACAGTCCTGGTTCAGGAGAAGGCACAGTATCTACAAACTCCAGAATCAGCATCTCTACCACAGGGTTCTTCTGGCTGTGTGCAGAGCAAACCCCAGCGTGAAGCTGTTTGCTCATCCTCAGGTGGATTTAAAGCCTCAGGTGACTTTTGGCAGTATACGTCCTGTTTCCAGTGAAGTTTCCATTGACTTCCCAAGTGATTTGGTTACTGAAGGTGGCTCAAGACCCTTTTCAGCTACCACTAAAGCTGAGGAGGCCATTCCCAGCTGAGCAGGAGCTGCGTGCCTGGCTTTGCTGAGCCATTCACAGCCCAGCATGGAGGCAGCAGGAGCAGTGGACACAGAGGCTTATCCTGCCAGCCTCCCAGCACAGACAGGGTGGCCTCCTTCCCCTTGCTCGCTAACAGAATTCCAGACTGGTTAAAGTTGGAGGCACCTTTGGAGAACATCTGGTCCAAACCCCCTCAGTAAATGAACTTCTCTCTTTACATCATGGTCTTTGCCACCTGCCTGCAGCCAAACCTTTGCTCCCTGGGCTCATAGGCTGCGGGTGAGGTAGAGCCCAGATGGTGCTCCCAAGGAAACCTGTGGCTTTGGGGCTGGGATGCACAACTCATGGACAGCAGCAGTGGTGACAATAAGACTCGATGCCACATGGGTGCTCCTGGGAACACTGCACACAAGGCACATCACCTGGTTAGATTAGAATTGATGAACTCTATCTAGAAATGAGAGCAGGTACTACATCTCTGACCGGGAGCAGTTCACCCCCCTCACCCAAAATCTCCACTCCCTTACCCGCTTTGTCTCCCTGGTCCTACCAAACCTCTGCTCATTCCGGTCTCTGACACCAGCTGCTGCAGGCTGGTAGTGTACAGAGATGGGAGTGCACATGTCCACCCCTTCAAGGGACACTCTTTCTCCTTTGCTCTTTCTTCCTTTGTACTGGGTCTGGCTGGAATGTTAACTTTCCCGGCAGCAGCCCATTCAGTGCCGTACTCTGTACTTGTAGCTGGAACAGCAGTGTTATCACACCAGTGTTGTGTCTACTGCTGAGCAGCAGTGGCACAGCATTGGGCCTTTCTCTAACCCTCCTAGGGGGTGGGCAAAAAAGTGAGGAGAGAAACATCACTAGGGCAGCTGACCTAAACCAATCAAAGGGATATTCCATACCATGTGGTGTCACACTCAGCAATAAAAGGTGGAAACAGGAAGAAGAGGGGAGGGGTGGGCTCTCGTTGAGAAGACGTCGGTCCTCCTCTCGAACACCGGCTGCGTGCGTTGAGGCCTTGCTTCAAGGACGTGGTCAATCATCGCTCATTTGTGGGAAGTAGAGAGTAATTTCTTTCCTCTGCACTTCCATATCGCTTTCATTTATTTTGTTTGTTTGTTTTCCTCCCTTTTTCCCCTTTCCCTTTTATTTCCCCTTAGTTAAATTGTTTAGTTCATGGTAGTCTTTATTTAATTATTATAATTATTTCCCTTTAATTAAATTATCCTTATCTCAACCCGTGAGTTGTTCTTTGCTTTACTTCTCCCCCTCCTTATCTGAAGGAGGGGGAGTGAGAGAGCGGTTGTGGGGTTTAGCTGCCCAGCACGGTAAAACCACCACATCCTTACAGGTTTGTTCTCCCCCAGTGCTTCAGAAAACATTGGGGTGGGGGTGGAAGAGTAAAGCAGGTTGAAAGCATATGGCCGGATTAATGCTTTATCTCTGCCTCCTAGCTATACATGTGTTCCTTCTCTGACTATACCATTAGCTTCGTTAGCACCACTGGAGTGATGGATTAAATCCAGTGAGCTGTGCAATGAACCTCATTGCTTGAGTCAGTTTTAAGGATTATGGCAAATTATGTAGATCAGAATCAGACAGCAATCCTAGCATGGCCTGTTGTCTCGAGGGGGTGACAGGGCTGTAGATTTGCCATTCGGGAAGTTTGCTGTAATCTAATCAGATGTTCAAATAGAGCCTCCTGGCCACAGCTACGCAAATGCCTGCCTGCACTTACCATTCTCTTTTCTGTGCTCAACTTTGCTCAGTGTCTGTAAACTGCACGGTCTGGGCTAGGCCAGGGGACAGAAAGGGGCAGGATATGTTGTGATTAGTGTCCAGCTGGCAGAGGGTCCTGGAGCCATGGAGGGAGTGAAAGGAAGGAAAGAAAGGTGGGAAATGAACAGATCCCATCTGGCATCAGGTAGGAAGCAGGACTTGATGTCTCCCTCTGCCCAGGCTGAGTAATACAGGACTGAGGGGACGTGCCTGGGTGCGAGGCGCACCCCTGTTCCCCACTGTGCAGGTCTGTGTTGAGACATACATACTGTTTTTTCCTGTCTCTCTCCTTGACCCTGTTTGCTCTGCAGTGATTTGAAGTGACACCGGCAGCAGCCAAAACGCCATGGCCCTGGGGGCAGGGGAGCAGCCTGTGCTGCTGGAGAGGGCACCAGTTGCCAGCATGCCCTTGCCATATCCTTCAGCATGCTCAGCCCCAAGGACTCCAGGAGAAGGGCTGAAAGGCTGGGGCTGCAGCATGTAACCAGTGCCAGTGAGCCAAGGCCAAGGTGTAGTGGAATGGAGAGGTTTCTGATCTTGGCCAGCTCTGGGTTTCCCTGGCTGTTTCAACCAGGTGAGCATGACAGGCTTGAGGGCCTGAGATCAGGTTTAAACATTACTGACTGGAGAGTACCTGGGCAGACCCCTGTTGTGTTCCTCCAGGCTGATGACTGTACGAACTTCATGACGTTCAACAAGGCCAAGTGTAAGGTCGTGCACATGGGCGGGTGCAATCCCAAGCACAAATGCAGGCTGGGTGCAGAATGAATGGAGTGAGAGCAGCCATGAGGAGAGGGACCTGGGGGTGTTGGTTGGTGGGAAGCTCAACAGGAGCTTGCAGCCCAGAAAGCCAACTGTATGCTGGGCTGCATCAGAAGAAGCATGGTCAGCAGGGCAAGGGATATGATTCTCCCCCTCTGCTCTGCTCTTGTGAGACCCTACCTGGAGTGCTGTGTTCAGCTCTGAGACCTCCGCATCAGGAGCACATGGAGCTGTTGTAGCAAGTCTAGAGGAGAGCCACAAGGGTAAGGGTGCCCAGAGGGCTGGAGCACCTCTCCTATGAAGACAGGCTGAGAGAGCCGGGGTTGTTCAGCCTGGAGAAGAGAAGGCTCCGGGGAGACCTAATAATGGCCTTCCAGGATCAAAGGGGGTCTGCAGGAAAGCTGGTGAGAGACTCTTTGTCAGGAAGTGTAGTGATAGGACAAGGGTAATGGTTTTAAACTAAAAGAGGGTAGGTTTAGATTAGACATTAGGAAGAAATTCTTTACTCTAAGGGTGGTGAGGTACTGAAACAGGTTGCCCAGAGAAGCTGTGGATGCCCCATCCCTGGAAGTGTTCTAGGCCAGGCCAGATGGGGCTTTGGGCAGCCTGGGCTGGTGGGAGCTGTCACTGCCCATGGCGGCTGGAGGTGGAATTAGATGGTCTTTCAGGTCCCTTACAATCTTATTAAATCTGATTTTTTTACAAAAAAAAAAAAAAAAAAAAAAAAAGAAAAGAAAAAAAGAAAATCCTTTCTATGACTCTGTGACTCTATGGCTCTCTTCGGGACAGGAAGAGGACAGGCCTTGCAGAAGCACAGCAGTAGCTCTCCCCCAGAGCTCAGACTGAGCAGTGAGGGCAGCCAGTGCCCAGTCCTTCACAGCCTGCTCTAGCTGCTGCTTTGCTACAATAGATCCATTAGGATTAAATGAAGAGTGAAACTTGCCCTTGTGTCTCTCTGTTGTCACCGTTGTTCTTTACAGTATGAGGCTATAAATTCTCTGCCTTGACCAGGCATTAAAATGCTCTCCCCCTTCCCTGAATGCTGGAAATAGAGCCAGGCTAAGGCTGTAGTTCAGCTGTACACAGCGTGCACTACCTCACAGCTCCTCCTTCACCAGGGCTTCGGAGGCTGTGAGCAACATGAGCGTGGCAGTCCTCCTGTAAGCCAAAGGGGAGCCAAGACATTCTGCAAGAAGTGCGGAGAGCTGAGGCTGACTTAGGTTTGTGCAGCAGGTCAGTGGCCCAGGAAGGGCCACTGTCCTCTCTGCCAGCCATGGCTGGGGGACAACTGCTGTCCTCTGCATTGTGGGGCTGCTGCTCTCAAGAGACTCCACAAATGCAACCTCTGCTGTCCCCAGCACCTCACTGTGAGAGGTGCATGCGTGCACTGCCCACTCCCAGCCTCCCAGACCTGCTGTCTGTGGGACTGTGATGACCCCACTTGCACCCCAGGCAAAGGAGTGCTCTGTGAGCCAGGGAAGCCCAATGCCCACCGGTGCTGCTTAACCATGACTCCGGTCTAAATAACAAGGCCAGGATAGCCAAGAGCCTGTGCAAGTCCTCTAACTGCCAGAAAATAAGGAGGCTGAATCCTGCAAGACAGGTGCACAACAAACAGAGAGTTTCTGACTTGCGGGGTGTCCCAAGCTGAGCATTCCTTCTGAGCTCTGCCCATCCTTCCTGCTTCATTCTTCAGCCACCCCTCGTCTCACTGAGCCCTACCAAATGTTTGCACCACAGATGAAGCACAGCACAGAAGGAGCTTGTGGTTTGTATTCATTGAGCCCTAAGCAGAAGTCCTAGGGGCAACCTATACAGAGACCATCACATGAAGTGTTGGATGCAGAAGGGATTAGTCTAGCCTGAAACATCTTTGGCATCAGTGGTAGCAGTGCTTGTCATGAGTCTGTTCCTGATTTTATGGATGAAAATATATCTGTTGGTATGAATCAGGATAACCTCAGCAAAATCTCGGATGGGCACACCCCAAAACAGGAAAGGTCTGGCTCGCGTGGGTTATTCACAAGGCCTGTAAACAAATGGGTGACAGATGCAGTCTCCATGACAACCCACAGCTGGCTGGGCAGGCATTAAAGGGCACCGTGCTTCAATGGAGTGCCAGCGTCTCAGATTCATCTACTGCTTGTAACTTGGATAATTACAGAGGCACTTGAAAATGTGCAGATCCAAACATGTTCTCATTTTAAGCCCTTTGGAGATAAGCAAATCCAAGTACAGTCATCCAAAAGGCTTATCTGCTGCTTGAGCTCCTGCCTCCCTGCGGTTTGCCTCCACAGCCGCTTCCCCTGTGCTCAGGATGGCAATGTGAATGGCGAAGCCTCGCCTGTTCTCCAGCAGCTTGCTGGAGGAGGAGAGACACTGGTGCCAGCACACACGACTTTTGTGTTTTGCATTGGGTTGTCTGGTAAACTGGTGGTTTGCAAAGAATCCTCTGTGCTCTCAGCCATGCAAATTAGCTGTAATAGGTAGAGAAAAATTAATGGCAGGTCTAACTGAACACCATCTCGCAAAAGCTCTGCCCCATGGCCTGGGCTTCCCTTGCTGTAAGGACACAAATCTGATGGATTCCTGATGCTGGAGAAGTTTGTCACTGAGATGTTGTTCTAAGGAGGGCTGCTGAAAGCAGAACCTGCCCCCATTTAAATTTGTGAAGGGACTTCATCAATGTAAAGAAACAAATGGAGACTGGTCCTCTCCTCTGAAAAATCTCTTGCTTGTTATTACTATAATAAGTCCCAAGTCATGTGTCTGAAAGGGCTGAAGGGAAAAATCTATTTTTCTCTGTTTTTTTTTTTAGGCTGCTGCCTCTGTGACAGTCGCTCTGCAGTCGCTGTGCTGGGTTCTGCGTAGAGGTAGCCAGTTTTTCCTGTTGTTTGTGTGGGTTTTTCACATGGCAACGACAGAGAGAAAATCTTTTTTTCTTTCTTCTGTGTTTTGAAGAAGCAAATGTGATTGCATTTGCAAGGAAGAGAGGGGAAAGGGACAGGAACACAGGCATCAGTGTACTTCAGTCCTTTCTCCATTTTGGGACCAGTGCAGTTATTGTGTGCTTCTCTGACAGCCAGGCTCAGGGTGTCATCTGCACCATCTCTCCAGAAAGAGACCCCAGCTGAGCTGCTTGTGTATGTTTCCAAATGGCCAAGGCAGAAGGAGCTCAGCCTGATGCTGAAATTTTGCAGGCAGGCTCTGCCACGCAGTGCTAGAAAGCATTAGGGGTCTGGATGCTTTGGTCTTAAGGGGCCCTTATGAAAGCTGACATAGCAAAGGGAGCAGGAGGAGGATGCTGTCAAGGGAGTGGTGCTAAGCCCACAGGAGACACACCAGTGCTAATGCACCCTGTGCTAACACAGCTCTGGTGTGCTGGTGTCTGCAGGCGAAGGTGCCACCCTGCTACCCCCATGCAGGGCAGCCTTGACTGTTTATGGGCACCTCCCTTGCTGCTTGTTCCAAGCTGCTCCTTCCCAATCCTCCTTGCTCTGACCGTGGCCACTGCTGGGAACCACGTGCAGGCTCCAGGCACGCTGTGCTGCTCTCTGCCCACCAGGCTGTAACAGCCCGCCATGCTCCCTTGGGAAACTGTACCCTTCTTCAGTCCATCACATCCCTCCCACGGCTGGTGCATGCGTCACTTTTTTTCCCCTTCTTCATACAACTGCCCTTTAGATATTTATATAGTGTTATCATGTTCCCCCTCAGGCATCATCTTTCTAGGCTATACAAATTAAATTCCCTTAGTCTCTGCCCATAAGTCATCCTCACCAGTTCCTGTATCAGTTTGGCTGCTGTTTTCAGAGTGGCTTTTTACTCTTTCTCTATGTGATGTCTCTCTTCCTGTAAAAGCCACACTGGGTATTGTAGGGCACATTTACTACCACAGTGTTAAAAATAGGATTAGGACCTGTTTTGTCCAGTGAAAGATCCATCAGGGCTCAGAACTGCAAACATGCACTGCCTTTCATCAGGCTCCGTGCTGCATTCCCACCCAAGCGCTTCCAAATCTCTGGTCTATGGTTGCTCTGTAGCTGATTGTGTGCCTGCTTTTTCCTCACCAGCAGCTCCTGCCCAGCCTGTCCTCCTTCCCAGCCCAGAGGGTCTCAGTGTGAATCCTCACTATCATTCTTGGTGTGAACCCATGGGAAAATTTTGCCTGCATCTCCCTGGATGCCCCCTGGTTTGTGGTAGCCCCTCATCAAAGCACTCGACCTGCTTGCATGCCTGCTGCCTCCACTGCCGGTAGCTTTGCAGTGCCAAGTGCCCTGTGACATCCCACAAAGAGCAAAGGAAAAGCCTCACCATTCTTCTGGACACACCTGGCTCAGTGACTGAGGAGGCAGTTTGGGAAGTGCGGGGAAAGGTGGCGTGGTCCCAGCTCCCAGCTCCTTGCTGCTTGATGCCAATGAAGCATTGGTTTGTCCTTAGCCTGTAAATGAGTCAGTTACCAGAACTGAATCCAATTAAATACTTGCGCTCTCTACCTCAGAAACCTGCAGCTGTGGTGGTAGAACTTGGTGACATTTTGTGCTGCAGCCATGGCTGTGGCAGAACGGACAGGGAAGAAAACATGTTAACATCGCCTACCCTCGCAGTGCAACAGAGGCCATGCCAGCGCAGTAACAAGTGCTTAACAGAGAATAAACTCATTCACACAGCAGCTACATTCTATTTTGCTCATATTTTCCCCCAGAAAATTAGATTTCGTCTCCAGCTGTTGCTTCTTTTTTACATTCAGTATAAAGTTAACAGAATGATGTGTGTTAATGGGGTGCCCCAGAGCAATGCTGGCAGGGTTTTCATGCCTACCTAGCAGACAGCCTGGCTCTTACTGCCTTTCCAACTCTGCTGCAGTGAGCATGTGCAGTTGCAGGGAGGCTTCTTGGGGGGAAACTTTGTAAATTTGGGAGTTCCCATCAACCAAAATGCTTTCTGTAATTCCTGCCACCACATTTGGGATCTGTTCTTATATTTTGTCAGGCTCTATATTCAACCAAATCTATTTTTGGGACAAAATATGTGTGTGCGTGTTCACCAATACTCAGTCACAAGGAAACACCTGCAGAGGATGAAGGGAAGCAACACGATGGGCAGAGGCCAAGGGGATGACGTTCAACATGGCCAAGTGCCGGGTCCTGCACTTTGGCCACAACAACCCCATGCAGTGCTAGAGGCTTGGGGCAGAGTGGCTTGAAAGCTGTGACAGTGGTGGTGTCACTGTCCCCTGTGGGTGTTTAAGGAAAGGTTGGACCTGGTGCTTAGGGACATGGTTTAGTGGGTGTAGAGTGATGGTTGGACCAGATGATCTTGGCAGGCTTTTCCAACCTTAATGATTTTATGATTCTCTGATTCTATGAACAGTGCTTGGCCTGTGCACATCAGTACCAGGGACACAGGGTGCCCACACCTGACCAACAGCATGTGGCCAGCAGGCCTACATGGCATACACACCCTGACATATGTGTGCTTGTGCTAGTTTTTCTCCTAGACTCTGCCAGCAGGGGTCTCGAGTGTGCTGGGGTGCAGAGAGCTGCCTCAAGGCTCAGCACACCACTGCAGAGAGAAGGGGGATAAACCAAAGCATGCCTGTGTCTGGTGGGTTTGCAACCACCAGCCCACTGAGTGGGAGCCTGCACCCCTAAAGGATTTTGTTCTTATCCTGGGACCTCTTGGAGGTTGGCTACTGCCAGGCTTGACTTTGCCAAGCTGTTTGCCTCCTGGGCTGTCTCCCCTTTCTCTCCAAGATGTGCAAACACAGCCCAGATGCTGCCCTTCTCCAAACTGCTGCAGCACTGAGCAAAATACAGCTGAAGGACTGGGAAGCAGAGGGATGGCAGCAGGCTTGGACAGTCTCTGACTTCCACATGCCAGGTTAGGTTTTTCTCTTGCTGCACTTGGAATGTCATCTGGGGTGGTACCACCAGAGATCTGCATAACAAATTAATAGAATAGAATAGAATAGAATAGAATAGAATAGAATAGAATAGAATAGAATGGAATAGAATGGAATAGAATGGAATAGAATAGAATAGAATAGAATAGAATAGAATAGAATAGAATAGAATAGAATAGAATAGAATAGAATAGAATAGAATAGAATAGAATAGAATAGAATAGAATAAGGAACGGAACGGGACGGAAAGGAACAGAAAAAAATAAAGAAAATAAAAGAGAAGAGAAGAGAAGAGAAGAGAAGAGAAGAGAAGAGAAGAGAAGAGAAGAGAAGAGAAGAGAAGAGAAGAGAAGAGAAGAGAAGAGAAGAGAAGAGAAGAGAAGAGAAGAGAAGAGAAGAGAAGAGAAGAGAAGAGAAGAGAAGAGAAGAGAAGAGAAGAGAAGAGAAGAGGAAGAGAAGAGAAGAGAAGAGAAGAGAAGAAGAAGAGAAGAGAAGAGAAGAGAAGAGAAGAGAAGAGAAGAGAAGAGAAGAGAAGAGAAGAGAAGAGAAGAGAAGAGAAGAGAAGAGAAGAGAAGAGAAGAGAAGAGAAGAGAAGAGAAGAGAAGAGAAGAGAAGAGAGAGAGAAGAGAGAAGAGAAGAGAAGAGAAGAGAAGAGAAGAGAAGAGAAGAGAAGAGAAGAGAAGAGAAGAGAAGAGAAGAGAAGAGAAGAGAAGAGAAGAGAAGAGAAGAGAAGAGAAGAGAAGAGAAGAGAAGAGAAGAGAAGAGAAGAGAAGAGAAGAGCAGCTCATGTGGAAGGGGCCTTCAAAGATCCTCTAGTCCAACTGCCTGACCTCCTCAGGGCTACCTGAAAGTTAAGGCCTGGTAACGAGGGCATTGTCCGAATGCCTCTTGAACACTGACAGGGTTGAACACTTCATTAACCACCTTGCTAGGAAGCCTCGTCCAGTCCTGGCCACCCTCACAGTCCAGACTATTTTCCCGATGCCCGGTCTGACCCTGGCACAGCTCTGTGCCCTTCCCGCACATCCTGCCATCGGTCCCCCAGGGCAGAGACCGGCACCTCCTTGGGAAGCTGCAGAGAGCAGTGAGGTCGCCTCTTGGCCTCCTTTCCTCCAGCCTGGACCACCCAGGTGCCCTCAGCCTCTCCTCACAGGACAGACCTTCCAGCCCTTTTTCCAGCTTTGTTGTCCTCCTCTGGATGCTTTCAAGGCCCTTAACATCTTTTTCACACTGTGAGGCCCAGAACTGCACACAGTATTCCAGGCGAGGCCCCAGCAACAGAAAAGCATCTCATGAGACATGATGAGAGGATTACAAAGGTAAAGTTAATAACATATTTTACTTTGCAGCTTCCCTTTAAGCTGGGTTGAACTGCCTAGACAGGTGGGGACATGTGAGAGACAACATACAGACTGTCTTGGATGACTTACAGACTGTTATCCAGCAGTCTGGATTCGAGCAGTGAGTGCCTTGCTGGGGGGCAGTCAGCCACACAGACCTGCCTCACTCTTGCACTGTGGCAGCCTGCACATTTGGGATTGCTTGAAACCTTCTGCTTTCGCCCTCTTTTCCCTTAAAGGGGAAAATCTCCACAGGATTTGTCCTGTTTTTAAATCTGCCGTAACAGCATCCCAAGTCTTTGCTCTGCATCGGTACTGCTCTGACTTCCCCTCACTGGTCACATCAAATTTGACAGGTCCTTTTGATGTCCTGTTTAATTCAGTCGGGTGGCACTGGAGAGGCTTTTTGCCTGCTGGAAAACAAAGAGTTACCTTTTTAATGTCTGTGTAAGCCTTTGGGAAGAGTGGAGCTGGGGAAATTAATCCTGAAATGAAAAACCTGCTCTTTGCATTGACAAGGGTGGCTGAAAAAGGAAACCATTAAATTACTGGAAAAGCAGACACTCTGGGGAAGACAAAGAATTAGGGTAGCATGTGTAGATTTGGAAACATAAGAGCTGGCAGAGGAGCAGAGGACAGCAAGAGGAGATATGATATGTTTTAAAACTCATTGGATGGATTCTGATCTCAGCGACAAGCATTTCTCTTGGAAGTAAGGCTGCTGGGTTGTTCCTGCCGTGCCAGACCTGTCTAGATTTTTTTTTCTCCCCCTACTGCTTCTGACTTTCTGCTCAAGGAATAAGAGCAAAAGGAAATCTTGTTTTCCGAGCTCTTGCAAAGCTGTCAGCATCAGCAGGAAAAGTACAGCATAGCCTGGATAGCTCCTGCCTGTGATCTTGGATAGTTCCTGCCTACCCAGGAGCAGAAGCCTGGGTAGCTCCTGCCTGTGCTGAGGACTAAACTGTGCAAGCAGGGCAAACTGAGCCCAGAACATGGACTCAGAGTACAGCTAGACAAATACAACACTGATAAAACTGCTGCCTGAAGGAAAAAATCCCTGAGCAGGACAATTGGTTTCCATCCCTTTGAATAACACGATTGGACCATCCCTGGGTTTTATTCTGACATAAAGCAGCACTTTAAAAAGCGAATGAGTGAGAGAGCTCATCTTGCTGCGCATGCATGACAGAGAAAGAACGGATTTTCTGCAAGACTGGCAAAGCACAATTAGAAGTTTAGCCACTATAATCTGATATGTGTGTCGTCCCCGTCCCCCCCCCAGCTTCTCCCCTGGTGTGTACAGTTGCTGTGGGTGTGTCTTGCTTGTCTCCTCACCGTGTAGGCATGCACAACATCCTGATGTGCTTTGTTTCCTAGCTGTCTGGAGGATAATCTGAAGGATAGGCAGAAAGGCTCGTACCATGGTATGTTGAGTCCTCTGCATGTCGGAGCCACTACAGAGCACCAAGAGTCTGCAGTCCTTCTGCAGAGCTGTTTTTCCTATCCCCAGCATAGTACACAGTACCTACAGCCTGCTCTAAGCATCTCCTCTGGTTCTCAATGTCTCCTTTCAGCTCAACTCATGACAACAGGCAGCAGGAAAGATGTGGTAGAATAACCTTGGAAACATTATAGGGAGGGGTTGCATGAATGAAGCTCATCTACCCTAGGTGTAGACAGTCCCATGCACTTTGTTCAGGAAGGACACTGCCAAGGCAGGGGCTAAGCAAGTGCCAGACCTGTGGAAAACATGGATCTAAGATGATAATGGGGACTAGAAGTGAACATTGCACTGTTCGTCACAAAATGAGGGCTGCAAAGGAAGATGGTGACTCCCTAAATACAGCTGGGTGGGCACAGTGGAGGGAGAGAGCAGCCCAAGGTGAAGAACACTGCTGGCACCAGAGCAAGTGGGTTTTGACAAGTGCTATTGATTATAGGGCAGCTGTGGAGGAGACCTCCTACTACTGGAAGTGTACTGAAGCCAGCCAAATGTCAGGGCAAAGTCTGAACTGCATTTTGTCTGGATCTTGCTAAAAGCACTTGGCTGAATGAACAGGACAAGCCCTCCTATCCTGTGTCCATGCAGAAACTCAGGCAAGTTAGAGACATCTACTAAGATGAGGCTCCTTCAAAGGCATGTACTGAGCAGCTATTAGGAGCTCCCATATCCATCAGATGACAGAAGCAGAGCTACAGATGGACTTTGCAGCTGGGCCTGAATCCCAGACCTGCTGAAGACAGGCACCTGACCCAAGCATTACGCATCACTGCCCACCAGTTCCATCTTCTCCCACACTCCATCGTCTCCTCCCTCCGGTGCCCGCCTGTATCACAGAAGCCAAGTTCTTCTAGGATATGGTAAAAGGGCTGCATCTCCTCTGCCTGCAGCATTGCTTGGCCTAAGGTGGTTGATGCAGGCAGACTGGAATGGGAGCCTGGTGGCACAGGGGCACCAGCCCAGGTTGGTCCCTGGGGAGCCCTGAGAACACCAGAAAGGGACAGCTCTCCAGAGCTCAGGCTAACACTGGACAGAAAAGCCTTTTTAGTTTCCAGAGACATAAACTATCCTACACTAATGCCAATTAAATTTTACAGGCATTTAAAAATTTAATCTGAGTGTAATCTCCTCTGCCAAAGCCATGAGTCTCTGATAAATATTTTATTTTCCTCCATTATGAGTCCTTTACCCCACTTTGGCCCAATCACAGGATCCTGCTTTCAGGCAATGCTACCACCTGCCCCACGCTGCCCGGCATGCCAGGCCACAGAGTCAGCAAGCAGGGGCCAGTCAGATGCTTTTTGCACTGTGTGCCTCATTGAGCAATTTGTAAAAACTGCCTCTGTAGATAATGAGAGAGTTTTGCTGGTTGCAGCAACATTTGAAGAAGGAAGAAAGAAAGGCAGATGAGAAGGTCACTGCTTTCTCTTTGGAGGGTTCATTTTTCCCTCAATGAAAGAAGCTGCTGTTTTCCTGGTCATTTGGAAATTGTGCTTATAGTACAGTGGCATGCTGTGTTGGCACACTTCATCAACACTCTCTGCTCTCCTCAGAGCAGGGGAGTTTTAAAAAGCATTTTTTTCAAAACCCATTGTAGGTTATGGGAAATGCAGCAGTAATTAGACTCCAAATGTAGCAGCAATAGACGAGATTTTTGGCAGGGAAAGATCTTCTCAACTTGCTAAGACAGGGAAGAGTTTTCTGTGGATTCATGGACATGGCTTCTTACCTGATGAATGAGCAACAGTAGTTGCAGGAAGATGAATGTGAAAGAAGCAAGCTTTCAAGGGAGGGTGAGTGCAGCTTCATGGTAACATTGGATTGATGGAGCTTGGCTGAGTTATAATGGCTTTGTCATGGAGCAAGTGGCTGCACAGGGCAGAGAAATTATATTATCATGAAATCTCAACAGAAGGAGTCCATGAAAGTCCATTCAGTGCACACACAAGGAAAACCTGTCAGGATAAATCTGCTCCCCAGCGAGAGCAGGAGGACTGTTCTTTCTGCATTGGCAGAAAGCAAGCCAGGAGGGGTCTGGAGGAAACAAACTGGGCTGTTGTTAGTTTTTCCTGCTGTGAAATATTCATCTGACCTGTGGTTTTGAAGCCTGTGGTAGATGGCTGTTCCCTGGGAGCCTTATAAGAGCCATCTCCATCATCCACTCTGTGTTGGAAACTATCTCCACTGTGGCCCTCCATGGGCCTCCAGGGTCAGCCACAGCTGATCTGGGACGTAGAGGTGGTGGGACATGGTTCCTGGTGTGACAGGTGACATTCTGCTTGCCCACCCAACATATCAGAGGAAAATTGAGCATCTTCCCCTCAGCCCATTGTCAGCTTGTCAGAGGAGGCAAGAGTAGGCTGTCTTGTGGTCCACCCTGAGCTGGTGCAGTTCTCAGTCTATGGTAATGCTGGTGGCAGACCCATGAGCCACGTTCATGGGCAGATCTTCTCCCAGCACCTCAAACCAGTCCAAAGCACAGTTTTGTAAGTAAATCCATCCACTGGCAAGTGGCAAGCAGGGTGGGTGGCAAGGCTTGGCTGACAGAGGTGTTACACTGGCCCATCAGCTGCAGCCTTGCTCCCCTCTGGGCATGGAATGAGCCGGCATGTTACACCATGTGCACTGTTGTAGCAGCTTTTTTCCTGTAATTCTTTATTTTTTTGGCTCTCTGAGATAGTGCTTGTAAAAACAGACATAAAGAAGGTAAAAGCAATGTGCTGGCTCAAAGGAGTCATTCAATATCCTTATTAAAGATCTGCACTGCTAGAGCCATAATAGTTCGTGGCACTCCGAGGACACCTTTCATTTCACAAGTTCAAGTCACTTTACAAGCGCTAATGAATTAAGCTTCATAACAGCTTCCCATGAAGAGCCTAGCAAACAAATTATTCATCTGTTCTCACAATATAAGCATTAAATAATAATAATAAGCTGGTTAATTCTGTCTTCTGGTCTGGGGATTGCCTCCGAGCTGGTATCAATTCCCTCCCATTTATCCAGGTCAATATTTCTAATGTGCAGGATTGGGTGAGCAGGGTTTTGCTGGCACACTCAGCAGCCAGCCTTTGTGTGGGCACAAGCAGCTGGCTGGGGGTCCTCCCCCAGGCTGAGGATTCACGCTGGCCAGGCTCTGAGCCTCGGACCCTGCCAGGGGCTCTGCCTGGCCCAGCAGAGCTGCCTTAGCTGAAGCACACGAGCAGTTAACATCCAGGAAAGCGCTAACCTTCCAGCAAACAATACATGTTCTGTAGGGTTTTCCTGGCTGGAGATGGAGTGCTTCAGAGGGTGAATCCAGAAATATGTGCTTGTTAAGAGTCATTCTGAATTGGTCCAAGTGCTTAAATTAAGCACATTCTGAAGATCCCGTTGCATCAGAGTATGGGTGAATGGTCTGTTGATGGCAGATATTGCCATCAGAAAGTTGAGGTGAGCGCAGGGCTTCCTGGGGCAGTTCTGAAAGTCTGCGAGGGAATCGGTTTGGTTCGGACCAAACCAGGAAGCAGTGACACTTCTCAACCAAGCAAAAATCATAAAATCCACTCTGAAACAACTTGAAGTGTTTCATCTAGTGGAAACTGAAGACTCTCATGCCCCATGGGACTGTCTAATCTCTGAGACTATCTGATCCTCCTACTTTTGCTCTTTCTCTGCTAATTTGTGAGGTTTTGATGTTTAAGCTAAAAAAAAAAAAAAACCTCACAGTTTCAAACTGGCACATATAATGTTGAATAGAATAAAGCAGCTGTTTCTGCACATCTGACACAGAAGTTATCCCTTATATACAATAAAAGGCTCTTCAAAATGCCTTTTAGATTGACACTTCCACCTTCATTTTTGGCCAAAGCTCTTCACCCAATATTTAATTGAAGCAACTAGATTTAGTCTAGATTAGTTTCAGCACCAGATGGTTTCCGTTGGTCAGGGCACATTATAGAAAGATGCCGCGTTGTATTGACGACATTGGTGGCACCCTCCTGGAGACGCTTGCAGAAATATTGAGGGGCTGAGACACAGTGGGGACTCTCCTGGTCCCAGTGGGTATCTCTTACAAAGAAATCTCCCCATCTTTTACAAAGAAATAACAAAGCATGTCAGGGGTCCTGACTCAGCTGCCAGGAGTGAGTCGCTGGTACAGGCCAGGGTGGCAGCAACAACTGGAAAACTGCCCAGAAATCCCAAGGTGAAGTGACTCCTGCCCCATGTCCATGTCTAGAACCCAGGACTGATAGCCATGGGCTCTGAGGCCATGGCACTCTCAGTCCTGGCCCCAAGGGCAGTGGTGCAGCAGGCAATGCAGAAGCACAAGTAGTCAGTATCTCTCCAGCCCTTGTTCTGTGAAGGTCACTGGTGTTGTTAAATGGGGTCAGTCAGCACTGGGACATGCCAAAAACCCCAGGAGCTCGCCTGTGCTGGAAACTGGGACAGTTAGGCCACACAACTGCTCCTGAAGGCTGCTGGGGCCAGCACAAGCTGGCCATGGCAAACTGCAGGCATCTGCCCTTGCAAAGGGGGGCTCATGGACCTGCTGCAGAGAAAGCAGAACAGGCACTGAGCCTACAAAGTGACTTAGAGCCAAGGCAGACCTCTTGCGTTCTGGGCAAGGCTCCAGCTGTCTCCCCAAGGCATCTCTCACAGCCCCTGGCTATAAAAATTGATATCTGTTTTGTGTCTCAATGTTGCCAGTCTTGTGGTGGCCATAGGGATGTGGCACTGAGGTGTCCCTGCTCTGTCCCTCACACAGCACATCGGTGAGAGCAGGGGAGTGCAGCACTTATGTTGGGCTCTTCCTTTCCCTTCCCAATCCCAAAAGCAGTAACAGCAACAGTGTGGACATGCTTGTCTTCTCCCTGGTCCCTCCCTCTCGTACCAGTCTCCCCCCTTCTGTTGTTTTCCATGGCATATATTTGGGCAGTAATTATAAGGATGCTGCGGATGAACTCACTGCTATATTAATTTGTCTGGGTGCTGAGGTCACTGTCTTCACACTAACAATAATTATAGCTATAAAACACAATAAAATAAATCTCCAGTTGAAGCCCAAGTCTAAAGGAAGAAAAAGTAATCTCAGGGGCTGTTTCTCTTGCAAGGATGTGAGATAAAGGGACGCTCACTAACAGGGATCTGCCATTTTCTCCCTGTGATCTGGAGAACACGAACACATTAATGCGCTCCTGCACAGAATTTGGATGGAATGGTATGGCAGAGCATGAACAAGTCGGGTGTTCGTATCACCATCATGCGCTGGGCAGCGTATCCCAGCAGAGGGTGCCGAGCCTCCCCAGCAGTGGGGCCGAAGGATGTCTCAGTCCAAAAAGCTCAGGGGAGTGAGAGCCACACAGAGCGGGGACACCGGGGCATTGGCCCTTGCTGTCTGCCTCCAGCACCCAAAGCCTCTTGCTAGGGGTTCCAGCACTCACAGAGTACCACAGATAATCTGTCCTTGACACCTGCTGTGCGTGTACATGTGTGCAAGGGGCTGCATGTGGCCCTCGGCATGGGTGTGACAGCAGTTCATGGCCTCGTGTTGGCATTGCTGGGTACTGTCACCTGTAGCACCTGGCTCTGCTCCACCCGAGCAAGAGGCGATGTTTGAGGGCTTGGAGAGCAGAGCCCGTGATCACAGCTTGATCTTGCCTGATCATTGCTGTGTCAGTGACCGGAAATCAGAATGATTTCCATGCCTTTCTGAGCATAAAAAACAGTTAGGAACCGGGCGCTGAGTGTCAGCGGAGGGGTATGTGTGCGTGGAAATAGCATAAGATTAATTACAGGAGGAACAACTACAATTGTTGATAAATCAGCTCCCGTTAGGAAAGTACCCATGGTCCTGTATCTACCATTCTCAAGCTGAGATGAATGAACTAGCTAATTGTTTGCTGTGCTGAAAAGCAATCTTCAGGGAGCAGCACATTACATTAAATGAGTCAGCTCCATGCTGGCAGGACTATTATCAAATATTATAATATTTAGCTGGACGATTTCTACTCAAGCTCGGAGTCGACAGAGAAGGGTGTTGTTTTCATCAACGTATAAAGAAAGAAAGACATCAGATACTGTTTGTTTCCTGATGAGCAGAGATCTGGCAAAAAAATGGGATCATTTCACTTGTTAGTGCACTTTTGAAATGAGTCATGCGTATTTCAGCACTGCTTTCAGAAACTTAATTGAAAGTTCTGGTGTCTGTTGTTGTAAGGGGAGAACCATATGCTATGGAAAGACATGACTTGTTTTTTATAGTCCAGAATGATTATAACAGCATCAAAACCCAACTGTTGTGGCAATGAATTCAGAGAGCAGGAATAAATCTAGGAGCTTCTACTGTAAGGAGATCAAAAACTTGACAACAACAAAAAAGGAGAGACTGTGAAAACACAGCTTTGTTGTGCTGTGTGATATATATAGGTATAGGTAGTCATTGATGACTGATCTACTTAAGGGCAAATGGCTGCAGGACTGTCTCACTCTCCATGCAGTGGTGCTTGGCTGTCCTGATTGCTGGCCCATCTTTGATATCCTGGTTAATCATCCCATACCATCCCATTCATCCTTTCTTATTATTATTTGCAAAGCTCTCTTGGCTGGAAAATAAAGTCAGTGAATAACATGCTGAGAAACAAACAAGCCTCATGATGCCAATCCCCAGCAGCATCAGGAACTCAGCCGTGAATCTGAGGAGTGTGGTGGTAAGAACATTGCTCCCGACATCCTCGTGTAACAGCTTCCTTGAGAAGTGCTGGAGTCCCTCTGTGACCATCTCATCAAAGACCGCATCCAATTGTAAAACAGAAGGCTTGCTAAGACGGCCTCTGCAAAATGACTGAAAGAAAGCAAAATGCATGAAACAACAAGAGTGATGATGTAAGTTGTTTTGTGTAGGGAGAGCAGTGAGGGTAGCTGAGGGTGTTTATACAGTGCCATCCCAGAGAGACTAAGCCCTCATTCATCTATTGGAGATGTGTGGACATAGTTTGCCAAGCACGAGTGTCACAGATTAGAAGAATAAGTTTACTTGGTGATGTCATTGAAGAGTGATAAGAGTTGGGTTATTGACTTTTGCTCCTTTAGTTGGGATTTCTGTTTAGGTAGACTTTGAGCAGCCCTTTCACTTACATGGCAATCCTAGTATAACCCCACACCTCTCCTGTGCCTCCTCTACCCACTGTTTCACATTTAGTCCCTTCTTTCTGCAAGTTGTCTTCAGCAAAGCTTGTAAACCAGTGCATAGCTTTAAGGATATTCGTAAGCTCCAAAATAAATTAAGCCCCTACTTAAAGTTAGAAACATGCTTAGTGTTTTGTGTGCTGGGGATGAAAGGGACGGTCACCCAAGCAGGGGCGTGTGTCCTGGACTGCTGTATCCCAGTCAAGAACCAGTTGGAGCAGGAATGGCTCCAGACCATGTTTTCATGAGGTGGCGAAGAAGAGAGTCCTTTCAAAGTCATACTGTAGGTGGGACTGCAGTAGATACAGTAATGAAATAATAACAGCCACGTCAGAAGTGGTAACTCAGCCTTTTCCTAATTCTGCATTTCCTTCTTTTATACATATGCCATATGCTACAGTGGCATCTGTCAGAAGATAAATTGCATGTGGCAGAATAGTACATTATGTATAACTTGAACACAGGCTTCCTATCATTGATAGATTTTTCTTCCTTCTTTTTATTTCTTTTCCTCCATTGTTTATCAATTCAGAAAACCTCATTTCCCCCAAAGATGACCTGAGAGCATGCAGAGCTGTTCACTGCAAATTTAGACAAGGGCCTATGAAAATGAGCATAATTAAAGAGCAAAAAGGGGAGAAACTTGGCTGAGGTGTATCAACTTAAAAGTAGGGTGATAAAATTGAACTGGGTTTTTCCATGGGTACAGATGATATCCTTGGGTTATTAGCACAAGGAAAAGGTAAGCAAATGCTCAGAGGTGTGATGCTTTGCTGTTGGAAGGAATTTTACGAGGGCCCACCAGGCTTGGCTACTGAAGCAAAGGTACTGAGTTCATTTTAGCTAACATCTATTCCTCTCCCTAAAGGGGCCCTGTAGGATATTATGGAACCAAAAAACAACAACAACAACAACAAACCTGCAATTTCTAGTGCTCTAATGAGATACCTAAATAGCTGGGGGGGAGGAGAGGTGTTTTTTTTTTGTTGTTTGTTTGTTTGTTTTTCTAGTTATTTTGTCTCAGGCACAAGAGTGAAAACTCACTTCGGCAAGGCTGATCCTGCAAGTCTGGGTTGCTATGCTCCATGAATGGGGGAGAATGACCTAGGACCTTCTGGGGCGCGTTTAGCAGCTTGAGTGATGATGGGATCAGACTAAAGGTTCAGAAAAGCCCAGTCTGACCTAAAGAGACAGTGCTGGGATCCAACACTGCTGCTGGGATCCAGCAGCAGGCTGCTCTCAAGGCCTTAGAAGTTTGCCGGTCTATGAAACCTTCAGATAAAGCAGCTGCTCTGGAACACATTCATTCACTTGCACCGCAGACAGGAGGTGACTATCTCCTAGACACAATTCAGAGCAAAGAGTCAGGAAGAGCATCTCTCAGAGCACTTACAGCCTGGAGTGACACAGATACAACAATCATTTTCAAGTACCGCAGCGAACTCCCCACAACTGCAAATGGGAAGCCAGGGCAGGGAGGTGAGTTTACAGATGGGCACCTCACTCTGAGGCTGTGCCCTGAGAGGGGGGAGATGCACCCTTCTCTGCTGAGGCCAGAAGTTGCAGAGGGCACAGCAGTGTGGAGGAAGGCACAGAGCCTGCATTTAGGTAGGGGTCTCTGTAGCCTCCTCCCATCTCATCCAAGTCACCTGCAGTAGCCATCCCTTGGAAGCGCCCTGGGTACTGTGCTGTCAGCAGACTGTCAGAGATTTTCAAGAATTTATCATTCGTTTTGGAAATCACCATCTTCCTCCCTCAGTGTTGGCAAAGCAGGGCTGTGGAATGCTTCTTCTCTGCGCTGCATATGAGAACAGCAGGAGCACTCACAAACTCAGGGTCATGCAGGAAAAGCAGATTTTGAATGGCTTGATGGGTCTTTGATTCCAAATTTATATATATATATATATAGCATTATGAGTCATGACAGCGCTCTGGAAGAGCATCAGCTTAATAATCCACAGGAGGACAGTAAAAAGTGTGTCTGACCACTAGCTAATTTTAAGAGCTCCCTCTGTGCCAGATGCTCACCAGTACTGAGACACTGCTGACCTAGCAGATCACAGGCCGTTTGGGAACTCAGCAGCAACCAGGATCCAGCCTCTCACCGTGTAAATCAAACAGCAGCCTGAAAAAGCCCCTGTGTGCCTATTCTGTGCAAGGCATTGAAGAATATCCTGTTGCCTTTCATTGTGAAGCACCATATTCATTTTAAGCTGCAGATATAGGAAATGGCATTTCTGAAATAACCAAGTGTCTATTCCCTCCATCTCTTCTCTGTAGAGGTAAATTCCATCTTGCAAGGGGCTCACACAAGGACAATGTCCCTCTTGGATCTCTCCTTTGCCCTTCTATGTTACAGATTTTTTGGCAAACAGCAAAGGTTGTAGCAACCATTACTGTAGGCCCACAAGTTGATATTCCTCCTGTTCCAGTGGCTTAGGAAGTCCAAATGGTCTTGCAAACCCAGGGCTGACTGTATTGTTTCAGAAACAAATCGCAGAGATGCTAAAGGAAGCAGACAGAAAGAAGACACACCAGTCTGTGCTCTTCTGGAAGCACACAGAGAAGTAGGACCTCTTAAGGAGGAGATGTCTGCAGGTGGCTGAATTTAAATTCCCAGTGATTAGGACACACAAACACACCATGGGAGGCATGTTTTATAGATTCATGCTGTATGCAGAAGCAAAGCCAATTACAAAACTTGCAAACTGGAAATTTGGCAGCACCAAATAAACCAAATTCTGCCATCAGTCAGAGGAGAGGGGAGCTTTAAACCCAAGCATGAGATGTTGTCCATTCGCCTGCCAAATTTCAGTCCACATCTGACTGCTCTAATGGGCCCAAATGCTGCAACACCCCACAGGGCATGCAGGGATCTTTGTGAGACACAAGCAGTCAGTGCCTTTCCACATCCCTCCCTGTGTCACTTCTCCTCTGCCAACAGCTGAAAAGGCTTGCCAGAGGTTATTGACAGAACGTTTCTTGCCATTAGGAGTGTTGTTTTTGCCCTTCGTAGAGCCCCAGCCGTGGCAGCCCCAGGGCTCAGAGCCACCCAGCAAGCTGAGGGCAGCATGTGGGCAGCCCCAGGGTGCTGGCGCCTCCAGAGCACCCAGTGAGGGGCTGGAGGCCACTTTGCTCCCATTCGAAGGCAAGTCAGCGAAGTGGCCGAGCTCAGTTACTCACAGGCTATGTCCAGGCAGTTCTCAGTGTGCTTAGATGAACCAGTTGGATGTTTGTTGGAGAACAATAATTTGCCCATGTTGGCAGGTCCCTTCCTCTCACTTCTCAAGTAGTATTTATGTTTTACCGTGCACAGAAAGGGAGAATGAGCTCAAGCCCATCAAGAAACCACTGAGGAAGGAGATCTTGTGAAGGTCATAGGTGATGGCTTCCCTTACTATTTACAAGTTGTGTCTCCTCAAGAGCTTCCACATGATGCTTTTGTCCTGCATCCTGTTTTGGAGAGAAATACTGTAAGAAAGCACAATCCACAGTAGCTCTTTCCTCCTTAATAATTATTTCCCTTGCTGCAGCTGATGTATACACAGCCCAGGGCAAAGGTTTTGTGGTCCCTTTGCAAGATGCTCTCTGGGTCCTGCTGACATGACTGGGTGGAGGGAGGGCAGGGTTGTGTTGCAGGGCTGAGGAGGCAAAGTCACTCGGAGAAATCACCTCGAGTGAAATCCTTACCCATAGGCAGCAAGACAAAAATAGTGTGTTTTCTGAGTTGTTGAAACAGGAGTTGATCAGCTGTGCAATATAATGCTGCTTGGTAATCTACAACAGTAGCACACTCCATTTATTCTAACACAGCTAAATATTGTCCCAGTGGCACAAATGATAAATACAGCACACCGCACGTCGTCTTCACCACCTTCACGGAGCAGGCAGACAAGTGTCTTCAGTCACCCAGGAGGACAGGGACCAACCACATCTGGGAGCTGCGTCTGGGGAATAAGCAGCCCCTGGGGACACCTGACCCCTGCCTCTACCAGAAGACAAGGGAGTGAAAAAGGGGTGGGAGGAGTGGGAGGTTACAAAGAACCCAAGGGCAGGTCCTGGGGCTCTTAAAAGAAAGATCAAGCCACAGACAGAGCGAAGATCCAGCAGCAGTTAGCCCTGGTGCTGTGCTGGAAGGAGGGCCCTGGCTGAATGGGGGAGGCTCAGGGCATTCACAGGGTGGGGGGGGGGGATACCCTGCAGTCTCACTGGCTGCTGGGCTGGGCACTGCCAAAGCTTGAAAATCAACTTGCTGGAGCCTGAGCTTTGAGCTCTGTGGCATCTTTTCACAAACACGGGGCAACACGGGAACTCTGTAAGGGCCTTGAGGCTCCATGGCTTCATCTTCATTACCGGGTGTTTACACCTGTTTGCTGTCTCCTCTTCACAGTGCTTTGATTGTGCAAGCAATTAGCAGGTCTGGCGCTAGGGAAAGGTGTTGTGGCATGTGCTGTGGACAGGAGCAGGAGTTATTTTTAGTTCCGTAGAGCTGCAACCATAGCACCCCTGTGGTGCACCTCTACCCAAGGCGGCACCCTTCTGTCTGTCAGGATTAAGATCTGCCAAAGGGGGCAGAGGGCTTAGCCAATGACCCCAGCACCCCTGAGCTACTGCCTGCTTGCTAACACTTGTGTTGTGCCACACAGCTGACACCCACTGCCACGCTCACGTCTCTTCACATTGAAACAGGCAGGGAGACTGACTCTTAATGGGACAGTCAGGGGTGCGTGTTGGACCAGCCAGGTAGGTTAGTGGAAAAAAGGCATCTTCACAGCCAAGGAGAAAAGTGTGTTTATCTGGACCACCAGTGTGAATGTGGAAAGATTATGGCTAAATCAGCTTCTAAATCAGCTTTTTTTTTTTGTTTGCAAAAACTGTCTTGAGTGCCCTGCTGCAAACTGTGCAAATCTCTGTGCACATTTAGACCTCACACATCTGAGCCCTGCTGGAAGGCGGCATATGTTCCTGGAGCTACTCCTGGTACAGGATCAGAAGCCTTTGGCAGCACTCAACCCTGTAATTGCAGAGTGCACACCTTCTTAGCTCAGTCTGGACCAAGAACATCTCAAGAAGGTGACCCTAAACATGCCTTGACCTGTGAGGCTGGCAGGAACAAGGTGGCACCCTGGGGCAGCTGGCCAGGCAGGACCCTCGAGTTGGATACAGTCCCAAAGGCAGCCAAGCAGTGAGCTGAAGCTGACAGCTGCCTGCAGGGGCCAGGGAGCTCTGGTGAAGGAGTCCCTCAACTATCCAGGGGAGCTGTCATCATCCCTGTGGCTTCAGGAAACTCCCAGAGCAGCTTTCTCATGCTGTGGGAATGATTCATTAGCAGCGTCTTGGCCTCCCTTCTGGCTGCTACATGGGATGTGACATGCTGCACTCTGTCCCAGGAGATCTGGCTTTGCCCTGAGTGCTGAAACTTAAGGAGTGAAAAACCAAACCAGTTGGAGAACTCTGGAGACCAAAGGCAGAAGTCTCTGTAGGCATGGTGCAAAGCCTTCCAGCAGGTAGCTGTGTCATCTGGAAGCTGTCCCTGCCCTGTCATGCCAGTGGTGTTCATGGAATCATAGAATATCCCGAGTTGGAAGGGACCCATAAGGATCATTGAGTCCAACTCCTGGCACCACACAGGTTGGTGTTGATTTCCTTTTCCTTGTCAGGGGATTGAGTGGAAAAGATACAGATACCAACCAATACTTATTGGAACACCTTTTATTAATGAAGCTGTTATTATTAATAGAATCAAGCTGTTAGTAACAGGTTGGTATTCACACAACAGTAACTAACTCCTACCTGCAGTTCCCTGGCTGGAACCCCAACAGGGAGCTGACCCTGGAGGGTCACAGTGATGTGCCAATGTCTTGTACGCTGAGAAAGTCCTTCAGGTGTCCCTTGCATTCATCAGGTTTATGTATAACCTGTAGCCATAGTCTGCAGGTAGCACACACACCCTTTTGGGTGTGATCCCAGTATGATCCATACACAGCCGGCTGTGTATGGCAGTGATGCTGTGCCTTGTAACCTTGAGGTTACTGGTTCTTGTGGAACCAACAGCAGTGCCAAACTCCTGACCATATCCATCTTTGGGAGGCTCCACACATGTGCTTTTCTTTTCCTCCCCACAGCCCATGTGCCTGTTGGCACAACCATTCCTGGAGGGTGCCCTGGACTGGAGGCCAGCAGCTCAAGTTGGCTGATGGCTGTCATGCGCCACCCAGTGTGTGCTGTGCTGTCTCTCCTGCCACCTCAGCCTTGCCGGAACCCAGGGCAGGCATGTTCTTGTGCTTTAACCTGGTGGCAGCTTAGCACCATGCAGCCTGCACTGTGTCACTGTCCCAGAAGAAACTCCATGCAAGGTATGATGTGACTCACACGGTAGCTTAGGTTCAGAGTGTGTCATGTGTGCTGTCTTCAGGTCTACAGACCATTCCCCCAGGTTGCTGAAGTCTCCACTTCACTGTGCTATTGCAATGAAGTCCCACTCTGATCCCAGGATACCCACCCCAGACTTCTGGGACAGCTTCTGCCAAATCCAAGGTAGAAGTCTCTGGGTGCACAGGCAAGCACAACACTGCTGAGTTGGAAAGGGAGAAAGGAGGTCGCTGGTGGGAGCAGTGGTGCTTCCTGGTCACCCTGTGCCACAGCCAGCCTTGTGCTCCAGCAGGCAAAGGAGCAGTTCTGTCACAGGAAAGAGGATACATGAGGTAGGAGGAGGAGGTGATGCAGCAAATTTGCCTCTTCAGAAGCAGGTCTCCGAGTAAGTAACAGGCTTAGCACTTCATCTCCACCTTGCCTGACCCAATTGCATCAGGGAGTCTCTGTCCTGAAGGCCATCTGTCTTGGCATCTGGAGGATCTTCTTGTTTGCTTCTGCCGTTATTTACTTATTTAGTCTTACATCCCCCAACCTAGAACCCAAGTAGAAGACCTCTAGGAAAACCATGCATCTCTGTGAGCCTGACAGCTTGATTTTTCTAAGGCAGAAGGTCAAAGAACAGCACCAGCTTACAAGACCTTGGAGACATCATGAGAAAGTAGGCAAAGATGACCAGGAATAGTCAGGAGAAAATGTGACAAAGGTGATGAGAACTGTTTTTAAACATCATGAGATGATTCCTTGTCTCTGGTACACAAAAAACAGGCCCTACAGAACCCCACATGGAGCTCAGCACCGTTGATTTGAAGCAGTGTTGCCCAGTGATGAAGCAAAACAGAGATTATGAGAAGAGGGTGGTCTCAGGACAAGTTGACTGGGACTTTGAAAAAAATCATCATCTCTGGGAAAAATTGTGATGGTGGCCAAACCCCCTGCAGCCTCAGCAGGGTTTTGGATCTGAGGTGGCTGGAGGAGCTTTTGCTGTGACGCGCTGTGCCACAACACACCACAAGTCTCTGAGCCACTGAATCCCTCGTGCCCTGCACCCCTCATCCTAAGCTGCAGCGTAAATGATGGCAGAGGAAGGAAACACCGCTTCCTCCTGGCAACTCAGCTCAGCCAGAGAGCTGTCATCTGGGGCCTGCCTGTTCTGACCTGCAAGCTGAGAGCCTTGGTCTGGAGCTGCTGGGGGCTTTCCACTGGCCGCATTCTCTCAGCCTGGGTACCAGGCTCCTGTCCACATTGCTCTGTTTCACCAGCTGGGCTCTAAAATGGATACAGTGACATTTGCTGCCAGAATAATATTTTCTGCAGGAAGAGGCTGAGGAAAGCAAATTAGGAGAGGAGTTATTTGTCCCTGGCGATGCCACAAGCTGGTCATGGATATTGTTTATATCCTGTACGTAAGTCCCTTCCCTCCACCCCAGGGCAGAAGCAGCAGGGACAGCACAAGAAGGCTGTACGTGCCCAGGCTGTGCCCTCACATCTCCCCAGCCTTGCCACAGCAGCCAGCCTGCTCCCCCAGCCAGACCAAGGGATCCGTGCTGTAAAGGCAGAAGCAGAGTCCGTTGCCATCCCCTTGTGCTGCCTGTATGCTCTGGGACACGTCCCTCTAATGAGGCCATGGAATCACCTGCATCGCTCACCGACCAGCTGGCCAGCCTGGCCAGGCCCTCAGCCCCTGCTGCTGCTGGCAGGTGGGTGCCTGCGCTGCGCCGTGGCTGTGATGGGACCCGAGGAGCAGACCGAGTCCTGGCCTTTCTCCACACAGCTGCTGCCAGCAGCTCTGCTCAGGCTGGGCTCCACGACCCGCAGTGAGCGGGCACCAGAGACACCCAGACCCGTGGGGGGAAGGGGAAGGTCAGTCAGCGTGAGGCTGGCAGGGCTGTGCCAGGACAAGGGCTCGGGCAGAGCAAGGCAGCCAAGCTCCCTGGCTTACCCACAAAACTGGCCCGGAGGTGCCAGACTTTGTCTGCAGGGAAGTGAAATACCCTGCCTGGCCTGCTCTGCCCATGCTGGAGAGGCTGGCAGCACAGCGACCGGAGCTGGTGGAGGGACCAGGGTTAAAGGCGAGAACGAGGCTGGTGGCAGGGCTGTGGGTTCAGCAGAGAGCTGCATCCTTGTGAGGGAATGTGGGACCCTGTGAGTGCCATCACGCGTGGCTTTGCAAAGGGACACAGCACCGGTGCTGTGCCAGGTCACTGGGGAAGTGACAAGGAGCATGTGTGTTTCTTTGTTGAAGACAAATGAACACATTTGTCAATCCCAGAAAGCAACATCTGCACTGGGCCTTAATGAAAAGTCAGGTAGCAGGTAATATAATTACCATCTGGATTGTCAATAACAAATGAAGCCCTGTTTAGGCTGGATGCTGGCTTTCCTCAGGGGTTATTTTCCACAGGTAGAAGATCATGCAGGCGCCTGGGGGTCAGAGCTTTTCTGTTATTTGTGGGGATCTTCTCTCTCATGGACCAGGTCCCCAAGTTTCTCCTGCCCTGGAGCATTCAGCCTCCTGCCTCTTCTGATGCTGCACAGGCACAAGAGGCACCCTGACCCTTGATGCCCTGTCCTGCAGGGACAGATGACACCACCAGGACAGTCAGACCCCTATCTGTAGGGTGCCAGATGTGCTGTTTCAAACTCTGCTCCCAGTCTGGGCAATTGTCAACTGTGGGAGAGAATTCAGGGCATGTCCTGAGGGATGCTGAGCATTTTCAGCACCTCAAGAAGAGAGAGGCTTTGTACACACCACAGCTCTGAGTCCAGTTGCTTACACAGAAAGTGACTGGTCTGCTACCTCACTCCTGTGCCCTGAAGAAAGACCTCACAGCAAAGGAAGGTTGAATGTACTAAACTGGGTTGCAGTAGCTTTCTGGGCACAAAGTTCTCCTGGGTCCCCGTTCACCAAGTTAAAGCTGGTGCCAGCGTCACCCCAGAGCAGGGATGAGCCTGAGCAGATCTTCAGCACCCAGCCAGAGGGTGGGACCTACACAGGACCATGCGGAACTGGGATCACAGAGAGATGCAGTGATCCCTGTCTAGTAAAGACGCTTATGGATTTCCACTGGGCTTGGGCTCCTTGGCCCTGTCACTTCACTGTTGCCATTTCCAGTACCAGTGTCTGTTAAAAAAAAAAAAAAAAAAAAAAAAAAATTTGCTTGGCAGCCTCCAGCAGAGGTCATTAAAGCTGGGAGGGACATACTAGGACATGAGTGGCAGAGCTGCCGCTACCCCAGGCAGTGAGTGACAGCACATCTTTTTCCCTTTGCCTCTTCCACACTCCTTGTGCTTCCAACTCCCTTTTTGACCATGCATGACATTAGCAGCTGTTCTTAGATAATCACAGATGTACGGGAAGCCAAGACAGCTGACGGAACAAACATCCCGTCTCTTTTCCTTCCCCTGTCTGATTCTGCTCTTGGTTCCTCTGGCGTGGAGGAGACCAGGGCATGTCACCAGGCAGCTCTGATGAGCACGTGGCCTCCCTGCACAGCAGATTTCTCTGAAAGCCCCAGTGCCAGGAGCCAGGTGAGGACTTCAGTTGTCCCTTTCCCTAAAGGAGGATTTTGTCCTGTTGGTGGCAAAAAATGTGCTTCCAAACATGCCTTCCAGTGGGTTGACAGCCAAAATAACTGCCTTTGCCTGCATCTCCCATCAGCCCCAGTCCTCTAAGTGCAGCCTGAGAATTTCCATCAGGGGCCCGGGCTACAGGAGGCCAAACGAAAGTGAAGCATCCTGTCCCAGTGTCCATTTGGGAGGGCTCACAAGCACTTTTGGGATCTGTGGGTCAGAAAGGCTTGTATAGACAGGCTGGTCCAGTCTGCTGCTGCAGAGCAGGTGAGGGCTGAAGCCACACCTGTAATGTGCAGTCTATTCCCCTTCATTCTCTTGCTTCACATTTAGGCAAAATCTCTTCTCCTGGCCCTTTGAGTACAAGTGCTGGCTATTGTGCCAGCCCAGACCCAGGCAGCCTCCTCGGCAGCAACCCTCAGAAGCGCTGAGGGTTCACAAGCGCTTTGGCTTCTTGTGCCATATGCACAAACAGCTGTTGGGAGGATGCCTTTAAATCCCACTCTCTGAGCAGCTGGCAAATGCAAGCTGGCACACACAGGCAGACCAGGACCCTATGGAAGTGCTGGAGCATGCAGATCAGCGCTGAGCTGTGCTGCCAGTTTCCACCCTCCTGGCCTCCCCGGGCACCACCAGGCAGGCAGGGGTGTAAGCAGGCTATGCCAGCCTCTGGGGGACACTGTCCCTGGGACAGGGCAGCCCCACAGGCGGATGAAGGGATGGGCTTGGGCATAAGGGCATGTATTTGCCATCCTGGGTAGTGGAGGATGTTCCATAGCATCCTGATGAGGTCTTGTCTCTTGAGGTGCTTCTGATGATAAATCAGCTCATCCTGCCTGGCAGTACATCACACTTACCAGGCAGCACAAGATGCCCTGATAATAAATAGTTTCAAAGACAAGACTAGGTAGGGCCCAATATATTATCTTACTATTAACACAGAGCTTCAGGTGCCAAAAAAAGCAGCTTTCCTGGCATGTTTTCAGGGTCATTATGCCAGACCTGTATCCCAGCTGTAACTTTGACAATGACAGTCTTGAGCTGTACTTATTCAGGTGCAGCAGGCAAACAAACCACAGAGCAACCAAGCAATTAATAGGATTCTCAGCCTGGCCTGGCCCAGATGTTATTTCTGAGCATGTCCTTGGCCAGGACTGCTCAGGGTATTTCAATACCATGGACTGAAGGTCCCAGGGATCCCTCCCCTCTGGGGCTGGTCGAGATGAGGAGCTGCCTCCTGTCCCTGTTGGTAGGTCCAGCCAGCAGCAGGGCTGAGCCAGATGCCCATGCAGCCTGCAGGACTGCTGAGCACAGAGGGACTCTCAGGCATGAGGGCAGCACTGTGTGGCTACCCATGGGGATACAGGGTACACAAACAACCCCATCCTCCTTGTGAGGCTCAGTGAAAAACCCTTTCATGAGCATCCTCGGTACGCAGCTCCCAGGCCCTCCATCTCTCCAGGATTTGACTCCAGTACTGCCTCTTGCACTCACTGGCTCGTCTGTCTCAAATTCACTGCTGGGTCTGGATCACACAAGGATGATCCACACACATGTGAGGATGCACAACAGGAAAATCAGAAACGAGGACAGACTGCATGCTTGTTCCTCTGTGATCACCTGGATCCCTCCCTTCTTCCACCAGGAAGCCTTCCCTTAAACCTTCCCATAACAAGCCTTGTGCAATCCCCAAATTGTCATGTTCAGTCCCCAAACTTCCCCTACATGTCCCACAGGAGGCTCCTGGGCACTTTAGCTTGCACAGCTTTCCAGAGGGTTTCTTCTGCTATGTCCCTTCCACAGCAGCAAAGATGTGACTTCACCTCTGTGATGGTTTAGGGGTACCTGTGTGGAGAGGCCAGGTTAGCTGAGGTCAGCACTGCCTTATTCCCACTGGTCACTTTCTACTTGAATCATCCTTCTACAGCCACCTTGAAGGAAAAGCACTGGGAAGCAGCAGGGAAAGTGTGAAAGAAGGATGTTTATCACAGCTCTAGGTGAGCATAACTCTCATTTAAGGTGTTGCACTTCTGTATCATGTAAATATGTGTGAACACACAAGCACCATAGCAGCCCTGTCTTCGAAGAGTATTTGTGACCCCTTATCAAAGTCTGCAGTGAAAGAGAAAAAAAAAAAAAGATAAACTAGTGTTTGTGAATGCTGAAGCTGAGGCCACCATACTTGTTACATGGAAGTGCAATTTGCTAAATTCCTGTCAGCATTGTATTTCTCCTCACTAGATGCAGCACAAATGATCACATTAGCCCCAAGAGAGCCCAAAGCCCCAGTGTGCAAGTCAGACGCAAATTCATATTCGGTCCCAAATGGCTTATGAGTTTTCCTGGTAAGACAGACAGATGAAATATAATAAGCTTTGCTTTCCAGATGGGAAATTGAAATACCAAAAGGTTGAAGTGATTTAACTGGGTTTTGGAAAGGAGGCTTGCTGCAGCCCAAGCACTGGAGCTTCCCTGGAAGAAGTCTTGACCACTCAGCGTCCACCTCATCTAAAATACTGGCTGGCACAAAAAGGGAGGTGCCAGCACCTATGGGAGCAGCATTCATGCTTCCAGCCAGCTCCCCCTCACTGCAGGGGGCTGGTGGGATGGAGGGAGCCCTGGCAGAAAGCTGTGCCCCTTCCTATTCCAATCCTGTGGGCAGGGGCTGCTCCCTCCTCCAGGCAGCATGCACAGAGGGCACACGGAGCAGCACACAGGACACGAATGATGCTTGCACAGAACTGATGCCATGGTTAGAAAAGCAGCTAATCTATAGATGTGAATGAGGTTCATCATCAGCCCATATTGCTGGAAGCCTCCAGTGCACACTGGCACATGTGAGGAGAGCTCTGGGGCTGGGTGGGAGCTTGCTTGCAGGTCCCAGGGAGCCCTCCAGGTCCTGCTGAGGTTGTGCAACTCAGTTTCTCCCCTGCTAGCTGCTGTCACCTAGACACTCCTAGGGTTTTCTCAACTGATTAGTCTCCTACTGCTTTGCTTCTCCTTCTCTTGGGTACTTGCAGTGTCTCTAGTGTGTTTTGTTGTTGCCTAGGGAATTGTGTCAGCACCCACCTTGTCCCTGCTCATGTGTATGTGTGTGCATCAGCATGTGTCTGTACACACGTGTGAACGTACAGACATGCCTGAAAGGGGAGGGAGAACCCCACAGTGTAAATAATCTAGCTCGGTATCTTGCTAGTGCTGCTATTGAGAATGACTGGGTTTCGGCAGAGGCCTCGGTGAGAGCTGGAATGCAGTGCTCCCGGGTGGGGGCTGTATGCAGTGAGCAGGATCAGTCCCTGAGGACATTCAAGTCAAGGCTGACCCACCTACTGCGCATGAGCCCTCAAGGCCTGTGGCTCCCTCCATCTTCAGTACTGATCTGGAAAGTGTTGGGGGAGGAGGAGGATATGTGTAAGTCCCCTGGCACCCTTGGGGGCTGGGGTTCCCCAAAGATTGGTCACCCAGGCACCTGAGGTGGGATTACAGAGTCAGTCCTGGCTTTCTCCTTTCTCTCCAGCACAGACAGGTTTGGTCAGCACGGGGTGACAAAGCTTTCCTGCACTTTGTAAGACTTCAGGAGGAGGCCTGCAGAAAAATTAATATTCTTAGAAACAACTCGGGTTTCCATACATGGGAGATCAGGATACTCAAAGCTGGATGCTGGGATGTCACATTTGGCTTTCTAGACAGTCAGAGATTGAAGATTTTGAAAATGCTACATGCTGAGACTTTTTTGGTTCTTCCTGATTTTACAAGCTATTTGCCATGCTGTCATCTCACTGCAATCAGAAGACCATAGCTTTGTTACTTAAAATACAGAAAATCAAGCTCAGATTTGGCATAATCCCACAACTCCAGGAGCAGCACCGCTTGAAGACCACACCAAATACTGTGAGCTGAGAAGTTCACACGAGTCGGCCAGGGGCTGCGCATGTTTGTGAATGAATAAATCACCGGATGGACTCCGAGCAGGGGGGGGAAGAGCTTTAGAAATTTCCTGCAGAAGTGCAAAGTGACAGAAAGGCACTGCAGCATTTGCAGCCTTGGCACGGAGGCTCCTGGCTTCAGCCAGGGAGGGACATGTCTCAGAGGGGCTCCTGCAGGCTCAGGCGTGAGTTGCTGTGCAGCCAAACTGCCCCACGCTGCTTCACACCCTCAGCAGGCGGGCTGGGAGCTTGGCCAGGCTGCAGCGGGTGCATGGCCCCTGCGTGCTGGCAGCACTGTGCAGCCCTAGAGGTTACCCAATCACCCCAAGCCCCAGCAGCAGTCTTTATTTGCAAACCAGTACTTTGGAGGGTTAAAAAAAAAAAAAAAAAAAGTAATTTGCTGCTGTTCTTTTTCCCTTGCCTTGCCTTAAGATGTAAAGTGCTTTAGCAATAGTGGTGGATGAAGGTGCTGAGATGGCACAGGACTTGAGGAATTGCTTAAGAGAGCAGGTGTGTGGCAGTGTAATTGTAGGTGTGAACGCCGTGCTGCAGGCAGTGTTGGGGGGGGTGGGGGGGCGGGGAACAGGGATTTGCAACACAGCTGCTACAAATTTTGAGCAAAAGGACCTTGGTGGTTTTTAATCTCCTCACCTGATGAGGAGTTCCTGTTTCAGAGCATGAATTGCCCCTTCCCTGTTTGCAGGGAACCCAGGGCTGCTTCTGATAAGCCCTTTCTGTCTTGTTTGATCCCTGTATTTCTTTGGGACTGAGTGTTTGTCATTGTGGCTTTCTATAAATATTAAATTATTCTGAAGCTATTCTATGCTTACATGAGGGTCTCAGTTAATACCTGGCTGATCTCCTGGTCCTTGTGAAGGAAAGCCGGCCACCACAGCCTGCCCGTGGCTCTCAGCAGGCTGCAGTTCCCAAGGGCTTGTTAGGGCTGATCCCCCCGGGGAGCTGCTATGGGAAGATGCGGTGCTCCTGGGGGGACTCAGCTGGTGGTAACTCTGCTGGCCCTGCTCATGGGTGTCTGCGGGGCACACAAGCCCAGCAGAACTGCCCGTCCTGTCCTGTCTCGTTTTGTGTCTCAGAAACAAGGCAATAACTGACCAAGAATGAGATTTTTGAAGTTGAAGGGCGACTGTGTCAGATGTGGTGCTGTCCTTTTTGAGGCATTCAGGACATCTGCAGCCCAAAGGGACAGCTTTCCTGCAGGCCCTGCCCCTGCCATGCCTGCAGGGCAGGCTGTGCTCAGCCTCCCCACAGCTGTGCTGCCCCCAGCCAGCACGGGGCCCACGGCCCCAGCCCCAAGCAGCATGCAGTGTCCTGGTGTAGGCAGTGCTCAATTTCTTTTCTGTTCTAAAACCCAGCAGGACTTTCCTCAGTCTCCCAGATTTGCACACACCTCTGGCCCACCATGATCTGCAGATACACACAGCTCTCCAGGGACTGCCAGGAGCCAACAAGAAAGCTTGCGGACCTAATTTTGGTGGACCCTACCACTGCATGTTAGAGTTAGCATCCTGGCAGACCTGTTTTTGCCTGTTTCCTGGCTTACAAAAAGAGTGAAGCAAAGCTTTCTGGCCTCTTTGGGAGACAACTGAATTCCTCAACCAAACCGTGGTGAGAGACCTGGGAAGCTAGGAACCTGACTGCAGCCTGCAAAGCACTCCTGGGTGTCCTGCTAGGCCTTAGTCTCCTCCTTTATGACAGGGGGTGGCTGCTCGGAGCCACGGGCATGCGGCACTGCTGCCGGCAGGCACCCGGGGCAGGGTGCTGGGCAGAGGAGGTTAAACGACGACTTCAGCCACCCAGAGCCCTACGGCTGCAGTGTGCCCCACTCATTGATGAAGATGTGTGTGCTTCATATGAGTAAATAGTAAGAGTGGGATCAAGATGCTAAAAAGTGAAATGTTAAAGAGAAAGCAAGTCCACAAAAAGGCATCAGATGTCTGGAGTCTGTTTAGTAGCAGTTGGTGACAGATCTCCTTTCTGCTTGGGTTTTTCTGTAGGAACAGTAAAGATTTCAGTTTTCTTCATGCTGCTTCAGCAAGAAACCTCTTTGCCTGTCAAAAATTTAGGGGGCAGTGGTTTTCACCTGGCAACTGGCCACTGTTGGCTGCCCACCTAGGGCAGTCCTGCACTGCAGCAGACCAGAGAGTTAAGGTCTAACTCACAGATAAAACACAGCACTTTCTGCTACCCAGGGCTGCAGTGGGTGCCAGCACAGGAGCAGCAGCAGCCTGGCTCAGCTACGCCAACCTCCTTCACCCTGCCCCTGTCCTGCCAGTCCAGGATCTCTCCCAAAGGGCTTTTTCTCTGCCACATTTGCTAGCCATGAAGGCAGGTCCTTGAAGGCTGGTCCATGAAGGCAGCACAGCCACACAGAGACAAACAGCCTGCAGAGTTTTTCTTCTCTCTTCTTGGGCTCCTCCTGTTACTTGTTATGGGTTGTTTCCCATAGGGAAAATGGGTTGTTAGGGCATTCTAACAGGGACAGAACAGCAGGAAAGCCACATCTTCATAACAGTGTGACTCAGGAGCAACAGCTTGTCAGAGCAAGGAAAGTGCTTTCATGAAGAGGGGCTTCTCGGCAGCTTCAGCATCACTGAATTAAGACAAGAGTTTTGGTGGGCCAGTAGAAACCTATCTGCGCAAAACAGAGCCTCGCAAGGCAACTGTGAGACCTGGTCCAATTTTGGCAAGGGAAGTGCCACACAACTGCTGTTGCTGAGCTGGCCTGAGCGTTTTTCCTGATGATTGAGGGACCACAGTGAGGAGGGACGGCAGAGCAGGGTGCTTGGCTTCATACCCACCCAGCACGGGGCTCGCCCTGTCACTGTCCTTGTCCAATGCCAAGCACTGCAGTGCGTGCTCCTCACAGGAGGCTCCCATGATAGCAGCTCCTGGCAGAAGCAGCTCCTGGGGCTCCCTGCCTGCCCATCTCTACCACCGCACCTCCTGGCAACAGCCCTTCCCTTCCCTTCCCTTCCCTTCCCTTCCCTTCCCTTCCCTTCCCTTCCCTTCCCTTCCCTTCCCTTCCCTTCCCTTCCCTTCCCTTCCCTTCCCTTCCCTTCCCTTCCCTTCCCTTCCCTTCCCTTCCCTTCCCTTCCCCTTAGCCCCATTTCCTAGTGCAGGAGCATTGAGCACTCCCCACCTGCCTCTTGCTAAGGCTTATCCCTTCAGGGTGGGTCCTCCTCAGCCCTTGGCCTATTTTGTTTCTCTGATTGAGTGTGAGTCACAGAACGAATGTCTCTGTGACTTGTCTCTGCCCTTGTTATTTTTTTTTATTTTTTTTTTACTGCTGACCTATTTTAATGTGCTTTGCTTTGCACTCTTCATTACCTCACCTTTGTCTTAGCAGTGGCTGAACCTTTTGAATGCAGACCAGTGCACTCCACAACAGTAGTTTAAGCTCAGCCTTTTGGTGTTCCCCTGGTCTCTCCAAAACCATCCCTGTGCACATCCTGTCTACACCATGCCCATAGGTGGGGGCATCTCTGCTCACTGGAAGCAGGGGCTGGGCACCAACATCTGACTAAAGTTCAAGTGCTGGGCTATAGTGTGGAGGGGGTGGAGAAGTGATAAGTCTTGTGCACAGCCAGGCAAACCCATCCGTGCTGTTGGGGGGAATTTTGTGCCCCTCTGCAGACCACAGGGCTCACACATGGGATAGAGAGCCCTGCAGCTGCTTGCACTAGGGCATAACATCATCCTGTAGGATGTTATATAGATATAGATAGTTATGTAGATACCTTCTACAGCAAACCAAAGGTTTGCTGTAGAAGGTATCTCTTCATTAGGTGTGTGCTTCCCACCATTTCTGCCACCGCCACTCTACTTTCTCAAACCCTGGCAGCAGTGCTGTGCCTGCAGAGCACAGGAGTGTGCCCCATGGGGCTGCAGGCTCAGGCAGCCACTGCCCCAGCTCAAGCCGCAGCCAGCTGAATGTGGACTGCAAGCAAGAAGGAGAGCTGCAGCTTGCACCAACACAGGCAGCTGGTATGCCTCCGAGGCAGATAGCACGCAGGCCCCTGCAGTAGTCATCATAGCCAGAAATACTGCTTTATTTCTTGAACAAAAAATGGTATTCAAGTGCAGTGTGCAAATCAGGCACTTGGAGTATCAGAGCCAGAGAGTGCAGGTGCAGGACATGGGGAGAAAGCAGAGCTGGGGGTGATCCACCTGCAGGAGGGCAGGCGGGGGGAGGCATTCAGATGCAGCAAGCTCCTGCAAGCACCAGGCAGCGCCGGGCTGAGCTCTGGTGGGAGAGCAGGGCTGAATCTGCTCACCCCCTGCTCTCCCACCCCTGATTACATGGAAAGCCCCATGGAGCAGAGGTAGATTGATCAAGTGATGAAGGGCAGCCAGTGCAAAGAAGCAGAAAGTGATGTCTAACAGTCCTTCGGTGTTGCTCTAGGCCCATTGCATAGCTGGCCAGCATCTCTGACCAGAGGACTCCTGCACTGACTCTTGATGCTTTGTACCATTGCTTAGGGACAACAAGCCTTACCTTCCCCTGGGCCCTGCAGATTCCTGCTCATGTATGGGACATTCATCAGACAGAGCAAGAAACAAGAGACCCAAAACCTAAGTCCACGTACTCTGGCAATGGAGAGTTTCTTATCAGTTCTGGTGTCATCCCCGAATGACATGTTTGGTCACACTCTCCAATCTGGAGAATCCCATCTGAAGATTTCAAACCCCAAATATGACTTCCAGGACCCCTCAGATTTCTTCAAGCTCCCTGCCCATCCCAGATGAACAGAATCCTTGTGACCCATCACTTTGGTCTTTGAAGTTTGGGTCAGCTCTGCCTGCAGCAAGGAGAGCAGTCACCTCAGCTTGGAAGTCACCCCATCCATTTGGGGTGACTTCCCTCCTTTTCTCATCCTCTGACTCTCCGAGTCTGAGTGACGAAGAGCTAATCTCTGCCTCAGCAGAGGTGAAGGCAAGACAGGGCAATAAGATCCCATGCCCATAGGTCACCTCTCCATTGCTGAGTGTTTGCACAGTCCTCTACTGGGAAACAGCTCAAAAGGCAGGGCTGGATGCATTATGAGCTGGGACCCATCCCATAAGAAGGGCTGTTGTAGGAAAGACAGCAGAGGAAATAGCAAGGTATCTCTGGGCTAGTGCCAGCTGACCTGACACCTCAAATTAGTGTGTGATCGGTGCAGGGCCCCTTAGAGGAACAGGAACTAAATGTACTGGAACCCATCCCTGTATGCAGAAGGGCCAGAAAAAACCAGTCTTCTACCAAGTGCATGTGTCTGTATGAGATGGGTCAAGGTCTACTTCAAAAGCACAGCCTGTTCTGTAGCAGGTTTTCTCCAGCCTTAACCAAGTGAAGCTCCCAGAACTAGACATAGCCATCTCCAGAAAAATTCTGTGAAAGGACTGTAAGATCTTATGCAAATGGACTGTGTCTTTCCAGACCTGTGGGCAGATGAGTGAGAAGAACCTCTGATCTCTATTTTTGGCCTTTGTATGCTGCTGTGTTTAAAAAAATATTTAATAAAAAATAATTTCGGGCACAGCAGGCAAGTCTCTCTGTGATGCAATGGACTGGTCCAATTGAACTCAACCTCCATGAAATCAGCAGGACCTTGGCTTGACTTTGGGTTTCCTAGATCCCTGGGGATTCCCTGAAATTGTAAGCCTGGAGGAGTCCAGGAGGTGAGACACAAAGAGAGGGAACAGCACCAGCTGTCAGCAGGGACCCCTGTCTCCTGCCAGCCTCAGTGGCAAGCACAGCACAGTCTCACAGATGGACATACATCACCTGGCAAGGGGGTTTGTAGCCAAAATCCTTCCTAACAGCTGGCTGCAAGGAGGCTGAATGCAGGTCACATCTTACAGGACAGGGAGTGATATCCTAGTATGCAGTGATCCTGAAAAGGAATTAGGGGTTGAGATAGAGGAAGCATTGAATACAAGCTCCCACTCAGGCAAGTCCTAAGTGAGTACAGTCAACCTGCAAATCCCAAGGATGATAAGCTTGTTCAGGCTGTTGAAAAAAAAAAAAAAAGCGTGATGCAGCAGCTCTCTAGTGATGCATAATGGGGTAAACACTAGAGAAGAAAGAGTTCAGCAAGAAAGGTCACAAGAAATGGTGCAATGTTTGGAGATGTTTAAGCTGGGAAGTCATACGAAAGCACAAGTAAGCACTGCAGGGAGGTGCTGCAGCAGCCCCGGCCCCAGCTCCGTCTGGTTGTACATCAATAGTGGATGAGTTCCGGCTTTGTCTGGGCTGGGGAATACGTGTTGCAGCTAGTGATGCTAATTAAATGGTAACTAGACTAATGGAGATTTATTTTCAGGCTTCTTGATAGAAACTTGTTATACACAGCTGGGAAATTGAAATCTGACCTCCTGCTCATTTCCTCTCTTCTCCAGAACAGCAGTTAATTACTGCAGTAGCCTGCAGAAGCTATGGGACAGGCTCGTCCACACTGTGTTGCCTTGGGGACACCCAGCCAGGCCTGGCTGGAAGCATCTCCCCAGCCTGTCTCCAAAGGCTGGGCCTCATCTTCCTGCATCCCAGACCCAGATCCAGGTGATCAGCCCTGGAGGCGGCTGGGGGTGGCCTGGGGTGGTCTCCCAATGCCCCTGCCTTGCCTTCCTCCTCCCCAGGGAGAGACAGGCTGTTCACAAGTGTAGAGATCTCAAAGCCATGATCTGCTCCTTGACGTGTTTTCCTCCATCTGACTTTGCACACATTGCTATCTGTGCATTGCACAGCAGTCTGGAGTGTGGAGCTGCTGGAGCCCTGAGATCTTCTTGTCTACGTGGAGCTAACGGGGCACTGCTGGACCACCCCAGGTACCTCCCTGTCTCCTGGGCTGGGTGGGCTGTGAGTTCCCTACTGTGGGGCCAGCTCCACACCCCTCATCTCCTTCTGCCCGCAAAGGAGAGATGGTGCCAAAGGGATGCAGGCAGAGGGAAAAGCAGCAGCTGCCTGAAATAGGCCTAAAGGGCTTTGCAGCACATCTGGCTTAGCGCTGGGGGCCGTGGGTCCATCTGCTCCCCATCACAGCCAGCAGCCTCAGCCAGCAGCAGAGTGGAGGCCTGCCTGAGGAGGGGCACAGTAAGTGGTACTCAGACTTTTGGGTACCTTTAACCCTTGCATTTCAGGTGGCGTGCAAACAAAGCCCACTGCCTACACAAAATCTCCTGGTTAGCACCAAGAAACGACACAGCAGTCACCCACAATGCTTTTATAATCTGTTTTCTGCAAGATGACTGTTCCCACAAGAAAAGAGGAGGAGACATGATTAATTTTCATTAGCCTTGTAAATAATAAGCTAGTTTCCGCTAGTCTTGCCCTGTAATTAGGGCTCTGGTTCCAGGGACCTGCAGAATGAAGCAGGTGACTCATAGGAAGGCAGGACAGCCTGGCCATCTCCCATCCACCCACACTCCCCAGGAAAAGGGAAGCAGCTGAGGCACCGCTCAGAAGGGGATGGGGTTAGGGTTGGGGTTGATGTTAAGGTTAGGGGAGGTTAGAGGGCAAAGCCCACCCAGAGGAAGTGCAGGATGAGGCTGGCAAATCTTAATTATTCAAACAAACAAACGAAAAAATAATGCAAAACTTCTGGTCCAGGACTGGCAGCGTCTGACCTGAACATCTGGATGTTGTGTGGATGTAAGGTGATCTCAGTAGGAGCCAGTTACACGGAGGTGAGGTGCAGAATGGGCGCCTGGGTGCCTGCAAATAGTCCAGGACTAAATAACCAGCAGCCATCAGCACCCAAGCACACATCTTGTGTCCAAGGTAACAGTGGAAGTCACACTCAGGAACCGGAGTAAACAAACCTCTACAGCTGAGGACACCACTGTGCCTCTGTGAGAGACACCACACAATGGAGATGGGTGATCTTTTGGGTAGATATGTGACTTGAGGGAGCTCAAAAACTTTCATGAACAAGAGAGGAGTTTTTGGAACCTCCATTTCCATTTTGGTGCCTGCTAAACTAAAAAAAAAATAAATCTATTTTTAATATGAAAATATAATTCTGATATATTTTAAAAAGCGATATTTTACAACAAAAAGACTGAATGGTTTAATAAACCCAATCCAAATGAAAGTATTTTATTATAGACCAAAGAAAATGGTCGTTCTCGTCCCCGAACATTTTTCTTATGCCAATTCCTTAAGAAAAAAAAAAAAGAGTAATTGAAGAAGAACCTTCAAAAAATAAGCACTTTTTTTCCTAAATTTAGCCAGAAACTGAATAGTTTCTGTGCATGCAGATTCCCCTGGCCCAGTCTCCAGGAGCTGTACATATGTGGTTTGACCTTCCCTACTCGGAGTTGCTCTGGACAAGGTGGCACTCACCAGAGGAAGAACGGACCTGGCTTACGCTCATCCAAGGGAATTGTGTGAGAGGTAGACCTCGAACCCAGCTCATCTGTGCCCAACATATGAAGAGCAGGGCTTGGCCCTACCTTACCATACACCCTGTGCAAAGCAGGGGTGCCATGCTCACCACAAACTCTTCTGTTTTTCCCCACAAGGAACATGCATTTCACTGCCTCTCTGATTTTATTTTTCCATAGTTTTACTGAGGCTGCATCATACCCTCCCTTGCTGGAGGCTGGATCCTATGACTCTGTGTGCCGCAGAACACCTTTCCAGCAAGACATGTTTGGACACAGGGCTTTGGCTTGGCTGGAGACAGGTGGCCAGGGAATGCAGTATTTGGCCATTCACTTCACCCAGTGTAGCCTTATTGCTTGGAACCAAACCTGTGTCTGAGCACTGTGTTTGCCAGGTCAACAGCTCCCCCAGGGGTAGAAGATGCAGGATATTAGGCCAGAGCAGAGGTGACACAGCCAACACAGCCACTGTAATAGATGTCTGCAGAAAAGTGTAGTCAGAAAATGTAGTGCCTTTAGGAGATCTGACGGATAACTTCCTGCTGGGAAACAGCATTCAGGCAGCGTGTAGGTGGCAGAGGGCAGCAGTGCTGGAGGCAGGAGTGCCTTTAGCTGGTCCTGTCCTGCAGTGCGGGCTGGTGTTCAGGGAATGCTGCCCAGCCCGCCTGCCCCAGAGCAGCCACACAGCAGCAGGAGGCTCGTGGCTGAGCAGCACAACTTGTCCTGACCCAAAAAAATCACCTGGGGAGAAATACAAGGGAACTCATGGGGCTGAGATCTGTGAAACAGAGCATGTTCCAAAGCAGGGAACTCTGCTGCTTTGGTGAAGCTTTTCCCTAACACAGGGACAAGGTGAGGTCCTTTTTCACAAGCAAAATTTACCTCTGTCACTCACTGCCATGAGATAGGTATCAGAAGCACAAAGCTAAAAACATTTCAAAAGGGAAAAAACAAAAAAGAGAGAGAGAGAGAGAAAGGTGAATAAGAATGTCTCTGCCTGAATGAAGGAAAAACACTCATTGGGCCCCCTGAAAAATGCCAGGGCACTACTACCTGCACAGATCACCTCCAGGACTGCCCCCATCCTGGAAGCATGCACATGATCCCTTCTCGGGTCTGCAGGGCTCTGCATGCAGCTCAGGTGGTGTGAAAGTCTCTCTGTGCACCTCAGGCAGCCTGTGAGCTGAGCTGCCTCTGGCATACCACAAAGCCAGCCAGGAGCCACCGAGGCAGGGCAGACCTCCAATATCTGGATGCAAGGGGATGCAGTCCTTCATCAAGGCAACAGCCTGTCACAGCTAAACACTACAGCAGTCAGGGAAGTCATCCCTTGTTGAGGTGACCTTTTATTTTACAGCCACCCCAAAAGTCAGAGAACAGCAAGTGGCTCCTCTGCTGGGCACTCATCCCTGGTGTGAGCCATGGGCTGGCAGGACACAAGCCCTGTCCTGCAGCCTCCTTGGCAGGAGCCTCCTGCTGAAAAACACAGCCCATTCTGGGAACAGACTTTACCCAAAACAGCAGATGCAGTACAAACCCATCTCGAAAGAACAGTTCACTAAGGAAAAACAATTGGCACATTAATTAGAAGTGACTGATTAAAGAACTGAAAGGGAATTACTCATCTTGTTAGAGACAGGCACCTGCAGAGTTCTTGCTATCAGAGCAACAGCATCCTCCACACCACTGATAGGACACTGCTGCTCAGCAGCACAGCACATCCTCTCATCCAGCACAAACACACAGCCACCAGCCCAGTGCATTCCAAAGCCCCACAAATCAATCCACCACAAAGCAGTGCTAGCCGTGGCCATCAGGACGACAGCACAAAACAGAGAGTGTGATGGGCCAGGCTGCCCAAACAGTGCAATTCACACCCAGACAAACAACACAAGCAGAGATGCATACAGAGGGGAGCACGCATGCATGCATGCTCCCTCTTCTGGGTAGGCTGTTCTCTTCTAACACCAGCCTGGTCTGCCCTTATTTTGCTTTTCCACATACAGCTTCTCCACGTGCTTTGTCTCTTCCATCCTTTGCAAAGGTGTAGCTGGTGGCTGTGTCAGAGCAGGATTCAGGCAAGAAGCACAGAGTAGAGACCTGTTCCAGGCAGCCCAAGTGTTTCTGTATCACTGGCACTCTCTTAGGTGATACAGGTTATCCCAGGTGTTGTGCCAGGAGCTTTGCATAAAAGCTCCTCTATAAACTCTCCATAACACCTCACTGGAGCAGGGAAGTTCACCAGTGCTTTTCCTGGCCCAATAGAGGGTCTGGCATTTGGGCCAACCCATCCATGGGACTAAACAGTACTGAGATGGTATGTCCATTTGATGCTGTTCTGCACCTGTGGTACTCACAGTGCTATTTTAAGGGAAAAAAAAATGCTTTAAGTCTGGTCTGTCTTCTGGAAGACGTAAACATGAAATCAGAGGTCCTGAACTTGTGTGACTGTCCCATTTATCACAGTGTCCTAACACTGAAGTACAGCCACTTCTGGAAAGGTAAGAGCAACTGAGGAAGAAATAGCTGAAATCATCTATCCTTCAGATCTCTGAACTGTGTTTGAACTAAACATCTTGGGAAAAACCTCCCAGGTAACTTGAACTTTTGCCCAGGATGGAGAATGCACTGCTGCACTCAGTGGAGAGTAATCTTTTTAATGGCTGATTGCTCTTTTTAAAAAATAATACCTTACCTTTCCTGTGGTCTGGACTGGCATACGCTTTGCACTGCCTGTCCCTGGATGTTGTTGGTGTTCTGGAGCCTCTGTTGTCAAGCTTTTATGGACTTTTTTTTGTGTTCTGCAGTTAAGGCACTTCTGTTCCTGGTATCTCCCTGTGTGAGCCACATCATGCACTCACTCCCTGTGGCTCTTCTCTAAACTATCTCTAATTTATCAACACCCTAGCAGACACCACCTGCTATAAAAGGACCCTCTTTTCCTGTAAGATACCATCTTTGCCACGCACAGGTCCTGCTACTACAGTGTCCTTCACTCATCAAGGCAGAGTGCATTTTAATAATCATTTTGTACAGATGTCTTGAGTCCAGCTGCTGAGTCACCGTGGCCTTCAAGTCCATCTCGGAGGGTCATACTAGGACACAGTTCTCAGCACAGGTCACTCCAGTTAAGTTCCTTATACCAAGGCAACCTGTTTTCCATGTGTATCTGTGGTGATTTTACTCAGGAGTAAAATGCTCCAGCACAGGTCCCCCACAGGCAGCAGCTCCCCCCAGACCCCTGCTCCTGCGGGGGCTCTCCATGGGCCGCAGCCTCCTCCAGGCCACATCCACCTGCTCCACCAGGGCTCCTCCACGGTCTGCAGGATGGAGATCTGCTCCATGTGGGACCCATGGGTGCAGGGGGACAGCCTGCTCCACCAGGGGCCTCTTCACAGGCCGCAGGGAAACTGCTGCTGCGTGCCTGGAGCACCTCCTGCCCTCCTGTTGCACTGACCTTGGGGTCTGCAGGGCTGTTTCTCACTCCTCGCTCCCCAGGTGCTGTTCCCCAGCAGCTTTTTCTCCTTGCAATATTCTCTCACAGAGGCACAAACAACATCACTTATTGACTCAGCTCTGGTCAGCAGTGGGGCCCTTATCTAACATGGGGCAGCTTCTGGATTCTTCTTTCAGAAGTCAGCCCTATGGCCCCCTGCTACCAAAACCTTGCCACGTAAACCCACTACAACATCACAAAGATGCCTACAAAGCAGGCTGCTAGGCTCACTTAGACAAGCTCAGGGGGTTGGAACTAGATGATATTTGAGTCCCTTCTAACCCAAGCCATTCTAAGGTGATGGGTTGTGAAAGGCTCTGTACATCTTCTGATTTCTCTGATAGAAAACAGAACTGTGACCATTCGTTATCATGTGCTTTACAGGTAGGTATGACTCAAAAAGCTGCCCTTGCCCCTTACCAGAATCATGACATTCAGTGTCCCTCTTTGGATCCTCATTCCTCCCTAAAGGCGTTGATTTTAACATTTGTTGATTTTAACATTCCAATTATATTTCTCTCCTAGCTGGATTCATGCTCGTATGTGAGCAGAGTTTATTATCCAGGCTCCTTCTCCTCAGTGTGAAGGCAATTAAAGAACTTCTTCTCTTCAAGTCCTCTTCAAGAACTCTTCAAGTTCTTTCTTAAAGTCTGGAATGACTTTATGCTCAATACCATGATGTCAGACTAAATGAGTTCCTTCCTACTTGTCCTTCTCCTTCATTGTTTCATATCCTGGTAGGTACTGGATGCCCTGTGCCATCCTTGCTCCCCATCCCCTCGGAGGAAGGTCTACCATTATGAGCAACATCTCCTAGTCTGCTGCCATACCAGACCCACCTCATGCCCTCAGGCTGCCTGTAGGGCACTGCCACAGGAACCTTCATCATGCAGAGACATAAAGGCTCCCCAGGGCAGCTGTTGCCTGTGAGAAGAGGCATTAGTGCAGATTAATGAAACTCTCCTCACCAAGTACAGGCTGCCCAGCCTTTAGTATCAGGGCCCCAGGGAGGGAATGCACCACCTGTCTGGGGACACCTCAGTAGGAGTATCCCTCTTCCCTGCTGGGTGTCATGATTATCCTACTGCATGGGCTGGACAGGATTCAGTCTTGTTCCATCTCTTGTTCCTCCACCAGAAAACTCAGAGCTGGTTTCTGCTGTTTGCACGCTAAGAACTGGTGACCTCCACTCACGGGGAATTGTGTCCTCTGCTCTTCTCTCCAGTGCTGCTGGCCTCTCTCTGGTCAGGCAGAGCAGAACCCAATTGTCTCTGTGCTAATTTAGTAAATTAATGAAATAAAATTTAATGAAGAACATTACTGGAAGGGAAGATGGTATTTCTTTCAAATAAAACAGATTTCAGTCACTCAGACTTATTCTCTTCTAAGTCTTAGTCATGATCTCACAAGCTCCAAGACTTGTTTCCTGGTGGTCTTGCTAGTATCATCTGTAAACAAGAAGGAAGAAAATGAATGCTGCTGTTGAGTCCCCACTACATCTCTTTGTTCTTCTTGATGTGGATTTTGGGTCACCCTTTAAGAGTTAATGGTCACTATGGGTGGATTTTGCCACAACATCTTGCTTACTTCAATTTCCATAAATCTTGTGCAAGAATAGTGCGCATTGTCTTTGTGTCCTTGTTCACCATATCTTCCTGTCAGGAAAGTAGGAAAAGAAACAGCATATGCAGTGTTCTATAACCTCATTTTCCTCCTCCCATGACCCAAACACAACTCTTCTGCTGACAAATCATCTGTGCAGGGACCTTCACACAGCACAGCCCTTATGGACCCAGAGCAAGGAACACGGTTTAGCAGGACTTTGTCACTCTTCCCACCCTTGATTTATTGTTTCCTCTGATGCTTTCATACACAGATTTTCACATTCATACCTCCTTCAAACCAATCTCAACACTGACTACAGATCTCTTTGTTTATGAACAGACATATCTCATCTGTGCTCTCCACTCTATACACAGCATCTTTTTTTTTTTCTTTCTTGAATGTGAGGCAGCGATAGCTCTCAAATCAGGCCACAAGCATCCTTCAAATGAAATTTAATTCTTTCTAGGAGACACAAAGGAGTTCAATCTATTTGTTTTAACCAGATAAATGGTTATAGGATTAAAAGTACAAGAACACAAATATATTTATTTTCATTATTTCTGTTCCTGGTATTGCACAGAGAGATGTTATGGTCTATTATATAAAGGAGAGCAGACCAGATATTTGTAATGACTATAGCTGAACTTTCAGCCTGTAAATCTAGATATTAGGGGGAACTTGAGTTATGGATGATAGCAGGAAGAGGGGAACATTGCATTTTCAGCAGTCCCTGCCATTACTGGCAGCTGGCATGCCTCACTGTGCTCTTCACCCATTTCTTATCGCCCCTGTGTTGGAGCTGCTAGTTGTGGTCGTCTCTGAAGTGGAAACACCAGGGATTACAAATCTCAGATCAGTGTCTCCTCAAAGTCTTTCCCAATCACATTTTAAAGCCAACAGGACCATGTGGGTACAGATCAGCAGGCTGTGGCCCACCTCTCCTAGACCAATGCTCAGAGGAACCAAAATCATGAGCTGATTTTATTTACATCCCTTTTAAGGCCTTACGACTAAGGTCATTCCATATGCTGGTTACTCACAGCAGCTGAAATGATGAGGAGACCCCTCTGGGAAGGGTGCTGCTCTCCCACTCCTTCTTCCTTTGGTGAATAGGAAAACTTCCAAGTGCTAACATGGGTGATTTGCAGTACCAGGCAAAGGAAAGGCTGGGCACGTGTTAGCCTCAGGCAGCAGACGGACAAGAGGAAGCAGGCTGCAGTGGTCAGTCCTGACAGCCTAAGAGGACCGAGCCTCAGCAACAGGTCTTGATAGAGAAATGGTCTCAAACATCATGCCGCAGGTGACATGCAGCCTGAAATATGAGCAGATCAGTTCCTCCAGTCTTGGAGGAACCAGGTTCAGGGCAATTTGGCATCCTAAACCACACATACAGACTCAGAAGGACTATACCTGCACCAAGGAGACACTTATGGCTCTAGACAGCAACACCAGGCTTATTTGCTCTGTCTTAGTGTGGACACTGCTGTGAGAGTGACACTGGATGGGACAAAGTTAGGGCAGCCCTGGAAGGGGGTTGGCAGGAGGACTGGAGTCCAGCAAAGCCCAGGAGATGACCAGGTTTCACCAGTGAGGTTTGGCTGCAGAACATCTGAGGCCCTAGGTCACCAAAAGTGTCTCAAATCACATGACGGAGAAAGATCAGTTTGTAAACAGGGCAGCTCTGAGAAAACAACGTGGGAGCATACAGACCATGTTGGCAGCCTCCTGTGCCTTCAGTGCCTGGAAGCTCAAGGGCCCCAGCGTGCCCCCAGCTCCCCACCTTCCCCCTCACTCTGCAAACCACTTGCCTGAGGTCACACCACCTCTCATAGGTGTCCTTCCACACACGTCTCCAACCTCACCCCCTCCATGCAGCAGCCAGGAGGTGGTGATCAAGCTGCTCCTGAGAATAGGAGAAAGATGGGGATGATAGACATGGATGTCTGGTGGTTAACATAATGTAATTGTGCTGATGGCACAGTGGTTCGTTTGCATTTCCTTGAGGCATTTATGTTGATATTAATTAAAGGTAATCATAGCACTGCTTGCTCAGTGCAACACTAACATACAAAGACAAAAGCAGTATTACAGAAAAAAAAAAAAAATACTACTTCCTCCAGAGTTTCACCTTTTGTTTTGAGAAACCTGCAAGGTGAGTGGAGGCCTGGAGCTCAGGCACTGATCTTTCCACCCATCACAGCCACTGTGTGGCAAGGGGCTGCAGGATCATCACCATCTCCAGAAGTACCCCGGGATACGCTGACAGTGCTGGTGGCAGATGCAGAGGTGGTGGGTGATGGTGTTATGGTGTTACTGGGAGCAGATACTTGCAGCACAAGGAGCTACTGGTGGTGATACAGGATGTTGGGCGGTAGGAGTGAATACCTGGGCACGCTGGAGGGATGCTGAGAGCATTGCTAGCAGACACTGGTGACTTTCATAATGGACACTGGTGGTTCTAGTGACATATAGTGTTGCCCTTTGTAACAGCACTGGTGGCATTAGAGCGGGAGGGCAAGATGCTGGTGCTGTGGGTATCTGCGGGTGGCACTAGGCACAGATTCTGTCTGTGCTAATGGCTGCTGCAGTCCCTGCATGTCTGGGTTACTGCCTCAAAGGTAACCCAACTTGTCATGTGGGGAGAGCTGTGAAAGTGCTAGGTGGTGTCAATGCAATTACTGCTGCATGGCCATCTGCAGCAACCAGGCTTGTCATACCTAGTCTTATCACATGCACAGAGTGCTATATTTAGTGATGGGAGCAGTGGCCTGTGAGCAGCAACTTGCAGCCTCATTCACGTCTCTGAGCTCGGAAATGTCTGAACTTGCAATGCGGAATTGTCCCTTGTCTTCAAGAGCTGATGCCTCCACAATGAAGGCCTCCTTGGTTAGGGGAAGCATGTTTGCTGAGGCTGCTGGATAGAGTTTCTGTCTCTAGATTTCACAGCTGAGTACATACTCAGCAGCAAGAAACTCAAAACAAACAAACAAAAAAAAGTGTTTTGGTGTAGACAAAGACAGGTGACTTCTGGGGAAGGACACAACTGCCTTGTCTAAACAACAGCTGTCTCTTGCTTGGCTCTCCCAGGGCATTTGGTTTTCCTTTAGCCACTTCCTCTGCAGCATTGGAGTTCAAGTGGTACAGAACCAGTGGGAAGCAGAAGAGGGCTTGTACCAGACTTAGGAGGGCAGCCTTCTGATCTTTCCAGGCTTTCCATTCTTCTGTCTGTTGGGATATCCATTGAGAGTCTCTAAACACCTCTTGAACACCAAATACTTCTACCTGTGCTGTATCTGTCTGTGTATCTTATCTAGCCTTTCAAGACCCAAGTGGCTCTTTGGTCCAATGAACAGAACTACCAGCAGAGGAAGGCTGACTCCTCAGGCTGTTACTGTGCTGTTCCTGTCCCTCGCTTCTCAGCAGTGAAAAGCTGAATGCCCCAGATTGTCCTAGCAGAAAACACACACACGCACACACCCACCTTGGAAATTAATTGACATGAAACCCAAATAATATTTAATCTCGCTAATAAAATAATGCAAGCTGTGCTCTATGTTGTGATGCATAGGCTTTAGAGAACATTAAGAAATGTTATTTTTAACCTGTATTTACTTTTTCTTTTATTTACTTTCCTAACAGGGAGTATTTTTTTCTGTTGGTTGCAGTGTGGTTGATGGTGAGTGACAATAAGGGAAGAACCACAACATTTTAGCTGAAATATAGTAGCACCTAGTGACCAGTTACAATGTGGTCTGCTCAAGCAGAAGTTCAATGAGTACTGATAAATGAAAGGAAGCTGCAGATTTTGGCAGGGGTATAGCTAAACACACCAAAGGTGGCTGGCCACTACAGGGAAGGTGTTTATCCCCAGGACCAGACTTACTTCTGTTCCAGACTCTTCTCCCAGGACTCAGAGCAAAGTGAAGAGCCCAAAGGATGAGGCACAGAGGGCTGCAGAACCGTCTCTGCTCAGGACAGTAAGATCCTGGCATGGCTAAGAAACAAAGACAGAGCCATGGGCAGCAAGGGGAGTCCTTGAGGGATTATTTCAAGACAGAGAAACAAGGGAAGGAAAGTCAAAGAGCACCATCCCCCAGCCCTGTGCCCCCAGGCTTGCACAGTTTCCTCCCCACCCAGCTGGTTTCCAGTCCATCCTTTCACTCCATGTGTGATGCAGAGGAACATGGGACTCACTTCCACATCTTCCCACCACAGGCATCACCTTTGCCTTTCTGTGTAGGATGCTTTATAGCATTTTCCTTGTGCCTTTGCTGAAACTTAATGAAGACAACCTGTGTATCAATCAGAGTTGCAGCAATTTTACATCTGGGACATTTGGCAGGGAAGCACTGTTGTGCTCTGTGACCTGAGGACATTTTCCCTTTTCTCTTTGCCTGACAGGTCTTCATGAGGGACAACTCTGGAGCCCAGAGAGGAACACGGTGCACAGGATGCTGAATCTGGCCTAGTCCTGAAACCCAGCAAGCTGTGAGAGGTACGGCATGGCCCAGGGCTGGCTGCGGGGCTCCTCAGAAATGGTTGGGAAGGAGGGGGGGTAGCTCTGTGCATGTGATTTAAGAAGCGGTGGTGGGGAGGGAGAAGGAGGCTGGGGAAGGGAAGCTGAAAAGGGCGTTTCAGTAACAACCCTCCCTCCATCTAGTAGTGAATCCTGCAACACACCCATCGCCAGTTATGAAAGTTATGAAATCTAATATTGATTGCTATAGTAACATCACGCCTCCACGCTGACCTAGTTTGAGACAAAGGAAGTACTCCCGCAGCTTTGAGCATGCAGGATGCTGCAGATGAGTTTCAGTGTGTTCTCTGGGAAGAATGGCAGACGGAGCTGCTGAGTTTTCCACCTGCTCCCCCTTGCCCCAGGACCCTCAGGCACCATGAGCTGCTTTGTCTCGGGCACGGAGCAAACCCAGTGCCAGGAAGCATCTCCATCCTGCCTCCCTCACGCAGTCGTTAGGGCCCACCTAGCTTCATCCAGGCATTCAGGTAACAGGAATGTCTGCCCTGGAACCAAGCAACGTCCTTGCAAGCTGCAGAGATCCGGTGGTACAGCAATAACAGCCAGCGCCATTCAGAGCACCCTGTTACTGTGTCACAAATTTTCACTGCAAGCATAGAAAGCCTCCATCCCCAGGAGCAGCAGCATACTCTGTAAGGTAAAAAGCAGATGTGTAAACTGCTCTTCATCCTCTGCCTGCTCCATGGAGGGCTTTGCAAACACACACACACACCTCCAGGCCTCTTGAACAGCACTGAACAGAAAAAAAAAAAACATTTTTTTTCCCAAGCTGTCTTATTAGCTGCTCTTCCAGAGAAGCCACAACATGCACCACCATGTGCCCAGGGTGCCTTGTAAGAGAGCACATACCTGCAGCTAGGCTTCAAACCACAATGACCCTCACTGACTTCCCTGGTCCTTCTGTTCCATCTCATCAGCTCTCCTGCCTTCTTCCTAAAAACTCTCCCTTTCTTATCTTATTCGCCCTACTTAGTGTTTTGCATCTCCTTCTTCAGAGCAGATCCCATCTCCTGGAGAATTTTGAGAAACTTCTATTTAGGGACAGTCAAATAGGTTGTAAAGTTTCTGGGTTTTTGTTCCCTTGAGAGTTGATTATATTACCAGTGACATTTGCATGAAAATAAGTTCTCTCTCTCTGGGGCTCATCTGCTCCTCCAGATTAGTCAACATCTGAAGTCAAAATTCTTTGTCATATTGCAGTTACTGATTTTCACTGAAATTGGTTGTGCTGATACCAAAAAAAAAAAAAAAATGTGTCTAGCATACAAGGAAAAAAGTTATGTTCTGTCTGTTTTGGGTGTTTTGGGATGTCTCCAGCCACATCCTGTCCCTCCCCATCACCACAGTGGGCATCAGTCAGTCCCAGAAGACCCTTCCCTTTGCCCAGAGAACAAGAAGGATATGGCAGCTCCCAGGGCTGCTGGAGCACACTGTTTATCTACCACGAGACCCTGGGAGCTGTATGCAGATTCTTTTTTTACATGGACACAAAATACTCATTCCAGTGTGAAGTCGGATGTGAGTCGGTCCCTCCAGTGGTGATACGGGACTCAGTAGTTTTGAGAGGTCAGTGCTGCATGCTTTTTTTGGTCTCGAACACCAGCATAGCCATGCTGGGATTAGCTTCATCTATCTGTAGCTGCCTGGAAGGTGGGTGAGTACATGGGCTGGGTAAGCCCAGCGGGACACCTTCAAGCGGTGGGACAGACTGGCCCTTCTAAAGCAGGTCACCCACCTTCCAAGGAGGTATCTCAGGCAGATGGGCCAAATCACTTGCAGGAACCCCCTGTCCTGCTCCCGTGCTGTACAGAGTGAGGGGGAAGGGTGGGCGAGCCTGAGCTCCTGGTGATGCTGTCACACATCTCAGTGTGACATTAGCCCTGGGGGGGCTCCCTGGGAGACCCTGGCTTAAGCTCTCGGTAGTGGTCCACAGCATGCAGCACTTCTTGGCCCTCAGTCCACTGGAAGGAAGCTCCCTGGCAGCACTGGCAAACTGCCACGGGAGGAACAAGAGGTAGAAGGAGCCTGGAGGAAGGTCTGATGTATAATGAATAGCACTAAGCAGAAACTGGTTATTTTTATCCCCTGCGATTAGATTCTGAACTCTTTGAATCATCATTAATGCAACGCCCTGGAAGCTGGCGGCCCCCCTCGCTGAATGCCACATGAAGTGTTCCTGCTAATTCAGGGAACATTTGAAATCATGCGTGTAGGCAGACCAACGTCACCCACACCACAGTATACAATTTTAAGCTTCTTGAGGTAGGGTGTGAGGAGTCATTTTTCTTGTGCAGGTTGCAAATCATTTATTCCGTATCTAGCTAGTTATTAGCATGCTGCTAGGTTGCTATATATAAAAGCCACCCATGTGTTTGCAGCCAGCTTGGATGGCTGGGCCAAGGTTTACGTGGGCGGTGATGGTACACGGAGCCCTGGCAGAGCTGATCAGCAGAGGGCACAACTAGTCGACTCCCAAGGGTGTCTGCAGCCCCATCAGGGTTGGGGCTGGTCCCTGTGGAGGGCTTATGTCCTGAGTAGCCTCGTGTTACGGGCTGCCAGCACCTGAATGGCCTCCTGGCCCTTCATGGACAGCCCTGCCTCAAGACACGTCCCTCCCCAAACACTCCTGCTCAGGCAAACCCTTCTTCGAAGGTTGTGATCTCAAGAGGTCTCTTCTACAGATGAGCCCATGATTTTTATCTGTATGCCAGCCAAGAAGGTGCTCTGACTTCTCACTAGCACCACTTGGGCCAAAGGCTGGTGTCTGGTGCATTGATTTTGTGGTACGTTATGTTTTAACAGGGGATATGTCAGAGATTAGGATGAGAGAGCTGAGCTGTCCCAGGAGCTATCCACCATAATAAGGTCCTCCTTCTGCTTAGCAAGGACAGAGGCCCCTGGGCTGGCATGTGGGTGGAGGCACAGTTTTGGTGTTTCCACAGGGAGCAGACTTAGAAGCTGGTGGAAAGCTCTGCTGCTGTAATTCACTATGACTGTGAACTGACCTGGAAGAGAGATGGGAACTGCAGGAAAAGCATGGCTAAGCTGTGAGGGGGAGGCAGAAAAGAGAGGGAAGCAAGGAAGGAGAGGAATTATGCTTTCAGTTGTGATTATGTAGCTCTTCAAGTGCCTCTTCAAGGCACCTCTCAGGCAGGGCAGCCACAGCTGTGTTTGCAGATGAGGGTGGCCAGGGGGAGGATATTAACTTCTTGCATGGAGGATGTGTGCCAAGGGCATGGTAAAAGGGAGGGAGGCAGCACAGAGCCTACACCTACTGCTGGCAGGCAGGAGTTGAAACACGTCCATCCCTGCAGCTCTACAGCTTCTACAGGAGCAGAAGCACCCTCATGCATATTGCAGTCCCTCATGCTGTAGGAGCTGCAGAGGTACAGCTGGCCTCCTTCTAGGCTACCTCTAGCCCAAGCCCTGCACATGGGTCTCCACCAGACACACACACAAAATCCGCAGCCCCACAGATGTGTTTGTCCTCATGGTCCACTCCCAACATGCATGCACAAGCAGCAGAAGTCTGTAACTTGCTCATACAGTTCCTCCAAACAGGCATTACAAAGTGTTATGCTCCAAACATCCCAGGTAACACACACCATGTTTAGTTTTTAAACACATACATATCTCAACAACCCTGCTCTACTGCAGGGGGCACACTGCAGTATTCACTGTCCACTCTTAAGGTGAGTTTGTAGAATTCAAGTTGGGAATTTGGCCAGCAGGAATCCAAAGACATGAGAAAAATTGTAGTTTCTCCTGGCTTCCCCTTTGAAGTTACAATGCAGGCATGGTGGGAAGTGACAGCTGGTCTGCCCAAGCCCCTCACAGTGCAGAGTCCCAGTGCAGAAGGGGGTCAGAGCGCAGAGGGGTCTCCCAGACTTTGTTGCTCCAAGTGTTAGGGCTCAAGCCTGTTCAGAATGGGCAAGTAGCAGCCTCCTTGGAGCCTCCAGTGGTCCTCTGGCAGGACAAGCACCTTCTGCTGCCCTCACCATGTTAGGGCAATGCAGGAGGAATTTCTATGGAGAGATGGAAATGAAACTGGCCAGCATCTCCTGGGCAGCTGTCCTCTTGAGGACATAGTGCACAGTCTGGTGGGGGCACCTCCCAAAGGACATGCAGTTAGTCTCCAAGGATGGGAGGGAGAAAAGAGGTCTGTTCTCCACGTGGAAAGGGGACAGGACAAGACATCACAGGCTGGAGCTGCCACTAGAGAGATCCTGGCTGGACAGAAGTAACTTCAGAGTGCTTACAGGATTGCATGGAGAGACAGGCATCTTGAGAACAGCTCATTGGACTTCTGTCCTGGGTGACATTTTGACAGATCTCTCTCACACTTTCTGCCAGGAGTTACAAACCATAATTGCAAGGACTTTTGTCAGAGTAATTCAGAGGCTGCCAGGCTGCTGGGCTGGGTGACTGGGTGGATGGACAGACAGAAGCTGAGCAGGCATGTGAGAGTGAGGACAAGACAGCTGGGAAAACTGTGCCTCACTAGTATATGCACTGCGTTGCAGCTGGCTCCTCTTCCCCATCCAGTTCCTTTTGGATCTCCTGCTCTGTCCAGAGTTCAGGCCAGCCTAATCTCTTTGCTTTTAAAAAGAGACTGAAAAGCAAATATTTGCACTCAGTGAAGTATCTCTTACAACAATGGAAGATTTTCAGCTCACAATGAAGACATGATTCAGTCTTCCTGGAGTGGAGTGAACCATCTCCCAACAGCTTCAGCAGACTCTGGACCATCCCCGTCTCCCACACAGCATGCAGCAGCTGTGGGCCCTACAGGAGGGAGAGGTTGGCAGCTCCCTGCCAGGGGAGGAGAGGACTCCCTGCTAAGCAGGAAGCTTCTTCAGGCAAAGCTATCATCTGCCTTGTTTGAGATCTCATATGCTATTCAGTCTTGGGAGCTGCAGATGTATTTTGCAGGATGTGCTGCTGCAGGTGATTCAGGCCTGAGCCTGCAAGCAGCAGCCCCCGTGCTGCTGTCGTAAACTGTGCCCAAGAGGAGGATGACTCCAGCTGGGGTTTGGAATGGCTTGGGGCATATAAAACTGCCATAAATCAGCTCAGGTCATTTGCTGCACCTCAGGGACCTCCAAGCATCAGCAGAGCTAGTGGGAAGAGAGACCCAGAGAATGGAGTCAAGCTGTGACAGGGGAAGTTCAGGCTGGATATCAGGAAAAGGTTCTTTGCCAGAAGGGTGGTTGTTCACTGGGACAGTCTACCCAGGGATGTAGTCACAGCACCGAGCCTGAGAGTTCAATAAACATTTGGACTATGCTCTTGGTCATATGGTCTGAATTTCTGTGTAGACCTGTGTGGAGCCAGGAGTTGGACTCAATGATCCTTGTGGGTCCTTTCCAACTCAGGATATTCTGTGATTCTATGAGAACACAGGCTGAGGGGAAGGAAGGTGAAGGGGCCACATAGCAAAAGCTGCCCCTTCTCCTGGGCTCAGGGATGCATCCACTCTGTGCTCTGGCAAACCCCTGCTATGAGCATCTCCTAAGCAGGGCCTTCCCCTGCTAGAATGTGGGTGAAGTGGGGGTGAAATGGCAGGGCACCGGACAGCTGGCAGGGGACACCAGTCTTGCCAGATCTAATTCTAAATGGGCCTTGGCCTTCCTTGTCACATCCCTGCATATTCTGACAGTGTCCCTCCTCTTGCTCAATTTGTGAGCTTCAGAGTCATGGATTTGGGAGATTTATTGTCAAAATGCCAAGATCTTTCATCTCTCCAAACTAAAAATAAATAAATAAATAAAAGTGTGGAAGAGGCTTGGTTTTGTTCCTTCCCCAACACCATCTCTTGAGGAACTGTCAAGCGATGCAGAAGGGAACTGTAATGAAAAGAGTTTAATTCATCGTAAAGAGAAATCAGCTCACAGAGGATGCAGCAGCCACCGTGAGGTGGGTGCCAGCAGCTGGAAAGCCATGACCACCCCACCAGCCCCACCAGCCTTGACCCACATATGCCCAGCATTGAGGCTGCATCCCACATAGCAGCTGGCAATCAAGTGAGGGGATGCCCACAGCAAGCAGGACAGGATCAGGACTGGTTGGCATCCTTGCAGGAGGCCAAAGGAGGGAAAGGGAATTATAAATTCTGCCATACAGAAGCAAGTGTTCACCCTTGGCAAGAGCACAGCAGCCTGGGAGAGAGCGTGCCCCCTTTCCTCCCCTGCTCCATGCCCACCCACCTCCTTTCCCCTTCTGCTTCCATCCTCCCAGACCCTTGCACAAACTTCACTTTTCCTCCCTGCCCACTTGTTCCAATAGCCCCTCAGTCTTACCTCCCCACCCCTCTGCTTCTTGAGCCTTCCCCAAGCCAGGCCGGACCCTGGCCCCACTTTTTTTTCCCTTACAACTCAGGCTTTCATTTTATTTCATTTATTTTCGTGTAATTTATTTAATTTCATTTCTCTATTTATTTTTAATCCTAGGGGCATTTTTACTTTATTTGTGGCCCAGTGCCCAGGGAATACTAAAGCAGTGATGCTGATGTGCTTTACGCAGACACTGGGCTGAAGTCTTTCTCAAGATTCCCTGGGAGATTTCTTCTTCAAATATTGACTGCCCTTTGTAGGAAAAGACATATTTATTATCAATATCCAGGGACATCCCATTATAATCAAATCGGCAGCTGTGTTGTCTCCTGAGGGAGTGTCTGACTCCCACAGAGTAATGTGGCACGGTAGCCACCAGAGCTGGGATGTCCACGTGTGGCTGTGCCAGAGTGAAAAACCTTGCCAGGAGTCTGGACCCGCAGAACAGAAGGAAGGAAAAAAAGAAGAGAAAGAGGCCATAGTGGGCAGAACTAAGCTCGGGCAGGTCTTGCTGGCATTCCAGGAGGATTTGGGCTCCCTGCTGCCTGCAGGGCTTCCCCTCCAAGTCAGGCAGTGTCCATTCACAGCCAACTGAATTTTTTCTAAATTTTCTAAACTTGGCAGCTGGCTTTGGCTAGAGCCAGCTATACCTTGTCCTTCTCTTCTGTCCAGAGACCAAATGCGTGGCTTCTCAGAAACAGTGAGCGTTTCCTCTGGGAACATCTCCCATGGCTTTGTCACATCCTGTTTGTCACTGCACTGATGCCAGCTTGCACAAAGTGGGAGCTGGGCTACCTGGCACATGAGTGTCTCTTTTAGGGCACTCCTCCAGACAGCCCCTCTGCTGCTCCACTGGCTCACTGTGTTGTCCCATGGGCAAGGGACTCCAGAGAGGCTGCTGCACCCAGCTGCCAAGGAGCACAACACGATGTTCCCCATGAGGATGGTCCCCAAAGATGGCCCGTGAGCAGCAGGACACCAATTGAGGCTGATGTTTCATGTTGTGCTTTGGTGAGAAGGGTGGGTTTGGTGTCAGAGTTCCCCTAGGTCAGCCCAGGATAACAGCCATGTCCTCAAACCCAAGGCACATGGCCACCAAATCCCCTGGGGACACAAGTAGTGCAGGCCACAAGTTCACATTGACCAGTGCTGCATTGCCTAGAAGTGGACACTGCTGAATTCCCAGTGAGGGGCTGGCAGGACCCCAAGAAGCAGCATTTGTGGGACAAAGGATGGTGGTCTCCACATCAGAGCAGAGCCCAGGCTGCTGTCCACAAACCACTGCTATTTAAAAAGACGCAGCCCTTGCCAGCCCAATGGGAGTGATAGAGTTGGGCAGACTTTTCAATCATGTTTTCAAATCCAGCATGCTACAGAATACATGACACTTCTTTTTTTTTCTTTTTTCAAATAATTTTTAAAGCCTCATCTGCTTTTCATCATTAATACATTTTTCTGTGTGAGGAAGGAAAACAAGACTGTCAATTCCTATGATCTGCCAGTGTTTGCTGACTGTTCCCCACACCAGCTCAATCCTAGCTGGTAGGCCAGGTTCCTCCGGGAGACTTGAGCACAGTTTGCAGCTCAAGAGGGAGAAGCCACCACTGTGCTTCTCGCAGGGACACACCATTATCTGACTGGCTTCTTGAGGAATAAGCAAACAATGTTTTTTCCTCCCACAAGCTCCCTGGGGCCTCTGAGGGTCCAAGCATGATTTCCCCTTCCAGGTGCATGTTGAGGAACATTGGCTCAACCTAGGGTTGGCAAATGGCTCATCTGCACAGACCCCCATCATCCCAGCCCCCAGGGCAGCCAGTTCATCTCACCAAGGAAGAGCCATTCAGCTACATTTAGATGTTTTGGCACCCTGGATTTTGCAAAAGTAAGCTAGGATCCCATTTCTCAGAATTTTTACACCCATAATATGCTTCAGTGTTTGCTAGTTATCTTCAAACTGCATTCAGTCGAAAACAAGAAACTAAACTAAAATGTCTAAGGGAATAAGAATTAGCTTATACACTACATGATTTCAAAGCAGTTTTAAATACAGGAAATCAACTAATTGATTGATCACCTTGGCTTATCCATATGTTCATTGACTCTCTTTAAACTGAAAGTTTAAAAGTTTGTCTTTTCTCACTGTATAAACCAGCACAGATGGGGATTCCTCTGAGTAGAGCAGGACAGTCAGTGCACCTCGGTGCTCCCCTCCCCACACAAATTAGTCTGTCCCCTCCACCACACTGCAGGGATGCCTGTACCTGCTGCATGGCCCATGGAGAACCAGCCTCAGCCCCTTGCTGTGGCAGAGCAAGAGTGGCACAGCTCCACCAGGAGCAACGCAGCAGGGCAGAAAAGATCAACTGAGCAGCAAACAGCTTCTCAGGTCAGGCTCGGAGAGTTCAAAAACACCTCTGCTCTCATCATAGCTACTGAAACATTTTCCTCTGGGGTAAAACATGCCATAAACACCAGCGCTTGTTGGAGAGGAGACGTTTGACATCATATCACATTAGTGCAGCTGCAAGCAGCACGGAGCAGGACTGCCAGCTCCCTTCAGAAATCCAGTAACCACCGAAACACAAAACATAATGCAGCAGACCGGATGCTCAGCTCCTAGCTTCCCTTGGCTCAGGCAAGGCCTATGTGCAGTGTTTGACAGCAGATTTTTCTCCAGCCCCTGCAAACCAATGGGACAGGAGCAGTGATTTGCTGGCAGTAGCCCTGCTATCTTTTGTTATGCTGGCCAGGGAAGAGACTTTATTAAATAAACATGTGCAGAGACCAGAAAAATAGCAGCAGCATTATTTAAGCTGGCTCTTTATGTGGATGAGCCCTGGGACCCACAAGCACTCAAAATGCAACTAAAAAGAAATAATCCTTCCTGTGCTCCAATTCTGTACCCTGTTCTCTCCAGTCCCTGGTTCTCATGCCCCTTCTCCTTCCCTCCTGCTGTGTGATCTCTCTCCTATCCTGCTTCTCTCCTTCATCCCTTAACCTTGAGGCATTTGCTTTTAGAGCTGGTACAGCCCTGGTAAGGTTGCCACAGTGAGCAGTGGGCTGCAGAGCTTCTCAGCACCCTCTGAGCATCTCTCTTCTTCCTCCAGGTGCAGAGGATTCTGCGGGGAGCAGGGTCAGCACTTGTGCACGGGCTCTGCTGCACCATCCCTGAGCAATGCTCTAGAAAACGCTGGGATCATGAAGGGCTTAGGAGATAATAGAAGCCGCCACCTCTCCGATAACCTGGACTCCCCTCAAGACTCTCTTTATGCCCCTCAGGACAGGAACCCTTATCTCCTCAGCCCCACTGACTCCTTCACCATGGACCCCCGGTTCCCAGCCCAGAATACCCTCCATGGAGACTGTCTCCTTCCACTCAACAACCAGATCTCCAACAGCAGCACTTTCCCCCGCATCCATTACAACTCCCACTTTGAGGTCCCAGATGAGAACCCTTTTCCGAGCCATGCCCAAGCCACTAAAATCAACCGCCTGCCTGCAAACCTCCTCGACCAGTTTGAGAAGCAGTTGCCCATCCACAGAGATGGCTTCAGCACCCTCCAGTTTCAGAGGAGCGATGCAAAACACCGGAGTGAAAGCCCCGGGCGGATCCGGCACCTTGTCCACTCTGTCCAGAAACTGTTTGCCAAGTCCCAGTCTCTGGAGGGCCCCACCAAAGGCAATGTGAATGGCAAGAAAGGGGCTGATGACCCCAAGCAAAACCGGAGGAGCAAGAGCAAAGACCGAGCGAAGACATCTGAGCCCAAGCGCAGGACCAGATCCAACATATCAGGCTGGTGGAGCTCAGATGACAACTTAGACAGTGACACCTGCAGCTATCGCAACCCCATGGGCCTCATGACACTGGGCCGGCAGCCGGACCACAGCCAGCCTAAGTATTTCATGCATGCTTACAACACCATCAGCGAGCACATGCTGAAATCCTCCAAGAGCAATAATGACCTCAAGGTCACCCCTTGCACCAATATCCCCATCAACAATGACTCCAACTACATTAAGAGGGGCTCCTGGTCCACGCTGACACTCAGCCATGCCCGGGAAGTGTGCCAGAAGGCCTCAGCCACGATTGACAAAGCCTTGCTGAAATCCAAGTCCTGCCATCAAGACTTGGCCTATCACTACCTGCAGGTGGGTGCAGCGGCGGGTTATGGCATGCTCCATGAGGGGACAGTGCAGGAGAGCAGGGGACACCCTCTCAGTGGGCGCCCTATTGCCTGGCAGAACTTATCAAACAATTCCAGATGTTTCAGCGGCCACTTCAGGTCGCATTGCCAGGAGAGGGCTAGGGGGACATGGAAAGGGTAAAGTCACCCAGGTCCCAGCTATGCCCAGGGACAGCCCACCACATCTTCCATGGGGACACGGCGCTGTCAGGGTCGGGCTGCTCCAGGCTTCCACCAGCCCCTGTGCTGGGCCACAGCAGTGTGGTCAGGAGATGTAGTGCCCACAACACGGGTGACCTGCCAGCCCCCTGCTCCCCACCCCGCAGCAGCCTCAGTGCCCTCTGCTGTGAGCCCAGTTTGCCGGGAGACCCCCTCGCACCACACGTGCCCTGCTGCCCACTCAGACCCTGCAGCCATCGTGGCCGGGGCAAGCCCAATGCTCGGGCAGCTGCTTCTGTGGGATGCCCAGGCAGCCAGGCACACCGAGGGGCCACTGCACTGCATGGCCTCCAGCCAAGCATTGCCACCATCCCATGAAGGATTCCAGTAATAACTGATGTTAACCCCTTATATCCATGTGTCGCAAGGACGTGCCAGCGTGCCCCATCAGTCCCGCTCCACAGAGTTTCCCTGGAGTGCTGGTAGGACCTGCAGCGCAGCGGGGCTCAGCTCCCTTTGCTGCTTACCCCAGGGCTGTGGGGTGAAGAGGGCAGCACCAGCTACCCGGCTTGCATGGCAGGGCCTGCATGGCTAATGCTGGGGGTCACAGGAGCCCCATGGTCACTGGGTGGTCCAAAAAGCTGCACCTGAAGAACCCAGGCCTGGGAGATAGGAATGAAGATAAATAAGCCAGGCCTGGGTGGGGGAAGGCAGGGGACAGGATGATTGAATGGGCTACCTGATGTCAATCTCCAGCATACTTTTCTAATGCAAAGGTGTCGTCAGCTCCCCTGGCTGTGGCCAGCAGGCTTAGGGGCTTTAAAGAGCCGTGAATTATTGAAGCACATACTGCTTCTGATATCTTGCTGGCCACTGCTGCACATCAAATTGTGGCGGGAGTTATTGCATCAGGTATGTTGTCAGAGACATGTCCTCGGCCTGGTTTCTTTTTCTTTGCTCCCTCCTTTCACTGAGGAGTTTAAAAAGCCGCAGACCCCTTCTGTGTGAGCCCAGCACAGGTGGCCCCAGCTGCCAAGACCCCGCAGCCCTTGCCCAGTGCTCACTCATTCCCCAGGCTCTGGCCAGGCCCAGGTATGAGAGACCACCCTGATGGTTTGTTCCCCACCCATGTAATGAGCCTCCGTTTCTTGACAGCCTGACGGAGGGCTGTGGGCACAGCTGGGTGGCGTGAGCCCAGCCAGCAGCTGGGCAGCCCCACCGCTCGGCTGGGAGGACACGGGTGCTGCCCCACTGCCACCGAGCGAGCCCCCGCGGAGGTGGGACCAGCCCCTCAGCCCCGGGCCAACCGACGCAGGCAGCGGCCAGGTAGGGATCTTGCTTTGAGGGGAAGATTTGCCCAGCTCCCTCCACTCCCTGACCCTCCTGGGGCTATTGGATGAGGCCGGCAGCCCCCCACCACAACTCTGGGTAGGGCACAGAGCCAGCACCGTGGGCACTGAGTCCAGGAGACACGATGCACATAACGTACCCCTGCCCCCAAAAGCCAATAGAACATGGGTGCTCATGGCCAGCCCAGGCCAGCCTGCATCCAGCCCTTAGCGTAAGAAGGGACCTAAGGCAGAGGTGGAGAAGTCACCTCCGATGTGCGAAATGTCCCTCCAGAGTAGCACAGGCCCTCTGCCAGCACCCGCTCCTGCAGTGCCTCTGCCTTCTTGCAGAGTCCGGTGTGTGGGGCCCGGCCCCAAGGTGCAGAAATGCCATTTTGACCCAAGGGAGGGCAGGAGAAGCAAAATGGGGACGGGTCCCCCAGTCTCCAGGCTGGAGTAAGACCCTAAGGCTTTTCACCTCCCCTGCTCCATTTGCAAGCCCTGGGAAGGCTCCAGACTCATCAGAGACTATTGGGGCTCTCATTATATCTTCAGGCCCATTCCCAGAACCAGTCGGTCACTGGAGCTGAGAGCAGCTGATCACCCAGCTCCGCTCAGGTGCAGCCCTGTCCCTCAGTTTGGGGCTTTCTCTGGAGCAGCCCTCAGGGCAATGGCCTGGAAGAAAGTCTGGAGCACAGCTCCCAAGAGATGGAGGCCGAGCTCCCCATCCCCATGTCTTCCCCTCCTGGTGGGCCCCACGCACGGCCAGCAGCCAGGCAGCCTGTGCCCAAGGGGATCGCTGGAGCAAGAGATACCCTGGGCCGGCAGAGATCAGGAGCAGGCAGGGCCCAGCAGCCTCTGCCCCACAGGCACTCAGGCCCCCATCTGGGCAGTGCTGTCCATTTTGGGCAGCCCACCCTATTTACACACAGTGTGTGCAAGGGAGGGACACCTCCATGCTGCCCAGGCACCACAGCATCCTTCAGAATTTTCAGGGGACGCTGTGGTTCAGCCTAGCTCATGCCCTGGGTGTTTCTCTCTCATAACCATCTCCCAAAATAAGCAGTGAGACAGTTGGGGTTGTGGCTGTTCTGGGCTGTGGGGAGGGGGATGTAGGGCCCCAGCTCCAGCGACACAGCCCCCTGCCTCCCTGTGCTCCTGGGGTACAGGGTCACACCACTGTCCATTAGCTTGGAGCTTCATTCAGGTTAGCCTCCCTGACCACACCAAAGCTTCCTCACCACCCCAGAAGCACCAAACATGAATTCATAAGCCAGGGCAAGCAGCCTATTAAGTGTCAGACATGCTGCTGATTGCTCCCATGGAGCAGAAAACCCAGCCCTGGTCCTTCCCAGAGCCCCCCTGCCAAAAGGCCAGGTCAGGCACGTAGGCAGCCTGGGCTCCAGCTTTCTTTCTTGGGGACACACCTGAGACCACAAGGAACCCTCAGGACACCACAAGGGATCAGCTCTGGAGGGAGCGGCAGTGTGCCCCCATCAAGCTCATTCTTATGTTGCAGCCTGGCTGCATGGCACAGGCATCCCTGAGTGCTGAGGCCAGCTCCGTGGGTGCCTCAGCGTGGGTGCCACGCTCATGTGTGCTGCATGTCCGCATGTGCCAGGCTGGGCTGCATGTTGGAGCTGTCACATATGCAAACTGGAACCCTGCTTGCTCTGCAAGTCTCTCTGCCCTGTGCCCTCAGATGTGATGTGAACAGCAGGGCTCTTCTGTCCCTGCCAGTGCCCAGGAGGTGAATTTTCCCTTTCACTGCTCCCTCACTTCTGGTAATGCTCCGTTTGTTTCGGTGACTGGGGAATGCTCCATACTTAAGGAGGGGAGAAACCCCCATGTGGCCCCTTCTTTCCTGTCCCTTCTGTGCTTAGCTCATGATAACAGGATCAGAAGAGCAGTATTGCACAGAATGGTGCCAGTGGAGCCCAGCTCCAAGGGACAGTCGAGTGCCTGTGCCAAGGGACACCATGCAGCACCAAGACCAGGCAGAGAGGAATCTGCATCCCAAGCCCTGGCAGATCCTCTGCTGTCTACTTCTCCCCAGTGCAGCCCCCTGGGCAGGGTGGATCCTGAGCTTTCTGTGGCCACTGGCCACCTGTAAGAGTAGTGGACCTGGGCATCCTCTTGCTACCACTCCTTTCACACACACAAAAAACAAAACAAACAAAAAAAAAAAACAACCATGGGTGAGACCAAGCATACATCTGAGAAACAAAGTGCACAAGGACTCCCTACAGCCTATGTGGAGCCTCCTGATCTTCCCTGTTCCAGGCCTACAAGTAACACATTGCAGCTCTCGTTTCATTTTTGTCCTTGTTTTAAAACATGGGCAGTGTGCAGAGCTCAGGGTTCCAGCTTCCACGAGAGATTCTACCAGGGAGGTGCTGCGTCAGTCACTATCAAGGTCTGTCCCTTGATAATAGGAGATGCTCTGGGTTCTTCATCCCCTATTTCAGAGCTTCAGAGTCTGTTGGACAGGCTCTTCTGGAGCCAGCAGGATCCCTCCTGGCTGGCCTCAGGGCCACTCCATGCGGGTGGCTGGCTGGGGCAGCTGTGAACAAGGTGGGGAACAGGAACCAAGTGGTGCTTAGCAGCTCTGGCTCATCACAGTTAGCTGCAACTCAGCTCTCTGCATTCCCAAAGCACTATATAAACACTGGCTGATTAGTCCCACAGCCCCCCAGGGAGCTGAGTAAATCCAACAGCTCCATCAGCACAGTAAATGTGGATGCTCTCAACAGCATGAGCTGATGCAGCACATGGCCCTTTGTTGCTCCCCATGGCACTCTCCAGCCAGCCTGCTTCCCGCAGCAGACTGGGCAGCCTTGGGCTGTCCTGGTCTGTGTGTGTTTGTAAGAGGATATCTCCTCCAGACCCACTTTCTATGGCTTTTCCTCACCATCACCTCTATTTGGTACTGTTGTAGCTACAGTCAGTGCTGCAGGTGATACTGCAGGGTGCTGGACGTCCCAACCAGCCACGGCAGACCCTGTCTCGGGGAATACCCTTGCTGTCCCCAGGCTCGCCTGCCTTCCCACGCTGTTGCACACTGGATATGCAAACACAGCAGGGCAGACTGCTGAAGATGAAATCCCTTGGGAACCATTGCAGCAAATAGTTTCAGTCCTCACCTCAACCCTCACTTCTTGACCATGCTTCCTCGTTCCAAGAACTGGCTGTGGCGCTTCCTTGCTCCTGACAACTCAGGTAGCACAATCTTTCTTCTGGACTGTCCCACACCACGTGTGGCTCCTGTTTTGATCAGTCCTAGGCTGACATCTGACTCTGCTGCTGGCCCAGTGCCTTGGCCATGCCTCCGGTCACCTACGTAAACCCTTTGCAGGGCAGACAGGCAATGGTGTTAGTTCCTTGAGATTCTCAGCACTTCAGGCCTCATGGAAAGCATTAGCTTGCCCATCTCTACTGAGAGAATGAAAGATGGTGTTAAATTAATGGCAGAGTTGTCACACTAGTGAAGATAGAAATGCTTTTTTTTGCACAAGTTACTCATCTCTGTGCAGGCACCACTACAAAGCCTATGTAACCAAGCTGCTCTAGGATTTGTGAGGGCCTGGCTTGGCTTTTGAAATGAATTTCAGACACTAGGAGTCCCATTCAACTCAGAAACCTTAGAAGGGGGGCAGGGCTCTGATCCGTAGGTCCTGTCTATGACAGCTCTTACAGACTTTGACCTGAACAATGTGTGCAATTACTTTAATAAGCATGGGCTTTGTGTTAAATGAATGTGTGCCGCTCCTGTCCCAGTGTGCAGTGCAAATCTGGTGAGGCTCTTCCCTCCTTATTATGTCTGATGTTGTGCAGCTTATATCAACTGTGTAAGCATGGTCCAGTGTGAAGTTGGTCTGCAGTGGTCATTGGGTGAATGCGTGTGGGTAGATGCTGAAACGGAGGCAATCAAATGCAAGGCTGCCTGGCTCAAGCTGTCAAGGGAGGGCTGGAAAAGAATTGCATTTCCCATTTTCCCTGTGCTCCATCTGAGGGTCCAAAACTTGGCCTTGCTGCCAATTCCCAAAATCCCCATGGTCCCCTTGGTCCCAGAGATGCTCTCTCACAAATGCTCATGCTCCCTTTACTCTTGCAGGTGCCTCAGGGGGAGTGGAACAACACGCTGTCTCGGGACAAAGACAGTGAGATCCCGTGCCGGCGCATGCGAAGCGGGAGTTACATCAAAGCCATGGGGGATGATGATAGTGAAGACTCAGAAACCAGCCCCAAACCATCCCCGAAAACTGCAGCTCGGAGGCAGAGTTACCTCAAGGCCACCCAACAGTCCCTGAGTGAGCAGAGCACTACCCAAAGGTAACTCTGGGGCTCCCCTAGGAGCTCTGTACGGGTTCCCAGGGACCACCCCAGAAGCAGTCCTTGGGGTTTGGTCATCAGCACCCACATGGAAACCCCACATGGGGATCAGAGCCCAGCAGAGCTCCCACACACCAGCTCAACTGGCCATGGGACAGGCTGATGAGGAGACGAGCGTGACAGAAGAAGATGTGGCAGGGGACTGAAGAGACCTGGTGACTCCAAACAGCCCTGGTGCTAGGAGTCTGCCCCAGGTCCCTGTCCTCTTGGTGATGGGGGGAATCCTTTGGTGGAGCTGTGTGGGTTTTCTCTGGCTAAGGATCTGCTCCTCTAAGAGATTGTGGAGAACCCAACCCAGTGATGCTATTTAGATGCTCAGCCAGTGTGGCTGGGACCATGTGGCACACAGGCCACAGGCTACTGCAACTGTGCCATCTGCTTTGCTCCACAGGTGTCCCAAGGTGTCTGGGACCAGCCAGAGAGTGCCCCCTTCACACACTAGGCTGGGTGGTCCCCTGAAGACAGGAGAGATGAACTAAGAGGCCTGGGACCCAGTGTGGAGGGAGGAAGACTCACAGCGTCTTGAGCTAGCCAGCCTGCAGAGCAAGGGGAACACAGCAAACGTGCTGGACAAGGGGCTAGCCCTCCCTGTGTGGGGTCTGTGTGAACCACCTGAACAGAGGTTGTGCTTCCCAGGACAAAGCACCCAGCGGCTGTGACAGGCTGTGGGCAGTTCAGATGCTGTAGTCAGCACCAGACATGAGTGGCACGGGAGCAGGAGGAGGCAGGAGCAGCTGCAGATGAACTGCTCACAGTTTGGCAGATAGAACCAGAGAAGTGAGGAAAAAGCAGGCAGTGTGGAGACCCCTCACAGTGTCATCAGACTGTGGAGCAGATGCTGTTTTCTAGTGGGAGACGGGGACAAAGCTAACTGCAGGGAGCCCTGGAAATCCCTGCTCTGAATCCATCCCTGCTCTATGGCCTCACACGTACTTAAGGGGAAGCAGAACTGGGTCCAGGGGTCTCTGGTGTAAAATACTCAAGTTGAGACATTTGGGTTCTTCCTGGCTTGGGCTAATTAACCACTCAGGTCACGTCCATCAGAGTGTGAAACTTCACCTGGGCTGCTGGGGCCCAGCACCAGGCGAGCCTGGAGCACGGGCACAGCTGCCATCTGCTGACCACCCCCTCGGCTCTGCCCCCACCAGGGAGCCTTCTGGAGCTGTGGCCACTCTGTTTTTTGCAGGGTCTGGCCGCTTCCCCCACCAGCCTGGCATGCCGGTGGGACAGCAGCTAGAGCAGAGCCATGGCCCCATGCCCTGGCATGGCTGTACACCCACCCACGTTGCAGGCCTCAGTCTCCTCAGCCAGGGCTGCTGGGCCTCATCCTGGCGAGGGGGTCATGGACAAAGCCCTGTCATGCTGAGGGGAACAACAAGCTGAACAGATAGCCCAGGGCTTAGAGTGCCAAGGGACCCTTGGTGGGTGGCCAAGCTCCATGGTGAGTCCTCTGGGGGCTGGGTGTCTCCATCACCCCTGGCAGAAGAGGCCCCTCTCCATGCTCATCAGCTCTGGGATGGAGACTCAGGAGGTGCCACCATCCTTCCTGGAGGTCTGCCTGGCCAGGACACTCCCTGCACTCCGTCCTGCTGGGGTACAGCCAGACTGACCTCCTGCACACCACAGCCCCCCCAGGTGAGGCAAGAGCTTCACCGCCATGCTGCTCTGCAGGGCCCACAGGTGGTTTAAGAGGCAGATCCTCTGCAGCTCACCCCTCACCATGCCTGTCTGTCCCCTGCGACATGCCCAGAGCCCCAGCAGTCCGCACAGAGACCACACCAGAGAAGTGCATGCGTAAAAGATGGCACTGAGCTAATGTGCAGGGCTGCCACACACCTGCCTGGTCTGACAAGGACCTCTCCTCTTCCTCCACATCCCTCCCATCCTCCCGCCTGCCTCCTGGCTGCTGTGCACCCAGCTTTCAGCAGGGACAGTTGCTCTGGTTTTGGCTGTGTCAGGCTCACTGACAGCCCTGCTCCTCTACTGCTGCTGCATAGGCTCCTGCTGAGCCCTGGGTATGGGATGGAGTTCTTCCCTCAGAGCCTGCAGCAGAAGCTGCTCTGGAAAAATCAAACCCCTCTGCTCCTGAAGCAGTGCCATCCAGGCTTGGCTCACCTTGAGCTTCTTCCAGATAAACTCTGGGGTTCCTCTATACAGACAGAATCTCAGAATCACAGAATGGCAGAGGTTGGAAGGGACCTCTGAAGATCATCCAGTCCAACCCCCCTGCCAGGCAGGATCACCTAGAGCACATTGCACAGGATGGCATCCAGGAAGTGTTTGAATATCTCCAGAGAAGGAGACTCCACAACCTCTCTGGACAACCTGTCCCAGTGCTCTGTCACCCTCCCAGTCAAGAATTGCCCCCTCATATTGAGCCAGAACCTCCTGTCCTTCAGTTTGTGCCCGCTGCCTCTCGTCCTGTCGCTGGGCACAACTGAAAAGAGACCAGTTCTGTTGTCTCGACACCCTCCCCTCAGATATTTATACACATTGATGAGGTCTCCCTCAAAAGCCATCAAAAAGTTTTGAAGATGTTTCTAATTGTGAAGTCAATAACAATATCATTGAAAAATCGTTCCCCCTACCACCTTCCACCCTCTGCCTGCCAGTCCGGGCAGGGAAGAGCAGGATTCCCCCAGCATCAGCCTGTTCAGGAGCAGGTCTGTAGCCAAGGCTGTGACTCTGGGGGCTGGCACAGATACCATGTGCTCCCTGGGCTTGGGTTGGACAAACCTGGCATCTGCATTGCATTCCTGGGGGCTGGGGGACACAAGGTTTTGTCCCCTCTCCTTCTTCTGCACCCCACAAAACCTTCGCCCATGTACTAGCTTAAGCCAGTGGCCAGCAAGGTGAGAAAGTGTTTCCAGCTTCTCCAGCAGCTGCAGCAAGGGCTGAGCTGTGGAGGACCTGGTGTACAGCATCAGCTCAGTGCTGCCGTGCGTACCCGTGCCTGGCAGAGGGTGCCAGAGCAGTGTGGTCTAGCTGCCCCAGCAGCTCCAGCACAGCCCCAGCTCTGCCCCTCACACCCTCTCTCTCTGCTGCAGGAGCCTGGACCGCCTGGACTCTGTCGAGATCCTCCTACCTCCAAAGTTCCCAACCTGGGAGGAAGAATACAACCAGATCTCCGACAGCGTCAATGAGTCCAGTTGCATCAACCAGGTGAGATGCCAGGAAGGCAAACCCCACTGCACACCCAGCCCAAAAGAGAATGGAGGCTGGCTGATGGGAAGAGGAATATCCTTTTGCCCCCTAAAAATAAGGCACCAGTTGCATTCCAGTAACAGGTGTGCTGTTCTCTGGCAGTGTTATTAAACTCTCAGGGACAGCTCCTTAATTCACGTTAGACCTCTCTTGCTCTAGCTTTTGCCTCCTCTCAGCACTGCTGGTGCAGTTGCAGTCCCTGCAGCCGTGACCATGGGTATGGCAGCCCAGAGCTCCCCCATGCTTCACAGCAAGAGGCAAAGCTCGCTCAGGGCTGCTCCCTGTGCAGGCTCACGCTGTGCACCACCTAGCAGCTGCCTGCAAAGCCGCCCACTCCTGCTGCAAGCTCCGTTCGCTCATGGAGTGGGCACAGAGCCTGGGCCAGCCTCACTGGTGCAGAAGGCAGCACGCAGCCTGAGGCCAGCTGCCAGGGACCCTGCAGAGGTTCACAGGGGACAGAAATCCTGCTCTGCTCTGAGGGCCCCGTCCTCAGGAAGCAAGTTGGACCGAGGCACAAGGTGCCTGGAATTCAGGAGGCTGTCCTGCCAGCTAACTGGGGGTGTGTCTTGTGTGTTCCTGGTTCTCATGCCACAGGGAAGTCCAGACAAAGCCAAGGGGGCCAGTGGAGGTACTAATGGTGGGTAGCAAACCCTGACCATGGCCTCTGGGTTTAACTCCTGGTCCCATGCTATGTCCCATCCTCCCCTTGGTATGAAACCAGAGTGGCTAAGGACCTGTGGCCGTAAGCCAGCTGCCAGCAGCCAGGAAATAACCCACGCTGGCATAAGACTGTTGCACAGTTCCCATGTGCTCATCTCCACCCCAGGATGGGGACCCCTCCTTTCGGAGGAAGTGTCTGGGGCATCAGTGGCTCCATGAGCTTTGCCCAGCTGTGTCACTGTCACCCTGGGCCTCTGTTATGTCCCTTCTCTGTCCCTGTGTGCCTACGTGGGAACATAACACACACATGCTCCCCTTCCATGCTGCTCCAGTCTGCCTCCCCACACGCTGCCAGTGCTCCCTGATCAAGGGAGGCAGCACAAGGTTAACAAAGTGGGCTGAACACCAGGAAGCACAGCATGGAGGAGGGCAAGAAGTGTGTGCTGGCACTGCCCTCCAGGTGCACAGGGCTCTGAACCCACATCCATCCCCACCCAGCTGCTCCAGCCACACACTTTTGGCTTCTGCTGCTGCTACCTGCAGCTGGAGCCATTTGTGGAGAGCTCTGGGGAAAGGCACAGAGCATTGCTTGTGGGCATACATGTTCCTTGTGGTCAGTCTCGTTACTTGTATATTGATAAAAGTGTTCTGGATGTTTTGTCGCACAGAGAAAGAGGTCAGGCCCATTGCATTCCTGTCCTTTGCATGTAAACCTGTGTCTAAAGCCAGGCCTTTGCAGGGAAGGGGAAACCACGGGCAAGCTGAGTCTGTGCTCTCCCCCACCCCATGTTTGCCATTTAGCAGACAAGTGCAGCATCCTCACGAAGGCATCAGAAGTGTCTCGAGGGGCTGAGCAGCCTGCACTGTGCCAGGAAGTGCCCTGCAGATGCTCCTTTCCAGACCCAGACCTGCAGCTCTGTCATACTGACTGCCACGGCACCAGCTCAGGCATGGGGCTGGTGTCATCAGTTGTGCTTTGCCTGCCTTCCTCCAAACCAAAGACAGTCCAGTTGCAGCTGAACTGGGATTTAGAGGCCTCTCACAAACTGCATAACTCTTGATTCAGGGTGGAGCTAGTACAGCCACCTCGTGTGTGCTGGCCTGACCTGCCTTTTCATAAGTGCTGTAGGCAGCTCCTCCTCCGCCCTCCTTTTTGGGTGACCCCCAACATCTTCTTTGTTTGTCCAGCAAGACTTAGCATCCTCCCATACAGAAACATATCTGTCTCTCAAAGACAAGTCCACTCTGCCTGGCTTTGTGCAAGCTGAACTCCACCTTGCAAACCTCTGGAAGTCCGGGGTTCATCTGATGTGTGCCAGCATCCACCTCTCACAGGAAGGGACCTGCTGCCAGACAGAGCCAGCTGCTGACCCACAACACTGCTGAGACACAATTTGAGCTGTGCCTTATGTAGGATGGCCAGACCTGGCCCCCAGAGCCAAGCCTCTTCCCTGAGGTACATTTTGAACCTGGATTCTTCCCAAGATGGGTCATCTTGAGCAGCTCGTGAAGGGAGGAGCTTCTGGGGTGGTTGTGCTCTGCAGAGCGGGGATGGAGGGAACAGCCAGGAGATGGGGAGAAAGGATTCCTCCTGGCAGGCAGTGCAGTGTCTGTCAGGCAGCTGTCCATATGCCAAATGTGTGCCATGGCTTTGCTGTGGAGAGAAGGGAGCATTGCTTCCATGGGGCCTCTTCCTGGTGCAGGGGCAGAGGAGATAGCAGCAAGGTGGCCAGCCCAAGTCCCAGCAGGGCAAAGGATGGTTTCCCTGATGCGCAGTGCTCAGCCTGCCCGTGCACCCAGCTCTGCAGCCACAGGGCCATCGCTGCTCCTGGCCATGCCACGAGCACTGGCCAGTGCTGGGGCTTTGCAGGGTGCTAACCAGGAGCCACACACCTCATCCCACAGCCACAGGCACCCTGTGTGCGCCCAGGGGTGCCCCAGTCAGGGCGTTGTGTTTCTGCTGTTAGAGTGCCAGTATGCCCCGTGTGTGTATATATTAATATACAGTGCATACAATGTGCTGAATGCATCAGCAGCTTATCTCCATCTCAGAGGCGTCCCGTGGAGCTTTGCTGTGCCTTGTTTGTGGGGCCTGTGAGGCATTTTGTTTGGCATCTTATGGGCTCTGAAGTTTGTACCGAAGTGTCAGCAGTGGTGGCCCAAAGGAAAGGGCTGTGTGCTCCCCTTGTCCTTGGTCCCTGTGCAATGGCTGTCTCTGTGAGGGCTGCCCCTTTCCTGGCCTTTAACCTTCTCCAACTCTTTCTTCCAGATCTTTGGACCCCCCTCACTTATCCCTCAGATATTTACCCATGGAGAGCAGGTACCGTCCCGCTGCCATTCCCTCTTCCTTCCTCATGGAGCTTCCTTAGGTCTCCCTGGACCCCCACTGCAGGGTGCGAGGCAGCTGTGGGGCACCCTTGCCCAGGGCCACAGGAGGAGGAGAACGATGCACTCCCCAGCCCAGAGCACTGCAGGGCGACTGGACAGTTTGGTCCCCCCAGCCTCAGCAGAGGGTTCAGGGGTGTTTTTGGGGATCGTGATGATTTTTTTTCAGCCAAACCCTGTGGAGCTCGGGGAAAGGCTACAGATGCCAGCACTGGTCATAAATCCTGTCCTTGAAGCCAAAGAAAGGGCCAGGAGAGGTGGAAGTGGCTGACAGGGCAAACCTCAGCATCTCTCATCATCGGTATTTCAAAACACTTGCTGTTCCAGGCTGGCTCTGGTTTGATCTGGGTGAGTCTCCCGAGCTGAAGCTGGATCAGCTACTGCCCCCCAAGGACAGGGCCGGGCCAGGGGAGGTGGAGGCAGCAGGGAAGCAGGGAGTGGAGCTTCCCTGCTCAGGTCTCAGCCTGCACCGAGCTCTCTCCTGCTCCCCATCTCAGGGAGTGCTTTACTGGCACCATGGTGCTAAGCGTCTCCTGCTCCCGCAGGGATCCTCTGGCCTGGAAGGAGGAGCCCCTCTCCCCTGGCCGGGACCCCCATGCCAGCGCTGCTCCTCCAGCTCTGCCTGTGTCTGGCTGAGATCGCTTGGGAGCCACCACACGGAGGGGAGCGGAGAAAGCTGCAGGAGGGAAGGGAAGGGGCCCAGCCCTGGGCAGGGGGTGACTGCTCTGCCCCTCTTCCTGTGCAGGCGAGAGAGCCGGAGCTGGGGGAGCAGTATGAGGCGGTCTGTGACTCTACCTACAGCGAGGCCGAGTCGGCTGCCGCCGAGGTGCTGGACTTGCCTCTGCCCAGCTACTTCCGCTCCCGGAGCCACAGCTACCTCCGAGCCATCCAGGCGGGCTGCTCCCAGGACGAGGACACCGGCTCCATCCGCTCCATCTCCCCCCCACCAGCGGGCAGCCTCAGCGGCAGCAGGACCCTGCCCACCAACAGTGAGTGCCAGCGAGGCCACGGCAGTCGTGGGGATGGGGTGTGAGTGCCCAAGGTGCTGGGGGTGCAGGGCGCTGCCCTCAGACACCTTGCAGGGTGTCTCCAGCCTCGGTTGTCCAAGACTTCCACGGGGACTGCGTCTCGGAGTTTGCTGTGTGCTGGCAGAGCACGGCAGGGATGCTGCCAGGATGGCAGTGCCCAAGCCCCTGGATGTGGTGCTGAAATGGCAGACAGGCTCTGGTTGCACAGTTGTTGCAGGCTGCAGAGGTCGGACTCAGCGCCTTCGCTCAGTGAAGGCAAACCCGGCTGGGAGCACTGCGGCTGGGAGCGCCCCATGGGATGCCCACCTCACCCTGCTGCGTGTGGGGAGCACTGCCTGCCCTCCTCACCCCAAGTCCCACGGGGCTGTGGGTGCAGTCCTGCTGCCCTGCAGTGCTGAGAGCTTCCCTCCTCCTCCTCCTCCTCTCCGTTATGCGTCTGACCGTAATTCCTCCAGTCTGGGCTGCGCTTGGCAGCTTTGGCCTCTCCCTGAAATTCCTGAAAGCAAAAATTGAGGTCAGGGACTCAGCATTCATTTCCCCAGAGTCTGAGTGAATCCTGATCTCTTCAGCCCCTTCTGCCAGAGGTAGAAATTGGGGCTGACAGAAGGAGGGAAGGCAGAAGATATCTGCCTCCATCCCTCAGTGGCAGAGAAGTGACAAGGCTTTGGGGTTCACCCAAAGTCTTTTCCAACAGAATCATAGAATTGCTTAGGTTGGAAAAGACCCATAAGACCATCAAGTTCAACCATCACCTAATGGTACCAAGTCCACCACTAAACCATGTCCCTCACTGCCATGACCACACATTCCTTAAATACCTCCAGGGATGGCATCTCTGTCTTCCATGAGCAGCCTCTTCCAATGCCTAACCACTCCCTGTGAATAAATTCTTCCTGACGTCCAATCTAAACCTTCCCTGGCACAACTTGAGGCCATTTCCTTGTGTCCTATCACTTGTCCCCTGAGAAAAGAGACCCACACCCTCCTTACTGCAGCCTCCTTTCAGGTAGTTGTAGGGAACGACGAGGTACCTTTTCTGCAGACTGAACCCCAGTCTCCTCAGCCACTCCTGGTAAGTCTTGTTTCTTTGCAGATTCCCATACAGGGCAAGACTCCAAAAACAGGTCTGGGGTGCCAAGTCTGGGGAAAAAGGTGAACAGTGCAAGTTTGCCCCCTTGGACCCTCAGGGTTTGTGCTTTTGCCCAGCAGTCGCAGGCAGACCAGACCATGCCCAGCTAGGAGAGGAGTGTACATGGCCAGAGGTGCTCCTGCACAGCCCAAGCATTGGCTCAGTCCGTGCAGCAACCAGGGCAGAAGAGGTGACAGTGACAGTGTCACCTGGCCACCCCCAGCCCACAGGCTGCTGCTGGCATTATAGCCTGGAGGAGAGTCTTCCAAAACCTTCTGACAAGGAGGTGCTGGGAGTTTATCCTTTGGCTGGACTGGCTCCAATGGATTTCTTTCCTGGAGACATGCTGGGTGGCGGCAGCCACACAGATGTCTGAGGCATCTAGTCGTGTATGTCCCTCACCCCTCAAACGTCCTAACCTAGAGACCCCCGTCTGACATCTCTGGTGTGAGGTACAAACAGGTCTTGCTCTGAATTTCAAGGCATTAAGGAGCCTTTCTGAGCTCCAGTGCCTAGCACCTGTAGCCTGTGTTCTTGTCCCTGAGTGGTTAACACCGTACGCCCACCTCTAGATGCCTCTTCTGGCATTACTCACTCCAGGCAGGCCCTTCTCTTTTGATTAGTAACTACGGTATTGGACAAAAGCCCGGCCTCTTCCTCAGAGGTGACTCCAGGGCAACTCCTTCCCCTTGGGCAGGGCAGAGGCTGGAGGCAGCACTGTTCAGATGTTCCTGACCCTTGGGCTGCCTCTCCCAGCACTGCAGCAGAGCCGGTAATTTTGCAGAATGGTTGCAGGAGCCAGCTCTGCCCCACTGAGCACCGCTGCTGGGGTGAATCACTTTGCCAGGGTGCTGGGGTCACCATCCCAACACAGCAAGGTACAGCGAGGGCAGCTCAGACCCTGTGGACCTGGCATCAGGGAAGCCTCAGAGGGCAGAGCTGGTGCACTGTTGCTCCCAGCTCCTTGCCAGGTGCCAGTGCCCCAGATGACACTCACCTGTAACACAGAGGAGCAGAGGTCTCCCCTCTTGCCTGCCCAGCACACCCGCTGCACCCTGTCAGTGGTGTCACCATGAGCCTGGGACAGCAGCGGCAGCGCTCTGTCCTCAGCCAGGCTGCACAGAGCACATGGTTTCCATCCACAGATCCAACTTGCTGCTTCAGCCCCGTGATGAGCTGAAAGGAGGCTGTGTGACTCTCAGGAATGCTTTTAGGAACACAGATGAAAAGATGATGCTCTGGATATGGTAATACTAGGCAGACCGCAGAGTAGGCAGGAGTGAGAGACAGCATCTCAAGCAGCAAGCCCTGTCAGCCACAGGGACACCCAGACAGGTCCAGCAGGGCAGGGTGATCCCGGCATGGAGGCACTGGAGAGCACACGACCCAGCAGTAGGGAGGGGGAGCAGGAAGGGGAGCACGGGCAACCCACAAGCACAGCCCACTCCCACCCTGCTCCTCCTGACAGCGCAGAGGATGCTGAGCTCAGCACTGCTGCAAGCCCCCACCAGTGCTGGCAAACAACAGCAGGTGGAGCACAGGAAGGGGCTTTCAAGGCTTTCAAAATGACTCGTTGCCACCATTCAAGCGTCACCTCTCTGTGACATGACCCAGCGGAGATTTGCTGATTTTCAGAACACCTTCCATCCCTTTACTTTTGCTGCAGGGGCTTCGGGAGGGAAACAGATTTGATGGGGGGTGGGGTAGGGGGGGGAGGAGGAGGAGGAGCAGAGAAGAGCATCTGTGTTTGTGTGCGTGCACAATGGGGAAGGCAGGAGACATATCCGGACAGCAGTCACACCTTTAATCAGCCACATGGTCCCAGTTCCTCCTACAAATGCATGTGTTCATCCCTGAGGCTGTAACTGCTGGCTGCGGTGCTGCACAGCCTGAGCAGCACATGGGTACCTTGCAGCTTGACAGCATCAAGCTAGAGCAACAGAGGGAAGTGGACGTCCCACCGCTTGCAGGACTAATTGTTTGTGGCCCCTGCTCCACGCTGGGCTCTGGGAAGAAACAACCGGGAGTCCTCCCCCTGTTCCCCTCCCGTGGGCACCTTCCTTATCACCATCCACGCACTGGCCCAAGGGAACTGCTCCCATCGTGTTCCCGGTCACCAAGGGGAGGACTGGGTTTCTTGTCTGTACAAACACATCCTACAGAGGCACCAGCTGCAGGAGTGCTGTGCCTCAACACAGGTTTCTTGATCTTCGAAGGGCCAAATGGTAAAGCTAAGCAGTACTGTGGGGGTTCAGCCCCCAGCTGAGGAGAAGAGGACATGCAGCAGGCTGTATTTCCTGGAGGACTGCAAGCCTCAGGGTCTGCGGTGTGCGCAGACAAACTCCTGTGTCACTAGCATATTACAGGGCAATTAACTCCCATTTGACAGCCAGCTAGACAGATGATGAGCTGCCCTTGATCAGCCTTAAACAAAGCTTTGTGCTTTGCAAAGCGGGAGACTGAAAGCCCCAGTGAAACCTATTCATCTAATTGCCAGGCGTTCTGCTGACAGCCACAGAGACTCCTGTGTATTACAAAGGGCTCCCCAGCCCCAGTTCCTTCTTATTAGAGGCATTACTGGGAATTGCTTGCTTAATAGACTGCGTGAGGATACAGAGCTGCACTCAAAGGGCCTTGAATATTTGATGTCCAGGATAAGAGGGAAAGCAGAGAGGTGAGCAAAGCACAAAAAAATAAGGGGAGACCCCAGCCCAGCCTCCAACCTATGCCCCAGTGACAGCAGGGAAAGCTTACACCAAACCAGTCCCTGCTCAAGCTCTTCTCCTGATGCTTTTTGGTAATGTCAGCCTTGCTCATGGCAGCACCCTGCCCTGGGATTCAGCAGCCTGTTCCCAGAAGTGCCCGTCTCCTTACTCTGTGCCCAGATCTCTTCCAGGGAGGCCAGGAGATCCAGCTCTGCCTCCTCCTTCAAGGCCTGGGCTCTGTTGACCTGTTTTCCCTATGGGTCGCTGAAACAAAAGACATCTGGAGGCGCCCTCCAGTTCTCCCTCTCTGCTGGCCCCATGGCAGCAGGACCGGTGGAGCAGAGGCTGCAGCCCCTGAGCCCAGCCTGGCAAGGGAGTCACAGAACCTGGTGCAGAAGGAGCCCAAAGAAGCCCAGTCCTTGGCTCCAAGCAGAAGCAGGCACGAGGCCTGTGCCTACAGCGGCCAGGGTTGCACACACCTTGTGCCCATCCACAGGCCATGGCTTTGCCAAGCCCAAGCGGGTATGAGGCTCTCTACCTGGAATAGATACTCCTCAAAGGCATGACAGAATAGCTCCTCTTCTGCCTCTAGCCGGTTTTGTGTCTCCTTTGCATTGCTTTTTTTTTTCCACAACCCAGCTAGTGAGATGGTTCCCAGGACCTGTGCCGGGCCAGGAACCCTGCCCTGCCCTGGGGGAAGGCAGATCCCAGCCCTGGCACTGACAGCCCCGTGCAGGGCTCTTGCAGGAAGGGGCACGGCGAGACAAAGCACCTGCACACCTCCACGCTGTGTCACAGGACAGCAGCACCGTGCAGCTGCCCAAACCCCCAAAGGCTGCTTTGCTGTGGAACGAGTTTCCATGGCTTCCAGAAAAGTGATGAAGCAACAGCTTTCGAGGGAAGACTGCCCTCCTCCTCCTCTGCAGGTCCCAAATAGACAAATTGTGCTCTTCTCCTCCCTCAGCCGAGCAGCCACAGAGGCCACAGGCACACCTGGAGCTGGAGCAGAGCGTTCCCTTGGTGGGGAAGAGCCAGAGGTTTGAATGCAGAGGAAAGCAAGGCACAGGCCAGGACACACTGCTCAGCCGGGGTGTGAGGAGCTGCAGCTGAGCAGTAAGGTACCGGAGTGGCCCCTCGCTAATCGTATCAACCAGGGCTGACCCCATATGGCCTTTGAAGGGAGAGACTGTTACCGTTTCCTTCAGATTTTCTCCTTCTTTTTGACCTAGATTTCACGTTCCAGAAATAGCTTTCTCTGACATAGCAGCAGGAAAGAGATTAAAGAGAGAGAGAGAGAGTTGTGTGCGTGTGTGCACAACAGAGAAAGATTTATGGTGTGTGCTCCTTGAGCACTTGTAAGGGAAAGGGTGGGTATGTATGTTCCATGATCTGTTCTGCAGGACACAAAGAAATTCATGACATCTGTTTCTCTCCATACTAATCTGCTCATTTCTCATCTCTAACCTTTTCCTTGTTATTACGGAAACTCCGCTACCAAACCCTGAGCCCCAGCCTGTTCCCTTTTCCCCAGGAACCCCCTAACGCTGCTCCAGGGCTGTAACCCTGCCATTAAACTCCACCACCAAAACAATACCTCCGTCCTGCAGCAGTGAGGCCGCACTGGGTGCTCTCTGCTGCCACGTTTTAGCCCTACTCCAGGCAGCACCCAGTGCAGCAACCTTTCCTTCAGCTGCCTGCACCCTTCGTGGCACCGCAGGAGCTGGGCTGCCACCAATTTGGGGCAGATGCTCAGAAAGGGGGAGCTGCAGCACAGTCAGGAAGCCAAGGCTGTCTCGTAGCTTGCTCTTAGCCGTGCTGGCTGCAAGGAGCCAGCAGTAACACGGGAAAACCCAGAGCACCCAGGGGTGCCCTCCCTCCCTTCCCTTTCCCCTTCCCCTCCCCACCGGCCCCGCGCCCCCCGCCCGGAGCCGAACCCGCGCCCTGCGGGGCGGGGCGGGGCAGGGGGCGGGGCAGAGAGGAGGGGGCGGGGCCAATTCCGCTCCCGCCGCGCCTGCGCGGTGACGCGCGGGGCGTGGCGGCGGCTTTAAAGGCTCGGCCCCGCCCGCAGCGCGCAGGCGGAGCGGCGGGCGGGCGCGGTGAGTGCGGCGGCTCCGCGCGTCTCCTCCTTTCTCTCGCCGGCCGCGGCCGCAGGAGCACCGAGCGCGGCCCCAGCCCCGGCACCCGCCCTTCTACCGCCGGGCCCGACCTCCCCGCCGCGGCCGAGCGGCCCGCAGCGCCCCCCCAACCCACCCATCCACCCACCCACCCCCATAATTAATTCAGCCTAGGGGGCGAGGCCGAGCAGCGCCCCCCGCGCCGCGCCTCTCCCGTGTTCTCCGGTCCCCTCCGCCCCTCCTTTGTGTCTCCCCATGGCTTTGTGTCTGGAGCTCCTCAAGCAATGTGAGTGAGTGCCCGGGGGCGCGGCGGGCGGGCGGGCGGGGGGCCGGGCCGGGCCCTGCATGGCTCCGCGGCGGGGGATGCCGCGCCCCCGCCTGCCTGCGCCGCTCAGCTCCGCTTGCTGCTCCCCCCACACACACACCCAGCGGCCCGGGCCCTGCTTCCTTCCCCCCGCTTCTTGCCGTGGCTGCCGCCGTGGGGTCGGGGCCCCCGTGCTTCGCTCCGCCCGGCCGGGGAAGCTCTGCCGCCGGCCGGCGCCGCCCCGAGAGGCGGGAGGGCTCCGGGAGGTGGCCCCGGGCCCTCGCTCGCTTTTGTGCCTCGGCCGAGGGAGCCGGGAGCGGGGGGAGCTTGGGGAGCTCCGTTCCCGGCCGGCCCGCGCCCCGCTGCTGTCCCCAGGCTGTGCTGAGCGAGGCGGGGTCACGGCAGGTCAGCGCCCGGAGGCCCCAGCCCGGTGCTTAAGGGCTTTAAAGAGTCCCTGGGGGCTGTAGGGAATGAAATAGTGTTCAGATCGCACGCTTGCCGGAGTGACACCCGCCCCTTGTCAAGGTGCTGTTGGGATCCGGCCTCCCCTTGAGGAAGGGTGTCTGGGTGCTGAGTGAATGCCGAGGCTTCCAGGGGCTGGTGCTCAGCAGCACCCCACGCTGCTGTGTGCTGGATGCAGGGCTCCAGTCTCTGGCCTGGGATGAGATCAGGTCGTAGCTGAGGCTATCTGGTATTCCATGGCAATGGTGAGCTGCCCTGCCCTCTTTTATTTAATTAAATGCCTCTGGATTTAATAGCAGGAACAGTTCTGCTAGTGGTGTGAGCTGTCAGAGGGAAGGGTGTTTGACAGTTGCTTTAAGCACTGAGTAACTGCAAACTCTTAATTTCTACTGGAGTCTTTATTAAGAGGTTCAAAGAGATTATTTCTAGGATGATGTTGGTAGGAGAAATATTACTTATTCCGTGAAAGTATGGACCTTGACCTCAGGTCATACCGGAAATGTGTGTTTGAGATGGGAATGGAACTGGGATCTCTGGCTCCTGGGCTTTAACTTGTGAGTTGGAGGAGGGCAAAAAAAAAAAACACAGCATGTGGCACTGGATCCTAAAAATAAATTCCAATCATGTGGGATGATAACAAGCCAGATTGCCAACTCGTGTAAGTTGGCAGACTTGACTCTGAAGGGTCCAAATTGCTTAGCTGGTGCTTGTTGTTCAGGAGAAATTTGGTGCTGTGAAGTTAGTGCTTTGTGTTTGTGGGGAAGAGCACGCATAACTAGTGATCAGATCTAGCCCGCTTGTCTTTCAGATAAATGTGTGCTTACTCTGCAGCAGTACGTGGGTTTCAGGAAAAGGTTACTTGTGGCAGACAGATGTTGTAGCTAAGGAAAACCTGGAAGCTTGTCCTTCTTTATGAAGATGCAGGTGCTAAATGGCTGTAAGGAGTTCTGCATCTGTAGCCTGTTACTTCTGTAGTGTCTGTACAAGACTTTTCTCTGTAGCTGAAATAGGTGTCAGGAGGCCCCTGGATCTGTAATGTGGCCCTTAAGTATTGGGGCACAGGCACTGCGTGGCATGGCAGTTCTGAAAGGACAAGAAGGCCCTGTGCATCCCCACCAGATCCTTGTCAGCAAGGGCAATAATGGCAGAACTTAATTTTCTTTACTTGTGGGTTGGCTGTATGGAGAAGAGTGAAAATAGTGTGAGTTGGTAAATCATGCAGCCCTCAGCACCTCTGAGGTCAACAGGTATCTTTGTGGAACTTGATCAGCTGTAGCTTGTGCTCTGCTTCTCTGGCTGAAGGGGCAAATGTTGTCAGCTGCTGGGGAGAGCTTGCATTTTGCTTTGCAGCTGTGGGTGAGTCAGTAGTTGGATTCCTAATCTGCATGTGCGGTTCAGATTTGTGGACACTTCTGGCTATTTAGCTCAAGGTTATGTCTGCTGGTCTAATGTACTGTGTAATGCATGGGAGACCTGCTGCTCTGTGAGCTCGCTCTGAGCTGTGCATGCTGCCAGAGCAATGTAATTTTAAAAGCTTTTAATGCATAACTAATAACTGCCAAGCACTTACAAATAACTGTATGTCAGTTCTGGTCTCCTCTGTAGAGTTGTGTCCAGCCTCCGTTACTTTGGAGTGAACTATTCAGTGGTCCCTGTAAAAGTCTCTGATGCTAATTCTCTTAATGCTGTAGGTGTCTCTGCAGAAATAAGGTTGCAAAGCCATGCTGCAGTGGGGCCTGTTTTGTCTCCTCAGCTGATATTTCTGCTCCGTGCAACCTGTGTGACAGCCTCAAATATTTTTTTAATGGATTGAGGAGGCATAATTGGATTCAGTGCAGTGCAAGTTACAGTAACATATGTGAGCTGCAAGGATTAAGGCTGTGCAGGCGGGTGGCCTTGTTCAAGAAAAATCTACTTTAATTTCTTCAGTGAAAAGTTGTCAGTGTGTTTCCTGTCAGAGCAGATTTTAAAAGGGAGGGGAGAAATACTAAGTATAATTGCAGTTGCTTGGAAAGGAGATTAGAGTTCAGGCTATTGGATCAAGTTCTGTGCTGGCTGTATTTGGGGCTTGAGGGATGAGAATGGTTGAACGAGGTCCCCCTGGAGAGCTCACAAAGAATGTGTTTATCCTTCCCTTCTCTCCTGGTCTGCAGCCTGTAACCTCTTGCTAGCTACCACCTGGACAGAGGGAGAAGTGGAGGGACAGGATGATACCAGGGTGTTTGAAGTAAACTGTATTTAAACAAGTGAAAGGTAAACTATTCACAGGTGTGCTGCTTAATGAGGAGAGCAGGAATTGTCTGCTTCAGTTCCTCTTGTGGTATTAATGAATTATTGGCCACTTGGTGCAGATGAGCACCCTGTGAGCCTTCTGTCCTCTGGAGAAGCCGTAGGCAAGGGAAGTAACTACCCTGTGACTGAAGTCCTGGCTTCAGTTTAGCCCTCTGCTTCACTTCTCTGCCCTGCCAGGATATGGCCTATGAGCCTGAAATGTGCTGTTTCAGAAGCATTTGGAATTTCTGCTGAAGATAGTTAAGTGTTCAAATACATAAATGTGTGAATCCATTCCTTAGTTCTTATGGGGACTGAGCATAACAGACAACGTGAGGTAGGGCAGTAATAGCATTTACATACTGCAGTGTGGGCAGTCCGCTGGCCAGGTAGGTGACAAGCAGTCCTGGGGGAAGTGACAGTCCTTGCCTGCAGGTGATAATGAAGCAGAAAGGTTGTAGGGAGGTCTCTTGGGCCATGCTGCTATAGTGACCTGGAAACTGTAAGCAGGTAAACAGACAGATTCACCCAGCAGTGTGTAACAATAAGGTTATATAGGAAAGAAGTAGGAGGCCTGAAGGCAGCACTTGTTGCTGAGATGCTGGGGTCTGCTGAAGGTCTGAAACCTGAGCAAGTGATTTGTTGAACAGGGCTGTGAGGAGAAGGTGCACTTGATTAGGGGCTTCAGAAGCTGCCTTTCTCTGTCAAGGAGAGGAAACTGGAATTCCCCTGGAGGAACTGTTCCTGAATTTTTGCTTGCAGCATTTAAATACTCTGGAGAAAACAGCAGCAGAGTTGTGATTCTCTTACCTTGCCAGGGCTGGTGGCTGGGTCTTGTGAAATTACTGCTGAAGGGGCATGTAGATATACTGGATGCAAGAAGGATGCATATGATACCTATCTGATACATACCTGATACCTATGTGAGTTGAAGTACTACAGCCTGCCTGCTGCTGCTCCCTTGTAGCAGACAGCGTGTGCAGGAACTTGATCATCCTCATTGCCATATGGGATGTCTGGGGGTTACGCTTGTCATCTCTTCTCTCAACACTGAGAGAACAAAAAGTCTCTTCACACTGGACTTGCCAGAAACAGGCTGCATCGAATGGCAGCACTCATAAGAGAAGCAGTACAAGGATGCATAAATTTAACTTACCACTAGTATTTACATTAAGGACATGTTGACTCTCAGTTTTGTATGTGCTATTCAGTACTCTTTGTTAAGAAGTCCAGGTTTGACTGCAGCGATCTCCTCTTTTAAGCCTAATTCTAAGATCAAAGCTTAAGCTACTGTGTTGTCTCTCCAGTTTGAAACTGATGGAAAAACTCAAGTAGTGAATGTCTAAAGTAAGTTCTTATGTGATGTCTAAAAAGTAAATTCTGATGTGTAGTGTGAGCTGTCAGAGTGTAAAATTAAAGCAAAGATTAGAAGCCGAATGTGACTTTCTGCTGATGCTGTCATAGTGCAAGGTAGCATTTGATGAAAGCTGAAAGGTATTTAAGAGTTGATAAAAAAGGGAATTTTTAATGGAAGTTCTTGTCATAAGATTAGTCAGACTTCTAAGAATTACTTGCATTTTTTTTTTATATATTTGGGGAATGTTCAAACTGAACATAGTCTCAGCAGGGCATTTGCTGTGCTCAAGAGGGATCTCAAACTTCATAGCCGGGGTAGGGATACCTACAGTTGCAATAAACTGAAACTCAAAACTGGGAAGTTAACCCATATCCCTAGGGCCTTATGTGCAAGGCAGTGTGGATGTCTGATGCTAGAAAGTGCCCCAGGCCACAATGGAAATGTCCCCACGAGGATTCTTGAGCCTTCCTCTAAAGGTGCTGGTTAGGAGCTGCAGCACTGCCTGTTTGGCTGCCAGACTGGTTGGTGCTGCTCTTACAGAGAGCAGCATGTGTCAGAGCAGCTTGACTGCCAGCATGCTATTGTACAGCCAGACTCCCCTTGCCTCTTGTAAGGTCATTTCAGTAACTGTTTTGTTAAGAAGCCTTCTCTTCCTTCTTTGAACCCTGAGGCTTTTCCCAGTCTCTCAGTGTGGCCCAAACATGAGGTCCTGAGTCACAACTCTTCTGTCCAGGAACTCTTCCAGGTTTTTGTGCTCTCTATTGAAAGGCTACCAGTGTTTTCTTGTCTGACCTGCCAGTTGAGTAACAATCCTGGGCCAAGGATTTTGGCCTCTTAGTGCTGCTCCTCTGAGCAAAGCAAGCTCCTTGGCAGTGTGGAGCTGGTGGCATGCCCAGCCGTGTATGGTGTGCAGGGGGACTCCCCTGGGGAGAAGATGGGTTTGGGAAGATGGCACTAGTGGAACAGGGATGGAGATCTTCCACTCCCAAGTGCCTGAACAGCTGCTTATTGTCCTCCATTGGAAGGAGAAGGAAGTTAGACAGTGTTTGCACAACCTTGAGCTCTGCTGCTTGGATTCAGAAGCGTTGGATTCAGTGACCCTCCAGGTTGCCGTGTGCCAAGGGCAAGGCCTTGAGCAGGGAAATCCTGGGTTCCAGGAAATGCAGCTCTGTAACCTGCAGCCTGTTGCCTTGGCCACCGTGCTTCTGCTGCTTGGGCTTGGCTGTGCACTTGGCACCTGGCTCCAATGTCTGCATCTCACTGTCACCCTGCAATCTCCTAGGGTGTTCTGGAGGCTGCTGCTGCTAATAGTTATATTATGCCTCACATTAGCTTTTATCGCTGCTCTGTTAACTTGCTTACTAGAGATGAGTACTGTAAAATGCTCCGGGTTGCTGAGGGGAGGCTGCCAACGCAGGCTCTGATGTTTCTGCTATTGTGGGAGCTGCTCGTGCTTCTCAAGCCAAATGATGGGGAGGAACCAGAGGCCTTTCGGGAAAGGAAACAAAAGGCCTGTGTGGATCTGTCCCCAGTCCTGAGCAAATGCTGTCCCTGTCTGCTATACACATTGTGCATGCCTTGTGTGTGCTTTCAGTGGACATCTTTGTCCCTCAAGAAGAGGCCAGTGTTTAAACTGACCTGCTTGGTGGCTGTGTGGCTGTGGACTGGTATCTGCAGTTTCAGTACATTGGCTCTCTTGGCTTTTCATCTTTGTGATGCTTTAATTCCTTTTCAGAGCGCTTCAGGGAGTTGATGTCAAAGAGCCATCAGATCTGAAGAAACATACATAAACGTTAGAAATAATGTAAATAGGAGTCAGGCCACTTTAGCTCTGAACATCTGGCCTGCAGGAGATGTAAGGGGCATGAAGGATGGCAGCTGGGTGCAGAGGAGCTGCTCCATGGTTCTGGCTGCTGCTCTTTGCTGTAGGGTGAGGTGAGTGTTTGGGCATGGTGGTGCCGTCCTCCCTGGGAGGCCCGCAGCTGACAGGATCCAGGCACGCTGGCCCCTGCTGCTGTCCAGTTGTTTGAGAGGAGCGTTAGGTCTCCATGTTGCCAAGTTCTGGGTCCTATGCTTTGGCCGCAATAACCCCATGCAGTGCTGTAGGCTTTGGGCAGAGTGGCTAGAAGACTGAGGAGGAAAGGGATCTGGGAGTGTTGATTGATGCTCTGCTGGATGTGAGCTGGCAGGGTGCTCAGGTAGCCAACAAGGCCAACAGCATCCTGGCTTGTATCAGGAATAGTGCAGCCAGCAGGAGCAGGGAGGTGACTGTCCCCCTGTACTCAGCTCTGGTGAGGCCGCACCTTGAGTGCTGTGTTCAGTTTTGGGCCCCTCAGGACAAGAAGGGCATCGAGGCCCTGGAGTGTGTCCAGAGAAGGGCTATGAAGCTGGTGAAGGGCCTGGGACACAAGTCCTGTGAGGAGTGGCTGAGGGAGCTGGGGGTGTTTGGTCTGGAGAAGAGGAGGCTCAGGGGAGACCTCATTGCTCTCTACAACTCCCTGAAGGGAGGTTGCGATGAGGAGGGGGTTGGCCTCTTCTCCCAGATAATGAATGATAGGACTTGAGGAAATGGCCACAAGGTGTGTCTGGGGAGATTTAGACTAGATACCAAGAAATTTTTTCTCTCAGGCACTGAAACTGCCCCCCCAGGGAGGTGGTGGAGTCACTGTCCCTTGCAGTGTTTAAGAAGTGCCTGGACGAGGTGCTATGAGATGCGATTTAGTAGCTTAGTGTGTAGTATTGGTGATAGGAGGACGGTTGGACTAGATGATCTTGGTGGTCCTTTCCAACCTCAGGTTTCTATGATTCTGTGTTGCTGTGACCCTCTGTGGAGCTGTGCAGTGACAAAAGGGGGCCAGCGCAGGGCGCACCGAAGGCTCCCAGCAGGCATGAGCCTCGCCTTGTCTTCCAGCCCCGAAGCAGTGGCTCCAATGCTGTTCAGGGCTGGAGGAACAAATGCTCAGCAGTGAGCTACTGGCACCACGTGTGGGTGAGGTATGTACCCCTCCTCCTGTTGGGGCCTGCCCTAGGGAGGTGGCTCACCGGAGGGCTATTGAACATGCGGAGGAAACTTCCTCACCTGTCATCTTGGGTGTTAAACAGAGAGCTTTAAAGAGCAGAGATGAAAGTGTCTGTCATCTTGCCTCTTTGAAGTGCTGTGCTTTGTCCTGTCAGACTGACATTCTGCTGTGCTCTCCAGGCCTGCTGCAGCTCTCATCAGCTGCCCCAGCATACACGTGGCAGCTCTCCAGAAGAGTTGGTGGAGTTGCTGTGTGCTTGCTCCGCAGAGCAAAGCAGGACTTGGGCTAATGAGGCCTCCTTGAATCAAAGGACAGAATTGGGCCAGCCATTTAGGCTGCTGGTATTGCGACAGCAGTAGACTTTGAAGCACTGTCTTCTGGCATACTATTTGTGTGCTTACCTTTGATTTTTTTCTGATTTTTTTTAAAGTGTCTGAGTATTCAGGGTGCTGGGAGAGGTAGCTCTAAAAATAACTTTAGAGGCTGGTTGCTTCTGAAGTTGTTGTTTCTGCTTCTCTGATTTCTTTCCCTTCTGTTGATAATGTGTTTTTTTTTCCCTCTGCTTCAAGGTCTGGTTCACACTTAATCATGTGTTCTGCTTTCTTCTAGTTCTTGCTATGTTAACAAACATGCTTTGGGTATGGGTGATGGTATGTGTTCAGATAGCTGGTGGATGTGATGGCAGTTCTGGGTGAACTAGGTTGTGTGCCAGGAACACTGAAGAATGAATTAACTTTTTTGAAAGGGTGAAACAATATTTTTTTGAACTGTGGTGCTCCTCAGGTACTATATTGCAGATGGAAGCACTCAGGTGTGTTCTTCAGCTCTAATCAGTGGTGTTCACAGGTGGTGGGGGCTGCAGGAAGACCTGTTATGCCATTTCTCAGAAGTGCCATGGGATGGCTTGTTTTTAGTGGCTGGATGAATCCCAGCAGTAACTCTAGTTGCTGTTAATGTTTTAAATCAGGTCCTGCTGTTACATGTGAAATAACTTCATAAAACTGAGGCGAGAGATGGTGGAAGTACTGTGTACAGTGACTCTCACTTGGATGGATTTGTGGCTAAGAACTGCTTCTGCTGTAGTTGTTAAGGGTACCTGTTAAATGTGTTTTATGCTATTTCTTATGGTGCAATGATTTTCAGCATCACTTTTTAAGCAACTCAATTACAGTTCTTGCCATCTGTGCTTCTTACTATAAAACAGCTTCTTTCCTAATTACTGCCTGGCCTCCACTTGACACAAGGCAGCCAGGGCTAGGACCTGTGCTCTGTTTCCCCTGCCAAGAGTGACAGGCCTCTTCTTCCCATCAAATTGTATGAGAAGCACAAAATTGGTCTGCTCATTGCAGGTCTGGTAAGTGGTGTTATCCTCGAAGGCTTAATGCCACAGCTCATGAGCATGATCAGTATTGCTGTGCTTAAGCTGCTCTGCTGGGTGCAGCTGTTCTCACTCCAGCCTGACTTCATCCTGTGGCTTACACCTTCACGTTTGCTTTCTCAGAAAGTAACCCCAAGTATATTCATATCCTGCTGTTGTGTTTAGGCTACCTGAGAAGAGTGCTGTAAAATGTATTCCTGAATGTAGCTGTCTGAATCCAGAGATGAGAAGTGTCTGAGGCTTAAAGCCTGACTGTGGTATGCTCCAAGCAGCTGCTCTGCCCCAGGGACTTCCTAGTAGCTTTGTGGTGCTCCAGGCCACTCTGCAGCAGTGCAGCTAGCAGTCACCTCGTCTCTGGGACTAGAGCAAGTTTTTCGTGGTTAACACGTGCAGTAGGATGGAATGTGGGGAGCGGTCAGGGAATTTGGCTGAAATCATTTGGGTATTATTAGGGGCAAGTTACCTTCCCATAGCATAGATTGGTTCTTTCTTACTGCTTTGGGTGTTGAAAACAACATGGTGTAGATACCTAGAACGTGCAGATCTTGTTCATGTAATCCATTTCAAATCCCAAGTTTGTTCTGTCTTTGAAGGTAGTTTTAGCTGGCATGATTCATTGTGTGGATTGGCAGCCTTGGGTTGGTTTCTTTTGTGTTCTCTTGTATGTGTGTGCTAATTGTAGCATGCTGAAAGGCACTTGGGAAGATTTGCTTAAGAGTGATGGGCTGAGAAGCCTCTGAAGCATGTGGGCAGGCTACAATGGAAGGGAAAACCTGATATGAGAGAAGAAAAATGGTATCTCTGATCCAAGCTGTGCTCTGTCTTCTCAGAGCTAGGAAAGAGGCTAATAATCTGATGCCTATTCCAGTGTTAGAAGGGCTTTTTATGCATAGACATGGTTCAGGAGCTTTAGGTTCACCTGGCAAACTCAAAGCAAGGTTTTTGTTGTTGTAATGATGTACTTTCTCTAACAGCTTCTCTTATTTTTATCAATTACTATGGTTCAAACAACAAAAGAGCTTTCATTTTCTAACTGGCCTGTTCTGATTCAGTTGTATTGCTCTGTCCCCGTGTTGGCAATCATGATGTCCCATGCTGTGGCATCACTCGGAAGTAGCTGCGAGGCAGTTGCAAATATTCCCCTGCACTCCTCCACCCCAGTAGCCAACACCTGGGAGGAGAAGGCAGAACAGCTCAGATGTCTGGGATGATGCAGAGCCCTTAACTGAGGCTGAATGTGGTGGAAGAGGTGTAATACAACCACTTTCCTGAAACTGTTCATTGCTGTGTGTTGAGCTCACTTGAGGGAGGAAAAAAAAAAATGGCAGGAAGCCCAAAATCTCCAGCTATCACAGCGCTGCTTCACTTGAGCCCTGTTAACAAATGTTTGATGCCAAAAACCCAAGTGCCTACTCGGCTGCATTCCAGTCGCCTTGTAGTGGGCTGGGTGCTTTCTGTGGCTGGATCCCAGGTACACTGAGCTTGTCACAGAAGCTCTGGTACCAGCCTAGAAAGCTGGTACATCACCTCTGTGGCCATTTGAGTGAGCTCTGGGGGTCTCTTGCTACCTTTCTAACTTCTGAAACAACTGTTTCCATTGTGGGAGCACTTAACCACATAATGGGGTGGCAGGGCTGTTGAGAGCTGTGCAATGAGATCATGAAGGCCAACAGGATTTGACATGTATCCCCTCATCTGTGAGCTCAGTGAGGATGGGAATGTAGCAGAGAACTGGGCTTCTTTCATGGCTTAATTCTGTTCCTTGCCAAAGTGCTGGGAACTTGCCTTATTTCCTGGAATGCCATGACTCACCATTGCTAAGACAATGTGTGAGAAATGTGTTCTGGTGTGTGCAGTCTCTTCCATGCATTTATCCTCAGCTTTGGCTGTTTTTTGTAGGGTGGCTGAGTGCATGGCACAGCGTGCTGCAAGCTGTAGCAACCTCCCAAATAGTCTCCTCTTGGTCAGTGCAAAGCCGGACTCTGGTCTTCAGTGCTTTGCCTGGCAAACACATCCCCTTTGAAAAGGGGGCTTTGTCATAGCTATCAGAGAAGCACATTGACTGTAACTCTTCTGTTTGCATTTTTCTGATATTATGGAAGGGGAATATAGTTATCCCCTGTGCAGGAGGGGTAGCTGGAGCTCTGGGATGAGATTGGGGTGCTCAGTGTGCTGGCCCCACTGTTCAGCAAGAACCCACTGCACTTGCATCAGTTGGCTTGGGCTGTTCTGGCTGTGATCTGTCTGGACTGGTGCTTTTTTTTAAGCGGCCTTGTGTTCAGACAAAAGGGATAAAATATCATGTAAGATGGAAGCTGAAACATTCTTTTTAGTGAGAAATTTCTGGCTGTATTCCTGAAGGGATCAAAACTGTTTTCCAACAGTTCTGCTGACAGACGCCTCTTCTTGTTTTAATTTACTTTGTGAATTGCTGGGTTTTCAAGCTGAAGGGCTAGAGCAGCTCATAGCATGAAGACAGTGGTGTTCGTGTCATTTGGAGCTGTTTGAGTGTCCTATGGAAGGAAAAACATGACCAAGGTCAATTGCATTTGAATCCATGTTAATTGGTAATGATGTTGATCTTAATACAGCTAGTTGTCTGGCCAGCTTGGTTAAGAACTGAAGGGTGTAGAAAATGTTTAGTTTTCACCTGGCATAGGTCACATCTATCCTGATCCCTACAAGGGGTGTGGAGCTGCCTGTACTGAGGCTACTTGACTCTTCAGACTCCTAATGTAATAGTTGCTTAAGAGAAGAAAAGGGATGCTAAAAAGTCTGACTAAAATTGCTTTAGACTGTAGGTTGCAGACAGAAGTAATTCAGGAAAAAAGTTAATGGCTCATCTGTAATTATACATGGTCTAAGTTTATATGTATTTAGCATGCTTTGAGTTCTCAGTATGTGTAGAAAACTACCTCATCTCTGGGAAGGATAAGACAGTGTTTCCCTTACATACAGCAAAATAGCCAATTCCAAAGTATTTGGAGATTTCCATTAAAGGCTAGGAATAGATTGCTTACTAGGAAAAAGTCTAGTCCCTTCATTACACATGGGCTTGTCTAGCCAGCTGTCCCCAACAGATTTCTTTATTTAACAGAACAAGTGGCTGTGAAATGGCTTATTCTTTCAGAGTGAGACTGCGTGGAGTTCCTTATTCCCAAACCTATGCCCTCTAGGGAGTTAACTGGGGGTAGTTCTGTGGATGAGTCTGTGATCGAATATTCACAGTTGCTTTGTTCTTATTCCAGCAATGGCTTTTGACACACTTGAATACCAGCTATACATCAGATAATCTGATGACCAGATAATTTCTACTACCAAGTTCTGAATAAGTCATATGTAATGAGTTCAATGGAAGATCCTATGTAGGTTGTCTTTTGCATTCCTGTCTTTCAAAAAATATGAAGTACCTGAGTGAATTCATGGGGCAGCTTGGAAGCTCTTCTCCTTTCTCCACGGTTTCAGCAGGTAACCTCTGCCAGTGAGAAATGGGCTCATCCAGCTCTAGAATGGGCAGAACAGGAGTGGCTCTCACAAGTGACAGATCTCTGGGTGTTGCTTTTTGATCGGTTCTCCCATGGTTGCTATTAGACAGATAAAGGAAAACTAGGTCAGCATTGTGCTGCTTTGGGGAGCAAGAGGTTGGCAATAGACAGAGACCTCTTCTGTTGCAGCTATGTGAACGCCAGTGTTCTGGGCTTCCTTGCTTGTCATCTGCAGCCTCTGAACTGTTTCCAGCAGCAGGTCTATGCTGACCACCTTGCACTGTAGCGTAGATGCTTTAACTTGTGTTTGCATGGTAAGATATCCTTTCCCCCATGCTAACCCCTTTTTCTACTTGCAGATTTCTTGAATTAATGCAATCCTTCAGACTGACTTGGCTGGCATTTATAGCAGTTGCACTGCAGAAGGAAAAAGAGGCCAGCCAAAGTAGACTGAGCACTTGAGGATAGGAGCAGAACCAAATTGATACACTGCAAATCAGTGTATTCCACTGTGTTCTCTGAAATGTAGCCAGAAGGGCATGTATCCGTCTCTCAAACAAGCTTAAAGATTTGGCTGTAGATGGTCACCTACAGGATAAAAAGCAGTTTCCAAGTTAGTAGCCCACTCTTCCCTTTTAAACTTTTTTTTTTTCTTTGCAGAATAGCCCTCTGAAATGTATTTAAGTTGTTAAGGAAAATAGCATTTCTGTCTGAAAGATAAGGTAGTGAAAATCATTACAAGTTTGTCTGGGCATCTTTCCATTGCTGAAGTTGGAGACATTCTTTCAGCACCAGTTAGCTAAGGGTTGTGACACCAAGTGCTTGTTCAGATTGCAAGTCATCAGGTTGCGTGCTGCAAGCCAGGGCCTGGAGATAAAAATCAAGTTGTCTTGTGTGATTTCTGATAGAGTTGGAAACTGGAGCTGCCTGATCGTGTAGCAGCAATGGCCGTGCATACTTGTTCAAAGGTAAACAGCTCCTGCAAACATCGTGCAGAAATCATCCAAGATACAGATTTGTGCTCAAAGCAAACTTGCAGAGAAAAGTAGGTGTTGTAAAGCTGTCAGGTGCTCTTAAGATAACTAGAAGTGAAGTCACTTAAGTGTATTTGGAAGCCTCAGGCTCCCATCTAGCTAAGCTACCATGCTTCAGAGTGGTAGAGTAGGACTCTGTATTGTAAGTCTCTCTACTTCTGATCAGTGAGTGGCAAGAGATAATGGAACCCTTCTCTCTTTCCAGAAAAATGCAGTTGTTCTTTGTCTTGTACATTCTTTTCCAGTCCCTCACCAGAAGGAAGATAACGTACTGAACCAAGGTCTGCGCTTGTCTGGGCTCTTTCCAGTCATGCTGAGCACTGCTTACTAATACAGTGTCACATAAAGGGCAAGCATAAAGACAACAGTAGCACTTTACTGTTTCTGTGTCCAAGATCTCCTGGCCTAGCCAGTAGTGACATACTTCCAGGATGTGAATCAGTTCTGTGTCAGTGGTACTTGCTTTTTTCAGACAGACTTTGTGCACTGTAGTTTGGGCAACACTGAGTGAGGATAGGGTAGAAACATAGGTGGATAACACTGCTGCACTGCTTGATCCGAACTCTTCACAGCTGAAAGTGGAGCTGCTGGTTTACCTCTGGTGCTCAGGTTGGTGCTGAAGCCTGTTTGCAGGATTTGAAGGCCGGGCCTCAGAGGCAGCATAACCTCCTCCTGCAGTGTGTTTCACCAGAAACTGCAGGCTTCCAAAATCCTTTGAGGTTTTCATGTAGAAAATGTATGCAGGAGGAAGCTGGTTTGGGAGATACCTGTGCATGCTCTGCTGTGACACCGACAGAATTGTAGACCTGTTTTGTCTGCCTGCTGCATATGGTTGGCTTTGAATTATTAGCAGTCTGTCTCATTTGAAGGGGGAGCTGATGCTGTTCAGCTGGCCTCCTCTTCTGAGGTTCTCCCTGCCTGTCCATGTGTACTGTACCTGATCCATGCCATGCTCAGCACTGCTTGTGGTTGACGGTGACAGTTCACGGCTGCATTGGCACAGGGTTTGTTGTGTGTAATGCACAGCAGCCCAGCAAGCAGGGGCAGTAGGCTGCCACCGGTGTCCCTTGCAGGAGCACTGATTGCAGTTCTCGGCTCTGTGGGCTGGTCCTCTGGTTACTCTTATCCTGTACCATGAAGTGGTGAAGGTCGGAGCTAAGGCTTCTACACAGCCATGATCATGAGTGTAGGAAGTAGTCTAGCAGTATCTACCAAAGGGGGAACTCTGCATATTCAGCAGTGGAGTTCATGCATATGTGAGCTTCTGTCCCTGCAGCTTGTACCTGTTCCAATATCTAATTAAAAACTAAAGTTCCTTTTTCTTTTTGTGGATGATATTTATGAATAACTTTCTTAGCTGGCTTTATAGTAAAATCTCTTTGACAGAGGAAAGGAGTGAGTTTCCGCAACATGGAGTCTGAATAGGTCTACTTTTTTTCTGATATTAACTACTTCCAGAAAGCAGAATGCTCATTACCCCAAGTGGTACTTCGTAGTGTGTCTGGCACCGAAGTGTGAAAACCTGGGATGCTGTTCTCAAAGTAACCATCTGTTTCAAATGCTGTGATTCCAGCTGTGCTCATCCAGCTGTGTTCATGCTCCTCAGTGCGGTAGCTCTGCTGCTCACATCCCCATGAGTGGGACATCACAGGATGGTTTGTTTGTCCTAGGTGGTAAGTCAGATTGCAAGCTAGCTTTAAAATTTCAGAAGTAATTATTCCATGTTATTGCACTGTTGCTCATGTACATATCTAATAGAAACTAATGAATGTTCTGGTAGTAATGTGCAAAATATATATTCTATGTATCTAAAAATCAAACATTTCCTTTAGATTTAGATAACTTAAAACTTAATGTTTTGAAGCTTCTTGCATCTCGTGCAGGAGCCAAAGCCCAAGGCAAACTTGTTCATCCTGGCAGGGACTGCTGAGTTAAACCACAAAACAGTTTTCTAGTTAGTCAGGCTCCTGAGAGTTTTCTCTAATAACATCCTGGATTTGAGAGCAGCAATATCATTTGCTTACTTGAACCCACTTCTAGCTTTAAGTGTTGCCATCTTCTGTGTTTTTTCTCTGCTTGGAGTGCTGCATGTACCAGAAGAGGTGGCTTCTCCTGGAATCTGGGTGGGCAGGCAAAGGACAAAACATCCTGGAATGTAACTTCCTAATGAAAAAAGCAGTGTGGTAAAGCCAGACATCCAGTGACTGCAGATTCATACTGTGTTAAAATTTGCTTTAAATCATGCTCTTGCTTCAAGATCACTGCTGACGCAAGCCAAGAGGAAGAACAGGTCAGAGTCCTTAGTCTTGAATTTATTAAAGAATTTTCTTAGCTTGCTGGATGGTGGTACTGGACATTCCAGTGAATTTGACTAAGTGTTGTCCTGAAATTGTGTATGTGCCTGGATAACAAAGTATCTGCAGAACTTAGGTGAAATGGCTTTGTGCAAAACTTCCCTGCTCATTCAAAATGCGTGATGAAGCTGAACCTGGGTGTTTTCCTTCTGTATTGCTGTAGAGTGTGAACTGTCCTTTAATTGCAAACAGGGAGTGCTTCTAAAACTGTCCCTGACAGAACAGTCCTGGGGTAGAGGCTGAGCTGCCCCAGAGGCAGGTGTCCAGTAGGGCAGGAGTTGGGAGGCTGTGTCCTATTTCAATTAGATATGACCCTGGCCCCGAGCAAAGTGGTACTTTAACAGAATACTGTTAATAATACTGTTAATAATGTTAGTGTTAATTGTACTGCAAATTGCCATATGCTTGGTTTCCTGGCCTAGAGAAACCACAAATCATATGGATCCTCTGTTCTGTGTGGTCAGTGGGATGCTGCTGAGCCTTGCAGCCTTCATCTCCCTGGCTCCCTCCCTCATGTGCTGTGTGGCCGCACGGGGTCTGGTCCATGCCAAGTGGTAACTGGGGCTGTGGTGAGTGTGGTGGGGGACAGGTAACAGCTGCAAGGAGAAAGAAAAGGGTTTGAGTCTCTGGGTTGCTTTCATAGCCTTGCTTTTTTTGCCTGGCCCCTAGGTCTGCTCCTGTTGTGCAGAGCGTGTGGTGCGTGGCTTGGCTGAGCTCCGTGCTGCCCATCCAATGCAGTGCTTCTGTGCAAAGTGTTCCTTCTGGTCTCACAGGTGTAGATCGAGGTCTGCTCATGGATCTCATACATACTAATGTGAGCTTGAGCAACATTTAGGGTAGTTTTTCACACAAATGCCTTGTTTTGTGCCTTGCTTTCTTGGTGTCTGAGCTGTTTGCATCTTTTTTTAAGCACTCATTAATGACTTCCTGGTGTGAGGCCTGCTGAGGTATGCAAATCAAGTTGAAATCAGACTGGATCCTTGTGTAAATCCCCACACCATGGTGGCCTCCTGTGTGCCCAGTGTGACTCACTTGGGTTGTTACACCCTTTCCCTGGGGACAAGGCCCCCATGCTGGGGGGTGGGGGATAGCAGAGGCCTAGGTTGCACTGGGCTTGGTAGCAATTCTGCCAGGTGTCCTGTCAATTAACTGTTAATTAAGCTTGATGTAGAGGTGCCTCCTTTAACTGTCCTCGTAGTTGTTTGCAGTAGTGGTTGGAGCAGGAGGGGGAAGCCCTGCAGGACCAAGGGAGGTGGCACTTCACAAACTGTTCCAGGTGTCTTGCAGCACAGGCTGCTGATGTTGCAGCTGCATGGGAATTTACTGCTGAAGGTGATGCAAGCTGCTGAAAGCTTGCTGTTACATGGCCCTATAAGCGCTCTGCTGTTCTGTCAGAGCCTCCTTGTCCTAATGTTCCTGTGATTAGATAACTGGCCATGCATCTATTTACAAAACAGTATCCAAAATAATTTGTTGCTATTGTTTCCTCAGCTGTGCAGTGCATGCTGGTTACAGATAGAGAAACAGAAGAAGTAGATGTGTATTACTGAATGGGAGGTTGGACTTTTTTCCCATCAGTGCTTCAATGCGTTGTTGTTGTTCTCACAATCGCAGAATTCAGCCTTGTTGGTACGTAGTGTGTCTGCTATCACCTCCCAGGTGTCTTGGCTTCTGGAAGTCTGGGCCAGTAACAGAAACAGTTTCACATTGCTGCCTGAAGTTTGGATTCCCTCTTGGTGTGACTGCCGAAGACATCAGCCCTAGCAAGTAGGGAATAGTCACTGGTGCAGGAAGGGCTCTCCTAGCTACTGGTTGCATCCCTGTGAATCAGTAAGCACCACTCCGCTGCTGCTGGGGGCTCAGAGCCCCTTGGAGCAGGCAGAGCAGCAACTCCAGGTTTTTAACTTACGTTGTAATGGGAACAGTTTCAGCATTCCAGTTTTTTAGCTACTTGACAGCACTTCTCTTTCCCTGTGTCATTCTCATGTTGATGGCATGTTCGCACTGCATCTGCTGCCTGGCAGGAGCCATGCAGAGGAGGTTCTGGTGGTGTTATTCCGTTCTTACCCAGCTTTAGCTAAACCCTGGCTGAGACTTGGTAGGAGATTCAGTAGCTGTCTTGTAAGGGATGGAGATCTGGTGTTTAGTTGCTTACTGAGCATCTTTAGTCAGCATGTAGTAACTGTCTCAACTCTTCTGGCAGGGCCTAGATCCAAGCAGCTTGACTGGTCTCTCCCACTGGAAGTATGGCTTGAGTATCTGAAGCTGAATGCTTTCTTGAAGGTACTTCACAGGAAGATGCAGAAAGCATTGGTTAGTTTGCTTCCCAGTCCAATATCACAGGCATCAGGACTGCCTCTGAGGCACTCAAGTGCACTGTCCCCTTACTGGGGACAGACGAGCTGCAGCATGTGGTGGGGCAGAGCAGCTCCCTCGGCCTTGGTGGTCATGGTAGTTCCTACTTGCAAGGACACGAAATGAAAGCACTTGCTGACCCCAGAGTACCTGACATGGTATGAATCTATACTGGGGCTTACCTTGTAGTAGCTACTCATGTATCAGTGTGCTCAAGGCAAAAGCTGAGCTGGTGGAAAGCACTTCATCAGAAGATGGGCATTTTGTTGGGAAAAGTCAGCTGCTCTTACTGTGAATTTCATCCTACCGCCAGTCTTGGTGTTTGGTAATTGGCATGAAGAAGAGTGGATGCCTGAATGCAGTGATTCATTCCAGTTCAGTAATTGTTCCTGGTCCAAGTGTGGGGAAATGGCCAAGTGGAGAAATAACTCCAGCCTTGGGCAGTCTTTAAAGTGTCTGGGTTAGCTGGGCTTTTCAGAGAAATACAGGGGGGTTGTTTTTGCGTTGGTTTTTTTTTTTTTCCACTAAGAGGTGGTAAAAGTGTGCTCCCCTTGGTGTTGGTGTGGGAGCAGGATCAGGCCAATGCTCAATGCTTTGGCTCCTTGACCAGGAAAATCCAAATTCATTTTTTCTTCAAAGCCTTTTTCATCCTTGTTGGTGTGAGGAAATCTCCACAAGGAGCAGTTTCAGTTTGTTCATTCCATTCCACCCTTGCAGGAGGAGTTTTCTTGGCACGTGGACTTTTGAGTTGTCTCTACCATCATGCTGTAGCAGCTGCCTGAACACTCAAATTTTGGGCAAGGGGAAACTGGGAAGAGATAGGGTTGTGGTTAACAACTGCCTGGCACCTGCTTGCTGAAATCTCTGATCATGTTCTCCAGAAGGGTTGGTAGCACAGCTGCTTGGTAGGATTGTGACTCCAAAGACCCTTGCAAGAAGACACACAACTTCCCTTCCAGAACTTCAGACAGGGTAAGCCCCTGATGTGAGAGGCAGGGCTGTTCCTCCTGTAGCTGTTATGTCAGTTCCAGTGTTGGACTTGCATGCTGCTGTACCAACGGAACAACAGATCCTGCATTTTTGCTGTGGTACCACTTCTTACTGTTGAGGTTTCTCTATAATGGAGAAAAGGCTTGTGTATGTTTGGAGTGGGGGATTTGCAGCTGAAGAAAACAGTTTGTGGTGTTTGTGCTGCCTGGTACAGGTGTAGATGTCTGACATAGCCTTATGAAACTGTTGGATGTGCTAAAGAGCTGAAAATGAACAGGAGAAAGCAACATTTTAGGCTTCTGAGGCTGTTCTGTGCTTCTAAAAACTGTTGTGGAAAGGTTGCTTGTGACATCTTTTTACAACTTTTTTGACTACAGAAAGCCAGAGCAGTGTCTTTCAGCAGGCTTCCCTGGAGGCTCCTCTAGCTTTGGGCAATCAAGTGAGTGCTGTTCCTCAGGGTTAGACAGCTGTGGTTGAGCAAGGAGTGACTTCTTCCAAAAAACATCCCTGGTAACCTGTTTTCTACTGGAGTAACTTTAAAACAGTCTGGCTTGCAGTCATTCTCAGCGCTTTCCTCAAGCCACTGTAAGTCAGTTTGCTACCTTCTTCCAACTCGGTCAGACTAACCTTTTCTGTCTAGTGTGGTGGAACACATTCGGAAAAGCAAAAGTGCCAATGCTGGAAGCTCTGCTTGATCTGCTTGTTGGTATTTAGCTTTTACAAGTGGAGACCTGGGAGTAAGTGTTTTGGAGTATCCTACACAACAACCCGAAGACTCCTGGGAGCCTGAGCTAGATGATGTTTGTTACTGAGGAGGTTATGCAAGTAGAAAGCTGAAAGGTGTGCAGGGAAATTAATGATCTGTCAATAGCAATAAATCCCATGTTGAAAACAGAGCCCAGGCTGGGATAAGCAACAGGGGAGGCGAAGCCCAGAAGTCTTACAGCACAGAACTTTCAAGGCAGGAATATAAGCTGCTATGGCTGTGCAGGTTCCTGACAGCAGCAGGCTATGCTCTAGTGACATACAGTGCTTTTCCTTGAGAGTGGAGTTCAGTGGTAACCCTGCCTAGAAGGTCAGGGAGTTGTCGTGTACAATACTGAGCTCCAGACAGCTGAAGACAAAGGAGTAGATCCTGAGCCTACCATGGTGGGCAAAATGGCAAGAGAAGCAGCACAGCTAAGACGGTGCCTTCCAGGCTTGTTGCCTAGTGACTGAATCTATGAAATTGATGCAGTAGGAGTCTTCGCCTCTCCTCGTGTTCCATTTCTAGGTAATAGTCTTAAATCTTTAAAGACTCCATATGGCAGGTTGGAGGACCAGGTTAACGTGGTTGTGGGTGAGCAGCTCCTGCACGTGAATCCGTGTCTCCTTGATTCCTGAAATAGAGTAACCCAGCACTCTCTGGAATTACTCTAGGACCCCCCTCAGTCCAAAGGCTGGGAGAAGGGACCATTGTTAGGGGAGTGTTTGTGGTCTTTGAAATTCCTCGGAAATCAAAGTTGAGGCCTCTGGGTGAGCAGTGTAGGTTAAGTAACTGCGGATACACCCTATGGTACCAACGTACCCCCTCTATGCACAGCAGTGTGGAAGGAGGGGTATTACAGAGTAGTCAGCTCAGCTTTGTAATGTGGGTTAGTTCATATATGCAGAAACCCCAAGCAATGATAACAGCTATACTTTCAAAAGCCTTCTAATACCTCATCCAAAAGGATTAGAAAGCTGGTGTATTTGCTTAATTGCATGCCCTGACTCTCGAGCACTGATTTTCTTTCTTTAGATCAGATGAGAGGTTTGCAGCACTGCCTGCTCTGATTGGTGCAGCAGCTCAGCGCTGTCAAATTTAATGCTAATGAAGGAGAGAGGGAGCAACCTGATGATAGGAGCCTACTACAGCCCTTTGCATCCATGTTTTTAATCTTATAACTAATGCCATATTAGATTAGGAATTAGAATGTGGAATCGTTTCCTGTAACTTGGAAAGCTCACACTGTCAGCAAACAGAAGTTTCCCAGCAACTTTGACTTTGATTCTCCGGTATTAGCATAATGTTGCCACATCTTGGTTTGTACATACTTAAGGGAGGAAATGGCTTCAATTGAATCTAAATATTAAAACTTGTTGATGACTGCAGCTTTGAAGATGTAAGCCGTGGTTGCTTGCTGCCTGAAAACAAATGTCCAAGTGGAAAAAGGCCATCCTGATTAATGTGTAGATTTTTTCATAGAGTGGGTAAGTGCAGGGGGAAGTATATCTAAGCCTGATGGTTTTCCCCATCTCCATTGCACAGAGACTGTTCTATTGTTGTCTTGTCTGCTGACACATGTGCTTTCCCTGGCCCTGTGGGTACAGGGTGTGGTTTGTTTTTAGCTTACAAAGAATTTCTAGTCATCTGGGTGTGGGGAGCATTTTTCATAATGTTCTGGCAAAACCACCTCTGCTGCTCTTGGTGGCATCACTGAATATTTCCTGCAACCTAAAACAGCTGGAATCTCATCCTGTGAGCGCAGATGCCAGCAATTCCCTGTTTGGGTAAAAACTGGAACATAGTAAGCAAATACTGTGGTGAAAACGTTGAGACTGAATAAAGTAATGGGGGGATTTAATTCTTCTCTTGCCTTGAGGCTTTTCTGCAGCAGTGGTGGCAACTTCTAGATATTCTGTCTGAGGTAGGTTGGCGAATTGCTGCTCCTTCTGTTCTTGGGAGTGAAGCAATCTTCTAGGAGCCCTGCTTATACCAGGGGAGTGCTAACAAGAGCTTGGTTGTTGCTGACACCAGTGCAGCCCTGTTGCTGTTATCACGGTATCTGACAAGCTGCTGACTGCCATCAGCACTTTCAGCACCCTCTTGGCCAGCTCTTCTATGAACAGTGTTTAAATGGCCCACTTAAAATAATAGCAACCCATCCACGATGCTTCCAGGACTGTTGGTGGGACCAAGCCACTACTGCAAGAACTCGACATCTGTCGAAGCAGAAGCTTCCTGCAGGACCTTCATCTCCATGGCCAGGCTGGTGTTGGTGCAGTTCCACCATACTGCAGTGCGTGTTCCTGCAGCTGCCCAAAGACCTGGCCCAAAAGTGAGATTGGTGGGATTGGAGGATGGTCACTGAGCTGGAAGGGACATGTGGGGAAGTACTGCAGGATAACATTGCTATTCGTAGCATGGTAGGTGGACAAATCCTTTCTTAGAAGGCAAGAAGTTGGGTTGTTGCACGCTGCAGGGTTTCAAAGTGCAGGCAATAAGCTGTATTTGAGTACCATGTGTCTCCTTTCATGTGAACAAGTGCTTGAGAATGACTTCGTGCTTTAGAGGTCATCAACTGCTAAAATAAGTCTGGGCTGCTGTTCTTTGGCATGGATGAGAACAGACTTGGGTTATCGAGCAGTCCTGCATGGGTTTCTAGCCATGTGTTTTTTGACTGGGTGTAACTTCGAGAAAGTGTTAAGATTCCCTGGATTTCCACAGTGACACAAGTTGAAAGCATCTGCAATGCCATCCTCTGAATGAGAGTAGTGTGGCATTGCCTGAAGTGAAGTGATGGCAAGCAGGAAGGAGTGTTTCGTGTGATGCATAATTAGTGTGTAGAACCTACCTCTGCAGGATATACTAGAAACTCAGAAAAACTAATAAGAGCTGCTTAATTATACTAGCTTTCCTAAATACTTTAATGCTAATACTCTAGGTGCACTTGGAAGTGGCTGTAGTAGTGGATGAAGAGAGGATTCTCAGTCACTTGTTATTAGAGCAGTGTCTCCTCTAAATACCTATCCCTGGTTGCTGCAGCTTGCTACTTCACGTAGCATCAATTGCTTCTGACAGCGATGGATTAATGTCCCCAGTGGAGAAGGGAAGCAGCCTGCAACACGGTGGCACTGGCTAATTCATATCTGGTTCATGTATGTGCTACATCCACCTGTATGCTGCCTCTGTCCTTCTGAACAAAGCTCCAAGTGGTGTTGGAACAGGGAGAGGTACAGAGACTGCTCTGTGTGACAGCAGTGCTGTAGCAGCCAGCTTGGGCAAGTGCTCCTTCAGTGCTTCTCTGCGTATGTTGGCTGTGGTCTTGGATGTCCTGCACAGCTCTTGCTCTTCGTGAGGCCTTTCTAATACATCCAGGGCTGCTGAGCCAAAACTGGCCCAGATACAAGCTTCAGTGTGCGGCCTGCTGTAACAGGCTCCTCCGGCCCCTCAGTGAAGGAATCATTGTTTCTAGTCACCACAGTTGGCCTTTAAAAGGAAGGAGAAATGAGGTCTGCAATAAGTGCTGTTCCTGGAAGTGTTCTTTATGGAAAGCAAGAATCTATATGCATCTTAAAGCACTTTCTCTCTCCCGTTTAGCTAGCAGATCAGTCTAGTCTCTCCGCTCTCTCTGCAGGACTCTCGGGAAAGGACTTGCTGCAGTGCTTTCTTCCCTCTGCCCACGATGGCTCTCAGCTGGGGCAGAGCCACTGTGTTGCTGCTGTGATGGGAAGGATCCTGTTCACATGGATATGAGAGGGGGTGGGAGTGACACATTCAAAGCCAAGCTGAGCTTCTGTTGCTGCAAGCTTTCTATGCTTGTAAAAAAAAAAAAAATAATAAAACTACTGTGGGGTTAGGATTGTGCTGGCACTGCTCTAGCTGCTGCTGTCTGCTCTGCTTGTTGAGCTGTGCTGCACAGGTCCTGCACGGCTGGGGACTTGGTTGGGAAGTGGTTGTGCTGTGGTCGTGGGGGAAGGCAACTCTTTGCAAACCTGCAGGCTCGCCGTTGTAGGCTTGTGGGGTCCAGGTGAGACAGGCAGTGGAAGGAATCAGCTGGTGTCTCCATTGCTGCCCAACCCATGCAGGACAGATGCTTGGTCACCCCTTTGCTGCTGCCTGGGAGCCTGCTGAGGCTCTGGTGACTTCTGCTGTGCTGGCTGAATTTGTAGAGGAGGACCCTGGCCCAAGAGGATAGAATCCTTGGTAGAGCTTGTGGGGATGTGATGGGTGAGCAGAGCCCAGGAGAGGCAATGGGGATGTGGGGACTGGGCATCTGGTCCTGCCTGAGCTGGAGTTCTGCCTCTTCTGACACCATGCATGTGGCATTTCACTTCTTAGTGATGTCTCAAGGCAGGGCTGTGGCTTTTTCCCAGATTCTTTGTGCTTATTAATGAATTAACAGCTTGGGGGAGTAAAAAAAAAAAAAAAAAAAAAAAATGCTCCCTTACAATGCTGCCCTGTGCTAGTTGGGTTGGAGACTGCCTGACTGCGCAGTCCAGATGGAGAGCCTTCTGCATGTGCATCTGCAGAGCAGGGTGGAGTTGTGTATTGCTGCTCTTACTTGCTTCAGAAACCTGTCCCGAAAATTACTTTGGGGAGGGTGGGGAGAAATTACAATGACACTTCTGACACAAATAGAAGCCCCAGTAATAGTTACTGCAGATGGGTTTGGGAGTGTCTGTGGCTGGCGTTCTCTGCAGCATGTGTTGTCCTGACAGTAAACTGCTGTAGCAGTCGGTGGCCAAAATCAGTCCGAAGTCCAACTGTGCAAGATGTGGTATTTTTAAACCCCCAGCGTTCCTGGATGGTGTCATCTAATGCTTTATACCTCTTCTTAAATTTGTGACCTTCTATAAGTGGCTGCCTTTTTCTTAAAAGGGAAGGGGAAAAAAACTACCTTCCCAGTGAGGCAGTTCTTGGTGTACAAGTACTTATTGTAACTTCTCTGCTTCAGTATTGATGTCAGTTCCTAATAAGAGCATCTCCAAGGTGCTCAGACCTCTGGTACATTGAAAAATCCAAAGCCCCTAAGGTAGAGATCACAGCCCTCTTAGTGTTCCCTTCACTGACTGAACATCTGCTCCTCCTGCAAAATACCAGGGACTACTCATCTCACCAGAGGTCTGAAAATGTATTGCAGTACTGTGTGGTGACTTGTGCCATCCTGCCTGCCCTCCTTTAGCTGCCTCACCCTGTGCCTGCTGTGCCAGCACAGCTGCTCCTTGCTGTTAACTAATGCCCCTCTTCACCCTGGAGGCATCTCTGTCATGGCTGGGCAGAACACAAGTGGTTGTACAGAGCATTCTGTGGTGGTTCTGGATAGAAGCGGTACCTTTAGTCCAGAAATAAGTGGCTGATATCAAATAAATACCTGCCAGAAATGCTATCCAGTCAGCTTAGCACTAGAGATTTGCAAGGATGCTGTGACCAAGGTGGGTACTGAACCAGGTGCCGAGTCTCTGCAATGTCTGTGCTTGCTTGGCCAGAAAGTATTGTCCCAGCTAGGAAGCAGAGGCCTGTTTGTGTGGGTCTGACTTTATTATTGTAGCTCTAGCAAATGTGGTGGTGTTTGCTGCTTAGTGGTGAGGAGACAACTGCTAGCTTCTTGGGCTGACCTGTGGTTGGGTTCAAAGGAAGTATTTCTCATGCCTTAAAGCTCAAAAGTTTTTTTTCTTTCTGCAAAAAATAAAAAAAAAATAAAAAATGCCAAGTAGAAGAAACTCTACTGGCCCCTGGCAGCAGTGAGCTGGGATATGCATCAGGTGTGTCCATGGTGTGATGGTGAGTGCTCCTAGAGGAAAGCACCATCTGTGTGGGAAGAACAGTGCTGTTAGGGCACATCTGGTTGATGCATGTTCATCTCACCAGTGAGGTAAGGCTTGTGTGAGTGGAAATAGCCAGTTTCTGTAGCGGTTTGGGTCAGGGAAAGTGATGGGCACAAACTGAACTGAGGTCTGGTTGTCTCCCAGAGCTGCTGCTGGTAACAGCTGCTGTGTGATGGAGCAGGGAGCTGGGGTGTGACCTTCAGCTGGTTCTTCCTCAGGATGAGGTGCAAGGGATGAGCCTACTGCCCTTCACCTCTCCTTGACCTCAGCTGCAGATACAGCTTCACTCCCTGTGGCCTTTTTGGTTGCGTTCCCTGGTGTTGCAGTAATGTTGCATCTGTCTGGGTGTCCCAGCAGTGCTGGTGCTCTGCTCCAGGGCTGGCTTGAGGGGGTGCCCGCTGCCTGGGAAGAGATGGGGCAGTGCACAGCAGCCCCAGACTTCACTGCATCTGTCCTGGAAGCAAGTGTGGTGGTGGAAGAAGCAGGGGTGTGGTGGTGGCCACCTTGCCCTGGCTGCAGGTCGGATGCATGCAAGCACTCTGTGGGGCTCGGTGCTCTATCTACAGAGCTGTGTCATGGCCAAGGCCTGAGGATGAAGGAGGTGATTGTGGGGGGGAACATGAGCTTGGGTTTCTCTAACCTCCTCCAGAGCAGCATTCTAGGTATGTGCAGGCTGTTGTGTGCATGGCATTAGGCAGGGGCTATAATTTTATGCCTGGTGGTGCTTCCTCCCAGATGTCTGCACACAGCTCCTGATGGTCACTGAGCATCACCTGGTGCATGTGCTGTCAGCTGAGTGGAGACCACAGCCAGGGTTATCTGCATGATTACATGGTGACAGCAGCTACAACAAAGGCTGGGTGGAGCTGGTTGGGTGCTGAAGGAGTTGCTCCTGATGATCTGAGAGCTTCCAAAGGGCTGGTGGGGAGCCTGAGCAAGAACCCTGCTTCCCACACTGCTCTTCTGGCCTGGTCACTGTCAGCTGCTCGTTTTCTTCTCAGGCGCTTATTTTATTCTATGTAGTGTGGAGATAAGATTTTATATTTTTCAAAGATTGCTACTGCTAAATTGGACAAATGGGAAGCACTGAAGGAGGAGGCATTTACAGCCTTTCCACAAACAACATATTTAAACAAGTATAGTCACTTAAGTTTGCTTTCCAGGAGTGTGGCTTTGTTTAAGTAGTGTAAGTCTTCTGTAAAGGCAGTCACGTGTTCATTTGAGGAAATGGGAATCATCATGTGAAGGTGCCCATCTTGTCTAGATGGAAATATTTTCCTGTTGATTAATAAAGGTACCTAGATTTCTCTTCGTGCCAATTTAAGTATCTTCATCAGTTGGCAAATCTTCACCTGTCTCAATGGGGGAAATGTTTCATGACCCATAATCTGGTGAGATGGATGGAGAGGGCTTTAAACTGGGATTGGGGGAGGAGGGGTATGCCATTAGGAGCACTGAGGTTAACCCAAGGGATCGGCTGGCACCATCTGAGGTGGCAAGGCTCATGGAGCATCCGTGCTGCTCCGGGGAGCAGTGAGGCTTCAGGAGCACATCTGAAGTGCTTCTATATCCATGCACATAGTATGAGAACAGACATGATGAACTGGAAGCTCTGGTCCTCTCCCAGATGATATCACTGATAGTAGTGGGATTTGGTGGGATGAGCCCCATGGCTGGATACTTGATAAAGATGGTCACCCAACAAGTAGGGATGAGGAAAGGGAGGCATTTAATGCCTTTTTTCCCCTCTGTTTTTAATATTGTTAATACTAGTAATAGATCCTGTGGTGCCTGGTCTCCAAAGCTGGAGGACCATGAGTGGGGGAGCAGTGATTTCCATCCAAGATGTTAAGGGCCTTGAAAGCATCTGGAGGAGGGCAACAAAGCTGGAAAAAGGGCTGGAAGGCCTGTCCTGTGAGGAGAGGCTGAGGGCACCTGGGTGGTCCAGGCTGGAGGAAAGGAGGCCAAGAGGCGACCTCACTGCTCTCTGCAGCTTCCCAAGGAGGTGCCAGTCTCTGCCCTGGGGGACCGATGGCAGGATGTGCGGGAAGGGCACAGAGCTGTGCCAGGGTCAGACCGGGCATCGGGAAAATAGTCTGGACTGTGAGGGTGGCCAAGACTGGACGAGGCTTCCTAGCAAGGTGGTTAATGAAGTGTTCAACCCTGTCAGTGTTCAAGAGGCATTCGGACAATGCCCTCGTTACCAGGCCTTAACTTTCAGGTAGCCCTGAAGAGGTCAGGCAGTTGGACTAGAGGATCTTTGAAGGCCCCTTCCACATGAGCTGTTCTAAAACAGACCAGTTTCTGGTCAGCTTCTATACGGTCCAAATACAGTTTCAGGTAGGCCTGTGTGCTGTGGCCGCTGTCTCAAGGGCTAGAAAGACTTTGCTTAAGCACAAGAATAAGGTCTGAAGAGATCGCTGTGAACCATAAAATCAATAAAAATCTGTATTGTGTTCAGTAGCAATTGTTAGTGGGAATAATTTTTACTTGGACTTCCTACAAATAAAACATCCTGCAGTTCATTATAGTTTTAGCTTTGAAGTATTGTGCAAGTTCATGAAAGTAGAGGTCAGACTGTTTGGAATGTGCCTGTTCTGGTTCTATTTGCTATTGAAAACCACCTCTGAATGTATGTGCTCCTTAAGTCCAGAGACATGTGACTAAAACCTATGGGCTTAATGCAACAGGATTCTTGTTTGCTGTAATATTAAGATGTTTCATTTAAATGGCAAATGAACTTGTAGTGGGAGAGATTTGGGAACACACTGCCTCAGGCATGGGGAAATGAGGTCATTTCTTCAGATCTTCCCATGGAGAAAGGGGATGATGCACAGGGCAGGAAAGTGATAGCAATCTGAGCCCTGCTACAATTGAGGGAGCTCTAACTTGTCATCACAACTGACTGTGGCTTGCAGCTTTTGAGATGATTTAATAAAAATGAGGATGGCTTGAATGGGTCTTCAAAGCCATGGGAATGATTATAAATACCACCTGGCTGTATTGAATCAGCAATAGCAACAAAAGAACTGCACTTCATGCCAGACACACACTTGACAGCAGTTTCAATGTTTAAATCTAACACCAAATACCTTGGCTATGATCTTGGCAGTGCTACAGGTACTAAACAGGTAAGCACTGCCTCGTGGTATTTAAACAGGGGCCTCTTAAAGCAGTGCTGGATTTAATATTTTATGACTCCTGTGCCTTAGTCTCTCAAGATGCAGTTCCCTGATTGTGCAGGAGAAGGAGAGGATCATGGCATGCTCAACTGTTCTTGAGGGTCAGGAATGCCTGTCCAGGCTCTGAAAGTGCATCTCTTCTGCCTGAGGTGAAGTCAGTGGGTATTGCCCAAGCCTTCAAGAGCAGCAGGTAATGTCGTGAGGAAGATGTTAACTTTCATACATAATGCTTTCTAAAAACAGCTACACAAGGAAGACTATAAAAAGACTGCTCCCCCAACAAATCAATCATCCACATCAGCTATGAATTCAACTTACTGAGGAGTTCCTATGGCAGGATATTTAACTGGAAGCTTAAGCAAAACTTCAACATTTCTGGTTCTTCTGTACCTTTTTGTGGTGTGGGCTGATGTTCACAAGCAAATTTAGCTGATGGTGCTGTACACAATGGGCAAACAGAGTGAAATGTATACCTGACCAACTGCCTGTATGGATTGCAGCTCCACATAACATCACAAATCTCTGGAGGGTTTTTAAATACCATAGGTTATGACCTCCAGCAGCTCAAGAACTGATACCTGGTGGGATTGATCTCTAAGAGTCCATGTGGGTGTGCTGCCTGCTCTTGGTGCAGCAGTATCTCCCTTACAGAAGCAGCAGGTGGCACTTGGTTTCCTCACGGCATCCTTTCGGCTTCTCATCTCTTCCCATGGACTGAAGAAATGTTGAAATGTGGTTCAGAATTGCATTGAAGGAGAAGGGAGCTGCTTTAGGTGTTTACCCAACTTCGGCTTTTGAAACCCATTTTAGCTAAGGTGTGGTTTCTGGGTTTGCAATCAAAAGTCTGTGCTTTAGGGTTGCAGAGGGCTTCAGTGGGATTTATTTCCAACTGTGCTCATCAAGGCATTCTGAGGAAGATCAGGAGACTTGAAGAACTGTGTTCCTTTCATTTGCATGAGGTCTTAAGAGCCATAAACTCCTCTAAGTCGCAATCAATTCTCACTACACTTATATTAACGGGGCATTTTGTGGCTGGTGTGATGGGATTCCCTTCTAACACTGTGCCCGTCAGCTGGCCAGGACAGTGCAAAACCATCCCCTGGAACAAAAGTTGCTTCTTTGTTCCATATATACAGCCCCACACACAGTATTCTTACTGCCTGTAGGTAGATGGAAGACTGAATTTATATTCCTGACCCTGAACACCACCTGTCTTTCTCAGGAAACTCTACTGCCGCCTTCTGTCTGACGTGCTACCCTCCCCTTGTTTTTCCTAGCTGCACTATTCAATACCAGATAATTGATTAACTTTCCTAAGTGTTGCATACAGCCCTGTGGGCATAAACTGCAGCTGGGAAATTCAAGCTGTGCTAATCCATAAACACAGCAGCAAACCACCAAACCACTCCCTTGGGTTCTGCCCCTGCCCGCTGGTGTCACAGAGGCTCTCTGTGAGGTGACACGGGGCACACTGTGGCTGAGTGCCAGGTGCAGAATGGTGAGGATGTGTCAGGTGGGTATTTTTAATTGGAGGGTCATGCGGACGGGCTTTCTCCTCTTCCCCTTGGGGTGGTTTTTGCTTGTCTTAGCTGCTACAGCCTCCTGGTACATGCGGCAGCATAAGCTTCCTGCGTTTTGGTGGCATAGAGTCACAGAAGGGCTTGAGGTGGAAAGGACCTCAAAGACATCCAGTACCAACCCCCTGCCATAAGGATGCCACCCACTAGATCAGGTTGCTCAGGGCCTCATCCAGCCTGGTCTTGAACACCTCCAGGGATGGGGCATCCACAGCCTCTCTGGGCAACCTGTGCCAGTGCCTCACCACCCTCTGAGTGAAGAACTTCTTCCTAACATCCAATCTAATTCTTCCCTCTTTCAGTTTAAAACCATTCCCCCTTGTCCTATTGTTGTCTACACGAGTAGAGCCCTTCTCTGTCCTTTTTATAAGAACCCTTTAAGTGCTGAAAGGTCACAAGGAGGCCTCCCCGGAGCCTTCTCTTCTCCAGGCTGACCAGCCCCATCTCTCTCAGCCTTTCTCCATAGGAGAGGTGCTCCAGCCCTCTGACCATCTTAGTGGCCCTCCTTTGGACCCACTCTAATAGCCCCACATCTTTCTTGTGCTGGGGGCCCTAAAAGTGGACACAATGCTCCAGGTGGGGCCTCACCAGGGCAGAGCAGACACAATCCCCTCCCTCCCCTGCTGTGCTCCAGCAGGCAGCAGTGAGCTCAGCACCTGAGCAGACACACAGGCTGCTTTCACACTCCCTAGCGCATGTCTGGAGCTGAACTTTCTTCCTCTGCTTGCCAGGGCAGTCACCAGAGAGTCATCCTGCGTGAGCAGGTGTATGTGCAGATGAGCTATTTCACCACGCACCCAAGAGGCCGTTCAGGTGTACAGCTGGGGGGGAATGCTCTCCTGGCCGTGCTGACATGAGCACTGCACCAGTCTGACCTCGTGGCTGTGTAGGTGCAGCCAAGAGTTTGTCCTGAGAGAGGAGAGCAGGCAAACATCTTTAACAGTGAAGTTTTAACTTGACCAGGTTTACAGCATACCGAAGGAGGTGTTGGGATGTCCAGCAGGGATCATGGGGAAAGAGGAGGCAGTCCTGCAGTAGCTGGTGCTCTAGCATCCCCCTGCCTCCTGCTGAGCTGGCAATTCAAACGCATGACAAACAAGATGCAGAAAAGCAGCGCTGTGTGCAGAGGTCGGCTCTGTGCTGCCCTTCAGCCTGTACAAGTGGTGCCATCTGATCTAGGGTTTCTGCTGAACTGAGCATCCCAGGGGTGAGACTGATTGAGACAGTTCTGACCTAGCATTGCTTGAGCATCTGCAAGTCCCGCTGCCGCCCTGCTGTATGAGTTTGCACCCTGCTGAGGAAGGAGGTGGTGTGGGAAGGGAATGCCGATACTGCTGGAGCCATCAGTTAGCAGGGACCTTGCAGTGCAGGGGCACGCTGTTACATGACTGACCCATTGGCTCGAAGATGCCAGTAGCTGTGTTTTGGCCCATAAATTTAACAAGTTGCAGCGTTTGTATCTGACCTTCTAGGAAATGACTGTGGGTGGTTCTTAAAGTGCATAATAAGTTCCTGTCCCAGCTGGACACACAGCAGCTGTGGGCTCAGGCTGCCCTGGGCAGTTTCTGTGGCTTGTGCCAACACAAGGAATAGTACCAGGAACAGGTCAGGCTGAATTGTCCTGGATATATTTCAGCTGCGTGGCTCCCTGTTGCATGGCCCACAAGGCTGCAAGAGGGACTCACGTCAGAAGGTGGTGTAGGGACTGGGATGAGCAGTTAGGAGAGGTCCTGCTCTTGTGGCCATCAGGACGCTGCTCAATTTGTTCTGGACTTCTGTGTATTAAGGGCAGGAGGGAGCAGCTATTAGCTCTGTCTTTTTGAGTTCCTGTTTGGATTCACGCTGAAAGGCAGCCTCACAGGCTCCCTAGTTCTCCTGTAACAGCAGGACCATTACAGGGCTTCTCAGCATCTTCAGGCACATAAATACTTCTGGAAACATAGATCTCCTTCTCTGTAACCCCTTCCTTTTAGCTCCCTTTGGAATGGAGCTTGCAGCTGTTAATGTGGTAGATGTGGGGATGTGTAACAAGTCAGCAGTGCACAATGTGTAGCTGTGCAATTTTGCTGCAGAGGATGTGGCTGTGCTACTGGGGGTGCCTGGGAGGGGCTCTGGCCCCATCAGAGACTGATGCAGGCCCCGGGGCACCCCGCAAGTGCTTGCAGCAGCAGTTGACTACACAGGGACGTTTCTGCAGAGAAAAAGGAGTTGTGAGGCTCAGGTCACCCGAAACATCACTTCCCACACCTGTACGCAGTTCTGATCAGGTTCATTCATTGCTTCTCACTTATTAGTGCTGAAACTACCCAAGAAACAGGGCATCCTGTGATGGGCTGAGCCAGAATTGTTCATGGCTGTGTCCAATTACCCTAAAAAAAATATATATATATCTCTCTCAAATGTGCTATTGTGAGCTCCCTGGGGCATGCAGGCCGTGCGGTTTGTTGGAAGGTGACGTTGGGAAGAGGCAGCAGGACCTGCCCTCACAGTCCCCAGGTGGATGGAGGACTCCTGACCTGCTTCTGATCTGGTGCTTGATTTATTAATGTGCCAGTGGCTACTTTGAGGGTGGAAATGATGCAGTTGTCATCAGTATTGTATAACGACAGCGATCTGTGAGGTATCTCTATCTGTGAATTGATGGCTGGGATTGCCATGCGAGGACAAAGGATGGTGCGGGCCTCTCTCATTATTAAGAGGAAGATTGTTAGCTTATTTGACAAGCTGCTCAGCCCGCAAAGGGGCTCGGAGGCAATGGCAGGAGGGGGAGTCCATGTAAAACCCTGCTGGGCTACTGCTAGGCTCATTCCAGGGGCCACCAGCCCATCGCAGCTCCATCCATGTGAGCTCAAGGAGTGTGGGGGCACACAACAGCGGGGGGGAACCCAAAGCGAGGTCTCCTGGGGACGGGGCTCTCCTAGAAGAGCCACCAGCCCGGTAGCCAGGCCCAGCACCATGAGCTCTCTGGGTCTTGTGGGCCAAGGGGGTTGCTGCCAAGGGGTCTGGGGGCACAGAGGTTTGCCGTGACATAGGACTTGCTAGACCAAAGGTGGGATAAGGGCAGGAATTTGGGAGATCTGATCGAGAGTGAGATCTGATCCCTGGGGCTGTGTGCTTGCTGGGGAAGGCCAGCCCAGGTGAGCCAGGGAGTTGGTGGCGAGGCCTTGGGAACAAGGGGATGAGGCAGGCCTGGAGCGAGAGCACGCGGTCCTGTGTAGGTGTGATGGACTGTGCTGCAGCTGGGGTGGTACCTCAGCATCAGGCTCAGATCCGGGGATCCAGAGGCCATCCAGTGGGCAGATAAAGTGAGCCCAGCTGCTGGAGGGTCCACCTTGATAAGGCCACTGCTGCTGTCACCTGTTTGTTTAGTTGCGCCTGTCTGATGTGTGGCCAGCCGTGTACGTGTATATAAACGTATGTAGTCGATGTGTTTTCTGTGTGCGCTCACACTGGGAGCACATCTTCAGCCTCGATACTGGTTGGACCTGGGGATGTGGAGCAACACTGCCTGGCCTGTCCCAGGCTGTTGGATCCAGCACGATGTGTTTTGCTGTAAATGTATAGCAGATAGTGTTGTTTTTTTTTTTTAAGGTACTTCACAAATGTTAATTCCTACCATCAACATCTAATACACTTTATGGCTTCTTTCCATTTTTATAGGAAAAACCACCACCCTGATCCAGACACTGAAATTTGTCAACTGATGGGACAAAGAGCTGAGACACTTGGCTGTACTAGGACACTAAAACATAGTGCTTAGCCAAACAGAATTCCCCCACCGTGGAGGCTTATATTTGCTAAACCTTGTAGCATCCTTGGGAGGCTTCTCTGTACTTCTTCTCTGCTTCTAGCCTTTCACCCATCATGGAATTTCTTTTGACTTCTTTTGCAAGCTAGCTCTGGCTCTGCCTTTTGCTTCCCAGTATGCTTTGGTGTGGGTTACCCGGTGTGAGTTGCTGGCTGTAGGCTGTTGCTGCATTTTTGCCTCCAGCTTCTACTTGGAGGCTCTTCTTGGATGTTGTGACTGACCTGCTTTTTCTTTCTCTTTTACTGTGTTTCTCCCTCTCTCTCTCCCTCTCCCTCTCTCTCCAATCTGTCTCTTGCATTCTCCATTCTTCCCACCTCCGTCCCTGCAGGTTCATCATGCCTAGTGGCATATAAAAAGACTCCACCTCCTGTCCCACCTCGGACCACATCAAAGCCGTTCATCTCTGTCACTGTGCAGAGCAGCACTGAATCAGCGCAGGACACCTACCTGGACAGCCAGGACCACAAGAGCGAGGTGACCAGCCAGTCAGGGCTGAGCAATTCTTCAGACAGCTTGGACAGCACCAGGACACCCAGCGTGACACGGGGCAGTGTTGTGACTCCAGCAAGAGACACTCCAGAATTACCACAGAAAAATGCAACCTTGAAAAGTGACAAAGGGACTCTGACTAACGAAGAGCCTAAAGTGGAAAACGTCCCCAAGAGAAAGCTGTCGTCTATAGGAATACAAGTATGGAACAGTTTTGTTTTCCTCTGTGTCCTAAGGAATGTCCTTAGCCCATCCATTTAGCGTGTGCATTTTGTGTGACCAGGTGTGCATCTGAACTCACCTCAAATAGCAAGAGAATAGCTTGTCAGACTAACTTCCCATGCTCCCAGGGTGAAATACAGCAGAAGCTGTTCATAGCAGACCAGAAAAGAATAAATTATTTTAGTACAAAATTAAAACACTTCATAAAGCAGTGGGACCCTGTTAACCAAGTGTCTCTCTAAAGAGGCCTTGTGCTGCTAGTACACCTGCAGGTGACCCTGTGCTCTGTATTGTATTACATAGTGTCAGTCTGCTCCTTGTCCCTCATGTTTTTTGGGACAACTTTCTGAGTGGTGGGCTGTCCTACTTGCTGTCTGTGTGGTGTGGGCTGCTGCAGTGTGAGTTGGTCCCAGGGCTGTAGGCATGCCAGGAGCACTTCCTTGGTGGCTGGCTGTGCCAGTGGGTTGCTACTGCTCCTGCTGGAAGCACTTAACTCTGTGGAACCTAGTGGTAATGAGCTGTAGGTTATACAGTCAAATGAGATCCCACTGAGTAGCATAAACCCATGCTTTTATCCAGCAAGGGTTATCATCTGCAATTGTCAACCTTTTCTTGAGAACAGATTTCCCAGGTACAGGTGGCTGGTCCCTGCAAGCAGTGTTTCTGTCCCAAAGTGCTGGCTCCGTGCTGTGGGTTATAACCTGCAGGTGGGACCTGGGGCACTCGGGCAAGTCCGAATGTAGGAGCTGGGCTTCTTTGTGTGGCTAGCAGGGCAAAACATGGTAAAGAGCAGCAAGCAAGAGAAGTTGCATTGGAGATGCTGACTTCTCTTCATTTTCTGAGATGGTTCCTAGCCTACCTGCCCTGCAGCTGGATTTCCTTTCTAAAACCTTCTAAGCCTCTTATCCAGGGCTATGGAAGGTGTCAGTCCCTGGGAGAGAGGAAGCTGGGTTTTGCTGTCAGCCTTAATCAGATTGCTGCCCTCTCAGGAAGCTCCCTGGTCTTGGCCAGTCTCTCACCCACCACATGCAGATGCTGCTCCCTTGGGCACACACAGCCCTTCCCCAGCCACTGCTGTGCAAACAGCAGCAGATGTTAGAGCCAGGTGCCCTCAGAGCAGCCACCTAGCAGCAGTCCTGGTGCTCAAGTGGAGGCAAACACGAGCAGCAGCCTCGCACCTCTCCTAGCACAGCCCTCCAGTTGACGTGTGGTGTCTGCATGCTGTGTGTGTGTGTGTGTGCAGCAGCCCTCCCGGTCTACTACTGTGAATTCCAGCAGCAAGTTCTTGTGTCTGTTTTTGTCTGTATTTTTTTGTTCAATAAGGTTGACTGCCTTCAGCCAGTGGCAAAAGAGGAGCCTCCTCCACCAGCCACCAAATTCCAGTCCATCGGGGTACAGGTAGAGGACGAGTGGCGGTAAGTGAAAGACGCAGGCTTTTGCAATTCTTACTCTTTTCTTTTAAATTGCACTTCCCTCTAGTTTTGCTTAGGCCTTCTCCTTCTCCCGTTCTTTGTTCTAATGCAAGTGGGGTAGAATGGGGGCCCGTGGAGAGCTCTTCCTCTGCAGCACACACCGCTGAAAACAGCACTTGTTCTGTAAACAGCCAAATCAATGGGGGTTCGAAATAAAATAAAAAGTCCAAGATGTAATTATAGATGTTCATCAGTCCTCTCATCTGAATGGCCTATTGCAGTAAGCAGGCAACCTTATAATTCTGTCTGTCTGAATGTGTGGTGTGTGTTTGTGTGTGAGGAGGGGCAGGGGAAAGCTCAGCTGCAGCCTTAATAAACAAATGCATTTCATTGTTGATGTGTGCAGCCAGCCCCGTTGTGTTCTGCTATTTAATACGTTTGCTTCTGATCTCTCTAGAAACAGTCACTCTCGCAGTATGTCCTCCAAACAGGACACAGACTCTGACACGCAGGAACCTAATAACTCTATCTGTAAATCATCTGAGAGAAGTGTTGCTGAGTGCCCCCAACACAACAACTCCGTTAGTGTTGATACTAGTACCAGGCAACCAGCCAAGCCCTCACAGATGAAGAGAAACCTCTCCTATGGAGATAACAGTGACCCAGCCCTGGAACCTTCCTCTCTCCCTCCTCCTGACCCTTGGCTTGAGACATCCTCCACCTCGCCATCAGAACCCATACAGCCAGGAGCCTGCCGGCGGGATGGGTACTGGTTTCTGAAGCTGCTTCAGGCAGAAACAGAACGTTTAGAAGGCTGGTGCCGCCAGATGGACCAGGAGACCAAAGAGAACAATCTCTCTGAAGAAGGTAGGTGCTGCCAGCCTCTGGATGCTAACCTGGAGCAGCCTAGCAGCTCTTCCTTTGAGAAAGAATTCAAGCCAAGTATTGGGTTAGCTTTCTGTGGTTAGCTGGCTGATTGCCACAGGGTAATGGCGAAACCTGGAGGTGAGGGTGGGACAAGAAGCAGTCTGTCCTTGGAAAGGATAGGATAGGAAAGGATAAGGCAACTTTCTCTAGCAGATTGGGTAAGAAATAATACTAAGATGCAGTAGAGAAGACTTCAGAAGCTGCCATCATCCACTGACAAGTCAAAACAGCTGAAAGCTTGACTAAATTGCTTTTAGGGAGGCTGTGAGGTCTTTGTCCCTGCCTAACCCATTGTAGCTGAGTGGACAGGTGAAAGTTTACTTGGTGGTGGGGCAGAAGGAACTGTGACTGCTGAGCCTGCCTAACTGGGCTCGTCTTAACAGCCAAGAGGAGGTTTCTTCATACAGGAACACTTCAATGAATTCACACTAAATACACCAAAAGTATGTATACAGGAAACATAAGGCCACTTGACTTTATTGGGTTCAGCCCAGTTGGGCTTGTTTCATTATTTTAAAATGAGATAGCAAAAATTGTATTGTTTACAATTAAAATCATGCCTAGATGCGTACAGAGTGACAAAAGCGGCTACCTAGGCTGCAGGGGGCACGATCTTTGGGGCCTGTAAGTATCTGAGAAAGTTGAAACGATGATGAGACTTGGGTATAGCTCACTGTCACTGCTGGGGGTGGGGGCAACTAATCTAATCCTGTTGCATGGCGATGCTGTGCTGGCTGCCAAGCTGGGCAGGCAGAGCCAGGGTTCTGGTGGCCTCCAGGGTGTGGGGTGTATCAGGTCTCCCTGCCAAGAAAAGACAGGGAGACTGACCTTAAGAGTAATCTCCTAGCAGATTCTGAGAGAACATAGTGCGTTTAAAGAAAGCCCAGCTTATGGCTGTCTGGCCAAGCACTGATCTATAAACGTTCAGAACCAATTCAGTAGATGCTGCAGCAGGCCAGGGAGGAGAAAACACGTTTCAACCCTTTTCACGATGTATTTGCATACACTGTGGGCCTCTCAACCCTGCCTTTGGAATGGAAAAGCCCGTATTCAGTGTTCTTCCATTACTGAGCAGAAGAATGTTGCTATACTCAAAGGTTTCTTGGAGATTCACTAAGAGCAGCATAAAGTCCTGGATTTTAAAAACATCCTGATTAAAATCCCTTGCCAGTCAGTATTTGAATTCCTTCTGGTAAATGGAGATCAGAGGCAGTTTTCCTGCCCCTTGCCATCTTTGCCTTGTTTGTGACCAGAAGAGCAGGTTATGGTCTGTGAGCAGGTGCCAACAGATCTACTCACTGAGGTGGTGCTTGTGGCTTGTTTGGTGGGCTGAAGCCTGCTTAAGGAACTTCCTGCGAGCTCTGATATCACGATCTCGGTCTGTTGGCCTGCTTTTGGCCTGCTCTAGAAGGAGCAATAACAGATTGCAAAGCCAATCACAGACTGCAGTTTCAGTGCAGCTTCTTTATCAGAGAACAGGTAGTTCCTTGGGGAATCTCTGGAACTCCTAATGACTCAAGAGTGTTCCTTGCTCCAAACACTTGAATTTGTGGCTCTATTTGATGGTCTGTTCAACTGAGGTCCTTTTTTCTCCCCCACTACTGCAGTCTTAGGAAAAGTCCTGAGTGCAGTGGGCAGTGCGCAGCTACTAATGTCACAGAAGTTCCAGCAATTCCACGGCCTCTGTGAACAAAACTTGGTGAGTCTGGCTCTTTTTCCTGTTTGTTTGTTTGTTTTGGGGAGGGTAATGCATCTGTTTCAACAGCAAAACAGGAAAGCTATCAGGTATTTACTAACAGGCTGCTGTCAGTGGAACAGGGTTGCAGGGCAAAGCCAAAGCAGCTGTACACCATGCCACAATGGATGAATGCTGTTTTTAAATAGCAGGTGAGCAGTAGGAGGCTGTTTGGGCAGTTCTTAGGCTGTGCTCTGTTCAGGGATGAGTGTTTGCAGTTCCTTTTGGTGCTCATGCTATCGCAGGAATTTTCTTGAACTGCTAATCAGGGTACACCAAATACATTGATGCTCTCTGTAGCTCTCGTATGTCAGCTAGCCATTCTGCTGCGTGTCCTGGAAACCAACTCTCCTTTGTTACTTCCAAAGGACTTTTTGAGGTGAACCACAGATTTTGCCAAATGGGGGCAGTGTTTGAAAAGGCTACTGTTCCTCTCCAAATATGCTTGCTTTGCATGTAGTTTACGTGGATGGTTACTGTCCCAGTATGACTGTCCCTGGTTGGTCACAAAGCACTGTTTGAATTGGATCTCTCTGAATGTAATACAAAGGCTTGCCCTTGCTGAGATCTAAATGGAGATAACTTAGGGATGAGTGAGAATCTGGGTTTGGGGTTTTTGTTTTTCTTTTTTTTTTTTTTTTTTTTTTTTAACCCCTCAAGCTTTATCATGGCATGGATTTTGCAGAATTCTTGAGGTACATTCTCCTTTATTTGCAAGAAACTTGAGAAGGAAGGGGTTGAAGCGCTGGGCATCTCCATGCTAATCTCTGGCTGAACATGGCTGAGAGATTAGCAGCAACACCACCAGCAGCCAGGCTTTCAGCAGGGTTCTGTGCTGAAGCTTTCCTTTAACGCTTTGTGCTGTGCTGCTCAGATTTGATCCCGTGCTTCCCTAAGAAAATGCAGGCTTATGATGGCAGTTCATATACCTGAAAATTGGGGAAATTCTGTTTATAATGGGGAAAGACTTACTTTAGCTACTTAGTTTTTCAACCTAGCCTGAGAAATACTGATACTCTCTCAGGGGCATGTAGCAAAGTGATCTGAGTGAGACAATTTTGAATTTTGCTTGTGAGAAGGCCAGCATGCAATTTCTCCAGGTGTCAGAGCTGTGTTTTGCATTGTGCTGTATCAATTTCCATTGTTACGCACTTCAAAGTTATGATCTGAGTACAAAACTGTGTTCTAGCTTAATCACATGCTGGGGAGCTTCAGCTGGGTGTTACTGCTGTGGGGCTGGACTCACTGCGGGTGCTTTGGGGAGAAGAGTCCTATTGCTTTTTACTACGGTGCCTTTTCAGGATTACATTTCAGGCTCCTAAAGGAGAAATGTCATCAGGATTTCTGCCTCCTGTTTGCTACAAAAATATTTTTGACTGTAAATGATGGTCATGTGCCTCTGTCCTCTTCGGGCTGGTGTCTCTTATGTGTTCTTGAAGTTTCAGTCATTGGGCAGCTGTAAGGTTTAAAAGGGGTGTATACGTACCCTGTGCAGACTGCTCTACTTGTCAGGAAGGTGTATTCTAACATGCTTTTATGCTTTCCCCGTTAGAATCCTAACGCCAATCCCAGACCCACAGCCCAGGACCTAGCTGGGTTTTGGGATCTCCTGCAGTTGTCCATTGAAGACATCAGCATGAAATTTGATGAGCTGTACCACCTGAAAGCTAATAGCTGGCAATTGGCAGAGACACCAGAGAGAAAGGTGAGTGTGGGGCAGTTTGGAGTGGCCAGAGCACCTTGCATCAACTCCTCCTGTAATCAGAAGGTCTGTAGGACCTTTACCACCTTCTAGTTACGCAGTGTAATCTCTCCATATACTACAGCTGCCTCTGATAATGCTTTTAGCACTTGTACTATAAGATTGCATTGTCTGTCAGCCATCTTCCCCGAGCATGCAGTCACAGCCTTGCAATGCATTGAGAACATTCCTCTTGAGTAACAGTGGAAACAATTTTGTACAAGAGGAAGAATATTAAGATGGGGAGAGAGGAGTGGTGCTTTTAAAGCGGTGATGCAGAGGAGGCCTCTAGTGTTAAAAGCACTGCATAAGTAGGTTGCAACTATTCCTGGTATCTGGGTGGTATAAAAAGCATCTGCTGGAGCCTTTTCAAAATTCAGGGTGGGCTGTGTACCAGGGCCAGGCTGCTTTACCAGATATGAGGGGAGGAAAGATTCTATGGCTGCAAGCAGGACAGCGTATTAAAATTTTGCAGTTCCAGATGCTGTCTGCTGTACCCTGACCCACAGCTGGGCTACAGACATAGCCAGAAAGCTCCAGTCTGGGCCACAGAACACCTCTCTGTACAAATTTGAAGTACAAAATGTTCCATTTCTAGAAGTTGGGAAAGCTGAATTTATGATGAGTGTCTCACTTGGGAAGCGCTCCTGCTTCTTTCTCCTGACACTCCATAATCTCATTACTTAGTCCCTCAGGACGTGAGTCCCCACCATAGCAGAGAGCAAGCTTCTGTATGTGCATTTTTATTTTATGTTTGGGTTTTTCCTTACTGTCTCCCTAAAGGAAGAGAAGAAACCACCCCCTCCAGTGCCAAAGAAGCCAGCCAAGTCCAAATCCCAACTGAACCGGGACAGAGCCTCTGATTCAGACAAGCAGCGCCAGGAAGCTCGCAAGCGTCTCATGGCAGCCAAGCGGGCTGCTTCTGTCCGGCAGAACTCGGCCACGGAGAGCGCAGACAGCATCGAGATCTACGTCCCTGAGGCACAGACCCGCCTTTGAGCAAAGGGGCAGAGGAAGGAACCGCGTGGTTTTTATAAGTCATTAAAAAGGAAAAAAAAAGGTTCTCTCTAAACTAGTGTGATTTATTCAGTCTAGAGACAATGAGCCATCCTTGAAAAGGGCTCCTGAGTTGGCTTTTTTTTCTCTCAGCTTTAAGTAATGAAGATTTTAAAAAAAGAAAAAAAAAAAAAAAAGGAAAAAAAAAAAAAGAAAAACATACCCCTCGTTTTCTCACTGGCTGTGGTGTTGCTGAATGGATTGAACATACTCCTGGAAATTCCAGCCCCTCAACTTGGAACTTCAATATTTTTACTTGTTCTATCTAATGAGAATTATTAGCTTGTTTACAAGAAGAGGACAACAAAAAACATGAAGCCTTGAGCACTTGCCATCCTATGTTCTTCCTCCTCCTTAGTTCTGTTCTTTCATCCTTTATTTTCCCCCCTTCTGCTCCTTTTCTCCTACCCTCTGCATGGCTTTGTTTACTGTGTTAGAAATAACCTCTCTTCCACAGAGCTCCTGAAGAGAACACCTATTCAGTGTGTACTACTGTTGCACTCTGCTAGCAAGCAGCCTTTCTTGGGTTTTGTTTTCCTTTTGATGGGGATATTGGGGTGGGGGGAGAAGGGGTGGGAAGGGACAGGGCCATGGGTTTGTATTCCTGTGTTAATGAAGTGAGAGGATGACAGGACCTGTGGAATGTAATGCAGAGTTGCTGAAATGCAGTACAGAAGCAAATGTGCAATAAGCTGGCAAAGAGGGGCAGGGATGGTGGTTGGCTGGCTGATCCCGAGAGCAGTACCCTACCCCAGGCACAGGAGGGGAACAGAAGGACCACAGAGCAACTATGGACATGATCCCCACATGCTTCACTTTGATTTTTTTTTTTTCCTCTTCCCTGCCCTTCACAAAATTATTTTCCCTGAATTGCTTGTTGAGAAAGAAGCTGCTACACTATGGGACCTGTTTCAAAGTGGGCTGGGGCAGGGGAGGGCTGGGTTGAGTATGCTGGTATTTCAGGGTGGGAGGACTGGGTTTTGTACAAAGAGGAAGGCAGGGGTAGCTGAGAGTAGGCTGCCCGCCTGTACGTATGTGTACATATGCACATATACAGTTAGTAGTACCTGTACATTTAATTCATACACACGTATACATGCCCACACACACAGTGCAGACGGTGTAGTAAAGGCACCTTGGTGAGAATGGGCATATGTATAGCATATATTTTTACATGTACTATATCTAGATGTGTGTAAAAGTGTGTGTAAAAATATATACCCTGTGTGTAATCAGATGACTATTTTTTCCTTATCTTCCTGCTCTTTGGGTAGAGGAAGGATTGCTAAATATTTTTTAGCCCATTTTTCCCCTTTGTAGGCCTCCTTTTCAGTCTGACTTCTTGAAGCCAGGACTGCCACCACCCAGTTCTCTGCCACCCCCTCAAAATAAGCATCTGGTCCCATCCTGAGCGATCTTGCTGGGGATTTTTTGTTGTTGTTGTTCACTTGTTCGGCTGAGCTGGGAGATAGCGTGCTACGTTCACGGGGGTGGGGGTGGAATCCCAAAGAAGTTTCAGCGAGGGTGTTGGTGATCCAGAAGGCAAAAAAAAATAAATAAAAGTGAAATCTTGAACGATGCCAGAGTGCGCCTTGTCTGTTGTCCTGTCCTGTGAGTGCACGGTACTGGGGGTGCTCCCGCTGCCATCTGGCAGCAAAGGGGATCCCACCAGACCCTGACCGTGATGTGACCCACGTTTAATGTTGGGCTCGGGGTGTGGACTAACAGGGTGTGGGTATTTTATTTTTTTATTTTATTTGGAGGGGGGGGAAGGGATCGAGGTGTGCGCGTGGGGCGGAGGACCCCTGAGGAGCCCCGTGACGTTTAACAAAATGGCCGCTCCCGCCATAAAATGGCGGCCGAGACAAAATGGCCGCCCCCGCTGCGCAGCGGGGAAGGGCCTTGTGGGGCCGGTGTGCTTCCGGGGAAAGCGCAGGGGGCGGGGCGCGCCCGTCCGCCTAGCCAATGGTCGCGGGCTGTGCCCTGATGAGGGGGAGGAGCCCCAGAGGGGGTGGGCGGGGCCCTGACAGGGGCGGGGCTCTGATTGGCGGGCGGGGCTCTGAGGGGGGCGGGGCTTTGTCGGGGGCGGGGCTCCTCCCCTTGGCGCTGTGGCGAGGCGCAGAGCGGCGGCCGCCCCCCGGCGGCTCGGTGCTGAGGGGGGAGCGCTCCGCGGCCGGCACCGGGCCCTGCGCTGCCCTGCTCCTCCACAGAGCTGCCCGGGAGCTTCCCCGGAGCTGCAGCGGTGAGGCTCGGCTGTCCACAGGTGTCCCCAGGTGTCTCCATCCTTCCACAGCCCCTGCCCAGGCCATGGGGTCAGGCAGCAGTGTGCCCGTGAGGAGGCACCAGCACATGAGGTGTATGTGAGCCACACAAGAATGACATAACCCAGCCTGGCTCAGATCTCGTGTTTTTTTTAAAAAAAAAAAAAAGAACAAAACCAAAAAAAAACCTTTTATTTGACAACAGAAGAACAAAGAAAAATATATTTACAGTAGTTTTTTGCTCCATTCAGAACATCACCCCCCCAGTCCATCCTCAGGGCAGCGACACCAACCCCACCCCACGGGGACAGCGGCAGCGCTCCTGCCCCCAGTGCAGCAGCACTGCCCCTTCCCGCTTTGGTTTGACTGAGGCAAAAACAAGAGGAGGCGAATGAAAAGTTTCCCCCTCCCCTGGGAGGGAGAGAGCGCTGTAGGGAAGGGCTACCTAGAAATAAGGGAGGCTGTCCCAAAATAAGGGATGTGCTCCAGAAAGGAGGCAGAGGGCAAAGGCTGGACAGAAATTGGAGCAGCGGGAGCTGAGGAAGGCAATGCTTGTAGCCACATGGTGAGCCTCAGCCCCAGCAGTACTGTGCTGGTGCCCCTGCCCAGCTGGGAACCACCAGCGTTGGAGCCATCCCTGCACTGCATGGGAGCGCTCGGTAAAGTGAGGCACCACCGGTAAACCTTCCCCGGCCCCTGAAGCACTTGGTAACGCCCCCTCCTTTCCTCTGAACAAGAAAAGGGGAAAAAACAGACCCCCAAATCACTGCCTTCTTCTGGCACTGCTGGCTCCAGCTGCTGCAGAGCACCAGATCCTGTGGACCTCATTATCTCTATTCATGCAACTTAACAATCAGGCTAATAACCTAGGATTAGTGTTTCTCAGGATAGGTTACATATGTGTGTACGTATCACTATTTAACTTAAATTTACAGTGAAACAATAGTCCCAGGACCTCTGCAGTGCCCGGGCTCCTGCTCCCCACAGACGCCGGCTGTCACTAGAGGTCACCAGCACCACAGCACCGGCCCCACCACGCTCCCACGAGCACGAGGGGAGCAGGGAGCGAAGGGACTCGACACCCCCACACCCCCCCGGCCTTCCATGCGGCTCATCGCGCCTGGCTGATGAGACAACTGCATTCCGGGGGCTGCGCCTGCAGAGGGACACACAGGTAGCCCATGCCCACAACATGCTTCTTTCCAAATATTTTTTAAAAATAAAAGCATTGGATACAAAAAAAATTCACAGTCTCAGCTTCGCGTCCGCCCCCAGCAGCAGCAGCCTGCAGTCGGCGTTTCTCAGGCTCTGCGACGCGCTCTCTGTTCCAGGAGACAACGTGCACATCTTCAGCAGGAACGTGAGAGAAATACAGGGAAGTCGCGGAAATGTTTGTAGAAGAAATAAAAAAAAATAAAAAATAGAATAAATCACAATTAGAGGGAAAATGTTTCAACAAAAAACTGCTAAACAGCACCATGGAGTTTTCTACTGGCAGCATCTGTAACACCCTAAGGCAGAAGAGGAGACTCCCAGGTTTTCTGTGCAAGAAAATCCCACAGATTTCAGGTTTCCAGTTCATCTGTCCTTTGCGCCTCCCCAGGCAAGGCACGGCTCCTGGCCAGCACGAGGTACCAGAAAGGTCCTCCATAAAAATAGGAGAAGGTAGAAAAAAAGGAAATCAGAGAAAAAGCTTTTCATCTGTGGTCCTTAAAACAGACACAAACTTTTTTTTTTTTTTTTTTAAATGGAAAGAGAGAAAGAACTCTCTCTCCCCCTGAAGAAGTGGTGTTGGCTGGACCCTTGTTTACAGGACAGGGCAGTCAGCAGGTTTTCCGAGGGAGCTCCGTGGCCTCGCACAGTGAGTGCCGGTCGTGGCAAGGAGACGTCGCTCAGCTGCAGAGGTTTTTTTCCACACTGGCCAGGCTGCAGCAGCCACATCCTCCTGCCTACCCGGCGTCCTGTCCCTACCAGGAGTGCAGATGGCAAGGGCTCTGAAGGATGGTGAGCATTTCCCCAGGACAGGACGAGGACAGCCCTTCCTCTCCTCTCCCCCACGGCCAGCGGAGGTACCGGAGCCCCTTGGGACGCACGAGTCCGCTTCTGAGATGAGCTGTTTGGGGGTGCAGGCAGACAGGGGATCCTGCGGACCGGAGAGAAGGGACCCTGTGGGTGGCACGAGGCTGGAGGCTGGGCGCCCCCGAGGAAGGGCACCCCGTGGGACCTGGCCCGGGGGCTATTTGGTGACGGAGGCCCCTGGGGGCTCAGGCTGGGGTGAGAGGGGCAGCTGCCCGCCCTGGCGCTGCGACTCCAGCTCGGCCGCCTTCTGCAGCGCCACCTCCACCAGCAGCTGGAAGCTGCTGAAGTCATCGCCGAAAAGCTCCGGGGGCGTGGGGGGCGGCGTGTTGAACAGTCCGCTGGTAGGGCTGGCAGCCTCAGCCCGTGCCAGCAGGGCCATGGTGCTGCCGGCGGCACCCAGCGGCGCTTTGGGGTGAGGGTCTGGCTCCGTTTGCTTCTCCCGCTCGGGGCTGTGGGCACCCGCCACCGTCAGGTTGCTGCCCAGCGCCTGGGCGGGGTGGCACAGTACCTGTGGGCACACAGACATGGGCAGCACCTTGGTGGCCCCCGCCGCGGTCATGGGAGGAACCACCAGCACCCCAGAGCCAGCAGCAGCCCCCCGGGGCAGGGCCACGTCGCCAGCCTTGCCACCCCGGCGGGAGATGGTGAACTGGTTGGGGTCCTTGCCATCCTTGCGCAGCATGTCGGGGAGCAGCCGCCGCCGGGCGTTGATGAACCAGTTGCAGATCTGGGAGGAGAGAGGCGTGCAGCACTGTCAGCAAGCAGCTCCCGAGCCCCCCACAGCTCTCCCCCGCCTTGCACCTCCTTCTCCCACGGCTCACAGAGGCAGAGCTGCCCCAGCAGGGGCTGCGCATGGAAACCTCAGCGCCGGCTGCTTCCTGCCTGCCTGGGCAGCCCCTTCCTCCCAGCACCTTCGCTGTGGTTGCCCATGGGCAGGCAGAGCAGGGCGCAGCTCCCACACCCTCCCTCGACATCTCTGATACCAAACTGCCCGCTCACGGAGCTCCCCATCCCCTGAAGGACAGCAGGGATGGCAGCAATTCACTGACATGTCTCCGTGCCTCCTGCTAACTAGCAAAGCTGGCCTTAAAGGCATTTCCAAACAGCTGGATGCAAAAGAGGCAGACCTCTGCAGCTACACCTCTGGAAGCCCCTCAGAAATGCAACAACCATATACAAAAAGCTAGGTTAAAAAAACTGCCTTCTTCCTAGAAAACAACTAGAAGAGAATAAATCAGGCAAAAAAAAATCTTTCCTAAATCATTGTCACTGTAAAATATTTCCCCTGGGTAGAAAGAACTTACCACAACTTCAATCACAGCAAGATCTCAGTTGTCCTTTTTTTGTCTTTCAGACAATATTTGGCATTTAACGCTCTCAAATATGTGAGACTCACCCCCTTTTTCCTTGTGAACACGCTCCCTTGCAACCCCTTTGCCAAGAGCCCTTGACATGCTCCAGCGATCCCACGGCCATCAGCAGCTGTAAATCCCCAAGCAGAGGGCTGTACCCTGGCACCCACAAAAAGCCCAACCGGCTCTGCAGTGCCCAGGAGCCCCCACGAAATCCCAGCTCCTGCTCCTTCCACGCAGCGAGCACGGCAGACGGGCACGCTCAACCACCCAGCCAGGACGCAGGCTGCCGCATGGCATTCGCTTGCGGGGGGGAGCTAGACAAGCCTCAGCAGTTCCCCTTCCAAGCAAGCAGGCTTATTTTTAATGTTTCACGTTTTTAAACACCACTGTGATGAGAGCAGCATCCTCTGCGCTCTTGGGGAAGAAAAGCCTGGCCCTGCTGCGTACCCCTCTCCCTCTGAGGATGAGGGCAGGGAGGCCGGTAGCCGCGGGGCTGGCCCAGGAGCCTGCACAGCTTCCTGACCCCGGCTTTCTGCGTGGGGCTCGAGGCTGCCCGGTCGCCCTGGAGACCTGGGGCCACCGCGCTGCCGCCGCCTCGTCACTGGCAGCCAGGCAGGGGCACGCATAAACAAACTGCAGGGCGCAGGGCCCGGCTCGGCCACTGCACTCAGGAGGCGCCCGGGGGAGTGGGATCGGCCCTGCTGGTTCAAGCACCCCTCCCGAGGCTGGCCCCCGAGGCCTCTCCGGCCTTGCCTTGCCATGGGGTGTCCCACCCCACCACCCCATCAGGCAGAGGATGGCCGAGCAGTGCCCCGTGTGTCACCTCAGAGCAAGAGAGGATATGAAGCTCCCACAGCAGGAGAAACCTCACTCACACCTCCTGCCAAGGGCCAGCACCTTCTCACAGCTGCCCCCCACAGAATGAGGATGCCCCACTCCATCCCGGGGGTGACTGCGTGGTGCTGGCCGGTCCCAGCACCCGGGCTGGGTACAGCCATCGGGCCCAGTAGCACCAGTACCATCCTGGGCCGGTCACCGCTTCACAGCCAATCCGCCTGACAGTGCCCCAGCACCACCAGCCTGCCCTGCAGCAGCAGCCCAGCTGCTGGCTGGACACAAATCTGTTGCTCAGCCAGCATTTCAATAGATAAGTAAAACATTAAAAAGCAAGTTTGCTGTGCCGGTCAGGGAGAGGGAAACCAGACAGACTGTCACGGCCCACACACCAGTGTCTGGGCCAGCTGGCCAGGACTGCGCTGAGAGCAGGGCAAGGAGACAAGAGGTGCAGAGGAAGCCCCATGGAGGTGAGCTCGGCTGGGCTGGGCTCCCCTTTACATTGCCAGTGTGACCAGGGCAAGCAGGCGAGCCAGCACCCAGTGCTACCTGTGGTCCACCCAAGGCCAGAGCCCAGCCCTGCATGGCGCACTCTCTCCTGGGACACTTGTCCCCTGCCCAGCTCTGACCTGGAAGGTGGTCTGGCCCCTTTGCTGAGGGGTGCCCAGGGAAACAAGATAATGCAGCCCGAACCCCTGGAAACCCCCACTCGTGGCAGCGTTTACTAACAGAGTGGTATCGCTTCCTTTTTCCCAATCTGAATCCATCTTCTGGCCAGCCAAAAATGCCTGCTGCATTGCTCCCTGGGCCACAGACCTCTCCCAGTTAGAGGCTGCCTACACACAGTACTTCTGCCTCCCTGCCGTTCCCTCTCTGCCTCCTTACTGCCCCATGGTTCAAGCACGCCAAGTCCTCTGGGGTCTTCAGAGGGGTTGCCCCAGTCCGTCCCTTCCCCAGCGCTGTGGCGGGGGGCCCAGCAGCAGCCCCAGCGCACGGGGACCGGGTCATACCTGCAGCACGGAGAGGCTGGTCTGCCCTGAGAGGCTGAGCTTCTCCTGCTCGGAGGGGTAGGCATTGAAGCGGTGCTCATACAGCCAGTCCCGGAGGATCTTTACAGACTCCTTGGGCAGGTTGCCCCTTCTTTTCCTCTTGTTCAACTGAGACTGTTCCAGGCATGTGGTGCCGTCGTCCTCCCCGGGGTCGCTATCCGACATGGTGGAGCTGCCTGCGGACCTCTCCTGGTGAAAGCCTGGCGAGGTGGAAACCAAACAGCGCACATCACCTGGTGCCCTGGCTGGGGGCGTGGGGCCGATGGGGGCACGCAGCCCCCTCACTGCCCGAGCTTGGGGGGCAGCTCCCCCCCAGCACCCACCCCACAGCACTGCAGCCTTCCCGAGCACAGCCCCTGGAGCTCTGCAGGGACTTCACAGGCTGGGTCCACGAGGAGCTGCCCCCTCAAAGCAGCGAGAGGAGCCGGGAGGGGGCAGAGCCGGGGGGGCTCCGCTCATTGTTCGGCGGGGCTCGGGGCGGCTCCGGGCGGCCGCTGTCAGCTCCGGGCACCCCCCCCCCCCCCCATCCCCGCCGCAACAGGTAGCGGGGCGCTCGGCCCACACAAAGCCGGGAGCCCGCCCCGCACGGGGAGCTCGGGAAACGGGAAAGAAACCCGAAACCGCGGCGAGAGCGAAGAAAAAAAAAAAAAAAAAAAAAAAAGCCAGAAACCAAACGCAGCCCCCCCACACACCCCCCACACACACACACCCCCCGGCCGCTAAGAGAACCCCCAAAGCCACCAAAAAGCCTCCCCCGGCCCCGAAGCAACTCTCCCAAACTCAACACCCCGCGACAACAAAGAGGGGAACGGCGCCGAGCGCCAACAAAACCCCCCCCGGGCGCACCGAGACGGCACTCGCGAAAACTTTTCACGCCGCCCCGGCCGCACAAAGACAGCGGGGGCCGCCCCGCATGGGGAAGCCGAGCCCCGCAGCGCCCCGCCGCAGCCCGGCCCGGCCCCGGGCAGCCCGCGGGGGCTCCCCCGTTGTGCCGTGTGCCCGCTCTTACCCCCGGGCCGCCGCCGCCGCCTCCTGGGGCCTTGCATGGGCCGTACCGGGGGGGGGGTCGCGCCGCAGCCGCCGCCGCCGCCACCGCGCCGGGGCCGGGGTGCGGCGGGGCCCTCCCGCAGCGGCGGGGCCGGCGGCGAAAAGTTTTCGGGCCGCGGCGGTGACAGATGCCGAGACAGAGTTCCCTTTGTTCCCAAGGAGGCAGGAACTTGGGCCGGGCCCCCCGCCCCCGGCCCGCCCGCCCGCCCCCGGCTGTCACCGCCGCGGCCCACGGGGCAGCCGCCCGGCCCCCGCCCCCGCCGCGCCTTTGTGCGGCCGGTGCCTGGCGGCGCCCCGGGACCCCCACCCGGACCCGGACCCGGACCCGGACCCGTCTTCACCGTCCCCGTCCCCGGAGCCCCGCTGCCGGCGGGGAAGGGGCACGGTGGGCACGGGCTGCAGGGCCCGGCCGGACGCGTGCCCGGGGACGGGGGCTGCAGACCCCGGGGCACCGCCAGGGCTTCGTTTGGGGGCTCTGTAACTTAGGGCAGGGGAAATCAGAAAGTCGGCAAGCACTGCCGTGCTGCTGGAAAGCGTTTCAAAGCAAGCGTGGTGATTGGGAAAGCACCAGAGGGTGTTTGCTCAGAGGACAGCATGTCTTCTCCTTCCCTGACCTGCCCGCTGCCCTGTCCCTGTCCCTGTCCCACCACCATGGTGGCATCACCCATAGGTGCAGGGCAGCATCACCCGTAGGAGTGGGGCCAGCCAACGCGGCGAGGTCTTTGGAGGCCTTACCGTGCTGCCACCGCTCTCCCTGCAACCACAGCGACCCTTTTGGGTTTTGGAGACCAAGCTGCTCTGCTTACCCTCAGGCACACTGCCAGACCCAGATGAGGCTTCCCATAGGATGTCCCCGTCGCGTGCTCTGCGCCTTTCTGCTATGCACAAAGGTCACTCCTCGCTCTCAGCTGGCCAGAACCCACACCACAGCTGGCCAGGTCATGCACGTGAGCAGCGCCGAGCCCAGCAGGGGCCATGCCTGGTATGGTGGCACGTTTTGTCAGGGTGAGCCACAGGAAGGAACCACAGGGAGAGCCGCTCCGAGCAGCAGTGCCACGTCCCGTGTGTCAGGCACTGATGGGTATTGAGAAGGGCTGCCAATAAACTTCTGTCACTGCAGGCTTTTTTTCATACCGATACAAGCCTGAAGCAGGAGAAAAAGTTCAGCTTGGCAGCACCGTGAGAGCCCAGGAGGCCAGGCTGAAGATCTTTCCTTCCCCAGCCCCATGCCCAGGAGGGTACAGGTCTGTTTCGGAGGAGCAGCGCATTTGCCGGCATTTTCAGGCAGCCCTGATTCAAACCCCTTCACTTGGCTTTCAATAGGAGCAGGCGCCAGGCTCTTAGCCCTGAATTGTCCATCCCAAATGTGTGAACTGAGCTGATTATGGTGATTAGGGGGCCTGGGCGTGGGAGAGGGGCTTGAGTCTGAGAGGGAAAGGAGCTGGAGAGAGCTGCCATATACAGAGGCTGTTTGTCATGGCCAGCACCTGCATCACTCTGGTTTGCAATGAGAGATGGGCCGGAGCAGCCGCGTTTCCATGTGGTGGCTGCTGGCAGCAAAGATGCAGATCTGCACAAAGCGGCTTTCGTGATGCAGGAGAGGATTAAATAACAAAAAAAGGAGAACTGCTTAAAGCCTTTCTTTAGGTGCTGCTAAATCTGCAACGTCCTGAGTGAAACAGTACCCCGAATCACTATTGCTCAACCAGTGGAAGCGCCATGAGGGACAGTGAACCACAGATGAGGCATGGAGCCCGTGCAGGGTGCAGAGCCCCCCTGCTGCCCCTGCCCGCAGCACCCTGCAGCCACTGCTGCGGCCCCAGTGAGCCCATGGCCCTGCCCCGGCTCCTGCCCAGCAGGGCCAGGCTGGGCCCCGAGCCCCCCGAGACCCCGGGGCCGCAGGAAGGCCCAGCGGGCCACAGGGGCCGGGGAAGGCGGCAGCAGCCTCCGGCTGAGGGCTGGTCCGGGCTGAGTGTCCTGGCCCAGCTGGGCCACCTCCCGGGCAGCGCCATTGACATGATAGCGCTATTAAACCTCTGCAATTCGGAAAACAATCCAGCAGCCAAGGCCTGAAAGGGGCTGCTGGAAACCTCAGGCAGCCTTCGACAGGGCTGCAAGGCTGCAAGTTCTGCCCGAACAGGACTTTTTCATTGCCCACCCTCTGCTGTTTGATCTGTATCTTTATTTATTTATTTATTTATTTTTGCTAGGAAAGGGCTTCCATTCCAGCTGTGGGGTTCTGCTGGGGTGCCAGTTGTCCCACGTTCAGGGGGCCACTGGCTGGGCTTGCCCCACTGGGACATCTCATGTGCTGGCGTTTTGCTGGTAGCAGCTTGCCTTCTCTGCAAAGGCATTTGCCAAAGCTGCCGGGGTCATGCTAGTATTAATTAGGAGGGAAATGAAAGTGTTCCCAGGGCTGGCCTGGCTGGCTTCATCATTTCCCTGCTCAAGGGCTGGTGTGCTCCTTTTGCCCAGCTCCAGCAGAGCTTTAAGGACTAATTTTAAAATATTCAGTGCCTGTGTGGAGATGAGACTGGTGGCTGCCTCAGGGCGCCTGTAAATGCCTGGGACCAGCACTGTGAGAGCAGCGCGCAGCCCAGTCCAACACCCTGGCCTCCCACCTTCAGGTGCCCTGCTCTGGCCTCCTGTGGTCTCCCACCTCCCCTCATTCTGCCCACTCTCAAATAACCTTGAGCTGGGCGCCCCCACAGCTTTTTTTAAATTATTTTGTTTTGTTTTGTTTTGTTTTATTTTATTTAAGCTGGAAAGCAGCAAGGCAGAAAAAGACCTGGCTTTGAACAACCTGGTCTGGTGGAGATATCCCTGCCCATGGCAGGGGGTTGGAACTGGGTAGGCTTTAAGGTCCCTTCCAACCCAAACTATTCTGTGACTCTGTGATCTGAGCTGACCAGGAACCACCAATGTGCCCTTGCTGCAGAGAAGGTCAGCAGTGTCCTGGGCTGCATTAGGCCAGGAACAGCCAGCAGGTCGAGGTGCTCTTGTCCCTCTGCTCAGCACTGGTGAGGCCACGTGTAGCGTGCTGGGTCCAGTTCTGGGCTCCCCAGTGCAAGAGACATGGAGCTACCTGCTCTAGGTGGCCCTGCTTGAGCAGGGGTTTGGAGCAGATGAACCACAGAGGACTCTGCTCACCACAACCACCCTGTGATTAAGCGGATGGCTTGGTGGCAGCGTGCACTGGCCACTGAGGAGAAGCCAGGAAAGAAAGTATTTCAGGGTGCTGTGCTGACTTGAAGCTTCTTGGAGCTCTGAATGCAGGAAAGGCAGCAAACAGGTGGGGGAGGAAGGAGGGGTGGTTTGCCAGATTGCTCTGGGTGTAGGCAGAGAATCAACTCCTCTCAGCAGAAACAAGCCGCAGCCACTGGTGAGCCTCGTGAGCCAAAATCCAGGCAAGGCAAAGCTGCTGGCATCGGGAATCAGTGGACTTGATGACTGTGCACCTCGGAATATGATCAAAATCCTTCGATGTTACGGGAGGAGGCAGGAGACTGGGTAAGTCAGCAAGGAGAGGGGAAAGAAGCTGCGACAGGTTGACCCCCAGAAATGTATTCTTAAGTGTCCCTGCCCCAAGCAAACACTTCTGAAATTAAATGTCTAGTTTTGTTTTGGGGATGTTTAATACGTTTGAAGAAACTGTTTGTTTGTTTATTTTTCATTTATTTTTTATTTTTATTTTTAAAGAGAACATCCCCTAGTAGTAAAGCCTGGGAACCTTTCACAAGAAACTAGTTTGGAGGTTTGCTGATGTTTCTTTCTCCCTCTGTGGATGAAGTGGCTTTGACCAAAGTGGATGAAAAACATTTGGGGCATGCACAGCTGACAGCACAGAAGGCAAACAGCCCCAGCTGCTTGTGTTGGTGACAAAGCACAGAAAAGGCTCTGAGCATTGCAGATAGAAGCCCAAAAACAAGCTCAGGAGGTAGCACAGGAGATGCAGTCAAAGGGGAAAGGGCTGAAGGAGCCAGTACCCAGAAGATACTTCTGCACCACTCCGTGTAGCCAGCACATGTGTGCCCTTAGTTCCTTTTTCACCTAGTTTAAGTCAATCTGCTTTAGTAAACTAAGTTCCTTGATGTCAAACCTCCCTGGTGCTCTCCTCTGCATGCTCCTAGCTTGGCAAGATCTTTTTTATACTCAAGATGTGAAGGTGTGGGGGACATAGAGACTGAGACAATGGCCAAACAGCACTCCCTCTTGGAATCCCTTCTTTTCCTAGTAATTCCTAGTATGTTATTGTTTTTTTTTTTTTTCCTTTGTTTTTGTTTTTGTTTTGTTTTGTTTTGTTTTCTGTTGCTGTTTTTTTTGTTTTGTTCTGTTTTTTTCTTCAACAGCTGTTGAGCTCTTCCCTTTCCTTGGGGCTGCCCCTCACCTGCTGCTGCTCAGCGTGACACGCTGAGATGGGGCATTGCAGCTGTGAAGCTGGAGCTGATCTTCCCCATGTGCTTCACTTCACATCAACCCACCCAGAGCAGCACCTGCCTTTTGGTGCCTCCCTGCAGTCTCATAAGGCCCTCTGCAGCCCTTTATGGCAGCCCCATATCCGTGTGCTCCACCTGCAAGGAGCCCCAGCAGCCAGGGGAGGCAGGATGGCACCTTGCAAAGCACAGATTTATTCTTCCTACACACAGTCCTGTGTCCACTAACAAGGTTTCTCTACTTTGCTGGCATCAGGGTTGAGGGATATCTTCTGAGAATCAGCTCGGAGATCAGAACTGTGAGTAGATGGAGCCATTGGCCCCGTGATGTCTGTGAGATGTCTGCTTTGCCATAAAGCTCAGTGAAGAAGCTTTTTAAAAAATCATCCTGCCTTTCAGCAGCCTTCAGGCCTGGGACTTTGCTTTGGAAGTGGGAGAACTGCATGTTTTTCCCCAGTATGCAAAGCATTAGGGAATAAACAGTGCCTGGCTTTGCTCTATGAGCCTGGAGGTGGGCTTGTACCTGGCTGCTGCTGCAGACCACAAGCCCCCCTGGGAGAGCTTGGCCTCCCCTCTCCCCTCTCTGTGTCCTGATAATACAGCTTGTGCTTCCTTGCATTGGCAGTGCCTGGAAAGCAGAAGCACCAGGAACCGAGGACAAGCTCTCAGACCATGGGCCATGTCCCAGGCGAGGACACGGCCCCAGGCCTGGCAGGTCTGGGACAGGGGGGGTGCCAGCCCCAGCTCCACATGCTCCTGGGGTGCCGCCAGCCCCATCTGAGCTCTTCTGGCAGCTGTGCCCTGGGCACCACCTCACCAGGCTCTCTGGGTTTGTCATCACATTTCCCTCCTCATCCTTTGAAGGGATGGAGGTGGAGTGACCTCCAGCAATGTGGGAACCCCCTTATCTCCTCCCGCTGTGTCAGGATGGTGTTAATTAATCAAACCACTGGGACAAACAGCACAACAAAGCTGACTGCTGAGGAAGGGCCGGCAGTGCAGGGACTGTGCTGCCTCAGCAGTCCTGGCTTAAACAGGGGTGTTGGCAGCGGGCATGGGATGATGCTGAGCGCTTGAGGAGAGGGGAGGAGAGGAGAGGAGCAGAGCAAAGAGGAGAGGGGAGGATTCCACCCTTGTATCTCAGTCCCTTTCTTCTGCATGTCCCAAAGCACAACTATCAGCAAAGGCAGAAAACGATGCTTAAGCCAATTTTGCACAGACAGGTTGGGAATGATTCGGTTTGAAACAGGGTGTCGTCAGGAGAAGACCCCAGAGGGCAAGGGCAGAGGCAGGGGGATGTGGTGTGAGGCGAGTGGCCCTCAGCCCCAAATCTGAGTGGCACAGCACCAGGACTGTGCTGGTCAGGGAGGGAGCCACACAGCACCGTGTTGTGTTACACCATCAGACTTTATAGGCTGCTTCAGCTTTCTGACCCCCTCGAATTACAGGCTCTAAAGCCATAAAACAGACATAGAAGGGGAAACAAAAGTGTTCTTCTTTTTCTTTCCTAAAGGAAGGGAGTGTGGGAGGTAAAGGGAGAGCTTCATCCTGCATCAGGTCCCCTGGACTGCACTGGTTTGAGCCAGCCAAAATCCCCACCGGCCGGTGCTCACCTGAGCTGCTCGCCCCTGCCCTAGGACCCCCCCTGCTCCACGGGGAGAGCAGCTGCTTGGTGGGGATGGAGCCTGGCTGGGTCCCGGGGGCTGAGCCTGCAGGCAATGAGAGGCGATGGGGGAGGACGGATGGTGCACAACGGCACCGTGAGGGGAGTGTTCCTCCAGCAGGGGCACGGTGCCACGCGCCAGCATCGGCATGACATGGAGCAGGGTGACGTCCTGGGTGAGGGGAAGCCTGCTGTGGGGCTGGGCAGCAAGGGGGCAGGGGCTGGGCAGCGTGCACAGAAGGCAGGGAGCGGCTCTCGGCACTAATCGTCTTTGTCCTTGGCCCCGTGCTTCAGAATGCGGGTGAACTCCACGTAGTTGAAGTTGCCCTTCTTGTCGATGGGCGCCTCCCGGTACATCTCATCCACCTCCTCGTCGGTGAACCTGTCCCCCATGGTGGTCAGCAGCTCACGCAGATGGTCCTCGTGAATGAACCCTGCGGGGACGGCAGGGACTGCGTCAGCACGGGAGGCCAGAGGGGTGGCCGGGGACCTTCACTGCCTCCCCTGGAGGCTCCCTGCTGTCCCGCTCCCAGCCCTGCACCTGAGGCCATGGCCCACGCTGTTCCAGAGCTGCCTGGGGGCTCTCCCCAGAGCTTTGACCCGTACCTGATGCCTCCTCGTCAAAGCAGGCAAAGGCGTTGCGGATGACATCCTCCGGGTCGGTGCCGTTCAGCTTCTCCCCAAACATGGTGAGGAACATGGTGAAGTTGATGGGCCCTGGTGCCTCGCTCATCATGCCTTCCAGGTACTCGTCGGTGGGGTTCTTCCCTGCCGGGCACAGGTGGGGGGGTGGGTGTGGGGCCCACCCTCCCTGCAGCCCCCATCCCATCCCCAAAGTCAGCCCCCCTCCCCCAAACACCTTTTCATTCACCCACGCCACGAGCAATGGTTTCTGCAGCGCCCACGACTGCTGCCTCAGCACCTCTCCCCACGCCGTCCCCGGCCCCTCTCCGCACGACCCCATGCCAGAGGCAGTGCTGGGATGTCCCAGGCACAGTTTGGGCTCTGCTGAGTGCAGCCTTAACGCCCACGGGCCCCTCAGTGCACGTCCCCTCTGCTCTGGGATCTTTCTCTCGCAGGCAGTACCTTCAGAAGGGGTCTGGCCACCGTGCCAACAGGTGCCAGACCTCACAGTGTGGTGCTGAGGCAGCAGGGAGCTTTTCCTGACCGGTGAACACGGCTCTAAGAGCAACAGAACTAGGCTGCTGTCCTTAGATGCCTCCACAAACGCACTTTCTAAGGTCAGCTAGCACCAGCAGAGCAAGTTGCCCATTTTTACAGCATCAAACAGACCCAAAGCAGGAGGGCTGTGACCCAACACCACCCCAACAGTGGCTCCTCAACACAGGCAGTGACCAGGGCTCCTCACAAGGCACCGTGTGCCCCCAGCAGCAGTCCCTGCTGGCTGTTACAAGCAAAGGGGCCGAGGGGTCGGCAGGGGACCAGGACAGGGTCTCCTCACCCATGGAAGCCAGCATGTCGTGCAGATCCTCCTTGTCGATGAACCCGTCGCGATTCTGGTCGATCATGTTGAAGGCTTCCTTGAACTCCTGGATCTGGGACTGATCAAACATGGCGAAGACATTGGAGGTGGCGCGCTGCGGGCGCTTCTTGGTGGTCTTGGCTTTGGCACGTTTGCTGGACATCTTGGTGGCTGGGGGGGTACCTGCAGGCAGGACAGGGGCATCAGGGGGCTGAGGGTAAGCAGAGCCCAGGGAGTGGACGCAACTCCCCCTTCTGGCTGCTCACCAGGTCCGTGCCTCAGTTTCCCCAGCTGCCACACAGTTTGGCTATCTCCAGTGAGATAACATGGTCACAGATCGGGGCACAGGGACAGGTGAGACTCAGGCTCTGTTTAGTCCCCTGGGAAGTCCCACGAGCAGGCAGCTCTCCCTGTCCCCCTTCCCAGCACGTCCCAGGGCTGTCCCCACAGGCTGCGGGCAGAGCTCCCCACACCCTCAGCCCCCACCCCCACGTGCTGCCTGTCCCCTTCATCCCGGTTGCAGGGAACGATGGTGAACCCAACGCCGCATTGGGTTCGGTCTGCGAGGGCACCCAAGGGTGCTTTCTAGGTGCTGCTTTGGGTTTTGGGGCAACTGCCCCCTTCCTGGAGGCTGCCCTGGGGTGAGCAGACACAGCTGCCCTCGCCCCGTGCCACAGCAGCCGGTGCCTTGCCGGGCTGGGGGCTGAGCCGGAGCCAGGGGTTATCGGCTGCGGGCGCATTCCTCGCGTGCCGCCGCTTCCCTGCCCTCCCCCCTCACCCCAGCTCCAGCCCTGCTCCTCGAGGAACCCCAAAATGCGGGGAGGGGAACACCCAGGGGGGTCGCAAGGAAGCAGCTGAGGGCAGGAGGGTTCAGAGGAGTGGTGAGGTTGTTGCAGGCGATGAGGGGCACGAGAAAGGAGCGGGCTGGGGGGACGGGAAGGAAACAGTGGATCCACAGGACGAAAAGACAGACCCGGGGGGAACTCAGACAGGGAAATACATGGCCCAGAGGGGATGGCAAAGGGGACAGCCACCACCTTCCCAGCAGGAATAGTGTCAGGGTGAAGCAAAGAGCCATTTCCCAGCAGCGAGGACGATCAGAGATAGTACCTGAGCCCCTGAGCAATGGTTTGGTGTCACCGTCCACGCTGCCAGGCTCAGCATTTAAGACCTTGCACCATGGTGCTGGGGACCCAGCCCTGATTCCCACAGGTTGTGGCTGCCTCTGGCGTTACCCAGGACGAGGATGCTCAAACCTCTCCCAGCCAAATCCCGTTAGGTGAAACTCAGCAAGCAGCTGTCAGGGACAAGCCTGGCACAAGGACACTTCCAGTTGCTGCCAGCTCAGCATGGCCCTGGGAGAAAGCCCGGGGTGACAACAGAGACAGTGGCCACAACAGAGATGCTGCTCAGATCCTCGAATTTCTACCGTGGTCAACTCTAACTCGCAGAAAGCCCCGTGCCTCGGTTTCCCCACCTGGGGCAGGGAGCCCATGCCTGCTGCAGGGTGGGGAATCAGAGTTAACAGACTGTGAATGAAGTTCCTCAGGTGAAGGGCAGAGTATTCCTGTAACCATTGTGTGTTACAGAGGTTACAGGGAGCATCCTGCCCGACAGGACCAGAGCAAGCAGCCTTTTCTCACAGCTGCACAGCTCCTGCGAGCCCTTCCCAGGCTGTGCCTGCCTTCCAGCCATTTCCCTGCTTCACTCTGTCATCTCTTCACTCCCTGCTACCCCTCCTTTGTTGGGGTATGAGCACACAGCCCCCCCAGCCTGCCCTTTCCCCCCCCCCCAGCTGCAGCCCCCAGGTTCCCCTGGCTGGGCTCTGTGGGAAGGAGCCCCAGTGGCTGCAGGCACTGGGATGGAAATGCCACTGCCCTCATCTCCCTCCCCACCACCGCCTTTGCCTGCTCTGGCTGGCACCCAACACCTAACGCCACTCGTGAAATCACCCCAGATCGCCCCAAAACCTTCAATCCTTTCCCAGGCATTTGCCACCAGCCTGCTGAGGAAAGCAGCACCACCAAAGAGCCAGGGCATGCCCACAGCTGTGTGGGCAGACGACAGCCCCGTAGCCCTCCTGCCCACTGCTTCCCCCACCCCACTGCATCACAAAGCTCCTTGCAGTGGCACAGCCCTTGCCCGTGTACCCTGCCAAACACCAGCAAGTGTGGGCATCAGCCCAGCACAGGGAAATTCAGCTGAGCAGCGTGATTCACCTTAACCTGCTGCACTGGTCAGAGCCAGCAATAAAAGCTCTGGTGCCAGTACACGGCGCTGTGCTGCAGCCAGCGCTGAGCTTCCAAAACACAGGGATTTATTAGCAGAATTATTAGCAGAAGACTCGAGAAATAAACAGGAGCTTTGCTCTCACCGCAGGAGCTAGCATTATCAGGATATTTACCCTGCCCCAGCTGTGACCAGTGAGCATGAGCACAGCTTGGCACGCTCCCCTGAGAGATGGTTCTTGTTAGGGGGATTAAGTGCGATTTGGGCAGCCCGTGGTTTTGCTGTTCGATTCTGCTGTTTGATCCTAAACATTCCCTGGGAAGATGCTTGGTCCCAAGGACAAGCTCAGCTCCTCGTTTTATTTCACACTCGTTTTATTTCCACATTTTATTTCACTCTGCAGCCAGCCCCGATGTGCCGCGGGCGATCCATGCCCTGCCGGAGGCTCGATGGCTCCGCACACAACTCCAGGGCCTGGCTGCAGGGCTCTGGCTGGCCAAAAAACCCCACAGCCAGACTGTTTGGTGGCCCGGCCACAATGCCCTGCATGCCTCGGTGGCCTCAGGCAGGCTCAGCCAGTCTGAGCACCCAGCTTTTCCTCAGCAAGAAGGAAAAATACAGGATGGGTCCTGCTCCTCCAGTCCCCTGCCCTTGCCCCCGTGTCCTTCTGCAGCCAAGCGCCATCCCTGCAGCCACGGGGCTGCCTTGAAAAGTTATTAAATAGTTGCAGGTTTAAAGAGAAAGAGCCACGGCCCGCTGTTACCGGTAAAACAAGCCACCATACATTTCCTCGCTGGGAAGCAGCAAGCAACTTCACCCTGCTGCCGTTTCCTGACCATGCTGGGGAGGGCAGGACAAGCCAAAGGCACATCTCGGTGCTGCCAGGAGGGATCTCCACCTCGCAGCTGCAGCACAGCCCAGCTGCTTGTGATGCCTTCAGGCCGTGTGGTACAAACACAACGTTGTCTACGTGTGTGCTGGGTGCCCCGTTTCCCAAGGGTGGCTCCTCCAAGGCTGGGCAGACAGCTGCAGGAGCTCTCTCTGGAAGTGCTGACAAGCTCTGCACGGGGCTGCTGCAAGATCTCCAGCATAGCTAGAGAGGGAAGGACATCATCTCCGTGACATCCCGGCACCCAGATGCACGATGTACATCTGCTGGATGCTTTTGGTCAGGCTTCATAGGATAGGGGGAAGGGCAATGCAAACAGCCTGAACTGTTCCACAGGACATCCCTGTGGGGATAAATGATGGGCCCTTTGAAAGACCGTGGTTAAATCTCTGCCCCAAGACTCTTCCTAAGGTTAGCTGCAAGTAGCAGCAAGCCAGAACAGGTTTACCAAAAGGTAAGTATGCTGGGGGAATGAGCACTGAGCAGCCCATCTTCCCTGCTGTTAAAACAGCCTTTTTCTCCCGCTAGCCCTGGGATTTCGCATTGCTCAGCTCTGTCCTCACTGCAGAGCTGCCTGGGGGGGCAGTGCCAGGGTGAGCCCAGGAGCTGCAGCAGGATCCTCCTGCACCACTTGGCGTGGCTGGAACAGAGACAGGCTCTTCTCCTTTATGGCCTTAGAATCATTGAATCATTCAGGTTGGAAAAGCCCTCCAAAATCACCTGGTCCAACCACCCCCCTACCACCAATGTCACCCCCTAAGCCATGTCCCCAAGCACCACGTCCAACCTTTCCTTGAACACCCCCAGGGACGGTGACTCCACCACCTCCCTGGGCAACCCATCCCAATGCCTGACTGCTCTTTCTGAGCAGAAATGTCTCCTCATTTCCAACCTGGCACAACTTGAGGCCATTCCCTCTGGTCCTATCACTGGTTACCTGTGAGCAGAGGCTGACCCCCAGCTCCCCACACCTTCCTTTCAGGCAGTTGTAGAGAGCAATAAGGGAGATCGTAACACAGATGGGTGGGAAAAAGGGAGCTTGGAGCATGGGGAAAGCAGAACCTGAGCCCCAGGCTGTGTCCCCCAGACCAATTGCAGCCACCAGCGCTAATGCCAGTGAGCAGGATGTAAGTGCGAATGGAGCAGGCAGGTGTTGAAGAGACAGAGCCAAGGGCACAGGGACAAGGTCCCCACAGTGACCCAGCATGACACAGAGGCTCCAGGGCTGGGTAGCAGCAGGGGAAGAGCCCTCAAGCCCTATCCCTCTCCGCCAGCCCAGCAGCACCAGGCACTGCTCAGCTCCTCTGGCAGAGCACGAAGGGCTGGAGGCTTCTGTAGCTCTGATGATTTTGGGGTAAGAGAGAACAGCACGGTTTCTGAGCCAGCTCCTTCCCACCACGTTTATGGGGCAAGGGCATCACCATGCCTGTGAGCATCAGGAGGGTGATGCAGAGGGCGTCGTGGGAGCGCAGGGCTGGAAGCCTTTGTGGCCTTTGGCCACCAGCATCACGTGCCCTGGGCTGGCTTTGACATTCTCCTAGGAGAATGAAGGGGCTCACCTTGGTGGGAGAATCTGGCCTCAGGACGTCAGAGGGGGAGGCAACCGCAAACTCCTCCTACAGCAACCCAGAGCCTGCCAGTGACGAGAGGAAAAAATTCAAGTGACCGAAGAAACCAACCATCTTTGGTAAGCAGCGGTGGTTGTTGACACTTGGGGATGTTCCATTCCAAAGAATGCTGCTGCAGCCACTGCTTTCTTTTACACGTCGATGCTTAAGAACCTCCCTGGCTTTTATCACCTTCATAACACTTTGTACCGAAAAGGCATGCACGGAGGGAAGCAGCTGAGTGGAAGAAGCCAAGAGGACCTCGAGTTTTCACGGGAAAAAAAAGCTACATAAGACACAAAGTTCCTCTGCATCTGAGGGAAAGGAGCTAAATAAAGCTTTTCTGCCTCCCAGCAGTTCATTGCCTCAAGTCGCTCCCGGGTCACTTGGGACATCTCCGGAGTGTCATGCATGCATCTGGATCCTGCCCCTGGCCCTGGGTGAAGACTTGTGGAGGGGAAAGCAGCACATCCAGCCAGCAACAGCTCCCACTCAAAGGAGGCAGGGGGAGCCTCGGTCAGGCTGCACGGATCAGCTCCTGCAGCTCTGCCATCCCGGGCAGGTCACCGCAGTGCCCGGGAGCTTTGCTCAGCGCCGTCCCTCGCCTCCCCCGGACGGGACATCCCGGGCAGGGACCCCGGGGCGAGTGGCTCCCCGCCTGCCGGCCCCCGGGGCTTCTCCTGCAGCCTCCTCGCCCCCCATCCCCCGGCTGCCCCCTCCCCAGCCCTCCGCGTCCCTCCCGAGCCGCCTCCGGCCCCGTCGGGGCTGCAGCATCGAGGGCAGCCCCGGATCCCTCCCGGTCCCTCCCGGTCCCTCCCGCCCCGTCGGGGCTGCCCAAAGCTCTCCGGAGCTCGGGGCCGGGGGCAGGGAGGAGCCGCCCCCCGACGGCCGCCCCCCGACGGGCGATGCCCGAGCCTCACCTGGGCAGGAGCGGGGCACTGCGGGGCGGGCGGCGCTGCTCTGCCCGGGACCGGCCGGCGGCTCGGCCCTAGGTGCTGGAGGGCGACCGGGGCGGTGCCGGGCCCCTCGTCCCGCCCCGGCCGGCCCGGCTCGGGCCATACAAGGCAGAAAAATGCGGCGGGGCCGGGGCGGAGGGGCCGCGCTGCCGGCCTTGTACGGGCGGGCGGGCGGCCCACGGGTGCCGCAGGTCCGCGGGAGGCTCCTGGGGGGGGGCACCCCGGGGAGCAGGAGGCTGTGGGGGACCAAATCCACGCGGTGCCGTGCTGCCGGGGCCGGGGCATCGCCCTACCGCCCTCCCGGGGGTCGCAGGTCTCGGTCCTGCTCAGCTCCGGGGGCACGGAGCGGCCGCCGGTGCCGTGGGCTCCCCGACGGCGAGCCGGGGGGATTCGCGCATGGTGGGGGGCAGAGCTCTGCCCGCAGGGGAGCGGTGGCACAGGGGGTTTTTGGGAGCCTTTCCGAGGGGGATTCGCCCACCCCGGCCCCCAGCTGGGAGAGGGTTTGGGCGACACCGCCCGCAGCGGGGTCCGTGCCCCGCCGCGCACCTCGGGGGCTGCCCAGCGTGGCAAGGGACAGCCCGGGGCCACGCACGAGGATCGCTGCCACGAGCAGTGGTGTAAAAGTTCACCCCGATGTGGGGCATCCATCTGCAGGGAGCCCAGCAGAGCGCAGGGCTGCGCGGAGCCTGTGCTGAGCCTGAGCTCCAGCTGGGGCTTTCCCACGGAGTTTGCCTTTTAAAGAAAAGGAAGGAAAGGAAAAAAAAAAAAAAAAAAAAAAAAAAGGAAAGAGAGAACACGGTCTCAGGAGGCAGAGAGCCTGAGCTGCCGCCCCATGGCTGCTGCTCCCGGGTTTTTCTGTGCATCCACCTCAAACTCATCAGTGTGTGTGCAGCACCCGGGAGCGTGGTGGGGAAGGAGCCGCCCCCGGCCATGCACCAGCTCCCTGCAAGTCAGCGGGCACTGCACGGGGGCTGGGGGCAGCGATGGAGCAGGATACTGAATGTGGTAGCTCCTCGCACGCTTTGCAGCCTCTGCAGCTGCGTGCACATAGGGAACTGCTGCTGAACACCTGCAGGACTCTCCTTCATCCCTTTCAACCCTTCCCACCTTCCCCTTACTCCTCTCAGTGCTCCCTGTGTACTCTTCCTCTGCCAACACATGTCCCTTAGCAGGGAGCGTGTTTGTTCCTCCACACTTTCTTGTGTCACCTCTCTTCTGCATCCTCCTTGTTCTTTCAAGCCATAATTTCACTTGGTTTTCTCTCTGAGCAACAGGTCAGGGAATGGAGATGGGGTAAAAATACATTTTTTTAGCCTGTCAGTTTAGATCTGTGCCCTGATCCAGGCATTTCATCATCATGCAAATGCTTCTGCCCTGGCAAAGCAGCATGGGGCAGGAGCATGAAGCTGGGGATGCTGAGACTCAGCACACAGGACGCAGCCTGAAGTCCTGGAAGAGATCAGCTGTGGTGTCCCTCATCGCTCCCGCTGTGCTCCGTGACCATCTCCATCACAGGGTGAGGGCACAGAGCAGGCTGCCATGTCCCAAACACCTGAGGAACCTCAAGGGCAGCAAGGACAGGGCAGGATGTGTGAGCCCTGGCCCCTCAACAAAGGACGACTCTGCCATAGTGGGGATCGGATACAAAAGCTCCTGTGGGAGATACAGCAATGACCCCCTCCCACTGGGTGTTACCTCCCTGCTAATGTGACAAGGGTCACAGAATCACAGAATTGTCTAGGTTGGAAGAGACCTCAAGATCATCGAGTCCAACCTCTGACCTAACACTAACAGTCCCCACTAAACCATATCCCTAAGCTCTACATCTAAACGTCTTTTGAAGACTTCCAGGGATGGTGACTCCACCACTTCCCTGGGCAGCCTGTTCCAATGCCTCACAACCCTTTCGGTAAAGAAGTTCTTCCTAACATCCAACCTAAACCTCCCCTGGTGCAACTTAAGCCCATTCCCCCTCGTCCTGTCACCAGGCACGTGGGAGAACAGGCCAACCCCCACCTCGCTACAGCCTCCCTTGAGGTACCTAAAAAGAGCGATAAGGTCACCCCTGAGCCTCCTCTTCTCCAGGCTGAACAAGCCCAGCTCCCTCAGCCGCTCCTCGTAGGACTTGTTCTCCAGGCCCCTCACCAGCTTCGTCGCCCTTCTCTGCACCCGCTCAAGCACCTCCATGTCCTTCTTGTAGCGAGGGGCCCAAAACTGAACACAGTACTCGAGGTGCGGCCTCACCAGAGCTGAGTACAGGGGGATGATCACCTCCCTAGCCCTGCTGGTCACACTGTTCCTGATACCAGCCAGGATGCCGTTGGCCTTCTTGGCCACCTGAGCACACTGCTGGCCCATACCCAGCCCACTATCCACCATCACTCCCAGGTCCTGGCAGCTCTCCAGCCACCCCTCCCCCACCCTGTGGCTCTCCTTGGGGTTATTGCGCCTCAGCTGCAGGGCCCCGCCCCCCACAAGCCCCGCCCCCTTTCACCGCGCCCCCTTTAGCCCCGCCCCGCGCCCAGCGAGCTCCGCGCTGCGCCCTGACCTCCTTCCCGCGCCGTACAGCGGGGGGCGTGTCCCGCACCGTCACGTGCCTCTCCTTCCGCTCCCCGATTGGCGGCTGAGGGGCCGCGCGGCGGCCGCTTCCGGGCCGTGCCGTGTGGTGCCGGTGGCGGCGGCGGTGCCCGGTGTGCGATGAGCGGCGCGCGGCGCAGGGAGGAGCCGCCGCACGCGCAGCAGCACGCGGTGCCCGACGGCGGCGCGGGGCCGCGCGGCTCGGCCTGGGGCAGGGCGCTGCGCAGCGACTCCGCCTGGCACGACAAGGTGAGGGGGTACGGGGGGGGGGCACGGCCACCGGGCTCTGCCTCAGGGGTGAGGGGGAGCCGGGCCCGCTCGGTCCGTGAGGGGGTTGAGGGAAGGGCTGAGGCAGCACTGTGCGGCCCCGGGGTTGTGTTAGGGCTGCGGGCGGGTGGCAGTGACCGCTGCTGCTGCTAGGAAGGAGCCCAGGGAGGTTATAGCAACGCCCTGGCCTGGGGTTGGCAGCAGTAGGAGAGGGCCTGGGGCACCCAGAGCGGCTCCAACAGGCTGGAAGGTTCACACGACATTTTACGCGTTATTTTTGATGGATTTTTACAGAATGGAGTCTTCAGCAAACGATGACCTTAGGTGCTGCTTCGTTGCTGCCGCTAGAGTGTTAGAGGGCAACGCCATGCGTTTAATCTGCAAGCAGAAATGTCCGGGGTGCACGATACCATAAACTGCTCTGTTCTGAATACAGAATCACAGAATTTCTAGGTTGGAAGAGGCCTCAAGATCATCGAGTCCAACCTCTGACCTGACGCTAACAAGTCCTCCACTAAACCATATCTTATGTACAGCTTCTAATGGAGGGGTGTTTGGTGTTAAAATTTCACTTGTCGGTCATATGATGGCTTTAAAAAAAGGAAAACATAATCAATGCCAAAATATTTATTTTGCTTTATCTCCTCAGGATGAGTTTTTAGATGTCATCTACTGGTTCCGGCAGATCATTGCAGTTATTTTGGGAATCATCTGGGGAGTAGTTCCTCTGAAAGGCTTCGTGGGAATAGCAATGTAAGGTTTATTTCCTTTTCTGCCTCGTGTACTTTCCCACATTTGGACTTTACTTCTTGTCTGTTTTAAGCTTGTGTTATAAACAGTGGAGTGGCCAAATGCAGTGTCTGTGTCTGTCACATGCCTTAAATCCAGCATCGCATTCCAGGCTGTTATTTGTCATGAACTTCATACTAATTACAACACGTTGTCATCAGCCTCTTTTCCTATCCTTGACCTAACTATTGCTTTTTTTTTTTTTTCTCCCGTTTTCTAATATATTTGTGTATTCTTGTTAAAGGGGGGCAGAGGTGGAAGAAGGGAATAAGAAGCTCAGTTGACTTGTGAAGTGGCCTGTTCCCGTAAATGCTTCTAAGGGCTTTAAGAAATAAGGCACATGGGGGAAAGGGGAGGTAGTCCTTCTCTTCGAGTCAGGAGCCATCCTTGGAGAGGAGGCTCTGTAAGTAGACAAGAGGGGCAATTTCTCCTTGAAAAGCGTCTAGAAGGGTGCATGCACATCCCACCAAGACATGGGATTTGTGTCACCTTCCACCAGGCTGCAGTGAGCACTCTGAGTTATGAAATAAGTGTGCTTGGCACTGGCATGCACCGGTAAGCCTTTGGAGGGACACCAGGGGTGGAAAAGCACAGCCCTTCTCTCCAAGCTTTGTGGGGGGGAAAAAGTTCTGTTTGCTTTCAGGTGTATTGGTTTGCAAATGTCTCTGCCTAATCAAGGTCCTGCATGCCCTAGCTATGGCAAGGAAGTGGAAGGAGTGTCTCTAAGAAAAAAAAAAAAAAAAAAAAAAGAAATTTGAAACTCACAGACACGTGCTGTAAAGCTGTGGTGCTTTAACAGGAGCTCAGTAGCTACGTGCAAACAGTTAAATCTGAATTGCTCCTGGTAATAGATGTGGAGTGGTTGGGAAGCGTTGTCCTTACTTAGTCATCCATTAATTCACAAGACACCTTCAGGCACATCAGCCAATTCCTGGGCTAAATGTTAGAAATAAAAGCGATGTGGTGTCAGATGGGAAGCTCAAAGCTTCTAGAACCGTGTCCGCGGTTTCTCTGTGCTGTACAGGTGAACAGCTGCTCACAGCTTGCTGCCAGTCTTTGAACCTGTGAGTCTTCCAGTATTGCCTTTCCTACACAGTTTTCTTTCCAGGAAATGTACTCGCTTCTTCCCAGGTTGTCTCAGCCCTAAGCTGGGGTGGTATAATTCCAGACTGTTCTAAGAAAAAATAGGAGGCCTCATTTTTTTTGTTTCCATTGCAGCAGAACTGTTGGTGCAGACTACAGAGTGCTCAGACTTGCCTTAAGTTGAACCCCAGTGCTATGGCTCTGAGGGTGGTACTGAACCTTCAGTTCTCATCTCTGGCATGTGGTCATGAGACACTAACACAAGGGTTTAACACGGAGCGGAGAGCCTAACGCTCTTCCCTTCTGGCAGCCTCAAGATCGAGGAGGGCGTGAAAGGAAATCGGATTCTGTGTTACTGTGCACAAAGTATGCTTTGTATGTGGCTGTGTGGTATATTGGGTATCTGCGTTCTGGGTCCTGGAAAATGACGGTTCCTAATCTCTTTCTTCCAGATTCTGTCTGATCAATGCTGGTGTTCTGTATCTCTACTTCAGTAGCTTCCAGCAGATAGATGAGGAGGAGTATGGTGGGACATGGGAGCTGACAAAGGAAGGATTCATGACATCTTTTGCCCTGTTTCTGGTAAAGTGTCTCACTTTAACTTGATTTGTGAATTGTGTTGATAAACTTTATGGGGGAAAAGGCCTGGAAGACAAGTAGGTGAGCTGGGGAACTGGTAGGAAGATGTGTTAGTGTCCACTAATAAGGGAGATTTGATGGGAAAGAGAAGCCTGAAATCTGTTGTTTGCTGGTTATACACAGTACTAATGCACAGGATTTCAGTGTCAGAAAGGAAATGAGAACGGACTGCCATGTTTCTGCATCTACCACTTTTATGCCATCCTTTCCTTTGTCCCAGAAACACTGCTACCTTGTCCTAGCAGTTTCATCTAGGTATACCCAAACTGGTCTAGGTAATACCAGCTGATGTTTGGGGCTCTTTATGTTTTCCCCTGTTACTGCCTTTCCACAAGTCCCTGAATATGCTCATGACTTGATTTGCTGATCTACTGTAGATAGGTTAGTCACTCTGGAAGCCAATCAAATGGAATGCCACCATTTGGGCTGTACAGTGACCCTCATATATCTGATACAATCTCAAAAGCTAGAATTCAGTCCCCAGTGCTCAGCTGAGGGCAAGGCCTAAGGCTTGTTTTCTGTGTTTTAACCCTTTTCGGAGGCATGAAAACAACTTTCCCTTCCTTTCCTCTCCACAGGTTGTTTGGATAATCTTCTACACTGCCATCCACTATGATTGACACAGTCTGCAGCTTTTGTCTGTTAAATCAGTTGTCAGTAAATCAAGAAGATTTTTAATAAATCATAATCTCTGGCAGACTGGTGGGAAGGTTGGGGATGTCAAATCAACTCCCTTCTGTACCAGCGGTCTGATTAGAATGGAAGAGCCCCAACTCTTCTGCTGGAGAAGCCAGTCCATCTCCGTTTTATATACCTGTTAATTACTGGAACTATTAAAAAGCCATTGGAATTTTTGGAAGCAGTTCAAGACTGTTCAGATTTTGAACTTTCTGCAACTCTAGCCAGTAACTGTATTGTTGTCCGTTGGGACTGCAGTATCAAACGCCTCTATGCTGAAGGTTGTATCTGTTAATTTAATGTATGTATGCTCCTTCGTTTGAAATCTGTCATTACATCCTGACTTGTCTTCCATTTGTTGTCCTTCAGACAGACAGTTTTTAAAAAGTGATTGTAGGGTACGTGGGAGGAAGGCACTGCAGCATCCAGGATATGAGTTCAGTGGCTGTCCTCTGCATGTTCTGTAGTAATCAAACCTGATTTGATTAAACAGACTGTGTCGTTACCATTTCTAATAAGTTTTGTTTTACTTGTGGATGATTTGTTCACCAGAATTTTCAAATGCTGAAATGTCGTCTTTGCTAAAGACAAATTTTTAAGCAACTTAACTAGAATGAGTTGTGATTAATTTGGTTGATGAATGTTTAACTTGTGAGATGTGTTTGGGAGGTTTGGAAACACCTCTGCATTCTGCTGGCCTATGAAGCTGCCAGCATTTACCTCAGAGCTCAGCAGTCCTGAAGAACAGTCATTCTGGAGGTACACTTTTAATGTTAGGTATGTAAATTCTAATTTTTTTATTTTTTTAATTCTTGATTTCAGCTGGTTTCAGATGCTCAGTGCTAATTAATGCAAGAGACTAACACACAGTTGAGGCAGCTAATATCTTAAAAGCAGAATTACTAGCTTGCAAATCAGGCGCATTCAATATGTAGTGCATTATCTCTGGTTAAAGGGGTGCTCTTTGCGTTGGTTGCATCATAGCGCAATTCTTCCCTAGTCTGTGGGAATTTGTGCATCAATGGGGGAGTAGTCTCTGCTCTAAAATATTTGTAAGGACCTGTATTTCAGAAATAGATCTCGGGAAGCATGCACAGTCCTTGTTTTTGTCAGAGGACCTTGCAGTCTAGCTGCCACGTAGTCCTTGTTTTTCTAAACAGCACATGCTGTACCCGAAAAGAGTACTGACCTAGAGGTGCCTTATAGTAAGGAGTTGATAGTTTTGGTGTGCTGTTGTTGAAAGTCTGTGTTACTTCCTTGTTGGCGGAAGTCCAACAGCTTAGTTCCCACATGTGACTATGCAAAGTCAGGGATCTAATTCTCCAAGTGCTGAGCTGGGGCTCCAGAATCACCCACCTATGCAGGCCTCCATTCTTACCAGGGAAAATGCTGTCTGCTTTTCGTGAAAAAGACGCACCTGGCTATCTTAGATCCTTGGCATGCAGAGGGAAGAGTGCAATAGCAGACAGCTTCTGCTACATGAAAGTTGCCAATTTAAATGATCTCAAAGAAAAACTTACATATTTGATGTCCCGATCCCCAAACTTGCTCAACCGTTCAGTCTGATGCTTTCAGCTGAAATAAGAGGAAAAGAAAGCATCAATCTCCCACGAGAATTACATAGCCTGCTAGTTCTAGGTCACCCTTTGCTACTGGCATCGTTTGCATCTTAGCTGTTCTCAGCCACCTGTAACATCACTGTATACTTGAAATGCTGTAATAAATGTGGCCTGAATAATCCACTCTGGTCTTTGAAGTTCTGCAAAATGTTGGGAGCGTGGGATTCCGTTAGGAGTTTTAATTTTGGTAAATACTTTAGCTAGCATATCTCTGGGATTCTCAGGTCTCTTGTATTGTAGGCTTGACTGCAATGCTTTCAAAAGTGGTTAGAAACATTTCTTGTGTAAGTAGGTAGCTAATGCTTATATCCATGCTTTAATGGGTGATTAAGAAGGTTAAGCCACGTGTTGCCTCTGTATAAGCTGTTCTGCCTCTTCAGCCCCTGCATGGTGACGCACAAGCATGGCAGAACTGCCCCTGTCAGGTCCAGGGCATGACTTCAAGCACTGTTGTAAAACCTGCAGAGTGAAAGAGTGGAAAACAGGAGAGTTGCTTATCTGCCTTTTCCTCAGTTGCTCACAGCCCCACCAGCTAAGTTTCTTGGTCTTTGCAGTTCTCTACTATTATGTTGGACAGAAGCTGCCAGCCTGAGCTGAGGAGGATCCTCTGTTGAGGACTGTGACCACATGGAAAAGACATTGGTTTTTGGATCTCCTCGAAGCTCCTGGTAACTTACGTTGGTGACTGCAGTTGCTAAATGGCAAGTTTTTAACCTCTTAAGGTTTCTGCTTTAAGGAGTGCCTCAGTGGCTGGAAGCAAGTTCCTCTAGTGCTGGTCTCTAAGAGAACTAAAATCATAGCATCTCTCCTGAAAGAAAGGAGGTCAACTTTGAGAAGCCCAAGGGGAAGGGGCGTCCTACAGAGTGGAGCTGAGCATCTTTCAATGACGAGCACTGTAAAAACAAGGTATTTTTGCAGAGCCTCAGGTGACTGACAGAGGAATGGTCTAGGAGAAAACACGAAGGTGACAGTATGAAAAGCAGCAACAGCTGGGATGAGGCAGTGCGGTGGGTTTGGGCAGCACCGTTGTGCTCAGCAATTTTGGTACTGGCACCATGAGCATGCTTGCTTTGCTCTCCCTGCTTTTTGAAGAGTTGGTGACTGAGCTGATGCCTGGTGGGAGTCTGCTGCCGTGGAGCTGTGACCAGTGGAGAAAAGGAGTCAGAGAGCTAAGTTGTGCAAGCTGCAGCTGTTGGGACACAGTTCCATCAGGAGGCCACATCCTTCAGGGTCCACATGATGGTGCAGAGAGGAGGCTGTACTCTTTGCAGGCTCTGTGAAACTCACTGCTGAATGCAGCCCTGTAGGAATATCATTTTGGCTCTCAGCAAAAAGCTGTGGGTCCCTGGCAGGAAGGAGCATGAGGAAGATATTCCCTGACTTTATTGTGAGGCAAGGATCTTGTGTGGAATTGGCAGAGAAGTTTTCTGTGGTCTTTCTAGAGCTGTCTGACCCTAGCTATAGGGTCAGCTTTTTGTTGTGAAAACAAAGCAGGCTGAGAGTGGCTTCCAAAAGCCAAACAATCCTCCCATCAGCCTTTATCTGGTTGTGCCCATCATCCCCTCTGGCTGCTGGAGAGCATGAGCAAAACCCTTTCCCCAGCAATGGTTGGGTGTGCATCTGTGCATGAAGGAGTGTTGAGCAAGCCAGGAGAGATCCTCGTGTGCTTGAGCTTGAGAAGGGCAGGGGGCATTAGCTAGCTCCTTGGAGGCAAGTAGGGCACGTACCCCGGGGGACTTCCCAGAGCCAAACAGCCCGTCATCACGCAACATGTTCCGCTTACAAAAGCAGCAGATGTCCAGGATTAACCAGGGCAAAGGATGAATTCTGCAGATTCAGCAGCTAAGCAGCACGCATCAAGCTGAGAGAGACAGCCCCGCGTCCGCATGGGGGCACAGGGAACTCATTAGCACAGTGCTTTGGTCAGCCCAGAGCGAAACGACCTCTTCCATCTCCAATGGAAGACTTATTTATTTATTTATTTATTATTTATGGTCAATTTATCGCTGTTTTTTAGGTCAGCCCCTGAAGCAGCACCCCTCCCTGAACCCTGGCCCGGCCTCGCTCCCTCGCCGGGGGGCGCACGGAGGCCGCTCCGGGCCCTTCCCAGAGCCTTCCCGGGGCTCGTCAGGCGCGGCCCGGGGGCTGGGGGCGCTGCGGAGCCGCCTCTGAGCGGATCCCGGCGGGGCCCGGCCCTTTCCGGCAGCGCGGAGCCGGGCGGGATGGCGGCACCGGGAGCCGCGGCGGGGCCCGCGGCTGAGGCGGAGGCGGCGGCGGGGCCGGGGGGCCGGCAGCGCGCCCTGGGCGCCTACTCCCCCGTGGACTACATGAGCATCACCAGCTTCCCCCGCCTGCCCGAGGAGGAGGCGGGCGGAGCGGCCGAGGGCGGCCTCCGAGCCCGGAAGGAGGAGGACGCGTTCCTGGGCGAGCAGGACACGGGTGAGGGGCGGCGGCCCGGCCCCGCATGCTCCCGGCCCCCGCGGCGCCCCCCGCCCCCGCGCCGCGCCAGGGCCGCCAGGTCAACCCGGCACCGCCCCCCCCGCCCGGTCCCTCGCGGCCTCCCCGGGGTCGCTGCCGTCTCCCCCCGCGTTCCCCTCCGGCGGAGCCGTGGCAGCGAGCTGCGGGCGGCACGGCCGAGCCACGGCGACCCCACGGCTCTGGGGGCTACCGCACGTTGTCGCCTCGCTGCCCGGGCAGAGCGTATGGGCGTGGGGGATCCCATCAAATCATGGCTCCGTGTCATTCATTTCACAGCTCACATCCACATTTCAGCCTTTCCCACTGCAAACATCTGGTGTTGCTCGTCCTGTCCACCTCGGCCACGTGCTCCAGGGGGGCTGAGTGGTACCTTCCTGGCCTTGATGCTGTACACAGCACACAGGAGCTTGCTGGGCTCCCACGTCCTTATTTTTCCCAGTCCTTGCAGAGCCCCTCATTGGTCTTGCTGGGACGTGCCTAGAGTAGCGGGCACTGGGACTGACCTGGAAGTTGGTATTAGCAGCAGATACAAGGACTTTGGCAAAGAGCTAGCACTCCTTCCTGCCAGATGCATGATTTTAATAAAGCCAGGTGTACCTTTCATCCCTGAGAAAACCTTTTGCCTGTTTTTATTTTATTGCTTTCTTGTAAATAGTCCAGAGTATTTTTTTTCTCCTCCATGTCATGCTTCCACAAGCAACATAAGCCTTCGCTGCATAAGATTCCCCGATAACTACCACAAGCCCTAAGCTCTTCCCTGTGTAGCACCACCGACTGCAGTTCACCGCCCCTGGTTTCATTAGTCCCAGGGCCTGCTCCTGCTCTGACCCATTTGCTGAGGGAGCAGGATTTGGGGTCTGAGTGACAACAACTGGTCACAAATTGCTCCACACCCAAGTGCATGCAGCTCCTGGACTGCTCGATAACCCGCAGGTGACTGTCAGCGCCACTCGCACTGTGTCCTAGGCCTCATCTCACTGTGTCCAAGTGGTTTTCATTGTCCTCATCCCATTCCTCCCAGCACTCCCCTGTGACTGGACCCTGCAAGGTGAAGTTGCTGTGGGCAGTATGGCAGGAGTAGCACGAGATCTCTTGTGTGTGGGGCACAAGCAGAGGTTTTTGTGGTTTGGGCTATGCAGGGGTCCTGCCAGGTGCAAGTCTCCACTCCGAGCACTTGGTGTCCCCAGGCGCCACCTGGAAGAACTGCGTTTCCTGTGCTGCCACGTGGAGCCTCGCACTCATCTGACATCTGACATCGTGTATGTGTTGCAAAAGCCATCCATGCTTCTTCATGCCACATCATCTGCCAAACCCGTAGGGGAGGTAATCCAGACCTTTGGTTTCTGTCACACAGATGGTCTCACTAACAGGGGTGTCCACTGTTGTGCTGTTGGTCATGGGGAGAACCACCCCAAAGGACTGCAGAGTGCCATGTTGCAGCGCCCACTGGGGCATGCAAACAGCTCTGGCCTCTGCTGTCCCCACTGCAGCATGTCCTGAGACAAGGTGGTCCTGTGTCCCCACAGCACCGGTTCCCACAAGAAAACAGGCCTCCTCCACAGCTCCTGTGGAAGCCAAGTAGGGTTTGATGGCTTATCTTGCAAGGAAGAAGGGGGAACACTGGTGCTGGGACAGGCATCTGCACATTGGCCGCACAGGATGCTTCTTGCCCTCTGTGCTCCAGACCAGCCCCCTCCTGCCAAATCATGGCCACGCTGTCCACATGTGTGGTGGTTTTACCTTGCTAGGCAGCTGAACTCCACCACAACCATTCTCTCACCCCCTCAGAAGAGGAGGGGAAGAAGAAAAGGCAAGAAACAAACAACTCATGGTCTGAAATAAGGATAATTTAATTAAATGAAAAATAATTATTAAGGGAAAAATATTATTAATGAAACAATTTAACTAAAGGGAAAAGGGAAAGGGAAAAAAATGAAACAAACAAAACAAAACAAAACAAAACAAAAAAAAAAACAACAAACACGAGCAAAGGCCGTGTGGAAGTGCAGAGGAAAGAAATTACTCTCTGCTTCCCACCAACGAGCGATGCTTGACCACATCCTTGCATCAGGGCCTCAATGCATGTAGCCGGTGTTTGGGAGGACAGACGTTTTCACAACAGGAGCCCACCCCTCCCCTCTTCTTCCTCTTTCCACCTTTTATTGCTGAGTGTGACCCCACATGGTATGGAACATCCCTTGGGTTGGTTTAGGTCAGCTGCCCTGGCGATGTTCCTTCCTCACCTCGCCCACCCCCAGCCTGCTGGCTCTGGGGGTTAGAGGGAGTCCCGATGCTGTGCCAGCACTGCTCAGCAGCAGGCGCAGCACTGGGGTGATCCCACTGCTGTTCTGGCTGCGAGTGCAGAGCACAGCGCTGTGTGGGCTGCTGCAGGGAAAGTTAATGCCATCCCAGCCAGACCCAGTACACCATGCAGCACCCGTGGGCACACAGAGCGAGCTGCCCAAGGCCCTGTGGGACGCCTGTGGCTGTGCATGACACCCCTTTCCAGGGCATCTCTGCCACCCCCACCAGGGACACCCCAGCCCTTTGCCCTCAGCTGGGGCAAATTAGAGCTGCCACCCCCCTGCCTGGTCGCAGGGACCTGCCTGGGGCTGAGCATGGCCCTGGGGTACTGTCACAGGACAGGGTGGCAGCCCCCAGGGAGGTGCTTCTGACAGAGGAGGCAGAGGTGCAGCGGGGCTGTGGGGCTTTCTGCTTGCTTGTCACCAAATCCAGAAACGTCCCCAGAACAGAACGGCCCCAGGACAGGCACACGACCCTGCCACCACCATCACCACCCCTTGGATGTCTGCTGAGCGAGTGACGAGCTGGGCTGTAGGGACCCCTCAGCCTTCACCTCCCCAGCCAAAGTTCCAGGTTTGTGCCCCAAACTCCTGCTGGGCCCCAGCAGCTCACGGTCCCCCAGTCCAGGCCAGCCCCGCTGCTGACTGGTGGGGAGCAGTCCTGAGCACCTCGCCTTTGCTGCTGAGTGCTCCTCTTCCTGCCCTGCTTGTTTTTGGGGAGCCCCAGGACCTCCTGGCTGCCCTGAGCCGATCGGGGCCGGGTGGTGACCATCAGGGACAGCCCAAACGGTGCTGTCTGGGTGTGCTCAGCAGGCCTCCTGCCCACCTCAAAGGCAGCAGCTGATCTGGGCAGAGTCAAGGTATGTTTTGGATCTTTTTGGTCACCCTGAGACTTGCTTTCTGCCTGGCCAAAACTCTCTCCCATTGCATTCACCACCTGGGCATTCAGCATGCAGCTGGATCTAGTAGGGGATCTCGTCAGCCAGAGGAAGGAATTCAAGCAAAGCCTGTCCTGCAGCCAGGCTTGGAGGACCTGCTGAGGTCCAATTTGCAGGTTTGTTCTTCTTTGCCCCCACTTTGTCATGCTTCAGTGGATGTTTCCTGTGCCTGGGCCTCTGTTTTGCTCAGATGCTCAAGCATAGCTCCAAATAAGGCTGCTGCTCGTTCAAATCTGAATTTCCTCTTCTTCAGTCTTGATGCATTTCTGAGACCTGTTTGCAAGTCAGCCATCCAAATGGGTCCGTCCCTGGAAGCTTGTGAACAGACTAAAATGAAGAAAAATTCCATCTTTTTTTTTTTTTTCCCTCTTAATCTCCATGGAATTCGTCTTGGAATAGGTAGAGCTAAAGGAAGGAAACAATAAAACAGCCCAGAGCAGCATCTGAGCCAGAAAGTCTATTGAGAGCTGGTATCAATAGGGAAGGTAATAGCCTTGCTGGACACAGCTCCATGTAATGTTAGTGCTGGGTAAACACTGCAACAGGAGCCCTGTGTTGCTCAATACCTAACCCTTGTTTTCTCCCTGCTGCTCACAAAGACCCAGACTCCTTCCTGAAGTCTGCACGTCTCCAGCGCCTGCCCTCGTCCTCCTCGGAGATGGGCAGCCAGGACGTGTCCCCTCTGCGGGAGACCAGCAAGGACCCATTCTCCGGAGACTGCAGCTGCCGGCAGGACGGGCTGACTGTCATCATCACTGCCTGCCTCACCTTCGCCACAGGGGTCACAGTGGCCTTGATCATGCAGATCTATTTCGGGGACCCTCAGGTAAGATGAAACTGGCTTTAGAGCATGCTGTGGGCTTTGACTCTGAAAACAGAAGAGGTTCCCTCATCTGCCTCCTTGCCAGTGGTTTAGCCCTGGTAGGTGTCAGTGAGACCCTGGGTGCTGAGTCCCTCTCTCAGCAATTGTCCTAAATTCATAGAATCATAGAATATCCCGAGTTGTCTGAAAGCTTTATCGTGTTGCTTTTTTAGGAGCTGGGGGCCATTGGTGGTGTCAGACTGAGGTCTGAGCTCCTGCACTGTGCTGGGGCAGCTGTGCCCAGCAGGTCTGGGGATGATGTGGAGGCAGCAGGCAGCCCCACTGGTGTCTCTCCAGCCATAGTCAGAGCCAGCTGTGAATGCTTTTCAAGAGCTGCTCTTAGAACAGCAGGAGGTAATGTCTGTGCATCTCCACTTGCAGAGTTTTAGGGATCCATATGTCAGGGCCCATCTCTGGAAGGATCTGTGCAGGGGAATTGCTGAAATCAGAGTTGACCCCTCTGCAGAACCCTCCCATGGAGCAGTGCTCCTCTGCAGAGCAAAGGCAGCGTGGCCGTGGGGTCATGCCATCCTCAGGAAAAATACACTGCAGAACATTTTCAGCTGTAGCCTGAGGGGCATACAATCATCATGGTCATCTTCTCCACCTCATGCCCAGCCGGGCAGACCTGGCTGCAAATCCAGAATGGGAGCTTTGCATATTTTTGATTATTTGCTTTCTTACCGGAATTCAAAACATGGCTGTTGGGAGTGGAGCAGCTTGGCCATGCGGCTACCTGGCCGAAGCGGGTTGTGATTCTGGTACAACCATCTCATCTCTGGCAGATCTTCCAGCACGGTGCCGTGGTGACGGACGCTGCCCACTGCACAGCCCTGGGCATCAAGGTGCTCAACAAGCAGGGCTCCTCGGTGGATGCAGCCATCGCCTCAGCCCTCTGCGTGGGAATTGTGAACCCCCACGTGTCGGGCATCGGCGGGTAGGTGGTGACCCCTGCCCTCTGCGGGTGGGCTCAAGCGTGTTGGTTCCTGTCCTGCCAAGCTACAGCATGCAGGACCAGGACTCTGGCCTCAGGCAGTGGATGTGTCCATGTCTGCACAGGGACATTGACCTTCCCACAGGCTGCAGCCACTGAAAGGGCCCAACGTGGCAGCAAGGGACAGAGCCCCCTGTGAGGGAAATTCTGGTAGCAGCTGCCAGGACAGTCCCAGCCGCAGGCTTGAGAGAGTTGAAAAGTGACTGTGGGTGACTGAGCCCCCGTGCGGGGTGCCAGCAGCTCACAGCACCCAGGGTCAATCCCAGCACCTGCAGAGATCGAGCACTTCCCTCTGTAAACTCTGCTTCTCGTTAGCAGGAGCCCAAGGCCCGATTCCAGCCGGCCCTGACTCCAGCTGGCCCCGACTCCCCTCCGGTACATCCCTGGGCTGGCGCCTGTGTGGGCCCAGTGCACTTGGCTTCACAGGAGATCCCGGGAACATTGCATAAAACCACCCGATAGCTCCTCCAAGCTGGGCAGGAGGTTGCTCTGTTGTAAGCAAAGCACCTGCTTTGTTGCAAAACAGCTAGTATTAGAAAGAAAATCCCACGCTGTCCTAGCCCAGCAGTGGAACAGAGCCAGTGGCTCTCTGGGCAGGCTGTCAGGGGCTGACCCGGCCTTGCTGCAGGCTCAGTCAACTCAAACCCACGCTTTGTGCTGGCATTATGGCAGTGGCTGCATCTGGGACAGACGGTGCCATGCCATGACCCCACTTTTGCCACAGGGGTGGGGTGATGCTGGTCCATGACATCCGGAAGAACCGGAGCCAGGTGATCGACTTCCGTGAGGTGGCTCCCCTGGGCATCCCGCTGGAAGGGGACCTGCAGAAGGACACCAAGGTGAGGAGCCTTCCCTCAGGGCCAGAGCTGGCTGGTGTCCCCAGCTGTCCTCTCCCAACAGCTCTTGGGCCCAGTGGAAGATGCCCAGGGAAGTGGCTGGAGACCTCTTCCACCATGGGATGTCCATGCCCTGTAGACATGGGGAGCCTGTGGGAAACACTCCTTCATCATCCCTGGAATGCCTGGAGTGTGCAGGGCTTGGGGAGCAAGGAGGTCCACTGGGGTGAGGGCAGGGAATAAGGCATCTCCCTCCAGCAGGGGGTAGCTGGGAGAAGAGAAGTTCCAGGAGGGAGCAAGGTCCTGTGTCATTCTGCTGGGTTATTTCCCCTGACCAAGTTGGGCTGACACTGGTATTGAAGTTTCCTCTTTCCTTCCAAGGACTTATTCCCTAATTTAGTGTCTTGCTACAGACCCCTTCTTGTCTCCTAAAAACGATGCAAACACCTTCCTTATGAGCATGAATTGCAGCTCCTTGACTTGCAGCTGGGGACCATGTCCTCACAGGAAGGAGACTCTACTCTTCTTTTTCATCCTTCCTTTTCTACAGCCAGGTCTGCTGGTGGGGGTGCCAGGCATGATACAAGGCATGCACCAGGCGCACCAGTTGCATGGGAGGTAAGCTCTCTGCCCCGCACAGGCTGTGCCCCATGGTCCCCGGGGAGCTGGGAGTATGCAGCCCCTCACCATCAGACTGTGCTCTCAGCCACTAGTCAAAAACATTAGTAAGCGGGTAGTTGTGGGCTTGTGTTGAAAAGTACCTTCATCTTTTGGCGCTTTATGTAACAAAAGAAATAAATCAGCTTGGTCAGATTTTCTGCAAAGTGAAATTCTGGCAAATGTTTTCTAACAGGACAGACAGTTAATGTTATCTTAGAAATATGTGCAGAATATTTTCACGCATTTTCATACATTTTTCAGCTCTCTCTTTAGCTAGACACTGAGAAATGTGGTTGTCCTTGTTGCCCTACTGGGACAGCAAAAGGGAGAGTCTGAATAACTGCTCAGGAATGTGAGGTTTTGCTCCAAAGATGCCCATTTCCCCATCTTTGCATTGTCATTTCCGCTGGGGCACAACACGGATCACTGTGATGATCCTGCTGAAAAGAAATTACAAAGCTCAGTGCTCATTTTGGCCACAACTGGCCCTGCAGCCTGGTGTGCCGAGAGCCCCCAGGTGCAGAGGCCAGCCTCTGCCCGCTCCCCTGGCTGTGCCACGCACCTCCAAGGCACGCGGCTCCTCCTCTGCTCTCCTTTGGCAGGCTCTCCTGGTCAAAGCTGCTGGGCCTCGTGGCTGCTGTTGCTCAGGACGGGTTTAATGTCACACATGACTTGGGTGAGCACATGCTGGGGAGTCAAGGTGGCTGCTCCGTGCAGAGGAAGCCACCACAAGGGTACCAGGGTGTTGGCAGGGCTTGAGAGGGGGTAGGTGGTTGTACATGGGGTATCAGAACACTTTGGAATTGGACATGGGTGGTGGCAGGAGGTGAGCGAGTCAAAGCAGGGGTCTACAAGAGGGGAGCGTGGTGACAGCTAACCTGGAGCCCTTCCCCCAGGCTGGTGGGGAGGTGGTGGGGTTTCTTTGGGTTTCCTTCCTAGCTGCACTGGGGATGCAATCTACCCACCTGCAGTCTGGCTCGCTGGTTTGGAAATGGAAAGAGGCAGCAGCAAGTCCCCAAGTCCCCTGCATGTCCATGCATCCTGGGGTTTCTGGATGTTCTTCCCCTGCCCCTCCCCTTCTCACCCACAGCCAAAGCTCTGACTGAACTGAAGGACCTGAACTACTCTGACAAATTCCGGGAGATCTTCCTGCCAGACGGCCAGCCTTTGCTGCCTGGCATGTTTGTGAGGCGCCTGGACCTCGCAGCCGTCTTGGAGCTGGTGGGAGCAGAAGGGCCATCAGCCTTCTACAGCGGCAACTTGACCCAGGAGATCATCTCTGAGGTGAGACACATCTGTCCTTGTCTCTGCCCAAGGCCACGGCACAGTACAGCCTGGGATGGGAATGCCGCCTGTCACATCACCTCGTTAAGCTGGGACAACACCTGGAGATAAGCTCCTCACTCCTTATTGGAGAGGTGCACTACTGGTGAGAAGAAAATTGTTGTCATTAATGGGACCGTGTGAGTTACAGGCTCTGCGAGGATGATTTGAAAGCAAAACTGTGAGCTTTGTGGGTGGATGATCTTGGTTCCACTTAGGTTTGCCCAAGTTTAACTCCTGTTGCTGGAGGTGCTCTAGAAAAGAAGGCAACAACAAGGAATTATTCCAGTAAAAAACAAACAAACAAACAAAAACCAAAAACTACTGTGGCCAGAGTAGGAGAGGTGATGAATATTTATGAGCACACTAAGACAATTTTTATGGAAGTTATACTGGAAATCTACTTTATACCTGTGTAGCTGCAGTCAGGGTGGTTAGTGGGACCATTTTCCCCTGCCATCATGGTTCAGGTGATGCTCCTTCAACACATCATCAGGAATCTGGGCTGGGCTTATTCAGCTCCAGCCTTAGACATGTGAGTTCTGCGTTCTCCTCGGTTCACATGGACCACAGCGGAGGTAGAGAACAATGAACAGAAGTCCCAAGCTTGTGGTGCATCTCCACAGCCTAATCCTGCTTTATCACTCCTTTCCCCTGATCTGAGGGCTGCTGCAGGGAAACACAGGCTCTCCATGGAGGAGCAAGGCCCAGGGTTGCAACACAAAGGACCTCACCAGGCTCTGGATCAAGTGTGCTAGTCCAACTTCAGCTGCAGAGCGAAGTGCTGGCTTCCCACATCAGCTTCACAATGTTTATTGTTTCAGCAAAGGAAGGGGTGGTAAAACTCCAAAACACCCTACCCTTTGTTTCTATCATGAGCTGGGAAGGCACTGGTGCAGAAAAGTGTTATCCAGGGAATTTGAGACGGTGTCTGCAGTATGTGGCTGAATGGGTTTTCTGTATTTTCTGCGCCCTCTGACTCCACCTGCCCCATGTCCTGCAGCTTCGCCCCAGCTCTCCTTTGGCCGAGCTCCAGGAGCTTCTGGGCCAGGCAAGTGCCTGCTGATCTCAGCCACTGAGAGCAACGTGGCTGGCTCTCTAGGATCGCCTTAGGAAGGGAACAGGCACTCCACAGAGGAGCTACAATTTCTTTTGCAGTTTTGGGGTGGTTTGACATGCTAACCCCTCTAGATACACACTACTTTAGCTTTCCTGCTTCGGTGACTCCAGCACTTCTGCTGGAGTTTTCCTGCCAAGTTAGGTGTTTTGGATGGAAATCCAGAGAACACACACTAGCAGAACCTCTTAACAGCCTGCATGGCTTCTCCTGGGAGAAAGACAAGAGGTGGCCCACGAGCACAGTACCACCTGTGTACTGACTGTGGTACTTCTGTCAGGGGATTTTAAGGCCAGCAGAGTGATGGTCTATTTCCATCATGATTCAGCCATAGAGGACCTACAGTGGAGGGAATTACCCACCTTTACTGCATACATGAGAATTACTAAACCCAGTACGTTCTACCTCATGGGTTGGCAGAACTTCCAGCACAGCTAGAGTGAGCTCAGTGGGTGAGCTTTTGAAGGTGAGCTGCAGAGCTTCCAGAGGTAGTGAGTGGTGAGCCATGCCACCAAGGCCATGAAAACACAGATTATTCAAGGGATCCTGAAAAAACTAGCGCCTGGATTGCACTGGAAGTGGTCGGAAATCTCACAGGTATTTAACAACATGGTGATTGCTCACCCAGGCCAGCATGAGGAATGCAGAAAGCCTTGACCCAGCTTTTTCAGCATGCGCTGCCTTGTTCTCCCACTCAGGTGCACAACTATGGAGGAGTCTTGGTGGAGGAAGACTTCAGCAATTACAGCGTCATAGTGGAGGATCCTGTCCACACGGTATATCGAGGTAAATGCTGCTGCCTGACCCACTGCCACACAACTGCAGTTAAAAGTTTGCTTCATCTGGCAGGAGGTGACAGTGTCTGTAACAGCATCTGCAGAAAAGCCCTCCTGGGAGATTCCTTCTGTTGCCTACTGAGCCTGATGCATCAGAGGAGGTTCAGGAGGTTTCTAGAACTTTCAAATGGGCCTGTTTTTTTCCTTGGTAGTGACCCATTGTGTTTTGATAGAATTTTACTATGTAAAGATGCAACATGGTCACATATCGATGCAATATCTAGATGTACATGCAGCTGGACCACACACTACTGCCTACATCTGAAGATGACTCCCGAAGTTGATCTACAGAGGAGAAAAGTTTGTTTTATGCAAAAAAGTTTTTAAAATATCATATTCTTATAGAAATCCCTGTATTCACTCTCCTTACATCTGTAACATTACAAACCCATTTCATCTCCATTCAGCCATACTGAAGACCAGAAACCACACAGCCAACCAACAAGAATTGAATTTCAGATGTAAAGAAACATCCCTCTCTGGACTTCCGTTATGCATCTTAAAGAAACAAAAGACACAGCAGGAATATTTTAGGAAACACTTTTTAATTATCTCCCCAAATCTGGAAAGGCTTCCCTGTCCTCAAGAATACTACCTTATGGGAAAGAATTATCACTGAATAGTATCTAAAAATGGAACTTAATTTCTCTCTTCTTCCCTTCACAGGTCATCTTGTTTTGACTCCCCCACCTCCACATGCAGGTCCTGCACTGATCACAGCACTGAACATCCTTGAGGGCTTTAACATCTCAAGTCAAGCATCCAGGGGGAATATCTTGCACTGGATGGCAGAGGTAAGAGGAGATTCAACATTTGTCTGAATTTGTTAGGCTGCTGGAGAATAAATAATTTATTCCTTGGTTGTACAAAAGTGTTTGTAGGTAATTCCCAGAGGAGAATGAGCAAATAGACTTCTAAAGTGTAAATCTGAGCTGTGCTGCTGCCTCAGGTAGTTGCAGATCCTGGAGCCTCCTGCTCCCTCATATACAAAATATCGCCTGATACACTCAGCTCCCTCAACATACAGTTTGCCATGAAAATCTGATGCCCCTTGATCCCCATACCCATGTTTCACTGAAGTGGGCATTTGAGTTCATAGGGTTTAGCCAACATGCTGGAAGAGCAGGTGCCTCCTCTTTGGGGTATCAAAGATGGTATTTCCAGGTCCACCTAAATGATGCTATCTGTCTTTCTTTCTTTCTTTGTGTGTGTGTTCAACTTAGACCTTAAAAGTAGCCCTGAGTCAAGCTAGCAACTTGGGAGACCCATCCGATGATGTGTCTGTCACTCATGCTGCAGAAGGCATGTTGAGGTAGGTCTGAGGCTGATGGGCACATTGGTAGTTGCAAGATGTCTGATCTGGATATCATTTGGGGATTTGCTCTTTTCAGTGGACGGGGAGACCTGAGGTTTTTCTGCCTCTGTTTTACTGAGGAAAGGTCAGTCTTTGAGTGTCCAACCTAACGCTCACTGTCCCACAAGGATCACAGCTGGTACCACAGGTCTCTGGAGATGAATCATCAAATGTCCTTACACAGAGGTTTCCTGGAGCCAGTTTGGTCTCGAAGGTTCTTCCCACTTTCTGAGCCTTCTAACTATTCCTTCTCAGGAGGTCAGACAAACTCTCTCTGCAGTACATCCAATGATGCAGGAGAGGCCAGCCTCAGGACTTCAGCCCAGCCTGCTACCTCAGAGCCAGGTTTAGCCATGGTTGGTGGCCAGTGCTGGATCTGTCTCACCCTCCTCTGCACTCAGAGGACCAGCACTCAGCCAGTGGTGACACCTCAGTGTCACCTCATCAGTGGGTGAGTTCGTGCCCACAGATAGAGCCTGGGAGGTTCATGGTGTTCCCTTGTTTTGTGGGCTGAGCCTACTCATTCCCTTCCATGAGATGAACCAGAGGAGCTCCCTGTCCTTAGGACCAGCCTCCTCAGAGAAGCACAGCCCTTAGCTATGTAGATGTACTCCCACCAAGAGATGTCAAGCATTCTAAGCTCATTGCCTTCTTATCCCTTTCACTCCCTCATTGCTGAAGCAAATCAGAAGCTAACTCCTTGCGTCAGCTGATCAACGACTCCCAGTCCTTCTCATCTGATTTCCGCCTGCCGCACTTCTCTGTGGAGAGCGGACCTGCTGCCAGCCAGGTTCTTGTCATGGGGCCTGACGACTTCATTGTTGTGGCCGTAAGGTAAAGGAGTTGCTTCTCTCCACAATATGCTCAGAGGGTGGGAGCGGCGAGAATAAAGCAGGTTCAGCAGGACAGGATGGAGCCATATCTGAAGCTCTGTCACAGGGGGCGGCAGGCTTCCCCCCCAAAACAAACCTAGCCTAGAGCTGCTGCTTCAAGCCTACTGGGTCAGCCCATGGTCTGCCCCTCAGAGAGCCTCAAAAGGTAAAGTTTAGTGAGAGAGGTTGTGCTTTTCTAGACAAGATTTTTGGTCACAGAATAAATTTTGAATTGATCCTTAAAGTAAAAACAGCATTCCCAAGCTCCCCAGCCCTCATGGGGCTGTTCTGTCCCACTTAGTCCTGCAACAAGAAGAATGGGAAAGATGGGATGGAGACATGTGGGCTGTGAAGGCTTTGAGGTACTGCTCTGCTTTGTGCAACCCTAACTCTGCCCACAGCCCTTGTGTTCCTGGTTTGGCCAGAGTCTGCTCCCTAGAGAGGTGATGAATTCAGCAGCATGGAGACAGACTCATCATCTAGAGGAGAATCCTTCAGTACAACGAGGGTCTGTCCCACCATTACCCATGTGATCACTGTGCCTGCTCCCAAATACGTGGAGACTCCTGCTGTGCACATCTTACCAGCTGTAAAAAAAAAAAAATATATAGAATATTCTCTGTCAAACCAAGATGGTAGAAAAAAATGGGGGACTGAAGGCCTCAAGGTGTACAATAAATCACTGAGAGGAATATTATGAGATTTCTTCTTGTTTCTTTTCAGTTCTTTGAATCGTCCCTTTGGTAGTGGAATAATAACACCTTCTGGAATCCTTCTGAACAGCCAGATGTTGGACTTCTCCTGGCAAAACAAAACAATGAACCACTCCATTCCCAGGCCGGTAATGAACAATGTGACAATTTTTTTTGAGTTGTGTCTGCACAACTTTTTTTTTCTTTTTTATTTTCTCCACAATGGTGAGGCTGTTTGTTGCCTTATTAATAACTTAGTAGCTTTCTATAGACAGTTCTTTGTATCTTTTTATTATACAAACCACTGAAACAGAGTAAGCAGAAGGCTTTTTGTGTACCAGTTATCACTATAATGCAATGTTATCAAATAGCATAGTGCAGCTGCATGTCTCAGGCACCTATTTTTGTGCCTGAAGACTGGAGGATAGCCAATGTCGCTCTGGTCTCCAAAAAGGGCAAGAAGGAGGATCTGGGAAACTACAGGCCAGTCAGTCTCACCTCTGTCCCTGGAAAGGGAACAGCTTGTTCTGGAGGCCATCTTCAAGCATTGGGTCTGTTCAGCCTTGAGAAGAGAAGACTGAGGGGGGGATCTTATTGATGTTTATAAATATCTGAAGTGTGGGAGACAGGGGGATGTGGCCAACCTCTTTTCAGTGGTCTGTGGGGACAGGACAAGGAGCAATGGCCACAGAATGGATCACAGGAAGTTCTGCACCAACATGTGAAAGAACTTCTTCACGGTGAGGGTGACGGAGTGCTGGGACAGGTTGCCCAGGGAGGTTGTGGAGTCTTCTTCTCTGGGGATATTCAAGACCTGTCTGGACGCTTACCTGGGCAGCCTACTCTAGGAAACCTGCTTTGGCAGGGGGGTTGGACCTGATGATCTCCCGAGGTCCCTTCCAACCCCTACAATTCTTTGATTCTGTGATTTTTCCTGAAGTCCAAATGCACTTTACCAACTGTCCTTTGGGAACTTGAATTAAGAATTCTTTTCATGAATTACTGCTCTGCAGGTTTAACAGTAATAGAAGAAGAAAAATCATAATTTCTCGGAAACATAAAATTACAGATCAGTACTGGTATCTTCCAGTGCTGCCTTGTTGAGTCTTCTTGCCATGTATCGCAAAACTGTCCCACTTTGCTGAATTGATACTTTAGGAGTGGGTGAATGGCTCTGTGTTTCCTCTGTAAAACTTCCATGAGAGCCATGGCAAGAAATGGGCTGGATCCTGTTAACATCAGAGAACATTGTCATAGTAGCGACAATGGCAGCCTTATCAAACTACAGAGGTGTAATTGCCGGCTCAGACAGAGAGAGTAAGAAGTTAACTTGCACAACTTGAACACCAGCAAAGCCTTTGTCCACTTGCTGAAATTTTTTTGGTGTGTCTTTTCCTCATCTGCAGCAAAACCTCATTCAGCCTCGGAAACGGCCCCTGTCTTTCTTGTTGCCCACCATCGTGAGACCATCTGAGGGGATGTGCGGGACATACCTGTGTCTGGGAGCTAACAATGGGGACAAAGCCTTGAGCGGCATCGTTCAGGTCAGTGCTGTGTCAGGGTGCCCACTCCCTCAAGCAGCTGCTGGGCTCAACACCAAGGGAGGGTCTCCTCCTGCAGTGCACATTTTCCATCCTAATGTCCTAGTCTGTGTAGCTCTGGTAGCTCTTTACCCTATGGAAAGGTCTTTTTAGTGCACTTTAGACTAAATTCCTCCCTGTTCAGCACTCACTACAATTTGGGGATCTCCTTGTAATTTATTATTTGTAATTGGGTGAAGTACTTGCCAGTAGCATGACTGTATGCACAACAACACTGGATTATTAAAAAGAAGGTTGGCTCCCATTTTCCTTACCCTTGAAAAGCATCATTCAGGGCAAAATTAAAACCAATCATTGTTTCCTATTGTTTTGTGAGGAGAAGTAACATACTGATCTTCTGGCTGTAACAAATACAGTTTTGGAGATTATGTCAAGTTCCAGATTTATAACTCTTCTAATTTAGCAGTAACTATGTGACAAAATGCCCATGCAATCCTTAAGAGCTACCATGTTTCTATCAATGATACATGGGATGCATTTCAAGGTTCTCTGCCTGTGTTTGAAAACCTGCATTAGTTCATGCAGTTTGGCAAGCAATTCAAATTCTTCTTTGCCTGCTGCAACTGCAGATGTTGGAGCCACCTATTAGGGAGATGCTCAGGAAGTTCACTTCTCCTACTCTCATTACTTTTTTACTATTGAGGATCTTTCATTCTCTCACAGGTTTTGGTAAATGTTTTAGCACTTAACAAGAATCTGAGTGAAAGTTTGTCACTTGGTCGACTTCACCCACAGCTTCAGTCCAACACCTTGCAGGTTGACAGTGAGTATGGATGCTGGGTGTGGTACAGTCTAGAGGTCTGGCATGTTCAGGAGAGTAGCACCATTTCCATAGCACACTGCTGTGGAAGTGCAATAGCCCAGTGTACAGCTCCCCATGTGGTAGGATCCCTGTTGGGTGCAGCAGGTTTGGGGTCAGACAAAAGTAGTAATCTAGCTTCATCAAAATTTGGAGCCCTTGCTGAGCCATGCTGTTGTCTTGTGAACAGTCCCTGGCCCCTCCATCACTACCTCTTCCAATTCTTTTGGATGCTTCTCACCAACCCTCCCTCTGTCCCAACCCACCTCCAAGCAGCAGCCTTGTCCTTTCCTGAAAACCTTTTGTGTGATCTGATATTATGTCACTGCATATATCCAGATAAACAAGATTGTAAACACATCTTCACCCAGACAGGTTATGAAAGCTAACAGATCTTCACACACTTTATTACCACTGCCATAAATGCTTTTCTGTCACTTTCCAGTTTGTCTCTCTAACTCCGGCAGCTGCAGAGAAGACAAGACTTAGGACAAGGCTTTTAGGCTGACGGTACTGGAAATTCAGCATCAATGCTGACACGCTGGAGACTGTACTGCCAGCTCTTGTCCTTGTTATTGCAAGTCTTGGTCTATTTGGTGTTTTTCATAAAGCCCCACATCTTAGCACAGAGAGCCATAAATGATATTTTGTTCTTATTTCACACAAAATAGCCAAATTTTCTAGGCCTTCCCATTTCAGAGGAAAACCTAACAATGCCTGTCAGGTGTGACCCACAGGCTTGAAAACTAGAACATAATTAAAACAAATCCAAAACTTCAAAAGGCCCTAATTTGTAGTTTTGGACATTTGGAATCAACAAGGCATATGTATGAGATTTTTGTGTGCCTGCTGGATTTCTCCAGCTGCATCCCCTATTTTGTATCCTCAGGCACTTCTATTCATATGAAAATTACAAAACACCAAATAAAAAAAATAAAAGCAGAAGAGTGAACAGCCTAAGTTAGGCTGGAAGATTAAGAATTACACAAAGGGGAGGTTGGAAAGCTTATCACGTTCTAATTTACATTTGGCAACTTGGTTTACTGTCATTTGTTTTGAGTTGCTTTGTATCTTACTTTGATTAATGCCATTAGTATTATTTTGAATTGAGCTCTTCAGAGCATGGACTGCCCTTAGTTCTGTAAACAGAATAATTAGGATCATAGAAACATAGAACGGTTTGTTGGGTTGGAAGGGACCTTAAAGACCATCCAGTTCCAACTCCCCTGCCATGGGCAGGGACATCTCCCTCTAGATCAAGTTGCTCAGGGCCTTGTCCAACCTAGTCTTGAACACCTCCAAGGATGGGACATCCACAACTTCCCTGATCTATCTGTGCCAACGACGTATTTTTCCCCTTTTCTAAAGAGGAGGGTCTTCCATGTGTTTGACTGATCTTCAGGATCTTCTCATTTCCTCCCCTACGCAGAACACTGTCCAACTCTTTGCTGCTGAGAGCATGCTCAGGGCGGTGAATGCTGGTCCTCTTCGGCCACTCAAGTCTGTCTGGGACACCTGAAAACACCACAGGCAGTTTTGTAAACACTGGAGATCCCAACAGGATTAAGACAGAGCTTTGTATCAAAGGCAACAGTGGCTTCAGTTACAAACCCCTCTTTTAAAATCCCTACAGGTGAACTTCCTGAAGAAGATATTGAATGTCTTGTAGCCAGGGGCCATGAAGTGGATAAAGTCAAGGTGATCTCCCTAGTTCATGGGGCCAGGAGAACCAACAGCTTCATCATTGGCCTGAAGGATCCCAGGAGCGTGGATGCTGCTGGAGCCACAATATCATAGCACCTCCCAAACAACATACTCACTGAACAAGGCTTTAGAGAGATCAACCCAAGTGATGTGCATGTTCTGAAATGGCTGCCTCCTTCTCTCCAGAGTGAGACCACTGCATTCACACACATGTATCTACACTGCTGAGTAAACTTTCTGTATTCCCTACCCAGGATGACACAGGGGGGTTAGTGGTGCCAACATACATCTGTTTTGTTCTTAAAAAAAAAATATTTGAAATGTAAGCAGCCCAGTCATTGTCATAGGAATGAAGGGAGGACACTTTTCTTTTGGCAGCATCTTATCATTAATTTCAGTCTTTTCAAAAGCCCAATTCTAACCAACATCTTAATTTTAATGAGCAGGAACGTTAGCAAAGAAAACAATGACAGGAAAAAACAGCTGCTGATAATACTGTAAACTTTATCTCCGTTTTTTTTTTTTTTTTTTTTTTCCCAAGTTCATTCTTTGCCTGTTGTGTAAGTCAATAATTAATGCAACCTAATGTAGTATTTGTAGGTGCCTGTATCTGGAATATCAGGGAATCCTTTAATGTTCTGTATGGGCCAGCTGACTTTTACCAGCATGCAGCCTCCCGTGTTAGTTCCTTTTCTCACATCACTGCATAGCTTGATTTTTTTGAGTAAATATTTTGAATCAAGTAGCTGTGCATACTCACTGGAAGACCAATTTTGAACCAGTCTGCCTCTTTATTAGCGTAGACCAGCAATTCACTGCTTTTGTTCCCAGAACAGCTGCCCCACCACACGTTTTGTAACCAGAACAATGGTTTTCAACTTTTTACAACTTATGGACCCCCCAGTAGTTTTCTTACATTAGTCCAGCCTCCTCCATAGTGAATTTACGCTTAGTGGTAATGGACTTACTTTGCTTAGATACTCTCTGGAGATATCTTTGAAATACTACACATACACATAAAAATGCACAGACCATGGACTGAAAACCACATGGAAACAGATTAGGTGGATTCAGAGCTTTCCTTACACTGCCTTATCTCAGTCTGCTTTGAAAGCCTGAGTTGTATAATCCCTACAGAGAGGCTTGGGATTTTCTGCTTTCTAAATTCAGGCCTGTACTTCAGCTCAGGTGGCTATTAGAAAAGCTGAAGAGAATGAGAGAAAAGGTACAATACGAAGCAAAAACTACTGAGATATTTTTCTGTCCACAGCACAAAATACAGAATATACAAATAGTTCTGCATTTCTTGACTTAAAAAAATGAAAAAAGCACCACATCTGTTCACTGCACCATTTCATTCAATCTATGCTTGCACATTTCCTCCTATTTTATTTTATTTTATTTTATTTTATTTTATTTTATTTTATTTTATTTTATTTTATTTTATTTTATTTTATTTTATTTTATTTTATTTTATTTTATTTGTTGTTTGTTTTTACTAGAAAGTTAGATAGAGCCACCTGGCACTGAAAAATCTGGAATTTGATCCTTTTCTGAGGTCTAAATTGTGATGATTTTCTTCATGGTGCAAACATGTCTATGGCCATTGTACTTATTACATATGTATGTCTGTTTGTTGTTGCCTTGGTCTGTCATTTGATGCACGTTAGCCCAACTGTCTTTCTGAGGGAGCCTCTCAGACACCGATTTGGTTGAAATGCGCCTCCCTCACACAAGCTGCCATTTAGCACAGGGCATGCATGGGTTGCTTGGAGGTGGTCAGGAAGCTACCACAGATAATTGGACTAATCGTTCCTGACACCAACCAGCTGAGCATCTCAAAGCACCTTACGCTAATTCTTGCAGGTTGTGCTGAGGAGGGAGAGAGATGTTTTTAAGCTCCACTGAAAGGCAGCCACCCATGAGGCAGCTACTTAGCAGATGGGAACATCTACAGTATTTTCTGTTACAAAAGCATTAGTGGCCTCAGCCAAGAGACGGGGCAATTACGGTGTTATCTTTGGGAAGTTATACACTGTGTCACCAAACTGCCCGTATGGCAAGAACAGGCTTTCCTCATGAGAGGGACCTCGAATCTATTTGTTTTTCTGTTATAGGCGATAGAACTCGTGACTGCCCGAAGTTGGAGCATTCACAAAACATAACATATCTTGCAACAGACCTCCTTGGGTTTAACAGGAAGGGGAGGATGCATTTTTGTGTGTTGAATCATACTGGTGGAAATTTGGGACTTTCTGGTAGAGGACAGCAATGATATGTCCCTCAGACATGGAGGTTTACTGGGCACAACTGCAAAATAAATAGTCAGGTAACTGCTGCTACAGTACTTTGCATGAAATATTACAGAACACTTTGAAAGATAACATTCCTATTTATTCATTCAATTATTTTTCCTAATTCACTTTTGATGCTGCAAACTGTATACATTTGTAAGATAAAGACTCTGGTCTTGACTCAAAACGGCACTTGAAATCCCGAAGGTACAATTTCACAGCAATTAATTGCAAAAAAAAGATAAAATTTAGAATAATTGGAAGATGGGTCTTAGTCCCCTAAGTAATGGCTAAGAGAAATAAGGATATTTTGAATTATTTCCCATTTTCTCTGTTTAAAATGGCATCAGTGTAGCACAGATATATTCAGTACTGAAACCTTTCATCAGGTAATTGGCCCAGCATCTCTGGTACTTTGACTCAATCTGTTGTGAGGAGATCTGATCAAATTAATTTGTGGTACCACGAAGTTCCTGACACTTCATTTTGTACGGGTAAGACAGACATTGTAAAATAAAGGGCCATATCTGGAGATGTGGGTGTGCAGCATCTGCATTGATTTCAACCCAACTATTGCAGATATCTAACAACTCTGAAGCAGAATTTGTCCTGAAACTTGTACATCAAAGTGTCTGAGGAGCTCAGAACACAAAATACAGGATGGCTGAGAAAAACAATAAATAAAATAAAATATTTTAAAAAAGAACAAAATAAAACTAAAAAAAATAAACAGATGCCTTTGTCAAATGTAACTATTATGGTCTCAAAAGCAATCTACTTGTTTCGGTTCACATTCATATTGCTTCCCATTGACATATGCAGTTTTTTCATTGGGATAAGCTGATAACAGGATCTGGCACTAAGTGTTGGCTCAATCAGTGGTTTCTCACAAAGGTTCAATGCCATTAATGAGTGCAGTTAACAAGCAGTGCTTTGCTAGCTCTAGATACCTCTGTTGACCTCTGTACGTAAAGCCCAGAACACTGCATATAGAAGCCTAAAGGAGGAACAAGGCCAAGGCTGACATCCAGGGGGAATAAGGATGGTCTGGCTTCTCTGCTGTGCCGTTCTGTTCCCATTGTTTTCCTGTTTGGTGCATGGACATGGGGACAGGCTGGAGCCTGCACTGCTCCCACCAGCCTGGGCTGGGTGAAATGCTGCTGAGCTCACTGGGGTTATTAGAGCCACGTTGCTGGTGGTGCCTGGGATGAGGAAAGGCTGGAGGCCCCTGCTGCCACTCAGCAGGGCTGTGGGAGCAGCTCCCCAGGTGTCTCTGCACAGTTGCCCGTACCCTGCCACCGCTCCCTGCCAGCCTTACTCCTGCTCCCCACACCACTTCATGTCTCGGGCCTGGGGGCCACCAGGGGCCCACAAAGGGTCCCGTCTGCCCTAAGATCTTGCCCTGCCCTGTGCAGCCATGCCAGCATCTTGTCAGAGGGTGTCCCAGCTGACGTGGTGGGTTTCTTCTCATGAACGTTCTTCTCTTTCATGATCAACAAAACTGTATCTATCATGCATCAAAGATGCTGCAGATTTTGAAGTTTGAGGACAGATCAGGTGGAGTGGGAATTGCTCCTGCAGCACACAGGTGTTTTCATAACAGCCTGGGAAAGATCTTTCCTGCTTCTGTGGTGGAATTCTGCATGTTTGTCAGAGAAAGGAGAGCTCTAGCAGGCAGAGAGAGCTTCCAGAGAGGCAAGGTACCACATGGAAATGAAACAGGCTGGAGCAGAGGGCAGAAGGCATTACACAGCTGTAGCTCTCAAGCACCAAATTGCGCTGCCCACAAAGGGCCCTCCAGTGGCCAGAACATTTTCAGATGTATATTGTCTTCTGGAACTGAGCCTGTGATAAAGTCCTGTGTGACCACAGCTACTTGACAGTCATGGCTCTTCCTGCTGGCTACAGGCTGTCTGTCCACCACGACTGTCCCCCAGCACCTCCACGAAGGCAGGGGGATGCTAACACCAGGGCATTCCCAGCCTAGCCCTCGGGTTTGTAGCCAGCTGACCACCTCTCTCGTTCTCACCATGCTCACTCACAGATTAACATCTAAAAAAACCATCTAGTTTACACTAAAAACATTTAAATCATAAAACATTTTAATTTACATCTAAAAACGTCTAAATTAACATCTAAAATCCTACATAGCTACGGTCCGGGATCAAAAGTGATTACAATCACAACACAACAGGTCTTCTCCCTTCTCTCTCTATAAGTGAGTGCTATACTGGTATTAGAGGAGAAATCATTCTGTTCAAGTCAGTATGAGCCACGAGTCTACCTTCTTTTTCCTTACAGTATCTTTCCTTCTAAAATACTGCCATATAAAAATGCATGTAAGTATAACTGGAATCTTAATTACCCTGATATCAAATGCATTTCTCTGTTCTGTTTGTGGACAAGGACAAAGCTCAAATACAGTTGTCTTTACACGCTGTAAATAGCTCTCATTCCTCACTGTGACCGCTCAGCAGGTGACATTGTATTAGTAGGCATCACTCACTTTGCAGCAAAGCTTTGAAATCCAAACCAAAAGTAGGGGCTCCTTGGGGAGAAACTCTACAAACATGGAATGACAAGCCAGATCTGGCCTGATAAATCTGTGGTCTCAGTTGCAGTGTACCAGGCAAGAGCTAGAAATATTCAGGCTACACAGGGTGGATCCAGGCTGTGAAGCTCAGCTGAGCTGTGGTATATCCTGGAGATTGGCCTACAGCTCACATTGCTGCAGAGATGAGGCTTCACATGCAGACAGCAGGGTACCAGGGCAACGGTGCTTGAGATGCACTCTGTCGCTCTGCCCCAGCTTCCTTGGACTGCAAAGTCTAGCTGGGGAAAGTCCCCCTCCTTTCCTCTCACAGTCCTGCACATCATGTTATTCCCTTCTCACCATCAGGTGCCTCTCAGGCTCCTGCTCCACACATTGGCAGCCAGAGCCAAGGGTCTTCCACCAGCTGCAATGTACTGGGCAGCCAACCCCCTTTGGGGTCCTCCAGCTACTGGCCTTAAGCAAAGATGTCTCATGAGGGTCCTCGGTCGTGTCCTTTCACCCTGGTGTCTGTTCAGCTCTATCTTAGAGCTACATAGTAAGAGCCACATGCTACTTTTGTTTACCACAAGCAGATAATCATTTTTCTGATTAAAGCAGTGACTGTCAGGAAGAAAATCAGACATTTCTACAATGGCACCGCTTCTTTATGAGACTTTAGTTTTCCCGTGTTAATAAAGGTTTGCCAGATATGATGCACATTCCTGGACAGACTCCGTGCCCTGCAAATTGCTATGTGGTAGATCCCTGCTGTAAACCCCCGGTGTGCTAATGCGTGTTTTTAGGCAGTAAGCACCATCTTTTTAGGAAGCACTTCTTTACCGAAAGGGTTGTGAGGCATTGGAAGGGGCTGCCCAGGGAAGTGGTGGAGTCACCATCCCTGGAGGTCTTTAAAAGACGTTTAGATGTAGAGCTCAGTGATATGGTTTAGTGGAGGACTGGTTAGTGTTAGGTCAGAGGTTGGACCAGGTGATCTTGAGGTCTCTTCCAACCTAGAAATTCTGTGATTCTGTTATTCTATGATCTGCATTAAAAATATTGTATCCTAGTAATCTTCTATAAAGTTCTTACACTTTTATTTTTTTTAAGCTTCAGGCAGGAAACACCTTTTATTATTTTATTTTACCAAACGGGACTCTAAGCCCACAGGGCTGCCCCAGGCGAAGGGGTCGCTCACCGGGCTGCCGGTGCACAGAACCCCACTTGGGCTCGCCCCGCAAGCCGCGGGCACCCCCCGTTCCCCGCCTGCCGCCCCCTGCTGCAGGACGCGGCCCTTGGGGACAGCACCGGGACCTCGGCGGGGACCGGGACCGTGAGGAGCGGCCCCGCTCCCGCTGTGGCGGCGCCGGGGCCGCGCTCGGACGCAGGCGCGCGGTGCGGGCGGTCACGTGGCGGCGGCGGGAGGCGGAGCGGCGGCGGCGGCGGCCTGCGGAGGGTGTCCGGGCGCCCCGAGGGCCGACCGCCACCTCCCGCCCCCGCCGGCACGGGGCGCGGGCCCCGCGCGCCCCCGCTCGCCCACGGCGGCCCCCGCCCCTCCCGCGCTCGGCGGAGTCGGGCACGGAGGCGGCGGCGGCGGCGGCGGCACCGGCGCCAGGTGAGGGCGGGGCGGGCCCGCGGCGGGGCCTCTCCGCGGCTCCCCGGCGGAGCGGAGCGGGGCGGGGGAGAGGGCGGCGGGGAGCGTGACAGGGCCGGCGGGGCGGAAGCGGCCGCGCCGCGGTGTCAGGGCCGGCGGGGCTCGGTGCAGGCCGCGGAGGGCCCGGGGCCGGGCCGAGCCGAGCCGGGCCGCTCCCCCCCCCCCCCCCTCGGCCTCGCTCGGCCCCCGGGAGGCCGGAGCGTGTCAGCGGGGCCGCGGCCTGGGCCCCGCCTGTGGTGGGGGAGCCCCGGGCCGCTCGGGAGCTGCCCCGCGCCGGGAGGCGGCTCCGGGGCCCTGCGCCGGGCCCGTGCCTGAACCCGAGCCCGGCCGGGGCCCCGGAGCCGCTCTCCTGGCTGAGGCCGGTGCTGGTTTTAGTTTCCCTGCCGGCGGGCCCGCACCGCCGGCCTCTGGAGGTGTCAGCCGAGGTGCCTGGGAGCCCCAGCTTTTGTTTGGAGTTCCCCGTAACTCTTCAAGGCGGTAACAGAAAGGCTTCTCGGCTTATTCCCGTAGTTTTCTGCATCCCCATAAATTTAATCATTGTAGATTTAAACATCTTAGAAAACTCGGGGTTCTGATTCCTTCTAATTTCTATTTATTTTTTTTGGGTGGGAATGGGGGAAACAGGAAGCAGCAGGCTTTGCTGTTGCTCTCCTTGGCTTGGTTTTGAAAGCTGACGGCAAGCTGTAGCTTTCTGAGCTTTGTTGCTAAGACTTCCTAACCCCTCGCCTTCCAGACCTCGTGTGTGTCATTACCTTAACCAAATCGTGAGTAAGCTGTGGAAAGCTAGCAGTAAACTGTAATAAAATCTTTCTCAATTGAACGTTATTGTAGGAAAGGTAGCGTTTCCTATCGGTGTTGATAGTTAGTGTTCTTTATAGTCTGTCTGTTTCTCTACATATATACAACTAAAGCATCTTTCAGTATTTCACATATGAGAAAGCAACCACAAAAAACAAATTTGGTGTTCTCAAAAAAGAGTCACCATGTGAGATAACCACAACTTTTAGATTTATTGGCTCTTTTTCGGTCTCAGCAAGTATTCCCAGCTTCTGTGGGCGTCTTGTGGAGCGAGAAATGAGCACCTCAAGATAGGTGTCTGTAACGTCTGGGTTTGCAAACCTCTGGACTAAACACACTGCATGCAGTGAGGCACCAAGGTGCTTGCTAGGAATTAATGTGCTTTTGAAATACCTGTATTCACTGAGCCACATGGCTTCTTTTTCAAGTTAACCGGCTTTACCAGGAATTATTTCACAGTTGTACTGGATCCTGACTCTCCTGTTAGAAGTCGTAAATCAAAAGGGGAGGGAGGGCTGCACACAGACCTGATCTTTTATTGAGAAATGACATTTTTCAGTATTTTATAAGTACAGAAAAAAGTACAGAAGGGTATTCCATTAGACTTCACATTTTGGTTGGAAAAATTCCCAGGCAGCGCTCTGCAGCCATTCTCTATAGAAAGGCTGTTCACCTATAGAACTTGCAGGGAGGAGTTGTTAACAGCAGGCTTCCAAGCGATGCAGTAATTTTATGCTATTCTACTAAAAAATAGCTGCTCTCTTAGAAAAAAAAAAAAAAAAAAAAAAAAAAGGAAAGAAAGAAAATGTGACGGGAAACCTGAGAAATCCAGATCCCCACCTGCATTTGTAAACTAAGTGTTTTCATTTTTTAGATGCTTAAAATATTAGAACTTGAAAAATATTGGGGTATAGAGTTAAATTCTGATGAACAATTGTAATATCCCTCAGTTCTTCTTAGGTATGATGCTGTCAAAGATTGCATGCATCTGTAGTAGATACTAAATATTTTAAATTTATACAGTAAACCTGTTCAACAGTTTAGTTATATTTTTATTTTCTAATACTGTATTTTTTGTTCTTGGTTGGAAGCTGGAGTTGCAGTTGAGTTACATACATGTAGATATACTAAATGTAAAAGATTTGCAGAGGCAAAAGATTTGCTACTGAAGATATCAACAGGTTAAAGTATCTGTCACAGTTCAATTGCATTTGGAATAGTGAAATTTTATAGGTCATTAGCGTCCGCCTGAAGGACAGAAGGTGTGATGTTGCTACCTGTTTCAAAATCATGTTGTCTCTATTGAGAAATACAACTGCCGTGGTGTGCAGAGAACACTAGTGCGTGGGGCGCCTGCCAGTGTGTAGCACGTGCAGTGCCCGCTGTATGAACAGCAGCACTTACCCCTGGCAGTGTGTTGACCTGAGGCAGGGAAGATGCATCGTCAGATTCCAGGTGAGAGATGTTCCAGCTGTTTGGCAGATGACTGAGGTTTTTTTCTTCACGTTTGTTTATTGAGACAATGGTGATGGTGTATTCTGTCTAACGCTTGCTCTGTCCTGTTTTCAAACTCTTCCGTCACTTCCAGAGCAGATCACTCGTGATCTTCAGCAAGAGCTACCTCGTGTGGATAACATTTCAACCATGTAGCCGGTGCATTTCTTAGTTTGTACACCTTGATAGCTGAAGGTTTGGCTCAAGATGGTATGAGAAACTCTTGATTCTCTACTGACTTGACTGATTAGAAGGAAGAGAATTAATAATAATAATAATATCAATAAAGGCTTTCCAGTGATGCAACTGGCATTGACAGTTCAGCTAGGCTTTGGATTGCACAGGAGCGGTAGTAGTGGAAGTGTTCCATAGTCCAAGGAGCATGGGATTTTCATCAGTCCGGGGCTCATTTCCTTTCCATTGTGTCCACTGCTGCTGCTGCTAGTAGCAGCCCATCTGTGTTCTGAATAGCCCTTCCAAAATTGTTGTTGACATACTTACAAATAGGAACAAGAAGTGAATTCTGGTGGGTGCCTGTGTGTAGTGACTTTCGTGCTGTGTCACAATAAATAACTGTTCTTCACGTATTTGGGGAAAAGAAAGATGAACAGTCAGGCTTACACAGAGTGTAACTGGTGTGAGAGCTTGTATAAAGAAGGGAGGTGCTCTGTAGACTCGGCAGCATGCACGAACCATCCTCTTTTTGCAACTGGGAGGACTGTTGCTGCCTTCTCCAGCTTGAGTGAGTAGTCCTGAAGGATAGTCCTACATAAGGCTTTGGATCAGACTTGTACAGTAATTGAGAAGTGCAGCAGAAGAATGATACCTTGTCTAAGTTCGTTTGTCCTTATATAAGCTGATAATTTGGGGACAGGAAATTGCCTGTATTGAGTTGTGTATTTGGGAGTCTGAATTTTCAGTTTGTAATCTATGAAAGGGAATCATGTATTTATTCCCAGTAAAAGTCGCATGCTGTTATCTTCTCCAAGTCCTATGTTTATCATTTTAATTTTATAATTATTACTCTTTCAATAACCAAGTAAGTGACGTTCCAGACGCCTGAGCTGGTACGAGATTCTACTTCTCCTTATGCTTTCTGGGTAGTACTTACAGAGGCTGAATTAAACATAAGCCTCTGTTTCGCATACATGTGCACGGGCTCACTCTGATAAGTCTCTTGGATGCTACAAGGAAATCATGAAGATTTTTTCTGCCTTGCTTCCTGCTAAATTAGCAGTTTTGGCTTGTGTAATACATTACTTTTCAAGCAGTGGGTGGAGAGAACGTGAGAGATGAGAGGGCTCAATCTGACAGTTCTGATGGGTCTCTGCCAGCTGCTCCAGAGAAATGGAGGAGTTAGCGGCTGCAGATTTGGGACTGTGGCTGCAGGAGCTGAACCTCCCTAGGCAAAAATATTACCAGTTTTTTTAGTGAGGCTCAGTGAAGAATAACACGGGACAAGAAAAAGTGTCTCATTTTCTGGTTGTGATGTGGAAGGTGTTCCTTCTGAGGTTTTCTTGGGGTATTTTTCCCATCCCCACAACAAAACATTGCCATCTACTTCAGTTGTGTCCTAGTTTTACCATCCTAGGGATTATGTGGCTCATAATAGCAGTAGTGGCAATAAATAGAAAAAAAAAAAAAAAAAAAAGAAAAAGCCTGGGAGAATGCCAAGTATGCTGCAAGTTTTTATACAATCAGGAAAATCTCAGAATAATCTTGATTTTTAACAAAGGCACACCTACATAATGTGTGTTTATGATGGTTTTGGTTGGCTTGTGTTTTAGTTAGGGAGAACATTCTCCTTACCGAGTGCTTCATATCAAAAGAATTACTTTTAAGCCATTTATATGAGCTTAATTTTTTTCTTCAAACTTTATAATGTTTCGGGATTTTGCGTGCTTTAGTGAAATTTCATGGACTTTCATTACTGGGAGCAAGAGCCTAATGAAGAATATTCTTCAGTTTTCAGTCAAATTCAGCTCAGGACAAGAATACCCGGTGCTGTTATACTGACAGTTAGGAGCCTCTGGAAGAATGTGGGGATAAGGGAGTTACCTTGTGGGGTACATCAGCCCAGACTGGTTCACCTGCTGCTAAATTCGGCTTCAAATAAAAACCTTGTCACAACAGACGCAATGAATAGGTTGCTACTTGAAAAGGTGTTTTCCCATAGCCTTCAGAAGATGAGATAAAATAATTTCTTGTCAAGATGCATCTAATTTTAAATAGCTTTTCTTTTTACTTATTTGCCAATTGCGTTGATGGGTCTTAATGAAAAGTTTCATACTGCAGGACTCTGTCACAGTATTCATCTGTTACAGGCTATGGTATCTTTCTTCCGAATAGGAATAGCCTTAATATGTGAAATTAACAATTCAGCTAATGAGAAGTATTTGATCAGGTGCTATACCATGTAGACTGTAGCTTCCACGAGTGATGCTGAAACCGGTTAGCTCATGGCAGAGAGAGAGGGCTGGGAGCCTGCAAATGGGAATCCTTCTACATGGCTGACTTAGCTGCAGTTAAAACTTGTTCTGGAGTTGTCATCTTGCCTTCTTATTTTTAAAGCAGTCTTGGTGATCAAGTCGATCAACTTCCATTGGTATAAAAATGAATTGCTCGGATGGAGACATGTCTGCTGCAGCATGGCATGCGTTGCAGAGTTTCGGCCAAGTTCATAAATTGTAGTTTCATAAAACTTTAACAAGTCTGTGTTCCACTAAACAGCCTGCTATCAAAATGCATCATGATGATAACAAAAGGTCAGATGTGCTATAACAAGCTGTAGTTTTCTACTTCGCAGAAACATTGAGGTTTTAGGCATTTTATGCGTGAGAGCTATGGAAGTTTAGCAGAAAATTATGAAATCAGTGAGTAGTCGTGCATCAGAATGAATGTAGCCTGCCGTCCTGTGCGCTTACTTATTTAGTTTTCTTGACATCTGGGGAATGCCCCATCCCTGGAGGTGTTCAAGACCAGGTTGGAGAGGCTTTGAGCAGCCTGATCTAGTGGGAGACATCGCTACGGCAGCGGGGTTGGTACTGGATGGTCTTTGGGGTCCTTTCCAGCCCAGGCCATTTGATGATTCTATGCCAGTTGAGCTGCTTTCATGGAGTTACCTGTCTGTAATGGCAGAGTCTGAACTTCTGTGTTGTTGGAACTCCCCCAATCTGCAGTGTTTTTAAAGGAAATGTACTGCATGTTTAAGTTTATTTTTAGGTATTCCTTTCATGTTGTAACAGTGATTCTTAGCTGTATCTAATCTTTCTGTAATGATATGGCACTTGCCTACTATCTACGTGAAAGTCTTTTTGCCAAAAGCAATTATGTAATTGTAGTCTTTGTATCATAGACGCGCTGTGTGTGAATAGATGTGGTCACTGCTCGGATTTAACAAGCTCCGAGGTCACTGTGTTAGACAATAAAAACCGTGTACATGGTTGTAGGAGGATAATAAGTTGTTAACAAGTCTGCAGTAAGGACGGTGTTGTGATCAGGCTGTTCTTGGGATTTTCAGGTGCTGTGTTTTGAAAGTATGCCTGGGGAGTGTGTCTGATTTATTAAAAGAAAGCCATCTTCCCGACAGTATTCTGGCAATGCTAAACATCCTTCATTTCCATCCTGAAAAAATTGGTACCATTACGTATTTTCTCACTGACACCTAAACCAAAGGAAAAAAGAAAGCTTTCACTTGCATTATCCAAGGCATTTTGTTTGTTTGTTTGTTTGTTTTTATTTCCTTCTATTCCTATTAGGCTGTTTGAACAACACCTTTTTTCAATGAAGGCAAAGGCAAGGAGGGTTCTGTGTCCTTTGGAAGTCATTTCACTGTTTGCTGCTATCAGAGGCATTTTCTTCTCCTTCTCAATTCTGGACTCACTGAAGGACTTGGTTGTAGTTTTGTTTCGGGATTGATTTTTCTGCTTGTTTCCAGCTTCAGCAGCTGTAAATAATAGCCACTGTGGGGCTAAGGACCCTGCTTGGTGTTGGCTTCTGGCATCAGCTAAGGAATAACATCTGTCCATCCTTCCCTCTGGTTCTTCTGTGTTCGTGAAGAAACTGCTGTCACCCTTTCCAATCCTTTGTGTAGCTCTGAGGAGTACTGTTTCAAACATACAGCAGGATTTTAGTACCTTTATTTAATTGGGCTCCCTGCATATTTGTTTGAGAGGGTGCATGTTCTGTTGTGACATCAGTTGTGAAAGTGTTTATTCTGAATTGTCCGAAATACATAAACAGCTTGTAAATCAATAGACTGTGTCACAGCAAGGGCTGTGTTCAGTATCTCCGCCAAGGTTATTCTGTTTTACTTCATTTTGTGCATTTGCAATGAGGGGGAAAAAAGCAACACAAGAGGGTTCAAGTTCTGTTTAACAAACAGCTGGGCATAACCCTCAGTTTGAATCAGTCGAGCTCATCTGGGTGTGAGAATACCAGGACATCAGCTTATTTTTTCCCCAGACACCAGCACTTCCAGCTGGCAGTGCTGGCGCTCCAGAGCCTGCTGTGCCCCTTGCTGGGGATGCTCCAGTCTTCGTGTGCCATCCCCTGCCACCTGCACCGTGCTGTGGGTGCGTGGGCATTGGCCAGAAAACTGACACACTGCTGATGCTTTGGCTATTAGTCTGTAACCTTGCCACGTATCCCCACCTCTCTTAATTCAGCAGCACTTTTTTTTTTTTTTTTTTTATTAATCAGCAAATCCTATCTAAGGCCAACCCTGTTTTAAACAGGTATAAGGCACTTCTCATGCTGTTGTAGCTTGCTGCAGTCTGGGGTGGCAGGTTTTTTTTCCCCAAAAAGATACTGCTTATTTTACACTGGATGCTCATTCAGGGCACAGAATGGTTGTGCTTTGTCCTTAAAAGATTGTTATTTGTGTAGGACTCCAAGTTCATTTCTTCTGCAAGTCAGTATATGTGTAATGAATAATGTAAGGATGCAGGAAGAGAAGGAACTACCTCCGGGGTAGGGTAACCAACCTAGTGAGGAGCTTCTGTGTGACAATCAGTTAAATCAGCTTTTCACAGAGGTTTATCAATTGTCATTCCCATTTTCTGGGCACCTGATGTGAAACTGGAATTTGACTTAACGGAGCTGCTGAATGCTCAGACCTGTAAGTTGGATACAGAGGAGCCCGGGGAGAAAATAAAAGATGTAATTGTCTCAGCGGTCAGTTTGTCTCTGATTTTTTTTTTTTTAATTTTTATATCAGTTCCCCATTTTTTAAATTTCTGTGTTTACAATAACTGATTTATGAAAGCACGGTGTGAACAGATCAGTGACTGTGCAATATTTTTACTTAACTTCAGTGCACGACCGTAGAAGAGTTTGGGATTACAAAATCAGAATTCCTGTTAATCCCAGATTTGAGTAGTGTTCAAGAATGGGGGTCTGGTGCTGCACAGTGCGAAGAGAGCAACTGTACGTAAACTAGAGTATTACTCATTAATGTGAATAATGTAAATTCATTTAGTCTGCGTGGTGTGGTGTAGGGCTGTAAGGGAGAATTAAAAATTGAGTGTTGTAACATCGCTGCCCAGTGAACGTGTGTGCAGAGCTGCCCTGGGGCTGTGCATCCTGACTTTTGGGTGCTTGTTTCTTCACGTGTGGTGCTGTCCCTTCAGCAATGGTAGGAGAGCATGCAAATAATGCAAAGCTGAATCTAAGCTTTTCTAGCACAGTTACCCTTTTGTATTATTTTTTTTTCCCAGCCTCTCTCTGCAGTTCACCTTGCATCTCCAACTTGTGGTTTTAATTTGTGTTGGGAACTTGAACCTCTGCCAAAAACCCCAATCTGTATCCCATTTGATGGCATCTTGTCCTGAGGTAACAGTTTGTGGTGCATCATATTTAATACTGACAGCGTTGGAGTTACGAGGTCTTGACAGCCTTGCCTGTTGATTTGATTTGACAGTGGTGGTCAGGAGCAGGTCCCTTTTTTAGCTTTGACATCAGCTTTGGCTCGTGATGGAGATGGTTTTAATTCCTTAAGAAATACTCCCGAAGCATCGAGTGTGAGAGCAGAGGTAGGAGGCTGAGCTGCCTTGCATGGAGTTCATCCTGGAGCCCTTGTCACAGTCTGCAGTGACGTGGAGCGACGTGCGTCCTGCCTGTACGTTGGCATTGCTCACCGTGCTTGTAGGGATGACCTCTATCTCGGGTTGTACTTTTGTGTGGATAACTCTCATAACGTAACTAAACTCACAGCTAAACCGAGGATGTGTGGTCTGGAAGATGAGGTGGTGAAATGGGCTGTGAACTGGCTGAAGGGAAGAAGCCAGAGGGTTGTGGTCAGTGGGATGGAGCCGAGCTGGAGGCCTGTGTCTAGTGGAGTCCATCAGGGGTTGGTACTGGCATCAGTGTTGTTTGATATATTCATGGGTGACTTGGGTGAGGGAAAGGAGTGCGCTGTCAGCAAGTTTGACACTGAACTGGGAGGAGTGGCTGACACGCCAGAAGGCTGTGCTGCATCCAGCAGGACCTGGGCAGGTTGGAGAGTTGGGTGGGGAGAAACTCCATGAAATATAAAGAGGGCAAGTACAGAGTCCTGCACCTGGGCAAGAACAGCCCCGGACACCAGTATAAGCTGGGGACTGCCCTGTTGGAGAACAGCAAAGTGGAGAGCGACCTGGGGATCCTGGTGGACAGCTGGATGACCATGAGCCAGCACTGTGCCCCTGTGGCCAAGAAGGCCGGTGGCATCCTGGGGTGTATCAGAAGGGCTGTGGGTAGTAGGGCGAGAGAGGTTCTCCTCCCCCTCTACTCTGCCTTGGGGAGACCACATCTGGAATATTGTGCCCAGTTCTGGGCCCCTCAGTTCAAGGATAGGGAACTGCTTGAGAGAGCCCAGCGCAGAGCCACGAGGATGATTAAGGGAGTGAAACATCTCCCTTATGGGGAGAGGCTGAGGGAGATGGGTCTCTTTAGCTTGGAGAACGGGAGACTGAGGGGTGACATTATTGATGTTTATAAATGTGTAAAGGGTGAGTGTCAGGAAGGAGGCAGGCTCTTCTCAGTGACATCCAATGATAAGGCAAGGGGCAGTGGGTGCAAGCTGGAACATAGGAGGTTCCACTTAAATATGAGGTGAAACCTCTTCATGGTGAGGGTGACAGAGCACTGGGACAGGCTGCCCAGGGGGAGTCTTCTTCTCTGGAGACTTTCAAAACCTTCCTGGACGCGTTCCTGTGTGACCCGATCTAGGTGTTCCTGCTCTGGCGGGGCACTGGACTAGATGATCTGTCAAGGTCCCTTCCAAACCCAAACATTCGGTGATTCTGTAAAAATTTATTGCAAAATCTGGATCTTTCATAAAGTGAAAAACATCAGGAATGTGACATGATTGACTGAATTCATTCTTATCTATGCTCAGCAGGGAGATGGGGGGGAAGTTGTGGGCTGGCACAGGAAGAGTACATTTCAGGTAATAATATGCATAAGCATCTGAGAAACACCTACATTTTCACAAGTTTTTACAAAGCAAGAATAGCGTGCTTAAGATTTTCTTGGACATGAATGAAATAGTTATCTAATGCTAAATATCTCCTGGTAAGAATGGTCTGTGGCTTTCCTTCGGCTTTGTTGTACAAAGTATCTGCAGTCCCTAAAGTTAAATTTGGTGTTTCCCCACCTGTCTTTGTGTAATTGTATTACTATGTGTTTCACAATTTCCTGGCAGTCAGGCATTGTAGCATTGATACTGGGTGCTTTTTGTCCTCTGTGTAATTGATTTTAATTTTTTTTATTCCCCCCCCATCTACCCAACTATCATTTAGGTCAGCTGGAATACTGCTCAAGGCATGCGTGGAAGGATTCCGTCCGGAACACACTTCTGTTTGTTCTAGTGGACAAACAACTTGGCTACTGCAATGGCCACGGTTTTCAGAGTCGCACAGTTTGTCTCACAGACCCTCGCACTGGGTCACCTGGTAGGTTTTCTGTCAGTGTTCTTTGCAAGCTGTTGAATGCCATAGTTAGTGTCTTTACACACTGTACTTATTATTTCTTTCCCCCCCCCCCTTCAAAGCATCTTCTTAATGTCTGATTGGCTCCCGTTGTTGGACACAATGGTTTTGGATGACCTACCAAACCTGGAAGATACATATGCCTCCTTGTACTCCTCAGCTATGGAAGACTTAGAGGTGGAGTTTGATTCAGGACTGGAGGAAGATGAACAGAAACAGGAGGCTACTCCTGAAGATTCCACAATCTTTGTAGCTTTTAAAGGAGATATAGGGGACAAAGACTTTGAGCAGAAACTAAGTGTCATATTGGAGAATGTGCCTGGCCTTTTACACATGGGTAATGTATTTTTTTAATCATTTTTCAATTGTCCTTAAAATGCTTAATTACATAATTGGGGTGCTTGTAAAAAGAAGCTGATTATATTGTTTTTGAGGTACTTAGTTGGTAGTAAGATTTGTGGAGGTTGTTATTAGTGAGTTTGGGAGCTATCTTAGGCACAGAGAACAAGTTTTTGAAGTTAATTTGTTGTTTCAAACTGATTTCATTAGTGAGTTCATTTATTCCTATTCAGTTCCAATGTTTTACTTGTTTTTTTTTTCTCTTTCGTTTCCTTGCATTACATAATGGTTTGTAGTGTGAAAGTGAAACCAGACGTCCAAACAGGACATGTTTTTTAATAGTGAAACAACTCAACTACTGCAGTTGAGAAGAGATTTGCTCTGAAATAACTGTGCTAGTTCAAGTCACTGCTGCTGCTTTGCTGCTGCACTGACTTATGTGACTTTTTCAGAAGGGGGGGCTATGGAGTGTTCTCATATAGCCCTGTGTGTCCACCGAGGTCTTGTGACAGGCAACTCTAGCTAGTAAGTGACACGGGCTTTTAGGACAGCGTCTTTTACCAGCACAGATAGATTTGGAAAAAGGTATCTGTCCACTGTACCTTATAACTAGTTGGAAGTAGATATGACTGACAGTGGTATAAAAGGGAACGTGTTGATACCATAGCTGAGTGCCGCAGTATTTGAATGGAAACAAATTCAGGCTGTCTCTGTATGATGCTGCCTTTGTTACACAGAGACATCTGCATACTGGGTTTGTAACGAGTATTAATGACAGGATCAGTGGATATGATTCAGACTTCAGTTGAGAAAGCAAGAAGCAAATTTTTTAAATCAATGTCAGATTAGTTTGAAGATGATCAACGTGACAAGTTATTTAAGGCGATTCAGAGTAAAACATGATATATAGAATTAATAAAGGTTAGTAAGTAACTTTAGACTTAGCAGATTCAATGTTTGAAAAATGAGAGATCGTTTACTAACATCTAGAAATAATGAAACCGGTAATGCGTTTCTTTATATGTAAAATGTTGGAACATTAATGAGATTCAATATAGGACTGTTCAAACCTCTGCAAAATGGAGTTTTAAAACCTCCTGTCATGTGTCCAGCTAAAGAAGTTTGGAAGAGAGGGGAAGTTAATACTGCAATTACTGTAGCAGCAGAAGGGACTTAGTGAACTAATTAAGGACAGGCCTTTCAGTACTCAGAGGGTACCTATAAAAAAGGTGGAGAGTGATTTTTTGCTTGGGCAGGTAGTGACAGGATGAGAGGGGAATGGCTTTAAACTAAAAGAGGGGAGATTAGATTATATATAAGGAGCAAATTCTTCACTCAGAGGGTGGTGATGCACTGGCACAGGTTGCCCAGAGAAACTGTGGATGCCCCATCCCTGGCCATGTTCAAGACCAGGCTGGATGGGGTTCTGAGCAACCTGATTTAGTGGGTGGTGTCCCTGCCCATGGCAGCGGGGTTGGTACTGGATGGTCTTTGAGGTCCCTTCCAACCCAGGCCATTCTGTGATGCTGTGAAGTTAGGAGTGAGTTACTGACACTCTTAAATGGCACGTTCTTCCGAAACAAGAACTTAGCACACTTTTTGTAAGTCTGCTGTTGTAGTAGAAAACATAGATGACTAAAATTTGAGCAAATGCTTATTGTTTTCAAAAGGACTTCCTGTTCAAAAAGCTTGAAACTGGAAGCTTATAAATCTGTATTAGGAATGTATATTTTAATGACCCTAAAAAGTATTTTGTAGCTATATTTTAGCTAGGTATCACTTAGAATAAATATATCCAACATCACTTGCCTACCTCTTTTCTAATTCTCACGTGTTACTCTTAAAACAATTGATCAGCATAGAAACACTTGTTTATAGAACAGGTTTACAAAAAATGTGCAGCTAAATATTTTGCACAACTTTAATATGTTTTTTTGCAGGGGGTTGAACATCCCTATTCAGAAAAGTTAAATAATATGGTATAAATTAATGAAATACAACTAGGTCTCTGGCACCTGCCTTCTGCAAAGAAGTTTCACAAGCATCTTGCAGAGTGAAATCGGTGATTTCATTCTTGTATTCACTTATCTATGTGGTATGCTAACAGATGTATTTTATCTGATTTCTTAGGTATTCTGTCTTTCCAAAGTAGTTTATTCACAGAAGATTTCAAATCTTGAGTAATATTGTCAAGTATTTATGTTGCCCGTTTTATTGTTTATAATTTGGGAAATCCTTATTTTGCTAATTTTTGGAAACTATTTCAGTGGTTTGGCAGTATGAGTCACTTTACATCTGTTCTGGAGAACTCTCCAGTATTTGAGACTATCCTGGAATAGTTGTTCCAGATTTTTTTCAGCTGTGCTTTTTTAACAAGTTATTTCACTATACTTGTTTGAAAACTGACTTTGCAGTGACCTTTTCTCTTTTAAGAATCCAACCAGTTAAAACTGCAGAAGATAGAGCCTTGGAACAGTGTACGTGTTACCTTCAATATACCACGTGAAGCTGCAGAGCGACTGCGGATTCTGGCTCAGAATAATAACCAACAACTTCGTGACCTGGGAATTCTCTCAGTTCAGATTGAAGGTATTTCACACCTAAGTTATTTTCAAAGGCATTAAGCTGCAAATGCACTAGAATTTAATTATAGTCAACAAGTGACTTTGTGTACTTGGTTAATGTTGCAAAACTTTTAATTCAATAATTTGGAGAATAACTTAAAAAAAAATGAAGAGGTAACTCAAGGCTTTTATTCTTCTGAGAATAAGTGTAACAGTAGAAACAATGGCTGAAAATCCTCTAAGTGTTGGGAAGCCCCCTGAAAAACGTTTTTGTGAGTGCTACTAGCAAAATGTGCCCTATTTTTTTTCCAGGTTGTTTCATATGAGACTTTCTTAAAAACAAGTTTTACATGGGTTTCACAACTGAAATATCTGTGTTGCTCAAGATGAAACTGAGGGCATTTAATGTTTGTTGCAGTGTTGTTTTTTCTTAAAATTGAAGCACTAATAATAAAAGTAGTCTGCATAACTGTTCTTCTAAAGTGCATATTATTGGTAAAGTTTGTCCTTCCTTCCTTTAAATCTTTTAAATGTCCTTCTGAAATTGTCTCCATTCTGCTTTCGTGTATATCATTCAGTTCCCCAAAACTGTGTATTACTTCTAGGGGAAGGTGCTATCAATTTAGCTTTAGCTCAAAACAGAAGCCAAGATGTCCGAATCAATGGGCCCCTGGGAGCAAACAACTCAGTACGAATGGAAACAGGATTTCCCATGCAAGGGGGACAAGGTAAATTTTTAATTACTTAGTTTTATACAGTTTGAAATTTAATAAGCTTATTGTGAAATTTCACTAGTTACAGCAATTATGATTCACAGAATTATAATTGCCATTAAATTATCCGATGTTCTTGTTTCCATACTGTCAAACTATGTCTGATATGTAAGCGGTTGGCTGAATTGTGCCCCATAAATGTTGGCGTGATTTGGACGTGGTTTTTTATTTTTTTTTCTATAGAGGCTGTAAAATCACTTTAATATAGTCAATTCACTTCATGCACAAATTATCATGCTTTCCTGTCTTATGAAAATGAGCATAAGTCTTTATTCAATGCACAAAAATGAGCTATTTTAGATTAAATCTTATAGGGGGAGGACAGGACACTCATTACTGTTAGTCTCTCTTTATTTTCACATAAACTTTTGAGATCTGATAATAGAGAATTAGTTTTCTTGGAGAATTGTAGTTTTGTTGGATGGTAAATTTTTATATGGATAAGTAATTTCTAATTACAATAGTCAGATTTCATGAAGAGTTGAAAGAAAAACACGATATTTTATTTCAACAGCTGAGTAAAAGGCAAGATAAATTAGTTAGCACCTTAGTAAATAGGATTTAATGCAGTTAAAATACTGAGACCATTTTTGACAGTTTAAGATACGCGTGTGGCTGGTGGTGGAATGAATGGAAATAACATTTTACCTGATTACAGTAGTTTAAATCATTGTGCTTAGCAAAGAACATAAAATATTTAAAGGAAGTTTGACTTTGAAGGCAGTTGCTCTGATCTTCCTTGTGATGATCATGAGCTTCATTTCCTGCATACAGGTAAACAATACAAATAAAACAATTTAACCAGCAGGTCAACTATATAAACCATTTTACAAGATAGCAGCCTTTGTAAAAGAAACAATGAAACTGTTTATTCTTACAATGAATCAGCTACTTTCTACTATCAGATTTTGCAGAAACCTACTATAGGCGTAACTTTGACAGTGTTACCACTTGGTGGCAAGTGACTTTAGTGGCTAGTCAGGAAACTGAAGTCTCAAATAATTCACAAGTAGGCAGGGTTTTTTTCTATAGCCTTGAAAAGGCTTGGTGCTAAAGGAACAGCTTCAGTATGATGTTCACTTCTTCTATTACAGACAATCTGAATTTTGAGGCAGAAATATGTGTCCTCAGGTTATTTTGGAGGAACAACTCGTCTAAACTGACTTCTTTATAAAGACACATTTTATTAACAAATCAAAAATCTTAAAACTCTTTTGATGTAAAACTACAATACTTGATAATATGTATTGTCTTTTTGTTGTTGTTGTTCTTTTTTTTTTAAGGTTTAATAAGAATGAGCAATGCCGCAGCTGTCATGATGTCCCAGAGTGGAAATGTGCCCTCCTCTATGGTGGCAAGTGGTGCTAGTACTGAGCTGCAGCCAAGAACACCTAGACCTTCCTCACAGCCAGGTGGTAACAGTTAGTTGTAACACTGACCTTTACCTGAAAATATTCTTTCTTTATCTTTTCTTCAGCATACGTACTTGTAAATGAACTACAGAGTTACCCTGCATTATTTCCTTTACCTTTTCTGAGAGTTGCTCTTTCTGGGGAACCCTCCCTGCCCCTATTAATACGGTAACATTTGTCAGATAATTTGGGTATCTAAAAGTCACCGGGTTGCTTGTTATTTTGTTCAAATATGTTGCACAGTGGCAGTACCTTTTGCTAGGAGAGCACTAGAGCTGTTATGATTGAGTTTTTTTTTAAGGAAGGGATTGGTTGAATGCGAGGCAGGTAGGAGGCAAATGCATTAGACAGAGGACAAAATGCTTTTGCAGGAGTAGATAAACTGGAAGCTTAAAGTGTGGGGATTTTGTGGGGGTGTAGGCGCTGGGGGTTGTATGTTCAGTTTTGTTTTGTTTTTTCTTCATAATTTTGGTAGTATAAGCTAATTGCATTTTGGGACTATAGAAAAAGAGGAGGTTATTACTTCTCACTCAGTAAAATGGTGGTAATACTTGCCAGCTTCTATAGACATTTGCAGTATTTATTTTTACAGTGTTTTGTGGTAAATGTTTTAAATACTCTATGAATGCTAGCTTATGATACTGTCTTAATTCATTGTTATGCCACATTTTTAGTTGGTAGAAATAATGCTGCTAATAATTTGTATTATTCTACCAATACGTATGTAGAAGGCTTATGTTTGTAGGAACAAGTGCAGTGGAGTTACCGTGTTGTTTTATTGGAGAGGTTATAAATTCATGAGACCTTCTCAGGATTCCCAGAGACTTTGAAAACTTTCAGAGCATTGCCTGCTCTGTCTATTGGAGAAATTGAAACACTGGAGCATTTTGTTAGACCCTAACTTCAGCAGAGTGAGCATATGCAAGCAACCAATCTATCCTTTCTTGTTTTGTGGTGTTTTTTGCCTACAGTAGGTTATTTACTTTTTTACTTTTCTTTGCTATTTTAATAGATGCAATGGACCCACTTTTATCTGGGCTAAATATCCAGCAGCAAAATCATCCATCTGGATCTTTAGCTCCGCAACTCCATCCAATGCAGTCAGTTCCTGTAAACAGGCAAATGAACTCAGCCAACTTTCAGCAATTGCAGCAACAAACACAGTTGCAGACACGTCCTCCGCAGCCACATCAGCAGCCCCAGCAGGGTATTCGACCTTCATTTACTTCACCAGCACAGGTTCCGGTTCCCCCTGGCTGGAACCAGCTTCCTTCAGGAGCACTTCAGCCTCCTCCAACCCAGGGAGCACTGGGTACATTGACAGTAAACCAGGGTTGGAAAAAGGCCCCATTGTCTGGACAAATGCAGCAGCAACTTCAAGCAAGACCATCTCTAGCCACAGTACAAACTCCTACTCATCCTCCACCTCCATACCCTTTTGGAAGCCAGCAAGCTTCCCAGGCTCACTCAAACTTTCCCCAAATGAGCAATCCTGGCCAGTTTACTGCTCCTCAAATGAAAAGCCTTCAGGGAGGGCCCTCACGGGTTCCTACACCACTACAGCAACCCCACCTGACCAACAAATCTCCTGCTTCCTCACCCTCCTCCTTCCAGCAGGGATCTCCTGCATCATCTCCAACAGTTAACCAGACGCAGCAGCAGATGGGACCAAGGCCTCCCCAGAGTAGCACACTTTCCCAGGGATTTCAGCAGCCTGTCAGTTCTCCCAGTCGTAATCCTATGGTGCAACAGGGGAACGTACCCCCCAACTTCATGGTGATGCAGCAGCAAAACCAAGGTCCACAAGGTTTGCACCCTGGCTTAGGAGGTAAGAAGTACTGAGACAGTCTTTTATTTTAAAAGGAAAAACATAAAATGTCTAGGTTACTGTTCCTTTTGAAAAGATCCTCGAAGAGACAAAATAAATACATAGTCTATGGATAAAGTGGGTGTGGGTGAACTAGCATCAGTGTTACTTCAGTTCTACTATCTAGCTTTCTGTTAATAATCTAGAAGTAAACTCTTGGCCAGTGCAGAAAGAAATTGCTGTATGCAGTTGCTAGTTACGACTCCCAGTCATCCTCTTGACAGTTCTTTCACTGCCTTACAGCAAGTTCAGGATATTCAGAGATGTTTTGGGTTGTTTGTTTTGATGTTGCTTTTTTGTTCCTTTTGAGAAAGGGAGAAAGTGACAAAAACAAATGAACCTTTTCTTTTTCTCTTCAGCTTCCTCTGTCACCACTTAAATTTCTGCTATAGAAGTGAGGCTTTTATTTTTCTTTGAATTTTCCCTTCTAAGTTGTGTGTACATCCTGTCTTTATTTGTCATCAGTTTCTTCCCATACAAAAGAGGAAAGAGCTATTACTGCTACGGTAATTTACTCCCTGCGCTAAAACAAGGAGGTCAAAGCATGTTTTCACTTCCTCTTTGGTTGTGTGGTATTTAGTTTTCTCCTTGGACCTCTGCACTCACATCTTTGCCTTATTGCTCTTCGAAGGCTTCTGTAACAGTGAAAGAATTTCATTTGTCCATCCAAAGATCTTTTGTGTCCTTGTTTTTCTTTTTCTCTCGTGAGCCTTTTCTAGTACTTTGCCTGACTTCTTCTAGCACTTCTCTCTCCCTCTCTCTCTCTTTCTCTCTCTCTTTCACTCTCTCAAAATATTCATTTATTCATCTTTCTCTTGAATGGCTGCTCTCAGATACCTGTACACAAGCTCTTGGTTAAGTCTTTAATTTTTTTTTCTTTCCATACATGTAGAATATAAGCAGTATTCTTTGTCCACAAATACACACAGTACTGTATGGATTTTAGTTTCCTTTATTTTCACACTGCACATCTGAAATCTGTAAGGAATACCTATTTTTTGGTCCACTGATTTAGGCAAGTGTCCTGTGTCTTCACTGCCTGCATTGTGGATCTCATTCGAATTTGGATGAGTTTGTTTTACGTCAATTGTCTTAGTTTCAGGGTTTTCCTCTTCCAAACTGTTCTTAGGGCCTGCCAGCACCCTGTACTTGCTATATCTTCTCTCGTCTCCGTCTTCAAACTGTTATTATTAGAAATGTCACATTTCTTTACAATTTTGTCTCACTAACTACATATCCCCAGTCAGAAATCACTATCCTCTAGGTAGGGTAACCCTGACCTCTAGATAGCATATAATCTGTGTTCTCTTTGTTTTCTACGTAAACCTGCTATAGACAAAATCCTGCTTCTGCTTTATTAAAAAATAATATTCCAAATAAACTATCAAAATATGTTCTTTGGGACTCACTCTAGAACTTAATTGTTAAAATCAGTAATCCTCAACTGATTTAAAAAGACAGGATTCTGTTGATTTCAGTAAAGGTATCTTCCACTTGTGGAGGTTTTTGCCTGGCTTCTGTCCATGCTAATGTCCATGCTTAAGCTGTGTTTAGGGATCTTTCAATTTTTTTAGCTATCTTGTCTTTGAACACTTTCATTTCACATAGCTAACTTTGCAAATCAGAATTTTTATTAGATTGCGAATAGGCCAAATTAACATTTTTTTTCTCATTTCAAGCATTTCTGTATGCAGAACTTGCCTAAAAGGTCAGAACTAAAATTATAGTCCTGTGAGGTGATGCCTGAAGAAGTATTTGTTCCCTGTTTGCAGATGTACCTCACGTTTGACCTGTAAACTTGATTATCTTAAAGTTTTAATTGTAGAACTAAGACCAGCTCACTTTACATAAGCAATACAGTAAAGTGTATAAGGAGGCTGTAACCACAGAACCAAGGTTAAATTCTGTCTGTGGATAAGAAAAATGCAGGAGGACAAGGTTCCTTCTAGGTCCGTGGCACTATATATATGATGGTGAATTAAAAGAAGTGGGTTCTGTTAAAGTTGTGTTAAAGTGGGTCTTTTTTAAGCTGCTGCTCATGTTGGTAGGCACAGTGATGTTTTTGCTCTCTGTCCTAGAGCAGCAGTGGTGTTTTGATGTGTCAAGGTGTGGACATTGTGCCAGATAGAGGGCTGTCATGTCTCTCTCTGGCTATTGGAATAGCAGGGTTACTTGTGGAAAGCTGGGACTTGCTGCAGCCTTTCTGAACTCTTTGTATGTAGCCCTGCCCCATTCTCTCTCATTACCCTGGAGATTTCTCAACCCGTTTTGGATGGAAGAGTTATTCTGATCGTGCGTACACACACCAGTAGTGCAAAGGAGTGCTAAAAAGTGTGTACCTGTTGTGTTATGGTGAGAGTTCCTGTTCAAAAAATAAAAAAAAAATGTAATAAAAATACAAGATGTTTGTGTACATGGATGCAGTTAAGGGTCTGATCAGAGATGAGATACAATAGAGAAAACAGTGAACTATCTTACATGAATTTCTAAAAAGTCAGAGTTTTCCCTTTTCCATGGGTTTAATTTTCTGCTTAATCTAGGAGCAGAATTACATTTGGAACTGAGTAATAGTGGTTTGTTAGACAGAGCTATTGCACAGATAAGAACTGTAAGCACGCCTTCAGTGTGTTTCGTATATTGGCAAAAAACTTTCTGCCTAAACCAGTAATGTGACAGTACAAATTCAAAGGTATTTTTCCTATTGTAATCCAGTTGTAGATTTTTTTTCCCTTTTTTCTTCTTTCTTCTTTCTTTTCACACTTACTAATAAGAAAATTCTTGTATCAAGGAATGCCCAAGCGCCTCCCTCCTGGGTTCTCTTCAGGCCAGTCTAACCAGAGCTTCATGCAAGGTCAGGTGCCTTCCACCGCACCAGGAACACCGGTGAACAGCGGAGCTCCGCAACTACAAACTAGCCAAAGTGTGCAGCACACAGGTCTGTTTGGAACTAGTTTTTCCTCCTTTTTTTATTTATTTATTTTTTTTTTGGTAGAAAACTGTGCTTATACTTGTGTAACACAATTAATAAAACATTAAATTATTGCCAGTAATAGAGAGTTTTAGCTACCTGGGGCTGAAAGTGCTGCAGTGGTGTGCTGTGCATATTGTTAAATGAGGAAAATTAAAATGGGAGGCTGTTTGTGGTTTTCAAACAACGCAAGTATTATTGCTTAGGACTGCTATACTAGGATCCAGAAGTATCCGTTTCGAAATTAAATAGAAGTAGTGTTGACAATTGAAGACTAAGGGTAATAAGATGAAACATAAAAGGAACTTCTTGTCTAGGAAAAAAAAAAAAGATGTTATCTTAGAAACAGAAATAAAAATATAATAAATAAAAAGCTCTTGTGATTTGAAAAGATAATTATTTCATTCAAAAGCTTTGGAAGTCTGCTTACAGACAGTCCTGTAAAAATTAAATCCTTAGTTCACAAATGCCTCCATTTAACAATTCTGTTAGTAGCATTTCATCTGGATTATGGATACTCTGATAATGTGATGTCATCACTATTGTGTGTGTATTTTGCAATCCATTCTAAAACAGCCTCAGTTTTGAAGTTTAGTTTAGTTGGAAATTGTTCCATTGAGTTAGGTGCTATTGTGGAATATTTTTAAACTTATGTGCAGATAAGGCTTACCAGGAATTTCAGTCATTCTGCAGCGTCGTATGTACATGAAGTGCCAGGCTAAGTGTTTGTTTTGAAGTGCCAGTATGATTTCCTCTTATGACATGTATCTCTTTTGAAGTGCCAGATGTGAAAACTTTTTATACCACTCCAATTGTTTCCTAATTGGCCTTTTTTATTAAAGGTGGCCAAGGATCTGGACCTCCTCAGAATCAGATGCAAGCACCACATGGCCCACCAAATATGATGCAGACCAATTTAATGGGACTTCATGGAAATATGAACAACCAGCAGGCTGGTGCTAGTGGGGTGCCGCAAGTTAACATGGGCAACATACAGGGCCAGCCACAACAAGGACCACAGTCTCAGCTTATGGGAATGCATCAGCAAATCGTATCCTCCCAAGGACAGATGGTAAACATTCAGGCTCAGGGATCGATGAACCCTCAAAACCAGATGATACTTTCTCGAACTCAGCTCATGCCACAAGGCCAAATGATGGTAACACCACAAAACCAAAATCTTGGCCCTTCACCCCAAAGGATGACCCCGCCCAAACAGATGATTCCCCAGCAGGGACAACAGATGATGTCTACACACAATCAGATGATGGGACCTCAAGGCCAGGTCTTGTTACAGCAAAACTCGTTGATGGAACAGATGATGACCGCTCAGATGCAAGGAAATAAACAGCCTTTTAATACTCAAAACCAGTCCAACGTTATGACGGGGCCAGCTCAAATGATGAGAGGACCAACCCCAAACATGCAGGGTAACATGGTGCAGTTCACTGGGCAGATGATGGCACAGCAAGGCCCTGTGAACGGTAACCCTTCTCAGGTTATGGGGATTCAAGGGCAAGTTTTAAGACCTACTGGACCTGGCACCCACATATCTCAGCAGCTTGGGGATACTACCACAACAACGAATAATGATGTGAACTTGACACAGATGTTACCTGATGTTCCCGTGCAGCAGCCAAACATGGTGCCTTCCCATATGCAAGCAATGCAAGGAAACAACAATGCTTCGGGGAGTCATTTTTCTGGTCACGGACTGCCTTTCAGTACTGGGTTTAGTGGAACGCCAAATGGGAATCAGATTTCCTGTGGACAGAATCCTGGTTTTCCTGTCAATAAAGATGTCACGCTCACAAGTCCGCTCTTGGTTAACCTTCTACAAAGTGACATATCGGCAGGACACTTCGGTGTGAACAACAAACAAAATAATCAGAATGCCAATAAGCCAAAAAAGAAGAAACCTCCAAGGAAGAAGAAAAACAATCAACAACTGGAACAGACAAAGTAGGTTTAATATCACATTGGTTTTATATGGGACCTGGGAAAGTCCTGCTGGCAACTTGTCAGCATTTTTTTCAGCAAGCATGCAGTGAGCCCTGTATTATTTCATATGTTAGCAATTTCTCTTAAGCGTTAAATGATAGTGCCATGGCAAGTCTGCCCCTGGAAAGTTCATTCAGGATAAAGAAAAAGATGGAAACATCCTAGTTCAGTTATAAATCTATTCAAAACAGCAATGTTCACTACATTTACTGGGTAGAGGAGGTATAAAAGTTGTTTTTAAATGTCAGTGGACACATGGGGCCGTGGCCTTTGGAGAGGAAGCTGCCATTCTTGGGCAGTCTGACAGCCACCATCAAAGGTTGGGAAGTACTTTCAGCTTTCAGAAGAGTTATAAACCTCTGTATTAAGATGTGCTGTATAGACTGGGGCTAGGGGGGGTGGCTGTTTTCTGAGATGTGTGTATATCTGTGTGTTTCTGCTTGGGACTGAGTTAGACTTCTCTTTTAGTTGAAGGTGCAGCTAGGAGTTTGAGTGTGGTGCTCTCTGGTATGGGGATAACAAGCCCAAGCAATGCTGGCCTTCCTGCCCTAGGATAGGCTAAGAGGAAAAAGCAAGCCACAAGCCTTGAGAAAGAACCTGCAAATGCAACAGTATTTGAGAAAAAATGAACATATTAATGTAGTAGAAATACAAGATTGCTGAATCTTTTGATTCCTCTTTGACTGGTATATTTTGTTGGCCAGCTATTCTGTGATCTTTTGTTGGTGGCAGTGTATTAATGCCAGCACAGGGTGGTTGACTACTGCTGCTGTCTTTAATCAGCTAAAATGAATATGTAGGCAGATCTGCTATATCTAATTATGTGCTGTATATAACTTTTGGCTGCAGGTGAGCCACAGGGAAATTGACAGGAATCCATGTCATGAAATGTCTTTTTTTGTCTTTTTTTTTTTTTCTCCCAGTTCACTTTAGGAAAGAATGGAAGAACTTTGCACAAATTTACAACACAAGAATATCCAAATTTGCATAACCTGTTGCAAGGGATCTTTTGTGACAGTCCTTAACTATCTTAATTCCGTAGTACTGTAAAATGCAGGAGCTGTTACTTGTATTTTGGTGATCTAGAAATGCTGCATAGAGAAGGTAAAGCAAAGCAAAGTAAAATATGCAGTCCTTGTGTCTTTATTCATCATCTGCGTCTTTCATGGAAAGCCAGTTCTTTTTGCCCCAAATTAGATGCAGAAACGTCCATGTATTTCTAGGAGGGAAGGTCTGGTGCTATGTGTAGAAATAAACTGCTTCAATTCTAAATAGACTTCAATAAAATAATAGCAATCACTACTGTATTGCCATGGGTTCAGAGGGAGCAGAAGAGTTGGCACTCTATTCTGAAAAGAAAGTCCATTAATCATTAAAGAAAAGCCTTATTATGTTTCTGTTCTCATTGGTCTTGCTGATGATCACCCAGCTTCCGTGTGGCCCGGGAATATCAATAAAGGGATAGATAAAGTTTCCCCGAGCTTACCAAGCCCCAGAAGACTATTTGCTTGTTATAAAGTTTTCAAAATAAAAGAAGCCTAAATTAAAGATTTTCCTATTGAGATCTAAAAATTTAAAATAATTTCTAGCTCATAAATGATGCTTTTAATGAGATTTCTGTTTACTTAACAAAAGAAATACTACTTTCTACTTCTATCACTTTGATTTTCAGTGAACTTTCTCCTAGCATTGTTATTTGCAGAATAATGTGTTTGTCGCCTGATACGGATTAGCATTTTGTTTCTTAACTGGCTGTGTGTTGATCCCTTGTCCTCACAGGAGCATGCAGAAGGGTGTTATCCTCATAAAGGGGTTAGAGTGAAAAGTTGAGACTGCTCTCCAGCAGAAGAAGGGAGACTGCAGTGCAGACAAAGTCAAAGCTGGTCATGATTCCTTCCTGCCTCACTCACTGTCTGCATCCTTGGCATAGTTCGCCAAGCTCAGTGCTTACTTGCCTCGGAATTGCGGATTCTTTTATGTCTGACTTGGATCAATACCTTTTGTATCAGAAATAAATAGGTGCTTCTCATCACGGCTTCTCTGTAGTTATTCTTCAGAACTGTAGAATTCAAAGCAGCAAACCTTGTTTGGAAATGCAGCGAACTTGATAATAACACTAAAAATGATTCCGTTTTTGTTGTTGTTAGAAATTGTTGTGGAGTTGTAATAATGCAGCAGTACCATTAATAAAACAGTTTGTAGGCTGGGCCGCATGGGATTGTTAAATGGGGTAAGTGTACTATTGAAAAACTTTATTCAACTGAATCTAAAAATAGCTTTCAGGATTTGCCTAACTGAGCAATTCAAACACTGGAATAAAAACCGAGACATTTTGAATAAATAGGTGGTTTAAAAGTGATTCTGTCTGTTTGTGGAAAAACATAGGTAACAGGATGGAAAACAAGGAAAAAGATGCTAGATGAAAGGTGATGGTGGAGAAAAACGTGTTGTTAATGGTATTAAACATCAGCACAAGCACGTTGCCCTGTTGGCAGCCCTTGGCCACATGTGCTGGTGGAAGTAAGGTGCGTGGTAAAACGCTGCTGCCGCTGGCACCAGGACGGGTGGTGCCTGGCACTGCACCACGTCGGCAGGGCTGGTCCTGCCCACCTCTTCTCTGTAGCTTTATTTTTGCGTGGCTTATTTCACCATCTGCAGCCCTGGTTTTTGTTGGTTTGCTTTCTCTCTTCTGGAGTTCTCTTCCACTCCGACTGGGATTTTACATCTGAACGCTGTGGTTGGCAGTGCGGCTGGTAGAGCTGGGGGTGCGCTTAGGAAACTGATAATCCGTGCTGTGCAGCTGGTGCCTTCTTACGCCGAGAGCAGTAAGAGGGAAGAACAAATAAGGAATGTTTATCCCTCCCACACAGCCTTATTGTCGTGCTAGTTATTTGTGTTTAGAATTTGATGGGTTTTTAGATATCTGGTGGTTGTTAAATGTGTTCAATGAATTTCAACTCCATTTGAAATTCAATTTATATTGAATTTTTCCAGTAACTATAGTAGCAGGTGTTCCCACGGTCACTGTTATTCTTTGTTACCGTATAATAAAACTCAAGGTTTGTTCTGCAAGGATTTGTTTGTAGCTCGCCTGGTGGAACCCATCAGGCAGGAGGTGTTTTTTAAGAATTGATTTTACACAAAGATTGTTTTCTAGGTAAACCTGTTTACGTGGTAATGCTCGCACACCAGCTTTTTGTCTAATCTTTAGCTGTTGCGTTTTTATTCCCCACTCCCGTTTTAAAGAATCACTAGTGGCAAAATTGCAAATTTAAGGTGGTATTCACAGTTTTAGGCAGTTCGTGTTGCCTGTACCACGTGGCCTACAGCAAAGGCTGAGCTGCTGTGGGAGATCTTGTTGTCGGAAATTTTTCCCACTCATGTCCACTACATGCTGCTGGGACATGTGGCTGCGTGTTTGTGGGCTGCATTAGCAGACACCCCGGGCTCGTGCCCTTGCTGCAGTGCTTGCCGGAGGCTGTGTACACTCTGGGGTTTCATGCCAAGTGGCCATTTTGAAGGAAGAGGTTGGGGTTTGTCAGTTTTCATCACATTTATTAGCAGGGGCGGATAAGCCTGTAACAACTGCATCATAAAACTTAATGGTGTGCTGGATTAGACAAAAGATTTAACTCCAAATACTTTCCTTGGCAATACTTGCCTACTCAGTAGTAATGCTTGGAGCTGTTCTGTTTCTTAGCTTTCTTCTCTCTTGATTTATGTTTTCCCTTCTTTTGACCTGTGAAAGTTCAGGGACCTTCATGTCACACTCTGCTCTTTAAACGTGTTTTAGGTAGTTAATAGGACATTAGGACAGGCCTGGGTTTCTCCCCATCAGCTGTGCAGATGCCAGAAACTTTCACTGTCAAGCAAACTTAAATAGCAGAGATCTCTCCACCTTTAAATACTTCAAGTTCTTGTTTTGCTGAAAATTTCTTTTGTCCTTGGCATTTCTGCATAATTCTGCCTCTCCTTGTAGGCAGTGGACCTATTTTGGTATCTTTAATTTTAACTTTGAGCTTTTATCACATAGATCTCCCTACAGCCTTGGTGTAGTCGTGAAGCAGATAAGCAGTTATGGTCTTCTACTCTTCATCCCTCTTTATCTTGCATTCTCTGACCATATGTATTGATAGTTATAAAAAGGTGGTTTATTCCCAAGTCTGCAAAAGCTGTCCTGATTGGAAGTATTGAGCACTGAATCTCAACAATTTTAAATGCTCCTGCAGTCTCCTGGAGCATCAGTTCTAGAGCCTCAGCATCTTAGAAATGTCTGCCAGCTGACCTTGAACATCTGATATGTCAATGTATTTGTGCTGTGGCATTAATAGAGGTCTCCAACACCCTGAGCTAGTCACCTCTGGGTATGTGGTGATACCAGTGAAATAAAACGCTGTGCATCTACTCCTTATATTTGTTAATAGAGATGTGATGGCAGTATGTGAGGGAAGCCTATTTATATATAATTTGGAGTATCCCTTCCCTATTTTATTTTTTTCTACCTTGAATTTGAGTTTTTTAATTAAGGAAAGAAGCAAATAGAATCATAGAATATTCTGAGTTGGAAGGGACCCATAAGGATCATTGAGTCCAACTCCTGGCACCACACAGGTCTGCCCAGAATTTTAGACCATGTGCCTAAGTGCACAGTCCAATCGCTTCTGAAATTCGGACAGGCTTGGTGCAGTGACCGCTTCCCTGGGGAGCCTGTTCCAGTGTGTGACCACCCTCTCGGTGAAGAACCTCTTCCTGATGTCCAGCCTAAACCTGCCCTGCCTCAGCTTAACACCATTCCCGTGGGTCCTATCCCTGGTGCTTACAGAGAACAGGTCACCTGCCTCCCCACTTGCCCTCGCGAGGAAGCTGTAGGCTGTGATGAGGCCTCCCCTCAGCCTCCTCTTCTCCAGGCTGAACAGGCCCAGTGCCCTCAGCCGCTCCTCATACGTCTTCCCCTCCAGGCCTTTCACCATCTTCATGGCCCTCCTCTGGACACTCCCCAACAGTTTCACGTCCTGTTTGTACTGTGGTGCCCAGCACTGCACACAGTGCTCGAGGTAAGGCCGCACCAGCGCAGAGTAGAGCGGGACAATCACCTCCCTCGACCGACTAGTGATGCCGTGCTTGATGTACCCCAGGATATGGTTGGCCCTCCTGGCTGCCAGGGCACACTGCTGGCTCATATTCAACTTGCTGTCAAATGCTTAGATGAATAGAGCAACAGGCATCTTGCTGCTTCTTGAGTAGTATGTAAGGCACAGGAACAATTGTCAGCAGACCTCAAACAAGTGTTCACGTTGGGCATGTTATACCTGAAGCATTGATGTATTTCCATGAGTTGCTTGCAGATCTGTTCAGAAGTGCTGAGACAATAGTAAAAGCGGAATTCAAACACTGGTGTTAAGGCTGTATCTAAATTGCAGTTATTTTTCTTTCAGCTCTTCAGAACCTCGTCCAGGTGGTCTGGAGGAGAGTGATCAGTCATCAATGTCTGGAGATCAAGGAATGAATGTAGATAACTCAGGCCCTAAACTTTCAGACTTTGCAAGTAGGCCACCAGGTAGTAGGATTTTTATGTGGATTATTTGAATGTTGTAACTACAATAGATATTTTTACTGATTTTTGTGACAGTACTTTTTTTTTTTTTTTTTTTTTGCATTCTCACATGTCCAAAGCTGCTTTTTTTTTTTTTCTCCTAGTAAATAAATGATGCCATTGTTTAAGTGTGTTATTTGAATTAGTTCAGTATGAATAGATGGCCATGTTCTCATGTATCATTCTGCAGGTATCATGATGAACTCTGCAGAATTATTTAGCAGTATCGTAATTGATAAAGATTCCTGTGCATCCAGCAGTAGTACAAACTGGTGCTGTAAAATCTGAGCATTAGCCAATAGGTGATTTTTCAGAATTAAGAAATGAAGGTTACAGTTGGAATTACCCTTTATACATAAGAAGGATTACATCCAAAGTCCTCAGGAATTTAATGTTATAAGCCACGTGGGTTATTTTTAGCACTATTTTTGGCTCAGTGATACATTGTAGAATCTACTTTGTATGCTAGGAGCAGTCAGATCTGTATCAAGCTTGCTAGTTCATGTTCCATAGTGGCTGTCAAACTTTTAGGTTTGCTTTAAGGATAACTAATTTGTGGAAGTCCAACTCTGCATTTTTAAGTAAAAACAAGCCTGGGGACAGTTGTAGAGACTATTTGAGGTGGCAGGAATCCAGAGTAATAGCTAGTAGCTGGTAAAAGTTGGGAGTTCTCCAATTCAGTGTTGTGCAGGTCATTCATAAATTAAGTAAAAATGTTTTCAGTCTCTGTGTTTTGATGAATGTCACCATGTCTTCTTAGGTTATCCTTCTCAGCCAGTGGAACAAAGACCACTTCAGCAGATGCCACCTCAACTCATGCCACATACACAGCAGCCACAGCCGCAGCAGCAGCAGCCACCACAGCCACCACCACAGCAAGCCCAGGCACCACCACAAACACCGCAGCAACAGCAGCAAATGATGATGATGCTTATGATGCAGCAGGATCCCAAATCAGTCAGGCTTCCTGTGCCACAAGGAGTTCACCCACCTCGAGGACCTCTGAATCCAGATGCTCAACGAATGCCAATGCAGCAGAGTGGTAACATGCCAGTAATGGTTAATCTACAAGGTCCTGGATCAGTGCCTCCATCTCCTGATAAACAGAGAATTTCCTTGCCAGGCAATCCTTCTCTGGGAAACAATGCAAGAAAAATGGTTTATCAAGATAATGTACAGAATCCTTCCAGCTCACCTCTAGGGGAGGTTTCATCAGTGCCTTCCATTCCAGAAGGAGGTGGAACTGAAGTCCCCCCAGCATCGGGAGCTCAGAATAATTTGACATCTCATTTAGTAGTTTCACAGAACCAGTTAATGATGACGGGACCCAAACCTGGACCATCCACACTTTCAACTGCCCAAGGTGCAAGTCCTCAACAGCAGTCTAATTCTCTGCCTGGCACTCTCACACACCATTTTCCAAATGTTGCCACCCCATCACAAACTTCAAGGCCTAAAACCCCAAACAGGGCTAGCCCAAGGCCATATTATCCTCAGACTCCTAATAACCGTCCACCTAGCACAGAACCCTCTGAAATAAGCCTGTCTCCAGAGAGACTCAATGCTTCTATAGCTGGTCTTTTCCCTCCTCAGATAAATATTCCTTTACCTCCCAGGCCTAATCTCAACAGAGGATTTGATCAGCAAGGTCTTAATCCAACTACTTTGAAGGCCATTGGACAAGCCCCATCAAATCTCACAATTAACAATCAGTCTAATTTTGCTGCTCCACAGTCACACAAATTGGAAGGTGTGGTCATGAATTCAGGAAAACAAACCAACACTGGAGGAACAAAGAGAGCAAGTCCAAGCAGTAGTCGAAGGTCCAGTCCTGGATCCAGTAGGAAAACAACACCAAGCCCTGGCAGACAAAACTCAAAAGCAGCTAAATTATCATTGAATACTCAGCAGAATCCATCTCTCTTGCAGAACATAGATATGCAAAGAAATATGATGGTCGGTCCCACTTCTTTGCCAACACCGGTGACAAGTTTTCAAAATAATAACATGCTAAATAATCAGAATCCCACAGTTTCTGTACCTACTGTTGCTGAAGACAGTAAAGAGAGCCTTAGTGTTCCTCAAGATAATGAGTGCCAGAGCACACAAGGTGTCCAAGGTAACAAAGACCAACCCAATATTGAACTAAAAGCTATCCCTACTCCGGAAATAAAAACATTGGTTCCAGAGGAACAGTCAAAAAAAGATGGGCAGGCCTTAGACACAGGTAAGCTTCCAGTTCTGGAGGAGAGTAAACCCATGGTATCTCCAGCTATGAAGGAAGCACCCACTTCTTTAAGTCAACTTCTTGATAATTCTGGAGCTCCTAATGTAACCATTAAGCCCCCTGGGCTGACTGGTCTTGAAATGGCACCAATAGTCACCACTGTGGAGGACCTAAAAAAGATAGCTGTCATTCCTCCACTGCAAGATACATCCTCTAGCAAAGAGCCATCTAATTCACTTAGCTTGCCTCAAAATAATGAGTCCTGTTCAAATCCAGGGCATCAGGAACTGGGAGAAATAAACTCAAATGTTACACAGAGCATTCCTCCAGTAATGCAAAGGCCTGTCAGCTCTTCTTCTGTTTCAGGTCCTTTACCACCCAACCAGATAACAGTTTTTGTAACTTCAAACCCTATTACATCTTCTGCTAATACGTCGGCACAATTGCCATCTCACTTGCAACCTGCGTTGGTGTCTACTGTTGTCACAATGCCTAATGTAGGCAGCAAAGTTATGGTTTCTGAGGGACAGTCAGCAGCTCAGTCTAACGCCCGGCCACAGTTCATTACACCTGTTTTTATAAACTCATCATCAATAATTCAGGTTATGAAAGGGTCTCAGCCAAGCACGATTCCCGCAGCACCGATGACATCTAACTCTAGCCTAATGCCTCAGTCAGTCGCTGTTGTGGGTCCCTTACATATACCACAGAATATAAAGTTCTCCTCTGCCCCTGCACCTCCTAGCACGTCCTCTAGCAGCCCTGCTCCTAGTATTCCCACGAGCAGGCCCCTGGTTCTAAATCCCTTGGCACCTCCTGTGCAGCTGCCTTCTCCTGCTACCACGACTTCAAGTGTTTCTTCACATCTTCCTGCCCAGCCAGCGAAGGACTTCAGCCTCGAGGAGGCAGCTTCTCAAAGCAATGGATCGAGTGACCAGTGCTCTGTTACAGTGACACAGTCTGGACCTGTTGTTTCACCTCTTCTTACCAGCAGTCCAGGATCTGGGAACAGACGAAGTCCTGTTTCATCAAGTAAGGGAAAGGGAAAAGTAGACAAGATTGGTCAACTCTTACTTACAAAAGCATGTAAGAAAGTCACGGGCTCCCTCGAGAAGGGGGAAGAGCAGTATGCTTTGGATGGAGAAGCAGAAGGTCAGGGACCAGAAATGTCAGTCCCAAACAGTTTGGCAACAGAACAATCACCAGCAGAACTAGACAATAAAACTGTGACACCTCCAGCACCCAGTCTTACAAAACAGAGCACTTCTGGGCCTGGCAATGTGAGTGTTAGCACTGCTGCTGCTGTTTCTGCTTCTGTGTCTCCAAGCTTATCAACAAGCACTCCTACAAGTGCACTGTCAGCTGTAACCACTCCAGTAGTCCCAGAGCTTGCACCTGCAACACCATGCACTAATGGTAGCAACCACAGCAGCTTACCAGCTGAGCAAACTGGGGTTGGTTTGGTGGAGGAGAAAACAGGATCACATCAGGAACTGCTGCAAAATACAGGTAAGTTCACTGTTGACCTGCTTAAATGGAAGACGACAGATTGCTTTCGTAACTTTCTTGCGTGCCTTTTTCCGTGAATGCAATAATACAGATGCTATAAGCAGACCACTGCTTTTTGTTCTTAATATCTGAGCAATACACAGGCTTGTATTTCAACAAGATTTGCATTTCAGATGTTTTATCTTAATTTTCATTTACTGCTTAGATGTGGTGTTTGATGTGAACGTATGATGCAATAACAGAAGAGTGACTTCATATAACTTTTAGAAGTGGGGAGGCAAAACTGGATGTATCGGCAATGACAGAAGCAATGCTTAAGGCATCTTTTAAACTGGTAGATGGCTTTTTCTGCTCTAGCCTTCCCAGAGAGCTTTTATAAATGTAATATTTAAATACATTGACTTAATTGTGATACTGTGTGTTAATTTTAATAATTCTACTTCCCAGTGTGGGGACCTTAACCTTCTAGGGAAATAGCTGAGCTACTCCAGGGAAAACAAAAAAAAAGTCCCACACCTTATGTCAAGGGAAGAAATTAAAATGTTAATTTCAGAGAGACAGTTGAAAATGGAATTATGAGTAAGTCGCATCCAGTGACATAAAATATCCTCATACCTGACCTGTTTCCTTACGGCTTTAATTCAAGCATCTGGCAAACTTTATTTATGACATCGCTGCTATTTATTGAGGCTGGTTTTAATCTTTTGAAAATGGTATGGAAATAAGCCATCACTATTGAATCAAGCTATTTGAATATCCATTGTGCTTCATATCTTGAATTTTGGCATGAATTTTATCTTTGAGAAGATAAAATCATAGAAGATAAAATCCACCTAAATCAGTAGAATTGAGAGCTTCAGCTTGAGTGTGAATTTCCATTTCCTTGCGGATAGATGTCTTAGATGTGGATACATACATCTTAGCTGTATGCTATTAGATGTTGTTATTAAATGTTTACTTTGAGTTTCACAGAAAGAGTCCTCTTTTGTTAGGAGAAAAAGTCGTTGACAGGAGAATCACGACATAAAACTGTAAAGCAGTCTTAAAACAGCAAGCAGCGATAGCACTTCTCAAATGCTCTTGCTGCTGCTCAACTTAGTGTGTAAGAAAAAAATCAGGAAATGTATCTAGCTTCAACATCAAGAGTATGGATACAGTTATTCTTAAGTGTGAAGCAATCTGTGTTTCCAGTCTGGAATATTCTGATTGCAAAGTAACGGTGTGTACATTCTCTCTAGATTTGGGAGGTGGTATCAACTAGTGAAGGACAACGATGTAAGCATCTGAATGTACCTGTGTTTTTACAAATGGAAGTTAATATTCTTTATTTAAATGGGAACCTTTAACTTTACATCTCCATGCTCTTCATTAAGTTCATTATCACACCTAAGGGAAAACTGAAAGGCATTTGTCTAACAGGAATTGTTTTTTAATCTTATTTTTAACTTGGCAACCTAAGGAAAAAAAAAAAAAAACACATTAAAAGTCACTTTATCTTATTGACAGAGCTCATCATGGGAGCCTCTGAAGCACGTTTTGCTCTTTTGCAGTTTGAGTGAGGGAGGGTATGAATTCAGATTAACAAAGATGCTATTTTTCTTTTGAAATGAGCATTAAGCTGAGAGAGAGAGAAAACTATTTAGTTTCTAGGTCTTTCTTTAGTTTCTTTGTCTAGTGAAAAGAACATTACCTTTAAAAATGCGCTTTATTTCATACTTAACTTCATCACTTATTCTAGTTTGGGAAAACTTGCTTGCAGTAGCTTTGCTAAAGGGTTTTTGTGTGTGTGTTTTGTTTTCATTATTTCTTTTTTAAAAGGGAGAGGTATTAGGGTGGGAGGGAGTAGTGGATGGGTTAAAAAAATTGCATCTATAAATGTAAAAATGCAGTAAATTGGAAGATTCAGAATTTTGCAAAAGCAGCCCAATTGCATGATAAAAAAAATAAATTGAGATTCTCTTTGAAAATAATGCTTTTTCCCTCCACTTCTATTCTAGCATCCTCTCAACATTTAACGCAGAAAAAAGGTTCAGTTGCAACATCAGAAAGTACTGTTCAAAGAACAGGTAAATCTTACTTTGGAAAAGCAGAATTTAGGTGAACTAAGCTCATTGTGTTTTTGCCTCAAAATGGTAAATCATGAATATTTTTATCAATCATGAATATACTTCGTAGATTGGTGGTGGTTTTTTATTATTATTGTTGTTGATGGGTTTATTTTTCTGTTAGATATGTTGTGCTTTAGAAATCTCCAAAGCCTTGCTGGAGCTTCAGGTAGGGGAATGAATAAAATGAAAGAAAAAATCCCCAAAGCAGTTTTTATAAGTTCAAGTTGTAAGCATGGAGGACTGGATTTGTAATGATGCATTTGGTGTGTTTGAGTTTTGAAGTTTTTAAGAGCAAATAGGAGTTTTCTCTGATATGGGACACTTCTGAAAATATTTCCCAAAGCCATGGTAGGAACATAATTTTTGGAGTTCTAATCCTTTTTTTTTCCCCCGCTCTGTTCAAAGCTTTTAATGAACTCTCTGCAGTGTTTCAAGGATTGAGTCATGACAGATGACTTTCTGTTGTTGCCATCTATTATCATGCACATCAATTCTGTGGTGTTTTTAAAAAGCAGCTTCTGAGATGAGTAAGGGAAGTGGATAGATGTGGACGTGAAGATGAGAAGTGGCACTTCCATCAATTTGCTTTATGTAGTACGATGAGAATTTAAGCTTGAAGAAAGTAAAAGTTGTACTACGTTACTTTCATAAAACTTAATTTTAAAGATGTTCGTGCACCCTGTCAGGGTTACATCTGTCCTCTGCACTAGGGCTTATGTAGTTGTATTAGGGAGTTCCTGCTCAGAGAAAAAAGCACTGCTGCTACTGATTTTTGTTATTGGGTGTTCTGTCCGTTCAAGTTTTAGGTAGGAAGAAAAATAACTCTTCCTGTATGTTACTTAGTCTGGTTTTTTCTTTTGTCACTGAGACAGTTTTTTGGACATGGTAATATATACACTTACAATGAAGAGTCTGATGTTCCAACAGCACAAATCATAAGGAGTTGTTTATCATAACAGGACTAGCATTATGCCTTCTTACTCTTTTTACAGTTTTGTTCCTTCTGTGCATTATAGCAAACTTTGAGTACTAAATTGCTCCTAAAGGCAAAGCCACAGTTTTTTGCATGACTGTCCTGAACAGTGTGGGGTATTCAAGGGTGAGATGAAGTCCAGTATAGGTGAAATGATAAACTAACAGTGCATTAAGATGTTACATTTCAATGATAATCCCTAAATCAGTGGCAGTTTCTCACATCAGGTACTGTGTTTAGATACAGGTACTCCATTTGAACAAAGTGTCTGGTACATATGGGGATAACTAAAAGTACAATTTTACACGTATGATAGATTCCAATCAGTATTTTTAAGGTGTAAAGCTGATTACATGTAGAAGCTCTAGAAGGAATAAACTGACTAAAATAGAAATTTTAAAAGGGAGAGGACTGTAGCCCTTCTTGAAAAGTTTCTCTGTAGTTTCCTTCTGCAGGGTTTCTTTTAACTTTTCTTTGTCATAGCTGATGCAGGCCAAAATCAGAGAGAGCACTGCCTGATGTCGCACTTCATTTGATATGTGAGTTTGATTTGCTTTGAGAGTAACAGTAGATGAGGGAAGCTTATTCATCAGATGTTAACACATAATGAGACAACTGTGATATAGTCATGCCTTGTCAGCAAGTATGTAATTCTACAGCAGACCTAAAAATTATCTTTTTCTCTTGTAGAACTTGAAACAAATGCTCCCGTAGTTGCTGGTCAAAGGTAAGGAGATAGTTTATATAGATTCAGAATAGATACAGCTTTCATGCAAGGAAGTCCTTTTCTCTTTGCTTCAATTGCACAACTTAAAAAATTCTTCTATGTTGTCTTGTCACTTTCTTGGCCATACCCTTTCTTTCATGCTGAAGAATTGGGCTAGATGACTGTTTCAAAATGTTACTGAAATACAGAATGTAAGGTAACTTTTTCCCAAATCTGTCTTCATGATTTGAGCAGTATTTCCTTATATCCTTTCAGACCTGAGTGTTTCACATCCTGGAAGGGTCTTTATGGTTCTGGCATTTGATATTTTCTGAAAACAAATCTAAAGTGCAATCCCAAAAGCCTTCAGAGTAGCTGTCATGTAAATTTTTGTTTTCTGAAAGTAGGTCTTTCCAAAGTTTTTTTTATTATTTTATTTTTTATTTTTTCTTCTTCTTATAATTTATATGTGCTTTAGTTATCGTTTTCTCCGGAGTTCCTCTGTGTTTGATTTTTGACACTTTGTTGAAACCCGGTAGGAAAGCGTGGTAGAATCTTCATCTTGTCCTTTTCAAGAAATTCACTGATTAAAAGAATAAATTTCAAATGGCTGTGTTCTGTCTGAAGAAAATACTGTTTTCAAAATCTATTTCTGTTATATGTCTGTTATTCTGTTCTAAAACTACCAAGCTCTTACACTCACTCTAGGCAACTAGACAGACCTTTGTAAGGTGTTTGATAACTGCTGGCACAACTGGCCATGTTTTTGATGGTACCTTTATCAGACTGAAATGATCCCATAAGTCAGGGTAAATGGATTAATTTACTTGATTGGTTCATCAGGAAATAAGGCAGTGTCTTCTTTTGGAAAGGAGGTAATGCAATTTACTTTCTCAGATCAGGAAAGACTCTGAATTGAATATGTAAATATATTTACCTTCAGATGGGTTGGGATCTTTCTGTAGTTGTATCAAAGATGAACTAAAATTCTGACAAGTTTTATTTAGGGTAGAATTCTTTTAAAAAGCTGAAGGTGAGACTCTTGACAGATGAGGGGATTGTCCAAATGAAGTGTCATTGAGCACATCAAATCAAGTACCTTTCTGTTTGGATTTTTTTTTGGATTGGTGTCTTTCTGAGCAAGACTGGAAAAAAAGGAACGTTTTCAGGCAAACTAAAAATGTAGTGATGTCTGATATTCACAGCAGTCAGCTTTAAGTTCCCAGGGTGAAATGGTGAACAATACAAACCTCAGAGCAATCTTGTAGCATACAAAACACCAGAAATATTTTTACTTGGGCCAACTTCAGTTCTTTCTATAAAATCAAAGTAGAGTTCTATTGGTCCCTATGAAACAATCCAAACTTAAGGACACTCATTTTAACTCTTCAACAATTATCCCTAATAATTGAACTTTAGCTGATGATGCCCGTTTGCTTATTCAGTCCTCCAGATCTCCTCTGAAGTAGGTGTCTGTTGTTTCTGCTGTCCAGGTTACTTACTGGAAGACCAGTTTGTCACCTGGTTGGTTCAGTTTATAGACTACCCATAGTACTGACTACTGGGGAAATTGATTTCAGTATTTGTTTTGTGTCTGAGACAATTAATGTGCTTCCATATTCTGCTTTACTCTGTGTTCCCTTGCTTTTGAGAATGCGTGACTATCTTTCCTTATTATTGACAAAGTGTGTTTTATTTCAGATAACTGTTTCTTAAAACTGCAAGTATTTGTAGTAGTTTCTTTTCTCTTAAAGCAGGACTTCCTCTCAAATACTGACACTGTAGTAGAATCTCTAATGCACAGGTCTGCTTTGTGTGTTTTCCCATCAGTTCTCTGATTAAGGCATCCTTTAATGAAATCTTGCAGGTTTCAGACAAAGGTCATAGAATGAGTTTTCTTTTTCCTTTTCCATTTTCAGTGGAATATTTTATTTGATTACTTATCTTTGAATTCACAGGAGATAAGTTTAGCTTCATGTTCAGAAACTACTTAGTCATCAGTTTGTCTGGCATAAGCGCATTAAATAGAAAACCCCCAAACCTCAGGGTGAGTTTACAGGGCTAATAGTAACAAAATAAGAGGAGTTTGATTACAACATGTAACACTCCATTTATTGTATTGGTGACAAGAAACCTAATTTCCACACTACCTAAAACTATTTTTTTTTATAACAGAAGTTCGCTGTAAAGCTTGAAGAAAGTTTTAAGTAAACCATAAGCTTTTTATTGTGTGAAGAAATCATATAGATCAGTTAACTGAGTCTCTGTAGTCAAAACAAGAGCTGGCATACTTGCTTAAGCGTTCATAATTCCTCCTTATGTTCATCTGCAATTTCAATTCTGTATTCCCATATCATAGCAGTCTCTAATGTAACTTGTTTGCTTTTCCTAGACTTCAGTAATGGTGGCACCTGTGGAAAACAGAGCAGACAATTTATAATGCATCTAATTTCTTGGTCTTCTAATGTTGAAAATATTCTCTTTGAGGACTTCTCAATTCTGTATCCTCTGATAATTTTTAATAGAAATGGACTATACTCTGGCTTACTCAGGTCATTCTTCATCTGATAAAACTTCTGGTATCTCTAGCATTTCATATCTTCAGTGCTAATAGTCCGGAACTGGTACCTGTGTCGGTCCATCCTTCAGCTTGTCTGAGTTGCATAGAAAAACATAATCCTTCTTACACTTCATCAGAAATATTTTGTCCCACTTTATTAGTAATGAGACAAAAGAGAATTGTGAAAAGTCTAAAACTCCAAGTAGAAGAAATTCAAGAACAGAGGATTCTGCCGCTTCACAGGAAACTGTAGAGAATGGACAGCGCAAGAGGTCCTCCAGACCAGCATCTGCATCCAGCACTGCAAAAGGTAAAATGCACAGCCATCATTTCTGTGGAGAGGGCAGGAAGTAAAATACTTCCCAGAATATAATCCTTTCAGTAACTGGGTCATAACTATGGTTTACAGTTTGTAAATGTTGTGTGCTTTTAACTCTAGTTTCAATGATTTTAGACACAGGTTGGGTTAAAAGTGTTTACCAAAATCTGTACTGGCAGTAAATCTTGTATGGATTTCCTATTGTTAAATTTGTGGAACTTGTTTTCTGCAGTACTAATCAACGTAGTATTCAGCAAGCTTGCCTAGCTGAATTCTCTTGGCAGATGTTGTTAAAAGGACTGTACTCGGGTTTAAAAGCGTTTTTTTATTTTTTTCATCAAGTCTGAAAGACATGAGAAAAATGCTTAAGTCTTCCCAAATGCATGGTCAGCTTTTGCAAGCCAAATGCTCGTGCTCAGGCACACTCAGAATGCTGCCTGGGTGGCAGCCTGCAACCATCAAGGAGCGCTGTGTGCTTGTGCACAGCTCCTCAGTTGTTTTTTCCACAAACACATGAAATCGTAAAGTTCAAGATACTAACCCATGGCATTGGCAGATGCTGACGTGCCTTACTTCTATACGGGTTACAATCTTTAACAAAGTATGCAGCATTTGTGTGATTGACACGTTTGTTACCAGAATGCATGGTCCATGGTGCCATTTTGCATTTCTGAAGCTAACTGTGTCAGCTCCTTATGTTTAAGGGTCAGAAAAATTCTGATGGACGAAAGTTGTGCAAGAGGGTAGAGAGACCACCAAGAGGAAACCTATATTTTAAAGATAACATACAGAACTAAGAGGTATTAATATAAAATTATTATAAAAGTCAAGTTGAATTCAGCAACCATTTTCCGTATTAAAGATGCTAAAGTTTGCTGGTAAGAGCATTTGCATTTATAAGAGTTTGAGAGATTTCCAGCTATACGTAATTGTCTAATGACTCTCAAAGATTATATGAAGAGCCCTATATGTTCTGCAGTTTTATGGCTGCTGAATTTAATTAAATTTTAGTGCTGCTTACTTCTTGTGGCAGGATTGTGCAGAATGCAGAAGAATCAGTCTGTATTGTAAAAATAAATTATATTTCATGATTGTGAAAAAAAAGTTTGAAAAATGTGAAGCAAATGTAAAATGGATTCAGTGATGCTTCGTGAGTCTGAGGCTATCTGAAACGTGTGACCTGCCCCACGTACTGTAATGAATAAACCTAAAGATGACAACCAGTGGCATGTCAAATTCTGAAAATGTGGGAACGTAAAAGTATATTAAATTTAAATAATAGCAGAACTGACTTAGGGGTTTTGTACTGAATTACTTGTTTACCTCTGTAACTAAAATAATTGTTTTTAAAACATGTATCTGAAACTGCTGTGGTGTCTTAAGGGTTTTGCTTGAAAGCATAGGTTCAGTTTATCATGTAGTACCCTGGGCTTTGATTACCTTATCTCTGTGCAAGCAACTGCCTACTTCAAAGCTGTAGACAAAATAAGTAAACCCGAACACTTCTGTGGAAGAGTTCAGCATGAAGACTTAGTGAGGTGTAACGTGAGAAGCGTAAAGAGGTTTGCCACTTGTGCCTACTCTGTTCTTTGTATTTATTAGTGAAACATAGCTTAAGAAAATGTATATTTTGTATGATCCTGGCCTCCTTCTAGATGTCTATGGTTATATTATCTATGTCCTGACAAACTTGCTAATTTGTGTTAAAGAGAATGCAGGGTTGGGAGAAAATACCTTTTGAAATAGAGACTGATTATAAAAATGGCCTTTAGAAAAAAACTTAGGTATAGCAGGGAGAGAAAATCAGATTTTGACCAGTTCATGTATGTCTAACCCTTGGAAAGTATCATGAGGGAAGGAACAGAAGGATAGCTGTAAAAGAATAGGGCAAACAGAAAATCAGCCCTCATCGTTACCTGCATCAGGGTGCAGGTTTGGGGCATAAGCAGATGAGGGATGGCTGGTGGTGCTTACAAAGGAGCGGGGGCTTCAGGACTGCACGGCTGCACAGCCTCTGAAGGCTGCTGAGAGCTGACCCATTTATTCTGTCAAGCACAGACTTGGGCAGCAATGGGGATGACTAGAGCTAATGCTGCAGGTGAGCAAGCTACTTAAAGGTAGTGTTACTGCTCAAAGGGAACTCCAGTAACTGTAAGTCATGCCTGTTAAGATGTTTCACTTCTGAAAACTGGTACTGTACTGGTATTTTTAGTCATTAGAGTACCTTTCCAGCAAGGGCTGTTTCAGTGTTTACTGTAGCTTTGGGGTTGTTACATTTTGAAAAGTTTATCTATTTATTTATTTTTAATGCAGCATGTAATAGCAATGGAGTTGTATCATTGCTCTTCTAATTTTAGAAGTTCTGGGATTTTTTTCCCTTTTAACTCTGAAATACACACAGCTCTACTAGCTATCAAAAAATATTGTGAAGAGCCAAAGATTCATTGCCAACATTTAAAATCACATTAAAAAAAAAATCTAAAGATGCAAATTCTCAATTCTCTCTTTTTTTCTGTTTTGAAATGGAAACGTAGTGCCTTGGTAAGTGCACTGAAAATGTCATCTGGTTTCACTGTAGCTTCTGCAAGTGCTTCTAGTTGTTTTGCTGAAGTACTAAATAATATTTTGTATCTTCTGCATAAGCTATTTTTTGTGAATCATGTACACCGAAGACACTTGTTTACTAATGATCTGACTTTCCAAGGAGTCAAACAACTAGATTTTTTGTGGCAGAGTCCAAAACATTTTTCTAAGTTTTCAAACAACACCATCTCCAACTTCTGTGCTTGGATATAATTTATGCACTTTGTGTCCAAAGCTGCACAGGATGTTTCAGGGAGACTTACTTCCACGTTATGTCTGAGCAAGTTGTGGCATGTGGGGAACTAAAGTTAAAGAACAGTTTAAAATACAGAACATCTACTTTTAAGGCCATTACGTTAAGACTTCATACTCACAGAACTCTGAAATTGCATCTGCGTGTTTGTAACAGAAGCTAGTGGGGACTTTTCGTTATTGTGTGGCTGCTGATGGCTGTGATCAGGATGAAGGGTCCCTTTGGTGTTGTGTTGTGAGAAGTCGGTTGCTGTTTCCACTCTGGTGTGATTTTAGGAACATAAGAGGGCAATCTGTGCAGCTCTCATGAATGGATTACCAACTTAGTATCCATGCTTTTTTTCTTCTCTTAATTTCAGAAACGAGTGCCAGTGCAATGCAGTCAAAAAGAAGAAAATCCAAGTAAATTACTGCATGGAAACATGAAACTTGTAAATGAGTGTGAATTTATCAATAGCAATTTTGAGCTGTGATTTTTCTTTTTTAAATAAAATTCTGTACAGTAAGTCATTTTAATATTATTCTGTTCCCAATAAATGATTTTTTCTAAAAAAAAACGATAAATAGATATTAAAAATGGGTTCTTTTAAAACCCTCTGGATTTACAAAGTGAAGTCCAGGGTTAGCACATTAGGTTAACGTGTTTGTAAGAAATGGAAGGGGAGGGGAAGACAACTGTAAATTTATTTGTTTCCACTTTTCATAAACAAATTAGAATACAGGGTTGTCATTTTTAGGTATTAAAATAATGTATTGTGCTGTTGTTTAAGTACTGTATGTGAATAGCAGTAAGAGGGTTATAAACAAACCCAATCTTGTTTGGAAGTGTAAATAATTTTATTATATAGTAGATCTGATGTATTTGTTGTAGAAATGGACCAGTGAAACAAAAATAAATTTAAGGGTTTGTATAATGTGGAATCCCTCATGCTCTAAATAAATGTTATTGTCCTATAATTTGGGTTGTATTATTATTAGCAGCAACAACAACAGCATCATTCCAAACAGAAAGATTGAATGGATTATTTAGAGCTCTAGGCCTGCAAGCTCCTTATATGGAGCTTTAGAAAGGAATTTGTTTAACCACAAATGAATTAACTAATGCAGCTGTTCTTGCAAAGCAACAAGAAAAAAATCAAATGCTACCCTCCAGCCCTCAGGATATGTGCAATTAATACATATTGAGGACACCCAGAAGACAGCTCTCCCCACAAATAATGCTTCTCAGCAGGAAACACAGCTGAGAAAAATACTGTATTAAATGGTTTGAAGACTTTCTGAAATGTGGTAGCCTGAAGCATGTTTATCTGGGTAGCTATACTGCCATCAGTGGTGACTTGTTTGTATGTGCTGCTACAGAAAGTAGGTCAGCCTTTTTGTTCCCTGGAGTTCTCATGGTGAGAAACTGAGAAGCGAGTCTTTCTAGCTTGCTTCTTGCCTTCTGCATAAATAGGTATTTACACTTTTTTTCTTAGGGATTTTTTTACATACTCATATTTAGGCAGCCTTTTAATATATATAAATTGTCAGGTGCTGCCTCTTACAATGGCGGAAATTGCCTATTTGTGCGCAAGGTAATGGACACGAAGCAAAGCTAACTTTTCCCCTTCCTCCCTGTCAGAGTTTGGATGCTCTGTGGCTGTTGTATGGTAAAGTCAGATTTTGGTGTCTGTCTCAGCTGTCCCTGAAACCCCAGCTGTCCCCTGGGTGCTTAAGCTTGTCATCCTTAGCAGGGGGTGGGCTGAAGTTGGTTTCCAGAGAAAGTATCTACACCTGTAGGATTTCATATATATTTTTATATTATTTATATATAATATACATACATTTCACACTCCCATATGCAGTCAGTAGGAAGCCATTTGGGTTTCTGAAGTGCCCATTTTACTGCTTCCAGCCTCCACCATGTTTCTTAACCTTGCCTTTAGTTGGCCGGCTCACATAGTTGATTTTATTCTACAGGTGAGCTTGTGCTAAGGACATGGCAGAATTACTGCAAGCCCGTCAGAAATCCTGGTGACTTTGCTGGAGGTGGAAAGGCCATGCTGTGGTGTTACTGTCCCATGTTCTACCCCTGAGTCTGCCTGAAATGTCAGGGGTGAGGGTTAAGTGTGCGGCAGCCTGGGGTCTGCCTCATCCTGTGCCTGGCCTCAGTGCTGCTATTGCCTGTCAGGTCGGGGCAGGGGGGATGAGGAGCTGGACAAAGGCCACGAAACTGAAGGGCCCTGTTCACAACCCGAGGTCCATGTTCTGTAGGCTGGGAAAGGGCACACAGAGCCCAAAGCTCTTGGCGTTTGTGCGACACGTGCTGAAAGTGAGATCCTGCTTTCAAGCTTAGCTGCACTTGTGCTTAGTGCAGCACTGTAGTCTGGACAACTTGTCAGTGGTTGGCTCAGGAGCAGCTCCGCAGGAGGAGCCCTGTCCTTGGGCAGCAAGGAGGCTTAAGCTGATGCTCCTAATGGAGGTGTAGCCAGTGCCCCTTCCCTTGGCACTTGTTAGACCAGATGTGGGGTATTACCACCCAATCATAAAGTCCAACTCCTGGCACCACACAGGTCTGCCCAGAATTTTAGACCATGTGCCTAAGTGCACAGTCCAAACACTTCTTAAATTCGGACAGGCTTGGTGCAGTGACCACTTCCCTGGGGAGCCTGTTCCAGTGTGTGACCACCCTCTTAGTGAAGAACCTCTTCCTGATGTCCAGCCTAAACCTGCCCTGCCTCAGCTTAACACCATTCCCGCGGGTCCTATCCCTGGTGCTTACAGAGAACAGGTCACCTGCCTCCCCACTCCCCCTCGCGAGGAAGCTGTAGGCTGTGATGAGGCCTCCCCTCAGCCTCCTCTTCTCCAGGCTGAACAGGCCCAGTGCCCTCAGCCGCTCCTCATACGTCTTTCCCCCTAGGCCCTTCACCATCTTCATGGCCCTCCTCTGGACACTCCCCAACAGTTTCACATCCTGTTTGTACTGTGGTGCCCAGCACTGCACACAGTGCTCGAGGTGAGGCCGCACCAGCTCAGAGTAGAGCAGGACAATCACCTCCCTCGACCGACTAGCGATGCTGTGCTTGATGCACCCCAGGATATGGTCGGCCCTCCTGGCTGGCAGGGCACACTGCTGGCTCATATTCAACTTGCTGTCAACCACAACCCCCAGATCCGTCTCTGCAGGGCTGCTCTCCAGCGTCCCATTGCCTAATCTGTACGTACAGCCAGGGTTGCCCCTTCCCAGGTGCAGGACCCGGCACTCGCTCTTGTTAAACTTCCTGTGGTTGGTGATCGCCCAGCTCTCCAACCTGTCCAGATCTCTCTGCAAGGCCTTTCCACCCTCAGCTGAGTCTACAACTCCTCCAAGTTCGGTGTCGTCGGCAAATTTGCTCAAAACACCTTCTAGTCCTGCATCCAAATCATTTATAAAAACATTGAAGAGGACTGGCCCTAAGATGGAGCCTTGAGGGATCCCACTGATGACCATCCACCAGCCTGATGTGGCCCCATTTACCACAACCCTCCACAACCCTTTGAGCCCTGCCCATCAGCCAATTGCTCACCCATCGTATGATGGATGGAGACCACAGCCTCTGGGCAACCTGCTTCTGGGCAACCACCTGCATGGTTTTTAGTGTGCTTTTTTTCATGTTTAAGTGATTTTTATTTTTTAATTTCTATTTGTGCTTCCCATCTTGTCACTGGGCTGAGAAGACTGGCTCTATCTCTACTACTCCTCCCGTCGGGTATTTATACATTGATGAGACCCCTCCACAGCCTTCTCCAGGCTGAGCAACCTCTCAGCCCCTCACCTGTCAAACCCTCCAAGCCCTTACTTGTCTTAGAGACATGTCTCTGCCTCTCAGTTTTCAGGAGGGTGGCACGAGCACACGAGGCTGTTGTGTATTTTTGTTTGAAGGAACAGCTGATGCTGTAGGGATGGTTGGGCACCAACACTGACAAATGTTAGCTCAGAGAAGTGGTCTTTTAGGACCAGCTGATGCAGGACTCGCTTTTTTTCCAGGCAGCTACCACCTGCTTTAGTCCTTGCACTCATCTACCAAGTTTTAGGGTTTGTTAATGAGGAAAAAAAGGTTCTCAAATGACTCAGCCTGTACCATCCTCTCCCCTGTGCATCCTTATCTCCAAGGGTTTTTTATTCTATTGACTTGTCTCCAATAGTTATGGTATTGACTTCTAAAAGCTTATTTTGAAAGCAAAAACTTTCTGCATCTTGCATACAGTTTGTAAAAAAGTTTTCTTTCAGGCTTCAGAGCAATACACATTAAAATAGACTTTAAATATATTTTTTTTATTTCATGTGTTTTTTCTTTATATTCTTTTTTTTTTTTTTTCATTCAGAAGACAGCATTACAATCTAACAACCAAAACCAGGTTACACACACACAGGCACACTATGCAACATATTCCAGGCAGTCATGTCCTTCGGTCTGTTGACAAATGGCAAATTTTTGAACAATGTCCTACAAGAAGTAAACACCCTTTCTCTAGTAACCTTGCTTACATCGATTTAACACGTAACACACAAAAAAAGGACGCATTTTGTTAGCTTTGAGTTTTGAACTAGTTTTCAGTTCTACAGCATAAGTGATGTAGAAAATGTGGGGCATTTTCTCCCTTCTTAAAATCGCGTGGTCAGAGTTGTCCCACTGTTGTAAGGCATTCGACAGAGCCCCTTGGGCAGGACACAGCTGTGTGTTCATCTGCTGGAACGCGTGGGCTCGTGGCTTCCCTACAACGCGCCTACCCCAACCGGGCCGGCACGGGCCCTGCCGGCCATGGGGCTGGGCAAGGAGCAGAGCCAGCAGACGTACTCCAGTGCATTTGAGGGAAGTCTTAAGGTGACCTTTTAGCCCAAATAGCACTTTCACTTCAGATGAGCCTTTGGAAGGAAAAGCTGGATGTTGAGCGTGCCACCTGTCCTGGCGAAGCGCTGGGGGCCGTTCAGCCACTGCTGCTCAGCCTCCATGCACAAACCGGTGAGGAACTGGGCTGGGGGATGAGCTTTTCAAAGCTGCCTAAGAGATTTAGCAGCTGAAATGGTGGGCTTTTTAGGGCATTAATTCTGTTAGGCTTCTCTGAAAAGCCTAGCATCTAGTTTTAAAACAACATAGAAATGCAGAAATATCAAAAAAGTAATTCCCAGTCATCTCTTGCATAGGACTTTTAACTATAGTTCACAAATTCAAGTTCTACAGTTGTTTTAAAAAAAAAAAAAAAAAAAAGATGGCATACCATGAAAAAGGGTGAAAGGCACATATACAGACATACAGCATGGAGATGTACAACGTGTGTAGATGAGCTTTACAAGCAGAATACCTAGTTGTAGGGTTGATACAGATAAATAAAATATTGCAATACTTAACTGCTCCATACAGATACATTTATGATACAAGATAAAAGACTATTACTATTTTACCATTACGCCTTGTGCTGTTCTCCCATCCCTAGATTTGCCAAAGCATAACCGTGATGAAACAGAGCTGAAGATGAGCTTTAGCAAGGTGGGCATAGCTGCTTCCAGCTTCCCTGACAAGGACAAATGGGTGGACGTGAAGGAGCAAAGAACCACTGGGCTCCCCTGGGCTGTGCAGCCCACTTTTGAGCTGCAGCCTGGAATTTGCTGTGCTGGTTTCCCTCTGTTTGCAAGGAATAAAATCTTCTCACCCCCCGCAGAGGTGATGGATTAAAAAGGTGGGGAGGGAGGCAGCAGGAGTTCTGCCCTTAGCTGCCGTGGAGCCGAAGCGTCACATTGGTGTTTCTACGCTCCAAGTTCACATGTTGTGGCTGGAAGGGGGTGCACGGCAAATCCCCCCTAAAAGAGCATTTTGGTCACTCTGGGCACAGGGCTGGGAGAGCAGCACCCTTAGTGCAGCCCGGTGGGTGTTAAGATGTGAGAGTGGAGTGGGTACCCCGCACATCGCCTCCCCGCTAGAAAGAATGAAAGGACTGTCATCAAGGGACAACTTTGTTATCAAATGGAGCTGCTCGCCTTTTCCATCTTCATATTTAAAAAAAAAAAAAAAAGGAGTATTAGCTGTCATTAATGGCACAGATCTCTTCTCAGAAGCGGAAAAGCTGTTTGCTGGTGCGTGGACAAATGGCACGAAGCTCCAGGCCACGGAAGATGCTGCACACAAGCTGAGTCCGACCACCAGGGCTGGGAACACTTCCACCGCGCCAGTCAGGCGACCTGACCTGTCACAGCCTCTGCGGTCACATTGATGGGACAAGGACAGAGCCCTTGAAGACACCAGGGAATTATTCATGATCCTGAACGGTACTGAACAGATCTGAGAGGAGCGGGTGGAGGAGGAAAGCTTTCCCCAGATGACAAGCTCTGGGTCGATCAGCCCCAGCTAAGGCCCTTGGGTGTCCCAGATGGCTCCGGGTGCCGGTCTCTGGGGGCAGCAGAGAGGGAAGAGGAGGCCTGGGAGGGCTCGAGGGGATGAGGTCTAGGAGGGGGCATCTCCCTCCCACTGCCAGTAGCTGCTTCTGAGTGCTAAAATCAAGGTACATCTGTGCTGTCCGTGGAAACAGTGGCAGGGTTGTATTTGACAGGCATAGATGAAGGGGCACAGTGGCCCTGGCCACACAAGGGTGCTGGCCTCTTGCTGTAAATCCAGGTGTCTGGGGGAGGCTCAGGTGCTGCCATCGACCCTGAGCTGCCTGGGGGGCAGCAGCAGGTGGAAGGCTGAGCACCACATTCTCCAGCCACCTCCAGGGGGGTTTCCTGCTACTTCTTACTGTATTCACTTTCTAGCTATTAAATAGTTTAATATTTGGGACTTGTTTTTCAATAAATTTACCCCAAACCTAATTTCCACTTTATGCAGGGCACTGGAATTGATGTTTAGCCTCCACGGGAGCAATTGCAAAGCTGTGTGGTTGGAGTGTGAAATCTCATTGGAGTATCTTTTTCTTCATTTTTTTTGCTCCGATGACAGGACGTCTGGCTTTTCCTGCCCAGTGGGGCTGAATGAAGGTGATATCAGTGAAATGTAAAGGTAAAAATTATGTATTCATTAGATATGTGCCTAGAGGTGACGTGAATATTCCCATGGTGGTGATCTTTGGGATGAGCTACGTGTTTAACATTTTCCATTACAGAAAAGAAAAGCTGGCTGTCATGGAAAGAATTGTTTTCTTCCCAGACCGAGCTTTCACAACAGTTTTTTGAAAAGCATATTTGTGGGCACGTGCTTCAGCAAGCCAGGTGACCAGGGCCTTCTGCCCCACCACCTCACAGCCTTCCAGTGCTGACGAGAGCCAAAATTCAGTAGCGGGACTTTGTCACAGCTGCCACAAGCTGCCGGTGAGGAATCCTGCTTGGGTGATGCCAGAGCTACTGGGCTGCCAGTGCAGGGTCGGGAAGCGGGGCTGCCCCGGCGCTGCCAGGGGGGACACACGGGTTCAGATGCATCCTGCTGCAACCCAACTTTCATATCAAGCGGTGGCACTTCTCCAGGGGACTGCCCCTGCTCTTCTGGCATTTGTGGGAGCCTTGCCACTTCCTTCCAGGGTGAAACAAGAAGTGCAGTCCTGCCTGTCCCCAGCACCAGCATTCCTCTGTGACTGCCCCGCTGCCTCACCCGCTCCAGCCGCCTCATCCCAGTGCCCAGTGGGAGCCAGGTGAGCTGGGGCCGATTCAGAACTCACAGTGCTGCTTGACTCCCGAATCCCTGGGGGCTCTTACACGCTGCTTAAAGTCGCATCTAGTTGCTCACAGCCAAAACGCCTAAGGAGGGACTAGCTACATCCTAGCGGTACAATTTGAATTGTGGGGACATACACAAGGGAATTGGGGGTGATGCTCAGGGATGCTTGCACCACGAGGAAGCGGCTGCAGCTCCTCCGCCCGGGCCGCTCAGTCCCTGCGTCTTCAGCGGGTGGCAGCTGGCCAAATCCCCCCTCCACCAGGGCCACAGCACACATCCTCACAGCTTCAACATGCCCTGTCAGGACCACGCAGATGAGTAACCAACGGCCTCACAGGCAGAAACAAACCCCACATCTGAACAGCAGAGTCCAGAAAAAACACACTTGTAAAGACCCCAGCCAATTTGTTAGTCCCTGAGTCCACGCTGTAGTTTCCTCCTACACAAGTAACAGACAAAAAGAAACCAAGAGCTCGTCCTCGCCATGTAAGCAGGACACAGCCCAACACCTCCCTGCCAGCCCTCAGCATGTTTGCTTCAACTTCCCATTGGGAGCATTGCACAGCTAGTCACAAATTGAAAATACTGGATGCAAAAAAACTAAAAACCCCAAACCCCAAAACAACCTACCAAACATCCACAGTGTTTTAAAATATTTACACATGTACACATGTGCACAAGCAAAAAAAAAAAGTGTTTTTTTTTTTTTTTTTAAGCACCTTTCATTTGTTTTAAGATTCGAGGAGACTCATAACCTCAGTGTAAAGGATTTTCCTTGATCTTACAATACTAGGGCAGGAGATTTGGTATCAGGCCAGCTGTAGTGATCACCACTGTACAGGACAGGAGCATTGCAGGCCTTCTGCAAAGCACAGTTCAAACATGTCTCTGCCACAGCATAAGACGTGTCGGTCACAATGTGTGATAGGTACATCAGTACTCAATTTTTGTATGGGGTTAATACATGATTAGTAGATAGATTAACCTCTTCATTAAAACATTATTAATAATTTATTAACCCTTTATAAAGATACTCTTGATATCAAGTGTGATAATAGTTCTGCTTTTTTTTTTTTTTTTTTTTTTTTCCCAGTGTTGGCTGGGAGTAGCATGGTGAAAGGTGTCTCAGACTGGCACAGAAAGATGAAAGGAAACCAAAATATTTTGCAGTCACTTCCCCAAAACAGGACATAGTAATAGCATTAGCTGTTTGAAACAGATGATGGGCACTAGCAGGGCACAGCCGGCACTGCTGAGCCAGCGGGGGCTTTGCCAGGGGCTGCACAAGCAGGAGGCCGAGGATGGTGTCGGCACGGGGCTCTCTTACCAGAGCAATGCTTGCGAGCACCTGGGGTAATTCACCACCCGGCACGGTGGCCCCAGCACATTTGCACCTCTCAGCTGAGGAAGGGGCAAAGGTATCGCAGCCAGCCCTAGTTTCAGGAGCTCTCTGCAGCAGCATCTTAGATGTGCAGAACTTGCAGCAGGTTAATATGAGCTGGGAGGCAGAAATTGCTATGGTTGTCCACTTCTTGATGTATATTTGGGCTAGAGAGAAAATTCTTCCTCTGAAGGCATTGCGTGGGCAGGGAACAGCCTGGTGGCCACAGAGGACACAATGCAGAGCCATGGGAAAGAGTGAGATGAGGGGTGCGGCTCCAGGATTCAGCCCCAGCCCTCCTTTGCCACTCTGAACCTTTCGGGCAGAGGCACCCGAATGCTCAGAACATCTCCTTTTGCCTTCAGCAGCACTTGTGGCAGCGTTTGTTTGCAATGCTCCCAGTTTCTCTCAGGGATCACTTTAGAAATAAGAAGGCATTTAATGTGAAGCCAAGGAAGCCAAAGGATGTAAACTTTCCCCTCGAGTCAAGGTGTCATCGGTCTCTGGCGGAGAACTGAAATGGCGCGTCCTGTCTGCCAGGCGATGGTGTGCTCAGCACAGCCTCATGGCTCTGCTGCGACAGTGCCCAGCGAGAGGCAGGGGGATGAGGAAGGCCCGAGGGAGCACCGGGCTCCCCAGCTCGTTCATCTCGGCTGTGAAAATAAGCTCTGCTACCTCCGAATTTATCAGAAAGGCTGAAAGAGCAGCGGAACAGAACAGCCCATTTTCTGCCTGGGAAGCTTTTACTGTGCCTTTTATTGACATTAGAAAGCAGAATTTGAAATGGGGGGTTCTGTTAGAAATGGGACTGTGGTGCAGGCACCAGTCCCGGAGCAGGTACTGGCTGCAGGTGCAGGATGCGGCCGGCATTGTGCCTGGCACAGGGCTTGTCGGCCGCTGTTGCTGCCCGCACCGTTTCTCAGCAGCATGGCAGCTGGTGCCGTGCACATGTGATGAGCGTCGCAGGCCTCTGCACCATCCCAGCAGGAGTTGAACAAGAAACTGGCCTGGAAGAATTGAAACTGAGAGGCTCTGACGTGTGGCTTAAAATAGATATTTGAAATAAATTTTCATTCTTTCTGTGCTTTTGGGAACACTGTGTCATCAGAGCTAAAAATACACTCTGCAGGCAAACAGTATCAGCCACTTCCCATGAGGTCCAGGTTTCTCAGTCACAGATCCAGGAGGCTGGTAGTTACGGAAGGACTTGTGGGTGTTTTTTTTCCTCTCGTTAGAAAAAAAAAAAAATAATAATAATAATAAAAAATCAACAGTCCAAGGTTTGACCTACCACAGTGACTTAAAACCAGTTCAGACACTGATGTTATGGGTGTTAGCAATGCTGAAGGGCAGACTCTCCAGTGGGGTGCTTGCTCTCTGGAGCAGCCTGGGTGCAGCAGCATTAAAAATCAGCATTGCTCACGACTGAATTTGGCCCATCTTGTGAAATATGCGAGTGTTGGTGGGGCCAGATGGGGAGTTCCCTGCGTGACTGCAGTCCAGTGGCAGTGCCAGCCCTGGTCTTGCTCCCACCGCAGCCAGGGCCACGGTACCAACTCCGCATGGGCTCGCGCATCACAGCCGCTCTGTTTCCATCCTCACCCTCAGTTCAGCCTCTTCCCCGGCCTCGTGCTCACACCCGACCTCCTCACCGCTCTCATTTCACATCCTCTTGCCACTAGCTCCAACGTGCTTCCACCACCTCAGGGAGGCTGCGCAAGTCCCCTTCTCTGCTCTCCTCCAGGGAGTGATGCAGGGCAGGCAATGCTCCTTGGCTCAAACAGTGCCTCATCCAAGTGCATATAGACAGAAATGTACAGATCCGTATGTACATCTAAATGTGTTATGTGGGTACAGCCAGTGCAGGCGAGTGGCTCCAGGAGGAGCACACAACCTTGAGGCTTGCTCGTGGCCAGCAGCTTGGTGGGACCAACACTTGCTGGAGGTTGTGGTGACCCCACCAACGTCCCCATGCTGACACCACTTCCCTGCAGACCATGCTCTCCTCAGTGGTGCTCAAACAGCTCCTGGGTCAGTGCTTTGTTTCCTGAGATTTCTTGTAATGTTGTCTTTAAAAACACAAAACACCGAGACCTGCCTGGCTTTCTTTTGGGAACGGCAGTGGGGTTTTTCTATTATTGTGGTAAAAGTACAATTAAGAAATTTTGGCTGGGATGGGTTTTGCTGGTTTTACCTGTGCTGGAGCCACCAAGGCCACCTGCTGAGAGCATCACAGGCATTGCCAGGCCTGGGGCTGGAGCAGGGCAGTGCTGTGCCATGGGGCCACGCTAAGAAGGGACAAGATCAGGCCCTAGCAGCAGTGTCACCAGCATGCAGTGACAGCAGGGTCCCATCTCTGCTCAGGTCTGAGACACTAGGAGGGGAGGAGGTGTGGGGGAGGAAGCATAATTTAGTGTCATTGACGATATTTTCCTAAAAACACCAAATCTCGTTGCTTTGTTCCTCTTTGCACTTCCACTTGGTATCCGCTTGTGACATCACAGTCTGTTTACACGGAGGAGTACGATGTCATAAAGAAAGGCACTGATGTCACAGGCTCTTCAGGACACAGAAGAACAGGCTTCTCCATGAATTTTGGAAAAGGGGCGACTTCACAGGGGGCACCGCCGCCCTGCCCAGACGCTGGTGGACGGATGGGCAGGGGGCGGAGGACGGCACCGCTCTCCCGGCCCGCGCTGCGTGAGGCAATGCCAGCGTGGGCCTGGAGACGGTGAGGGGTGAGGGGAGGCGGAGTGGCGGCACTGGGGCTGGTGTCGAAGGGAGGCCGAGCCCCGCCGGGAGGTGCCGTGGTGGCGGGGCGGCTGCTGGCGAGGTCAGTAGTTGCAGTGGCGCTGGCAGGGCTGGTGGAGGAAGCTCCCCGCACGCTGTCGGGCCCGGCGGGCCGGGCGCTGTCGGGCCCGGTCCTGCCGCTGCAGCGCCTTCTGGCTGAGCCATGGCTTTTCTGCCAGCTGCTTGGCCCGCTGCACCCGCCGTGCCTGGCTGACCTTCTCCAGGATGGCAGCCTTCACCGACAGGGACGTGGTGTGGTGCGGTGTGTGCCGCTCCAGCCGGGGCTCTGGCACCTCCCTGCGGAGAGACGGGACCGTCAGCGGCCAGCGGTGCCTGGTCCCCCCCAGCCACGAGGCCATCGTGCCCACGCACGAGCAGCCCACCCTCACCCACCCTCCAGCCTCGTGGTGGCCTTATTGCCACCAGTACCCTCAAAGCCAGTGGGCAGGAGCCAAGCACAGCCCACAGCCCCCTCATGTCCATCCCGCTCCTAATAAGATTTGTTCCCTTGCCTGTTCCTAGCTCTCTTTGGCCCCTTTCTTCACCCTCCAGCACTGAGGTTTCTCTTCAGCTCTGGAGATGGCACTGAGACCCTCAGGACAACTTCGCAAAGGGAAAGGTCCAAGAGGGATAATGTGCCCTGGCCAAAAAAAGGATCACCCCAAATTCTGCCTTGTGAGGCTGGGTAAATAAGCAGGCTGCAATGCCAGGGGACACTTCCCTCCCCGTCAGGGGGCTCACAGAGGAGGTGCTGGAGGGCCAGTGTGGGGGTAGCAGCAACCCACAGCATAGTGCTACCGGGACTCACCGGTGGGTCAGGGCTTTGCCAGGTGCTGTGGGAAGAAGGCAGAGCTCCTCACGCTGCAGAGAGGCTGCGGCCCCAGGAAGGGGCAGGGGGGGAGAAGGAGGGGAGTAGCTGGGAAAGGAGATGGCACTGGGGTCAGATTTTCCTTGCATCTGTTAGGTGGCAGGATGGGGCATCTCTATTTAATGCCCCTGTTACACTGGACTGTGGGGCAGGGAGAAAGGTCTCACAGCCCAGGCCAGCAGAGAGCCAGGAAGGAGAGCTGGGGACAGGGGTCTGCAGCACCCACCTGCATGGGGAAACCAGGAACTCAGGGGCACCAGTGCCCAGGGGCCATCCTCTTCCAGTGGGGCTGCTTTGCCCCAGACCGGTGGTGGGGTAACACACAGCATCCTCAGTGGACTGCCATGTGTCAGGAGAGGATGAGGAAGAGGCCACTGCTGTCTGTGCCAGCAGTAACCACCCGGCAAGGGCTTCACATGGCTGGTCCCACACCCACAGCTGTCTTAATGTGGACCCAGTGCACATCAAGGTCACTTTTCCAGAGTATTTTGGGGCACAGAGGCTGCTGTCCTTGCACAGCGCTGGCTGGGACACCCTGCCAGGTGGGACAAGGGGACACTGACGTCACAGAATCCCAGGATGGTTTGGGTTGGAAGTGACCTTCAGAGATCACCCAGACCAAGCCCTGCTATGGGCAGGGACATCTTTCACCAGATCAGGTTGCTCAAAGCCCTGTACAACCTGACCTTCAGTACCTCCAGCAATGGGGCATCCATAGCTTCTCTGGGCAACCTGCACCAGTGCCTCAGCAAGAAAAACTTCTTCCTAATAACAAACCTGAATCCACCCTCCTTCAGTTTAAAACCACCGTGACTGGGTCCCCTGGGCAGCACGGCTGAAATGCTGCGGTCACGCGCAGCCGCCCTAGTCCTTGGCCCCAAACTCACCCAGCAGCGGAGTCCTGCGGCTCCTCCGCGTCCAGCTCGAGGGTGCTGGTGACATAGACAGACATGCTGGGGTGCTCGATGAGCAGGTCCTCCATGGGGCTGCTGCCCACGCCGTCGGGGCCGGGCTCCTCTGCAGTAAAACATGGGGGAGGGGTGACAAACCAACTCTCGTCCATCAAGCAGGGGCCGGGCAGGGTGGGCACGGGGCTGCGGGCGTGGGCCGGGGCGGGTGGCGGCACCAGGCAGGGCCTCACCGAGCACCCGCAGGCCCCGGCCCGCCGCTGTGCGCCGGGGCGGGCGGCACCGCCTGGGGAGTGAGCGGGGTGCGGAGCCATGCGGGGCGCAGCGGGGACACACACACACCATGTACAGTGGGGAGGGGGGGGGAGAGAAAGGGGCATCGTTAGTGCAAGAGGCACCCCACGGCGTCGCCGCCACTGCCGCGGTCCAGGGGAGTCTTGGCAGGGCAGCCATGCCCCTCGCGCTGACCCAGCGCGCAGGTTGACAGTTTTGGTCTGGGTGGATTTACCAAGCATTGGGGTTTACAGTAGACTTTTTTTTTTTTTCCGTCTTGAAGTGGAGAAAGAAATTTGGCCAGAAGAACACATTGCTTTTGTCTGCAAGCTTTCTTAGGTCACCTGAACTGTGGTGCTCACGCACAGCTGCACCACAACGTGCACCTCCACGCGCAGGGCGCTGTGCACGTGTGGAACCAAGCAGACACACATGCACACACACGTGGCGCGCACCTTTTTCCTGGAAAAGACTTTTCTCTCGGGGAGTAAACTCTTCACTGAAAGCTTTCACTTTGGCTTTGACTTCAGTCCACCAGGGCCAATTTTCAGCTGGCTGAGCACGAGCTGCCCCCACGTGCTCTGGCCTCCAGCCACACGGGCCAGGGCTTTTCCCATGCCGGGAGCCACAGCTGTGCCCAGCAGGGCACCGCGCTCACCACAAAACCCAGACCCGCTTCAGGCTCATCCCGGGGTCAGAGGAACCATTCTCTTCAGGGTGGGTTCAGTGCAGGTCTGTATGGACATGTCTGACTCTGCTGCTGGGTGAGGGTGCAGGAGAAATCAGAGGTGAATGTGAGCTTGCAGTGCCCAAACAGGCTAGAAAAAATATGAAGCACGAAGTATGGGGCAGGCATTCACCACCTAACATGTTCCAGCTCCTCCAGCCTAGGGCTTAGGGCCGGCCACAATTAGCCTTGCAGACAGGAGAGCATCTTTCTTCAGGTCAGTGGATACGAGGCTATGAATAGCTGCTGACATGCCAGGCTGCAGATTATTTGTCAGCCTGCAGCCAGACAGAGCCTGGCTTGAACACTTCTACCCCTGGGGCCAGGTGTGCTCCCATGACATGGAGCCACGTCTGCTTATCTGACCCATCCACCCCAAAGGTGGCTTCTAATGTCACAAGTGCTGTTACAGGGTTCCCCCATTGCTGGGGGACTTGCAGCCTGAACCCTAAGCCCTGAGAAATGCACCCAGAACGCTCCTAGGAGGGTGGGCGCATTCTGCAATGCACGGGTCAAAGATCTGCCGGGGGTGCAAGGATCCGGAGGCTGCTGGGGGAGTGCCAGACTGCGACGCGCTCGCCTGCCACCACCATAACGTGGAGGATCAGGGCTGGAGCCAAGAGGCTGAGGTTTTGAAGTGCTTTGCATAACTCAGGGCTCCGAAAAAGGGCTGAAATAAATCGATCCCTTGCTGGCTGGGGAATGCTTAGGCAACCGTGGTGCCTGTGGGGATTAGCAGTGGGGTGCCGGGTCCATGCAGACACCCTTCCAAAGGCTGGGTCTGCAGCGAGGGCCTGGCTGTTTAATTAAAAAAAAAAAAACAAAACAAAAGACAACCAGAAATACAGGAGCCTTTAGTAACAAAGTCAGCCCTGGATCCCCACCGAGCCAGCTGTGGGCTCTCACACAAGGATTCATGGCACAGCCCAGCATTTCTCTGCTGGAGAAAACTTGTGGGTTTTGTGGCATGTTCTGGGCACGCTGTGGCCACTGCTGGCAATAGGACTGAGGCCAGCTGGCCCTGATGCGTGGCAACAGCATGCCCTGTGCTGCAGGGAACTCCTTGCAGCCCATCTCCTCCTGCATCACTGCTATGACCCCCAGGACAGCCACCAGGGAGCCCAGAGAACTGGGACTCCTCCACGGCTGCCCACACCACCCTCCTGCCTCCACCAGCTCTCCACAGGGCTCCCAGGCTGGCACCAGGGTGTCCCTGTCCCCTGCCCCAGGCATGTTTGAGCTCCCGTGCCCTTTCCAGCTCACTGCATGTGGCATAGATCCCTAATGAATGACACACATCAGCTCTGCTCAGTGCATGTGGCAGGGGCATCCCTGTGAGGGAGACGAGCCCCAGCCCCTGCAGGACCACCAGTGTCTCCTGGGCTGGGCTCTGTGACTCACCAGAGGCTGTAAAAGCAGCTGGAAGCCACCAAGGAGCAGCAACCCAAAGGCTGCAGTGCAGACAGGCTTGTTTGTGTAAGTTCGCTGTGCAATTTGCAAGCAAAAGGTCACAAAATGATCATTGCAATTGGTTGAGTCATAGGCCCTACAATAGCAACGCAGAGATCTTAATGGAGCTTGAGAAGCTCTCGTGGCACAAGGAATGTGACCTGCCTGGCTGCTGTCGAAGGGCCTGGGATGGTCCCAGCCACCCCTGGGAGCAGGGAGCCCCAGCAGGGAAGGGGCTCCACGGGTACGTTACAACTGTGGACCTTGCCCGAGTGCTCCTGGCAAGGGCGCTGGGAATGCTTTGGGAAGAGAAACCTTTACAAAAACTTTTGGAGCGGAGATTGGCTCCCCTGGGTGGCCTCAGATGACCCCAGTATGGCACGGAGCTGGAGATGGCTGCAAGGGGACAGGCACCCGGCTGAGCCGCGTGGCTGATGGCACCAGGCACAGCACCAGCCACAGTGGAGGGGATGTGCCCGTCACCCCCACCCACCTGTGACTCAGCCAAGGCCACAGTGCTCTGTCCCCAGCCCCGTGAGCCTCCAGCAGATGGGACTGCACCGAAACTCAGGGGCACCTCCTGACCTGGGGCTGTGTGAGGATCCTGTTCTAGTGCTGGGGGCTCAGGAGCTGGGGGGCAGCATCACCTGCCAGCCCAGAGTGCCACCACTGCTGGTGGCAAGGCAGGAACCTCCCCTGAGAGAGCAAAAGGAAGGCTCCCAGGCAAGGTCTGCTATTGCCTGACAGGGCTTGTCCAGTGCTGGGAAGACAAGACCCTTCAGCAGCTACGTGAAACCAGGGTGAAACCTTGCTTTTCTCACCTCCAAGATCGATTACAAGCCATCCATCCTCCTCCTCCTCCTCCGAGACAAAGGGCTTGGGCTCCTCCAGGCCCTCAGGCAGGCTGCTGTCGCTGAAGAAGAGACTGGTGAGACGCTGGAACATGGTGGGAAGTGGTCAGATGGGGCAGGACAGGAAGAAAGCTACTGCTGAGCGCCTGCTTCAAAGCAGGGAGAGGCAGAGGGGCACGGAGCTTGACGGCGTTGGAGGTCCTTCCTTGGGGCAGGGGTGCTTTGCTGCTAACAAAGTCCCAGTTACAGGGCGTGCAGTGCAGTTATGAGGTTCTTCTCTTGGCTTCAGTGCAAAGGCCTACCAAAGAAAACAAAGAGAAACGCATTCAGACTGGACGTGTAGGATGTGTGGTGCTGGAGGGGACAGGAAGGCGTTCCAGCCCCACTCCCTGCTGTGTCCTGGAGCACTGTGCTACACGTGGCTGTGCCAGGACAGGTGCCCACAGCCCCAGCCCCACATGGCATGCACCACCGCCGCATCCCCTCCCTGGCCAGCCACACATCCCAGGGGCAGCACCAAGCACCGTCCTGCAGTCAGGCTGGGACCTGCTCCCCTCTCTGTAAACCTGTTCCTCCATCACCGCACGCAGGCTGTGGCATGAATCTCCGTGGGACAGGCAAGGAACAGGGTGATGATGATGCTGTGTCTGAAGACCTGGCACGAGCCAGGGCAATTGCTGCAGTGAAAGAGGGGTTGGGCCCTAAGATCCACTCTTAGCAGGGTGCTAAATGCACAGCTCACAAGAGGACAGAGGCACCAGCACCCCTGCCTGCCCCAAGCTGCTCTCCAAGAAGCTGTTCAGGATGGGCCACAGACCAAAACTGCAGCTGGAGGCTGGGAAGCAGCAGGGGAGCCTTTCGTTTGATTTTTCTTTCTATTAGTAATGTGTGCTGATTGGAGTCGGGCTCAAGAACTCTGTGCTGATGCCTCTTTTACATTGGTGTAATTCCGAAAGCTGTCGCTGTTATTTTCTGTGTGCACTTTCAGAGGTGTGCTTGTAAAGCAGCCACACACACAGTTCCAGCTCTGGTAGGTGACACCATCACATGTGGCATCACTGGTGCTTTTCAGCAGTGCCCCAAGACCAGGCAACGTTTCCGTACAAGCGAGGTTCTCCAGGATCACAGCCCAGCACTGTGGGGCAGAAACCCAGCTAAGTGCAAGGGGGACAGGGACAGCTGTCTTGTGCCTGTCCCCTTCCTGACAGGGGCGATGGGGCATTTCCAGCACAGCCACTGCTGTCCCTCTGAGAGGCAGACCTAGGGGCTTGGGCAGGTGTCATGGGCAAGGCTCTTCTCCAACCAGGCTACATTACTGTGCCAGTTTTACCACTAGGGAAAAATTCCCTGCAGCTGGGGGGAGGTCAGGACTCCAATTTCAGCCGTGTCTGCAAAGCTTTCAGAAAGCCACGCACAGATGGCAGACACAAGGCACCGAGTATTAATCGTGCAGAGAAAATGCATTTGGTCCAGAGACATAAAAGGGCATTAAAATACAACCAAGGGCAGGATGTGGGGGAAAGGCAGAGTCCCTCACCAGGCTAACTGCGCGCGGTCCTGCCCGGCACACTGAGGGCAAAGCCCAGCTGGCAGCTCCAGGAGGAAGGTGGTGAATCCACGGGATCTGCAGAGCTGCCAGTCTGGGGACAGGACATCCTCAGTGCACCTGGCTTCAGAGGTGAATGGGGGTCCCCATGTTGGCTACAAGCTGGTTGGTGAGAGCAGGGACCCAGTGCAAGCCCTGGGCAGCTCTGGGGTAATTGAGGGGGGCTCGGTACCACCAGGCAGCCGGTGCAAGCCAGCCCCTGCAGCAGCAGCCAGGCTCACAGTGGGTATGTGCAGTGAGTCCAGGTGCTTGCTCCTGCTCCCGAGCTCTGGCACGCTTGTATTTATTTATTTATTTGTTCTGGGATTGCTGTGCATTTTGCCTTCTTGCTCACAGATGCACAGGAGATCTAATGCCTGCTCCACAAGGCCAAAAAAAAAGAAGAAAAAAAAAAAAGAGGGACCCTTGAGGATGATGGGATCCCCCTAGCCTCCAGGGCTCATCCTGCATCTCTGCTGCCACAATTCGCCCCTTCAGCAGCACCCGAGAAGTGGCAGTGGCTGAGCGAGCCAGGTCCAGGCAGGACGCCTTGCTCACAGCATGCTCAAGCCATCTCTTGGCATAAAGTCAAGAAGGATTCCCCACTACTTCTAGGAGTAGGCACTGCCCCCCGCCCGCCTCGAGGTCTGCTGGAAGCGCTCCTAGCTTGAGGGGGGCTGCCTGCCTCTTTTCCCCAGGCACACGCACCACAGCTTGGCAGGGGGATGCCGGTGGCTGGGAGAGGCCCCGGACAAGGAACTCCTCTCCAGCAGGCTCAAAGCTGAGCTCAGGATAAGTTACAGTCATAACAGAGGGCAGAAAGTCTTGGCTTTTATTTGTATTGTTTAAACCCGAGAGCTGCCTTCACTGGACGACAGCAGACTTCAGGAAATGCGCTCCTCCTTCCGTCCCTCCAGGCCTCTCAGGAAACCAGTCCCAAAGCACTGTGGCTGCCACCAGAAGAGCAAGGGAGAGAGCGTCTGGGCTCCACAGATCCTTACCCTAATTCATGGATAAATTCCCCTTCCTGAAGGCACAATGCACAGTGGATGCTATTAGTTCCAATTGCCACCCCACCCCAAATTTAGCTTCTTTTTCTAAAAACCCTGAGGTAACACTTGCATTGGCAGATCCCACCCCCACAACAAGGCAGGACCCCCACCCACCTCCCACTGCACCGGGCAGTGAGGAAGGGGCTCACAAGCAGCTGCCAGAGCAGCAGGAAAGAGGGAAAGCTCCCCCAGGAGCAAAAGGTGGATCACTTCAAGGGTCCTGCCCCAGGCAGCGTACACACACCACCAGCTACCCCAGCTGCCTCACAAGAACCCCCTGCTGCTGGGGGGGGCTTTCCACGCTTGGGCAAACTCATTGCTGAGAGCAGCCAGGGTCCCCACAGTGAGCTTTAGGGGGTGGGGGGGGCAGCCCCCAGCTTCGGGGCCTCCACAAGAGGAGCATCCTTCAGCAACGGCCAGGGCTGGGCTCCCCAGGCAGGATCAGCCCTGGGGGTGAAGCAAGCTTGCCTTGCCTGCACCACAGCAGGAATATGGCCACATCCACCAGCTCAACAAGAGGCAGCATGATGCTTCTCAGAGAATCCACCCTGTGCAGGAGGCAGGTTCTCTGCCCTGGGGATCTTTAATCCTCGCGCTCAGGTCAGTCTGCCAGCCAGTGGGGAATGCCTGCAAGGGCCACACACTTGGGGACAGAGATGTTTCCCAAGCAGCCCAGCCCTCCCAGAAAGCCCAACAGCCACAGCATTTAGAACTTGCTGGAGGGTATTAAATAATACACATTAAAGTAGGAGTATGGAAATCATAATGCATTTAGTTATCCCCCCCCAAAACCTCTACACAATAATTAGCTTCCTGAGTCACCGTCCCTGCGAATAACTCCAGGAACTAAGAATAGGCGAGAGGAATGGCAGCACTGCCCCGAGGTGCGCAAGGAGCCCGCGGCAGCCTCAGCCTCACAAGGGCTGGCAGCTCCAGGCTGCAACACCAGCAGCTGCTCCGCCTGGAAACACCACCGGGCTCCTGGAAACTTCCCACAAACACCCCACAGCACAGCAGGAGGGATGCTGATGACAAATGGCAGAGATGGGTTAAGAGCAGGGCTAAGAATACTCTGAGCACTCACGGTGGCGGAGGGATAAATCAGGTGTGTGCCTCCAGCACAAGCGGGAAGTGTTATTTTCAGTTCACTTCACCTAAATTAGTCAAGCACATCCCAGGCTGCTGTCTCCGCGCAGCGTGTACCAAAACCCTAAAGCCAGCACTGAGGCAGAGAGAAGGGAGTGGGGATGCCCCCACTTAGCGCCCCAGGAGGGGTTGATGAGGCATCCCCGCTCTGCCCCCCATCCCTGGCAGGACCCGACCTGCCACAGGCTTGCCCTCTGCAGGGCTGTCCCTGTGTCACACCCGTGGCACAGCTCCTGGTTGCCCATTTGCTTTATCAGCAGCTGAATTTACGAGTCTCTGTCCTGCCAGAGGCTGACTCACAGCAGGGTCTCCTCCGCTGCCTCAAATGGAGCAACAGCAAAGGGAGGGGGAAAAGAAGGCAGGGAGCAACAAGAAAAGCCCAGAGAAAGAAAACTCTAACATGAAACTTTCTTTACTAATGGGAGACGACCCTTTTGGCTTGGATCACACCAACCAAGTCATTTCAGCATCCAAACCAAGCAAGACTCCAGAGACAACAAAACCCCAATGCTGAGGCAATCCCTGCAAGTGCCAAGACATCCACTCCAGTGCCAGCTGCGCAGGGTCCCTGTGCTGCTACTGCAGGGAAGGTCACTGCCCCAAGGACAAACCTCATCTGCTGCCATCTAATGCCATTGCACACAGAGCCCTGGCAAGCCTGCCAGCAGCCAAGCCGGCAGGAATTTTTAGATTTGCTGCGAGCAGACCTAGGAAATGCAATGAACCCAGATGTTTCCTCTCTGGGATACGCTGTGTAAAACATCCCTGGGAGCACAGGTTGGGAGGCAAGCAGTCCCAGCATCACAGCCTTGGGACATCACAGGAGGCCCAGCGCTGACGGGAAGGGTGGACTTTGGCACCTCAGGCTCACCTTGGCATCTGTCCTGAGCCTGCCTGGGGCCATGTGGGGCCAGGCAAGCCCTGCTGAGCAATTCACCCTAAAAAGCTCTGCGACAAGAGTTCACACCCCAGGTTTTCCCAGCCTTGCTACGAGCAGGTGATACTGGTTTATTCCTGACAGAAAAGCTTCCCCTGCATTTTTTCCTTTTTACATCCGGCCAGACAAGCGCGGGTTGATGCAACAGATTCCTAACGGTGACAGTGAGGTAGAACAGAAATATCGGCGTTCTTTTGGGGGGAATTAAAAAAGGAGAGGAAATATTTATTCCAGAGGGGAAAAAAAAAAAAAAAAAAAAAAAAAAAAAAAAAAAAAAGAAGTTCTTGGCACTGCATGGCCCCAGCCCGGTGGGAACAAAGCTGCAGCACCGTCCTACACCCAGTGCCTGTTCCCGCAGGGGCTCGGTGTCCCAGCAAGGCGTTGGCCATGCCCGTGGCCACCCCTGGCACCCGCCCAGCCCTCGCTGCCGGCACCGGGCGCTGCCGCCTCGCACCCGGGGCACCCTCAGCGCTGCGAGGGCTTCGCAACCCCGCGCCCCCACCGCCCCCCCCGAGGGCGCTGCGCCACGGGCCCCGGGGAGCCGCTGCCACGGCTCGGGCTCGCCCGGGGAGCCCCGCAGCGGGGCCGGGAGCGGCCGCACGGCCCCGGGCACCCCCCCCGCATCCCGGGGCCGGGGTCACGGGGGGACAGCGCTGGAGGGGGGGGGGGGGCTCGTGACGTCCCAATGTCATATGCAAATGAGGTGACGTCACAGCGGCCTTCCAGCGCGCCGCAGCCAATGGGGGCCGCGGGCGGCCCGGCTCCGAGAGCGGCGGTGCAGAAACAAACAACAGGCGGGGGGGGGGGGGGGGGGGGGGGGGAAGGGGGGGGGCGCACTGCCCGGCCCCGCCGCGCTGACCTGACCCGGCCCGGCACGGGAGGACAAAGGCTCCCCCCCCCCCCGCCGCCACCGCCACCCGGCTCCGTGCCCAGCCGAACCGCAGCCCCCCGCCCGCACCCCGGGATAAGGGTCCCGCTGCCGGTTAGCTCGCACCGAGCCCTGCCCCAGCCCCGCCGCCCCCCACCACCACCCCAGGACACCGCGAGCCGCCCCCCGGAGCCCCCCGATCCTTGTCCCGCACTCACCTCGCCCGGTGCGGCCGTGGGAAGCGGTGGCGGAGGCCGGAGGGAAGGAGGCGGCGGGGGCGGGGGGCGCGCACCGCGCGGTTCTGCGCCGCGCCCGCCGCTGCCCCGCACAAATCGGGACCTCCCGACAGCTGATCGTGACGTCACAAAGCGGCCCGCCCGCCCCCGCCCGCCGGCCAATGGGAGGCGGGGCCGCGCGGAGCCCCGCCCCCTCCCCGGGGGGGGTCCCGCGCCCGCGCCCGCGCCCGCGGCGGGTCCCGGTACCGGGGGGGTCGGCACCGGTCATGGACGGGGCGGCTCCGGAGCCTGAGCCCCGCGTGGGTCGGCTGCGGGCAGAGCTCCCCCGGGCCGAGCCGGGCGTTTCCAGCCCGGTGCCCCCGGTGCAGCTCGAGGGGTTCCCGGGGGTCTCGTCCGTGCCCGAGGAGGAGCCACCCGGGGCTCGCCAACGCGGGTCTCACCGGAGGGTGCGGCCCCCGCCGGCCGCAGCCGAGTGTAGAAATCCCCCTTTAACGGGAGTGGGTGTGAAGGAGCGCACCGGGGCAAATCCCGCTAGGCTTGAGCTTACCCCAGGACAAACCCTCCCGTCCCGTCCCGTCCCCTCGATGTAAACCCGCGTGGGCCGCCCCTGCCCGTCCCCACCGGGCCCGGAGGTGTTCCCAGCCCCGCTGCCCGGCTCCAGTCTGCAGCGTGCTGCACCGAAACCCGGTGTGGCAGCCGGGAGCTACGAGGCACGGATCCCCCCCCCGGCAGCGGGGTGACCGGGCTGTGCCCTTCCCGGTCCCGCTGCCGCGGGCACGGGGCCGGTGGCGGCGCCCAGCAAGGTGCCCGCAGGTCTCCTGCCGGCGGGGAGCGGCCGCTCGGCGGCACGTGGCGGCACGGGACCGGGCGCTGCTGAGCTCTGTGTAACCCGGTGGCACCCCGTGCACTCGGGTGACTGCTGAAAATAGGATGATGAGCACGTTGGTTTCTGCTTCACCGGAGGGGTTTGGAGAAGCAGCACCTAAAGCTCCCGGCAAGGTGCAGAGCCAGCGTGTAATGCAGGTGCTTTGTTTCAGCGCTGACACGCAGCCATTGGCATGCAAAGCAGCCAGGGCTCTCATTAGTTCCCTGTCCTTTACTGAAAACAGGATGCTGCGCCCAGCTACGCAAAACTCGAAGAAACAACACACTGGGAAAGGGTAACGCGACTGCATCTTTGCAAAGCCCTCCAGGAACGTGTCAGCAGCAGCGGGGTGGGCTGAGCACAGGCGTCCCTCCAGCAGCCCCGTGTCCCTACAGCATCCTGAGGCCACCTCGCTGCAGCCTGGCCAGGTGCTTGTGCTGGCATCTGGGACGTGGGGCTCCCTTCATCCCCGTGAGCGTTGCCCCAGTCATTTCCCTGGCTGATGACAGGGTCACACAGGCAACTGCTGAGCACTGTGAAGAAACATTTCATAACCGTGTCCCCTGGCCTGGGGTTATAGGTCAAAAGTAAGCCTGAGACCTGGCAGCTCCGATATGCCTGTGGATCAGTTTGAGTCACATGGCTTGCTGCCTTTCTGTGAGTTGCATGCTCATCATTTTGGGGCTGGGAGGAATTCTTAATGAAGCCATGCACAGAGACAATGCTTAAAACACACAGTTTGTGCAACAGAACAGAGAAAAGGAAAAGGAAAAGGAACTGAGCTGAAGTTGCTCTTCCTCCCTTTCCAGAAGGAGCCCCCAGCCACAGGTCACCCCTGGGCTGCAAGCATGACGCATGGGTGTGCCCAGGAAGCATGGCCCTCATCCATCCCTCCTGCCACTTGGGGTCAGGCTAAAGGAAAAGCTTCTGCTTTGACCACTGATCCATTCCCTATCCCCCTCTGAAATGGTCTAGGAGGTGCCACTGTCACCCACACCTCAGGCATCAGGGCATCTTCTGCTTCAGCTCCTCATTGTTTTCATGCTGCTGTCTCTTGAGATGGGGTTTCTTGGGAGACCTTGGGAAAAGCTGTTTTTCTGTCTCCTGGATCAAGGAAAGACAGAACACACTGTTTTACAATATTAAGAGTCCTCCATGTTTTCTTCACTTTTGCTCTGGCCCTTCAAGCCGCAGCCCCAGAAAGGGAGGTGTGCTGGCTGTGGGTGGGAGCTCTGCTCACTCTTATTTCAAGATTGGGGATGAATCCTTCCCTGGGGACACCTCAAGCCTGAGCAAAGGGCTGAGAGGTGGAGGGGACAGATGCCACCTCCCAGTGATCACAGCCATGGGACACCCACAGCCCTGCAGCCCCAAGAAGCCTACCTATTTCATTTATATGCCTACAGCCCATGAGGTACCTGAGGATGTGGGAAAGCTCTGCCCTGGGTGCAGCAGCAGGCAGGCAGGCTTCAGACTGCACATTTGTCCCCAGGGAGCTGCCTGTCACCTGGGATGGGAATGGTCCAGGGTGTTCAGAGCTGCAGCCCAGGGCCTGGGGCTGCTGCAGGCTCTAAGAATGGGTTTCCAGTAGTGAAGAAGTTTGCCTACAGCAAGTAACTGTGAGAGTGCTCAGAAAATGCGCAACATCAGCTGGTGAACTCAGCTGAAATAAATCTGGGTGTTATATTTACACTTCTCTGGGAAAGAAAAAAAAAATTAAAAAAAAAAAGACTTGCTCTGTATTTGGAGTTTGGTTCAATTGTCCCCATATTCATTCGTGTGAGAGGTCATCAGCTTTCTGCCAGGCAGTGACAAAACATCTTTTGAAACAAGGATTGCAAAAGATTTGGGCCCTGGGAGGTTGCCCAGAGAGGCAGGTGCTCTGAGGCAGCCAAGGGGGGATGTGCTGACCACCTTCTGCACCCGCATGGCCCATGGTGGGGTTTCAATCCCAGGCAGGGAGGCTGCAGGGCACCCAGAACACCCCCTGCCAGGACGTCCCCACGAGCATCCCTGCCTGACCCTGGCCAGGAGTTCTCTGACTCAGTGCCTTTTGATTGACATCTTGTTTTCTACTGGCTTCTTGCTTGGCTTTGGGACAGGAGGAAACGGGAGCTGTCACGATGAGCCCAGCAATTCTCCTCGGGGCAGTTTTGGGGTGTGTGCCTCAGCCAGGGGCGCTGCCTGCACGGATGAGGTGTCCGATGGCTGCACTGGCGCTCGTCCAGGGAAGGTGGGTTGGTAACAGCAGCAGCCCGGAGGGGAAGCGAGCAATATTTTCCCTCCAGCCTTGGTAAAATCATTTTGGGTGGTAGGAAAGTAGCTGGGAAATTTTGCCTTCCCAGGCCCTTGCTCCTGGGGAGGACTGAGAGGACAAGGTCGAGGGGGAACTCTCAGGCCACCCAGCTCTGTGTCACAAAGTAGCTTCAGAAGTGACGAGGGACAGAGCTGCCTGCAAACAGAGCCATGCTGCTGACATCTCCCAGCCTGGAAGGTGACACTGGAGCTGCAGGCTGCTGTCCCTGTGGGAAAGGGAGCCATGCCCCCCGTGCCCACAGCCTGAGTGCAGGAGGTGGCCATCCCTTCCTAAGGAGCCACCTGGTGAAGTGCAGCAGCTCCAGGACGTGCTGTACTCGGGGACAGGAGCCCCGCATCCCGCCCTCCTGGGTGCCAGGCCCCTGCCCGCCCTGCTGGGCCTCGTTAATGTCAGGGCAGGCAGGGGAGGACACCTCTTGGCAGCAGCACCCGCATGCTTGTGGTGGGCACTGAGAGCTTGCTGGCCCATCCGTCAGCTCAGCCTGCTCACTGGTGTGCACCAGTTTATTTTAAATCTCTTGCTGTCACAGGAGGCAGGAGCTACCGACACTCAAATGCAAGCCAGGACAGTTAAGAGCAAATAAAATGAAGCCTCAGTCTTCCATTCCTAGGGCTGGGAGAATTAAAGGTGAGGAAATCACTCTTCTGTGCATGCCCAGCCTTGCCTGCTCAGCGAGGGCTGAGCGTGGGCCGAGCGGTATGTCCCGCAGCAGCAGTTCACTTTGCTGCTGTGATCCAGGCTTGCCCCTTCCCTTTGGCCCTCCACCCCTCGGCACAGAGCCACACCGTGCCTTCCCCCAGCTGCTGGCCACAGGGGACACTGCTCTGGCCACCGCCGTGGCACCATGGTGCCGTGGTGCCATGGCCCAGCTCTGGCATGGACACAAAGCTGTTCCTTTGGGCATTCTGGATCACCTGCTCCTCTTCCTCAGTGGTGACTTTCCAGGGCTGGTGCTGCAGCAGGTCCCTGGGACAGGGGATGTTTATCCAGCACTCAGATCAACCCTGATCTTTAAATAACAAACTGGGAGGATCTGTTCCAGGCAGTGCTCAAGCTCCTCAGCCGTGCTGATGTCTGTCCTTGCAGTGACTTCACCTTCACTATTTCCGTACCATCTTCAGCCTGCAACACGCAGGGCAGCTGCTGTCTGTGGGCAACAAGTGAAGGACAGAGCAGACATGGGGCAATTTTTCCACATGCTGCCCACAAGCTGGTCGGTGAGGTTCTCTCTATGCAGAGTGCTTTGGTCTGGGGACCCTGTTTAGCAGCTCTTTACGTGCTTCTTGGTCAAGATTGTGCAGCCAGGTGTGAAAAGTGGGGGACGGACCTGGGGAGCGGATGGTGAGCCTGGAGCAAGCTCCCCTTGTTGGGACTTTCCTCCTAGGTGAGCTTCTGTGGCTGCAGTAAAGGCCTTATGCTAGCACTGAGCAAAGTCTTTGGAGCCTAACAGCACAGCTACCCACAGAGACAGAGGGACACCAGGACAGGAGATCTCCTCTGCCTGCTGCTCACAGAGAAATGTGGCTGTGCTCCTGGTGCCACCCAGGGCTTAAAGCCAAGAGAGCTCCCAGTACAGGAGGGCAGCTATAGATGCCCCATTCTCCCCATGCCCACCTCAGCAGCTCAACCATGGTGAGAAAGTCGGGGCCACATCCCAGATGGGGCTGGCACCCACAGAGCAGCACGGCCACATGCTGCAGTGCCAGGGGGTGCAGCTGCCTGCGGCACGGCCACTCTGCTTCATCCTCTGTGCTCCCAGGGCCATTTGTGCTTCCAGGGTTGTCCCCAAGGCCACGTGAAGGCACTGGGGCAGTAGCACCGTGGGTCACGGCCACACCAGGGCCTCCATGGAAAAATGTCCCACCCCAGCACGGTGCAGCTTGTGCCTGACAAGAGCTGACAGTCTCAGGGCTGCGACACCCACAGGTCACAGAGGGGTTGGGACAAATGAAGGACGCTCAGCAGGAGGGCTGAGTCCCAGTCTCGTCTCTCACCTTTGTCCTGTCTGGGGACAGTGCTGGCCTTTCCTGGGTGCCTGGGTGCTGCCAGCCCTGGGCCGGCCCTGCCAGGCACAGCTTGTGTTACTGCAGGGATGGGGAGGGAATTGACACCATGGAGCAAAAGAGGAGCAAAAGCCTTGGCGGCCTCCCAGGCCTTTCAAAAACCCTCCCCCAGACGAGTGAGGCCAGGCAGAACCTCAGCACCTCTCTGCGGGGAGCTGGGAGGGGAGGCAGGGTCACAGTGACATTGGTGATGGGGCTCCAGACTGGAGGGTAACCAGAGGACAGGGGCGAGTCTTTGCTGTCTGGGCACCATCCCAAAACCTTTCACACATACAGGAGTTTTTAAACAAATACATGCAGCCCCTGATCGCGGTGTGGGTCGCTGACTGTCACAGTCCATTCGCATCCTGGCTGCAGATCAAGCACAAGGCACGGCTGAAGCACATGAGCAGTGTTTGCTTGGCCTGGATCTGCCTGGGTTCATCATCCCAGGGCTCAGTGCTGGGTTGAACCCGCAGTGCTCATGCCTGGGACATGTCTGTTTCTGCTTGCAGCAGCACTGCACCATCCCCCAGCGACGCTGGGCGCCTGCTCCCCACAGCCTTACATGCCACAGATGCTGTTGGAGACCTCAGAGAGGTCTGGCTTGGCAGCGAGCTTTAATGGCCCCAAGAGGGTGACCCAGCATCTGTGCCTGTCAGTTTGCACCTGGGGCTGTGGTCTGCCCCAGCACAGAGCTTTCCGAGGCGCTGACCTTAAAAAGTGTACATCACGGGCTGCTTGGAAGGGTTCTGCTCCCAGGCTTTTCCACTGGGCCTTGGCAGACACCACTGCCCTGCCAGCCGAGAGCTCCCACCCAGCGTGGCTGTCACCCAGCCCAGCCCAAGCAGCTTTCAAAGGCTGCCCCCACAGGGACCAAGCCCCAGTGCGGCCCTCAGAGCCCTCTCTATGATGAATGTGGAGGAAAAGCTTAATTCAAAGCCCACCCAAGCAGCAGATGTACTGCTATCCCACACCCTGAAGCCCAGGTTTCTGCTGCTCCTACTGAAAGTCTCCTTGGAAGGAGGGAAAGCAGCAAAGGCCTTTCATGGCATTTTGGAAGAAAGGTTTTTGCTTCACCTTTAGCAAAGATTTACCTTGGTTGCACTGGTATTAAATGCAATAAGCATACAAAGCCATGCCACAATGCATTTTAAGCGACTGTGGTGAAGACAGTACTTCTGTCTGTTGGATGGGGCACTGCTGCAGAGCTGCCTCCAGTGCACCAGACCCTAGCCCCACCAACAGCCCTGGGGACAGTGCAGCCAGGCAGGCTTTGAATTTCTACTGAAAAACCCTAGGAAGGAAAGGGGGCTTAAAACATTCTTCTCTCTCTCTCTCTCTCTCTTTTTTTTTTTTTTTTTTTTTTTTTTGTGAATATTAATAGAAAGACCCAAAATCCATTTGCCTTCTCTTCAACCCCCTTCCAAACATTTGGGTATTGGACAATGCTGAAAACTCGGAACCTGTGATGCATCAGAGCACAAGAGCGAGCAGGGGCCATAAGTCAGCACACAGCCCAAAAATAGCACAAGAGGGTTATCTGAAAAATGCACTAAATATAGACAAAACCAGTCCAGGCCCCCAGCTGCAGTGCGGGCAGCCTGGCATGCAGCTGAGCACCCCTCTCAGACAGACGTGCCCCGAGGGGGCCTGGTCACCCCAGCTCAGCATGGAGCAAGCTGGCAGGTCACCACCCGCAGAGCCCGCAGGCAGGGCTCCTCTCCAGGGCAGGGCGTTCAGCTCCATTCACAGCAGTGACTGGGAAACCCTGCAGTTTTCCAGCACTTTACAGCACTGTAAAAACTCTACCCGGCAGTGGTACCTCAGGGGCATGAGCCTCGCCCCGCACTGCTCAACATGGTGACCCGGGGCTGCAGCTCTTGGGGTAGGGGATGGGCAGCCCTGTGCTTGGGCCTGCGGCTCCGTCTGGGCACCGGCATCCCACAGCTCTGCCTCTTCCTGAGATTTGGTGATTTCTGGTTATTAGCTCCTCGGATTAAGAAATAAAACGTCTCCCTAAGGATGAGGACTGAGACAATGGCAGAAAATGTGTCTGACAGGTCTTGGTGTGGAGGCTTTGAAATGTGGTAGGCGAGTCTCCTTGAAATAAGCCCAAGAGCCCTCGAGGTCCTCAGGGCTCACGAGTGAGCGGCCCTGGAGCCAGGCACGTGCTGCGGGTCCCAGCCTGCCTGCTGCCGTCGGGTCGGTCTTGTGAGTGGGTCACACCTGTAGCACGAGGTTGGCCCCGTCAGCTGGGGTTGTCAGCGTGCTTTATTCACAGATCCGAGGCAAATACTTTGCCAGGCATCTCTGACACAGAGTGCACAGGGGTTGTGAAGAGGTGCTTCACCTGACAGCGAGCACCCCTCCCCAGCACCGCTGCCCCCGATTTCTTCCTCATCTCCAGTTGCAGTTTCGGCCACCGAGGAAGCTGGTTTTGCAAGGTCAGCGACACAAACATGCCCGGTGACCAGACCTTCCTTGATCCGCTGGGCCGCGGGGCTCGGCCCACACGGTTAATCACTTCTTTCATAAACACCGTGTCATGGTGCTGTAGATTAGCTCTCACAAACAGCACCAGCCCCCCCCTCCCTGCCCTTACCCATGCATAGCACCATGAGAAGGGGCCGGAGAGGTGAGGTCGGGAGCAGGAGGGGACACAGTATGCTAGGGGCAAGGGTTCGCAGGGCTCGTGCCCCCTACAAGCCCACCCAAGCAAGGAGAGAAAGCAAGGAGGTTGTCAGGGGCTGATCCATAGCAGGGGGATGGAGTGAGGCACAGGGGGCTCTTGGGAAGGGTCACAGCCATATCATATCCTTCACCTAGCCCTGCATCAGCATTCCCAGGTCCAAGCGATAGCCTCCCAAGCAGCTCTGCAATCTCTCTTCCCAGGTGGACCAAACACAGAAGTTTCATTTCAGTGAGCTTTCCTGGTCTCATCTGAAGGAAGGCAATGACACCAGAAAGGGCATGTTTTGGAGAACTTGTGGTTTTCTGCCTACAAACCTCTTCACCTCTGAACCCTCACACACTTAGATAAAAAGCTCTTGCAGAATTGCTTCTCCTGCAAAACCCATGTTGCTCCAGTTTGAATGTTTGTGTGTGTGTAACTCAGGTTGAAAAAAAAAAAAAACACCACACAAAAACAAACCACGTTTTTACTTCCTGCTCTTCCACCACTGAAGGCCACCCTGCAGGTGATGCAAGAGCTGGCTATGATTACAGTGTGGCTGCAATCCCTCTGTGCCTGGGGCAGTGAGGGTTGCACAAGGGGTATTGGTGGGTCAGGTGTGAAAGTAAAGCCAGCAAAGAGACCACTGCTCCCCTCACGCTGCAGGGAGGGTGTAGAAAAGCAGTGGGGAGGACTGAAACAATGCTTATGGTTGTGATAAAGTGTTTTAGAGGTGCCTGGTTCAGCCTCCAAAATGCTGCATTAAACCAAAATATTTTTATTCCAGTACTTGCACTTTCCATTTGGGGCTGGCACCACTGGTGCCAATGCAAGAAGTTGCCACTGAAGAGGACAGGACTTGTGTATGTGCTTATCTTTAGGAGCACTGTTGTCCTCTAAAAAGGCCAGGAAGCTAAAGGTGGTATCATCATCGCAACCCTTTCCACCAGCAATCTGAAGAAACAAAGACGAATCTGAATGATGATGAGCTAATTTGGCTGACACCCTAGGGAGGGAGGTGCCCATCCCTTCCCTGCTTTGCTGAGCAAGAGCAGCATGCCAGAGATGGGAGAGCAGCTCAAAACAACGGGTGTCACCCTGGGGACAGGAGGTGGCCCCAGCAATCCAGCCAGGCAGGTGGAGCTGGGGGCAATGGGGAGCCGGAGAGACAGGTTTGGGACAGGGACGGCACCTCCCCAGGGCCTCCTCACTGGGGAATTAGGTCACAGCGGGGCCTCTTTGTGGGCACACACTGAGCCAGGTGGGCTCCTTGGCCTCTGCTCTGCACAGGGTTCCCTAAATTTGATAGCAGTGAAGTGCTGGGGTGGTCAGGCTCCCTTTCAGGTGGGGAGATTTGGCTGTGGCTGGATGGGGAATGCAGAGCAGGGCCGGGTGCTGCAGCTTGTGTGTGGTGCTGGTCCTGGTGCATGGTGCTCTCTGTGCTCACTGCTGTGTGCCTGTGCAAGAGGAGGCAGTTGGCAGGGGACTTTTTCTGGAATGAAAACAGGAGAAATGCTGCAAGCAAGACACTGGCATAAGCATCTTACGGGGCAGCTCACAGCTGTATCATTCACAGGAGACACTGCTTTCCAGGTGTTTGCCAGAAATTGCCCATTGCTTCCCCAAACTAGCCAGAGACCCCTAAACTTGCTTTATCCAGTGCTTAGTGGCAGGGGCTTGTCTGCAGCAGAATAACCCCCTTTTCCAGAGGCAGCAGCTGAGCAGCCCCTGTCCACCATGTGGCCAGCTCAGGGCTGCGGCAAGGCCACGCGTGATGGCACGAGGGAAGGGGAAGGGTTCTGAGGTTTCCTCCCAGGCCTCTGCCCCTGGGTGCTCTGGAGAGACTCACACACCATGGGACGGATGGGTACAGACTTCAAAGTGCCACGTCCCATGGGACAAAACTGCCAGAGGGGAGGTGACTCTTCCCTGAGAGATGGTCACAAGTCTCAGCACCCAGCAGCAATGCTGAGCATCTGGAGCGGTGGCAGAGTCACCACCAGGCGAGTCATGCATCAGGATGGCCACGTGCGTGACAACGAATGGCCACAGGTGCAGGTCTGGGGAGGGAGAAGAACTGAGGTCACCAGCAGAGTCACCGGCATGTCTGAGCACCAGCCACCTCCATCCCAGCTGCCCAGAGCATCTTCCAGTGCCTCCTGCTGGCACCATCCCACCCTGACCAGTCTCTCCCTGGGAAGGCTGTTCCCTCCTTTTCTTCCCAACACCCACACCTATAACAGGAGGCTCCATCCCCACTGTGCTGGTGCCGTGGGGATACCCCGGGAGCGCTCCAGGTTGGGGTAACCCAACCCCAGGCAGCAGTGTCACCCTCAGCTCCAGCAAGGATCCCGGCCTCAGCATCAGCTGGCACCAGGAGAGGGAGCTGGAAGTTCTCTGCTCAGAGGACCCATGTCATCCATGCTGCTGCCCTCCTGCTTGGGATGAGACATGCTGCTGCCCACACCTCTTGCCTGGGCACTTTGAGAAGTGAGGGACACCACAGCCACTTTCCTGAGCTGGTTTGCTCATAATGACCACCTTGCACCAGGGCTGGAAGAGGGCAGAGATTTTTTATTTTCATCTAAAAGCCTGGAAGCATCTGGCTGAGGGCAAGGGGCAGGGGCATGTGACCTTGGAGCAAGGAAGGGATGTCCCCAGCTGCACCAGGGGGAACAAAACAGGAGCATGTGGCTGTGGCCCTGGCTGAGGGGTTTGGTGTGGTTTGTCACATGAAATGGTGGCACAGTCACCCCGGGAAGCCCAGCCAATGTAACCCACCAGAGCTCCTTGAGCATGGGAACATGGCACAGCCTGCATCCCAAAGCCCTGGAGGTGACAACACCCGGAGGAGGTGGGACATCGGGGGCTGGTGGGGTGGCACAGGCAGAGGCAGAGACTGACCCAGCCATAGCCTGACCTGGGGAATTTTCTAATAAAAAAAGGTCAGTGTGTTTTCAAGCCAGAGTCAATGCCTTTCTCCAGGAGGGAGGCATGGAAATGGGCTCCTAAAAAATGTCTCTAGTTTATGTGGAAACGTGGCTTCAGAGAAGGTCCACTGCTCCTTGTCCCCAGGGAGGACAGCGATGAGGCAGATGGTGGGGACAGGGGCAGCTACGGGCAGGGCACTGCACGTGACAAACTACCCTGAACAGCAGCAGTCTGTGTCTCAGCAAGCACCAAGGGGCAGAGCAGAGGACTGTGAGTCCATCCTTACACTGTTCAGCTGCCACTTTGCTTGTTTCTCCCCACAGCAACCCATTCTACCACAAACCACAGGCAGAAAATGTTTCATTATTTGGACACTGGGGATCACTTGCAGTTTTCAGTTTCCACCTACATTTCAACCCAGAAAACTTACCACTGCCTTTTTCTTTCCTTCCAGACATTTCTGTGGAAGGTTTTTCTTCTTTTCTGACAAGTGCTTTAGTCTGTTGTACTTCAGTTCACTAGAGAGCAAGAAGAAATCAGTATTTTAGCCTGACTTATGCCTCCCAAACCCCAGGAGCTGCAGGAGGCATTGACTCAACAGACGACCAGATCTATGCACCTAAATCCCCTGCACCTGGCAGCCACCTGTGCACTTTTTTTTTTTTTTTTTTTGCTCTAGCATGTTCTTTTCAAACTACTAGGTATGCAAATACAGAGCAATCAGTGTTTTGAATAGTCTGACCTAAAATATTTTTAGTGAGACACAAAAACCTGAGCCTCCACCTGTGCCTGTGTCTTGGGTTTCAGAGTGAATAGGTACATAAGGGCTTATTTCAATATAAAAAGCATCATTCCCTGTGAGAAGGATAACTAAGAGGAGCAATTAATCTTGTAACACATTTGTATGCCAAGTTTTAAATAGTTACAAGAAAGCAGATAGAATGCTTTGGCACTGCCTCCCATTGCAAATGTTCAGATGTTGAAGCGTCTCTTTGCAAGTGCTTCATCTTTGGGGTGTTTTGAAAGTGAACGTCTGATGCTTTCTCATGTCTGGTGGTATTGTAATGTGGGAGAGATGCAAAGCATGTCTTAGCTGTAAAATAAGACATTAAGGGTTGTGACAGGCATATAGCCCCTGGGAATTTCTACAAATACATATGCAAGCAGGTACTGTGGGGTTTGTAGAGAGAGGGTTTTCCACTTTGTTGAAGTGGAAAAGACAGGCTTTGGGCACACACTAACTCTTCTTCGAGCCTGAAAAATAGGCACACACCTTTAAATCTAAAAAAAGTACAAGTCAAAAGGATTAACGCTGAGAACAAGCTATTTGATAGGTAGGCTGAGAAATCTCTGATGCCTGCACTTGATCTGGTTTGTCCTATGCTAGAGCAATGCCTGCCACTACTGAGAACTGCCGAGGATTTGGGTTTGCTATAAATCTCATCTCATATGGGGAAGAAGGTGGAAACAGGACAGTTTAAACACACAGGGTTCCTTAGAGTAACTTCAGCACATTTCCTGTGGCTGTTCAGAAGAGCAGACACAACTAAAAGGAAGGTTTTTGGCCCTGCAGTGCGTGTCTGCACCACTCTCCAGGCAGGGGACAGGAAGAGTGCTCAGGTACCATTCACCCCTCTCTGCAGCACAGGAGCTTGTGCAGCCCCTGTGAGAATTTTGGAAACTCTTCCTTGTGGACATGTCCTCCTGCTACACACCACGAGGGAAAGCTACAGCCCCTGCTCCAGGCAGTGCTGTGGGGATGGCATGCCTGGGCCTTCCTGTCCCACCTACAGCTCACACGAGACCAGTCCCATGTCATCTGGCCATAGGTGTCCTGCTGCTCCCTCTCCCAGCATCATTGTAGCCCCTCCAGCTGTTCCAATGTGGACGTGGAAATATAACTGCAAAGTGAGCCATAGTTTTATTTTACTTTAACCTGTTTTTCCACGTTGCCAGCTTTGTTCCTTGTGTTGGGCTTGATCTGGCAATGTGGCACTTTCCTGAACTGACTGAACTGAGTTTCTGTGGGAAACTCCCTGAAACTAACAGTGTTTCACCAGTCCAATCGAAAAGGTACAGAATCCGTGGCATTGAATGAGGAGTGCTTCTGGATGTCATCCAGGGTTGCCAGATGATAGAGGTGAAACACGTGCACTTCCTGGGGCCGGTGTTGTTTTTGTGACATTGGTTTGGATCAGAATCGAGCTGAGTTTGGGCACAAAGTTTAGTCAGTGATTTTTGGAGGAGGTTGCAAGACACCTGAGTTCAAAATCTTTGATGTCATCATTTAATCTCCATGGATTAGCTGGAAAAATATTCATCCAGACCTTTACGCTGTTCCAGCTTAGCATCAGTCTGAGGGAGGTGGGGCTGTTCAGCCTGGAGAAGAGAAGGCTCCAGGGAGACCTCACAGCAGCCTGACAGAACCTAAAGGGGCTACAGGAAAGCTGGGGAGGGACTCTTTGTCAGGAGGTGTAGGGATAGGACAAGGGTAGTGGCTTTAAATTAAAAAAGGGTAGGTTTAGATTAGAAGTAAGGAAGAAATTATTTACTCAGAGGGTGGTGAGGCCCAGTTTGCCCAGAGAAGCTGTGGATGCCCCATCCCTGGCAGTGTTCAAGGTCAGGCTGGATGAGGCCCTGAGCACCCTGATCTAGTGGGAGGTGTCCCTGCCCATGGCAGGGGGTTGGAACTGGATGGGCTTTGAGGTTCCTTCCAACCCAAACCATTCTGTGATTCTATGAATGGATTTCCACGTGGGGGCTGCTCCCTGCACTGCTGTCTTCCTTTATGCAGCAGGGATGGACAGAAAACATGTCAGAAGGAGGAATGTATGATTACACTACTTTAGACAAAGAAATATTTTCACTGTAACTAAAACTGCACGCAACAAGGTGGATTCTGTATTTCTGCTGCCTTTATTCCCAATGAATACAGAATCTAAATTTGTCCTCCAGTGCTTTAAACAACATTGAGCTTCCACAGTGCAAAAAGACAGAAAAAATCTGACACAGGAGTGCCAACCCCAATAACCCTCCAGCCACCCTTCCAAAAGCCACTACGTGCTGTATGATAAAGCCTAACAGAATTGCCTGGCAACATGTAACACATGTATGTGGACAGCAATCTAGCCTCTGGCTCCACCACACGTTCACAAGAAACACTTACTAACAAGGACTGGTTTTGTAGAGTGTAGGAAGAAGGCATTTTGTATTGAAAATGAACACAAAGCATCAGCTTGGTGACATTGTTTAGTTCTTCTGATGAGGAGAAATCACGTGCATTTGCTTGCCTCCACCTCTGTCTGTCAACAGCTTTTCCCTCCAGGCCAACTTCAGGAGAAGCACTCTGCTTTCAGGACCTGACTGACCAGGGCAACCCTTCCACCATGCAGTGAGAGGTTGCCAAGAGGAAGAGGGAACTAAGATGCTGGCTGTAGGGATACACATGTGGTTTAAAAGGCACAGCACATGCTTGCAAGCACTTGGGCAGATGCACTGCTTTCAGGAGGAACATCCTGGCTCACTGGACATTTAGGGTTTCCCGCAGCCACAAAGAATAGGGCCAAAGAGATCTACAGTCATAAAAGACGTCTACAGTCAGGATAGGGAATACTCCAGTATTACCTGTTCTTAAAATTGCTCATGGAACCTGGCATGCAGGAGGGATGTGACACAGGGCCAGTTTGAGCACCCTGTCTCTGAGCATCAGCACGGCACACCTCTCTGGGGGTTCATCCCAGTCAAGTGGCTCTGTGGGTCTCTTGATGCGTCAGCTCTCTTGACAAGCTGAAAGCTCAACGAGACACACCAGCCCCATTTCTGTTTGTTTTCTGGGCTTCACCTTTGCTGCACTTCTTTCCTTCCGATGTCATTGTAAGACTAGCCCCTGTCCATTATTTTAGGTCTTTCCTCTTTTCCCGTCCCTTTCCCTGGCTTCATCTTGCAAAAGCTTCTCTGACCTGCTCTCTGTGACATTTGATGTTTTTATATAGACAAGTCAAATGAAATACTTTTGAAAATAGTTCCTCCCATGCAACGAGGTCATACGAACTAGTATCAAATATATATATATATATATTAGAAAATCACACAAGTTGTAAACAAGTTGTAAATGTCTCCCTCCACCTCCTCACAGCCAGGTGCTAACACCTCCCCAGACTTGCCCCTGCCTCTTCTGCACTGGCCGCACTCTGCCTGTCCTCGTTGCAGGGACTTCATGCCGACCGCTAAAGGCCATCATCTTCCTGGACTTGGACAATGCTTCTAGGGCAAAACTGCAACTGCACAAACCCCTAAGGATTCTAGGTTAAATCATTTTGCAAACTCTTTCAGGCTTCCTGAAATATTTTGGTCCCTTCCAGCCCTCCTTCCCCCACAATAATTTTTTCACCTATTAAGCTTGACATAAAACATTTTTTTTTCCATTTCTCAATGAGGTTTAATTGCAAAACAGTGTGCGGTGCTATACAACATCAGGACACCTTTTTTTCTTTTTTTTCTTTTTTTTTATTTTTTTTGTGCATTACTGGTAAAATGCAAGGAGACAAGACAGGACAAATCACAGGTTACTGATCATAGCACAGACTGCTACAAACCAGATGTAGCTCTTAGCTGCTCTACCAGGGGGCATTACAGGCTGTTCTCAAGTCTGCAGAATGAACATCACTGTGGACAAGTAAAGTACTGCCAAAATGCTGGAACAGAAGTACTCTGAGCTGTTAAGGCAGTGACCTGTGAGTTCATCACACCTGAGGTGCTTGTGATCATATCACAAATGACCTAAAATACCCATTGGTCCATGAGACCCAGGGATGAGCCAGCCTCCTGCCTATTTACCCTCTACTCATTCCTCAGACTTGCCAAGAAAGGCACAAAGCAAATGAGTCTGTCAAGGCACCAACTAGGATGAGAGGTGAATCCAACTGCTAAATCCATAAACCTCTGCAAGTCTGGTGTGAACAATGATCTCTGCAGCCAAGCAAGAGATTTTAGCCAGTGACCTTCCCAGAAGAAGAGTGCCGCGTCCATCATAATGTTAACATCGGGAACCAGCTACGCACCTGGGTGGTGCAGCCCTGAGTAGGTTGAGTGGAATGACAGCAAAGTCAGTGCCAGCCGATGAGACAGCCTGTTTTTCTAAGATGCTGCTGTCAAGAGCTGTTAATGCTATGTTTAGACAAGGCCCAAAAGCTGAACAGTGTTTCTTTGTCAGACCTTTTAGTTTCATCTTGTCTGACTCTATCTGTCAAGAAGTTTGGTGTTCAGTTTCCGTAAGCATCTTGGCCCTTCCCCACCTAGGAGAGATGTCTAAAATAAGTCTTTGGCTCTCTGGACAAGCCCACATCTCCACAATGCAGATAACAAGCTTCCACCAGATGATTAGTTGGCTTAAATTAGCAGGCAGGAATTACAGCTTTCCTCTCTGGGTATTTTTTTTTTTTTTTTTTCCATTTTAAACTCACTCTGGCAAATGTTCAGAGTGGCACCAGAACTATATTTCTGGAAAATGAGAAAATCTGATTTCCTTTCTTACAACACAGTGATTTGTCTTTCATATACAGAAAGTTCCTGGCATAGGAAGGCACTTAGGGAAACCTGAAATGCAATTTATTCACTTCTGTCTCTGAAGCAACAGAAGAAGAGCTGATCAGACAGGCTTTATTTTTTTTTTTTTACAGATGTCTTCTAACCTCTGTAGTAGAGGTGAAAGTAACTGAGGTGTTTTATCAAAAAAAAAAGATCCTGGTATATAAGACAGAGGACATAAAAGTGGGCTTCACAAGAGAACCAAATCCACTGGGGAACAGTAATGATTTCAATGCAGCTATTGCTCTGCAAAGTCTCCGGTAGGAGCAACAGAAGAGAAGATACTGTAGCATGGAGTGGTTGACTGTCAGGAAACAAAACATGACATCATTATTAAAATAAAAGAAAAAAAAATTGTGAAAATTACCTTTCTGGGACATGGGGATGCGGTGGAATAGACCCCACAGCCATAGCAAGCATCCCTGCACTATTAACACTTGCACAGGGCAATGATGAGAACTCAGTTAAAGTAATATATGTACTTGTGGTGTCCCGAGTACTAAAAGATTGATTTAGATTGGAAGAGCTGCAAGGGAGGGCTGTAGGGTGCCTAAAGAATCATAATAGAATCATAGAATCATAGAATATCCCGAGTTGGAAGGGACCCATAAGGATCATCAAGTCCAACTCCTGGCACCACACAGGTCTGCCCAGAATTTTAGACCAAGTGCAGTGCAGTGTCCAAACGCTTCTTAAACTCCAACAGGCTTGGTGCTCTGATTGCTTCCCTGGGGAGCCTGTTCCAGTGTGCAACCACCCTCTCGGTAAAGAACATCTTCCTGATGCCAAGCCTAAACCTCCCCTGCCTCAGCTTGACACTATCCTCAGCTTGACACTAGAAAAGGACAAACAACAAGTTTTACAAGGAGCGGCTGAGGGAGCTGGGTTTGTTCAGCCTGGAGAAGAGGAGGCTCAGGGGCGACCTTATTGCTCTCTACAGGTACCTTAAAGGAGGCTGTAGCAAGGTGGGGGTTGGTCTATTCTCCCACATGCCTGGTGACAGGACAAGGGGGAATGGGCTAAAGTTGCTCCACGGGAGGTTTAGGTTGGATATTAGGAAAAACTTTGTTACCGAAAGGGTTGTTAGGCATTGGAATGGGCTGCCCAGGGAACTGGTGGAGTCACCATCCCAGGAGGTCTTTAAAAGACGTTTAGATGTAGAGCTTAGGGATATGGTTTAGTGGTTGACTTGTTAGTGATAGGTCAGAGGTTGGAGTAGGTGATCTTGGAGGTCTCTTCCAACCTAGATGATTCTGTGATTCTGTAACATCGTTTATTGGCTCAGCTCTGGCCAGCAGCAGGACCCTTATCTAACATGGGGCAGCTTCTGGATTCTTCTCACAGAAGCCACCCCTATGGCTCCCTGCTACCAAACCATGCCATGTAAACCCACTACAAACACCTGAACTTAGATTGCGAACATCATTCTGTTGCTTAGTCCCAAGATATCCTACAGGGGAAACATTTGAGAAAACCTATGATCTAGAAATTATTGCTTCATTTGTCACAAATTACTCTGTTGACTTTTCTTTTTATTTGGCTCTTGCACTTCATTTAAATACAGTAGTGGCATGGTTTTACATCTGGATCATGGTGCCATGTGAGGTTATCTGAATCTCCCCAAAGCTTCCACTTCCTGTGCCAAGTCAGATGGTCCTGGAAAGCATATGGTGTGGATCAGACCAGCAACACCAGCATCTTAGAGCAATACATCTTTAATTCCCCAACTACACTCCAATTATTCAGCAAAGCAGTGCTCTCGGGCAACTGCTGTCTGTTACACTAGATCAGAACTGTCACTTAGAGAACAAACAGTGCTGAAAAAATGCATTTCTGGTCAGAAAACTGAAGGCATTTGTTAGCAGCTACTGAGAAGAATTAGCATTTCTGGCTTCTAGTAAGAAGCCAGATGCCTGCACAAATTCTTTAACTTGAACAAATCCACTTTGACTGATCAGAGGATTTGTCAAGTCCCATCAGTCCTGGGGCCAATCGAGTCCCATGGCCACCTACTGCCCGTGTTAATAGGAAATCAGTTTTACCACCACAATGGAAAAGGTAACGTTTTTGTGCCATCAGCCTGAGAGCAGAAGAGTTCCCACAAGACAGGCTGATGGCTGAAGCTTCACTTGCTGTTTGAGGACCAGATTTACTGTCCTGTGGCAGGGGATAGGAGTACATTTGAGGAGCCCCCTGAAAAGGCAGCAGCTGAACAGATCAGAGAATCAGAGAATCATTGAATCATTCAGCCTGGAAAAGCCTTCCAAGACCATCTGGTCCAACCACCCCCCTACCACCAATGTCACCCCCTAAGCCATGTCCCTCAGCACCACGTCCAACCTCTCCATGAACACCCCCATGGATGGTGACTCCACCACCTCCCTGGGCAACCCGTCCCAGTGCCTGACTGCTCTTTCTGAGCAGAAATGTCTCCTCATTTCCAACCTGGCACAACCTGAGGCCATTCCCTCTGGTCCTAATGCTAGTTATTTGTGAGCAGAGGCTGACCCCCAGCTCCCCACCCCTCCCTTTCAGGTATTTGCAGAGAGCAATGAGCTCTGCCCTGAGCGCCTTCGCTCTCTGACCATTTCGGCCCACGCCGCTCGCCGTAGCCCTCGGGTCGTATCGGGAAGCAGCGGGGCGGCGCGGCGCGGGGCCTGCTGGGACATGTAGTCCTCCCGACCGCGCCGCTGCATTGGAGCCCGGTTGTCCGGCGCCGCCCGCGAACTACAGCCGGCGGCCGGCGTCTGCCCGCGAGGATGGCGGCTCCCTTGGTGCTGGTGGTGCTGGTGGCCGTGACGGTGCGGGCCGCGCTGTACCGCTCCAGCCTGGCCGCCTTCATCGCCGAGCGGGTCGAGGTGGCGTCGCCGCTCAACGCCTGGAAGCGAGGTGAGGGCAGGGCCGGGCCGGGCCGCGTTCGGTGCCCGCGCTCGTTCTGTGGCCTCTGCGGCTCGTTCTTGTTTCAGAGCTGGGTGGCTTCAACGGCATCGCTTCGGGAGGTGATGTACAGGTACAGGGCAGGTAAAGCCCTGCAGGCGGTTTAAAATGTCACAATAAATGTCAAAAGCATGGATGTTTTTGGTGCCCTGAGGCCTCTGCTTCACACCGTGTAGCACTTCCACGTACAGCTCCCAGAAATGCCCTTGTGACAATGGGGACTTTCTAAATTTCGCCACAGAGCATCAGGTTAGGCCTCTAGACAGCGAGGAACACGGGACCGTTCAGCCCAGACAGAAGCCCGTATGGAGGAAGTACCTTTGTGGCAGGAACAGAATCTCTTGTCCCAGCGTATTGCTGAACCAAAAGCCTTTTGTTGCTTCCTGCGATCTCCTGCTTCATCTCCCTGTGAACAAACGGACCTGTTCTGCATCGTTTCTTTCACTGTAAAACCTGTTCGCTTCCCAGGGAACCTTTGTGCTCAGTAAGGTGGAGGAGACCTTGCAGAAAAAAAGCGTGCAGGCGTTGTAGTGCAGTTCAGGCTGCAGAATGTTAGGAAATTTCAAGGACAGGTAAAACTTTTAGCTTTGCTTGGGAATTCTTTTCTGTTCTTTCATATCTGGTTTCAGACATTTGCGTCTTCTCTATATCTAATTAGGCAAAAAGTTAAAAATGTGTGTTTTATTAAGCTACGCAGGTAGCTAATTCTCAGTGACCCCTGAGAATCAGCTCTAGAGGGTTTGGGGTCCATTGGTCACTGGTGAGTTTTCAAGAGCCATCTTTTAAAAGCCCAGGGCTCGTTTCTAAGGCCAGGCCTGTTCAACATCTTTATCAGCGATCTGCCAGCAGCAGGGAAGCATCCTCAGCGAGTTTGCTGATGGCACTGACCTGGGAGGTGCTGCTGACTCCCTGCAGAGGGCTCTGGAGAGATGGGAGCACTGGGCAGTCAACAAAGGGAAAGGCCAGGTGCTGCCTCTGGGACGGAGCAGTGCTGGACACAGGCACAGCCTGGGAGAAGCGTGGCTGGAGAGCGGCTCAGCAGGATGGGGCCTGGGAACTCCGGCCCAGGCAGTCCCAGGACAAGCGGCCAGGCAGTTGGACTTGATCTTTGTAGGTTCCTTCCAGTTGAGCTGTGCTCTATTCCAGCCTGAATTGTTTGTCTAGCATAAATACCGCGTGTCACACAAGAGGTGACTTAAAATCAGTAAATATCATACATGTGATTTATATACAGCGAGTTGCAAAATATTTCAGCTATAACATTGTTAGTTGTCTGAAACAAATAGCGTGATTGCATGGCAGAAGTAAGAAAACAATCAATTCTCACTGATGGTTGATTTTGTGAGATTTTGTGTCACCCATTCAGATAGTGATTCCGTGTGGGATACTCATGAACGTAGGTGTTTTAAAAAGTGTATTTTTATTGTCACGAGGTTTTTCTCTGCCAGCGTTACAGGATTCTCATGCAGGTGTTTCTTTATGTTTCAGTGGTCGAAGGATTAGTTCTGTTGGATTTAGGGGTCTCACCATATTCTGGAGCTATTTTCCATGAGGTTGGTATGCATGCTTCATTTTAAATGCGATATTCCAGGGGTTCATTTGTTAGCCTTACTGCTTGTGACTTGGCAAAGGCTGAGGATCTGTTCCATCCCAAAGACTTCAGAAAATTTGGAGTTGTGTAGTTGTCTGTGCAATAGTTGCACCTATTTGATCCTGCTAGCAGAATCAGGAGATGCAGTTCATCACAGAATAACTAGTTGCTAAGCAGCTGATAGCCAGTGCAGTATTTGTGGTGTGTAAGGAGAATCCAAGAAGTAAAATATGTTGTTCGCATCCAGATTTTCTGTGAGCAGAGGCAGCAGCAGGGGGAGACAGTGCCACTGGCAGTGTGAACACAATTTTGCTGGATAGCAGCATCTTGGGTTTCTGTATTTACAGAAATATTAACTTTAGTACAAACAGACAGTATATTTATTCCTCATTTTGGAAAGCACATCTTCCAAACACCTGGGGGGGTTTTGTGCCCTTTAATGGTCTTATTTGATATGAAGGTAGACTCGAGCATAGTGTCACCCAGGTGTGAGTCTCATACTTCATGTATCTCTGAAAACTTTTGTCAATAACTTCTGCTCGGAACGTATTTCTCACAGACTGAAGTATTTTCACATGCTTTTTTATATCATCGCTTTATTTTAAAACTATTTTAAAATAAATATATTTTCTCACAGTGAAGACTGAATTTACACCACGTAAATGTGATGCCTCCAGATTAAGCTTTTCTGTCAAAGGAATATTTCAAAACCTGCTCTTCCTCTTACCCTGGAAGGGAAGAGCTGTTGGGAGTATGAGGATAGATAGGATCTGCTTCAAGTTTTTACATGCTTTCTTTTTACTTTATAAAAGACTCACCCAAACAATGAAACCGTCTGTGCAGGAAATGCTTTCAAAAAACATGCAAACAACCTGAAAAAAAAAGAGATTCTCTAGGGAAAAAAAAAAAAAAAAAGATTTTCTAAAACTCTTCTTTATGTATTTCTATTGTAACACTACCACCATTGAAAAGGTGAAACAGAATATGACTTCCAAAGTTGATGATGTTTTTAAGAAATATATTGAGAACTTTGCAAGGAAAAAGATGAGTAAGTGTGATTTTGATTATTCACTTTACTCTGAAGTCATAGCGTTGAGGAAGAGTCTAAGGAAAATTGCCTTTTGCAGTCTCTCACCTTATACTCCATTGAATTGCCAGTTGTTCTATCCAAATGGAGATGGACAGTATTTGACATGGGTTTCTCTTCTGCTCTCTCTTAGACCCCGCTGATAATATATCTCTTTCACTTCCTGATTGAGTATGCTGAATTGGTCTTCATGGTGAGTGCTTCTGGAAAGTTCCTCTTGAAAGGTCTCATTCTGTGAAGTGCTGAGTACAACTTTCCTTTTGCTTATCAGTCAGGGACCTTCAGTTGTCTCCCTGGAGTTCAAATTCGTGCTGACCTCACACTTTCATTATAAAGGCAGCATTGTGTATACAAACCCGAGTTCACGCTTTTCCCTTGCTTTACAATTTGTTTATTTATTTACTTATTTTTGTGAGTACTTTTGTTAGATAAATATCCTCTTGGAGGGACAGGAAGTTGACCTTTGATTTCCAATTTCAAAGGTTACCTCTTGCAGGTCAGAACATTTTGCCAGCCCCCCCTGCCCAGTCCCTACGCTGCCATGTTTCTCATTAAAACCCACTCCCAAATTCCAGGCCTGCAAGGAGAACGCAAATGGGTTAGTAATCCAGATGTCTCATGTAGTAAACTGTTCTGTGAGTTCTGCATAATCCAGGACAGCAATCACATAGCTGGCTGTGCATGCCACCTGGTAGAGCCTCTCTCCCCAGCTCCCTGCTGGGCAGCCTCTAGTAGTGCTAACGGTGCACTGATTATTTCGATGGCTGTACTGCTGCCTGCTGAGTTTGGGACAGCTCAAGACACTGTCATGCTGGACAGCTGGATTTAGCCCCCTGGCACTGCCCCAGTGCTGCCCATGCTCTGATTAGACCAGTGATTCTCTGTTATCCTTACATACTTCTTTCCGTGAACATTTTCTTTGCCCCATTCTCTTGTTCTGTAAATATTAGTATCTGATACGTCTCATGGCTACAGAGGTTAGCAGTGGTGTGTGAACACTGTACAAATCAGCAAGCTAGTTAGTGTTTTTAAAGCTTTTTTACATGATCTGAGTCAGATCAGTGTTTGCTCAGGATTGCAATACTGACCAATATCTGTTTCTAATTCATTTATTTTACTTACAGTTTGTCTACACCTTGCTTTTTTAGATAACTGATGTACTAACAGCTGTTGCCCTTTACTTGGCCATCCAGGACTACAACAAAGTTGTGGTAAGCTGACTTGCCAGTGTTGCTGACCCTCTTCTCCCAACGAGTATACATATTTTATACCAAAGAAAACATACCAGAAGATGCAGTGTCAACCAGTCCTTGTTGCTTAGCAGATTTACCTGCTTAGCAGTAAATCTGCACATACCTGGATGATCACAAAACAAAAATGGGGACTGAATGTTGTAAACCAGCTGAGGTACTTAAAGTTCTGTTGTGTCCATATTACAGAGTGAAGCAAATTAGTGCCCATAGCTATTGCACTGCACTCGAATGATGATTGCAGCAGTGTTTATTCTTTGATCTGGAAGGAATTTAAAGAATTTGAGAAATTCCCAAGAATACAATATCCAATACAATGCAGACAGCTCAAGGGACACAATAAGCAAGAGGGGTGTGAAACTTTAGAAAATGTATTGAAAACCCGCCTTCAGTTGTTGCAGCAGTTTGAAGTATGCAGAATTACTCAACTATGGGTTTGGCAAGACTTGAGTGATCACTTTTCTAACTTCTGCTACAATCTTTTGTATATTTTGTAGCTAGGAAATGGAACGTTTTATCCTGAACCTGGCTTCAGGATGAAACATTGTTTATGTTTGCACCCAGTGTGTGTTAATAGAGGTTCTGAAAATGTGTAAAGGAAGGAACAAACCTTCTAAGGATGCTGAGGAGATGTAAATCGTTCTGCTGAGCAAGATGAAAGTCCTACACCAAATATAACTTGTTCCCTTCAAATTATAAACATATTTTTGGGAGTGAGTGATTCCTCCCAGTTTTCTCTTAAGTAGCTCAAAGTACATTTTGTGTAAGCAGTGTTGTGCTCTCTGCATTCCTAGACATGTGGTGATACAGTACTAATATGAACAGGGACACTACATTTTCTACATGTGTGGTCTCCCATCTACCTGGGCACTTGTCCTTTGTCCACTGAGGCTGAAGAAATAACACGTGATAGAACTGTTGATATGTAAAAAAATCCTGTGTGAGAGTTATTTCGCTTGTTGAGAATTTATTGCCAGCATCTCTTTCCTTTTGTCTCGCCGTGACATAGTTCAGTAAGTTCATAATACAGATTTATCCCTTGTCTCTGTAGGGAACATCATAAAACAAGATATATTAAAGAGAAAGATTTGGGATCTCTAAAGGAAGTTTGACATAGAGGTATCCTTCAAAATAACGAGGACAGTGTAGTTCTGTGACTTCATTTCTTTGGGCCTCATGTGTTGAGCAGTGAATTTACAAAGTCAACTTATGTATGTTCTACAGTAATGAATATCCTAAGTGATAAGAAACAGTGACTTTCCTCATCTGACAGTTTTTGGTCATTCCGCCTTGTACAGTTCAAAAAGCAAAAGCTCCTAATAGAACTGGATAAATATGCACCAGATGTGGCTGAACTCATCCGGACACCCATGGAAATGCACTACATCCCCCTCAAGGTAGCACTATTGTGAGTATTGCTTCTTTCAGGTTGTAATAGGCTGCTTTGATTCTTCTGCTCTCCTTGGGCTTTGTCTGATTTGGGGTTTCAACATTTGCTGAAGATTTTACTTTTTTCATAAGTTCTAAGTTTCCTATTATGCATAAAAGTCTCCCCATCCCTGAATAATTGGTTTCAAAGTGAAAAGCATAGGCTTTCCTAAATGCATGCTGCTGACAAGAAAATTTACTCACGCCTCCTAAGAAAGGCTCAACATGATGAGATCAATAATTTGGTAGCAAGAATGTTGTGTCTCCGTAGATCACAATTTATTTTGCTGGAATGCTACTGTCATCAGAGTTGATTTAATGCCTTCGAAATATCTAGTGTGTCTTTTCAGTCAGGATAGTTTTGGAGCAGTCAGACAAAATATTTTCTAGGTATCACAAGTTGAACATCCCAGAACTGAGTATAATAATGCAAAGATATTCCAGGTTGACTGTTTAATAATGTCATGTCTTGGTGTTCCTCTGTATGTTAATCACTTTTTAATTTCAGAAAGCATCAATTAAATTAAAATAAATAATATGCATATGAAATATTGCAAGAAAGAATTATTTTACCTGAATAAATTATTATCTAAATTATTCTGTGTCAGAAAGATTAAAATGTGGCTGCATTCTGGAAGGTAAAGGTGTTTAGCGTTTGCTGCCTTTCCATAATCCTAATTAAAATGGGATGGATTTTCTTATTTGTCTGGTTTTATGCTCAGATCACGTCATTATGGACCTAAGTGATTGCTCTGACATAGTAGGAGTGCAAAGATGCAATTGGGTTGAGGGAAACACTCTGGTAATGTACCAGAAGGATACGTTCCCATCTTGCTATCTTATTTCTGTTAATTCCTCAGAGCCAGTAAACGTGAGAAGCAGAAAGCTTACTTCAGACCCAGTATTCCTAGGTTTGACTGAATAAATGCACAATGTCTCCGGAAAGCAAGGAACGTTTTTGGTAGTCATTTTCTAAGACAGAATCTGTATTTTGGACATTGTCCCATCTCCTTTTTTCCAGTGTGCTCTCTCTATTCATCTGAGTTAATCTGATGATGAGAGAAACCCATAAAACATAAACAAACAAAAACAAATTGCAAATTGCATCTGGTTTTCCTTTCAATATATTCTTAATGAGGTTACCTCTTTTGAGTTGTCTGAATGTAACTTCAGCTTTGCTCTTTTTCAGCTATCTGTTAAACCCCTACACTGTGATGTCTTGTGTGGCAAAGTCCACCTGTGCCATCAACAACACTGTCATTGCATTCTTCATTTTAGCTACAATAAAAGGTAACGCAATGAAGAAAAAGCATTTATTTATGTCTTTCTATAAAGATTAGAAAAGTAATGGAAATCAAATCTGTGTAGAACTTTACAAATCTGATTGCTACAAATATGTGAGTGGGACACATCAGCCCTCGAATGGAGCAATAACTTAGTTCTACTTCAAATCACAAGAGCCCAAGAAACTTTATAGTCAAGTCAAAACTTACTTTCATCTCAGTGTACCTAGGTGATTCCCTTCTAAAAATTGACTCCATTTCCCAGATGACTTCAAATAGTTTTGTGTTTATGAAGAAATCTGTCTTTGCATAGGAGTCTGCTCTTCCTTTTGTACATGAATATCCACTTAAAATATTTGCCTTGAGCTTTTATTCAAAAGCAAGCAGTTACCGGCAGCTATTTGACTTTTACTTACAGTTGTAACCTGGGTTTGAAATTAGCTAATTGAGTTTTGGCTAGGCAGAAACAGTAACCAAAGGCCTATACTAGCCCAATTGAATAGACTGTGACAGAATGGCTTTCATTAGTTCTGTACATTCAGCCAGGTTTCTGTTCCTCTTATGAACCCCTGTGCTAAAGTCTTTTGGCATTTGTCCTAGTCACATAAGCTTTAGGAGTTCTCTGCTGGATTATATGAAATGTCAGTTTGATCTGCTGTCTGGTCTCCAGCAGTGCCCAGAACCAGACATCACAAAGTAAGCTGGTATAGGTTATTGTTACTAGTATTTCCAAAAGAAAGTTTTCCTTCAATTATTAAGTAGGGGGTTCCATTTAAAAGCATTTGTGAAAGCAGATGTGCAGGATCTGCTTGTTTAAACTGAATTTTGCTGCTCATTGATAGTTTAAGGCAAATAGATTTGTCATATACAAAATTGTAGTTGCTGTTCCCTGTGTTTTCTCCTTCATTGGGAGAGTGGCAGCCTCTAGTGTTTAAAGTCAGCAAAGAGAAAATGTCAGATTATGATTTCTGGGTACCGATTATTTAGATGTATGCAGAATTTAACACAATAAAATATAGAATAGGGTGGTTTGTGTCTAGGAAAGTATAATTGTAGAATGGAGAAGACTCATTGCTAGGAAACTCTATACTTTACACAGATGGAAGCAGAGAGAAGCTTACTGTTTGATGTCAGTCAATGGACACAGGCTAGCCCAAGGTGTAATTGTCAAGTCAATGCACTCAGTTTTGGTATCTGTAAAATAGGGATAATGCTCCTTCCGTTGGCTACAGATTTTCACTTGCTGTCTTTCACAGAGCTTTGCTGAGGACCCTCACTCATTCTGCTGACCAGGGCATCCAGCATGCTCAGTGGGACACAGCTATTATAGCAGGCAGCTAATAGCAGACAGCTATTTCATGCAGATATGAATTAAGTGAATGCATTCCCACATACAAAGAGCAGCCAACGTGGTCTATATGTAGACTGAATTACACAAATCACTTTCTGTATGTGAATTATAGGAAATAGAAACCAGTCAGTGGTTCTTTCTCATACAAGTCATTGTCCTTTCAAAATGTAGTTAAGAAAAGGCTACTCTCACAGAAACATTCTGCTACTCTTTATGTCATGTTCTGATATTTGTAAACCCATCACAGAGGATTGTGCATTCCTTCCTTTTTGGACTTCCTGTCTGTAAGGTTGTATAAAATATTACTCTACAAATGAACTTATTTTTTCTCCTTGCAGGTAGTGCCTTCCTCAGCGCTGTATTTCTGGCGTTAGCAACATACCAGTCACTCTACCCTATCACGTTGTTTGCTCCAGCTCTACTTTACCTTCTACAGGTAAATGATTTCTAAGCATTAATATCTGTTGTCTTACCGTAGCTGTGCAGGAACAGTTCTTAGCTGTTGAGAGTGAAGTCAGGGGTAGGCCCTGAGTTGCAGAAAGAGTGACTCTCTCCTCAAGCCGTGGAGAGTTTACAGCCTTAATGGGGTAGCCTTTGCATAGAGAAGGTGGAGCAGAAAGTCATCTACAGAACTAGTTGGTGTTTAGCTTGCCTGAAATATATTCTAATCTTTGTGTCATGTGAATTGCAACAAGGATTTTAGACCTGGAGAGTTTCCTTTGCACTGACATGGGTCACTGAGCTGTGTTAAAATGAAGAGCTGTATATTTGAATAACCAAACTCGGAAAATTTAAGTGTAATGGTAAAAGTCATGTGCTTGTGAAAGCAGCTGGTTTCACTTGTCCTATTTCCCTCCCTGTTAACAGGACTGTGGTTGAATTCCCACAGGGCTGACTTTGATCACTCATGGGTGCACAACACCTCAACAGACAGGCACTGCTCCAGGCAAAACCACCCCATCAGTAGGCTGGTAGGCACATCTGCAGGCACGGGTAGAGTTTAAAGCCAAGGCAGCCCTTTGCTAGTCTGCAGATTCATCAGTTTGCCTGCATGCTTCGTCAGTCTCTGAACTTTTGTAAAGTTCAGTAAAATGACATAAAGAAGAATTACAATGTGCTGAAGGAAAAACTGATTATTTGCTATTCTTATCCTGATGTAGGAGCAAGGAGAGGCTGTAACCACTAGCAGATGATTCTTATCCTATATTCACAGATCAGTTGGCGATTACTTTTATGACAACCAACTTCTTGTGATCAACCAACCAAAAAATAATTTTTATGATTTTTGTCATTCTGGAAGTCTTGCTGTTAAGCCAATACCAGTCTTGGTTGCTTCTATCCTGTTTTCCTCATGTTTTTTATAGTTACTCTTAACTACGGGTTCATCACAGGCTATTCTCAAATCCCTGAGATTCAATGGGAACAGAGGCAATTCTTGTCCATTCTCTTCCCCCAACTATGTCTTACTTTTTTAAGGATTTTGATTTTTCTTACTCTTTGCGAGACAAGAACTTCTGTTGACTCAATGTTGCTTTTCTAGTTACTTAATATTTAGGAACATCTTTTTTTTTTTTCATATGTTGTTACCATTACAGCTAACTTTAGTCTGAGCTGTTTTTTATTCATGGCAGTGGAAAAGTAAAAGTGTTGTGTTTGCAAACAGCAACAAGTGCTTTGATATATGAAAGCATGATTTATGACTGACTTGAAAGGGGAAGAGGCTAGCGTGTCTTCTTTTACCTGGATTTGTAAATGAAGTTTCGTGTTTTCTTGTTACAGAATTAAATAGCTTATCTCCAGTAGTTTCCAATCTGTCCTGCCAAAAATCCTTGCATGCTTTACAGAGAGCCCATGCCAGTTAGAGTTGGCTCTCTGTACGTCTCTTGCCAGTACAAACCCTACCAGCAAGTGGAAAAGCTGACTTGGAGCTGCAGAACTGTGAGCAGTTCCCAAGGTGTTTGCCCCTGTGTATATACTTGTCTTTATAAATGCAATCAGGGAATCTTAGATCTCTTGTAGTGAGATACCAGTATGTCTTGTTATGTGATAAGGGCTTGCTGTTGACCTGTCAAGGTTATGTGGCAGCGACAGGACTGCAGCAGTTGTCTTTGTCTAAAGAGGCAACCATTGAAGTGGCTCTGTTGTGCTTAGAAACCCTCCTTGTTCCCTGAGTTTAGCAGAATATGAGTTCCAGTCCATATGGCAGGGAGCTGGCATCACGGGGCAGTTGGTCACAAAGCGTGCATCTCAGTCACATCAGGCAATGAGGGTTTGTGGAGGAGAAGGCAAGCAACAGAACAATACTGCAAACACATAAACTAAATCGTAGATGTGAGGAAGTGTGTGCGAATCTCACGTTGAACACCTGAGACTTGACTCGTTTGTAGCATTACAAGCAGAAATGGCCAGCTTAGCATGTCGATTTTCAAGCACAGAAAAATATGGACAACGTGCCTGGCTTAAATGGAGAGAGCGAAGAACATCAAGCAGATTGTGCTTGAAAGTTGCTCTTCCCAGTGCAGCAGTTCCCAGTATTTGATGCTTTCTTTCAACAATTTGAGAGGATGTTCTCAACAATTGGACTTTCTTGTGGCTTTCCAACTGATGAGGGCTATCTGCCTGCTTGTGTTTTGTTTTCAGCGTCAGTTCATACCGATAAAGCCAAAAAGTAAAAGCTTCTGGCTCTACACCATGCAGTATGCAGCCTTGTACCTGTGCAGCCTGGTAGTAATCATCTGCCTCTCCTTCTTCCTCCTCAACTCCTGGGATTTTATCCCATCTGTTTACGGGTTTATGTAAGTATAAGAATTCTTACTATTTTTGTGTTGATTCATACATATCACACGTGTGTCCCACTCCCTGCCCTAAGGAGTATGTGATCTGTGATTTTACTGGCAACACAAGAAAAGAAAAAGTGTGTGTGGAGGAGCCGTGCCATTAGCCAGATGCTGTTAATAAGTAGCAGCAAGAATTAGATAAGACAGGAAATGTTTTCCACCAAGTACATTAGAAATGGATTTGTTTATTGAGCCACTGTTGTTGTAGTATTTTTCTCTGAAGACGTCTGCTCAGGAGTGGTGTAAATCCTGCTGGGGTCGTGAAAGGATGTTGTTGCTAGGTTGTCACATCTTTGGTTTCTCTTCCACAGATTTAAAATATAGGTCCTCATTTCAATACCACATAATGATCAATTAATAAAACAGAAGCAGGGCAGTGAAAAACAGCCACTTAAAATTGTCTTTTCTTTTCAAATTTCAGCCTTTCTGTTCCAGATCTGACACCCAATATTGGCCTTTTCTGGTACTTCTTTGCAGAGATGTTTGAGCACTTTAGTCTTTTCTTTGTATGCGTATTTCAGATCAATGTGTTCTTCTACACCATTCCCTTGGCAGTAAAGTTAAAGTAAGTATGTTTCTTTGCTAGTTTGTTTGTTTGTTTGTTTTTACTCCTGTAGTTGTCCAGTGGAAGTTTATAAGACTGGCATCAGATGTCTGAATCTATGAACCTGAAAAACTGTTTTTAATAGAGCCTATCCTCATTTCCCAAAGTCTCAATCTTTTCCTCATAAATAGAGTAAAATATTATGTTTGTGCTGGAATTTAAAGGGAAAATGCCTGTTATGAAGCCATGTACCAACAGGAGTGGTGGTGCTCATTAAACCCCGTCAAGAATACTGCCTCTTGTTTTCAGCTCCTCGGTACAAGAAAGATGCTGATAAGCTTGAGCAAGTCCAGTGCAGAACCTAAAAGATGGTCAGTGGTTTGAAGGCTGGAGAGCAGCTGAGGGAAAAGGGCTTCTTTAGCCTGCCGAAGAAAAGTCTTAGGGGATACCTGATAGCATTTCAACACCTAAGAGGAGGCTACTGAGAAGATAGAGCCTTTTGCTGAGATCGCTGAGGTGAGAAGGAAGTGATCATAAATTGAAAGAGGGGAAATTCCAACTGGATATAAAGAAAACAGTCATCACTTCGAGGACAGTCACAGACTGGAGCAGAGATCTATGGCTTGTTCTTGGAGGTTTTTTAGATCTGACTGGACAAAGCCCTAAGCAGTCTTGTCTGAAGTCACTGTTGACCCTGCTTTGAGGAAAAGATTGGACTAACACCACACTAAGTCCCCTTTCTCACATGGGCTGTGACTGAGAAACCTGCTGCTGCTATACACTTGTACACTCTTGAGAAGGCCTCTTGGCCATCTTACCAACCTGCACTCAGATTTGGAGATGGAAAGATGATTTTCCTGAAAAGTATTTCCTAAGCCATGGTCAGGTTTCTGTGGAGACAGCAGTCACTTGTGCCCCTGCTGGAAACCCATTCTGCTCTGTATGTTTTTGAAAAACTAAAAGTAGCCTGGGGTCAGAGGTAGTAACCATCACTTACATGACTCTTCCTTGTGATTTCAACGTAAGAAAATGCCTCCATATCTCCTGGAGGTATATCAATTAAGATGTTCAGAGGGCTATATGGGACTTGGGAGCCTGCATTTCCTAACAAGTTTCTGCAGTGGAGATATTTTTCAGGATATTTTCCTTCATCTTATTTCCCTTCCTGCTGCTGTCCCAAAAAGCTGCAGTGGCATTATTGTTACTGAAAGCTGAGATGAAACGTAGTGGGCCCTGTTTTTGGAGGTTATTCTCGCCTTAGGTACAAGTCAGTCCAGTTTCACTTTTAATTTTTAAATGTGATTTAGCACCATGGATAGAGGATAAAATCCGTCTCCCCTTATATTCAAAATATGAAAATTTGCTTCATACCTGTACTTAAAAGTTGAATCTAAAGGTCAGTCTGCCCAGAATATTATGTTCTCCATCACTTTTCATTTTCATTTCTCTGCGCTACTGCAAAGCTGGTTCACTCATTCTAAAAACAAAGCTGCTTTTTAGACCCTACAATAGCAATCCCAAGCATCACCACCTCAGCTCTTTATAAAGTGCACATCTAGAAGATGCTTCCTATGTTTTTAGTCCCTTTCTTGCATGCAACACACAGAAAACTACATGCACTATATACCTGAACCTGGGAAGGATATTTGAACTGACAGTCCTCTGACAATGAGGCACCTTATCACTTTGATATTGAGAAACTATTTGAGCAACTTGATTTGTTGCTTGCCACAGTGTAGTTAACTCAGCTGGAATCGTCTCATTCATTTTTCATAGAAACTGATTAAAAAGAAATACCAGACCCCTGCAGTGATCTGTGCAGATCTGGGAGTTGGACTCTGCTATGAAACAGGCATGTTACATGCGTCAAAAGAGAGAGCAGAGGTTTAGGCATAAAGGTCCCTGCTCCCTGCTTGCAGAAGCCAGTATAGTCTAAAAGCAAGAACTCACATCTGGAACTTCAAGTTCTTTATTGCCAGAAAAAAATGAAAACTTGGGGACAATCCTAGCAGCTCAGTCTGTCCCATCAGGGGCTCATTTGGAGAGAATGAAGTACCAGAGCCTTTTAAAGCCTGTCCCACAGTATGTTTGTGCCATTGCTGATCTTTATTTCCAGTTTGCAGAGACCCGACTGTGTCCTCTTACCCTTTGTGTCTTTTCCCTTTTAGGGAACACCCTGTGTTCTTCATGTTTGTCCAGCTCGCAATCATTTCTATCTTCAAGTCCTATCCCACAGTGGGAGATGTTGCACTGTATATGGCCTTCCTTCCAGTCTGGAGCCACCTTTACAGATGTAAGTTCTTTGTGTTTGATTGTTTCTTCTCTGGAATGAGAAAGTGTCTGTCCAATAATTTGTCTCCACTAAGCCAAACCACACCTGTAGTCCTGCAGGCTCTTGTGGATTCCTTGGGCTATCCGGAAAAAAGCTTGATTTCTGGTGATACGATACAGTCTGTAACATATGTTCAGGACTAGGGTTGTAAGAGGTCGAGGAGAGAATTTTCACTTGTACATTATCTTCCCCTTCCAAGTTATTCTGAAGATTTTTTTTTTTTTTTGTAAAAACCTTTTATAGCCCTGCACAGAAGATGTTCCTTATGTAAGCTACATCCATCCTTTCAGTGTTTCACTCCCATGTAAGGGTGTGTAGAGTGCTGCTTCTGCAGTTGATGAGTCCCCTAGCCTTAAAATCCCACATTTTGCAGCAGTTCTTTGTTTTGCATCTGCTTGTTTGCTTAGAGTAAAAGTAACTGAATTACTCCAAGTGTTTGTCCAGTTTTTCTCAAATGCTTCATAAAGAACCTGTATAGTTCTTTAAATCACCAGAGAACTACCTGATGATTTTCAAACTCTGACTGTAGAACTTGTTACAATGAGAAGATTTTGCAAGTCTGCCAGTGTAGTGCTCCTGGAAGTGCTGTTTTTTCTTGCATTTCTTGCCAAAGTCAGCTTAAACAAGCTGCTTTAAGCAATCCTGCTGTATTGTCCTTGGCTTTGACTGCAGTCTTCTCTGCCCAGGGTCAAGTTTGTGCAGGGCAGCCAGTCTACCTGGTGTCAGGACACATAACTGGGACTCAAGATGCCAGAGTAGTTTGCATATGTTTGGCTTTAGGCTGGTCCTCTGCAGCATCAGTAGTGGGGAGTAAGTGGGGCATTGTCTGCTGTGGAGGCCATCCGCTCCATTTGTTTCAGTCTAAGGAAAGCTAAGGCCAAAGCAGCTGTGATGAAATAGAGCAGGAAGCTCCAGGCTGGCCCTGAGGATGTCACAGCCACACCAGGTGACATATTTTTGAGAAATCCGAATTCAATTTAGGTGAGATGTATGTTCCAAACTTAGAGAGGAAGGCGAGTATGAGCGTGAGAGGGACAATCCCATAGTGAGTGAGCTATTAAACGAAAAGCTTAAAATGATGGATGTGAACAGTTTTGGATGTGATAATAGTCATAAAACGTCAGATAGTTCCCTTCAGCAGCAGAATGATCAGAAGTCTTTTTTGGTTAATTTCAGGGATGTTGAGCTATAGCCAAGCACAGCTGCACAAGTGCCAGGATAAACTATCCTACTACTGCCAAAGAACAGAAAACAAAACCTCTTCTGGCCTAGTAGTTCCTAGCTCTTTTAGACAAAGTTGTATTTGTTTTTTGTCCGTCTGGCACATACTCATGCAGACTAAAGGATTCTTGTATCTCCCAAGGGCATATGTTTGTCATCACATTTGGCCTATAAGAATGTCCTCTGTTCTTTCATTTACTTACCGTCTTCTTAGAAAATATGACTTTTACTTATGGTCCACAGATTAGCTTTTTCTATAAGTAGTCAGCTTGACAAAGCTAGGGAATGGCATGCTCTGCTCTCTGAATCTTGATGCTGGTGCAAAGGCCCTTCTCAAAACTGCTAGCTGCTGTAGTGTAGACACCAAAACACAAACAAACAAACAAACAAACAAAACAACAAAAAAAAAAAACAACAAGGTCTTCAGAGGAAGAGTTTCTCTTTGGAAGCACAGGACGTAGAAGAAAAGAGCTACAAATGAAGGATTCACGCACAAGCTAAGGCAGAAATGTATTTTCTCCTTGAAACAAACAGTGAATGTCTTATAAAAGGTACCCAGGGGATTATCAAAACAAATTGCAAAAGCTTGATTGTTGCAGAGAAGTATGCTTTGGCAAGTGCCTGTCTGCCACTGCACATACCTGAAATACCATTGCTGGTTGCATGAGCATGGCTGTTCGATAAAGCTTCATTTTAATAACTTTTTATTTCTTTTGCAGTCCTCCGGAACATCTTCATCCTGTCATGTGTGCTCATTGTCTGCTCCCTCCTGTTCCCTGTTCTGTGGCATCTATGGATTTATGCAGGAAGTGCTAACTCCAATTTTTATTATGCCATCACGTTGACTTTCAACATAGGGCAGGTTAGTAGAGCAAGGCAAACCAGGCTGCACTTTGAGGATTGCACTGGATCGGGTGTCCTGCCAGCAACAGTGAATTCTGCAGGATGTGTCTGGCCCATACAGTCCAGCATAGCAGCTTCCTGCCTCTCCTGCTCCAGCTGAAACCTGCCTAGTCCTCACCTTCGGGCACACTAATGGGGAAAGAGTTCTTGTAGTGTTTAAACTATAGCTTAACAACCCAGCTCACTCTGCATCTTACACAGTCTGCTGCTTGGTAGCAGAGGAAAAGCATCTCAGTATGACAGGGTAAATAGCACATGATTCGAGAAGAGAGGGAATGGAAAAGACCATGGGGCAGCGGCAGTGGGTCCATGCAACAGGCAAATGAGAACTGCCTAAATGCTGGGCCATGGCACCAATTTTTCTAAGCATGACACCTCACTGAAATGTAGGGCTGTGGGCATGCGTTTGGTCTCACTCATGCCAGGACTTGCTCTCCCTCCTTCTCTCCAGGCTGTGCCCTTCTAGATTCATGACTTTCACTGCCCTCAGAGAAAACAGAGCTTAGCAACCTTGGAGGATGAGATCCAATGTACACAGTTGCTACAACCCTTCCTAAGGCTTTCCTTCCTCTTTTCTGCAAGTTGTTATGGTCTGTAGATAATCCCCAGGTCCTGGGACATTTTCACACGTGGATGAGGAAATAAGGAGACCGTTCACTTGATGTTAAAGTTGCTTTATCACTGCACCTCAGCCATTTACATTGACATTGCATCTCCTAAAGCTAGAGGAGCAGTTTTGCCAGAGTCTGAAAAATCACTTGCTTGTATGTTCCCCAGCCCCTTGATAAATGGGGGCAAGCACCCTCTGTGATATAAAACCCTCTGTTCTGTAAAAGCAGAAGGGGACTCCATGCAATGAGTAGAGTTAGCATATAGATGCATATAAGCCTTAAGAAAGGCTTATAGGGAATTGTGGTTTGTTAGCTGTCTAATTATACACCTTGCCATGGAATGAAAGGAACAGTAAAATTTAAATGACAGATAGCATTTGATCTAAGAGGATTTTATTTCCTACCTTAGAAAATCACGGCAGGTCCTGCGATGTATTATGCTCTGTGCCAACGCAGACAGAGCAAAACTCTCCTTTCTGATTTCTTTCTGAGAAAGAACTAGCCCTCACCCCTGCCATCCCCAGTTATTTCTTTTCCCGTTAAGATACCTGCAGAGTCATTTAATTCAAAATAAAATCAACCGTATTGATGTAGCATGCCAAGTAGTCAGCCATAGTGTAATGCAAAACAAACAGACAAAATAAGCACTGCTGCTCTACCCCTTCCCTGGGCACCTCTACCCCTCTCTGTCTGTTTTCCTTCCAACTTTCTCCTCTGATCCCAGCAGCCCGCAGCCCTCTCCCTCAGATGTCACCCAGTCCTACATATCCTCTCTTCCTGCTGCCGAGCCTTCTTAGCAGCAGCTGTATTTAACAGTAACCCAAGCAGGCTCTGGCTGACAGACTAGCTCTCTGTCTTCCTTTGTCCCCTTAGCAATGCAGCACACTTCAGGTGAGGCGCTCCCAGGCATGAATTCCCCAGGTTCGTTGTGCCAAAGCGATGTGCTAATGGCATCTGGTTATTAAGGACAGCACCTGCTGGTCTGCTTTGGGACTGTAACTGCTAGTTTGGTTTGGCACTGATGCTGTTTCCAGTGGGAAGGGAGGGTTGCACCACAAGAGGCTGGATGGCAAATGGCATTAGTGAGAGAGCAGGGCACTCGCTGCTGTTGTGCTTACTGCAAAAGCAGTTTGCCCAAAGTGCTTTAGAAAAAACATCCTTTGTTTGACCACTCCAGCGCAGCTGGCCCTGAGACCCACTCTTACTTTCTCACCTATGACTGTTTTTAGGCAAGGGAACAGTCAGCACTAGTGCCTCAACAAAACAGAAGAGTGGCCTGGGGAAGGCAGGGACCTCATGGTTTCCGTGCCAGATTTCCATGTTCTGTGCAGTTCTTGAGGAAGGTGCATCGATTGTGATTTCACCATACAATGTGGCCAGTGGCAATACCAGCCTGAAGCATGCAAGGGAGGTCCCTTGCAACACAGGATGATGCCAGCATCAGTGTCTATGGAAGCGTGCTCTGAACTGGATCAGGGGAAAATCTGGGGGGTAGCCAGCTCTGTTTCCCACTGACAGGGAGCAAGTGTGCAAACAAATACACAGGGTTGTCTGCCCCACAGAGAGGGCACTACAGCACGGTGACAGGAAAGAGATGGGAAAGTGGTGAGGGTGCTTTTATCTGGTTTTGCTCCTGGACATTGTTCTGAGAAGCCACAGCCTTGACTTTCCAGCTCTTCCCTTCACCCCTCACCCTGGTACGTATTGTTAAACTGCTGAAACTTCTGTTTCCTAAGGCTGACCTGTGAAGTTTCTGCTGCTACTTGCAAGCTTCTTACCCTTTCTGACTAGAAATGGCAATTGAAACGTACTTTGCCAGTCAGCAGCAGGGGACTTTCAGCATCTGGGTCGAGTTGCATGACAGCATTTGCATGCACAGGAGTCCTGTGGATGAGGCTTAAAGGTGGTCTGTAAAGCTGTAAACAATGTATGGACCTACCTTTGTCATACTTCTTGGCCTTTTTGTGGAGCTACTGTCTCTTAGCTGAGGTGTCTGTGGGAGCAGACTGGTAGCACAATAAATGGGTTAGTTGAAGTCTCCCATAGTTTTGTACAGTAAGGCCATGGCCAAGGAGTATTCACAAGATCCCAGTGCCTCATCTGCAAAGCATGATGAGCAGCCAAGGAGCTTCTTAAGCCCCTTCAGGGTTTGTCACAAACACATCCCTATTTTTCTTTTGTTCTGAAGCATCACTGATGTGTCTGAACATCTCATTTCTGCAGATCCTGCTCATCTCAGATTATTTCTATGCCTTCCTCCGGCGGGAGTACTACCTCACTCATGGACTCCATTTGACAAGACAAGATGGGACAGAGGCCATGCTTGTTTTGAAGTAAGGATTGTATCCACCAGTCCTTGGGACATGGACTACTCTATGAACAGTAAAGCTTGGTGTATATGGGGTGGGTGGGGAAGGTTCCTTGGATGAGGTCTGAATTTGGGGATGATACCTACTGAAAGAAAGAGCTGAGGTTCTTCTGGGAATACCTTCCACAGCAGTGGACGCAGTGCAGGCTAAAAGCTGCAAGTAGAACCTGCAATGCCTCCACTAGAGCATCTCCCTGCTTCCCTCAGCTGTGCTTTTTGCCTCACCTCACCCTTCAACTGTGGGCAGTCCATCAGGAACTGGAAGAAGTGTTTGAGCTAAAACCAGGACTGAATCTCTGGCCCAGAAACAGTTCAGCCCATAAACTGTTTACTTCATTGTCACTGGTTCTTGGAGATATTTGCTTCTCCTGGAAATTTCCCCTTCACTGCTTTTACCAGTAACATTCCTGCTTGACACAAGACAATGTCTGTGTACTTGGTGATAAGCCCTGCCTGCAGATGCCCGTTTTTGGTTCTTCTGCTTTTGTGGGTTCTGGAAAAATCCCATGCTCAGACACAGTGGGAGCTTGTGAAACAAATGGGCAACCAAGGATGAATGACCTGTTGGAAGGAGGACAGCTGAAGCTGCTGCCACAGGTAATAATCCTGGAGCTCAAACGAAGCTCAAGTGACTACTAAGAACTGGAACCGGCAGGGGAAAGCAGCAGCAGGATACTGGGTTAACTGGTCTATCCCGTTGAGGTAACACATACCTTCCTGTCAGGAGTTGCACAGAAACACTACTGTGGAGATAGACAACCACTACTCCTTATTTCTGTATTTTAACAAAGCTTGGCAATGCTGGGCTTGCACTACACTGTTGTGATAATTTGGGGCAGCAGCCTGGACATGGAATGGGCAAGCTGCCTGCCTGGGCTAGGGACCAGGAGGTGTCAAAATCTCCCCTTTAAGGCTGCAGACCAACCTCTGACAGAGCCTCAGACGCTACTGTTGTGGAGTTGCTGGGCTCTTGGTGTTCCACAGCAGCTTAACAGTATAGGATAGCCACTCCCCAGTGTTACCCGTTGCACACAGAGTGCTGGTATCTTGTGGCTGTGCGTGGAGGGCCCCGTTCAAACACTGTCCCTTAGTTTCCTCACTGCTTCCCCCGATCTGCGTTCAGACCTCTTCACTTCAGAGCTTCTGCTGCTGCTCACCCCATGAATGTGACCCACCGCAAGGGAATACACTGGGCTCTACTGGTTGCATGTGGCACTGAGAATCATTACTGACGGTGTTGGAAGCCTTCTCCCTGGTGTTGGGACTGGAAGCAGCCACCGTGCCTCATTCATCCCAAGAAAAAAATTTGAAGGGCTGGTGGTTTGTTGGTACAGAAACCAAACTGCATCTGGTACAGAGGAATTGAGAGAGCAACATGCCAAGGACCTTCCCAGGCAGTTTTATGAACAAATTTTTTTTTTTTTTTTTTTTTTTTTTTTTTACAATTAAAACTTTTGCCTTATTGCACTGCTATTAGCGCTTTTGCCAGGGGACGTTTCTGCGAGTCCAGCTCAGCCCACCCCGTCCTGCAGCCCTGGGCCGGGGGGGGGGTGTGCAGGCAGGGCTGCTCAGCTGCCGTGTGCGTGGCATGGCAAAGAGCACAATAAACTGTGCGAGTTTTAAATGCCTCTGGTGTGCTCTGTGCTGAGCGAGAGGAGGGTGAGGAGAATTTGTGCCCTGCCATTCAGGATGTGACCTGAGCTGTGAGCAGGAGTTAGGCTGGTGGAGTCACTCCCTGCCACCCCTCCTGGTGCTGGACCCCCTGCCCTGTCACTGTCGGGCAGAGGGAGGGGGCCTGAGAGAAGGAAAGGAATGGAAACAGGTTCCCTGTTCAGCATCACAGGCCAGCCCCATCCATACCCACCTCGTCTCCCCAGGTGCCCTTACACAATGCATTTGAGGCCCTGGAGCTCTAGGGACAGGATGGTGAAGATGTGGGGGGAAAGTCTGCACAGGAAGCTGTTTAGGGCAAGGAAGTCAAGGCCATGCCTCAAGACTGCCTCCACCAAGAGAGGGGTGTCAGTAACACTGCTGCCTTGGACCTCCAGAGGGCAGACTTTGAATTGTTCAGGACACTGGTAGGGAGGGTCCCTTGGGAGCCAGTCCTGAAGGGCAGAGGGGTCCAGGAAGGCTGGACCCTGCTCAAGAAGAAAGTCTGAAAGGCCCAGGAGCAGGCTGTCCCCATGTGCCATAAGATGGGCTGGCAGGGAAGAAGACTGGAATGGCGAACAGGGAACTTCTGAGTGTCCAGGAGAAAAAGAGAGTTTATGTCTGGTGGAAGAAGGGGATGGAAACTCGGGGAGAGTACAGGGAAATTGCCAGCTGTGCAGAGAAAAAAAATCAGGAGGGACCTGGCCAGGTTGGGTCGATAGGCAGAGGCCAGTGGGATGACATTCAACATGGCCAAGTGCCAGGTCCTGCACTTTGGCCACAACAACCCTGTGCAATGCTACAGGCCTGGGGCAGTGGCTCAAAAGCTGTGCAGGGGAAAAGGATCTGATTGATGCTTGCCTCAACGTGAGCCGGCAGCGTGCCCAGGTGGCCAAGAAGGCCAACAGCATCCTGGCTTGTCTCAGGAATAGTGTAGCCAGCAGGAGCAGGGAGGTGATGGTCCCCCCCGCACTCTGCTCTGGAGAGGCCGCTGTTTGAGGAGTGTTTGTAGGCTGCTCAGCAGAGCTTGGATATAAATTTGTGGCCTTTGGCAGAAAGGAAGACTTCGAAAGTGGCATGGAAGACTGGTCCTTTAACTTTTTCTTGGAAAGAAGGAAGAATCTGCATGTGGCTGCTCCCCTCGCAGCTGACACTTGTCCAGCTCCATGGGCCCTGCACCCATGGACACGGGGCCCCTGGGGTTGTTCCTCCACATGTGCAGGACCTCCCAAAATCCTCCCAAAGCTGCTGGGGAGCGGGCAACATGCAGCAAGGCAGGAGCAGACCATTGCAGCCATCGTGCTACCATGCGTGGTGCTGCCTCGCACAGGACCCACCTTTAATTGCTGTCTGATCTCTGCATAAAAGGGAAGTTATTTTAAGGTTGAGCCCAGAGGTTCACCTGGTGCCAACTGTTTGGGAGCACGGGAGCTGGGACAGCTGCAGGAGAGGGTCACCGTGGGACCACCACCGTCCCTCCAGGTTCACAGCAACCCCTGCCCGGGGCAGGGCACACCACAACCCAAGGTTTCCCTCCTGCTGCAGGCTCAGAGCTGCCCGGCTGCCTGGCCGCAGGACACGACCCAAGGCCACCCAGCCTTGAGCACGGCACCATGCCCCGTGCCACGCTGGGGCTCGGTGTTGACAGGTAACAACTATTGCAACAGTTGTGTTGCAAAGAGCAACACACGGAGCGCGACCCGCCTGTTGATCCCAAAACACAGGCTCCCCACACCGTTGGGGATCAGCTGAGCCCACATTAGCAGCCGGGGCACAGAGGAGGTGACAGCCCCCAGCCACCGGGGGAGAAGTGGAGGCGGACACCTGGGGATTCATCTCAGTGATCCGGGCTGTGGGGCTCCACGCCCGGCCCTGCGTCACAGCGGAGCACTTGAACATTAACCCCGGGTGGCGGCGAGGTGGCCCTGGCAGCACGGCTCCCGGCACCCCAGGAGCACCCAGGATGATGAGGGGGCTCCGTGCCCGCTACCACCTCCTGGTAGGTCTGGCCCTGCCGTGCCTGGCATGGGGCCATTTGTGGGGTTGCCCCTGGGGTGGTGGTGGGGAATGGGGCACACTGGGGTTCTGCCCTTCAGCCTTGCTGTGATTTAAGCACCAGCGGGGATCCATGGTCCTTCTGGGGCTGCCCCTGCCTTGCCCCCTCGTCCTTTGGTCCCCTGGGGTGTTTTCTGCCTGTCCCCACTGCGGGGAAGCTGGAGGAGCTGCTTGGCTCTGCCCCACTGCCCCCCTTGTCCTTGAGCAGGGGTGCGGGCTGTGCCCACAGCTACCCTGATCCCATGGCCAGCCACCTGCCCCCAGGCTCCTCACCATCCCCACGCACGGGGCTGGTCCTGCTGTGGGCAGGGGAGGGCACAACTGGGATTCACTGCTGCAAGCTCCTCTGCTGGGGCTGAGTTTTAGCCGAGGCTGTGGAAACCTCTCCTCGTCTCCTCTTCCTCTTTCTCCTCCTCCACATCTCCTCCCTGGGCGGCCCTGCACCCGTGAACTTCCGTGCAATGGAGGCACCGCCTGGCAGGGTGCCAGGGCCCGGCACGGCAGCGGCGAGAGCGGGCCCAGCCTGGCACCCACCCCTGGGGGGTCCGAGGGCCTTGGGGAACCCTTCCCAGGGCAGGAGACCCCTGTGCAGGGCAGCTTTGGGGACACTGCACCCCTGGGGCAAGGCTGCTGGTCTGGGGGAGTGGGGTGGGTGTAGGGGAGGGGTGGGAGGCATTTGACTCCTTCCATCCCCAGCCCGACCAGGACGAGGACCTGCCCGTGGGCTGCGTGGAGCCGGACAGCGAGGGGCAGCCAGGCTGGGAGGGGGCCCCAGCCGCAGGCACGGCACCAGAGGAGCCGTCTGGGCTGGTGCTGAGCACGCCGAGCCGCGTCCTGCGGGACAGGGACACAAAGGAGGTGAGGAGCTGCCAAGCCACGGTCGTGCCAGTGTGAGGTTGGATGGGTGATGCCCCCCCCCACCCCGATCCCGATGGACAGTCGTGTCCCCCCGCCCCACGTCGAGGCCCGTTGCTCCTCCTGGAGGAGCAGGGGCCGTGAGCAGGACCTCAGGGCTGGCACTGCCAAAGAGGGACCCAAATCTGGGGAGCCCCCACATGGGTTCCCAGCACGGTGCCCCTGTTGCTAGATGCCCTGCATGGGCTCGGGTGAGGGGAAGGTGGGCACAGGTGGCAGTGCCTCGGCCAGGCTGCAGCTCCCCAAGGCCCCAGTTATCTGGGGGACAGCCCCAGAGGTGCCAGGCCCCACACCCTACCAGAGGGCAGAGCTGTGGGACACCTCGCTCCAAGCCAGCTGCCTGGTCTCCTGCTTGGATCCAGGCAGGTTCTCTGGCTTCCCACAAGGGTGCTTAGGGTGAGAACGCTTGGGGAGCCCTGGGAGGATGCTGAGCAGGACCTTTTGGGAAGATGCTTGGGGGAAGAATGCTCCAGGAGGCGTCTTGGGAGGCTGCTTGGGAACACCTCTTGGGCATAGGAATCTGGGTGAAAATGCTTCAAGGGAAGGGTGCTTGGAGGGGGGAGGATGCTGGGGTGGGATGTGCATCGTGGGAGGCTGGGGGTTGGGAGCGGCAGGGCTGCAGGGGAGGTAGGACAGCCCACCAGCACCTCTGAGCCCACCCTACCCCAGCTGGGGCCCCACCTGCCCCCCCGGCTGCAGCAGCAGCCCTGGAGCCTGCTGTACTGCACCGCACGGGACGGCTTCAGCCTGAGGACCCTGTACCGGCGTGCCGGCCCCCTCAGCTCCCCTGCACTGCTGCTCATCCGAGACACCGATGAGCAGGTACGGCCAAAACCCATCACCCCACGGCATCCCCCACCCCATAGCAGCTTCACGCTGTGGTGTGCCAGAGAGCCCTGGCTCAGCGCACGCCTCAACCCCGCGGCACGGCCCCATCTGCTCTTCTCTCCCCCTCCCAGGCCTTCGGTGCGTTCTTTGCCACCGCCATTCACATGAGCAACAAGTTTTACGGCACAGGGGAAACGTTTCTCTTCTCTTTCTCCCCGGAGCTGAAGGTGGGGGCTGCAGCTGTGGGGTCAGAGGAAAGGGAGGGGGGTCCTGAGGGTGGGGGTCAGCTATGCCCCACGGCCTGTCCCTGCTGGAAGAACCCTGAGGTGCTGTTGGAAGGTCCAGGGATGGGCCAGGGTAATGCAGCCACACTTGGTCCACCAGGAACAAAGCCACCAGGTCACCACAGCACAGGACACAGCCAGTGGGATGGCAACTGGGGGAGGAAAGGGGTGGTCTGTGGGTCTGAGGGGGCTGATGCCTGATGGTGCCATCAGGGGGAGGCACCGAAAGGGCTCCGATGGCTGCTGGTGGGGACAGCTGGGGGCTGGAGCCTGGCCCTGCGGCTGCAGCCATTCCTTGCAGGGCTCCAGGCTCTGAGCCCTGAAGCTGGGACTGACAGGGCCCGGCCCCGGCCCCAGCAGTTGGGACAGGGACAGGGTGGCCTGACCGCTGTCCCCACAGGTGTTCAGGTGGACGGGCAGGAACAACTTCTTTATGAAGGGAGACGTGGACCTGCTGATGGTCGGCGGGGGCAGGTAGGGGTCCCAGCCGCTGCGAGGCTCAGCTGGCCGGGCAGCAGGAGAGGGCCTCGGCTGAGCGCAGCCTCTGCACCTCCCAGCGGCAGGTTTGGGCTGTGGCTGGACGGGGACCTGCACCACGGGGGCAGCCACCCCTGCGAGACGTTCAACAACGAGAGCCTCTCGCCGCGGGGGGATTTCTGCGTCCAGGACCTGGAGGTGTGGGGCCTGGCCTGACCGATGGACACCGCTGCCAGGGGAAGAGCCTGAACTGATGGCTCACGGGGCCAGCGGCCTCCAGCGCCCATCAGGACAGTGCTGGGGGAAGGCCACAGCTGCCTCCTGCTCCCCAGCCCTGCAAATGTCCCCACCACACACACACAGTGAAGGGCAAGGGGACAGAGCCCTGCAGGCCAGCCCCACAGTGCTGCTGCCATGCCAGCTCTGCCGGTAGCACCCAAGGACCTGGCCTGGCAGGGATGGGGCAGAGCCTCCCCACGAGGGCACGAGGCCGGATGAAGCAGCAAACTGAGAGCAGTGTGCTGCCTGCAGGACCAAGCAGCTGGGACAGCCTCTGCCCTGCTGGCCGCTGCCATAGGGATGGTGGCACCAGGGCTGGTGTGCGAGTGGGTGCTGATCATCAATAAATGGGAAAAGCCATGCTCCAAGCCTTGTCCCTGTCATGAACACAAGTAATAGCACCGCGAAGTTGTACAAGGAAAGCGGCACAAGCAGATGTGCACGCACACATCCTGGTCGATGGCTCAGGCAGTGGGTGCAAGCCCTCCTGTTCATGAGACATTCCTCCCAGTTTGGCCCCTCACACTCCTTCCAGTCTGTCCATCTCTCTTGCACCAGAGAACCCAGAACTGGACCCAGTGCTCCACATGTGGCCTCACCAGGACCCCTAGGACATTCCCCACCCTGCTGCTTCCCCCAGCTGGGTGCCCCCAGCACGTCCTGGGGCCTGTTCCTCCCCAGGGGCACCACTTTAACTGCAGGAGATTCCTGCCAGCCCCTTTCTCCAGCTGCCCAGGACGCTCTGCACAGCACTGTGACCCTCTGGTGCCTCAGCCACTCCTCCCAGCTCCATGTCACCTGCAAACCTGCTGAAGGTGCACTCTGCCTCCTTAGCCATATCCTTCATGAGGATGTCCCTCCCACAAATCAGCATTTGTCCTTTAGAAGAACATCGGGCTGGTTTTAACCGTGCTGTTTTTAATGAAGTTCACACACTGAAATTCATTAAAAGAATATTAAAATCATTTCTTATACATTTATTTTAGTACAGAAAGGCTCAGATTAATGTGTTTGAGAAAAAGAAATGCTCTGTCTCAGAACTTAGTATCTGATAGACTTAAGTACAAGTTTTTGCTTAAACGTGAGCAAAAAGCTTTTCCCAAATATAAAGTGCACCTTTTGTAACAACATCAAAACAAACCCAAGCAGCCATAACAAAATTACATTAGTCTGAACAATACTTGATTTCATGTGGATAATGGAGACAAATGCCTTCACTCTACGATGTTATTTCTTGAAGCATAATACATTTTTTAAGAGCTTTTTGAAAGGTCAAGACACCTCCTAATAGCTACCTGGTACACTGCAGATCTGAAATACCATTAAAGATATGAACAGCAGAGGCTGTGCTGCATCACCATTAAACACGTGAGCACAGGTTCATAAGCAGCAGAGCACAGAACAGCTTCTGATTATTTCAAACCACATCAGTAAAATAGGTGAACATTCATTCTCCTTACCTCTTGCCTAATTGCTATCAGTTTCCATGATACAAAAAGACACAGGAAACAATCAGATATGAAAAGTTATACAGTTTTCTTACACAGTGGCTTAGTTTCAAAAGCTTGGCTGTTAAAATTGAATGCTGAACTTGTATTTTCTCATTTCAGATATAAAAATCCAAAGCTTGTTCCAATTTCTGAGCATTACAGAACCTTTGCTTTGGATTTTTAACGTTGAGGGTAGGCTTTTCAAACTTTTAGGTTTTATTTAATGAAAGCAGCCTTCAAATAGAACATCTTAGACCTGAGTAAAAAACAAGAGGGAAAAAGTCTTTCTAGTTTGCTTTTCCAATAGGACATTTAGCAACATTCACATTAGTTTGCCCATAAGGAAAATTGTAAGAACTCTTACAGTTCTACAAGGATGAGAAATATACACAGGAACAGCAATCACAGAGCCAGGAAATACAGGGAAAGGATACAATAACTAAAGGATTCCTGAAGAGCCTGTCTATCTAGTACAGTGAAATGCAGAAACAATGTGCACTGGTGGCTCTGCTCTAGCAGAGGTGCACTGCGCGGCGGCACCCTGACGAGACTCACTAACCATGTAAGAACTGTGTGCATGACCACATACCTTGACAAACATTCAAGTAGCTCTGCTTTCCTGCAACCACTCCCATAATAGAAGTTTTGAGCAGTTTTTGCAGTTCAGTGTAGTAGTAAAAATGTAATATTCAATGTATCAAAAATACACTATAAAAACAATAAAATGCTGCATGTAAGGGCAATGCATTGTTACTTCAATAAAAGCTGCATGGTCACTTTTACAGCAAGAGGTCTGCATCTTCATCAGCTTTTTCAATACCAGGAAAGTAATCTTTGGATATTAAAAAGATTCTTCTCCCCCTCTCCTCTATTTTTTTTTTTTTTTCAAAATGAAGTTTAAAGAGAGCTAGAAGTTTTTCTACTAGCTCAAGTAACATCACAATTACCTTAAGAAAAGATCAGGACTAGAAGGAACAGTAACACATTTTCAGCACTTCTTGTAATTATGATTTTTTTTTTTTGAAAAAATTAATTTACTCTTGCTGCAACAGTGCCATTACATTCAAAAATAAATGAGAATTGAGTTTGCTCTGCCGTAACAGATTACTTGTTAATTTTGTAGAAGTCCATTCTGAATATGCACTTAGTTTAAGTGTCTACATAAGAACATACTGTATCGTAAAATGCATTGCTGCATTGTTCTATGCATTTTTTACAGAGCAGACTGCATTTTAGAAGTTGCCACTGAGGGTCAACTATCTTCTTCAGAATAGTGCAAAAAGGAGAAGTGTTACTTATTGAAAGAAAGCCTTTGCTTGCAACTCGGTTCTGAAGCTGTCTTGAATTCATCCCCACTTCTGTTATTCCAGCTTTGTTTCATTGGAGTTAGATGAGGGGCAATCACATCACCATCCTGTTATTAAAAGTCAGGAAACATTAATGATAACGCATTAATTTTTTCTTTCTATCCTAAACCAGGGGAAAGAGGCTCACTATCAGGCATAGGAGAAAAATTAAATGCAAGGTCCTAGAAGCACTGGAAATTAATAAGTATGGAAGACCATGCATTACAGAGATGGAAACTGCTGTAGTTAGTGGTAGGAACTGACAGGGAAAAAATCCCCCATATATTTGAGAAGCTGGCTTGTATTTTGGGCATTGGTATACGAATTGGAAATATTGTTACAAGCTTTTGTTCCGAATCCCTCCCAGTTTCTAATTTAAATCTATTGCAGTCTACCAGGTGTAGGTGCTTAGAGGTGCCCTTCACCTTCTTAAGGTATATAACAGTGAAGTAACCGGTACGGTCTAGGCTGTGGTGCTCAGCCTTGTCAGACCACCTATTTAGTAATAAGGCATTACAAACATTGGAAAGAACAAGCAGAAATAGACTGGTGGGACTATCTTGGCATGTTATATAGGCCCTGGCATGCTGCAGGACATATAAGATGGGTAACTCTGAACCAGAAAAATACAGTTGCCGGATACAACCATACTTCATGAGCTACAAGCAGAATAAGCCTTTTACTTAATCTATTTGCAAAAAGCCTTTCAGAAATTAACTGCTCTCATAAGACAGACTTGACTGAGAAAAACTTGATACAACCACAACTGATTGTTTACACTGACATATAATACTGGAAGTATCAGAACATCGTAGTTTTATTAGACAAAGGCCACCACCTTCCTGCAAGGGGGATGTGATGGGGATGCTGCATCACACATCACCAGTTTACAGCCACAGATGTTACAGGTTTCCCCATAACTTTTGGCAGGAGGAATGCAAAACAAAACATATGAACTCAGGTTCTGCTTTAGGCTTTCATTTGAATTGCTATGGCAGCTCTTGCACTGTATCCAGTGCAAAACTTCAGATGAGCTGTAACATACAGCCCTTCCTGTCTCTCAGATGGAAACTTGTATGTCTGAGAATTGACAGGAAAAGGGAGCACAGAACAGCTAAGGCTTTCCAAGCACTCAGACTACAGTTGCCCAGGGAGTAGAGGTTTGCAAATTTGTTTCCCAGGAATGTTACACTCTGACTCAGACCCAATGGACTGATCATGTATATCCTATCGGAGAGGTAAATTTAACAGCTGGTGAACGGGAAAGAGCCAAAGCAATCAGAAGAATTGATAAGACCACTCTAGATCTTTAAATCTCTCAGTGGCACTTTAAGCATTTGTATGAGGAAACCTGCATCAATACACTAGTGAGTTGCTGCATGGATGTTAACTTTTGTTATAAAAGTATGGCTTTTCCAATCACCTAAGTTAAACGAATGAAAATCCATCACTATTCCAGTGAAACCAGAGCATGTCCAGATGCAAGCCACAACAAAAACAGAAGCTAGGTTAGTGGGAAGCAGCAACGCCACAATGACAAGGCCAAAATCCCTAGAATTTTTTTATGAATGAGCAAGCTTACAGACAAAGGTAAAAAGCACTAGAACAAGAAAATAACATGCAAATTTGTTACCTGTGGTTTGGTGAAATCCCTCTTTATACACCACTGAACGAAATACTGTTTTGCAGCTGAAACAATATTTGGATCCAGATTTTTGCAATAAACCCGAATAACCTGTTCTGCAAATATCCTGGGTAAAAGCCTTGAAACCTTTGGAATAAAGAACAAATAAGCTTAATTCTTTCTTTAAATTTAGAGTCTAGGGAACTTCAATTTCTTCATCTAAATACAAATTCAAAACAATAAAAACATCTCACTATAATCCATGAGCTATATCTAAGCAAATTATATAACTCTTTTGTAAGAACAAAAGAGTTAAACACTTCATATGTAATGGATGTCGGGACTCCAGTTGACTGTACTCATCTTGTGACATACGCCCAGTATGTCTAAGCAAAGACATGGATTCCACCACCTTTCCACAACTACTGCAAGAACTACCACGAAGGACAGCGATTGCTTCCATTGCAAGCTGTAAAGAAGATCACTTTCAGAAGGCCATTTGAGGAAGATAAAAAACTACCTGTTCTTTACTGATCTTGACAGCCTTGGAAGGATCAGCCTTGCAATAGAAGAGAACATTATCAATGGGATTCTGATCTTTCATTCCATAATCCATACTGATAACCTTGCATGCAAAACAAATAAAATGACATTTGTTAATGCTTGTCATTGGTTTTCTTACAATAAATACAAGTACGTACACACATACTATAGTTCTAGTAAATGGCAGTAATAAAAAAAAGAACAGTAATTAACAAATTATTACCTCATAAAACAATCTGGCATTTGCATTTTTTAATCTTTTATTCCACCACCTCTCAAGTCTGCAGCTGCCAGGTGGACCTTTGCATTTGTACCCACCAGCATTCTGAAACACTGCAGTTTCAAAGAGTAAAACCATGCTGCTCCCTCAACACACTGTGCCTTCCTGAGCCACACAACCTGCTCAGACAGCAACAGAGCTTACAGTTTTAAACATGAGGGTTAGCCAACATTACCTACATCTGCTTGGGACACTTTAAATTGCGTGGTCAGAAGAGAGAGAAGGGCCCACTTCCCCATGACGTCAGTTTGTGGGACAATGAAAGTAGTCAGCTACTTTAAAGCTACATAAGTTGCTGTCATTTTCCCCAACCTGAAATGAATCTTCAATGCAAGACAGCTTTAGAAGTGATTTGTGATGTGCTTTGCAAAAAGCCATTCACTAGCTCCCCTGAGAATTAACTGAGAAGAGGGTTTAAGCTATTTGACACTAGCAGACTGCTCAAACTTTGCCCTGTCACAGGCTCCCTCCTTACACTCCTGGTGGCTGGAGACTGCATTGCATGCACCTGGGAGCGACTGCCATGCCCCAGGCATGAGATGCCTGCAGGAATCGCCCTGCCTGTCTTCCTCCCACTGGAGCAAATGGTTCACTCGCCTTCATAAATAATAGCCAGTTGCTGGACTGCTGACTTTAACACCTGTACGTGATCAAGTAGTTTTTACTCTAAGGTCACTCCAAAAGCAGAGATAGTTACATCAACTATGAAGTCTTCAGCTTTTAGATCCACATTTGGAGGATTCTTTTCCGGCTTGGAATTAGCGATGTCATCTGCCAGGCCATCATATTCATCCTGGGAAAAAAAAGACAACAGCTCAGACTGTATTTTTGCATTATCAGGTCAAGACCTAAGCAACAAAGCACATAACAGAATATGGCATGAAACCAAAGCTTTAATTTCTTCATGCTTGACAAACTCTACAGTAATCTGGTTGTCAGAAGCCTTCTATACCTTCAAAAGCCATAAGTCTACTATTATTGTTTTATTTTTTTAGAAACAAACAAAAAATCAGCTTTATTACTATTTATATCAGCAAATTACTAAGACAGAAAGAGTTTCACACCTGGCAACAGGAAGAAAGGACAGAGCCCATTCAGGATATTGAAGTTCTCATGAAAATAGGAAGTAAATACCTTCAAGCAAATCTTTTACTAACACAAATGTGTTTTTCAGTTAAGATCCCCAAAGGTGAATACTAAATATTTTTAATGGTTTTTTTTTTTTTTTTTTTCAGATGTTGGAGGATCTCACCCTCTAATAAAGGTTTTATAACTGCAGTTAAAAAGAAAAGCATTGAAACATAAGTAAACAAAAGCCAAACATGATTAGTGATCAGTGATGAGTTACTAAAAAAAAAATTAAAAAAACACAGAAAATAAAACAGAAAAAAAAAAAACAAAAAACAAAAACAAGATCCTAGACAAGCTTTGGAGGGGAAAGCAGAAAGTGGAAATCCACAAGTTTTATCTGGTTTTGGACCTTGAAGACTACTCCCTGCTGAGAGTAAGGTTAAAGCTAAGTGTAGGAGTATGGTGTGGTAGAGAATAGATGATCATGGAAATGTGTAAGCTCTCTTTAAAAGGCTGTGGCTGGGCAGGAGAGAGAAGTTTGCCTGTTTACCTTTGCCCAGGGCTGCTACATTCTGGGCGAGATGCAAGATTTGATGAAGGAAGATTTCCTGGGAGCACCTGAGACTGAAAGGAGAAAAGCTGAGTGCAGCACAGAGCAGCCAGGGGGCAGGTCCAGAAGGGAAGGAATTCAACAAGCAGGTTTGTCCATTGCAAAGACAGGGAGAAGAGCAGTGAATTGCACACATCGACAGGCTGAAGCACGTGTGGCTTGCTGTGACTCAAGCCAAGGAAAGGTTTAGAACGAGAGCAAGCCTAGAGGAAAGAATCACCAGGAGGTAACTGATGGGAGGCAGCTGGCAGGAGACAGAATATAAGCTTTTTTATTTCTATTCTGCATCATTTATAGGTTTTTTTTTTTTTTTTTACATTGCCTATTCCAGTTCATACTAACTGGAAACTGAGCACTCTAGCTACTTGAGATTTTTCCCTTGCTGTGTCCAGCAGGTCATGAAACACAACACTGTTGTCTCTTAAGCAGCAGAACAGACAGCTCCATCTTGTCTGATCACTGCCCATTTTCAGTGCATCAGGGGAAGCAGAGCCTCTAACACTCCTGCAAGGGAAAATCCTCCTTTGCCAAGCCCCCAGCTGATCACCAGAAACTGCAAAATGCTGGCTAGATGTAATTATAAGACCACTAGCAATACCGTCTGCCTTCAGAACAACACACACACACACACAAGATTCAACGTCTCAGGCTGGGTTTTCCAAGCAAAAGTTTTTCTTTCCACTAACCAAGCTTCTACAAGGTGCTGTTTGAAGGTAAAGCTCATGCAATTTATACTCCTGCCCATCTCCTTTTTGTTAGGCTATCCTAGACTTCAGAAATTTTACAATCAATATGCAACAACTTCGCACCATGCTGATGTGTGTCTTAGAATGTTTTCCTTCCTCTTCAGTATTTACCCTCACCTTTTTTTTCCCGTATACAGAATCTCTTAACACTACATCTCTTAAACAAAGAACAGAACCCAAGCCTCTCAAGTGAAAAGATGAACAAAGCAATAAGGTATTTCCTAGTCTCTCCATAGCCTTGTTCTTTAGAAAAGCTGAGTCATTTTTATTAAAGCTTTCTAGATATTGTCAGGCATTTCAGGAAATTTGGCATGGAAAATTTTGAGCACCAGGGCTGAAGTTTACAGGTTATTAACTTGTCAACACAATATACCACTTTACGAGACCAGGTGAGCCATCAGAAGCAACATTATCTCTAATATAACATTATTTTGGAATAAGACAACAGTAGGTAATCCAATGTCTGATGAGTGCTTTGGAAAATAAACACTAGAAAAAAATATAAATGCCCATGTTAAGTATAAAAATCTAACACCAAGAAATTGAGAAAATATTATTCACATTGTTCTCAAAGTAAAGCAAACAAGTTATGATTGAAAACAAAAATATCTTCTAATGTTTGTTGTTATTTTGAAAATTTAAGGAACACAAGATGATAGTAATAACTTTCTAAAATCACTAGACCGTAATAGCATTTTATGCAACAGGGTTTTTCTGAAAATATTCCTGCAATAATCAACTTCTGAGTTTGTATCTCTTGCTGTTCTTCTGTCTGTAGATAAAAACCCTCCCCAGTTTTCCGTAATGTCTTCCACATCTCAGCAACATAAAAACAGTGTGGTGGAGATAGAACTTTTGACACTATTTTTTTTTTAATAACAAATTTAAAAAAATAGGAAAGAAAAAAAAGAAAGCCAGAGAATGGTTTTAGAAAGACAGAACTCAGAATCTTCCAGAAATTGGTATTACCTTTGGAATTTCATTTACTTTTTCAGGTTGAGTCTCTCCTAGAAACTTGTATAATTCACGCCGTTCTATTTTACGCAAAATTTCTCGTGCCTCATTCAGTTCTGGACGGCTTGAGTGCAGAATTTCCAGGTAGATATTATCTGTCGAAGTTGTATTATTTCAGTTAACTATGTCAAAGTTCAGTGTCACAGCAAAATACACGTACGAGGACAGTGGCTTAACCAGTAAGAAAAACTGCTGATTCAGGAAAAATGCTCACTTTCAGCAAATGTCTGAACATATCAGGTCTGACAACTGAGAATTCTATTCCAATATAATTTTGGATATCATTGGGTTCATAATAAATTTTGACTAAAATCCTAGTTCAATTCTCACCCTTGCAACAAACAATTATTTCACTGGAGGTTGCTTCCTCTTTTTGTTTATCCAGCCTTGGTAAGCAGCACTAACTGCCTCCGGGGGGAAGATGCTTCATCTTATTAAAGAAGAAAGCACTTCTGTTAAATCTTCGGAACTTCTCAGTCTTTGGACAGTGGTAATGAAAGTCCCCCTTCCTGTCTCCACGTGACAGCAAAGTACGCAGTGGCATTTCCACAATGCACATGAGTGGCAAGAGGCAAGTTTCCAGGTTTGCTTGGATGTGCCGTCAGAGCAGAAGGGTTAATTTTGCTGTCCTGAAACCACTGGTGTCAGGATGCTGCTCACCAGTCACACAACCAACACAGCAGCACTCCGTGCACCTGTTTGCATTCCCCAGCCAGGAGTACCTGTGCAGCTGTGACATGCTGAAGGTACAGCTCTGCAACACCCTGCCTGGCACAACAACCAGTTTAAGGAGCTCGCCACACATTGTGTAAGCAAGCTATGAACCACGATTACCAAAACATCTTTACCAAGGGTTATTTTTATGGACAACAAGGTTGATCAAAGTGTTCAATTTCCTCACACGGAACAGCAAAATTTCAGCTTGAGAGAACAGATAATCCATAGAAAATGAGAAGCCCATGAACGCATATATTGTGCAAAGGCGGTAGCAGCAAGGAACTGCTTGCTCTTTCATCCATTACAAAAATTAGAATTTGCTGTCAAATCAGAAACAAATTCAAAAACTAAAGGTGGTTTTTCACTCATCGTGGAAGAAAGTTGGGGAACTTACTGCTGCAGGATCTCACTAGAGGCTTATCATTAGCAAAGATCCAAATGGCAGTTGGACAGTTTCACAGAAGCATTGCTCATCTTGGACTACTGCTACCAAGCCTCCTGTCCTCCCAGATCCCCCAGGTTGGAATCACTGGGTGCAGGGTGCAAGTATCTTGGTTTAAGATGAATAAAATGTACTCATCCTTCTTGATTGACAGTTGTATCTAACATTGACATGCTCCTCTCATCCCTCGTCCCCCTGCACCCAAGGGTCCCACACGGAGCAGATCTCCATGCTGCAGCCCGTGGAGGAGCCCCCGGTGGAGCAGGTGGATGTGGCCTGGAGGAGGCTGCGACCTGTGAAGAACCCCTGCCAGAGCAGACTCCGGGCCAGAGCTGCAGCCTGGGGAAAGGAGCCCACGCAGGAGCAGGAGGCCTAGGGGATGCTGCTGCCCTTAGGGGACCCAGATAGGAGCAGTGTGCTCCTGATGGATGGACCCTGTGGTATGGAGCCCTCTTATTCTTGAAGAGCCACTGTCTGTGGGAAGCCCAGGCAGGATCAGTTCAGAAGGACTGCATCCCATGGGAGGGACCCTGCATAGGAGCAGGGCAAGGGAGTGACTCTGCAGGAGCGGCAGAGGCGAAGCGCCACAGACTGACCCCCCATTCCCCTGTGCTGTTCAGGGTGAGGATGTGAAAGAGGATGGATGGGGGGAAGGTGGTTTTAGTTTGTTTTGTCTCTTATTTCTCTAGCTTGTTAATAATAGATAAATTTCTCTAATCTCCCTACATTGAATGTTTTGCCCATGATAATTGTTGAGTGATCTCCCTGTCCTTATCTCAACCCGAGCCCTTTTCATTCTATTTTCTTCCCCTTTTCTTTTGAAGAGGGGGAGTGAAAGAGTGGTTGTGGTGGATCTCAGCTGCCCAGCTGGGTAAAACCACCACTAGGGTCATTAACATAAGACTCTTAACATGACACAGATTATGGCACACAGGAACATCTGCAACTGTGCCCTTAGCTTCTGTCACCTTGTCCATGGAGCAAAAACAGAAATTCCTGAGCCTCTCTGCTGACCAGCAAAGGCTTGATGATGGAAACTCAAGAAAGTAGCTCTGGGAATCCTTGTGAGCTGTAGCTCCCAGATGGAGCAAGATCTGACAGTCCTTGGGAGCACCTTTCTGCAGGGTCTGTAGCATCCTCTGCCCTGCAGTCACCCCAGCCACAAAACCCCGAGTGCAGCAGGGTTCATGGTGTACACTCTGGCCTCCATTCCAAATGCTACACAAAACCAGTAACGGGATGCCATGGCACTGAACACCAACCAGAAGAACTTGTGGCGAAGACCAGGAAGGGCAGACAAATCCAATACACAGCACTGGTGGGAAGATGGTGAACTACATGATAGAGAACATTGAATTTAGTAATTTCTGTAAGCATTTGTTCCTCACAACACTGACCCAGACCTTGGAGAACCAACTTCCAGCAGCCAGACTATTTTTTCAGGAAACCCTCACAAGCCTTAACTCATCTGCATAACTACATAATCACACTGGAATTTCCCCACATCTCTAAGTAGCCTGTTGCTCCTTGTACTTACCCTATGAGAATAATTCTCACAAGCTCTTGACTAAGCAACCAGAAACTTTCAGCAATCAAATAATTTGTTCACATATTCCATTTTCTTCAGATGCATTTACAATCAGGGTTACAGTGCCTCAAACAAATTAAATCAGATTCCATCTGAGCCCTTTGAAACCTGTCTCAGGGTTAGTTTCCCACAATGAAACAAGCGCAGTACTTGTCTACCTGATGGAGTTAGATGTAGTATCACTCTGACGTGACCTACATCCCACTTGTAGCAAGTACAACAAACCTAGGGCACAGGCATGACTGCCTGACAGCACTGCTCACAATAAGCTAGACTTGAATGCATGCAGAATATCAGAAGTTGGTGCACCTCTCTCTCACCATAATCATAAAGGTAATTTAAGCTAGAAGGTTTTGCTTTCTCAGCAAGATGTGAGAGCACAGAGAGTTTCAGGTCTGACCTACCATCTGTGCACAAAAGCGGTGCTTGAAGAATCCTCATCATGGGCAAGGACCTACTGTGCCAACAGTTCTACAAACTAGAAAAAACAGTCCTATTCTAACAGACACTCATGTTCTGTCACTTTAAAAAAAAAAAAATTGAGCATGCTTACCAGTTAGCTTAGTGTAGGCTTCCATATCTTCCATTGCTGTAGAAATCCGGTACGATTTTCCTTTAGAGCCTTCTATTTCAAAAAAACGGTCTGCTTTCTGAAAGGCTTCTGTAATCCTAGTTTGAGGCAAAAGTAAGACTTCAGTATCATTTAGCTTAGTGATACGGTTTAGTGGAGGACTTGTTAGTGTTAGGTCAGAGGTTGGATGATCTTGAAGTCTCTTCCAACCTAGAAATTCTGTGATTATCTTTAAACACTTTATTGCTTAAGAGTCAAAACAAAAAAAATGCTTTAGCACACAATAAATAGGAGACTAATTAAACTGCATCCTAAACATGCAGTAGAGCCTGACCGCATTGCAGTATGTCCTATTTCCATGCTGCCATTGCACATTTCAGCAGTCTTTCCATTTATTGAAAATAGATTCAGAGCAGACCTTAACTTTATTTCAAGAAATGTCCACTTCTTTCTGCTTCAGAGTATGAGCTTGATAATGCTCACATGGCTGCAGAGCCTTGCAAGACAGTGACAGTCAGTCAGCTGCAGTGAGGCTACCTCATAGATGACCACATCCTTTTTACAGACCTATTGCTCCAGAAGTTAATAGAGTGAACATAAAGCTTCGTAAAACCCATGTATGTGCAGTATTTTTTCAGTCGGGAAAACCTAATGCTCTAAAGGTCAAGTTTTTCCAAAGCTCTCAGTACACTTGCTGTCATTTCTAGGTTGTATGCTCACTTGGTTGGATAGGCTGTTATAATTATGGTAAGCCAAGAACTACATTCCCTGGCTGTTCTGTTTTACTTCTTACACATAGGTCCTACCAAACCTTAGGATTTTTAGCCAATGTAACTGACTGCTCCAAAGAACCACTGCACAATGAGCAGCAGATTGTGAAATGAAACCATTCACAAGTAATTTTTGTATTGTATAACCCTCTACATTGCTTTTTCCAAACTCAGCAGATGCTTACTCAGCAAGACCATTATTTGGGGATACCAATATTTCTTCTGCTTTTGAAAAAAAATAAAAATAAGAACATTACCAGGAAACTTCTATAGATATAAAGAGAAGTACAAATGCTGGTAGGTAACCAAATTGATCCTGAACAATTCCTGCTGTGGCATTACATGAAGACAAGTAAGCTTGCTCCTTATTTTGGTCTGCTAGTAATCTTAACATTAACCAGTCATTAACCAGTCAGTTTGAGTCTAACACTCTCTTTAACATGTAGATAAAGATTCAATCTGCTTCTAGTCGAATTTCCTGTGGAAGGATAATGCTGTCTGGCCAACCCTACTTCCTGTTCCTTTTGTTGTTGTTTTTGCCTTTTTGTTGTTGTTGCTTTTTTATTATTATCTTTAATTATATATTTATACAGTGCTTAGAGTGTCAAGAAGTCTGTATACAGTATAAGGTCTCCCCAAAGCCTTCTCTTCTCTAGGGGCTAAATAACACCAGCTCTCTCAGTCTTCCTAGGAGATGTGCTCCAGCTCTCTGATAGTCCTTGCGGCCCTCCTCTGGACCTGCTCTAACAGATCCAGATCTTGGTTATGCAGCCCAGTGACTGTACATGTGTACGTGTCACATCTTATGGATTAGTTGAAGATTCTAAACGGATATACAGTTTCAAAAAAATTAAAATAGATGATGTGCAAGAAAAGGATGTATAATACTTGCATTATTTCAATGATGTTGCCAATCTTATGCTGGTATGCTCGTCGATGCAGGCAATTCCGTGTGTGGAACATATCATACAAATTTCCAACTTCCTGAATCAAAAAAAAAAAAAGAAAAGAAAAAGAATCTTTTACTTTTCGCATTGTCTCAACTGCAAAGCTAAAACAATTTTGGAATCAAACGAATTGATGCTTTTCATTTGCTGCAGAGCAGAATACTTATTTTTCACAATTTATAAATGTTGAAATAGACTCAAGCCATGGAAGAGCTTGGCAGTGACCCCAGACAACCCAGACAGAGAAGAGCACTTCTAGCTGCTTCAAAAGCCCCACATTCACATCTTGTTCAGAAGAGCAGAGCAGGAGCACACCCAATTGGTGATCATCTACTCACCCTCAGAAGGACTCGCCACATGCCCTTCCAGAGGCTAGCCTCATCCCTCCCCTCCTGAGACTGGTAAATTCTGCCAGCAGCTCCCAGAGCAGCAACTACTTCATCCTCTTGGGCTGCAGAGCATCCATCTAGCAGCCCCCTTCAATGCAGCACGTGGCTGCACCACCCTGCCCAATTCTGGCTGGCTTTACCGTGCCTTAGCTGTCTGCAACCTGCTGATACACCTCACATGTATTTTGCTACTGAGTGCTGCCTCAGCTCACACACACTGCTTACCTTGTCACGGGCACAGATATGCTTCTCGTTTTCTACTTCACAGACCCGAGTGAATTTAATTAACCGCCTATAATCAAAATTATTCTGGATTCCTAGGTGATGGCAATCCCTAAAAACATTCCACAGAAAATGCTTAACAATGAGCTCATACTTGTAAATATTGCAACATTGTTTTAGTAGGAATTTAATAAAAACAGAAACTGTAAGATTTGTACCTTGCAAAATAATCCCATTTGTCAACATCAATGCCATTTTTTTTGTTAGCTACTATCTCATACAGGAAACTCTTCTCCTTTGGTCGACCATGGTAAGGCCACTAATAGCACAGGAACCAAGAACAAAAATCAGAAATAAGAAATTAAATGCTGTGAGAAATGTTGGAATATTTTTAAAAGACTGTGCCAATACATATTTTCTTGCCTATGGTAAACATCCAACCCCAAACTAATGAAGAACAAAGACAATAGAAGAGCTTTCAAAAGCTATGCTGGGCATTAGAAATCCAGAACAAGGGCGTAAGCAGATGATTTCCCAGAATATCCGGAAGAACAAAGGTCACGTACACTACAAGTACTTAATTTTCCACCCTACTAAAAGCAAACGGAGCTCTGAAATGCAAAAAACAACATGTAACAACAGAGGGGAAGAGGTTGGAATTACTTAACCTTCAGAGGAATTAATTAAACCCACACACATCACTGTCTTGCAGTCTTCTGCGATCTCTGCAATCAGCTATACAACTTTATAGAACGTACTTTTAAAACAATTATTTAGATTAAAAAAAATAATAATTGTTCAAACTGCCAGCTACTTAAACTCCTAGCTCACAAACGAGGAATGATTCAGCCATGGTGCAAACAGGAAATCGACACCAAAATAATAAAATACAAATTACACATAAATATTTCCTTAAACATTTAATGATTCTTTAGTTAAACAAAGATTGCCATTAACTGGCCTTGAAATTTGGGAGAGGGAAGTGGGGGGGATTATCTAAGATATATACAAACAGATATCATGGTTTTAATTTTAACTGCATTGCAGATATATTAAAATTAAAGTGAGTAAGAATGGAAATGTGTAAACAGGGAGGAGAGCACTTCAGGCATAATATTCTGTACTGATCACAAAATGCTGTTACAGGGACAATGAACAGGAGCGCAGCTCCCAAGAGTAAAATTGAGAAATGCATTGTTTTCTTCAGGACCAGATGGCCTACTGCAAGGTGACATCATCACAACACGGGCACTCATCAACAGAAGAGCCTGTACTCTGCTGAAACCACCACAACCCAAATGACCTCCAGCAGAAAATTGCAACCTAACACCAGGAGGATGTCCAGGTTGGCACAGATCACATTTGACTTTCCTTTTCCTGTTATTCTGCTGGAAAGTAGGCATAAAGTCCAAATGAGAAAAAATAGACAATGGGCAAGAACTTGGCCCAAGATCAATGGTAGCAGCAGGCAGCAAGTTTTGTGTTCAGATGACTGCAAATGGGTACAATCAATTGCATGGCTTTCCATATTGCCCTCCTGTTAGATCTCAGACTGAGTTTTTTTATGCCAAGTTCCCTATGCTTTGTCATTGGAGCACTCCAGTACACATGGTAGCACTACACAAGAGAAAATAACGGGTAAGTGCTAACATTTATGGGTGATGCTTGGGACAATATGCAAGTTTTTATTAGGACCTGATTGTCATGACAGATCTCCCACTGGTGGGCTCTTAATTATGGTAGCAACTGAATGGATATCCTTGAAGAGATGACAAGAGCTGTAAAATTAAGAGTGATGACGTGATTCTTTTATAGAGTTACAAAGATTATTAATGATGATCTCTTCTTCCTTGTCTCGAGGCAAGCCATTTCTTCAAGTCTTATCCCTGCCTCTGTATGTGTTACTGCAATAAATCCAAACATTTTGCTACTGTCATCAAAGATAATGAGGCTCTGGCACTCACCATATAATTGGGCTGTGCTTTGCAGCACTCACTGCCTCATCTCTGCCAGTTCTCAGTTCTGTTACCTATTATTGGATTGTTAACCTAAACTGTGTTTTCTTTGTATGGCCACTTAAAAACATGACCTCATTACCAGCACCTTCAATGTATCCAGTAAATGCACTTCCTCTAATCTGAAGGCTTTGAGGCAAGAACTTTACAGGAAGATGTGAGCACGTAACATAGCAAAACTACCACCAAAGGAAAAAAAATAAAATAGCGCTCTTCTCTAGAATCCCTCCTGCAAGGAGTCTCACAATTTACTAGGTCTTCACAAAAATGGAGAAAATAAATTGTAAGAAAAGCAAAAATTATCTACTCTAGTAGTAAAATGTAAGACATTTGTTGGAATAACCACAGTAGAAATACAGTGACTCACCGATTTCTCACAAATGTTTTCATCGATAGGCCCTCCTATTTGTTCCTTGATGAAGATCATATCTTCTTCCAGGACAAGACCATATGACTTCATGACTTCTTCTAGTCCATTGGATGTGACTAAGTGCTCAAACATTTTAACAGAAGCAGTTTCATGCTGTGAAAAATACGTGAACATTACATTACAAAGTTCATGCACCTTTCCTGTGGTGACACAGCTTTCTCCTAACCCTGGAAGGGCACTTGAGCATGGGAATGTGAATGTGGGTCATTTGCTGTTCATTTTGTATCTACACAACAGAAAAACATCCTGTCTACAGAGTCCAGAAACAAGCTCTTCCACTGAGAACGCTTAATTATACATTTTTAACAAACAGCAGTGACTGTTACAGTGTAAAAAAAACAAAAGCAAACAAAAAAACTAACCAAGTCTGCTGTACAGTAAATTAACAAGTTTACTCAGCTGATTTTCCTAGTATTTAATAGCTGACAAAAACCTGAAACGAATGTGTTACATTTTATTAAGAGAAAACAGCCCTCAAAGCTGTTCAAAGTTTCAGAAAATTTAAATTCTAAACACTGTATAAAATATCCTGGCTTTGAACCAACATCTTAAACTGAAAAGGAACCTCCCAGTTGTTTCGCACCTGTAGAATACGTGCTGGAGAAAGCCAGCACTACATATTTTAAGGTATGATGCAGGCTTAAAATGATGAGTGAAGCCGTAATGAGTTCTGCCTCTTTAGTACTTCACCACAGGGAATGACAAGACACAGACATTTCTTTTTCCCAGTGACACCCAGTGAGAGGTGGTGGAGGACATGCTTACACAAACACGTCTCAAGACATTACACAGCAGCTCAAGAGCATTTTCACCTTCAGGGAGGAGATGCTGGTGACAAATGTCACCAGCCCTCACTTACTTATCACACCTCTATTTCACTAGTAAGGCTGTATCTGTTCACAGTCACACTAACAGGGCAGATATTCCCCAAACAAACAAAAGAACAAGAAAATCAATATAAGGCCATGAATATAATATAAGACCATTTTCTGTTTTTCAGTTATACCATGAAAACGATGCAATAAGAAAACATGATGGTCACTATATGCTCCCAAACATTGGTAATCTTTAAAGATAAATTATCTTCCCTTTAAGAATGCGAGTTTTCTTTTTACTTTAGTATTGAAATGCCTACCTTCCACTTCAAACCTTCACGAGCGAGTGGAATAAATCTTCCATCAAACATGTGTGAAAATGGTCCGTGACCTTGGATATAAAGATTATGCAGGTTTAATCTGAGATGTGGCTGTCAATAAAAGTATCATGAGCAAGCTGAGAATCTGCATTCTCTTGTATTTTATTTGATCTTGACATCATCTATGAAGAAGACTCAACTACAGCAAGTACACCTCACTAACACGTCACCTTAAACACTACTGCACTTAACATAGATGGTTCCATTACTGACACCATAGGAAAGTATTGCAGTAACACCAAGTACGTTAATTGCTCTGTACCAGCTCTGAAGAAAATAAACAGCATTATAAATGAATAACAAATTTGGAAAGGGTCACTAATTTTCTCTCTGAGATATTACTGGAGGTTTTGAGAGATTTGAGAACATCACGGAAGGAAGCACTTGACCACTGAAGAAGAACTGTAAAATACCATATGAAAATAACACAAAAAACTGGCTAAGAGTGGCTACATATTCACCAAGTGGATTTGCCTCTACAGAGGTACTCTGAACCAAACAGGAACAGATTAATCCTGTCTTGGAAGATGGTCATGAACTGAGAAGCCTGAAACAGCTCTCGTGTTCTGCTCTCACAGCCAACTCTTCCTTCAGGTTAGCTTTCAAAAAGAAACAGGCCAACTCAACTGTTGCTCGCTTACCCAAATCATGACAAAGACCCGCAATTTCTACACAGAGGATGTCTCGTTGGGTTATATCCAATTCTGGTTGTCTCTCCTTCAGTGCACGTACCAGGCATCCTGCTAGGTACCCCACCCTGTCGCAGGACAAAAATAAATAAATAAATAAGAGGAAGTGAATATAATAGCATTTTAGCTTGAACAGGAAAATAGCAGTTCACCTATTCTATGTTGCTACTTTAAGACACAGATTTGTCTGAAACATAGCATACAACATGTAATGAAAACCTGACCTGCAAAATGATCAGAGAAACATTTTTTTTTTCCTGTAGTAGAGCTTTAGCCATCAGTAACGCATCTGAATGCAAAAAAAGCAAGAGATAACATGCCCAAAACATGGAAGAAACAGTATCTTAACATGGTACTCAGACAGCTCTAAGCAGATCCTGCATTTTCTTCTTTCCCATAAACACATGAGTTAAAATCTGCCTTCTGTTTTGCTTCCAGTTTAAACTTCCTCAGAGTTCTCCCCTTAATTAAAGCAAAGCTTCAGGTATTTCCAACCTTGCAGACATTTGCTTTCTTACAGTCATTACGGCCTCAAAACTCTACAGGAACACAAGACTCCCCTAGCAGATTGACCTAGTCTATACAGAATCACAGAAATGTAGGGGTTGGAAGGGACCTCCAGAGATTATCAGGTCCAACTCCCCTGCCAAAGCAGGTTCCCTAGAGCAGGCTGCCCAAGTAGGTGCCCACCTACTTTCTCTTTAACTTATATTACTAACAGCCTGACAATTTGGCATCGACTGCATGAGGCACACTTAAGTACAAATGCAAACGTTACAACTAAAGCCCATTTTATTTGTTCTGGGAAATCTAAGGGGATTGCATCTGTCTGACAGTCCATTTATAGCAGCCTCAGTACTCTTCCCAGGCTTATGCTTTTAAACTCAATTTTCAGCTGGGGAGAACATACAGCACTCACAGTCTCTAATGTGCATTACCAGAAGGAAAAATAAAGACGGAAAGCATTGATCCATATTGGGAGTTTCTTTATCTCTCTTTGGTAAATGAAGTCCAAGAGAACAGCCTATAGTCACAAAGGATAAACAAAAAGATTCATGTGACAGAAAATGCCACCACAACAGTATTCATAAACCCTCAAAGGTAAGTAATGTACCTTGGCTGGCACTCCACACCAGCGGAACCAATCTCAGGGAAATACAAATACAAGAGACATGCATACAAGACTATGTTACCTTACCCTAAAGAGTGTTCAAAGCGGTTGTGAGAGGCTCCTGGAAAAACAAAGTAAGTGCCACCCAGCTGCTTAATGTATCGCAGGCGCTGAAACTGAGGTGTGTCAATGATGCGAACCAGAAGAGGGTGCATTTCAATATGCCCGTGAACTGGATCATTAAAAACCTACAAAAGCCAAACAACAATGCAATCAACACTTAAAATATGACTTTGAAAATAAACAGGCGCAAAGGTAAAGGGTATCTAGTAGGGTCAGGTATTTGGTGGGAGAGGTGGTATTGGTGATCACTTGAGTTCACCTTTAAAATAGGCATATCCTGTCTATCCTATACCAAGATTTATCCTGGAGAGCTACTTAGGCATGACATCAGAAAAGACAAAGCTGTGCATTTCAGGTGGTGAGGGAATTCCAGACAAAAGTCTCTAAAAGTCTTACTTGCATTTGTTTAATTCCAATATTTAACACTTGAGAAAACTGCCTAGCTACATCTGCTATTCCACTTAAAGGAAGGTACTGCAATACATGTCTGTGATCATAGAATGGTTTGGGTTGGAAGGGACCTTAAAGATCACTCAGTTCTAAGCCCCTGCCATGGGCAGGAACAGCTCCCACCAGGCCAGGCTGCCCAAAGCCACATCCAGCCTGGCCTTGAACATGCCCAGGGATGGGGCATCCACAGCTTCTCTGGGCAACCTGTTCCAGTGCCTCACCACCCTGAGTGAAGAATTTCTTCCTTACATCTATTCTAAACCTGCACACTTTTAGTTTAAAGCCACTACCCCTGGTCCTACCACTACATTCCCTGACAAAGAGTCCCTTACCAGCTTTCCTGCAGCCCCGTTAGGTACTGTAGGGCTGCTATAAGGTCTCTCCGGACCTTTCTCTTCTCCGGGCAGAAGAGCCCCAGCTCTCTCGGCCTTCATAGAAGAGGTGCTCCAACCCTCTGATCATTCTCATGGCCCTCCATTGGACTCACTTCCACAGGTCCATGCCCTTCTTGTGCTGGGGACCCACCCCAGAGCTGAACACAGAGCTTCAGGTGGGGTTTCATGAGAGCAGAGCAGAGCGGGAAAATCCCCTCCCCTACACCCTGCAGCCCAGGATACAGATGGCTTTCTGGGCTGCAAACTCACATTGCCGGCTCGTGTTGAGCTTCTCATCAACCAACACCCTCAAGTCCTTCTCCTCAGGGCTGCTCTCAATACCCAATAAGAAGTGTCTGGTTTGACACTGCTTGTTGTGGTTTTTTTTTTTGTTTTTTTTTTTAAAAAAAAAGTGAGATTTTGCAGGGTGGAAATTGTGCTTCTATTTTTTTTTTTCATAAAAGAAAACGCAAAACCCAAGACAAACAAAATCTGAAGAAGTACTCCCTGATTACCTCTGGGTTTGCATTATCTGAACAATGACTTCTACAATAACATAAATACATAGATTTAATCCTTGCATCAGAAGAGAACATAAAGCCATTTCATGATACACTTATCTCAGTAAAATACTGAGTCAAATAAGTTTTTATTTATTCAATGTTCTCTCTACTCCTGTTGCCAAACTGGCAGTGCTGCAGTCAGATGCACAGACAGCAGAGGAATGCGTGCTGATGGGCTGTCCTGGCCTGGGTTAAACTAACACACACCACTGTGAAAAACTGTCGGACACCACAAGCAGTGGAAGCGAGAAGAAGCCTGTTAACACAGTCCTGAGGCTAAACTAACAAAAATCAAGAAGGGGACACTCCACAAGACAGAAGATGTGAAAGGAGAGCTTCTCACATTTCAAACAACAGCTCATTTACTCATCCAATCTCCCACAACCACCAGGTGCCCACATCAAGCTCTTAACTGCTCATTTTAACAATTTTTCTGGTTAACATGGTTTTTGAAAGAACATTGACTATCGAGAAGAAGGGCTTGGAGCGTGCTGCTCTGCAAAGGAAAAGCACCACTGCAGTGCTGGCTGGCAGGACAGAGCCAACAGGAGGGGAAGCAGAAAGACACAGGCAGATCACTGCAATTGCCTGCAGGGCGGTGGAAGCAGAGTCCCCCAGGCAGCACCACTGTTACCTTCATTATGTCCACTGTCTGTCTCAGTTTGTTCAGGCAGGCGAGCACCTTCAATCTCTCAGCTGGGAGGCTAGAAATAAAATAATAACAGTTTGAAAGCAAAGTTTGGTAGGTATTTTCCTTGACAGTATATATGGAATTACTTGTGTGAGTTCATATTACTCTGATGTGCATTAACTCTTTTATGGACATACAGATTTTGTGGCCTTTTCATAGTAATATTGAAATATTGATCTTTTGTTAACTCTGCCTTCAGGTTTCGTCCTTGGGCAAACTGGTTTTGGCCGCAGTACAACAGCGAACACTTTACCACTAGAAAACACAGTATGTTACCTTTTGCACTCTTCAGCAGTTAACCATTCTTAGTCCAGCTTTACAACAGTCTTTGCATTTAAGGTTTAACAGAAATTAATACCATAAAATGTCAACTATTAACAAAAACAAATACAGCCAGATGCACTGAATATTTTCACCTCTATCATTTAATAATTCACAGTCCATAAAAATATTAAATGCATATGATGCCTGAGCTCCTGGTGAGTTTTTTTGTTTGTTTTAAACAGTTTGTATCCCTGTCCCCAGCAAAGGAGTTCTTGGCTGCAGCCCGGGCTGCTGTCACTTGCAAGCCTTCAGCTGCCTCTGCTCCAGAGCAAGATAAAAAGCACTGGCAGTGATGCTCAGAGCAGCATGTTACTTCACACCTCGAGCAGCTCAACCTGTAGGAATGGTCACAAACTCTCAGATAATTACAAGGGAGATCCTGAACGAGGCCACTATTTACAGGGCAAAAGAAAACAGCTAAAACTGAAGACAAGAGGAGGACCACCTGCATAAGCCTGTCCTTCTCCGCTATGATAAGATGAAGAATTTGAGCGTGGTGGAAGAGCAAAGGAACTCTTTTGCAGCCACCAAAACTGAACCTTGCACATATCTATCTTCATGCTTCCAGGAAACAAAATTGCAACAGCTCTTTGAAATCTGTCCAGAAAATGGGACCAAGGACATTCAACTGCTGTGGGTAAGAAACACATAACGTTTGCAACTATGTCTGGCTAACTTGGACAGGATGAATGCTTGGGGTGCACCCTCTAAAACAGTTCAGGATTTAAAAAGTAACACCAAACCTGATATAAAAAGATGACCCCCACTTTACTAATTACAGCTGAGGGGTCTTTGGGGGATATCACTTAAAAGCATGCTAGTAATGCTGATCAAATGTCACAATCATGTTTTTGAAAGAGCCATAATACAGCAGGAGGTACACTGACACCATCATACAGCCATGCCATCAGGTAACAACTGCTCAACAGGACATTTTGGGTCAGACAAAGTATATGAGCTTAGTCACATTTACGGGAAGGTGATGCAATGCAAAGCAGTACCAAGCATTAAGCAAGTATTAAGCACTTCTCCTCCCAGTGCTGGGTACATGGCACAGCGTTGGTTGGAAGCACCTGACTGTACTTTTAAGTGCCACAGAAATTCAGGAGCAAGGAGAATCTTCACTGGAAAATTATCAGGTACGTACAGGGGATGGCACACGGGCATCTACCCACTACTACTTGAGAAGTGACTGCAGCTACAGAAACAGCAAAGGACATATCCGTGCTATTTACACTGGAGTTTGTTATACAACTAATTGTGCAAATGTTGTCCACAAAGAGCATAGCCAGATGTGCTCTTTTCTTCTTTCCCCTCCAGAAACTCACCTCTCACAGGGTTGTATTACACATTGCTAACACAGCTCTCTACACTGTAGGACACATCTGATGGAGGTGCCCCTGGCCAGACTGTTGCTGCAGATGGATGCTACAGAGGCAGGGAAGTCCATGCCTGACCTACCTACCAGTCGCTGGCTCCTGCCTCCAGGAACGCTGACCCCACTTTGGGGCTTGGTCTCCCGAAGACAAAGCATATTGCCAGTATGGTCATGGTGAGCATAAAATCACAAAGAGCTCTTTAGTGATCTTCAGAGAAAGAAGAACAGCAAGGAGTTGTTTACATTGTGCCTACACGATAGGACTGCCTCAACCAGAAGACTGCAAACAACTCATATTTTAATACAGTTTTCTCAGGGTGTGGCTGATGTAGTTCTTCAAACTGCCCTTAAAGCAGCTGTCTTAAGGGTGAACACTTCCATTTCCCCATCCATTCCCCTCCACCCACGCCCTCCCTTGCACCACAGACAAGGAAGAAAACCAAAACAAAACAAACAAACAGCCCCTCTCCTGCACCCATCAGGAACTGAACTATTCCAGAGATGTCAACCAGACAGCTTCACTCACCACCCATATTTAACATGCATCACACCTCATTCTGCACGGAACATCTACTTCTAGGAGCAGGAGAATGCGTAGACAACCCATAGCTCAGCCTCCAGGCCCCTGCTGTCCCAACCTCTCCTCTCTGTATGTCTGAGAATGACAGGGAACTATACTCTAAGTGTGCAGTCATTACTGGTCTGACACGGATAAATTATTAAAGTTATTGGAGGACATGACATGCAATGGAAAAAAGCACAGGAAAGATCACCCTTCATTGCAAAGCCAAGCAGAAGTTATATATACAAAAAAAAGCAAACAGCTCCAGCAATTTCTCATCCAATTGAGAGTATTTTCAGCTCAACAGAATCGAGATGTCAGGCTGCAAGGAAGTAAACACCTTACAGTACAAAACTTGCCAACACATCATTCCATATGCCCCATTCAGTTTCTGCACCGACTGGGAGCTATCCACGGCCGTTTGGCTCCACACTGCACCAGCAGGACTCAACCTACACGCTCCCAAGGAGCCTTGAAGCAGCTTCTGTCTCTCCTGTACGTACAAGCAGCCAGCATGGGCACATGCTGCTCAAACAGGCACCAAGGTACTGAAAGCAGCCAGCCTTCCGGTGGCGTAGAAACAGAAACCACTCTCTGCTTGTTCTGTCAGCAAAAAAAAGGCCTTTGGAAACAGAAACTAAGAAAGCCTTTCGCCACCTTCCTTGCGATTCCACACCATTCCTACCTGCACACTTAAAACCATTCTCACAAAACCCAAAACCATCTTATTACTGACTTCTGCCAACGTCTTACCTCCTCCAAAGCATGACCCTTCTGCCTTGTCACCTTGTGCCTCGCCGCCTCTCCTTTCCCTGCCAGTGGACACACCCGGACACTCGCTCTCAGATCACACCCTCCTCAAGCTGACAGCACTCTGCCCCAGCCAAATCTCTAGACATCGTAGAGGTGTCTAGAGATCATCCTCGGCACACTTAGCTCCGGCAACCTTACCTGCAGGCAGCCAACCCACACACAAGCACAGCTCTGCACTTGAGCACGCCTGCCAAATAACCACACCGGGAACTGCCCTGGTACCGCTAACCACAACAATAGAAAACAACGTGAGAGGAGCAGAGGAGCTGGAGATAGGCGCAGGGGGAAGACCCCAGGGCGCAGCCCGGTCCCTCAGACAGGCAGGACCTTCATCTCCCCTTCTGCTTCTGGAGAGGAAGGGAGCTCCTTCAGCACCCGAGCACCGACCGGGCGTGCAGGAGCTGCCGCTGCCCTGCCTGCCGAGGGCAGTGCCCCCTTCCCAGGCTCCAGGGGCTGCTCCGGGACCCCCCTTCCCACAGCCCCCACCCCCCAGCCCGCCCCGCGCCCCTCTCACCAGACACCTGCGACCTCGAGCGCGCAGGCGGGCAGGTCCAGCAGCATGGCCCCGGTGACGTCGCTCTCTGCGGGAACAAGCAGGCGGTGAGCGGTGCGGGGAGAGCCAGCACCCCCTTTTTTTTCCCCCCCTCCCGGTCACCGTTACCTCGGAAGCGGCTGAGGACGGGCTCAGCCACGCCGCTGCGCGAGAGGTGCTGGCAGAGCCGCTCCGTGTCCCACAGCCGCGGGTCGCCGTCGGCACCGCCACCACCACCGGGGCTGCCGGGCCCCTCGGCCGGGTCCTGGTGCCGCGCACGCTTGGCCGGAGTCTCGGCCCACCCCGCCGCCGGGCTGCCCATGGCGCTGCCGCCGCCGCCGCCGCCGCCGCCCCGCAGCCGCAGCGCCCGCTCCGCTCCGCGCCCGCCCCGCCGTGACGTCAGCACCGCGCGGCGCGGCCCCCGGCCCCGGCCCCGGCCCCGGCCCCGCCACCGCCTCCGCGCGCCAGCGGGCGGGAAGCGCCGCGTGGCGCCAGGCGCTAGCCCCGCCCCGCCTCATGAGAGGGCCCCCCCTGAACAGAGCTTCCACATAAAGGTTATGGTTATTGCACGGAATTTCTAGGTTGGAAGAGACCTCAAGAGCATCGAGTCCAACCTCTGACCTAACGCTAGCAGTCCCCACTAAACCATATCCCTAAGCTCTACATCTAAACGTCTTTTGAAGACTTCCAGGGATGGTGACTCCACCACTTCCCTGGGCAGCCTGTTCCAATGTCTAACAACCCTTTCGGTAAAGAAGTTCTTACTAACACCCAACCTAAAACTCCCCTGGTACAACTTAAGCCCATTCCCCCTCGTCCTGTCACCAGGCACATGGGAGAACAGGGCTTCTGAGGGTGCCCAGATTTAGTGAGCTACCCTTTCTGATCTCAGACCACAAGGTTTTTTCCAGTGTTTCCCCCCCTCCCCGTGCTGCTGAGGGGCAGTGAGAGCAGCTCGGTGGGCACCAAGCATTGAGCCACCATCAGACCCCACTTCTGGGAACACGCTTCTGGGAGTTGCTGTGTTTTCATCACACCACAATTCAGACACAGCAAAATGAACAAACAGAAAAATTAATAGCAATAAATAAGTAAATAAATAAATAAATTCTATGCATCCTGCAAAGTCTTAGAGTTTACATCATGCTATAGTGATTTGCTTTTGTAAGCAGGTGTTTCTGTTTTCTCACTTTCTAGTTCTTGTCAGCAAAGTGCACTGTTTTTCCATCTGTGTCTTTCCACACCCTCTGGGGCTTTCTGAGATTTCCATCAGCAAATAGCCCTCACTGCCCGGAATGAAGCAGCCTGGCTGAGAGCAAATATGCCTCTTCTCAGAATGAACATTAGCAGACTAGATCCAGTAAGGAACATGACCACACCAAGTAGTCTCACACCTTTTTACAAAGCATAAAGCACACATTAGAAAACAGGGTAAAGAGCAATTATTTCTGTGTAGAGTCTTTTTTTTTATTATTGTTATTTTGGGTGGGCTCCATGAAGCCATGCTACAAACACTTAGGCTTGTCTGCCTGAAGGTAGAACTATCAAAGAATTGCTAAATCCACAGCAAAGCAGTCATGACCTGGAGCCTGTTCTTTCCACCTCACCTGCTTGATCCCTGTATTTACATTAGCTAGCTGATGTTCCTGTGACTGAATTCTTGCAAAGCTGTTTTTGTTACTGGGAGTCATGACAACAAAAGGCAGAGGATATTTGCAATCAGTACCTGATTTGGGGAGCAGTGCTGTGGGGTGTACAGCGTGAATTGGGCACCCTAAAACCAAAGCTTCCCTGTTACTCCTGTGTATTAACCTTCAAGGCGAGGCACAGCGCAGAGCCCCGCGCTCATAACCCTTCCAAAGCCTCTATCTCATGTTCAGCAGGGCAGAATGGCTGGGAACCACATGTGTAATCCATCTCTGCAACTCACCTGCCTTCTGATACTATTTTGGTCACTCAAAGAGGTCAAAAAAAATGTAATGCATTTGGTATTTAGATGACTTATCAAAGCAACATCTTCATGTTCTTCTCTTTATCACGAACTGCTACTTAGGTGATTTAGATTACAATAGGCTTAATTTATTTGTCCTGGAGACAGATTTAAACATGCTCAGCTTCCTTGTTCTGCAATCACAGCACTTACAAACTCACTTGTTTTCTGTGAGTCTTTCTGTGTTCCTATCTCTTTGTTCCTCAAATGTCAAGTAACCAAAACATCCTGCATGAATCACAGAACTGGAACACAAGAAGAGCATTTCCTAGCACAAAACTAAACTGTGTTTCAGTTTCTATTCCCCACAGTGCTTAATCACACTATGTATTTTCGCAACACGACAGCTTAGTATGCAGATGTGGCAACCTAATATTAATATAATTCTTACAGCTAAAATGCTAGCAGATTTATTGCATCCTCCCTGGTGATGTTAACCTTTCTTCCTCCGACTTTCCGAAATACTCTATTGTAGTAAACATGAAGCTCTGAACCCACTTTAGTCAGTGTTAAGGTGGCGATCTTTTCAGTTAAAGAATTAGTGTGAATCTGTTTGGCTGGGAAAAAACAGTGTCTCACTAGATAGCATGCAGTTTTCAAGACTGGTGCTATAATCCTACTTCTCATTTTACACCCCCTCATTGGCATTTTTATCTGCAAAAGGAAGTTCAAAAAAAAAAGAGAAGAAGCACAAAAATGATAAAGGTCTTATAGGAACATTACAGGAAATGCAGAAAGAAAACATCATGTGATGAATTACCAGAGGAAACAGAGCAACTCAGGTTAAAATATTTTTGTTTATTATAAAATACATATTTACATGTGAAGGCACTTTAAACCGTTACAAGCATTTCATATAATCCATTGTTTTAGCTGTTTAACAAGTCCAATAATATTTTTCTACCATCACCTAAACAGGTGAAAAAATCTGAACTGTATGCAGTTGCAGTATATTAATTTTTCTAATGAAAAAACACTATGGTTAATGACAACTAATAAGGATTTGAGCACCATCAGTTCTCTACAGTTTCAGAAAATACTGTAACAGTGTGATGAGCATATACATGAGGAGGAAGAGAGATATGCACATGATGTTAAATTACAACCAAATCAAGTACATTCTTACCTTACAATACTGCTGAAAGACTTACGCTGTTAAGCCTTACATCTACCATCCAGAAAGACTGCAATTGTCCATGCAAATAAAGCAGACTCCATGGAAGGCTAAATCAAGATTCCTTATTACCCCCTAATAATGCAGGAGGCTTTTAGGGACAGGATTATAATTTAAATGGATATAGTCATAAGAGCACCAATGAGCAGATAAAGACAGATAGGTTGTTTTTCTTCTACACTGTGTTTCAAGATCTGAAGACAAATATTCAAATAAAATTAAAGGAACCGAACAGAAGAATCTACATTAAACCTAGTCAACTGTGTGTCCTCATACTGCAGCTCTGTATAGTCACAACTTTCAGAAATAAGCGCCTTTTTCTGAAAGTCAAAAATCAAGTATTTAAGTAGTTAACAACTCAAAAATGATTTACAGTTTGTAAACTTGCTATTCCTTGATGAGTAGGGTCCCTGCACATGTACACTTCTAAATACATTTTCCCTTCATCACTGCTGACCAGATTCACTAGCTGAGACTGAGATCACACTAGTATTCTTCCCTGGAACTGTGGCACAGCAGATCCTGCAGCACATATTAAAACCAAACAATGAAGTAAACAGAGCTCTACATACAAGTCCTATGTATTTTTTTTTCTCCAGTACAATATACACAAAACAAGTTGAAAAATGCAGTGCTGAGAAATTTCTGTATGTCTCTAACCCTAAATGCAATTATGAAATAAGATCAAAATACTGATTTACAGTAATGAAAAAAAAATTGACTTTTTCCATTTTGGGAAAATAGATCCTATCAAATACTTCAGTGTTAACAGCTTACTTAAAAGAAATAGATCCTGGAATTTACACATTTCCAATGAAACCGAGCCTTTAATAGCTATAAAAACATATATACAAATATGCCTTATCTGACGGGCTTACATTCAGTGTAGATACTACACAACAAGAGACTACAATCTTCAGGAAATAATAAAATGAAGAGATACAATTTGTTAAATGAATTTACACATTTCAACAGCTGTAAGGCTGGCCAGAGCCCAAGCTGTTTTTCACCTGTAACCAACTTGTACTTCTTCACATTTAAGCTACAATTCATATGAACAGCTTCTACAGCAGGGTTGCAAATCAAGCTTCTGATTTGAAAGGAGTAGCTTCCACGGCAGCATTTACTGGCTCGGGATAAAGTTAGATCGGACTTATTCAGAAAGTTATCTCAGTGCTTTTTCAGATTTCAGTGTCCAATTTAAGCCACTGCTGCTTCTACTTTTTGATTATTGCCTATGTTATTGCAGAAGGTCTCTGATCCAGGTAACAACATACATATTTGGCGAAGTGGGAGATAACATCTACAGTTCAAAACTATTCAGCTCTTACTGAGGCTGAATTATCAATCTGTTTTCCACACCAGTTATTTCACTGTAATGCATAAAATTCCACATTCTTTTAAAAATAAGGCACTTAAAAAGCTTCTTCCCCAAGTACCAAGAGCTTGAGAAAATTAACCAACTTCACTCATTTCCTTACTGTTTTTATTCCAAAACTAACGCCCCTGTTCCCAGAAGCTGAGTTATGCTCAGAAATCAAATACTCTATTAGGTTCAAGAACACCCAACATGGCTTTCTACAGATCACTCATTTGCTAAATCAGCTTGAAGAGAGTACCTTCCAGCATAGCAGGTTCTTTAGGAATAAAGATCATCACCACTTTCATTCTCTGGCATTTACTACTTATCCCTTACTTTTTGCATCTTGCAAAAGTCAGGTAAAAGTTCAATGTTAAACTTCACAGTTGTCTGTACATACCACATTGGAAATGCAAGAAATAAATAGCACAACAGCTGTATCAAGCTCCATAGTTTCTAGATCCCACAGAAAACTGGCAGTTTTAATGATTTGCTCTTTCACTGACAACATCCTGGAGACGTTTAAGTAGAACATCATCGTTTTCCTGGCAGAGTCGCTTCGTAGGGGATTCAGTATCACTATCAATTGTTATTGCTCGTTTCTTACTCCTGTGTTCACCTTGTTTTATCATATTGTTGATATCCTTCAAACTCTGTGATCAAGAAAAAAATTTAAAAACAATGTGATACAAGTTAATATGACTCCATCTGAAACTTGATTTGGTTCTCAATTACCTGAGAACCAAGAAGTTTCTATTTTGAACCTCTCTGCTGAACGAGTGAGGGATTCTACATAAAAAACTCTATCCCTCACCACAAACTGAGAAACTGGTTCGGTGAATCCCCATTCTATTAGAGCACGTTCTAATTATGAGATTAACACTCCCCCAAATCAAACATTTTCAACCCTTTTATTTTCTACCTTGGAAGGGCTCCCATTAAATTTGTATAGTAGTGCAGTTCGAGGTGTCAAGCAAGCACCATTCTTATGAGGCGAAACATAAACTGAGTGCTGTTGAGAGATCCGTCGAGGTGATACGGGCTGTTGCTTAATGTTGGGGAATGGAGACAAAGGAGGGGCTTCCATCTGAAAGAGGACAAATCCCCATAGGATATGAATCAAAAATTACTGAAGAGGTGTAACTTCACAGAAAGACAAGACTAACACGCTTCCAGGTTTCCTTTATAACTCTTTATCCCATAGCAGTTAAACAACTGAGCAAAGGTCTGCCAAACCACAGAACAAGTTTATTTCCCGTATGTGTTACACAGATGCTCCACAGGTATTTTAGCAAATGAGTACTGTTACGTAAAGAGGTGTAAACTGAACTGCGTCTGCAGTTTGTCCTTTTGAAAGGCTGTTAAAGCAAGTCCTCATAGCATTACCTATAACTTCACATCTTCTGTAATCATGCTAGGTGAATAACAATGCAAAATACTGACACAGAGTGCCAGGAAAACCACACTGTGTCTGATTATTCAGTAGAGCAAAACTCCAAAATAGTTTACTTACTACATGATCCTGGTTTGTAATATCGTACTTCAGTGCAAATGATTGTACTCTTCCTACATAGACCGCATTGTAAAATGTAATAAGATCTCCTCTCTCCTCTGTTCCTGACTCACTGGAGTTCTCTGCTGCAGATCTTCCCGAGGAACTACCAGTTTTCACAGATGAGTCTAACAATAAGAGAAAGCTTCAGATTTCAGAATACAGTATCGGAAAACTTCATTCTTTAAATTTGTATTCAACTGACAAGATCTCATTCGTAAACTGACCAATTAATGAGATGAATTCAAGAATCATGCTTGAGCCAAGGGTGCATTGTATGTGGTTATGAGCATTAGAAGGAGTTACGAATCACTGCTAGCAGGCTAGTGGATTATGACTAAAAAGGCTAGTGCAAATCTTCACTTCTATACTTGAAAACTCTGTAGCAAAAAAGGGTGGCAGTATCGATCCTTCTTCCATTTTTTTTTTGTTTGTTTTAAAGGAGTGAAAGTCATAAAAAGCCATTTTTTTTGCTCATCTTTTTTGGACTGCTGTAAATCTTCATATAGCAATAATCAGGTTAGCCAGTATGTAGAACAACGTTAACATGCTCAGAACCTCGACCTTGCCAACACTTCTGCACAAGTGCTATGCAAACTTGCAACAAAATTTCAAGCAGCCTGACAACTTGCAGCTTTTAGCTTCTGTGAAGCTTTCTAGTGATGAGCTGGCAAAAAAATAGCTTTGTACTCAACTCACATCTACTGCGAGGAAGCCAGGAGACCATCTTTTCAGGCATGTAACTAAATGGATGTTCAGTAGAAAAAGCTGCAGCTGCACAGCAAGTATATTGCTGTTAACTCTTGCCTGCTTAAGCCAGATCCCTACTGAACACAACTTTCTTCTTCATTCCTCCACACTGTTTACTACCAAGCAAAACAAGGGAACACAGAATAAAGCCTCTTGCAATCACTGCAACATGGAAAGAAACATCAAAACCTGCAGTTGATACCCGTAATTCCTTAGCGTGTCTGTCTTGTGTCAGAGCACAAGCACGTGTTCCTGTAAGCTGCTGTCAAAAGAACGTTAATTAACATAGCAAAAAGAGACACTAGTTTCCAACTGATGAAAAAGTCTAGTAGGAAAAGGAACTGAACAACTTTGTAACCAAGTAAACATGTTTGACAGAACACCCTATGGCAGGTACCACTGTAGATGCCCTACGACATCCAAGAATTGTGGAGCTGTTAGACAGGATGCTGAACCTACAGATCAGCACTTTCCTGGACCCAGGCAGGACACTGTAAGGTGGCACTAATGGCACTAATACTCATTCAACCAGTCGAATCCCACTCACCATGGGATTTTGCCATATGGAACAGCCTTCTACATTTCTTTGTGTGTCTTGGCTGAAGATCCGTTCTACTCATGGGCTCATACATGGGCTTGTGATCTATCCTTTTACTGACAAGTCAGTAACAATGGGCATGGAACAATTTTCATACTTCTCGAATCCTATTTTTATCTCTTTCTTCTCTAACCCACAGCAAATAAAATATCAGCTATTTAAAAGAAATCTACTTGTATATGCAAATTTTGGTCTAAGACAGCCACTATTTTCTGGAAAAAAGTAGTCCATATTTAAACCTACAGAATAGGCGATAGCATATTAGAAAAAAAAATTGTCATAATATTCAGATACTGTTCATCTTTCTTTGTTAAATGGTGTTGCTGTCCACGATGAACCATAGTAACACTGATACAGTAAGGAAATGCTTCAGTATCAAGCTATCAGATTTAAGAAAACAAAATAAAACATTTGTTCCAACTGGAAAGCATATTTTTGATATCTAACAAACAGTAGGGCTGCTGATAAAGTATATTTATCAGTATTTTCAACAATACATTCATTTATTTTAAATGCATTTTAAAATCTAAAATTTATTTCTCTTGTCATTATTTGACAGTTCAGTTCCTTAAAAACATGCAAGTACGTTTTTAAAAATGCCAAATTACTTTGCTGTACCTACCTTCTGTCATCTCTACATCTTGGTTTTTATTTTTGTCCGAAAGGACATCATCAGAATAATTTCTCAACAAAACACTCCTATAAACCTATAGAACACAGAGGGAAAAAAAACGTTCTTAACAAGGAAAACGTGAAAGTCAGAGTAGATTATATCCATCTGAATAAGAACGAATCTAATTTTGAAGTTGATTCGATTTTTCCATTATCATCATAAACATTTGAAAGCCACCTCTTTCTGATACTTATATGAAGGAAAGGTTATATCATTTACTCACATGGCTGTTTGCTTGCGGCTGATTTCTGTAACTTTTCATTATGTCCTGAAAAGTTCTTTCCTCTTTGGTTACCTGGAAAAGAAAAAGGCTATTGAAGACCAAGTGCAAGCAGAACGATCAGGCTGCTCAGGTCCAGTCTACTCAATTAGCTTCCCTCTATATAGCCTTTTCATGAGCATTAATATGGTGATGGGATAGTTCTGAAGATGGGAATATGAAAAAACACACATTCTTCATGTTTAAGCATTCTTTTTTTTTTAGCTAGTAAAGCCTTTTCTTTTTTTTTGTTTTGTTTTGCATAAGATACTTAAGAATTATTCGTTTTCAAACTTTTCTTCCAGTGATACTGAAAATTAAAGAAGGGAAGCATTATTACACCAGAAGACATTTGTGAATTTAAAAACTGGACCTCTTAACTTTTCTAAGTAGAAAATGAGAAAATCCTGAACAAAACAGCATACATATAATTTCAGCTGTCTTTCATGTGTCAAAATTGCTCATTTGTAACTGGATGGATGAAAAAAAAAAAGTCCTATTTACGTTTTCAACTGAACTAAACTCAAGTTTCCTAAACCTGCATGTTACCTTTGCCATGATATAAAAGGCACAGAGAAGGAGCTGGTCCAAATGTCTGTCCTTCATTAGATCAGCACAATGAACCAATGTGAATTCAAAACACGTCCATATCTTCCTGCGCAAGTCATTGGAGACATCCAATTTCAAGCACAGATCACGCAAGCGCACACTTGCCAGATGATAAACCTGGAAGAGAAAGACATGCAATTAGGAGTCAAGCCTGCTGATCTTAACCTAGTCTGCAAAAATGAAAGCTCTCACCAAAGTATAACTGTTTTATACTTCAATACTTTGTTTTCACAGAACTTCCCCCCCCCTTTGCCCAAGTCAATGTCTCCAAATATTAAACTGTCAACTCTTCAAATGTTGGATGCTTATAGAAAATCTAATTAAAAACATGATGACTATGCCTTCTATAATACACTACTCACTTACTATAATGGAACAGTTATGACAAGCTAAAAGGGACATGCTTTAATTACAACTAAGTATAATCTTATATTTTTAAGCTGACAGATTTTTTTCCCCATTTTGATTACCAAAAACCTGTTTCAAAATCTGAAATAACTATCAAGTGCAACATTAACATTCTTCCATTTATTTCAAAAGTTCTCACTTCATTGATAGTAATTAGGTGCATTCTTTATGTTCAACAGCAGGAAGAATTCATCTTCATTTTCACTTGTTCTACGGAGCAGGAACAAGAAATGGAAGCAGGGGAAATCTATTATTATTGTGAATGTGTTGATCACTATAATGAAAAGGTAAAATTTGTCTTCAAAAGAATTCTAAGAGAAGACTCTTGTTCCTCCTAAGAGGAATGTTGCCTACCACAGTTTTTCAAATACATGGCTACAGCTGAAGTATTTCCTTGCTGAGATTAAAGCTTCCAAAAAGCAGTCCATGTTCATGCCTAGCAGCTAGCTAATCAATTCTTAATCAGTTCTCAGAAAAAGAGAGAGACTTACTATTAAAATAAAAGAACCAACACTTCAGACACAGGATGTGGCTTTCAAGTGTTTCCGGGAATGAGTTTCTGTACATACAGATACCATAAAGGTGAAAACTTCTGAAAATAACTTCTCTTGTAGCCAATAAAAAAGTTTCTCTCAAGCACCCAGTTCTTAACCTACTCTTTTATTCCTCGTTGTTTCAAGAATTTATTTTTTTCTAGAAACTTTTAGATAGCATGTTATTCGACACTGATTTTTTGAGGCTCCATGCCGGCAAGATCAGCACTACTGGGCAAACCTCAGAAAACTCCAAACAAGAGAATATTGTACAGGATACAAAACAATTCAGTTTTTAATGAGCATGACACAGGAGAGTAATCTCATTTTTGGTATATCTAACCCTTGCAAACGTGGGAGGCAATAAGAACAAATGAGGTAATTAAAAACTGACAAAATTTCCTAGGTAGTTACAGAAGCTACTAAAGAAAGAGAAGAAAAACGAAAAATTGAAACATCTAATGAGTCGGAGGGAGGGCTGGAACAATATGGGAAATTGAATTCTCTGCAACATCTTTTCTCTTCTCCTCGCAGCTACATGAGAATTGTTCATGCCAAAGGAAAGGTACGTGAAGACTGAAAAGTAATACGATGTAAATTGCTCAAGGATTTTTAGCATGGTCACAACTAGAAGTAAAACACAACTTCCTAACAAAGATATTCACCTTTCTGTAAAACAGTGCCAAGGATCCAGTTTTCTTTGGTTTGCTTCCTGATGACAGATGCCCTTCTTGTACTTGGCTCACCTGGGGGTGGTAGGGAGCCTGAGCTTCCATTTTAGGTGGCTGACCTAAGTTCATGGAAATGGGTATCAATGTGATCCCACCCATTTCATGCGCAATACCTGGAGATGATAGAAAATGATGATGATCCAGAAATAAACTGCTTGCTGCCACCATGCTGCATAGTTAAATTGCAAATCCTAAACAAATACTTCATACTGAAGACATTTCATCCTTCTATATTGGATGCTAAAAGGACGGAGTCTTCAGAAATTACTAAAAAATACATTTCTGGTAATGCTTAAAGGAAGAAGATAATTGTGAATAGCCATTTCTAAAACTATCTAAAAGTACAACGTTGACAAGAAATTGCAGTCTCTGTAGTCAGTGTACCAGTCTTTTGGGGAAGATGGGCATTCCAGTTCGTTTTTTTGCTGTTATTTGGCAAATCTAACAGCACATTATATACAGTCCATATTAGTTTGTGCAGTAGTTGTAGTCAAATTCTCTTGCTGAAAATCTCCTTAAGCATTAAAAGTAGAGAATTTTTCAATCCATCTAAATATACTTAAGACACAGACTTTAAATTCAGAAAGGCTACAAAACTAATTTCTCATGTATCTTTATCAGAACTAGTCAAGCATCAGCCAGCTTCAATAAAACTTTAAAACCACACTATTTTGCTGATACTTATATGTAGCCCTTACCCAGTAATTTCAGAGTATTTTTAGATTATAATAGACTAAAAAGTATTTTTAGATTATAATAGACAAAAAATAAATGAATCAGTATTGGAGTTGAGAACCAAAGTCACACTTAATCTGTCATGAGGTGTAATTGGAAGAAGGAAGAACTCCATAACTTTTTTTGCAAGTTGGAATCCTCAGGACACTTGTCAGATATCCGATCAAAACACAGAATGAGATGTTAGTATAAAAACTTAAGTTTTGCTATTGTTTGTTTTGGTTTTTAATAAAGTCATTTATGCTCTTTTAAAACAGAAAAAGTGATACGTGTTCAAGATGCATTGTCAGTCTACACGGATCTACAAGAGCAAGCAAAACATCTCATATGGAAAGAAACCAGAAAGAATTCATACCATGCAGTGGGATAGTAACCTTCTGTCCTGCTTTTCCTGGTACTGTAGCTGTTGTCATGGTCAGTACTGTTTGCCCAGGAGAAACTGATATATTTTCAGTAGCAATGCTTGATGCTGGAGCAATTGTCAATTTAGTTCCCTCAGTTAAAATCTTTTCCATCTGCATTTCTTTGGGACTGTCATCTCCAAAGAGTCTTCTCTTAGCACTTCCTGCTGTAGGGGAACTGTAGCGCTCATGAACAGAGATTGGTGACAATGGCTGCATGTCTAGTATGCAAAGAAGAAAAAAGATCATCTTCAGAGCAGCTGCTGAATAAGGATTCTTCTCCTCACGAAGAGAAAAAGCTATTCTCTTAAACTACAAAACCAGAGTGCAAGAAATTGTTTCTGATTAAGAAGTAATCTCACCACTGTTCTTAGGCAATATGAATAATGACTATACTCCTTTAACTCTCTCCTTTTACTCTGTAACAGAGAGTTTGGTTTTCATAATCTGTTATTAACATGAAAGAAAAGATTGACCAAGCTATCAGTGCCACTTGTGGGCATACCATTTTCTATCAAGCCGAAGCCTTCTGGCTAACTAGCAAGGTGAAACCAATTCAAGACGTTACTTCCAGTCTGCCAGGATGGTCTTCTCAGTATCAAGAGCACATAAACATTTCCAATCCCAACCATTTTCAATCTGAAGTTAAGAAGAGCACTTGGTACCAGGTTCTCATACAAGGCAAGGCCTCACACACTCCTACACTTCTACAGGATACCATCTCCAAGTTGCTTTCCCTTCTATTGAACAACTAACCATAACATCTACAACTGCTTATACATCACTTTCCTAATGCACTTGAGTATTAAAAAAAAAAAAGTTTTGAGTTTTGTAATGTGATTTGCCAGACAAACACAAAAGGAGACAACATCACAGTTCATAGTGCACAAGCAAGAACTTATGAACTATTGTTTGGGATACAATGAAAGCAGCAATTCCTAGCTACTGAAGTGTGAAAAAGCAACAACTGTGCTGCCACTGCTTCTTCACCCTCACCCCTAAGAAACAGTTCTACGCCAATACCTGGAAATCTGCAAAGAGCAAGGCAGTTCTTCAGAGGAAAAGAGTATTGCAGACAAATTATTGTCTTCCCCTCCTGCAAAAGAAAGTTCTATAGGAAGAGGACTAAATGCAGCCCTAATCATTCTGTAATGCAGTAACAAGAGGTGCCAGTGACAACCACCACTGGTCAAGGGTTAAAAAAATAAAAAAGCAGTGACAGGGAGAGCGGGGCCCGATGGATCAGAATAATGAGAATGCTACAGTAGTTAGTGCTATCAAAAGTGCTGGAAACTGCAAAGAGGAGGTTATACTTTAAAAAGAGTCACCAAAAATCCAGTCCAATTCAGTGAGACAATAAAAACAACAGCAACCACACACACACACCAACAAAAAAATCTCAACAACAAAAAAAACTCACAACCAGGGAAAAATCTGACCAGCCAAGGACAATAAGCTACCAGATGACATCCTACCCCAAGAGTAGGGTAACCATCTTGCATCAAAACAAAGGCAAGTTCTGCGCCAGTTCAGACGTGAAGCGTTATTACCAATGACTACTGCTGGTAAAACACATCAGTGGTTTGACTGGACACATCTAGACTTTTTCTAGATGAACTGAGACTGCACAATTCTGAATGCTTAATCCAGATTCAAGACTGCTCAATTATGAAGTATTAAAAAATCCCAATCCAAATCTGCATGTTCAAAATATATCAGAAACCTTAAACATACCCCTTCTTAAAGTTCCACCAAGATCTGTCCGAACCTCTTTAACTCGAGGATGAACTATGGGAGATACTGGCATCATAGGCAAATGCCCAAGCCCACTTCCTCCATTGCTTGCTTCAAAATTACTGGGAAATATTACCTGAGAAATAAGAAATACCAATGTAAGATTAACATATAACTTTCCCTTCATGTCAATGTATTAATAAAAGATTGTTGTTTTCATTTTTTTTTCCCAGCAGATAATGTAAGTGTTGAACAGAGTTCTGTATAACAGCAAGAAAAACATCGTGATTTTTTTAATAAAAGGCTAACATACTTCTTCGCATGTTGGGACCCTGTTTTCTGAAGCCTGGAGAGCACTCCAGAGTGCCGAGTCCCGAGTCCAGGCTAGACTCTCAAGAATTTGTTCCTCAATGCTGTTAAGGTGCTTCACCATGTCTCTGGAAAGTCCTTCCTCAGACCGAATCAGTACTTCAATAACCTAATGGTAACAAGACACACATACAAAAGCAAAGTCATATCACTCATGTTTAACACTATCAAACCACTATTCATTTCAGGATCCTGTTCAAAACCTCTCTTCAATATAGAGCACTCCAGTGTCTTCCTCACCTTGAATCTTCCCAGCCCTCTCTGATTCCCTTATGCAGCCCAGCTCAGAGACACCATAAGAAATTTCATCTCATGTCACATCTCGACAGGCCTTTGTGTCTCCTTCTTTTCCATTTTCAGTACAACTGTGCATGTGTGTTGTGTGTCCATACAAGCAACACAATTTAAAATATCCATCACCCACGGTAAATTTACATGAAATAGAAATGTTAAGCCCATGAATATGCCTTTATTTACTTTTTAAGTACAAATAACTACGGAACCCTTAAGATGGAAATGGACAGCGAGTGTCAACTCAGTGCAGAGCAACCCCTCCCTGGGTGCCTTCAGGCCCCTCTCACCACCACCGAGCACACATGAAGCATGTGCAGTGCTCACACCTGGTCAGATACAAATAGTAGCACACCTGAAAGAACCCCAGCATTTAAGCTTTCCCTCCTTTCAAACAAGCAGCCCTTAACTAAAGAGGTTGAAAAACACTGTTTTAAAGTTTAATTTAAGAAAAGGCTGTAATTTAAGAAAAGGCCTTAACATGTACAAATAAGGGTTGACAAAAGCTGGAAAGGGCCCTTGGAATACCATGATCCATGTGGGAGTGTGGCCATGGGGGTCGGCAAGCCCCATGGTTGGTGATAACATCAGACTCTTAACGATGAGGCCATCAGAAACATAAAAGAGTTTAGAGGGAACAAAGAAGGGTGATTCAGGAGACGCCTTGCCATCTTGGGTTGCTTGTTCTCCAGCCATTAAGGCACGGAAATTGCTGGGTGTTTGATGTTGCTGTTCTATGCAAAGTTGTTTGACCAATGAAAAGTTGTTTTTGAAAAGGACTGCTGTGGGGAGAAGGGTGTAAGAGGGGAGCCTGCCCTCAAGAAAAAAAAAAAAAAAAAAAAAAAAGGCTATATGATATAATGAAGTTATATCATCAGTAAAGAAGGAATGAAAAGGAACAGGCTAGCAGAATGGAGACCAGGACGGGAACAGGCACACTGATCGCCTCATGAAGATGGGTTCGGCCAGACTCAGCAAATCGCTCGGAGGAGCTCGTGCAGAAAGTTGCTGGAAACAGGCGCACTGGAGCTGGGAAGAAGCTCAAGCTGAGAGAAGCGGACCCATGCACACAACTGCCCCTCACATAAAGTTGTGCATTATGGGGAATCATACGTCCTTAGGAACAAAGACTGTCCTGGTAACCTTGCAGCTTATTCTTCTTATTAACAATCAGACAGTTTATGATCCTGAAACATGGGACCAAACTGAGGTCAAGGTGGGGGACTCTGCAACTAAAAACGACAAGGTTGCAGTGGGATTGCTCGGCACCTGGCGAGCAGTCCCTGAGGCCTTAAAGAGCCCTGTGGGACCACAGTCAGTAACATGTGGTTTGCCAGACAGTGAGGGAGCTGCGGGCTCCTTTGCTTATCCGACTGCTACGCCATCGGCCCCTCTGCTGCTACAGCCATCTCAGGCCTTTGCTGTTTGGCCCCCTACTGACCTGGACGTGCCTTTTGACCCGGGCCTCTTGGCCTTCACAAGGAGATGGCTATGCTTTTCTTCGATCTGGGAAGAACAGGACACATAAGGCCTGAAGGCCGACTTGCTTGACAACTTAAAGTGAGACATATTGTTCCCATGACTAGCCCTGGAATTCTCCGGTGTTCGTAATCAAGAAAATGAATGGAAAATGGAGACTATTAAGTCATGGAACTTAAAGGATTGTTTGTTACCTTTCCTGATTGTACATATGTATAGGTGTACTTGGGTTTAGTACGTAAAAGCAATGTTCTGTATATTTAGAAGGTTCGATGTTCATGTGTGTGTGCTGGTAGAGCATAGACTCCCCACGCACCCAGCACCATTTACTTGTCTTTTAAAAATATTACTAAATTCAGATTGAGTTGAGACTTCATTTATAACAACAGTAAGTCATTAGATATCTCAAAAAACTGTAAGCATAAAAGGATCAAACTGAATCATTTGGATTAGAAATTAGAGAGCGATTGATTAAGAATGTATAGGTGCTATATTTGTGATGTACCGCACCTGTGCTGCACTTAGACCTCCTTAGATAACAGGAGCCCCTCATGGTTCAGACTCTAACCAAGGGGTCAGAGATAAGGAGGACTGCTTAGAAAGGGACAAGATAAGGAATGTTAAACATACAAGGCCTCGAGATAACAGGAGCCCCTCAGACCCCAAGAACCAGATCAAAACAACCTTATGGCCCAGATTGTGACCAAGGCCTCAGAGAGCACACGCAAAGAGACGAGGCGAAAAGTTCAACCCTGATGAAGACATCTTACTTCATCCCCACGACCCTCAACGCCCACCACCACAAGGCACTGAGCAAGAGCAGACAAGAGGAATTTATGGAAATTACTTCTTGTAGCTAATTTTAATACTAAGCAGGGACAAGTTATGCATATGTATAGGCATGTTGGAAAACTTCATGCATATGTAACTCTTTACTGCATATAACCATGGCAAGTTGCTGCATTAGGTGCACACGACTTTGGTGGGACTACCCCCCGTGCTGCCCAGCGCTGAATAAACATACCTACTTTACAATCATACTGATTGTGGAGTCAGTTTTCTGTGAATCAAAACAAGTTCAAGAATAGAAATTACATTGGGAGCAAAGGGGAAATGAGTTTAAAAAGAGCAAAAATAAGAGAGCAGTCAGGAAAAGAGATTTTATGCTCTATTCTGTAAAACGAGAGGAAAAGAAATTTTAGCTGTACAAGCCTGTGGTAAGTAGTGGTACTCAAAAGCAACTAAGAATATTTTTGCTATTTTACCAGTAATAAGCAGAACTAGGATGCAACCAGTCCTACAGCTTGCAGTCAATAAATACAAACATTATTAAAACATATGTCTGAATGCTTTAGTCTACTAAAAGTTGTGTGTGTGCATGTGTATATATGTAAACCAGAAGTTTATCAACAGCATGTTACCATTAAGTACCATTTACAAAATGGTTTTATTGCTTTAAATTTCATCTTCAACTCAAGCATTACACATTCCAGGTAATATTAAAGACAGACAGAATTTAGAACAGGCATGAGACATATTAACATCTGTCCTTCTCCTGTGTGGCAACGTAGGAAGGAAGAGCATCATCCCTTGAGACTGTCAATCCAGTAACATGCCATTTTGAACACAGATTTAGACAATATGTATTTACCTTATAGAAATAGAATGGCCTGAGGTCAAGTACTTCAATTATCCAGGGAAAGGTACGAGGTGAGCTATATGCAAAAAGCACAATCTCCAAGCAGCATGCCATGAGGGAGCGGTGAAAGACATCTTGTTCCAAGAGAGCCTGAAGAGATTACAGAAAATGTCAGTAATCTGAGGTTAGGGAAACAGAGGCACGTTTTTTTTAGACAAAAAAAGCCTTCTAGGCAGAATTAGAGTCATCTCAGGAAAATCCATCTTACATAGAACTTTTTTTTTTTTTTTAATTTGTTTTTTTGAAAACATACAAGTCCTTCTTAGGGGAGAGCAGGAAATATGGGCTTCTCAGGAGATCTAGGATTAAAAAAAATCTCAAAAGATACTTAAGACTTTGCCACATAAGAAAATTCACAGAAGAACTCTGAAAAACATTTAAAAATGCAGACAAATAATGCAAGCTTTGCTCTTCACAGTCAAGCCAGAAAGTGACTACGGGAAAGTAAATCCACAGCAGCACATCAAGTCCTTAGACTATTTCAGTACTGTGCCATTTGAGATTGAGTTATTGCTTTATTCTACCTCCACAATCTCCTCTTTTTACATGGAAGTTTACACTGGAAGTAGATTAACGTTTTGAAAAGCATCACTGTTTTCGTACCACGGTCAAATCAATTGTGTCCGTATTGTGAGTCACAATGCGGATCAAATATGTTGCTGTCTAACATGAAATATTGATATTGTTAATGGAATAAAAAGAAGAGAATAAAAATTATCTACCCTAAAATTAATGATTCTGGAAATAAACACAGGTTAACATAATTAATAATGCCAGATTTATACCATTTTCAATAGTAGTAAAAACTATATTTAGGCACCTTACATATACTTCTCTTTCATTAAAAATAACAATGTATACAGATTGTCAGCAGACTGATCTGTTCAGGAACTGTCTGAACATATTCCCCTACAAATTCTACTCTTCTGCTAGTTCTTTACTTACAGTCATGTCCTTCCCATGTAGTCTTCGTGTTTCTTGTACCATTATAGTCTCCAAGATTTTATAATATAAGATCTCTGCCAGTTTTAATCTGTTTACAGCAAAGTCTGAAATTTAAAACCAAAACTGATGAAGCCCTATGCTGTTTCCACAAACAGCCTCAGACTAAATTGACTTGTACTTGGACTTCTCTAACAAAATAGTAAAGTGTATAGATTTTCCAAATCCAAATGGTATGCTTAGAAACACACTAGTCATAAGAGCAGCACACAAATCTAGAAACATTTTAAACAATTGTGTATTTTCATATTTCTAGTGAAGTCATTCTGCAAACAATTGCAATAATAATTTTCCTATTTGTATTTCATTTCCTTTAACTTTTAGATTTAAGATGAATGCACACTTAAAATTTTTGATATTTATAGATTCAGTGCTGTCTTGGTTATCCCATTTGCAACTGTAACCTTGTTTTTATTTTTAATAAAATTTTATTCTTTATAGTATTCTGCTTGACAGCAACGATTTTCTGTTTGGAAGTGTTTGTTAAAATAGCTCCACTGTATTAAGTAGTCATATGATAGCATATATACTCATTTTATTTGCCCTCATTTAATATTTTGAAACATCCTGTGCATTTCAAGTTCATACCTATATGAGATCCTGGTTGTTCATCTGTTGGCTGAGTGTAGCTGTGACAAAATGTCTCACCTATTTCTTTCACTCTGTTTGTAATGCTTTCCATAGGGCTGCGTGCACAAGACCTAAAGCAGAACACAAAGAGAAAGCCTTGTTTGTATAAGAAAATATCCTGCCTGCATAAAATAATAATAATAATTATTATTAAAAAATCCAATTTTACTGAGCTTTCCTCATCAGGCAATAACGTGTATTACCGTGAGCAACAGAAGAAAACATAAAATACAAAGAAAGATTCTTTCCTGTTTTCCTTTCCTAAGGGAGCCTACATAAATTTGAGAGCTCTTTCTGAACACTTCCGTATTTGGAGCAAATCTGTACTTAGAGGAAAGTGGCTTGCATTTAGGTCAAATTAAGACACTGAGTTATGCTGAAAAGCTAGCGTTGAAATAAATTATGGTTTCATTGAACAAAGCCTTCTAATTAAAAGTTACACTTCCATGGAATTTTTACTTGAAAGAGAAAAATATTTGAAAGCATAGATTATTCCACATAGTCAAAAGCACAGTTATTTCCCATTTCCCCCAATCAGACAATACATATCCTATCATTTGCTGAACTCATATCCAAGGTGAGCAAAGCATTCAACACGTTTCTTATCTGAAGATTACTCAATTAATGTTTCTCCTAGTTTTAACATTTAAAACTCCCTTTGATTTTCTTCCTCATTTTATTGCTTGAATGAACTCAGTTTCGTTACAGACAGATATGCCAACATTGTAATATTATTGATTGACATAATATCAAGCAATCTTTAAAAAACAACAAAATAGGAACCTGCAAAATAGAAATGCATCTTGCTAAGAATTTGTAATGCAAACTTTTAAGAACAAGTATTAGAAAGACCTTCAAAACATGTAATTTCAAAGATGAGAACTAAAAGTAGTATTTTCACCTAGTTATGAAGGTTGCTATAAACTATTACTTGCGCACATCAAATGTTAAGTGTTAATTCTAAATGCTCACTATTACTGAAAAACATCCGGAGACTTTACAACACTAAAGTAAGGCCATGCTTTGCATGGAATTAGACAAATGCCAACACCTTTACAATTATTTCACATTACATTTTTACTTGTTACAATCTATGAAGCAACACTCACTGATCTAGTTTTTACTGCTGAATTATTCTGTTTACTCTCATCTGCTTACACACCAAGATTTTTAAGTGCATTTCACTACAGTCAGCATGCAGACATGCATCTAGGAGCCAAAAGTCTAAACTGATTTACAAAACAGGGACTCTGTCCTAGAAATGGTGATCAGGAAAGCCTGGGGTTGTAATAAGTAGTCACTTAATGTATGATTTCCCAGCATCATACAGCGGCTGAAAGAGATGAATGAGATGTTGGCAATATCTCAGGGGTAGGAGGGTCTAGCTCTCCTTCTCGAGAAAAACAGATCATTTAAAAACCAGAATGTTTTACTTATGCTAAGACCTGTTAACTGGAAATAATACAGAGGCAGAAACAAACAAAAAAAAAATCTGCACCAAACAAAAAAGTCAATTTTGAGCAAGGAAATAGGCACAAGCACGAGAAGATGAATTTTCACTTGTATGAGAACAATCACAGTGGATGTACTTACTCAAAAATAGTGATCAGTTGTTCACTCGGTGCATTTTTCAGTCCAGCCACAATATTCTGTAACCGACTCACACTTTGTGTGGCTGAAGCAACAGGAGTGATAACAGCTTCCTTTTCTCGTAGGTATCTTCTTCCAGTCAGAGGAGTTGAAGGTGCAAATGACCTTTTCTGTGAGACAGAAAAATAAGCAATAAAATCAGTCAACAGTAATGTTTCAAAAACATGATCTCATGCAAAATCACTTGAAAGATTAAAATGATGCTACTAACATACTACCTGAAGGCTGCCTGTGGTCTCAGAACTCACTAAAAAGTAGTTCAACTATAACAAATCTCCAGGTAGACAAAAATAAAGATTTTTTTTTTTTTAATAAAATCTAGAAAAAAATGGGACTTTATATCTTAAAGTCTGTATTTCTGCTTACTTAAATACTGGAAAATACAGAGCAAGAAAGAGGAAGCACATGCTTCCATTCAAAACCCCTGGGTTAGTTGGGTGACATGGAATAAGTGGCAGAGCTGCCTGGGAGAGGGTCACAGGAAAACATTCTTTGTGAAACGCTGTTCTGGTGCACCTAGAACCCCCTGTAATAGAAGTAATGAAATAAAGTATTTGGTTTTGAATGATCAGAACAGACCGCATTTTGAAGATACAAGGAAAAAAATGATGAAAAGTTAGGCCTGTAATCAGCACACATAAATAGCAACAAGGTCATTTTTTTTATACTACAGAAACTGGAGTTTGAAACTGATAAACTCATTCCAATCTACCATGTTTAGTTTGCTTGAATACGAGATATTTGGGACAAAAACCTAAACTGTATGATTCATTTATACCAGCAGTAGCATCTTGTAATAAGCACGAGTATTTTAATTGGTGTGAAATGGTAGTTATCAAACAGCATGAGCTCCTGTCACACAGCCTGGCACACTTTTTTTTCCTTATTCAATTTCAAAAAGTTATTGATTGAGTATTTTCCCATACACCAACTTCATTAAATACATTTTACATTTTTTAAACATAATGAAACACTACCTCTGCTTATAGGCTACTTTTTGTAACAAAATTACAAAGAGTGAGGCTTTGGTGGGTTTTATGTCTTGAATATAATCTTTCATTGAATAGTATACAAGTTATCTTTTCCTGTTATCAAAAGGAAACATCAGGAAAACAAGTAAATTAACCCAATGTAAAGATTTCATGGTGTTCTTACTGGATACAAATTAAGTCTGAAATAACCCTAAGTCCATATAGTTAGGTCTCAACTACTTACAGATTTTTCTTGGACATTAAAAATACTAACTCACACAGAAATGCTCCCATCCTGCTTAAGGAGTAGGTATTTACTGAATTACATACGAAAGAAGAAACTGCCATTTCTCCTTAGCAAAACTGTCCACTGAAGCCTGCAAATGTCACTCCTTTCTCTCAGTAAAATGTTCAGCTTTTCAGCTGAAATGCAGCTTTTCAAAGTCATCTCAGGGATTCAGATTGCATATAATGATGAAAAAACTTGACAGGAGTACTCCAACTGAAAATGACAAGTTAGATGAACCACCTTTTCAAAATGCTGCTGAAGATGACACTCCACATGAGCTCTTGCTGCTGTTTTCCCTACAGGCATGTCTGCAGGAAATTTCCGAGGAGTGCCTATTTCTTCTTCAGCATCTGCTCCTAGGAAAACTCTCTCATCAAAGTCACCCACTGTTAGAACATACTCTTCATATTCTTTATTCAGCGCTTTGCTGGAAGAGAAACCAAAGCATTACATCAAAAGCTAAGCTGCTGAAGAAACCAAAAATATGCCAGTGGGGCTAAAATTCAAAACTGAAACCACACAAGCTCAAAGCATTTAACTCTTTCAGACACGGTACTGCTTGTACAGGAAGCTTCACTCCCATCAGTAATCTGCTAGTGCACATCCTCGCCTGCCTCATCACTCACCACAAACCTCCCCGATCCCTGCAGGGCCTGCTCTGCTTCCACCGACATTTAGCTCTCACTAAGTAGAGGAGAAACAACTTGGCTTCCACCCCAGTTGCAAATAAAGTGGTTTTGAAGTATTCAATGGATCAAAAGTTAAATCTTTGCATATGAAGAGCATGCAAACAGTGGTTGCATTAAACTAACTAAGTTTGAGCTCTGCTTCTGCCACTTGGTATTCAGCTATTTTCATAATGGCATACACGAAGGGAAATTTAATTCCTACAATCATCACTGACATGTGATACTGAACTTTATCTTTTTTCCAGCTAACCCATCTGTAAAATAGTTTAGACAAAGAAACAGGCTTCCATGTTTCCTCAGATGTTGTTTACAAAAGAATGGGGAATACTATATTATTCTACACGACAGTAGTTATTAAATTACTAGTATTCCTATTCAAGTAGAAACACTAAGAGGAGTTCATATGGACCATAAAAATACTGTTTTCTATCTAAAATTGAGGGTGTCATCCACACTGTTAAAACAACTGAGTCATTGCTCGTAATTCTTAGAGTTAAAACTTCACTTTGCAAAAGCAAATGATTAGGTAATTTTTGGAAAAGGCAAAAAACTCTTTACAGGATCCAGAACAAAGCAGCTGCTGTTTATCTTTTTATTTAGATTAGCTTTGAGGAGTGAATTCAATAAGTTTCTGAAACAACTGTATTTGCCTCCCACTGATTTATTTATTTTTTTTTGTGGTTTGGAAGAAAAAAAAAAAATCTATTGAAAAGAGAATTGCCTTTACAGATTTATACACTCAACTGGAGACTGATAAACAAGTCCGAATACTTCCCTACTCAGGTATAATATCTGATGGTATGTACAGGGTATGTATAGAAATACATCCATGAACTTCAGACTCAAGGCTTTGACTTGCATTCGACTACTCAAAGGTAACAGCTGACAGAAAATCAGAATCCTAGAAGGCTGGAAGAGACCCTAAAGATCAAGTCCAACCATCAACCTAACACTACCAAGTTCACCACTAAACTATGTCCCTTAATGCCACATCCACGTGTTTCTTAAATATCTCCAGAGATGGCAACTCTTCCACTTCCCTGGGCAGCCTCTCCAAGTGCCTAACCACCCTTGCTGTGACCTGACATTAAGGAAGAAACCCACAGCTGACCCTCTGATATTTGATGCATCTCAGGTCCAGAATGCATTTTAGGCAAGTAACAGCAATGGTTGTCAAGTCATTACAAGCAGCTAGTTATGACAAAACGAGGGCACAGGAAAAACTGAGATTTAGTATTCAAAGACACATACTTTAAAAATGAAACCAAAACCCACAATTAAGAATGTAAGCTATAACTTACTTATTTTCTGTAAAATTGCAAAGATCCAATAGACATTCTCCTTTTAAGATCTAAGAAAACAAAAAAACAAACAAAAACAGAAATATCTTACATAATAAAATCAATAACATAATAATCATAATAAAAACAATGTGAGCAATGTGAGAGCATGATGGCTTCCACCTAAATGGAAATGAGATTTAGGAGCATAATTGGATTCTTTTGTGTATACCAAAGCACTACAATGCAATTAGCAAGACAATCAGACAAGGACAAAGCTCTAGAAAAACTCATTTCTCAGAAACAGCACTGCTATTGGAAATCTGTTCCATTGGCAGGTTAGGGACCAGATGAATGACTACATAAACATTTCCACAGAACTTGGAAACGTTTTCCAGTATCAAAACCAAACAGAACAGTTTGTCCAACTGCAATCTCAACCTCTTAATTCCAAAACATCTTGCTTAATTCCAAGACAAGTGCTAGGATCCAGACTATCATTATGGTTACTCCACAAAAATTGTTTCACAGGGTAAGATTTTCTTCAGAAAAAAAAAAAGGCTATCATCCATGACCCAGTTTTCACACTGCCAAGAAAGCAAAGATTCTTCACTGATGTAAAAAGCCAAAACAGAGAGGATCGTACAGAATGTAATCCAAAATGAAAGCAAATTCTGCTCCTGCTAACATGCACACAAAGGAAAGCTGAACCAGACCAAGTTCATTTGCCTGTTACTGCACTTTTCATCAGTACCTGCAGGTTTTAAACAGTTTCAAGACGGGACCATTCATAAGAGCACTATCACACATCCTTAAAAGTAGTAAGATGTACCTTCCTATCAAATAGTTTTGAGATGTATGGTTTAAAGTAGTGTTCCTTTATTCCTTTTGCTTCTACTAAAAGCCCATCATGCAGCTCACACAGCGTGGCAATAATGCAAGGAGGATCTTCAGAGACTTTGATCTCTGTTGCATGGAAGTCCTCTGGTAAGCCTGAGAAGGAAGGGGAAGGGGGGGGGGAAAAAAAAAAAAAAAAAAAAAAAAAAAAGACAACCAACCTTCAACTTCACTTAAAAGAAATTAAAAACCAAGCACATTTGATTTTAAATAATCTGTTATCACCATACCTTTAAACGATGGATTTAGCAAATCTCTTCTATTTGGACACAAAAGGGCATTTGCGAAGACCAGGTCCAAGCAGCAGAGAAGCAAATGATAGGAATTTACTAAATCATCCCCAATCATACGGAAATTACCTTTAAGAGACAGCATATCACATCAAGCAACATAACAGAAGTTCATAACTCCAAATGCACACAAAACATGCAGCTAAAATAGCCAGCCTACCCTTAGTGTACACAAAGAGAGTCCAGCAGAAGTTGAAGAGATCTTTAACACTGCATGGCACCCGCCTGTCAATGAGGAGGAGGACAAGAAGTCAGTCTCCAGGTTCAGGAAGCTGAAGCTTGTTACAAGGTAAGAATTTCATTCCATTTCCTTGCTCAAAGCAAGCTGGAGCGACCACCTAACAATTTCACACTCAGACACACCATAAGCTACATGTGCATATTTCAGCTTTCATTGTCTCCTGCATAGCTCTACAGGGCTTTCTGCACAGCATCATTAACCTTCCAGCCCCTTTTTGAGCTAATGGTTGCTGTTGGTCTGTGACCCTGGACATACCATTTTGATAGTGCCAGGACTGTAACAGAATTCTCCTGGAGCTGCAGGCAGTGAGATGCCCAGGACAATACAAATTACAGTGATTATTTTCCTAAATATTTCACTATAGCATCAAACACCCCTTCAAAACATGCAGCTACAGCTTGTGTTACAGCTCTTTCAGTGCAAAATGTTTGGAGCAGAGACTATCCAAGGCCACAGAGCTTGAACACCAGGGAAGAGATTATTTAAGACACCCAATGCGGAAGCTAATGGAAAGCTAAAGTTACAGTAACAAACACTGTTCTGATGAAGGCACATTAACAGGGCATACAGATGAAATTTCCCCTGATACAGATGCAGCAATGCCCACAAAAGCATCCTTTCTGTTTGTAAGTAAGGAGCTGCACTAGAGCATTTTACCACAAGTTATCCCCCCTCACATCCCAAGGACACACAAGTCAGCAAAAATCGCCGGCACAGGCCCAGCTCAGCTCCCTCATTATCAAGGTTACATCCTCACTGTAAAGCTGCCAGAGTCAGCCACACGGTCAGCAGATAACATGGACAAGTCCCTTTAACTAAAAGTACCCTGCATCTGGAAGACACCACCACCAATTACTACATTTGTCATAAAAATGACATAAGAATGAGCACATTGGCTGTAATTTTCTCCCATTTACGTGTTAACGCTCATTTGTGTTTCTGTGCTCACCTGACTGAGCGTGTTAAAATCATGCTAAAATCACAGTGATGTGGAAGGCCTGCTGATGCTTTCCCATTCGGTACAGCTACATTTGCATGGGGGGATTAGGTCACAGTATCAACTACAAGTCTCTTGCCACAAAAGAATATCCCCATGCTAAGCGCTGTGATGGTCTGACTGTATCTCAAGTTGATGCTTCACTCTGCCTCTTCCACCATGCAGAGCCATGCTCACTAAGGGCCAGGTCCTGCATTCACAGAGAACTGTGTAAACAAGCGCCAGACGCAAAGCTCTGCTGATACGAACTGCGCTCCACCACGACTAGGGATCTTCCTCTATGCACATTTCAGAATCAAGGCCACAACACGAAGCAGCCCTATTGCTTTAGTATTTTACCATATTCTTTAAAAGCATAAATAGTGGTCTTAACATTTGTAAACCTCTTGAAAAGTCACATGAAACCTCAAAAATACCTCTGCTTCCTGCTTCGTTGTGGCTTAGAAGTTTCTTCAAAAGGGTTTTGAAATACATCCAAAAATATTGGCTCAAACTTCTTGAAGATCACAGTTGACACTTCAAAGTTTCTCTCCAGCCTCTCTACTCGCTCACGGAATTCCTGTGGTAGATTTGACATGTCCATCCACTTCTTCATTTTGCTGAAAAACTGAATTAAACTTAAAAGAAACAAGAAAATACGTTTATTTTCAGCTTTACCTAGCTTTCTTTATTCTGAATTTTGATAAAGCCAAGAACGCATCACATTTACTCCTTACCGACTACTTGGTTTAGTACATAGGTTTAACACTTATTTTGACAGACTCTATACTGCAAGCTTTTTTGCCTTTTTATCACTCAGGTTCCCCTCCTTGGCTCACTAAGGCACAGGCGTGGGGATGCTGGTTTGCGTTTAAGGGTGTAGAGGCAAGAGCGCGCTGCTTTGGGTGCCAAGGGAAGGGAGGAGAGGCAGCGAACACTCAGACACGAGTCTACGCCTTGTGGAACCACCTACACAAAAGCTGTAATTACAGGTGTAATTAAGCCGGCTTCCCCCCCCCAGGCAAACAACTTGGAGCCCCAGCACCCTCGGTCAGCCTCTGGAGCCAAGCGGGGCTGGGATGCCCCCGCAGCACCCCAAACCCTGCCGGGACGGGAGCGCACGCGGTGCAGCCACCAACCCCAAACCCAGCGGCTTGGCCTAAATCCCAAATCAAACGGGAATCTCATGGGGATGGGCGAGGCAACGCCGGGACGTCCCGTTCGTGGGACGCCCCGTCTGTGGGACGCCTCGTTCGCGCCTCAGTTCACCACCAGAGGAGGACCGGGAGCGCCCCGCCAGGGGGCCGTGCGGGGCGGGGAGGTCAACCTGAGCTTGGCGGAGCGCAGGATCCTGGTCAGCGACACGCAGTTGCCCTCCATCAGGCCGCTCCCCACGGTGGGCAGGACGCTCTTGCGGCAGGCCACGTAGAGCGCGCAGGCCAGCCAGTGCAGCGCTTCCCCCTGCCAAGGCAAGCGGCGCCGCTCAGCGGGGGGGGAGGCAGGACGCGAACGCGGCCCCGGGACCCCCTCCCCGTCGCCCCCGTCCCGCCCCACCTCCAGGCTGTAGGTGCCGCGCAGCGCCGTGAAGTCGCGCAGCGCCTCGGCGGCGCTGGCCGCGTCCAGGTTGAGCTCCTGGCAGAGCCGCTCGATGGCGGCGCCCGGCTCGGCGGCCCCCGACGGCGGCGGCGGCGGCTCCGTGAGGGACATGGCGGGCCCGGCCCGGCGCTGCGCTCAGCCCCGCGCGCCAAAAACGGCCCCGCCGGAAGGGAACGGCCCCTTCCGCCGCCGCCGCCGCCGCCGCCACGGGAAGCGGGGCCACGGCGCTGCTGAGGGGGCCTCGGGGCTCGGAGCCCGCCCGCAGCTCCCCGCATCCCGTGCCCCTGCCCCTGCCCCTGCCCCTGCCCCTGCCCCTGCCCCTGCCCCGCCGTTACCTGCTCGAGTCCAAGTTTGAGCCGTGCTCAGTTCAGGGAGCGAAGCGCTTCGAGCTCCAGGCAGAAAGGCATCGTGCAGTCGGGGCGCCCGCTGTGCGCTTCAGCACCCAAACGCCGGGTGCTGGGGGCTCGTCGCCCTGTGGTGGGTGCCGGGGGTCACGCTCCCAACCCAGGGCTGAGCCTGCAGGGCCCCGGCCTCGCTGTTTCACAGCCACATGGGCCCGGGGAGCGCTTTTAGCACCGTCTGAGGGCTCGTCTGCAGGTGGCTGCTGCGGGTGCGCTGCCCAGTCCAAGCTGTGTGCAGGACAGAGCAACGCGCAGCACGCAGGGTGGTGTAGCTGGGGGGTAAAATGCACTGGGGATGCAGGATGGAGCCTCGGTGCTGGCAGAATGGCCCCAACCCGATGCTGGAGGCCTCCCCTCGTGGTGGCTCAAACTACTTGATGCTTAGGGGTGAGCTCGTGAGCAGCCCTGGTGATGCTGGCCTCATCGTGGGTCTCACGAGCAGCTTCTGACCTGCCCCAAGCTATGGTCCTACTGTGCAAACACAGGTTGGCTTTTCTTAAAATGCTCACTTGCAAAGCCCAGCAGCCTAGGGTCAGGACCGTCGGGCAGCAGTCCATCCCACTCAGCAGCAGAAGCTGCAGATGATGCAGGCACTTTGCTCACAGTCGCCACGGGGCCATTCCCACTGCAGAATGGGGCCATTCCCACTGGCTCCCGCAGCACTGGGCTGGAAGGAGCCGTGTGGCAGTGGAGCCTGTCCCCACTGAGCACCACCACAGCTTGGGCATTCTCCAAAACGTTACTTCACTCAAGTGCTAGCTTTTGTCTGAGCACCTAAACGTCTTTGTAAAAATATTTGCTGTGAGAGCAAGGAAAACCAAATGCCATGAAAAGCCACCAAGTGTCTTTTCCAGACAATCCAGGAGATTCCTGGAGTCTGTTGAGAATAACTTCCTGGTCCAGGTAATAGATGGACTGGCCTGAGGTGAAGCCTTACCAGACCTGGTGCTCACCCCTGTGGAAGACAGCAATAGAGAGGTTAAGATTGGAGGCTGCCTGTGCTGTAGCGACCACGCGCTGGTGGAGCTTGTGATCTTGAATACAGGTCTGGCAAAAAGCAGGGTCAGGACCCTGAACTTCAGGAGAGCAAACTTCCAACTGCTCAAGGAATTGCTGGCTGGGATCCCCTGGGAATTCTGTCTTCAAGGGTATAGGAACAGAACAGAGCTGGCAGCTCTTTAAGGACACCCTTCTGAGAGTGGAAGAGCTCTCCATCCCCCAGCAGAAGAAAGCGAGCAGAGGAGGCAGGCGATCGGCATGGCTGAGCAAGGACCTGCAGCTCAAACTGAGGGAAAAGAGGGAAATGTACAGAAAGTGGAAGCAGGATTATGTAGCCTGGGAGGAACACAGGGGTGTTGTCTGGATGTGTAGAGATGGGATCAGGAAAGCCAAGGCACAGATGGAGCTGAACTTGGCGAGAGATGTGAAAAATAACAAGAAGGGGTTCTACAGATACATGGGCAGGAGGAGACAGGCCAAGGAGCGTGTCCTCCCTCTGATAAACAAGACAGGAGAACTGGCTTCCTCAGACAGGGAAAAAGCTGAGGTACTCAGTACGTGTTTTGCCTCAGTCTGCACTGGTGGTGAAGTTTCCTGTGTCTGTCAGGACCCTGAACCTCGAGGAGAGGGTGAGAGGAGTGGATTCTGTCCCACTGTGACAGCGGAACTAGTCCGAGACCACCTAAGGAAAGTGGATGTGTACAAGTCCATGGGGCCAGACGGTATACAGCCCAGGGTGCTGAGAGAGATGGCTGACGTGGTTGCCGAGCCGCTCTCCATTGTATCTGAAAAATCATGGCTGTCGGGTGAAGTCCCCAGTGACTGGAAAAAGGGAATCACTCCCATTTTTAAGAAAGGGAAAAAGGAAGACCTGGGGAACTACAGGCTGGTGAGCCTCACCTCTGTGCCTGGGAAGATCATGGAGCGGATCCTCCTGGAAGACATGCATGAGATAAAGAGGTGATTCAAGACAGCCAGCACGGCTTCACCAAAGGCAGGTCTTGCCTAACAAATCTGGTGGCCTTCTATGCTGGAGCAACAGCATTGGTGGACAAAGGAAGGGCAATGGATATCATCTGGACATGAGTAAAGCCTTTGATATGGTCCCTCACCACATTCTTCTCTCTAAATTGGAGAGGTGTGGATTTGAAGGACGGACTGTTTGGTGGATGAAGAATTGGTTGGATAGCCACAGCCAAAGGGTTGTGGTCAACTGTTCTGTGTCTGGGTGGAGGCCGGTCACAAGTGGTGTCCCTCAGTAGTTGGTCCCGGGACCGGTGCTCTTCAACATCTTTATCAGCGACATAGATGACGGAATTGAGTGCACCCACAGCAAGTTTGCAGATGACACCAAGCTGAGCAGTGCAGTCAATACAATAGAGGGAAAGGATGCCATCCAGAGGGACCTGGACAGGCTGGAGAAGTGAGCCTGTGAGAACCTAATGAGGTTCAACAAGGCCAAGTGCAAGGTGCTGCACTTGGGCTGGGGCAATCCCAGGTATTTATACAGACTGGGCGAAGAAGAACTGGAGAGCAGCCCTGCGGAGAAGGACGTGGGGTGTGAGAAGCTGGACAAGAGCCAGCAGTGTGTGCTTACAGCCCAGAAGGCCAACTATGTCCTGGGCTGCATTAAAAAAGGGATGGCCAGCAGGGAGAGAGAGGTGATTGTCCCCCTCTGCTCTGCTCTTGTGAGACCCCATCTGGAGTCCTGCCTGCAGGCCTGGGGGCCCCCAGCACAAGAAAGATGTGGAGCTCTTGGAACGGGTCCAGAGGACGGCCACTAAGATGATCAGAGGGCTGGAGCACCTCTCCTATGCAGGAGAGTATTTCACTCAGGGTGGTGAGGCACTGGCACAGGTTGCCCAGAGGAGCTGTGGCTGCCCCATCCCTGGGGTGTTCAAGGCCAGGCTGGATGTGGCTCTGGGCAGTCTGCTCTAGTGGTTGGGAACCCTGCCCAGAGCAGGGGGTTGAAACTAGATGATCTTTAAGGTCCTTTTCAACCCAGGCCATTCTATGCTTTTGATAAGTGTATCTAATCAATGATAAATAGGCCACGTACTCTGAACCCCACAGTATTTCTTCCTCTGGGTAAAAGAAAGGATGTGCCTTCCTTGGGCAGGCCTGAGCGTTTCTTTTGTCTAGGTGCATCTGCTTGCAAACTACAAATTTGAGCATGGTTTCTGAAAAAATGAAGCCAGTCACGGTGGAGCTTTCCTTTTAAAATATGACTTTATAAATAGTATTGGCTATTCCTGTAAAATGGTTCTTTTTTCAACAACACATCTGAAATGCCTGTCATATGCAACAGCCAAGGCTTAGCAGGAGCCAAATGAGGAGACAAGACATGTTGCAGAGCATCTGCTACAGACTCCTGCTCCTCTCAGTTGCTTGTGCAATAGATCAGTGATATTCCTTGAATATCCTCCAAGGGATGGTGCTGTCTTGCGTGAAATAACGCTTTCATCCAGACTTCTGACTGGAACTTTGAATTCCAAGTTAAATCATTAACACATCCTAATCATCTGGACCACTGAGAAATAAGAGACAGTTAAAAGCCCAACAGGACCATCCCAGCCTCCTTCTGATAAAATCAAACTCAGGTCTAAACTAGGCGAGACAGGGAAGCAGAACTGATTTCCTGCTGTAGCTCTTGAATTGTCTGTATCTTGGGAATTCACAGAGATAGGGTAAATGCCAGCACGAGTGCTTCATGTATCAAGGGACTACCTGGTTTCTGCAGGTGCTTCAAGCAAACTTTCCCGTCAGCAATGAGGGCAGTGGAAAGCTGCAGTGTGCAGAGCCACAACACAAAAGGAGGCTTGGGAAGAGGAAAGTCATTGCTCCTGGGATCATTTTCCCTCCTGTGCCCCCAGGCGATACCTGATATTCTGACAGGTTCATGCCTCTTCTGCCCAGTGCGCTCCTGTTTCTCACCCCAAGATAAACACAGCAACAAAATGCAAGGAAATGCATTTATGCAAGAGCAAGGGGAGCAAGCACAAGCTCTTGGTTTGCTCCACGACTTTAAAGTTTTCTTGCACCTTAAAGAAATTTAGCTTCTCCCGTGCATTTTTTTATTCAACTGAAAAACTGAATTAATACCTGCTTTTCTAAAGCACGAGATCCTTACATTGAGATTTATTACAAGCATTTATTTGGCACCTATTAGCATTTTACAAGGCTTAGATGGAGACACAATATCTCAGTGAGAGAAACCAGAGCACCTGCTCCCCTTCTGCTGAGAGATGCTGCGAAAGCGCTAAGGACTATTACTGCTACTGGGGCATTTTGTGCCTGCTCCTGGGGCTCCTACCGACCGTCCGGGCGAAGAGCCTGAACAGGCTGCCCCCGTGCACTGCCACAAGCTCGTGAGTCTGCTGTGAGCAGGCACTCCCCCGAGCACGTAAAGCACAGCTCACGGTGCGTGACGAGCCGCCCTAAAGCAGAAGCACGCTGGATTCAACAGCTTCTCAAAAGTGTTCATGCTGAGAGAAAGGCAAGTAACTTTTATCACTGAGTCAGGTGAATTAAACATTCACATATATTTGCTGAAAAAATTATATACATCTGTAGCAAGGCTCTGCCAAGTCTGAAAGATAAGCATCATCTAGTCACTAAATTAAAAAAATAAAAATCTGACTTTTAAATCTTTTTCTTTTTATCCATGTTCAAGAGCACAGACAGTTTATTTTGTTAGCACATTTGGTGAAGAATGTATGTTTGTGTGAGTATCCATGAAAACTGGTGAAAATTTGGCATTTGTTTTGGATATGATGGAAAAGTATAAGAAGCCACTTATGCCTTACAGTCTAAATAATCCACAGAGTATATCAGGTTGCAAAAGGGTCACAAAGTAGCAGTCAAAGAGAAGCCTAAACACCCAGAGAATTAGCATACATGTCCGATAAGTAAGAACAAGGTATAGAGCATGCTGGCTAATTAAATAAATTTCATTTTAAACCCTGTTCCTTATGAGTGTAACCCTGGAAAAACCATCCCATACAAGAAATGGACTCTGAAGAGATTTCTATATCCATTCACAGTAAGGCTTTGAAGATATATGAAGTTTTATAGCATTTGTATTTTAAGGATTTAGGGCAAGTACATGTTCTTCTACTGAATAAAAAGAAAGTTAGTACTTAAAAGGTTCAAAAATATATCAATCGTGATTTTTTTTACATAAATAAATTATATTGATTTTGGATTTAACAGCTGAAAAAACCCTTTCTGCTTCCACTGGAGGCAAAACTGAACAAAATGTTAGTTAAATAGAGATAGCAGCATTTCTAAGAAATCTGTCGATAGTGATACAGTATCTATGCTACAAGGATGTTATTAAATAGAACACATTTAATTATTGGGGGGATGGAGGGGTTGCATTATGATTGGTTACATACTTAAAAAAAATCATCCAATCCAGCAAACTGGGAATAAATTCTGTGAAAGTATAAACCGAATGTTTTTTAGATTGTGGGTAACAGACTTCTTTGAGATGCTAATTTTAACATGTACATAATTTATAATCCCAAATGTATAAAAGACAATGACAAAAAGCATCATAAATAAATAATGCAAACTGAAATAGTTATGTCAAAACATTTGGACCATCTGATAAATTAGCAAAACTGTAACAGAAAATAAGTAAAAAATACAGTAAATTGTGACAACCAAATGTGTAACTGATTACTAGCACACTCCCAACTCCCTCAACAGCCTGCCATCTCACTGCTGCACCACTGTGTGTTTATTTCAAGTCTCAAACCATGAGCTGCAAATTAGAACAAGCCCAAGTGAAAGAAAAACTAAATAAGGAGTGAAGGGAAGGAGAAAACAAAGAGTTGCCTGTGGAGGTGTCTCAATACACAGAGTTTCGGGCACTGATTGCATTAAAAACCTGTCCATTTAAAATGCATATATCAAAATGATTTGCCAATGGGGGGACTTGGAAATACTGTTCAACAGCAAGTAGAACAGAGAGGAATGGAAAGAAGAAGCAAAAGTGATCTCTTCACAGTCTAACACTAGGAAAGAAGAATAAACTCAAGCTTTGAAAATCTCTATTGTCCTTCTTGAAGGACTCTCAAAATAGTAAAGCTGGCCTACAGCTTTTTTCTTGTTTTCTGAAAGGATGCTGCATCTGGGGTACAGATTGTAAAATCTAAAAACTCAAAAAGCCTCAGTGTTTATATAAGAGCATTAAAATCAGTGTGGCCTGTTCATGGCTGGAAAAAAATAACTTTACAGCAATTCTAACGCCACAGATGAGAACTAACGCCATAGATGAGAACTGAATACTAGCAGAATGATGAAGAAACTGGTAGCTACAGGTACAGTAATCCCAAAAAAGTCATGCAAGATGTGCAAAACATTTTCAGCTCAGGCTGAAAAGTTCTTGTAACTATCAAGGAAAGGGCAACTAAAACTCCACTTAACATAAAACCAAACTTTGGTTTTAAAAAATACAAAATAATGTCTACATAATATTTTCACTCACTGTAGTTTGTCTCCAAACTTTTGAGGTGTGGGGGGTGTGTGATAAAGAAATTATATCACTACCAGTTATGTTTTTTTCTTTCAAAGAAATGAATATATGCATTTTCAATCATTAGTTATATACTTCTGTCTATACTACTATTCTAGTAACCATGATAAAATAGGGAAATACTTCAAATCAAAAATACACATTAGCACTTACTATAGCTGTGCTTTTTACCCCCAAATACAGGCTTTTTTCATTCAGTGTTACGGTAAAAAGAAATACCCTTGTCTGTGTGTAGACCAAGAGGTAAAAACTTTTCTTTTGCTCTGTTTTTGCTTCTTTTTCTTCTCAAATATGTGAGCAGTTTGGGGGGTGACCAAGAACTGGATTTGCTATTGTTGGTTGGGATGAACAACTGGAAAACAGAACGAGAATTCTGTGCCTCCCATACTAGCTAGACAACACTGTTTATCTAATAAAGTGGCAAGACCCTGCAACTATTAACATATAATATGTCACCATAGTTTTCTGACAGGGAATTAGGTAGATAATATTACTCATGGAAACACAGGTTTATGAAGGTGGAGTGGGGGCAGGAGGGTACGTAACAAATAGTTATGGGATAAGAAACTTACAAGCCACCATCTTTTTTCAATGAAACAAAAGTTCTAATTGGTATCATTAACTTCTTTGAGCTCCTCCTCTGCTGGTACATCCTGCTCTTTCTCTGCTGATAAAGGTGGTGTTTGCTCTGTACAGTTTTGACCGTTTGCAGCTTCTTTTTCAGGCAGCAAGACAGTTTCTGGTTCTGGATTTGCTGATTCCCCTTTAGCTTTCTTTCTCTTCCGCTTCTGGCTCTCCAGGTTTGCTGCCTCCGAATGTCTGGTTTGCTGTATGCCTGGCAATGCCATGCCAATGCCAGGGGAAAGAAACATTGACGGATAGATCAGTCCAGGTGACATCCCTGGGATAAGAAATGGGTTAAAAGCTACAGGACTACTGGTAGTTATTGCGGATTCTGTCTGATTAGAAAACGAACTAGGACCAGGCTTATCTTCAGAGAGAGTTTCTTTTTTCACATCCTGGCTACTCTGTTTATCCTCAGTAGCTTTCTCTGTGTTTGATGTACCACTTTTTGTTGTGCTTGTTAATGAAGTTGGAGCAGTCGCAGTACAAGTAGTTGTCATCGGTGGGTTCAGAAGTCCTCCAACACCAAACATCTGTGGTACAGTAGCCATGCCTGGCAGCATCATAGGCAACATACTTAGGGTGCTTTTCACATCCTCACCAGCAGGCACAGCTGCAAATCCAGCAGGAAACCCAACCAGCCCAGTCAGGGGGATCCCTTGCATGTTTCTCATGTTCTGAATTCCTACCAGATCCATTCCAGCAATCAGTCCATTCATGAATAATGGTCCCATTCCAGAAGAGGAATCTGCTACAACACCAGGGGCTTTAATGAGTTCACTTCTGGGCCTTCTCCCCCTCCGACGGGGCCCTGCGTCTCGGAGCACAGGCTCCGTTAGGATACGGTTGAATTTGCTTTCTGGTAAGTAGCCCTAAAAATGAAACACAACAGAAAATGCCTAACAGTTATTACTACATCAAGGAAAATCTGGCTTTTCTGTGCTTGCATCTGCATCCCAGATGGTGTCAGCACAGAAATATTTGCCTACATGATTCTGGATATGGAATTTGAGAGGTATACACAACTTTTCCCCAAGGGATGCTGCCGAATGCAGAACACCCTCACTGTGCCCTGGCCCAATGCTGCAGAGCATCAAGTGAACAAGGAGGAAAGGAGGAAGCACAGACAGCAGCCTTTTCGGCTTTACCTGAGCCCTCACCATCAGCTGTTCCTGAGGACTGAAACCCTTCCTAATATGAGAAGCACCGGGGCAGCTCCGTGTCAGAAACTTCAAGTTCATTCCCACCCCAGCTTTATCCTGGCTTCAGCAACAGCTGGAGCATTAGCTCTTTGTAAATGCTAAGGGCCAAATTTTCAATGCTCTGCCAGACAGCAAGGCTGCATGGAATGGCATACAGACAGCGGGCGTGCTGCTCAACTGCTCCCAGCTAGAGCTTCACTGAGTCACCAGCGCAGCTCTCGTGAGCACTCACGTATGGGAACACAGCCCAGTGACTACAGCATGGGTGCGACAGTCTGCTTGCATGGAGCAGTGCGGGGAGATCCACAGCACAGCTTAAAACTCCATTTTTCAGCATTCTCATCACAAATATTTCAACGTTTCCTTTTGTGTCTCCCTTGAATTTCAAAGACTGCCGGCCTCTGAACAGTTTCCAATAATAGGATTGCAATATGGAAAGTATTGCCCATTGACACCTGAAGTGCAAAAAGTTGAATCAAAGGATTCAGGAAGTTTGCACAGCTCAACTACTGTCCCAAGAGGGAGAATTTTCTGCTCTGCTCCCACTGGTGTGCGTGAAAATCTGCACAGGATTATGAATATGCCTGGGCACTGCAGGGCAGCCTGCCTGATGCTCAGCCCTGCCCAAGCACCCCGAGCAGCGGGACGTCTTTCTGCATGCACGTGTTACAACGCCGGATGCATGCCTGCCAAAAGCCAAGAACTGATGGGGCTGGAGAATGCCAATGGGCGTGCAGCTGCTGAGACGGGGTGCACGTGAGCCGGTGTGTGTGGCAGGGGCCAGGTACATGGCTCTCCTAGTTGGCAGTGGGGGGGTGCCTGCTGGGGCCACCCACAGAAAATGGAGGTAATGCAAAGCAGTCACTTGCAGGGGTGCCGGCTGCCTGGACATGGGCACTGATGCCAGCCTGGATGTAGAGCTGTTTCCTGGGGGAGTGGGAAAGGCTATGCCAAATTTCTAGCACTAATTAAAAGCAGATTTCAGAGTAGTACAAACCTCTAAGCCAACTAATTCCCCCTCCAGCCCCTGTTGAGCAAGGGCATCACAGAAAACAGCCACAAAACAAGGAGCGGGTGAGCAGGACCACAAGGAGAAGCCTGGGCAAGGCCAGCCTGCACGGAGGATGCTCCTCCCAGATCCTGCCACTCATTGGGGCAGGGATTTGCAAATGAATAGGGTTGAATGAATGTGGCTGATAAAATCCTTCTTCCCTTCTGCCCCTTTCTCTGCCTGTGTTTGAGTCTTCAAGTCTCATGATCTGCATGTCCGCTAGCAGGCACAGGATTGCACACAAAGAGGTTGCAGGAGCTGATTAAAAGCCTCAGCTGAAGGTACGTTTTTTGAAAATTTGACCAGTGAGAAAGCATTTTGTGCACTCCCTGCCATCTGGTGGCCCGAGGTGGATTACTGCTTCTAGTGCGCTTCTGTTGCCCCAGCTGTTTCTCTATCTCCCAAGCCTTCCAGGAAGGCGTTCTGGATGGTCGCCCTGAGCTGCTGTGCCCGTCCCCGGGGCACCGACCACCTTCTCCTTCCCCTGCCGTGCTGCTGAGTCGCAGCAGGCACTGAACCTTCCTCTCTGCCGCGCGACCACGGCTGGACCTGCGGCTGTTCCCTCCCACGTGAGATCCTGCCCTGCAGCTCACGGATCCTCACTGGAGAAAGGTTGTGGGGATGGGGAGGAGAAAGAAAAGATGACATGATACAGATTTCTCCAAAAGCTCTAACTTACTGAAAGCTTAACAATGTCAGCCCAGTCAGCTGCAACAGCATACTCCAAGTTTGCATCAAGCCACCTTGGCAATTCCTTCAATGCTGGTGCCGTGGCTCCCCCTAACTATAAAACACAGCAGAAGGATGACCTCTATTGCAGAAAGAGTTATGCAAAATAATACAAGAAATATGATTACAAGTCTAGGCAAACACACAGTTTAGGAGCATCTGCCAGCCTCTGAAGGGGATGGCTGCTACACACCTGAGAGATGCAAAGCTCATGCAAAAGGTGGCCGGGAAGACACAGGCCATCCTGTTCCTGTTCAGGCAGAGGAAGGACACCCTGAGGCCAAGACGCTGATTAAGATGCAGCTGGGAGCTGAGGCCAGGGTTTCTCTGCTCATGGCTGTGGGCCAGTCCCTTTGCCCGTGCTGTGACGGGGGTGACAGCGCTTTCCCCAGCTCGTCATTTTGGGCTGCAGTTTGTTTGGGGCAGAGGCGCTTCCCTTGCTACACATCCTTGTAGGACTCTGTACGTGACTGCTGCTTCCAGTCATGCAGCTCATGGAGCAGAGGGCAAATTCAGCCTCTGTGCCCTGTCCCATCGCTCTTCTTTGCCCTCCCCGTGAACGAGCGGGCTGAGAGATGGGGACAGAGCTTTTAGAAAAGCCATTCTCAGAACTGGAGAAACCCACCCAATTCACCCAGGTCTCCACCAGCCATCGGAGGTGTAACATGGGGAAACAGATGTGGCTGAATCTTTCTACCTCACCACTTTGTTTTGTTTTTAGAGGTGATTACTCTCATATCACCTCCTGACCTCATGAAGTCCTGGGTATGTTTAACAGCTGAATTTGGGTGGAAAGCTTCCTGTCTCATTCAAAGAAGTTAATATCAATGCACAGATTAAACTGCAGACAGGTAAATCTGTGCTCCCAACTCATGTTTCCAGCTGTTTAGTAGGCACATTTCAATAAAGCAAGAGAAAGCACTTCACACCCCTCCATTCCCTGCATGCCCATCACTGGGGGGTATCAGTACGCTCTTGCTACACCTTGTGAGGAGGAACAAAACAGAGACATTTGCAACACATGGGAAGATTACAATTTCTGGAATATTGCAGTGAGTTCAAAGGTGACATTCATATTCAGAACGGGAAACAGCAGCCAGGGCTATGCTGATGGCACCTTTAAAACCAAATGCCACTTTGCTGTTGTGGGGCCTTTGCACAGCAGCAGCTGTGAAGGCCCAGCCTTCCCTTACTTCACGTCAGTTATTTTGTAGCTGTCTCCTCTGTCACATTTCACATAAAAATGCAGATCAATGGTGTTTCAGATTTGTGTCCCATCCACATGCTTCCCCAAATCTATCCCCAGGCCAGCTCGAGATCTGATAAGCATTTCAAGACACCGTGGGCACAGCAGAGAATAGGCCTGTGCTTACCCTCCGTCCGGTACCCTTATGTACCACTGGCACCCGCTCCTCTCCCGTGAGTGCATTAATATCCAATTTGCTGGGGTCCTTGCAGCGTTGCCTCCTCTGCTTGGGCTTGTCTGAAAAATTCTGGAGTGCAAACAAGACAATCTTAATGAGACCGGACAACTTAATGAGCCCGGATGGCTACAAGCCCTGCAGGAGAATGACGCAGATGAACACCCACGGGACAGGGATGTCCCCTCAGATTTGGGCAAAGTAGTGGGAGCAGCACAAGCCGGCCTCTTGCCGCAGTGCCAGTTTTCAAATGAGTATTAATTGTTTGCTGTAGGCATAAAAGTGTTTGCAGTGTACCCCACTTTGCCTGAGTGCTCCACCACTTTCTAATTCCCTGTCAGTCTGCTCCCAGCTGATGTACAGGCAGCTGTAAATGGGGTGCCCTGTTCCTCCGCAGCTCGTCCGTGCTTTGTTTTGCCTGGATATCAGCTGTTCCCACTGCACGGCTGCTCTACCTTATCTTTGGGATCACAGCCCTTCAGGATTGCAGTGTACAGTTACAGATGACTTGTTGCACACCCACTGCACACACCAAGCCCCAGACTCCTGTCAATGTGCAGACATGGATGCAGCACTACAATAAACTACTGCAGGCCCTGATTCCCAAGCAAGGGTAACAGAAAGTGGTAGAAAGGCATTTCCACTCCTGTTCCACCATCTGACTGCTTCTAGCAGTGCTCCTGAGAGCCTGGCCTTGCGCACAGACCTGTGTGTGTCTCTGGATTGTGAAAAGCCAGCGTCCTCCTGCCCAAGCAAACACTGAGCTCCTCATCTCTCAACTCTGAAGAGCCCCAGCACATTACCCATCTCGCCTGTGCTCCAGGCTCCTGCACTGCAAGCTCCAGGGAATCTCTACTTCAGGCACACAAGCTCCTGCGACTAAGATGCAGTCTTTTATGCGTGTTATCACATTTCTCCCTACTCCGTTCCGCGCGCTGTGCTCTGCCTACCACATCGTCTAATAGGCTAAAGAGGCTGAAACCTGAGGAGCAAATCAACCTGTGAAACCAAGAGGGGGATGTTCCTGCTACTGCCAGCACAATCAGACAGATTTTGCATTCCACTCACTGCCACTCTGCTCTCTGACAGTGCCCGTGGCTATGTGCCCACAGCCTGTGCAGCCTGCAATGCAGTGGCTTTGGTTCAGTTTTCAAAGCAAGGAACGCTGCTCTGCAGAGAACCTGCTCACTGAGGGCCTCAGCTAATGCAACACTGCCTAAAATGACCCCAAATGCAAGGGAACCCTTAGTCCTTGAGCATCCCAAATGCCTCCTTCCGTTTCTCCCCCTATCCCCAGTGCTTCTGAAGACATCAGACTAATTCTGTGTGTCACTGGGCAGCTGGATGCCCTGGGCTGGAGCTGGAGGACAGACCTTGGGGCAGGAGCACGCAGCTCAGCAAGAGGCTTTTGTTGCTGCACAGTGAACCATGCCCACCTCCCAAAAATGTGACAACCTTGACGAACACCACAAGCCATGGTGCAGGGAAAGAGGCTAAGTTTTGAGACACTTCATGGAAGCCCTGAACTCAAGAGCAACCACAAAAAAAAAAAAAACAAAAAACAGCACTAAAGGCAACAGACAGGGCAGACAAAGACACACACACGCCACCAAAGGCCACCCTTACTGTGCCGAAGCCAGGAACGTCGAGTGTGTAGTCAGATTGCTGACGGAGCCAGTCAAGGAGACTCTTATTTGGGACAGCCTTCTCTGCTTGGCTGCCTGCAGCTGGGACTGGCTGTGGAGTTGAGGTAGCAGCAACCGGCCCATCTGGGAGGGGGGTGTTCTGGGGAGGCTGCGGCTGATCTTCCTGAACGTCCTGAGGTGAAGGGAAGAGCCAAGGGAGCTCATTAGCAGCACGCAGTAATGCATTCGTACCCACAGAGAGATCCCAAAGCAGCTCATCTGCCTCCACTGGTTGGAAGCCAGGCTGGCTCCTTAATCCCCATATTCCCATTGCCTGTTCCTTAAATCACCACCTACCAACATGTTATGCTTCCACTCAGCTCCCAGCACTGCCAGCACAGATGGGAGATGCTTCTGCATCTCACCTGGAAACACCTTCATGACCAGGAGAACTGACTCTCCCTCAGGATCACTCCTAAAAGTGGTCTGAAGGGACTGCTCTTGCTCCCAGTGCTCATTCTGCCTTGAGCGGATCCCAGGGCAGAAGGAAAAGGGATGCAAAAGCCTCTTGGCAACAGCTCAAATGCTGTCATGGACCTTTTCTCATGTTCTCTAACCTCACGCCCTCCCTGATCTGCAACAGCTGCTTGTGATAATGCTTATCAGGACTCCAACGCTCCAGAGAGAGTGTTGCAAGACAGAGAGTACTTCCCTTCCTCCTTGGAGTAGGATTTGCTCCTGCCTGCTCCAGCACAAGCCCAGCTCTCCTGGAGGAGGCCCCACATTGTAACAAGGGAAACAGATCTCGTAGAGGAGGGTTGGACCATGAGACAAATTGTGCTGATTGCATCAGGGCCATGCGAAGGGGGAAGCATTGACCCACCTGCAGCCTTGTTGGAAGAGGCCTCTCCTTCAGGAAGATGAGGTCCATCCCTTCTACATTTTTTCTCCTGCCCCGTCTCCTCCTCATGGCAGCATCATCTCTTCGGAGGCTGCCATTTACAATTTGTCCTGTGACAGGATGGATTAACCCTGCCTGGAGAATGCCAGATAAGTCCATGCCCAGGGAGCCTTGGAGGGTGTTCACAGTCCCCAGTTTGGGCATGTTTGTATTCAGGGGGAACGGAGAGGAGTTCCCTGGGGACCCATCAGAGTTTCTGGACAAGTCCACAGCTGCCTCACGCCAGCCGTTCAGCACAATGGGAGAATGAATGTGGGTTGCTGCTAACTGCTCCAAGCTCCTCTGTTTGGCATCTCTCTCCACCTCGAATTCGTACAGCCTCCTGTGTTTCCGCTCATCCTTTGCAAAGGCAGGAGTCAGGAAGCCTTCCTGTGTGGAACAAAGCCACAGAGAGGTTTACGGCTGCTCGCACACTGCCACGGGCCACAGCTCACGCAAACGTCCTTCTGCCAAGGTGCTCGAGCCCTGGGTGCTCCACCAGCTGCTGGAGGGACGTGTTGGGGTCCCAGGCCAGCTCCTGGCTCTGTGCTATTCCCAGCAGTGAGAGATGAGAGACTCACGGGGCAGCGCCCTTTCCTTTGGGACAGCAGGACATTGTCCTCTTGTCCTCCCTGACCACGCCAGGGGTTTCAGCAGCAACTCTGGAAGCCCCTCTGCAGCCACAGGAGCTGTGGAGCTGCCACTGAACAGCCTTCCCCCCCCAGACTGCCAGCCCTCAGCGGAGGGGACTGAGTGGCCTAAGCTGTGTGTTACAGATGTGAGAAACAAAGTTGTGTTTTCCCAATAAAAGGTGTTTTTGCAGTGGAAAATTCCACTAATCTAGCATATTCAAAAGTGATTGTGTAGCACAGCACTGGGGAGTATGTTAAGCTGATAAGGGGAAGGTCCCACTGTCCCAAAATAAGGAGAAGAGCTAAGAAAAACAGGACAAGCAGCATGAAATCAGTAAAAACAAAAATCACAGGCCTTCTGGTCATGAAAGAAGAAGGAAAAAAAAAAAAAGGAAAAGGAGAAATTAACAGCTGGAGAAAAGGAGAAATTAACAGCTGGTCAAACAAAATTGTACACATGTGGTATAGAAGTGTGTGGAGTAGGTTGTGAACCTGCAGTACTCAGCCAATGAGGAAACGGGAGAAATCAGGTGTTGGGAAATAGTTGACCATTCCCACGGTTATGGTAAACTTTTACTGTGAGCTCCTGCTTGCAGGACGCTTGTCATTGCAATCACGAATAAAATAGCTTCACAGAAGATCCTGTCTGAAGAAAATTACTGAGATTTTTCTCACATCAACCACAAGTGGCACCAAGAGGCAGTGAAAACCCAGGCCCTGATTAGGAAGCTACTGAGCACCTGTGGGCAATGCTTCACCACAGCGTCCTAAACCTGTCCCTGTCCGAGGGCCCCCTCACCTTTTGTACCTGGGAGATTAACACTCCGTTGTTGAAGCTGGGATCAGGGGCTTCTGACTCTGCAAAGCTGTTCCTGCTGCCGGCATTGCTGGCTACTGCTGGGGCCGCTATCAGGCTCTGTGTCTCGAACTGCTGGCTAGAGGAAGGCCACTTGCCCTTCAGGATGGCATGGCAGATGTTGTCAATGCGATTGATGATCACACGGTCCTGCAAAGAGGATCAGACAATGGCAGGCTGGGACTTCAATGACATTAACTCAGGTATGTCACCTCAGAAGCAAAGGCAAACACAACCCTTGTGACCTCCGTGCAGCAAGGAACTGCCCTGGGCCGGGTGGTCTCTGGCCTGCTGAGAGCACCCTGAGCCAGAGCATCCACGGGGAGCCACGTGCAGAGGAGGAGGGGGCAGAGCTGGGGCTGTGTGAGCCTCTGCTTGTCAGGACGAGGCAGTAACATTTGCAATATGAACAGCACTCATTTTTAACTCACCTTAGGCCATTCAGAGAAGGAGTAAAGTGTCTTCTCCTGCAAAAGCTGGGCTATGGTCGGTGCCCGGGCATCCTGAAGATCATCAATCTCCCCAGGCAGGACAGAAGTCGAACTCTTGCTCTCTTCCTCTGAGTACTTCTCCAGACCATCTGAGAAAATGACAGAACAGAGCCCATCATCACCCTCCCTCCCCTACCACCTCAGGTAGCACCTCTTCCCACCTTCCCAGCTTAGTGCCCAGCAGGCCCCACACAAATCCCATTCCCCAGCCAGTGACCAAGCAATGCAGCAGTCCTGGGCCATATTGGGCAGCCCACAGCAGTCAGGAGTGGGCAACTGGCACTCCCGTGAGCTGAGTTCTGGGGCTTTTATGGCAGTGGCCCTCACACCTTCCCCAGCGACACAGCCAGAGCCCTGGGCGGGCAGGCGAGGAGGGCAGGAGCCTTACCAGAGAGAGCCGTTCGCTGAAGGGCTGCTGTGGGTCCTGGCAAGCCCTGCCAACAACTCTTTCTCCCCAGTCACATCAACTAGAAGGGCCCCAGTGCCTGCAGAGGGGTGGCTGCTTCAGCTGGCTGGACAGCCCCGAGGCTTTGGCACTGAGGACAGTGAGCCCTCCCATCCCAGTCGGAGGTGACTGTCAACCAGAGGGAGCTCTCGGAACCCTACCTTGACTCTGGCTGCTGCCAGCTTTCTCCTCCTCATCTCTGATCTCACACTCTTCTTGCTTCATCCCCGGGGGCTCAGGGTGCGGGGCTTCTCTACAGCCTGCCTGCCCCTCGGACCCTTGTCCCCAGTCCTCCTCCCTGGCATGGGAGGGTTCTGCCCCTGGGGGTCCCACTGGAGGTGCAGGCGGGCTGAAAGCCTGGCTCTGAGCCTGGCCAGGCAAGTCCTGCAGGATGCTCTCCTCCTCCAGGCCGTGGTCCTCCCTTCCCTCTGGCCCAGGTTCCCCAGGGCCTTCGAGTGTCCCTAGCCCCAGGGCCTCTCTCTCGCCATTCACGGCTTCGGGGCAAGTGTCCTCGGGTGTGGGGAGGCCAGGGCTCTGCTCCTCGCCCCCCAGTTCGTTAGTCTCAGGGTCACAACCAGCTGTGGTCCTTGGACCACTCAAGTCTTCTGCAACATCTGCTGCCACCTCAGAGTTATCATCGTCCTCTTCCTCCTCCTCATCCTCCTCACTGTGGCTCTGACTTGGGGCTGACTTTGCTTCCATTCCTTTCTCCTGCAGCAGATTAATGAACCTCTGCTCAGGAGGAACCTTTATGTCATAGTTATGAAGACTGGAACCATACAGCCCCATGCTTATGACTCCTTCCATGGCACCGTGCTCAGGTGCAGGGCTGGTGAGGTCTCTCTTCTGCTGCAACGCTTCACAGAGCTCTGCTGGGATGCTCTGTGAAGGGTCACTTTCGGGAGTAGAAGGCGAAGGCTCAGCTTCTCCATTCTGACTGTCCATTTGGTCACAGCCAACCTGCAATCCCTCCAGGAAGGAAGTCTCTCTCATGGCCTCTGCATCACAGCTGGACGGATCCTCGTCCCCCTCTAGCTTGCCCTCAGAGAGTTTAGCAATACCGCTTCCAATATCTGTGCAACTTGGGCTGTCCCGGGCAAGGGAGCTTTGCTCGCTGTTACAGGCCTTCTCGTCGTACATCATGCACATCAGTGAGTCCGGCAGAGAGCTCTCATCATAGTTACTGGACATGATGTCCCGGACCTTGGACATGAATGTTTCACAGTTTGCATCTGGCGGGCTGCCCCCAGACTGGGACATAGTGTTGTCAATGCTTTCTAGCTTGATCTGACTCTCAGATTCATTCTCCAGGGATTCACAGGTTTGGTCCACCTGGCTGTACAGAGGGGAACTGTAGAGTTTGGAGTTAGTCTGGTAAAGGCAGCACAGGGTTTCTGAGCCTGGGATCCCTGTTCTTTTATGCTGGGCATAGTTTCTGTACGCATCTAAAAAAGACAGCTGAGGGTCATTCATGATGTAGTAGTCAGTGCGATTCAGGCCATGCTTGGCGGTGCCGATTAGCAGGTCCCGATCGTGTTTGCCACACTCCCACCACACTGGCAGGTAGAGGCTCGGCCGGCACAGCTTGAGCCGCTCGTGGAGCTGTGGACACTTGAGCACCTGCTCGCGCACCTTTCGCAGAAGCTCGATGCGGTACAAGGTTCGGGCAGCACGTTCCTCTGTAATAGGCTCCACGTAGATGTCAGGGTCGGGGGGACCTACAACAGGAACAAAAAAAACAAGGCCCCATTACACTGGCTGATAAGGGTTACTCAGAGGCAGCGATAAGCTAGGTGAATCTTAACTCTTGCTCAGACTGCAGGTGAGGTGGGGGCAGTGGTTGATGCCACCACTGAGCCTGAGTTTCCCAGGGTCACCACCTTCCATTCGTTTGCCACCGAACGGCCACATTAGAGTAAACTCCTGACTTGATCAGCTGAACCAAAAGAGGCACTTGGCTGCAGAGGATTTCAACATCTTGCCTGAACTCTGCTCCATCACAACCCGCAGCGCTGCATGGAGAGGGGCTCCCTGGGGTGTGAGCCTCTGGCAGTCCTTCAGCGGGTTCTCAGGGCAGGGAGTCTTTCAACTCATGTGGCTCTTTTCATGAGTAACACCTCCATATCCATACCTAAGGCTTTAACACACATCTCTAAGGAACTGTGCACGATACCAGACCTCCAAGTAGCTCTGAGCTGAGATCCCTTCTGCTGCCATCAGACGCAAATCACTCTGTGCTTAAACAGCAGCCAAGCAGCTTTTTTTTTCATCTGCCACATCCTGTGTGTGCCTCATTTCTGGGGTTATGTTGGGTGCTCCCAGAAGAGATTCCCAGTGTGTTGGCCAGACTTCCCAAGTGTCTTGTGGCAGCTTCAGACCCCTTTTGCCTTGCAGGAGAGCTCCTCCATTAGCAGGGCAGCATGCATGGGCACTGTGCAGACTCTGTCCACTCCTAGCAAAGAGGTGCTTGGGCAGAAAGCAGCAACACAAACTGCACAAACATCCCTCAGCTTCAGTGTGGAAGCGATATGAACGGCTGCTTCTCTAATTCTCCTCCCTCACACCTAAAGGTCACTATCTCGGATAAAATTAAGGGCGATTTCATGGGATAACTCCATGGAATGTGTGAGAACAGAGGCTGGAGCCTGTCTGGCAGCTCTACTTTCCTGTTGCACCAGAGAGGCGGTACAGAGTGCTGGGAGGGCAGCCAAAAATACGGGTGTCTCCTGTAAGCCCATGACTCTTGCTACCTCCTACCCTCCCTGAAACTCCTCCCTTGGTGTTCTGCTCCATGACAGGAGCTCTAGTGAGACAATTTCTGGCCCAGGGCTTCATGGACCTCCCACAGGCCATACAGTTTTCACTCACCATCCTCTTTCCACAGCGGGAGACCACAGACATTCTTGCACATGGCCACAAAGCTGTAGAAGTACTTCTCTAGGCTCTCATCTGTCTTCTTCTCCAAACGAGAGATGGCTCGGAACTGAGTCCAATCAAAGGTCTTTTTCTCCTGATCATAGATGACCCCAAAGGAGGAGACGGTGCGGTAGAAATCTGCCTGCTCCCTCCTGGTCCACCTGTGGGGCAGAGAAGAAGATGTGAATGCCACTGAAACATGTTCTACTGCCAGCATGGGCAAGACAGCAGGCTGAGAGGATCAGAGGGAACTAGCAGTTACTGCACAGCAGTTTTGGGGGAGCTGGCAGGAGGAGCACACTGAGGAGCACTGAGATCCTGAGGTCTCAAGGTGTACAGCGAGGAGGACTGAAGGCCACGGGCACTCTGACTCTTGGCTCACTGTGGTGTCCAAACAGCAGCACAGTTCCTGACCGTGCTGCCAATGGGACACAGGCTCCAGCCCAGCTTCTGTGGAGGCACAAAGCTATCACCCCTACTGGCTTTCTGCCAAACTGAGGTTGGTCTCTTGACCTCCATGGAAAAGTCAACCCTATGGACCAGGAAATTGAAAGGAAGCTCCTTGCAGACAAAGCTCTCATCCAGCCTCTTCAGGAGGTGAGCCGGGACTGGGGCTCATTGTCATTAGGGTCCTAGTAACAACCACCCTGATAACAGGAGTCAGCAGGATTCCTGGGTGGCAGGGGCAGGTGTCACCCCCTCGTGATTAAAGGAAAGCAGCCCCGGTGATGGAGGCTTTCAGTTACAGCACAGTTACAGCAGAATTTTCACCCTGCCTCAGACCCTCTGAGCTTTCATCTCATGGGGATGAGGCAAAGGAATGATCCAGGAGAGAAATGGCGAAGGGCACACTGGGTACATACAGCCCTGGGCAGGCAGAGCACAGAAAAGCAGGCTGCAGAGAAGAGGTTAGGGTACAAAAAGTAGGGCAAGAGCAGGAGCAGGTCACGGCTGTAGGTGAGTGCTGTGTGCTAAAGAAGTCTTGAAGTCAAATCTGAACTCCTCTGAATTACATCTCTGTGCCAGTGCCTGCAAGCAGCTGGAACATGTCAAGGGAGATCAGAAGCGATGACAGCTCCCAGTGCTCCAAAAGCAACCAAAATACACCCGGATTAGCATTTCCACCCCTGTTTCCAGAGGCTGTGAGTATTCTGTAGAGCTGTTTTACTCCAAAACGAAAAATGACATGAATGAAGCCAATAAAAAAATCAATGATCCAAACCACTGAGCCCAAAGCGGAGCTTGTTACAACGCTTCAAATTAAAGGCTGGTAGAAGCTACCTAGGACACACCTGGGAGGAGACCACAGAGTTAAAATGCAGAAATATCAGGCTGTCGTGGTGTCCACAGCACAGCCATGTCCTGACCACTGTGAGGAGCACTGGTGTCCCCCACCTTGGAGAAGAGATGGTACAACTGGAAGAGGATCAGAGGAAGAGCAGTGGGCTGGAGCAGCTTCCTTACAACCACGCAGTGAGCAGGGGGATGCTGCGCTTCCAGTAATACCATCCTCAGGGGCAGTTAAAGGCAGGTGGGAAGGTACAAGTGCATCAGAGCTTCCCACGGCAGAACTAGGGAGAAGCACGTTAAATGACAAAGAGATATGCTCAAAACGGGTGAAAGGGGAGAATTCAGCATAGCTGAATCCCTGAACTCCTGTCGCAGGACAGCACAGACACCAAATGGTTACGTGGGCTCACACAGCACGGACACATTCACAGAATATGACACCAGGGAGTACTGCTGACAACAGAGAGGGCCTGCAGTGCAGGACACGCCAGAGCTGGGCGCTGGGGACTCAGTGGTGCAGGAAGGACCCTGCCTCACACCCTGTCCAGCTCCTGCAGAGCCACTCTGGGTGCCAGACCGTGGTCCTGCCAGCATTCCACTTGCTGGAATGCAACAAAATGGGAGAACGCTGCAATATGCCCCCAGCGGGCTCCTGAGGCTACTAACAGGAGGCTAAGGCAGTGGTGTGCGAGCCACGAGGGGTGGAAAGTCTAAGCATGCAGGCTGTGACAGCAGCCATCCGCCACCCCTCAACCACGATGGGTCCTGAGTGCACAAAAATGCTCAGCAGTACCCATTCTGCTGCAGGGCAATCCCTAGCCCAGCCAATGCTGGATTTGACCCTGAAGAGATATCCCCAGCTTCCTTTCACGCTGTCACCAGCCGCTACCTACAAACTAAAATGGAGGCTGAGCCCTGGGGCCACAAGGCTCCTTTGGGGCTGGGAGCAGAGTTCCCAGGCGCAGGAAGGACACACACACCTGCGTGGTACGCTCACAGCCAGCCTTGCTGAGATCCACCTTGGTAAACCCAGGGGGGCAGGGAATTCAGCAGCCCTCAGTCAGCCTCGAGAAGGACCCTCCGCCTGGGTCTGCTGCTCTGTTACCTTTTCTGCATTTCTTTGTTCACCGAGTCCATCTCTGAGGCTCTCCTGAACATCTCGTCCTGCAGCCAGTATCCATGGTTACCGGGCACCAGCATCTCGGCGCGGGGAGGCAGCTCTTTGCGGTTGCAGCGCTGGTAGACAGTGACGAGCCGCCGCAGTCTGGCCGTGAGGGCGGATGAGACAGGCCAGCAGGATCTGTCTGAGTCGGAGCCATCCTGGGCTTCAAACATCAGCAAGGACATTAGTATTTAATGCACGCCGCAAAGCCACGAGTTCACGCGTGCTGCTGCCCGGCTCTGAGAGCTCCCTCCTGTCTTCTCCCAGGGAGAAATGAGTGACCACGGTTGGGAAAGGGGGGCTGCGGTGACCACCCCTGGGCTTTGTACCCTTCAAGCTGCTGGCTCACACACTCACCATGTCCGAGCTTCCTTCAGAGAGGGCCCAGAGGCAGAGGTCTGCAGTCCCCAGGACCCCCGCTGCCTCCCACCTGCTCAGCAGAGCGGCTGGCCAGCCTGTAGCATCCGCCAGCACTGCCCACTGCACTGCCAGCACACACCCTGCACAGGCAACTGCATAGCCAGGACAGGCTGACAGCTTCCAGCACCCATGGCTGGCTTTGGTACCACTCTTTTTTGGGACCCTGGCTGCCCTGCCACAGGGCCCATCCCCGGGTCTTGCATGACGAAGGCTCTCGGAGCACATCTGCGCTCCCACCCCCAAAATGCTCTTGCCATAGCTGTGCTGGGCGATGGCAAAGCAAAGCCAGCCACCCCTCCTGCAGTGCTCCTGTAGGCTGGAGGCCAAACGGGCTTCAAATGAACCTCCTCTTCCCTTCATCTGCTTGTCAGCCAGGGTGCAGGGTGACCACTGTCACAGGTTAAGCTCTCATCCACTACCACAGGCCAGCACATCCCTAACCCCCTCCTGACCTCAGCAGCACCAGTGCTCTGGCTCAGGCTTTCCCGTGCCAGTCCCCAGGCAGCAACGTGCCACGCTGTGGGAGATACAGGCTCACCTGCCGACGGCTCATCCCGCTTCTCTCCAGCTTCGCCCACGCCAGCAGCCACGATGTCCTGCAGAAAGAAGCCATCAGCAGGGAGCTCTCCAGACCTACACTGAAGCCCCCACTGCCCCCCCCCAGCTCCGTGGCCCTGAAAGGGTCAGGGGCTGCAGGACTGGCAGGGCCACGTGTCCCGTGCCCTCACACACATCCCTCAGCACACAGGATCAGAGCAGTGTGGACAGGGGAGGTGCCAGTTCAGGTGAACACTGTTTTGAGCCCATGGGTGAGGTCCACCACAAGGACATGGGCTGTAGTGGCACTGACAGCCTCCAAATGAACCCCGAACCCCCATGTGTTGCCTGATCCACTGCTCATCCTCTCCACCAGGGCCATTTCTCTCAGGACCCTTGTGGCTCCTTTGCCAAGGCCCTGAGTGGCTCCTGGAGCCAAGTGCGAGAGCCAGGATCGCCCAGCCCTAACCCCAGCCCCCGATCCCTCTCTGCTCCCTGTGGGGCAGATGCTGTCCAGGTCAGCAGGAAGCAGCTGTGCTCCAGCAGGCAGAAATGACACGGGACAGAGCCTGTGCTTGGCACAGCAACGCCTGCACAGGGCAGGGCCACGGGCAGCACTGGTTCACCCACACCCCATGGCAGAGCTGAGCCCAGTCTGCAGCGTGAGGCAGGACAGCAGGCAGGGCAGCAGCAGGTGTGCATCGATCACCGTGAATCTCACTCACCTCCTGCTTTGGCAGCCCTTCCATTTTTTCTCCACTGCTCTCTTCCTTGTCCATGCTGCCCCTGGGTAAGACAGTGAATTAGTCCCTGGCAGTGGCAGTGCCTGCTGCCTGCAGGAGTGGGGGACCAGCAGGGCCAACCCTCTGACTCGTCCCAGGGAGCCAGCTCCCCCCTGCCTTCCCTGCTGCCTGCTGTGCTCACATCCACATCTGTTTCCTTCTCCCCTCACTGCGCTCTGTAAGCACAGCTCACCCCTCAGCAGCACCCCACTTCTAACGTGGCCCCCAGGAGTGAGCTGGACAGCCCACAGGGGCTCAGTTCCATCACCTGCCCACCTTTCAGCAGCGTCCTGAGCCCCGTCGCTGACGCCCTGCTCTGCAGAGAGCAGCTTCTCATCTGGCATGCCCACCTTCTCCAGGAAACACAGCGCTGGGTCTGCCCGCATGGCGTTGTACCTCTCGTAACCTGCCAGTGGCCACAGCCATCAAGGAGGAGAAAGAGAGAGTAAGACCAGGCCTGAGCCTGGTTCAGGTGAACCTCCGAATGTCCATCTGGCTCTCACACTCTTATTTGTGCTGCCGTGAGAGCAATTATCACCCACAGAAATGCAGAACCCTGGCCAGCTGCTCGGGTCCCTCTCACACACCGGCACCCAGCAGACCAGCAGGGTACATACCGTGCTTGAAGACGCCAATGAGCAGAGATTTATCAGCCTCAGCGTTCCACCAGTCCACGGGGATCTCCACGTAGTCGATGTCCGGCAGCAGCACATCCAGCTCCCTGTGGCAGACAAGGCACGAGTGCTCTCCCAGCCTCACCAGGCACTGCAGCACACTGGGCACTGCACACCCAGGGGCGGAGCGAGACAGGAACATCTGCCCCTTGGCTTGGGGGCCGATTGGTGGTGTCTGCTCCACTGCACCCACTGCCTTCCTCACCCTTTCTCCAGAGATGGGGAGAGCGCACAGCCCCTCTGCCCTCCCGCCTGAGCAATACCAGGGGAACGGAGCTTCTGTCTGCTGGGAGAAACCACCTCAGGCCAACCAGACCCAAAGGAACTGCACATCTGGCAGGGTGGATTGCAATGCCCCCTCCAGACAAACTTATGCTGATGGAGCTGTGCAGGTACAAACCACCCCGGGGAAGGCAGCTTGTCCTGCTCTGGGAAGTTAAGCTGAGTGTATCACAGTCCCCTCTGAAGCACCAGGAGCCCCAACCATTCCCGTAAGAAGCAATGCTGGGGTTCACTGTAAGTTCCTACCTGGCAGGGGTGCCCTCGAAGGCTTTGTCAGCAGCCTCCCCCAGCACCTCGGCCTTCAGGTAGTAGAGCATCCGCACCCGCAGCAGCACCCTGCCGCGGACACACAGAGGAACACACGCTAGCACGCAGGTGCTCAAAGCCAGCCCAGGGCCTGACCCAAAGGCCCTCGCTGAAGCATCTGCAGGGACATGCTGTGAGGTCAGTGAGGGCAGGGAAACCTGTCCCCGACGCTGTTTTCCCACATGGGATGACACATTTTCTCAAAGCCATCTGTCTCCCCGCAGGGTAGGCACCGGCCACACCCTGCCATGCCACAATTCCTGGCCCTGAGCTTTGCTGGGCCCTGTGGTCATGGGTTTGCTGCCCAGAACACTGCTCCCACCTCGTCAGCTGGAGGAGCATCACGAGAGCAGCCCAGCACGATGATCTGCATGTGCTGAGCCCTTCATGGCTCTCCCCCACCCCCTCCATGCTAAAGGAGCTCAGCCTGCAGCCCCCAGAAGCTGCTGCGGGCTCCTGCACTCACTTGTTGCAGTGCTGTTTGAGGTGCTTCTTGTAGCTGTCATCGTGCAGGACCACCTCAGGGTTGCAGGTAGCAAGCCAGTCTGCGTTCTTTATCTCAGGAAGCAGCATCTGGTTCTTCGTTTTCTTCCCCTTCCTGCCTCTGGGCACCGGCGCTGACAAGCCTGTAACAGCAAGCGGCAGCAAGTGAGCATCATGGGCACCACGGGCCAGGCCAGGCACCCCTGGCACGGCACTGTCCGGGCACAGCAGCACAACCAGGAGCTGGAGGAGGCCTTGCGAGGCTCCCAGATGCATCTCGGCGAGCCAGGGTTAGGGAGATGAGTAGAAAGGCGCACGTGCCCAGGGATCCAAACTGCTGCTACCGACCAGCAGGACCCACGCCACGCTGGGCTGTGGGGCTCGACACCCCCAGCACCTTTCCCCGTCTCTGTCTGCCCACCCAGCACCCCCTCTGCTGCTGCATCTGGGTGCCTGTGGCAGCCGCAGGGCCTGGGGGGGCTGCAGTGCCAGCCCCAGTGACCCCACGAAGCTCAGGGAGCCACCAGCAGCCCCTGGGCGCCAGCCTGTGCCCCAGGTGAGCTGTATGTAAATAATTAACACCGTGCCACAGCTCGGAGCCTCCTGCACCTCACACCTCTTCTTCCAGCCCCAGAAGTGGACTGAGGTTGCACAGGGTGATGAAACTCCTCCAAACGCAGCTGAGTGCCACAGCAACCTCACTCCTGTCTCCACGCCACAGTTTCTCCTCTACCCAAAGCCTAGGACCCGGGAGACACCTGAAAGCACTCAGTCCAGCTCATCAGACCTCCTGTGTCCCCTCCTAGCACAGAGCACCAAACATCATCACAGTCTTTGAGATTTTGTGCCAGAGACTAGGGGGGGGCTTGGCCTGACAGCTGAAAAGCTGTTTCAGAAAGGTGAAGAGGGATGACTGTAAAGAAGGACTGGGCTGGGTAAAATCATGGGAAGACTCGTTCCTCTGTCATTGCAACAGCTCTGATGAAACTGTCAGCCAGCACTGGATCAGGAGAGGAAAGATTTTACAAAACAGGCTGTTATCTTTTGATAACACTACAGGGCTGGCTGATAAAGCCAGTGAGCAGCACTCTGACATGCTGTTTAACATGACGTGCCATTTTTGTTTGCATCACATGAGATAGATGTGACACATCTCAGATGGATCAGAGCTGACAGATCTTGGGGTATTTATAACGCTTTTCAGCTCCGCCAAGTGTAGGTGAAGGATCTGTCAGTGAAGTGTGTGGGGTAAACCTGGAGTGGGAGACTATCTCCAAGAAAAACATGGGGATCACCACACAAACTGCACTGCCGTGAGTGCTAAGTGCAGTGCTGATCTCAAGTGATAACGAGATGTATAAAATTATCAAAGAGAAGCATGGAAGAGACCTTGGTCCCCGGGCACAGCTCTTACAGCCTTACCTAGACAACAAAGCCTGCTCCGAAATTCACTCTCCAGGGACGACACGGTAATTTTGGACACGAGTTCAAACAAGAGGCTCCAACATGCTCAAAGAACAGAAAATAATCCCGATGATCTGATATCTGGGGGTTGTTTCCTATTCCATACATCATGTGGAGGGCTATGTGGGAACCAGATCACTGGGGGGGTATTTGCACTGGGCAGACACACTGAATGGCAAAGCAATGTAGTTCCATCTGGCTGACAAAGATAAAGCAGTATCCAGTGGCTGGAGCTGAAAATTAAACACATTTCCAACCTTGAAATAAAATGTGAGTTCACAGCAGAACGGGGAAACGATGCCCGGTGGGGGCATTATTGCTCGAAGTACTCCAAGAGAGATGAGCTGCACCCTGGGCAGCCACTTCCAAGGCAGCATCTTGCAACTGTCCTGTCCTGCACGCGCATATGAAGGGGAAAAAAGTGCTGCAGCACTTCTGTCCCGTCCATCTGTGGGGTGGATCACAGCAGAGCTCTGGGGGGGTGCTGGCTGCAGGCTCTGCTCATCCTCTTGTAGTCACACTGCTACAGGATTGACAAGGCACAGTCTGCAGGAGGAACCAGCAGGGGCTGGAGGTATCTGCTGCTTTCTGCACATCTGGGGCACCTGGAGCACATCTTGCCTGGTCAGCTCTCTGCAAGCAGGAGATCTCAGGCTCCTCAGAGAGCCACAGCAGCACTTGATGTACATGTATGTCTGCTCTGCAACGGAGGCTCTGCTCTCCTCCACCTCCTGTGGTCAGGCTAGATGGTTTTGTTGTCCCCCTGGTCAAGATTCCACAGCCGGGAAAAGCCGTTCTGAGGAACTGATGGAGAAGCTCCAGGTTGCTTTCCTCTGCTAAATATCCAAAAGCATCATTTATAGTTCTGCTCTTTCAGTAGAGCATTACTGACCCTTCACTGAAACCGCAGCTTGTTCATTACTTGGCATTACCTAAATCAAGCCCAGTATCAGCCAGTTCATTTCTTACTCTTGCTCTGCTCTCCACAAGGCGCTCAAGTTCAGCCCCAGTGCTGCTATGGGCAGGGCTGCACGGCGAGAGCACGAGGCAGCACTGCTGAAGTGGCTCACTTAGCAAGAAGCAACTGGAGAAAGCCACTGAAAGCCACACGCTCAGAGCTCACCCTGCACAGACATTTCCAGACAGAAGGGAATGGTTATGCTGGGTCACAGAATGGTTTGGGTTGGAAGGGACCTTACAGATCATCTAATTCCAACCCCTCTGCCATGGGCAGGGACACCTTCCATCAGACCAGCTTGCTCCAAGCCCCATCTGGCCTGGCCTTGAACACCTCCAGGGATGGGGCACCCACAGCTTCACTGGGCAACCCGTGCCAGTGCCTCACCACCCTTGGAGTAAAGAATTTTTTCATAACGTCTAATCTAGATCCTACCCTTTTTTAGTTTAAAACAATTACTCTTTCTCCTATCACTACACTCCCTGACAGTCCCTCTCTAGCTTTCCTGTAGCCCCCTCTTAGGTTGCTGGGAAAAAAAAAAGCTCTCTAGAGCCTTCAGGCTGAACAACCCCAACTCCCCCAGCCTGTCCTCACAGGAGTGGTGCTCCAGCCCATTGACCACCTTCATGGCCCTCCTCTGGAGTCACACCAGTACACGTCTATGTCCTTCTTGTACTGGGGTCCCCAGGGCTGAACACGGTGTTCCAGGTAGGGTCTCACAAGAGTGGAGTAGAAGGGGATGATCGCCTCCCTCACCCTGCTGGTCACAGGATGCCGCTGGCTTTCTGGGCTGCAGGTGCACGTAGCCAGCTCCTGTTGAACTTCTCTTGAGGGTCTCAAGACTGCACCATGGTGTTTGATCACCAAGTAATGCTCAGCATGCCCTTGGGGTTCAGCAACAGCACTTCTCCAGAGGTGCTCCACCTGTACGCCACCGTCTTCAAACAGGTGGAAGAGCCTGAGGCTTCAGCATGGCTCGCTGTCCTTACTACTCACCTTGTGCCATACATCACCAGCTGCCCAGCAAAGCAGCACACAGCCGTGGGGCTTGCCCACCCTGCAGGAGTGCCAGGGACTCCCCCAACAGCTCGCCCAGCCCAACTCACCTGTCCTGAAAGTCACACTCAGTCGGTGGAGTCCTCTGACACAGAGCGGGCAGTGACCACGTGTCCCCGGCTGCAACCCACCAGCTGCTCCAAGGAGCCAGCACAGGCTCTGTCTTCGTACCATTAAAGACAAAGACCACTGTGGCTGAATGATGCCATCTACAGCTATGTGCTGTGCTGCAAGAAATGCCTACAGACAGCATATGCTGCAATGCAGGCATGGGGGTGAGTCTGCAGTGCCCCACTCCCCAGGCAGAGTAAGAGGGACAGCAGGAGAGCAGGACAAGAGCTGTGTGTGGACCCTATCCAAAGCTGAGGACAAACTAGGAGCCTCAGCCCAACAGAATCCAGATGCAATTAAATCTGAACATCTGGTATGATATGTGGGGTATTTAGACATCACACATGCTGGAAAATACATGTAGTAGTCTTCTGAACAGAGAAGGCACAGGCAAACATGAGGTAAAGGGTCCAATTAGGTGGAGTGGGAGAAGGCAGCATCGCCTTACGATGCAATTCTGCACTGCAGAGGTCTCAGGACAAACCAGCAACGCTGCACCTCCACCGACGGGGACACGCACTGCAGACCAGTGTGTCAGGGACAGGAACCACAAGCTGGTGACTGGGGATGAGATGGCTGCAGAGACTACAGCGCCAGCTTTCTCTGCCATAGTCAGGGCACTGGGCAGCCACAGGCAGTGCCAGGCAGTCTCAACATTAGCTTTAGCACTGGGCTGACCAGCAAGCAGGCAGGTCCCTGTGTGATGATCCACTCTGCATCCTGTGATGCCCTGAGGAACAGCCAGGCAATTCTGCACTCAGAGTGGAATAAGCACCCTCATAACTATCCCAGCCAACATGTTCACGTGGTCACCTACACCCCATGAGCTCACTGCACGATGTCCCCCAGCACACAAAAACTCTGAGAGTATTCATGAGCCAGGGAGAACTTTGTAGCCCCCTCTCCGAAAGCAGGGTTGCCATCTCTGCTCCCCCTGCAAGGCTCTGTTTGGCACTAGCCAGAGCCAAACAGGCACTGGGAGCAATGAAATGTCATCCCCCGCTCAGCCAGACCCTGATGCTGTCTCTGAGGTCTGTGGAGAGGCCAACTCCATGGCAGCCACTTTCTCTGTGCTTTCTGGCTGTTTCAAACAGCTTTGCTTTCAATTCTGCAGCCTTGGTCCTGCACACGGGCACACTGGTGGCGAGTACTGGTGCAATGGCAGAGAGAACACGCAATACCTGAGTGATTCTGCAGAGCCTGGTTCTGGCCATCCTTCGTTGGCGTGATGAGATCCCAGATAAAACTCTTTATCTTCTCATCCCCTTTGTAGTGTTTGACGCAGTAGACCAGCAAGGCCCGACAAATCATCTCCATGTCCTTCTCATTCAGGTGCCACTTGAACCGCCCATGGGTCAGGATATCTTTCCAACGTCCCCAGCTGAAAGAGCAGTAACAGGGATACAATAAACTCTCCTGTGCAACGAGAGACCTCGTTGGCACCTCTCTCCACAAGCTCACACAGTGGCACAGCTCCCAAGGATTGGGGGTGTCACGCCCCCGTATTATAGGAGCAGAGATGGGGAAGAGGTTTGCACGGGACTGAACAGGCCAGAGGTAGGAGCAGATGCTGGATGCCCTGACTGCCAGCTCCTGCTTTGCCCCCTAACTCTCCTTCCAGTCCAAAAGTTTGCTTAGAGCCTACCAAGGCAGGTCCCACTAGGGAGGCCATTGCTTGAAGAAGGGAACACTGCCTCAGGCATTCATTGCTCCGGACGGACAGAAAGTGACTGTGGCAGCTGGAGGCCCATCTCTGAAGCGGGCTGTGGTTGTTGACTCAAGGAGGGGGTGAGACTCACCCGAATATGAGCAGATTCTTCTCCACGCGGAAGCACTCAGCCCGCAGGTAGCGCCGGGTCTTCTCATTGAAGCGCCGTGAGCGCGTGGGTCGCTCATCCGAGTCACTGTCCAGCTCAGAGAACTCCATCAGCTCGTCCTCCTCGAAGGAGTTGTAGTGTTTGGTTTGCTTCCGCACCCGGGGCCTGTCAATGACCAAGCTCTCCTACAGGAACATAGAGAACACATCCAGGAATGGGTGGAAAAACCTGCCCTTTATCATGGCACAGTAAGCCCACCATGCTGCTCCCTGGCTCTGTTCACAACTCCCAGTACTGGCTCACCAGCCCTGGGGCTGGTCACCACCTTGCCACTACGATATCTGCTCCAAGCTCACTCCATGTGGCTTTGTCTGCACACACGAGGTAATTCTTGGCCAGCAGAAAATTCACCCTGAACAATCAGGCTGAAAGTCGGGCTCTCAGGGTTCAAACTACTGATGTTCAGCACCTGATTCAGCTCTGAATTACGCTCCTGGCTCTCCCAGGAATGCCTGGGACAAGCTGTGCTGAAGGAGGTGTAAATTCTGTTGGTAGGTGGGAGGAAAGAGAAGAAAGGTGGCTACAAGAAGGTGCAGGAGGGAGCAATATGAAATTAAATGGTATGTACATACTTCTTTTTCTTCCCATCACCCTGCTAAATGTATCTATGTCATCAGCAGCCCAGCTCGGGGCAGGAGGAGAGGGCTGGGACCCCGTCTGTTCTGCCTCCAGACATGCACTGAGTCACCAGCAGCCCCTCAGCTCTCAGGCACAGCAGGCAGAGCTGAGAACAAGAACGCTGCCCATGGGAGATGCCCCCAGAGATGCACGGGGAAGGTTTGGCAGCTTTGCTACCAGAGCAGAGGAAGCCAAGCACCAGCTCCCTGCAGCTCCAGCTGCCACATTTCCCATGGTGGCTGTGGGAAGGAGCCTGTTTGCCAGGGGGGGCAACAGGCAGGACTGCTGGAGCACCCATTCGTGGTCTGCATCCCCTTGCCCAGCCATGGTGATGGGCCTGCTGGATCCCCCCGGCTTTATTCCTTGCTCCCATCACTAGCCTGAAGGCAGGACAGCAGAGCTGCAAACGCAGATGCAGAAAGGAGCAGCACAATCCAAGCCTGTCCTTGCTTGATCCACCAGGCCAGGAGAATCCCTGGGAGGCTCCCCTTACTCCTGTTCATGTTTGGGTTTTAGAGTGGTTTGTTTCTAGCAAGCAAACTCGGATACTGAGCCTCACCCACATGGCCTCTGAACAACCCCCCAGACTTGTCTGAATGCGGGGCGTTGTATATCAGCTGTGGGGCACACAGGCCACGAGCTGGATCTTACCTTTTCGTTCTTGGCATCTGTATCGAGCTCTGCTATTTTGGCCCACTTTTGCCAGAAGTTTGGGTCATCTAAGGAAATGTCAGTTCTGTTTCCTGATGCTACAAAGCTGGCCTGGGAGTGAGAGAAGATGAGTGAACAGGATACAACCCACCATCCTGATATGCTTTCCCCCCACAGAGATCCGTAACACATCTGCCTGCAGCGGACAGCCTGGCTGCCACACAGGATCGCAGGATGGTTAAGGTTGGAAGAAACCTCTGGCGGTCACCTGGTCCAACCCCCTTGCTCAAGCAGGGATACCTGCAGCAGGTTGTTACACCCTGCACTGACACATGCCAGTGGGCTCTGTTAGAAAAGAAAGCTGAGCCCCAATCTGCTGCATTTCTGCCTGGAAACAGAGCCTGGGTTGTGCCGCCTGTAAGGGGAGGACAGCCAGATGGCATCCCCGTGGACACCAGGCGTCAGCGTGGCACAGAGCTGGCGCCTTGGGCTCCCTGCAGTGGGCAGGCTGCAGGAGGCTGCTCGTGTGGGGCTGTCAGGACCCCATGGCACACAGATCCCCGCAGCACGGCAGCCAACAGCTGCTGGCATTATGGAGGCCAGCAGCCAAGTCCTGCCACTTCCCCAGGGGTCTTCTTGCAGAGCCAAGTCTTGTGGCAGAAGAAGAATGAGGCTGGACACACAGGCTGTGGCCTGGCTGTGCTGAAGGTCCCACACTATCCTCCCACACTGCTGGCAGCCTTGGCTCCCACCTGCGTTTCTGTTTAGCAAAGCATCACACCCAGGCAGCACCAGTGTCCAGAAAGACAGGGAAGGTAACAGACTCCAGGTCAGATAAGCTCAGGCCATGAGCACGAGATGAGCCCTGTGACTTTTCCCAGACATGGAGCTCACCCAGGCTTTGAATTCATCCATCTTCTCCTGGGAGAGGCCTGACTGCTCACAACAACCCTGGGGAAAGGCTCCAGCTCTGGTCATGGCCTGCTGCCTCAGCAAGAAGCCCTGAGCACAGCAAAAGACCAAGCCCTCCACCTGGGATTGGAGCCTGCACCTTGCCGGCACAGTGCCCTGGCGAGGACACGCGGTGGCTCCACACCTCTCAGCACAGAGCATCTGCCCACACTGCTGGCCCCAGGAGAGAGCACAGAGGGACCTTACAGATCACCCAGTTCCACCTCTGCGATGGGAGGGACAACTTCTACTGGACCAGGCTGCCCAAAGCCCCACCCAGTCTGGCCCTGAACACCTCCAGGGATGGGGCATCCACAACCTCTCTGGGCAACCTGTTTCAGTGCCTCACCACCCTCTGAGTGAAGAATTTCCTCCTAGTGGCTGACATCCTGAGACAGGGTGTCCTGTTGCCTCCATGTCCCAGCAAGGTCTCACTCCTGGGCACAGAGAGGTAGGCAGGAGAGCTTGGCCTCTAGGCAGACACAGCTCCAGTCCAATGCAGGGAAGAGCTCAGCCCAACAGCACTGCACTGCCCCTGCCCAGAAACGTTCCCCCCCGCCACGGGAGGGAGTCCCCTTCCCTCCCAAGGAGCATGGCACACCTTGGCAAAGGTGGAGCCCTTCCCCTCAGACTGGATTGTGATGGTCTGCGTCCTGCGCTGGAGGATCTGATCGATGTCCTCCTCACAGAACTTGGATCCTTCATCCTCCTCATCCATGAGAGCACCGTAGGCACCCTTCCGCAGCAGGTCCTCCACCTCCATCTTTGAGAGCTGTTGAACCTGTCCGAAACACAAATGCGTCACCAAACCCTGCCAGCTGCTCTGGGCACTGGCATGGTGGGAGAAGGCTCTTCCCTGCCCCAGGAGGAAGGGTAGAGATGCCCCAAGCTAGCCCAGACCTCTTGCTGCCATGACAGAGGTCACTTCAAAATCCTGCTCGAGGGACTCATGGAATTCAGCCCTTGTCACACAGACACAGCGCTGCATGTGTCTGCAAGCCCCACGGCAGCACAGGGACAGCCTGCCAGGCTGAAGAGCAGCAGTGTGAGCGTGTGGGACTGGGCTCTCACTCCCCGGGAGCCTGCCCAGGTCTCTGCTCCAACGTGACAGTCACTTGTTATTCTTCCAGTAGTTACTCAGCCTCTTCCTCTCTCCATTCTTCTTTTCAGTTCTGCTCAGTACTGCACAATGCTCTCAAAACAGCCCTGCAATGGACTGGGTGGCCTGCTAATATAGCCAGCAAGCTCTTCTCATGAGGGACTGCAGAGCTGTGACAAAGGCTTTGCCCTCTTCAGCTCTTGGTAGGAGAGCAAGAGACACGCAGATATTGGCCAGCATCACCAGGCAATGGACCAGTGTCCTTGTGACAGTACCAATTGCTGCAGAAAGCTGTGTGCTTTGAGCCCAGGTGGGGTCCTGAGGCTTTTATCCCCACCTGGAGACATGGCCCTGCACGCCTGCCCCTTTCACAGAAGCAGCAGCGGGACAGGACGCAGGGGAAGGAGAAGCACCCCCCCAACACAACCCTCATGCCCATCCCCGCTCTGACAGCCAACCTACCCCGTTGGTGCTGCCCTTGCGGTTGATGTCCTGCAGCACAGCCTTATCCAGGCCCAGTTTCAGGCTGGCCTTGTCAAACATCTCCCGCTCGTAGGAGTTCCTGGTGATGAGGCGATAGACCTTCACCGCCTTGCTCTGCCCGATCCGGTGGCAGCGAGCTTGAGCCTGGGAGGAGGGCGGAGGGCACAGCTTCAGACACAGCGAGCCCGGCACAGCGGGGGTGCTGTGGCTTCTGGTAGCCCTACCTGCAACCCCTCCTCACCCACCACAGCCAGGTCAGCTCCCGCAGCCCAGGGCACCCTCCCTGAGTACTGTCAGCCCTCCTAGTGCTGCACCCCCTGTGCCAGAGCAGCCAGGTGCTGCTGCGCCCCTCTCTCTGGCTGGCAGGGGTGACGGGAGCCCTGCCGGGGGAGCTGCAGGCAGCCTGTCCCAGGCTGGCCCGTTACCTGCAGGTCGTTCTGTGGGTTCCAGTCTGAATCAAAGATGATGCAGGTGTCAGCAGCGGTCAGGTTGATGCCCAGCCCACCTGCCCGCGTGCACAGGAGAAAGACAAAGCGATCTGAATCGGGCTTGCAGAAGCGGTCGATGGCAGCTTGGCGCAGGTTTCCTCGCACCCGCCCATCAATTCGCTCATAGGTGTACCTGGTCCGAGAGGGTAAGACGTGAGAGCAGGGTCACAGCAGGGCCCGGACTAGCTGCAGCTACCAACCCCTTCTTGCTCCTTCCCCCAGGCTGTGTGCAGGCATGCAGACAGCCGGAACTAGGACCAAAGGAAGGGCCTGACTCCATTTTGTCACTCCTAGGACTAGCACAGTAGACCAGCAGCCCTGCAAAATGGCCAGGTCAGAACTGCCCAGGTTTGGAGTCTCTGCCCCCATCAACAGTAACTTGTAACTCGGATCCTTTGGTACATGGATGGGGACAGAATAGCCAAATCCCCACCCTGGGCTGTTTCCACTCTGTTTCCATGGTTTCTGCAGCGCAGGATGGACAAGACATGGAGGAAATGTGGTGAATGCTCAAGCCTGTACTAACCGCCTCTGAATGAGATAGTCTTCCAGGATGTCAAGGCAGCGCACCATCTGGGAGAAGATGAGCACCTTGTGCCCCCCAGCAATCAGCTTGGGAAGGAGTTTATCGATCAGCACCAGCTTCCCAGCTGCCTGGATCATTGCCTGCAGCTGGAAGTCTGGTGCCTCCGGGCTGTGTGTTTTACGGAAGTCTTCCAGGATCTTCTCCTCCGCCCCTGCCAGGTGAGAAGGGATGTGAGCTCTTGGTAAGACCGGCAGTGCAGCTGCCCACAGCCTCCTGTCCACGGCAACAGCATGCAAGGAACAGAATCCATGCAGTTGCTCGGATCTAGGGAGGCTGGCTAGAAACCTCCAGAAGCCCCTCTGCTCCCGTGACTCTACTCCTTCAGGGCTGGCACCAGCTCTTGACAGAACAAGCCACGTTGGGATGCAATAGAGGATTCCACTCTAAAATGCCCCAGGAACAGCTGTACATGGAGAGCCTGGGCAAGACCCTGAGGCTGGCAGTGCCCCTGAGGGCAACAAGGCAGGTCACTGCAGGCAGAGGGCCAGAGCTGGGTGAGCCCTGCAGGCAGTGACCAGTAAACGGTGCAGAGAGACATAACCCCCTCACCTCCTGTGCACAGCCCTCACCATTGATGAGATACGGGTGATTGCAGCACTTCCGCAGCTCCATCATGGTGTTGATGAGGTTGGGCATGTTGTGCTGGTTGGCACCCTTGGACAGGAAGGAGAAGTTCTTCTCCAGAATCGCCCGGTAGTATTTCTTCTGGATGTTGGTCAGCTCCACCTCAATGATGGTTTCCTGCTTGGGTGCCAGGTTCTTCTCCACATCATCCTTCAGCCGTCGCAACATCATGGGCTTCAGGATGGACTGCAGCTTCTTCACCTGCCAGAGCAAGCGCAGAGATTCACTCCCTGCATGGCAAGCATATGGTGACAACAGCAGAGGGGCCTGCAACACTAGAGCCTCTCTAGGCTGGAAACCCTCTACAAATGGTCCTGAAGCACCTGCACTGCTGACAACCAGGATAACTTTAGGATCTAGCTCCTGTGGAGCAGGCATGTGAGTGGCTGGCCCTGGGCCATAAATTCACACACTGTGGGCAGCCTTGGGTACATGTGTCTGCTGCAGGAGGAGGAGAACTGGGAGCTTTGCTAGCAGCTGAGCTGATGGGTGCTCCACGTGTCCATGCCTGCTCCCCTAGGATGATGAAGCCAGACACTGAAACAGCAATGAGGCAACCCAGGGGACCGTGCTGCTCCCCACTACCCATGCTCAAGGGGAACTTTGCAGGATGGTTCCCCAGGGTAACCTGACAGGGTGACAGATCCGTGGGCTTACTGACCTCCTCACTCACCCGCTGGCCTCGGGAACAGACCAGCTGGGAAAGCTGGGTGTGCTGAGCTGCTCAGGCATGCAAGGAGCAGCGTGGAGACACACAGGGAGCAGAGCCTGGCCTTGGCACAGGCTGGTCTCCTCTCTCCAAAGCAGCACTGACCCACGGGCTCTGTCAGAACTTTGCTTCTGGCTGAGGCCAGGGCCGGCATGCAGCACTGCACCTTGCGAGGGGCAGACCTTTAAGCAATGAGGGGTCTTTGTTCACCTCCACAAAGTACATCCGAGTGCGTGCCTGGCGTGGTCACCAGGAGTGCCAGTGACCTGTAGGAAGTCACCAGCCTCACTCTTCTAGGTACCTGCTCCTCTGTCTTCAGGTCCCCAAACTCCTCCAGGAAGGCCGTCTCTGAGGGAAACTGCTGTGGCTCCAGGAAATTCAGGAGGCTGAAGAGCTCCTCCACTGAATTCTGTAGGGGGGTGCCTGTCAGCAGCACCTTGTGCTCCTGTGTATACACAGAAAACAGGTTGAGGGCTCAGGCCCACTGATCCAAGGGGCCCTGAGATCACCAAGCTCCCTTTTCTTCCAGCCCCAGAAATGCACCGTGGGACCTGCAGGCACAGGCACCCCCAGAAAGGCTCTCCTGGCCATGGTGCCAGCCCTCATGCAGCTGCTGCAATGTGACACTGCCACGTGGCTCTCGGGACACTCCCCAGGATGTATCCCACTCTAGCTGTGCAGCAAGAATGGGCAACACCAAGAACCCCACACTGCTCCCAGGGCTCAGCCCTGCTCTGTAAGATCACCGGAACATCAGACCAATAATTTCTGGGGACTTGGTCCAGCTACAGGTGAGTGTGACCAAAGCTGGGTAGGGCTAGGTGATACAACATGCCTGATGGCCCTCAGTACAGCAAACAGCCACACTGCTTGCTCCAGGGCTGTGAAGGATCTGGACACCCAAATCCACATCCCAGAGCAGCTCATTGATCCCTTTTTCATTACACACAGTCCCGCACCCCCAGCCCTGCCACAGACTGGTCCCATGCCTGGAGAGTGTTAAGAAACCAGCCTGAATATGGCAGCCCTGCTCACCACAGGGTACAAGGCACATCACAGCAAAATGATCAAACTGGCACTTCTCTGGTGATCTGATGGGTCTCTCCCTTCTGAGATGGGGAGCTCTCAGCTCCGGCCCTGTGCCAAGCAGCTGTCAGTGACACCTGACTGCTTGGCACGGCCACCTCTGGCCCACCCTGCTCTTGCATCACCCTGGGCAGGACGTGCTCACCAGGGCCATGAGCTTCAGCCCCTCCAGCAGCTTGCAGTTCCTGTTCTTCAGCCGATGGGCCTCGTCAATGACCACGCAGCGCCACTGGATCTTCTTCAGCTCTGGGCAGTCAGCAAGGATCATCTCGAAGGTGGTGATAACCACCTGGAACTTGAAGATCCCAGGGAGAGGGTTGCCCTAGGGAGACATAAAATGTACGCAGTGCTTGACTGCTGCAGGCAGCAGGACACTGTCAAACATCCTGGCGGTCCACACAGGCTGGCCACCACGTCAGTGCTAGAATCTGGATCCTGGCTGTGATTCTTCCAGATTCGTCTCCCTCACTCAGTGAGCAGGTTCCTGCAAGCCTTCATGCTGGCTGCATGTCTCCAAACCAGACACTACTTGAGGGCAGAAAAATAGGCCTGGACAAGAGCTGTGGCTGGGACTGAGCTGCATTTTCCCCCTTTTACAAGAATAGGGCCTGTTCTTCACTCATACACTGTGCACTCTCAGCCCACACCAGCAAAGGAGTCTTAAAAGATCATCTTGCTCTCCCTGGATAAACCACAAGCTCCACATGCAACAAAGTGCTTCCCAAGTAAAGGGAGCCAGAGCTGGAGGACATGTTCTGGGAGTGCTGTGTGCATCAGTCACCTGTGAGTCCCTGTACACCATCTCATACTGCTGGATCATCTGCCGGCTGATCTGGCTGCCGTGGTACACGATGGCATTCATCTCCGTCCAGGTGCGGAACTCCCTCTCCCAGTTGGTGATAGTGGAGAGGGGCGCGATGATGAGGAAGGGGCCGTGGATGCCCATCAGGAAGATTTCTGAGAGGAAGGTGATTGACTGGATTGTCTTCCCCAGCCCCATCTCATCAGCCAGGATGCAGTTCTTCCTGCAGAGATGGGCAAGAGCAGGTTAATGCAGCTCTCAGGGGCAGGAACCAGCCTGTCACTAACTCCTTGATGTGATGTCAGGCATGTCACCTCCCCTCACATCTCTCTGACTCCATGGTGTGGAGAGTGGGAGACATAAGGACAGTGCTCCAAGTGGCCCAAACTGGGTCTGGGTAAGCCAGCCCATCCAACCTCTTGCCAATGATGGACTGTGTGAAAGACACTGCCCTTCAGGTGCACACCAGCCTGTGAACAATGCATCTGATTGCCTGCTGCAGATGAGGACATGTCTTATTTCTGCATTCCTGCCACAGGAATGGGTCACCATCAGCCTGAGCAATACCAAAAATCAGCTGTATTTTAGACCCAGAGCTAAGCCTATACTAACTCCAGAACACATCAGCATTCACCAGAGAGAAACATTCCCAAATACTCAATTGCAAAGCTAACACAAACACAATTTTTCTGGATGCTACCTGTCAACTCCAACACTGGCAGCTCTCAGCAGCTGCTGCCAGGCCCCTCCTTCTTGGTTCTGCTCCCCCAGCCCCACTGTTCTGCAACAGCACATGCTGGGGCCCCACTGCCAATGGGACACCCCACAGGAGCCCAGGGCTCCAGCCCCTCCTCACCTGTTATACCAGTTAAAGAGCAGCCAGTTCATTCCTTCCAGCTGATATTCCCGCAGCTGGTTGCTGTTCTTATACTCCCTGGACTTCTCCAGTTTCTGCCAGGACTCGGATGCTGGGCGCTCCTAGGAAGAGAGAGCAGGAACAAGATCCATGGAGATGAAAAGACTGCTGCCCGGTGTGGCCAGGCCACACTTTAAAACTGTCACTGACACTCAGCAGATTCACAGAGAGGCCTTGGCCTCTGGATCCCACCCACAGATCCCACTAACACCTCCAGAGGGGAGGATACTGGGCTTGCACTGAAATAGCAGGGCCACAAAGGTCACCACTGCTGGGCCTTACGAAAACACAGATAGTCCCTTCCTGCCCAGGGCAGTGAGCTGCCAGCTGGGTACGTTACCTCTGGGTACGTTACCATGTGCTTGATTTCTGGAGGGATCTGGAGGGCTTCAAACTCTTTAATCTTCCCTGGGTCAACATCTTCCTCCAGCTCCCAGGTGCTTTCCTCATAGGGCAGCGAGCACCACTTCACCAGGTAGTGAGTCACCTCCTGCAGCACACAGAGAGGCGTGCAGACCAGTGCAGGGCTCACACTGCTCAGCCCCAAGGTGCAGGCTGCAACTGAGACTAAATCACAGCAATACTCAGTGGCCTTTGAATCCCCCCTGTGCCAGGGGCCCCCCAGGAGTAGGGTTCAAGCTGTGCAAGGCTGGAAAGGCCTCGGGTTGGTCAGAGATGACATGTGATGGATGTGCTGGGTCCAGATCTGCTGAGCTTCCCTCCCTCTGTGGGACGAGTGATGTAGCCACTCACCTCCCCAGTGTCAGGGTCTTTCGTGTGAGCCACCTCCAGAATTCGATCTACCTCCACGTAGTCCGGGTTGAACAAATCCTCATCGGGCTGTGAGATCAAAAAGAGAGGTAAATTCAAGGTGATCCCAGGATTAAACAGATGGTGGGTGCAAGAAAACAGCTGGGGGACATCTGTCCCCAGGACGCTGCTGGCTGCGCACAGCATACCAAGTGCCTATGGACACAGGTAGGTGACATCTGTCTCTGAGCAGGAGGATGCAGGGAGCCTTGCAGAAGGCAAAGCCCTCACTTCGGAGCAGCTGCTGGCTCCATGCTGCCCTTGCTGGGAGGCAGGACTGTCTGTCCCAGCCCATCTGGCCCTGAGGTACAAAGCCCTGAGCTGTGTGCTCCAGCTCATATCCAGCATCCAGAGCTGTGACTGCCACAGACCGGAGCCACACATTGCACCACCTGGGTCTCTCCAGCTGTCCCCTCGTACATCCCAGTCCTCTACAAGGACTTGTTCTCTCTTTCTGCTTCTCTCTCCCTCCCCACTTCCAGCTCAGCAGTCACCAGCACCAACTGCTCACGAGGCAGGGGCTCATCCTCACACCAAAAAAGCCTGGGGAGGATTGCGCTTTAGACTAGCAGTGGTCCTTTGGAGAGACACATGTCTAGGGCTTGGGAATGAGAAAAAACAGGCTTCTATGTTCACAGCAGCCCAAGCCCCACTTAGTCACAGGAAAGAGCAGTTTTTCCTTGCTAAACTGTTAATGGTATGATGCGTTCCAACACATGCTTTTTCTTTGCATCCTGGGAGAGACCCCAAGCAGCCTCAGGAGTGAGAAATTTAACACACACCCAGCTTTGTAACTACAGCCATGGAGAAATGTTCATAGCCTACTGGCCCAATTTACACTCCTAGGGGACAGCTTGAGGAGATCCAACAACTGTCTCCGGAGCAGCAAGATAGGTTACAGAACACCTTCCACACTGAACACAATTAATCTGCTTACAGAACAACATAGGCAGGACCTGCCCTAAGCCTAAGTATTTATAGGTCTCTCTCCTGCAGCATCTCTGCTCCACCGTGAGCAGGCACATTCCCCAAATGAGCACAGGAAGCACCTTCAGCACTATGTGCTGCCCTTCTTCCATCGAGCAAGGCTTCCAGGGTTGGCAGTACCCAGCAAGTGACATCTGTCACCCTGCCTGTACCTCCTCCGGTGACACCATGGGTGTTCAGGGCACTGTTGTGGCCTGCTCAGTCACAGCACCGGGCCCAGCTGTGCTGGGGAAGACAGCGGCCACGCGCTACACTCAGATCTCACCTCTGTAAAAATATGCTTCATCTGAGCCTGCTTGTTCCGGAAGCGCTTTATCTTCTGGGATATCCTGGGATCCTTCTCCAGCTCCTCCAGAGTCGCCCACTTACAGTGCAGGTAGGAGCTGCAGAGGGAAAAAAAAATCAAGACAACGTGACCAAAGAAGCCCTTGGGAAACAACCCCATCCACCAGATAGACAAGCAGGAAGCTCCCAGCAACCCAGAGAACATCCAGCTCATGCCTCGCCATGTGGAGCCCCAAACTGAAGAAAGCCATGGCCAAGACTGAGCACTGCAGCTGCAGTGGCTTCCCTGCCCTGCACAGGCTGGGCCTGGCTTGGGAGGGCAGCAGCAGCAAGGCAGGGATGCCAGGGCTGCAGCTGGGGCTGGGAGCACGCAGACCTCATTCTGGCACACACAGCGTGTGCTGCCGTGGCACAGAGGAACAACACTGCACGTACAAGTTCCTGTACTTGACGTAGAACTCCTCCATCTCAAACGTCAGGCCTCCGGGGTGAGCCTGAAACCAAGGGAAGGAAAGTTAAGTTAGTGGCACCCAGACCGTGTAGAAAATGGGGGGCAGGCACTTGGCGTGGCACCTGCCTCACAGGCTGCGGGCCTGGAAAACACAGGGCAAAGCCACCCGTGAGGATGAGGGGACTCAGACACCTCCTGGGGACCAAAACCAGGCCTGACTCCTATCCAGAGGCTTTCTAGTGCCCAGGACAGGAGAGGCACCACGTTATGCCCCAACCCAGAGGGATGATGCTCTGGGTAGACCCCAGCAGGAGCAGGTGTCAGGTTTGGCACGGCAGCATGGACTTCTGCTGCCTCTCCCACGACTGATGAGCAAAGGCAGCCAGGCCTCACCCCTCCTCTGCCCAGGGACCTTCAGCCCCGCTGGCACCTCTGTCACTCACCTCCTTCTGCACCATCCTAGAAGCAAGGATCTTCTCGATGATGTTGGCATCATCCTCGGGAGGCTCCTGGGGACAGTGGGAAGAGAGCAGTTTTCCTGGTCTCTGGCACCCTCCCAGCATGGAGTGGCTGCTTGTCCTCTCCCAGCCCACCAGCCCCAAAAAGAGGAGGAAATTTGGGAGCTTCTCTACTGAGACTCAAGGAAGGAAGGTGCCCTGCCACCAGCAATCTCTGTTACTGCCACCTGCCCTTGGCCAGGGTGCTTGGAGGGGGCCAGGACCAGGGTGCTGACATGGATGGGACTGGCAGAGGCTCCTGGGGTACTGGGGCAAGTGAGCAGGGCCAGAGATGGTGAGTGAAGGATGCTCCAGCCAGGGCCACGCACTTCGGCAGCCAGCATGGGACAGGACAGCCTCCCTCCCTGCGTGGGCTTCGGGCCTGCCATGAAGAAACAGCCCCACGAGGCCACAGAGCTCTTCCACTGGCTACCTACGAGCTCCTGCTCCACAAACTCACGGTGGAGGTGGCCCTGACATCATCCTGCTCCCAGCCCCCAGACAGAGGCACGACCGTGGCCGTGCTTTGTGGCAGGAACAGCCCCACCGAGCACTGCAGGCTGGCAGCTTTGGCAACCTGAGGGCTGCTGGAGGAGCTGTGCACGGCCCCAGAGAGCTCCTGAGAAACACGGCCAAGGTGCAGGGAGGAAAGCTGCAAGTCCAGGCCCTGGGGAGAGCAGCCCTGGGGCCTCAGCATTGCCATCCCGCCCCGTCAGGTCAGTCCTGATACTGGGAGCAGCCACAGCCAGGTGAGATTACGTGGAAAGGAAAGCAGGCTGCCAGTGTGGACCCCTGCCAAAGGCAACCCGTTCCCTCTGGCTGTTTTGCAAATCTCACTTGAAGAGATCCCTCCCAGGAGCCCAGCAGGGACATGGCCCCAGGCAGCAGCAGGAGGAAAGGACAGCACATCCCCAGGGTGCACAGCAGCCCTCGGGGCAAGGCTGGGGCATCAGGCCAGGAGCCATTTACTGGCTCAGCAACAGATCTGGCTAATATCCACCCCGAAGCCTTGTTAGAAGGGGCCTAGAGAGGGACGCAAGAACACCATGAAAACAATTAGTGACCATTATTAACATCTGGCAGCTTTGCTGGTGAGCACGGAGAGGCAGTGAGCTGCAGGTATCTGGAAGGCAGGGCAACGGGAATGAGGAATGAGCTCAGTGTGCAGAGGACGTAGGGCAGTGATGCCCAACCTGCAGTGCCTCCAGCTGGTCCCTGCCCGCAGAGCATCTCTGGGCATCTCTGTGCTCCGAGGGACTGACGGAGAGCAGCAATATGGGCAGTAAATGATGCCCTGGCACCCACAAAGACCTTGGCTGGCATAGCCAAAATACCAGGTCATGGGCAAGAGCTACAAGGACAGGATCCAAAGGTGGGCATGGGCAGAGGGTTGGCCATGCATTGAAGGACATCTCCAGCTACATGGCATATCCTGGAAGCCTTCGCTTCCCAGCAGGAGGGGGGAGGTTGGACCTGCATGACTCTTACCTATCCCTCTTTGTGCTCAGACTCCCTGCAGAGCCAGCTGGCACACTCCTGGACACATGCACTCCCCCCCCCCCATCCTTGTACTGGGATCCTACGCTTCCCTGAACCTCACAGTGACACCCCGGGGATGTCCTGAGATGCAGAAAGCCCCACCACCCAGTCCCAACTCCAGCCCTACCTCTGCCTGCCATGCCAGAGTGGAGGCGGAGAGCGCAGAGGTTCTCCCAGCTCCCAGCACGGCTATTGTCTCACCGTCATCATCCACCACCTTGAAATCCAGGTCCTCGTTGTATTTCCTCCTCTTCACCTGCCGGCCAGAGCGGCGTTTCTGTGCATGGGATGAAAGAGGCAGTCATGGGGGAGACGGGCAGCCCGGGTACCCCCCCTGACTGGTGTGGGGATGGGAACTGGAGGAGAGGGAGCCCCAGGGCTGCCTGATCTCCATTTCCCCCCCTGTGCTGCTGGGGTGGAGGTGGTGGGACAAACAGGCCACTGCCAGACGTAAGGCCCTGCACTGCTGCAGAGGCAGAGCAGCTTCCAGCACTGCCAAGACCTCTGTCAGTGCTCTGGACCAGAGCAGGACCTGCATGGCTCTGCTGGCCCCAAGACCAAAGGCAGAGGAGCCCCGCAGGGGTGCACAGCTCCTGCAGTGCCCACCCTGTGCTGCCCCTGTGCCATACCTGGCTGTCAGCCAGCTCCACAGACTCCTCCGGGCTCTGCACGGACGGGCTCAGGAGATCCTGATCCAGCTCCAAAGTGTCCACAGGGATCTCATTTTTCCTCTTCCCTTTCTTCTTCTTCTCCACGGGGGTAGGCCCCTGCTCCTTGCTGAAGGACAGACTGACAGTTAGATCGTGCTCCTTGCTGCCAGGACAGACTGGCAGCCGGGCACTGCTCTGGGCATCCCGGGGGAGAGCCAACACCCACCCGTGCTGGGCTCTGCTCCGGGCCCTGCTTCCCACCTTGTCACACCATGTCAGCTCCTGGGCCTCGCTCAGCACAGGGCGAGCCCTTCCTTGGGCCACCAAGCCTCCAAGTGAAGGCAGCACAAGCTGCGAGGCCCAAGGCAGAGCCGAAGCACAGCCAAGGAGGGGATCTGGGCCCTGCTCCCAGGCAGTCCCAACACCTCCCTGCAGACGCAGCGTGCCAACAGGGGCCACTGCCCCAGGCCACGCGGCCACCCCCAGGCACGCAGCGTGCCCCGGCCACAGCCACAACCAGCTCGTGGCAGGGGATGTGCCCAGGAAGCAGCAGGGTGAGCACACGCCTGTCCTTACCCACTGCAGCAAACACTGCTAAGGGCAACATCTCAAAGAGCTGGAGCCTGCCCCCGGGCTGAGCGAGGAGCCCGGGGCGTGGAGCTTCCCTTCCCTGCTCACCCTCAGCCCCGCGGTTCGTCCCCTCCTCTTCCAAGGCTTGCAGAGGAACAGCTGGTTTCAAAACCCTGCCTGGGTTTTACCCCCGTTTCACGAGGCAATCACTGCTGGTCTGGGACTCGCAAAAGCCACGCGGTTCAAACTCTGCTGTTCAGGCCAGGACCGACCTGGCCGCGTGGCAGCGATTCAATCAGAGGCCCCGAGAACGCGCTGAGAGCATCGCTTCCACCGAGCGATAACTCCCAGGATATTGATTTGTAAGTCACAATTAACAACTGCTTCATTCATGAGCCAGTAGTTGGCTATGATTAGAAACAATTTAGAAGAAATTATGCCACCATTAGCTGCCACTTAGAGGCCTCCCAGCAATCACTCCGTTTGCACAGAGCACCCACCCCGCCTGCTGCCTGCCTGCCGGGAGCCTCTCCTGTCACCCAGCCCCACGTCCCTGGCCAAGAAAAGGCTCCACAAGGGGTTGTGGAGGGGCAGCACTGCCAGGAGGAGCTGAGGACTGGGCAGGAGCGGGCCCTGCTCCTCCTGGAGGGTGCAGATGGGTGGGAGGAGGCTCCCTCAGCTCAGGTTCAACTGGGAAAGAGGCAGCCCGGAGCTTTGTGGCACCCCCAAACTCCTGCACAGCTTCTTGTGGCTGGATGATGTGTTCGAGTTATTTCAACTGGGAGTTTTTCACACTGAACAACCTCTTCGCCGAGGCTTCTCGCGCTGTCCCCAGGCACCTCACCCGGCCCCGGCACACGCGGGTTCCCCCTCGGCCCTCTCCTGCCCCCAGGCCCTGAGCTGGTCCCAGTGCAGGGCTGGCTGTGTGCGAGCTGCCCACGCAGCTGGCTCTGACCGGAGGCGGCGTTAGGATGCCAGCTGCATCCCCTCCTCCCTGGCAGAGGCAGAAACAAGCAGCCTTCAAGGCCTCCAGCTCAGCCTCCTGCCGGGCAAGGCCACGGCAGCCCCGGTGCGCCGGGCACGAGGCCAGGCTGGGCTCAGGGCCAAGCCGGGGGCTCTGGGAGAGCCACGGGAAGGGGTGGCCACACGGCCTGCCTGGCCACAAGCCATACGGCCCGGCCAGAAATCCTGCTTTTTGGGAGCAGGGAGGGTTACCTGCAGGCGCTGACCCTGCAGGGCTGGCACAGCCACGGGTTGCTCCGGGACCGCCTGCGGTCTGTGCCTGCCAGGAACCCTCCAGGTGCCCGGCGCTGACTTTGCACGTCCCTCGTGGCAGGGGCAAAGTGGGGTTTGTGCCCCTCTGCACACAGGCAGCCTCAGGGGGAGGCAGGCAGGAGGGTTCAGCAGGTACTAGGAAGCCCGTTCTGGTGAGCATTTCCAAAACGGTTCCTTTGAGAAGCCCCACCAAACTGACGTTTTCCAACAAAGAAGGGCTTTGCTGAAAAATTCCCAGCTGGATCCTGCACTAGTCACATTCACGACACAAATACATCTGTCCTCCGGGTTATTTACAGCACAGGAGGAGGGCCCAGCTCCGATCGATAGGCCTGCTTTTCACAGGACTCTCCAAAACATTTGTTCTTGCCAGTCCACGGCAGTAAATCAAACGGTGCTGGTGCCTGCTGACACCTGCTCTGCTATCTGCATACATTCCCAATTAAGAAGAAATGGGAGCTGAGAAATCAGAGCTCCTTTTCTGGCCAATCAGCCTGTTAATTAATAGGATGAGGAATTACCAGAGGCTGTGGCGTTCAGCTGCACGGTACGAGGGAGTCCTCGGGCCTCCCAGCTGCAGCTCTGCTGGGAGCCCACAGCTGCAGCCGGGGGCCAGCTCCTGGCTCCCCAGGAGCCCGCGCACCCCGCACGAGCTGCAGTGGCACAGAGACGAGGTGACGCCAGCACCCACCTGCTCTTCTTGGGTCTCGCTCTGGAGGCAGGCTCAGAGCCGCTCTTCTTGTCTTTAGGTTCCTTGGGGGCTTTGGGTTCCCGAGGTTTCCGGGGCTTCTTGGCCACCTCCCTCTGTTTGGGCTCCTTCTGCTTCTTGGGCTCCTTGGCCTTTTTAGGCTCTTTTGGTTCTTTAGGCTCTCTTCTCCTCTTTGGTTTCACCTCCACAGCTGCTTTTTCTCCCCCTTCCTGTTCTCCCTGATCCTTTTTCTTCCGTTTCTTTTTCACCCCCGTGCCTACACCCCCGGTGTCCTGCATCCCGTTCTGGGCGCTCGGCCGCTTCTGGGGAGCTCTGCTGGGCTCCTCCTCGGGGTGCTGGCTGCCCACGGCCGCGGCCGTCGCCTGCTGGGGCACCTCGTCCTGCTCCTCGCTGCTGGCAAAGGGGTCCTGCGCCTTGCACTCCCAGGTGTCCGAGGCATCCGACATTGGGGAGCGGCTCCGCACTTTTAAGCTCGACAGCTGCGGAGAGAACAGAAACGGGGGGTGTGAAGCAAAGGCCACGTGGAGAAACAGCAGGAGTTTGCGGGGAGGCTGCTGAAATACAGCCCCAGCAAGTGCTGGGAGCATGAGCCGTGCCCCTCGATGTACAGGGGACCCTTGCTGAGGCCGAACAGCCACCCCATGCAGCCACGGTTCAGAGGGCAGGACCCCCTGTCCCTGCCTGCTTCCCCCCTGGCCCACAGAGGTGTGGGGACGAGGTGGCTGGCACCTCTCCTTTGCCTCCAAGCACAGCCCCAGCTTTGGTGGCACCCTCCAGCCCCTTACTCTGCTGAGACCCCGAGTGACCACGCGCTCAGGTCCCCTCCTGCCCCTTGAGCAGAGCCCAGATCAGCGCGGTGCCTCTCCCAGGGGCTGCTCAGTACCTGGGTCCCCAGCCCCAAGCAGCAGAGCTGCTCTCCCTCTTCTCCCTTCATTTCCTACACGTTTTCCAGCAGCGAGCACCTGGGATGATGGGGCTGGTACGGGACAGCCCAAGGAAGGAAGCTGCCAGGCCAAGGCTCATCCCAGCGGGGACGCAGACATCTTCTGAAAACTAAAACACGGTGGGGTGGTAACAGCTTTTTGTCCTAAGACACAGAAGCGCCTTAATTCTCCCCTAAAGGCCGGTCCCGCTGCGTATCGCAGCAGCCGTGTCCCAGGGCAGAGCCTGGGAGCCGTGTGCTGGGCTCTCCTGGCACCCCGTGCCCTGCTGGATCAGCCAAAAAGCTCGCAGACCCCCCCCAAGGCTGGATCTCCTTTTGCTTCTACGCTGCCCAGCAGTCAAGTACAGATACCAGGCAAAGAGCAAACCTGCAGCATCCCAGCATGGCAGGAGCATGAACCACTCCTTCCCGGCCCCAGCTTGTAGCTCGAGCCTCACGAGGTGCTGCTGCCTTGCAGGCAGAGCTCCCAAGAGGGCTGCAGCCAGCAATTTGGGCAATTTGGGTGCCCCCCAGCAGCAGCGAGGCCGTCTCCTGCTCACCGTCGGGGCTGCAGCAGGCACGGTGCTGAGCACCTGGAGCAGCTCGGTCCCCGACAGCCCGTCCTGGGGGCAGAGGCACGGGGAATGGGGTCCCTCTCGTTGTGTGCACCAGCGCATCCCCGAAAATCAGCGCTTGCCGCTGCCTGCCCGGACAGCTGGGAGACCTGCAGGCTGGCTGCAGGCTTCTTCCGCAGCGGCCGGCACCGCTCCTGCACTGAGCAGCAGCCCTGGGGATGAGCACAGTGCTCCAGGCCAGGGGAACGGGGGCACAGCCACAACAGCAAGCCAAAGCTCTTGCTGCTGGCAGCCCCAGCAGACAGGATTGCTGCAGGCAGAGCTTCAAGGACCGCGCTGCTGCTGTGGTCACGTCCTGCCAGGCAGATGCAAGCTCTGAAGAGGAGAGGGAGTGGTGTGAGCATCCAGAAGGGAGCACCTACACGTCAACGTGCTGGCCAACATCTCCAGAGGTCCCTCTGGCCCCGCTGAAAACCAGGTCTGCAGCTCTGACCCAGGCTGTGGGGCCTGCTGCTGGCATTGTCTGCAAGCCCCATGGCCTCGGGCCACACCTCACGTGTGTGCTGAGGGAGCTGGCAGCCGGGCAGCCCTCCAGTGACCTACTTCGTGTGCCCGGTCTGTGCCCGCACGGTGCTGCTTCAGCAGATCACACCGGGCTCCGGGGCGACTGCTGGCAAAGACGTCCCTGCTGGCCACAAAGGGTGCTGAGCGCTGTACAGAGACAACCACGACCCGTCAGAAATTCTGAGAAACTGCAAGCAGGCCCCAGGACCCCTCCTCTCCTCCCGCAACGCCGCGAGGCAGCCGGCAGCCCCTGCGCCTCCGAGGCAGCGCCGCAGGCTCCAGGTCCAGCAGAGCCGGCGCTCGCCTCGGGACACCCTGCGGGCATCAGCTGTCGAAACCTGCTGGGATGGGTCAAAGCTGAGATTTGGGACAAGTCAGCAGTGCTTGCCTGCAGCTAGAAGAGCCTGAAGCTGCCCTGCCAGGAAAGGGTCATTGAACAGCAGCTTGTGGGACTGCACAGCTCCCGGCTCGCACAGCAGGAGAAGAGGGGGGAACCCAAATGAGGCACCTCCACGCCAACTGAGCAAGGACTGCCAGCCCCCGGCTCCCTTTTGCACCTAATCCTAACCCTAAGCCGCTTGGTGTGTCCCGAGGGCTCCGTGTCACCCATGGCAAGCTCTTGGTCACGTCCTGCCTGTTGGTGCCAGCATTTGTGGTCGGCTTGGTGCACTGGGGAGAGCCAGGGACAGGGACAGGCTTTTCCTCCTTCCCCTCGATGAGGTTCGGTTTCTCCTGGTTTCTCTTCAACAAAAGTCAACAGAAAAAGCCTGGGAAAGCAAACCCGATGTGATCTGTGCTCCTGCGTGGTTCAAAGCACGTCTGCAGCTCCCAGGAGCACACCGTGACTGTGGGCTCCCACACACCTGGCGGCGTTCAGTACTACCAGCTGATAAGATGTGGGGAAAAAACACTCAGTTTGTTTTGGTCCTGCTGCCCTCCTAAGTGGCTTCTAATTCCCAGGAGGTGATTATAAAGCAGCATTTCCTCACCGCCCTCTGCCCCGTTCCCTGTTTTGTCACCCTCCATCACATCTCTCCTCTGCAGAGCTCTCCCTGCCCAGCACAGCCGCCGAGCAACCCAAGCCTCTCCTCCAACACGAGCCCAAGCTGCTCCACCTCTCAGCCCTTCTGCCTTACCCTTCTCCCTGCCTCTTCTAACCCCACTGGGCTTGGGGTGGCAGCAGAAAAGCACTCAGTGCTGAAGAGGGAGCACACAGCAGCAGGAGGATTCCTGCTCTGTTCTCTCTCCCTGCCCAAACCCTGCCCCTTGCAGTGTTTCAGTCTCCTCCACGAGCGGGGACAGCCCCAGAACCCATAGGGCCAGGACCCCTGTATGTGTTACTTGGCGTATCTTAGGATTTTTCTACAACTCTTCCAACTCGGTTTGCATTTCAGCACCTCAGGTAATTGCACATTAGTCACTGTACACCCCCCTTCCCTGGGATTTTGGGGAGCGTGGACTGGGCAGCACCAGCAGGAGCCTTCTCCCCACGCGGTGCTGTGAAAGCCAACACAGCCCTCCTGGTCTTTAGCCAGTCGTTAATTCACGGGAATACCTCTGATCAGGACACTGCCCATCTTTAAAAGCATTTTGTGAGGTGGTGTTGGGAGCTGCTGCTGGCGAGCAGCTGTCTGTGAGTCCTTCTGGTCTTACCCTCATCTTTAAAACCCACGACAGATTGCAAGGGGTTATTTTTCTTTACAAAAGCTATCCTGACTAATCACCGCTGTAGTATTTTCACATATAAAGGCATTAAACTGAGCATTTATTACAGTTCCTAGTGATTTACCCAACACACAGGTAAATCTGTTGGTCTCAGAGGGGCCCCAGCTCCGTCCTGAAGCCGCAGCACGTTGCTGCACCTTCCCTCCTGCAGGCACAGCCCCGACAGGTGACGGCTCCTAACAAGTGATTCCCGGCATCGCATCGGCTCCTTTGCAGTGACAGAGCCAATACCATCCAATCCTGCTGGCACGTGTTACTTTGCTCAAAAAAATCCTCATCAAACCCCTCAACTGAAGGGCAATTCTCCTGCCCGCCTGCCACCGGGGACGGCTGCGGGTTCCTCACAGAGCTGTGCCAGCGCCCTGTGCCGCCAGCACTCACTTGACACCTCGGTTGCTTTTTTACCCCGTGGCTCCTCTCAAAGGCTTTTTAGTCTTGAGATATTTGGAACAGAATTTATCAGATTTCATGCTTTTAGCAAGCTGTTCCTAAAAATATTTTTAGCCCTGCTTTGTTATGGGTTTATTTTGAATTCCCCATGTGCCCTTTTTCTCACAACTCGTTTAATTAAAGATGAACATATTTTTACATTGAACAGCCTCTTTACATGTCTTCTGTGTGCCTTACAATGTACCTGTCTAACCCTGCAAGTTTTGGTGTTCCTGAGGTGTTTTGGCGAGGAAGGGGGGAAGGAAAGAAGAATAAATCCAGGTAGCGGTAGGCAATGCCCACCTCCTCCGAGCCTCCCATACAATACCCAAGCAGCCTCCATCCTCCTTGTATTTTATCCTTAGAGCTTTTCCTTTGAATTGTCTCTCAGCTAGCATTTTTTGGTGAGGATTGTAATGATTTTATGTTTCCAGAATACATTTTTATGTACAGTTTATACATTCTTTAATTCCCTGAGGAACCTTCTACAAATTACATTTAAGTCAGATCCCTCGGCAAATCCCTCGGCAGGAGCCGGAGCACAAAGCCTTTTCCCATGTGCCGAACTACTGTCAAAGAGAAGGTCAGGAGCAAAAAAAATAAATAAAAACTCCCCAGAGTGCCATCAAGGCTAATGGAGAGCACTTCTAATTGCACTATCCCATCAGAGGGCAAAGCCAAGGTTAGGGTGGGCCTTAATGGTGTGTTTCCTGAACTTAAAATTGCTTTATTTCACGTGAAGTCCCAATTTGCCAAAACTTTCCATTTTTTTAATTCAGGACGTGTGGGAAATGGCACCAGAAGGTGCCCAGGTACCTGGCAGGGTACAGCATCACCCCCGGCCAGTACAGGCGGTGCTGGTCACGCAGTGCCAGGGGAGGCTGCCCAGCGCCCCAGGCGGGCAGCATCGCCCAGCTCTGCCTCCCCAGGACAGCTCCAGCCCCACAGCTGGCTGCGGGGCACCCCAAAAGGCGTGGAAAAAGGCAGCTTTTTCCATACACTGCATTTTCACAGGCTGTTGTTGAGCCACCCCCGCTGGCAGCTGCAGTCCCCAGCGGCGGCGCGCACAGCACGGGCTGTTGCATCCTAGCTGCTGCCTGTCCACACCCCTCGTTTCCAGCTCTTCTTGCAATGCAGCAGAAGCTAAAAATACACAAGTGCCACCCTCCGTCATGTCTCTGAACAGGCTCCGCAGTCGCCGTGGGATGAGCGTGACGGAGCTGGGGGCTGGCCCTGTTCCCAGGGCACCTCACCCAGCCAGGTCCTGAGGCTGGGCTGGTCCTGGCAGCACGGGTGGGAGGCAGGGGGGAGGCAGGGGGGGACGTTGTGGTTTGGGACTAATGGCACGGTGTCCAGGGGACGCTGCAGAGAAGCAGAAGCAGCAGTGGGGTGAGCAGCCCCTGGGATGGCAGCTCTAGGGGTCAGCTCGAGGAGCAGGGCAGCCCCGGTTCGCTCTGCCTTCACCCTGAGCAGAGCAGCTAGCCGTGAGCTGCTCAGCACAGCAAGGCTCCTCCGTGCAGCCAGCACCAGGGCTGCTGTACCTGACTGCCTCAGCAAGACAAAAAAGCCCCAAGTGTGCCAGGAGCCCAGGGACATGGCTCGGGATTGAACCACAGACGCCCTCCCAAAGGGAGCCCCAGCCCTCCGGCACGGGGTCGCTCCGCTGTTGGACGAGCTCTGTTTATGGCCTCGGCACCATTTGCAGTAGGCGAGACATCAAAGCTCACGTTTCACTACAACAGACCCATAAAATTCAGGAAATAGCCTCGGCTCATGCAGCGAGAACTGGAAGCGAGGGCAAAGCAGAGCTTCCTTCAGAGGCACCGCGGGACGCCGGGCTGCTGGGGGGGAACGTGTGCGCTGTGCCCGCCAGCACCGTACCCACAGTCCTGGGATGTTCTCGCTGCCCACGGCCTCCCCACACCGCTAACCTTCTCCAAACACAGGCTCAAAAAACCAGAAGAACCTCCAGGACCAGGCAGGAGCCTCGGACTCGCAGTGCTCCCCATCCTCTACCACTCCGACAGGCGAGAAACGTCGCTCTGCTCTTACAGCGTGTCGGAGCTTGGCAGAAATCAGCAGGAGCAGCGCCCTGCTTACTATGGCAGGAACACAGCAGACCCTTTAGGGCCCAGGCAGGAGGAGGACACAGCCAGGAACGGGAACGCTGCCCGGGGAAGGACGGCGCCGCCGGATCCGCTGAACATCCCGGAGAAAATCCATCGCCTGCCATCACGCCCCAGGGAAGCAGGCACCCTCCCCACCTCCAGCAGCCCTGGCACGCCGCCTCGTAAGTCACGAGGGAGGTGACGGCTTTCACGAGTTAGTCACAGCGTGGTGACAAACCCCCCAGATCTCCACGCACCGCTCAGGAAGAACAGCGATGCAGACACCTCCCCTTCCTCACACCAGCTCACCTTTACCTCCCGCCCAGACTCCATCTGCAGGCACAGGGACAGGGACACAACACGCTGACAGCTGAGCCATTTCCAATCCCCACGTGCCGGAGGAGGCTGGTTTGGCCGTGCTCATAACCCACAGCGCTGGTGACCTCTTCCCCTCAGCTTCAGGCTGGCTCTGCCTCCCCGCAGCACCTCTAGGACCCGCTGTTATTCAACTCACTGCTCCGTCTGGCCCCAGCACCCTGCACTCACCTTCCTGCGTTTGCCACGTTCGGCTTGGCACAAGCTGACAGCCCCAGCACCCCCTTTTCCAAATCCTCCCCCCCTTCCTCCTTGCAACCAACCTGGCGCAGCAGCGCGACACCCCGCGGCCCCAAGCAGCACCGAGGCACCGCCACGGAGCTGGCCAGGAGCAGCCCCAGCCCGTGGCCTCCAGCAGATTTATCCCTCAGCTCCACGGCCAGTTTAATGGTTTCCCATTAAAGCAGCACAGCCACAAATCAGCTCGGGGAGGACTGGGTTGTTTTATACCTCCTGCCATATTTCACCCTTGCTGGGAGAGCCTCCGTACACGTAACGGGTCCTCTCCCCCTCGCAGAGCACGGACGGGCAGGTTTTGCTGTGCACACAGTGAACACAAAGACCACGGGCTCATAAATCTCCCCTGGGAACAGCAGGTAGTTACGAGCCGAGGCAGCAATTTGGAAATGGCAGCTTGGTGGGATGGGATTATTTCTGAGCAAGGGAAGATTTGCTGGCCCAGCTCTCGCAGCCCTGCAGCTGTGCTGGTCCCCGGCCTCCCCGCTGGTGCCGGTCCCGGAGCGCTGCATCGTTAGCAGCAGTCACAGCACAAATAACACAGGCACCACGAGGTTCAAACAAGAAGCAGCACCAGTGACTTTGGGGGAAAAGAAGGGCTGCTCCTACACGAGGAATGAGAGCAAATCGCGAGTGTTTTGATTACTGAAGACAAATCCCACCCTGTTCGATTGCCCAAGCAATGCTTATCCACTCCAGGCTGCGTCTCTGCTCAAATTTCCCCATCCTGAGCTGTGGCCCTGCCTGGAAATACAACAAGCCCTCCCTGCCCCCTTCCCACCACACATGAGCTGCAACCACTCACACGCAGGACAAGGTCCCAAGGCCTCGACAGCTCAGCTAGGAGAAGGAGAGAGGGTCACACACCTGCTTGTCTCTTTTCTCTATTTTCATTGTCATCAAATCTGGGCTGAGCGTTACTTCTGTAAGACACACACAAAAACATTGACAATAAAGAGACTGGAGAACCCCAGGTACTCAACCCGTCCACCGCACCCCTCCGAGAGGCTGTGCAGCCCCCAGTCCCACGCAGGGTAACGAGGCTGCCCGAGTGAGAGGCTCTCAGGGACAAACTGGGGACCTGCGGTCTGCTGAGCCACGGGGACTCTGCAACCCCACGCAACACGGCGCTCCCTGAACCCAGCATCACCCCAGTACCTGGGGCTGGTGGAGACGCCAACCTGCCTGCCAGAAGCCCTACAGCAGGCACCCGAGCGGTGTCAGGTGCTGCCAATCCTGCAGCAGCAAAGGGAGGCAGCGAAGCAGCTTGTGCCAAACGGCGACGACAAAAGTACGGGATGCAGACGGGACGCGGGAGCTCGGCGGGCACCGGAGGCGAGGGATGTCCCTGCATCCCATGGCTGGGGACGGGGAAAAATCCTTGCTGGGGTGTTCCTCACCCTGGCTTGGAGCCACCCGGTGCTGCGGGAGCTCCCCCATCACCCCTCGCCCCGCAGCCCGGTGTCACCGCTCTCAGCCAGGCGCCCCCAGGATTCATCCAGGCCATCCCCCAGAGCAGAGCTCTCCCGGGGCAAAGCACTTCCAGGCACACCGAGCCAGCCTCCTGCAGCCGTGGAGATGGCTCCAGCGGCACCTCCGATGTCTCTGTCAGCAGGGAACGTCCTCTGGGGACCCTTCTGGGTCACTTCTGGGCACACACCCAGCAGGGGAGCCCCGGAGCTCTCCCTGCAGGCCACAGCCCCAGGACAGAGCTGTGCCCCAAAAGCACTGAGCACAGCCACAGCCAGCGAAGGACATGTAGGGAACACAGCAGCCAAGATCCTCCTCTCACCCTACCGAAAAGACAGGAAAACGTCTCTGGGCTTGCTTTCTTCTGCCTGCCTCTCCGTGAAGCAGCTGGAAGATGCCCGGCCCTGCACGGCCACCACCCGCTCCCCCAGCAATGTCCCTACCAGCAGCAGGAGAGGGCACCTGGCCTCCTGCCCGCACACAGCTACCCGCTGCAGGAGGCTGCCCACCAGGATGGCAGCACCCGGGGCCCCTCAGGCCCTGCGTGCCTGCTCCTGCTCCCAAAGGACAGGAGCTGTGACAGCGAGGGCAGCTGGCAGGGCATGCGGGGCAGCCAACGCTTCGGCTGCTCATGGTCCCGTGGATTTTGCCGTCACAGACAACCTGGCATGGGAGCCAGGAGCTGCTCCCACATCCCAAAGGAGCACCAGCACCGCTGGCACTGCTGCATGTTCCTGCTGTATGTTCCGGGAGCCCCGTTTAACCAGCCATTTCCATGCTAATTGAGTATTTGCAGACTAAAGAGAAATCCTGATCTCAAATGAGCCAGCCCAATTTTCTAAACGAGCTTATGGTTTTCATATGGAGATCACCATGCTCTCGCCACCACACCATGTAAGTGCTCCAGGCGACTACTTTATTGCCACGGCTGCAAACGGGGAGCTTTTACGCTCCGTGCCGAAGTTTTTCTGCCTTTTTAACCCGATATAATTGATGCACATCCCATAGCAGCGTTGCCAGCCTACAGCAGCCCCAGCACCGAGCGGCTGCGGGAGCTGCAGGGCACCCCAGGCAAAGGCAAGCCCCTCGCCACGCCGTGCTACCAGCTCCTCATGCCCCTGGCTGCAGGTAGTGGCAGGAGCACACATCGTGTCCTGGCTGTGCAGCAGGAGCTGCCCTGTTGCACTCAGAGCCCAGCAAAGTGCTGCTGGAAGCTGTTTTGTCCCTCTACACCAGCAGAAGACCTTCTCTCTGCGGCACGGCCTCTACAAAGCAGCTGCTGCTAGCAGCGACGCTTCCAGTTACACAATTTGGGGCACGCCGGGTTACTCTCCTCCTCCCCTGAATTTATTTTTGTTGTTCTGGAAGTGCCAGACAGCCCTACACCAGACCGAATCCACAGCATGCCTGGATTTCCTGGCATGCCTGCCCGGGTTCCTCCAACAGTTGAAATCTTTGTGCAGGAGCCAGAAACATTATCAGAAATTCAGTGTCTGAGCCAACACCACCCCAAGCCCAGGCAGTGCCCATGTGCTCTTCCCCTTTTACCAACCTCCTCACGAGCGGCCGGGCTCTGTTCTGCAGCTGGAGGATTGATTTCCCCCGTTCAGAGGCTGACCGAGCCCGTCTTAGCCTGGATCAGGCGCGGTGCTCATAGGGCTGAGCCTGTGAGGGCAGAGCCTTGGCCACGAGGGCCAGCGCTGGAAGGGGACACCCAGCACTCTGCACCGCCCTTGCTCCTCTCCTCCTGGTATTTTAGAGCCATTTCATACAAAGCTCTGTCAGTACAAGCTGCAGGAGAAAGCCCTGGGCTCAGCTCTGGCATCGTGCTGTTCCAGGGGCTGAAACGAGCAGGGCAGCAGCCTCCCAGCTCCCAGCCTCTGCTGCGTGCTGCAGTGCCTGGGGCTGTGCTGGAGGAGGGCCGGCCTGCAGGCAGAGAGCTCTGAAACTGAAAATCCTACAGCAGCAGCCCTTTCCCCTTTCTGCACAGGGAGCTCCAAGACAGAACTCAGATCAGGGTGATGAGCTGTTTCCTGGCATGCTCAGGGCTCATAGGAGCTGGCAGGGCTGCTGGAAAGCACGCGGGGCACATCCAGGAGGCTGGGGAGGGCTCGGTGCCACCCCTCCTGCCAAGGAACAGCTCCTTTCCAGAGGTGCCACCAGAAGGGCACCCAGCCCCAGCACACTGAACCCCCTCTCCCCTCCCGACAGCATCCCAGGCTCCCTGGCTGAGCTCCAGCAGCCCCAAGCTCCCTGCCCAGGAGATGTTTCGCAGCCCCTCTCTGAGCCTGCCAGACCTAGAGAAGGTACTGCAGGGGCAGGCTGACCCATCAGGGGCTTTTTCTCTCTTTTTCACCCACCCAGAAAGCTGAAAATGTCCCAAACATCACTGCTACTACGGGGCCAGGGGCAGGACTGGGTGGCAGAGCCAAATGCTGCAAGTCCCAGTGCTGGAGGCAGAAATCTAGGAGCCAATCTGCCGCAGGACACAGAAGAATTCCTACTATGTGGGTTACAGAAATAGTCTCACGGCTAGCTGGCCTGCTACTGGCACGCAGCGTTAGAGCAGGCAGCTCTTCGGGTCCCCCTTTACCACCAAACACATCTCAGGTAAGCTCAAACATGCTCCACCGCAGCCCCAAAGCCACCACCTACAGAAGTTCAATGGGAAAAGCACATCGTTAGCCGGGTTTTGAAACTTTGAGGACAGCGAAGTCTCAAAGAATGTTTGATACTCCAAGAATTTCATTTCCATACTGCACAGCTCGTGGTCTGCAGCCACAGAAAGCTGCATTTTTCTGCTGCTTGGGAAGACCGGCTGCAACGAGCGGGCTTTGGGCAGCCAGGAGGGAAATCCTGAAGCAGTGGCCAGAAGTGTACGAAGCTCCCAGACAGACGCTGCCCACGCGTTACCCCTCCAGCCTTGCTTCCAAACCCGACAGGTTTAATTTTACTGCAGGACAACAAGCAGCTCCTAACACCCATCCCCTTGTGCACCAGTGAGCGCTGCAATGAAGTCCGCTGGGACACGCAGCTCCTCCGGGCACTGTGGTCCTTCAGGCACCGCACGGCCGGGGTGCCAGCACCGCGACTGCTCACAGAGGGCTCGGGGGGCTCATTCCAGAACCCAGCACCGCCCCGCGCTAACGGGCCCGGCCCGGCCAGCTGCTGGCTCCTAGAATAGCTCTGATCAGCTGGGGGGGATCACGGCATGGCCCCGGGGATGGGAAGCACTCGCTGTGTGAGGCTCACTGGAAGCTTTGCTGGGCTAGAGGAGTCACGAGGGGCAGTGTCACCCACTGAGCCTGGGCAGGAGGGAGAAGCCTTCGGCTCGTTGTGCTCTTTCAAGGTCTTGTTTGTCCCAAGAAAATGAAAGGGTTTCAAAGAAGGCTTAAACTCAATTTAAAAAAAAAAAAAAAAAAAAAAACAGTTTTCCAAGAGGCCTTGAGCCTACAGTTTTACACAAACAAAACAAAAATCTTCACATCTTGGCATCACCCATCCTGCCCTCCCAGAGCAGAGCGCGGCTCCTCCCCAGCCTGATGCCCAGGGACCACGAGGGCAGCTGGGGCAGGGCGCTCAGCACCCTGCTCCTGGCTCCTTTTCCCTGACATCTTTGTGCGTAACTTTTAAAAGCCACACGAGAGCCCAAAAACTACTTTACGGGCTGCAAAATCAGTCGTGCCCGGAAAGCTGTTGAAGTTCTTCAGGGCTGCAGGCGATGCCAACTCAGGGCATCACTTCTCCCAGGCCTGGGCAGAGAGCAACAGCAGAGTCCAAATCCAAACCTTGGAGCCAAAACTGGGAAGGAGCAGCCTCCACGCTACGACGAGCATCCTGCTTCAGCCCTGCAGCCAGGAGAAGGCACCGGTGCGGGGCCATCCCCCAGGAGCAAATGAGAAGGAAGGGGGAGAACAGAAGCGAGTTAATGTTGTGCAATCCCCTCCGAGTGCTCCATTTTGAAATAACAGCTGACTTGTTTTTAAAAAAAAAATAAATCCAGAAATGTGCAGATAACATTTTAAGGTATCAGAAAGGGTCTCACAGCAGCCGAAACACCCGGCCTGGGAGAAGCTCGCACCGCCAAGAGCTCGGGGCTGGGAAAAGCCCTCACCAGGGAAACGGCTGTGGGGCTCGTCCGGGGCTCTGCAGGAAACAAAGGTGAGGGGTCAGGGAAAGAAAAAGCCTCCAGCTCACACGGGCCTGGGAAGGGGCTGCCCAAGGGAAGCTGGGTTGGGAGAACCTCTCATTGGGGTTTTGCACGTTCACACCTAATGCTCAGACAGAAAACGAGGGCTAAGGTTGACAGAAAAAGGAAAGCCCAGGGTTTCCTCTTGGAAAAGTACTAAAAACGGGCTACTGAAGATTTTAAGCTGCCCGAGACCTTGACTGGGAATAATCTTTTCTATGGCAGGTTTGTCAAAAGGTGCAGCTGGAAAATTAGGGCTAGGGTAACCGAGGGGGAAAGCCTAAAGAAGCCATTGGAGTGGGGCTGGAAATGGGCTGCAGAAGCCAAGGGGGAGTTGCAAAGAGCTTGGAGAGCCCCCTGGCCTGGGAAACAGCCCAGCAGCCTCACCAGCACCCCCAGGAAGGGGCCAGGGCCGAGAAACACAAAGTCAGGAGCTGCAGGCACAGCGGGGCTGGAAAGGGAATGGCCTCGGGACACCCCTCCTGCAGGGGGGCTGTGAACCTCTGGGTTGTGAGCTGGCTGAGGGGCAATGTCTGGGGCTACTGGGAAGGTGAGCGTTAGGGGTAGGGCTGCCAAAGCCAACTGGGGGCTTCCAAGACTCCTGGGATGAAATTTGTCACCTGCGCAGTGCCTGGGGGTCCTTGGCTAAGGCTCAGCACAAACCGAGGGCTGCACCGGAGACGAAGGCTCCTGGATTGAAGGCAGCAGAAGCCGGTGCTAGTAACAGGCTCCTGCCCTCCCGCGTTCGGGTGCAAAGGGAATAGAGCACAGAGACAAACAGCAGCTTTAAAAATCAATTGTTTGTTTTCCGAGACTGAAGCTTTGCTGATGCCGGCTGAATTTTTACAAGGACAGGTGAAAGATCAAATTTTGCCTTTTTCTTCCTCAAAAGCAACATTCTTGTGGAAACCCTACAAAAGAAAGCCAGCCCGAGGCACCGCAGCGATTTGCACTGTAAACCAGCAAGAGCTAGACGAGGATTATTCCAACCGTGCCGAGCGGCTCCACCACAGAAAGCACCAGAACCACCTTAGATTGAATTATATTAAAACATTTCTTGTGGGAACAAGCCGTAATTAGACTGGCCCACAAGTCTGACAATCTTCACAGCCGACGAGCTCAGAGCACAGCATGTGTGAGCACGCAGACGAGCGCCGTGCCCAGGGGTTACGTCTTCCAAGAGCAGGCACGGGGTGAGTCTCAGGCAATGCCCCGCTCGCTTTTCGGGAGACCCTGCTCCTCGCCAGCAGGGCTGCAAACTCAAAGCAGAGGCCTCGGCGTCTACAGATCCTGATGGTGTTTGCCCAAGAAAGCTCCCTATGCAGCACGGCAGCGAGGACAGGGGTTTTGTGCTGTGTTAGACACACGTCCCTGCAGCACGGTGCCGACAGCAGCTGCCTGGGAGAGGCAGGTGGCTTCCTTCTTGAAAGGGGAGAACGAACAGATTTTTATCTGCAGAAAGGAGCTGCAGCCAGGAAACAACACGTGCAGTTAAAACAAAAACCAACCCAGCCGTCAGGCCCCCAGAGACTCCTGATCTTTTTCAGACAGACGAGCAAGAGGGGCACGGCAGGAGGTGGGATTCAAGGGGCGAGCGCTGCTCCCAAGGCACCTCCTGAAGGACCCGGAGCTGCTGCTGAGCATGCCTAGCCGTGTGCCAGAAACGCCGGCGCTCACACACTCACAAAACCTCCTCTTCCCACCTTCTGAGCAGGAATTCAAGCCCGAAACACACCTCAGGCTCCCACAATCTGAAGTGACACGGAGCAGAGCCAGGCTGAGCCCTCAGCCACCCGCACCGCTCTCACGCAGCAGGGCACCCCACCGGGGGCTCTGCCTGGTGGAGCACAAATGTCCAAAAACGAGAGCCCCGACAAGCCGAGCCACTTGGCCTGGCCGCAGCCCCTCCAGCAGCTGCTGTTGGTGCCAGCCCCTTGCTGTGCACGGCGATGCTGCCAGCACCACCCCACACCACCCCACACCACCCCACACCACCCACATCCACGCGAGCTGGGACCACGGCCCAACACCAGCCACTACGCCAGGTTCAGCCGCTGTCCTGATGGGTGTCTTCACCTTTTTGGGGCGGCAGGGACATCCCTACTGCCTTACACGAGCCGCAGTAGCAGCTCCTGGGGAAAAGCAGAGATGCTGTGCCAGCCCTGCCAGCCCGAGGGCTGTGCCCCATCCTTACAGCTCAGAGCAGGCAGCACCTCCTGCCCAACGCCGTGCCTTCGGGCCTCGAGGAAGGGGGAGAGGAGGCTGCAGCCACTCCTCACCCCGCAGAGAAGGCATCAAGCCATGACATTTTTGGATCAGGGTTAGGCATCCTGCGAAACCTTTCAGGCTTTTACAACGCTGAAGCCCTAATAGCGGTGCACCAGCAGGGACCCCCAAAGTCCTCGTCCTTGCAGAGGGTCAGAGGCAGAGGAACAGCCCCAGGACCCTGCCTCACAGCACGCCCTGGCCCATGGTGCAGCCACCAGCACACCCAGCAGAAGCTGGATCAGTGCTGGGCGTAAGGGACCAGCCTCAGCAAGCAGGCACGGCTCACTCCCAGAGGAGCAGGAGCGCCTGCATCTGCCTGCAGACAGCTGGGGCCAGCGAGTCGTGGCTGCTGCTTGCCAAGGGAAGTTTGCTGCATCGCCCTGCTACTCGCTCTCTGATCGCAGGAGCCTGACAGTGGCACATGGGCAGGACAGGACTGTAGCCCAAGTCACTCTGTGGTTGACGAGCTAGAGAGCAAGTCTGAGGAGGATCAAGCATGGCCCGGTCACCACACGGCCACCCCCTACCTGGCACATCCCCTCTGCAGGTGAGCGGCAGAAGAGGCAGGGCTTCGCCTGGGACAGAGCAGGAGCAGAGCTCCGGGCCCGCACTGCCCTGCATCTGCTTGGTTTGGCCGGCAGCCTCCTCCGGGTCACCGAGCAGCAGGCAGACAGACGTCCGCAGCCCCCGGTGCCGTTGGGTTCCTGCTACCTGATCAGTCCCTGCTCTGATCAGGGCTGGGGGCACGTCTCAGCCGGCAGAGCTCCCGGAGCCCAAACCCCGAGTGTCCGCGGTGCAATCCGGAGGGGCTCGGGCTGTCACATCCCTGCGGGCTGCCTGCACATCGCCCTGCCAGCGCCCGCACCGAGGGCTCCTGCTCACCTAGAGCCCGCGGCGCTGCCGAGGTAACCGCCTGCAAAGCGCTGGAGAGGCAGAGCGAGGGGAGGAGGAAGGAGAGAGGCAGCGTGCGAGTGCCACCTCTCCCCAGCTCCTCCCATCGCCACACTCAGCTCGGCGATGCCGCGTGGCCCAGCAAAGGCCTCTGCCGGGCAGCACGGCCACCCACGCGCCCCTGGGATGCTCCCTGGAGGTGCCCAACCCCATGAGAAGCCACAAGCCCGCAGCCCCGTGCCAGGCTGTCCCCTGCCTGCTGTTGGTGTCCACAGCAGCTCCACGCAGCCACCAGCCCAGCAGGCAGGCGCGGGGGCTCCTGGAAGCATCCTGCCGGAGCCCGGAGCCGCATTCCCGGCCCTCCGCAGTGCCTCCCCCACATCCTGCCTCCAGCCCTCCGCCGGGGGGTGGGGGGGGAAAGAGAGAGAGAGAGAGAATGCAAATCTTCGGTTGTAATTCTTCCAAGTTAAAAATAACCCAGTAGTTCAGCGAGAGAGAATCGGCAGCAGGGAGGCAGGGGGCTGGGGAGCCCGTCAGCTTGCTGCGAGGCAGCCGCGGCACACATTTTGTCTTTGGCGAGTGCAGGATCACGGAGAGGCAGCTTCCCAGCTCTGTGCACACAGCTCTGGACACCAAGAGCCTTTCGGTATCCCAGCTGCAGTTGCTTTGCCGAGCAGCCAAACACTCCTTGGGTCAGAGCTGCCCTCAGGCCCCCTCACTGCCCCCCAGGCCCCGCTTTACCGGCCAGGCACACGTGGCAGCACCAAGGAGGCGATGGGAAAAGGAGCAGGCAGCCAGAGCCGGGCGGGAGCACAGCTCGTGTGGGTGCATGTGCCCAGAAGAGCTCCCTCCAACAAGCTCGCTCAGCACCCCCGCTGCTTCTCCCAAGCCATGCCAGAGCCCGGGGCTCACACGGGGCTGAGGATGCTGTGCTGGCACCCAACACGCAAGGAAGCCCCCAGGGGCTGGGTCCGGCCCCCGGTAACACAGCCTCAGCCAGCCGCACTACGTGACTCTCACGACAAGCTCACGTGGCAAAAAACAGCAGCGGCTCCTTTCAGGAGAGCTTTCAAGCACAGCTCCTAACCCAAGATCGAGACCACAATGACCTTCAGCAGTTATTTTGGAGCTGCACGGTGCCACAGGGCTGAGAGCGGAGGGTTTGCCCAGGCTGCATGGAGCACAGCAGCAGACGGGGACCAACAGCATGAGGAACGCCACGGGAGGGCTGGCAACAAGAGGGCACCCCGGCCTGCTGCTGGGGAGGGGATGGTCGGGGCTGGGCTCGCTGCTGTGCCTCTCCCAGCCCCTCAACAGCTCTTAGCCAGGGGACACGCTGCTCCCGGGTGGTGCTGGGGGCAGAGCAGGGCCGTGCCTGGTGCCAGGGGGGTTCCCTTCCCACAGCAGCGCCGGCCGTGGGGAAGCTGCCAGGCTCAGGACGGGTTTCCCAAGCCCACGCCTGCCGTCTTCTGACCAGCTGCGTGCGCAGCTCACGAGCCCTGGGCGTGGAGCTTTAATCCTCAGCAGGCGAAAGCGGAGGAAAAGCAAAAAGCAAAGCTCGGTGGCTCTGTGCCCATAGGGACGAGGGAGAGGAGGGAGGCAGGAGCAGCCTGCAGCAGTGGCGAGGGCTGGGATGCAGCACAGGGCACCCCACACCGCCCTCCCAGCAGCACAGCCCTGCAGTGCCTGCCCCTGGCACCAAGGACGCACAAAGGCTGCCGAGGAACCTGTGTGAAGCCAAGGGCCAAAGGACACGAGCGATGATGCAGCTGCAGCTGAATTTTACATGAAGCAGGTGAAGAAGTCGCTCTGAGGATGCGTTCCTGGTGCTGGGAGCACACCCTCTGCCCTGGAGTGTCTGGCTGTTAGCCCTGGATGGAGATGGGATCCTGGGCTCAGCTCCTCAGGCTTCCTGCAGCAGCGGTCAGAAGGAGCTCGACGTGCCAGCAGCATCCAAAAAGCCTCCTCTGAATCACTGGGCCTGGGGGGTCCCAGCTGGCACCTTCAGAGGCTTCTCACAGCAGGGCAAACCACCCGGCTGCTCGCTAGCTGTCGCAAGGGATATGCAGGCTTCAGCAGAAACAAGTGCCTGCGCACTCCATGTGTTTTCCTGCTATTTTTTCTTTTTCACTCTTTGGACTTCCATTAAATGCCAGAGTCAACCCTCAAGGTCACGGGGCCAGTAAAGATGCCACCAGGCAGATAATGTAGCCCACAGCACCTTTATGAGTGCTGGAGGTGTACAAAAGCCAGTTCAACCGGCAGACCTTGGTAGCTGGCCGATTCAAAGAGCCTTTTGTACGGCTGCTGCTTGAGAGCTGCACACCGAGGAGCGCCGAACCCAGGCTATCCCGAGGCAGGCAGCCAAAAAGTGAGATGGCGTTTCGGAAAGCAGCGATCCTCCTCTCTTGCTGTTGTTGATATCCTGCACTGCAAACTCAAGCTGTCAGAGAGCAGCTCTGCCACACTGCAGACAGCTCCTCCAAGGCAACCAGAGCCCTGTTTCTGCCGGTTTTCTCCAGCCAAAACTCCCTGCCCAAGACCCCCAGGGCAGCCAGGTGGCTGCTGTGCCCCCAGCCCCACGCGGTGCTGCTCGCAGCCGCCCCTAAGTTATCCCCCACTCCCTGCTTGCGCTAACCACAGCGGTAAGATGCCGACCTCGGCTGTGTCCTCCTGCCACCCCCCCTAGCCAACAGCCCGTGGCAGCGTGCCCCAAAATCCACACTCAAGGCAGGAGCTGAATGCAACGTGGCCAAGGGATCAGCAGCTGGGCGCCGAGCTCAGCTAGGGTCTCCCCCGTTCTGCCCACATCTCACTGCGATTCTGGAGCTCAGATACCGCAGGATGACCCCTTCCCACACAGCATCCCCCTGCACCCTGCCTTGGAAGCCTCCCGCCCCAGCACAGCAGCTCCCAGAGGTCACTCGCTTGATGCTGCCCAGTTGGAGAAGAGCTCCTGCACGCACGGAGGCTGCAGCTGCCCCGCCGGTACTGCACAGCCAGGAGACCCCAGCCCAGGCCAGAGCAGACAGGCTGGCTGGCCAGGCCGATCCTCAGCACCCAGGGAGGTGACATCCCCACCAGACAGGGCCCAAGCGCTCGCTGCGTGCTGCGGTGAGGTCCCGCGGCTCACAGCACCTGGTCTGCCTGTACATCCCCAGAGAAACTGGTAAACAGCGACCCAAAATAGCAACAGACAGATCTGCCGTTCTCCAGGCCCGAGAACTTGCACGCTGCAGCATCAGGCCTGTTTCTCAAGTGCTTAAAGGACAAGGAGAGAAAGCAAAACTAAACAACCTCTCCTGATACAGCACCAAGCAACAGCGCCCTTCCCAAGCCGCGTGCTACCCCCAGGCCAGCCTGCTGCAGGCTGTGCCACTGCCCTTACAGATGCCTCCACCCCGGCTGCCCTGCCCTGCTCCTGCTGGCTGCCAGCGCTCACCTCGGAGGGATTCCAGCCTGTTATAAATCACAGCCCTCTGGGATCCCAGTTCTTCGCAATCTGAGGTTAATCTACTTTGAAGAACGGTCTCTAGAGTTCAGACACCATCTGTAAGTCGACATCCCTCTCAATCATCTCCATGCTTCCCTGCGTTTGTGTCCTTTATGCCATCCCAAGAAACACTCCGGCATGGGAGGGAGAGAGAAGTGCCAGAAAGAAATTCATCGGCCCCTCGCGTGCAGGCGCCTGGATTTCAGCAGCGCCAGGTCTGGCACCCCCACAGCTACAGGCAATTCCTTGACACATGAGGGACCCTCTCGCGAGCACCTGAAGCCCTGCCCAGACACGCTCAAAGTAAAATGCTACCAAGAGCACACGCTGAGAAGCAGCCCCCTCTTGTCCCATTCCTTCCCTTCCTGCCTGCCCTGCCCAGCAGGGGCGCAGGGTGCCCTGCACATCGTCCCACAGCCACCGGCCAGCTCCCTGCTGCTCGCTCCGGCACACGCCTGTGAGCATCCCCCAGGGACGGAGCGTGATGGCCGAGTGCCCGCTCCTAGGCAGAGCCCAACCTCGGAGCACACCGAGAGCCTTCAGCACAGACAGGGCAGCTGCAGGGCTCTCGTGGAACTGGGCTGCTCCCACACAGAGCACAGCCCCAGCACGTGTCCACGTGGGCTCAGCCAGCCGGGTGGCACCCACGTGCCACCACCTGCACCCAGCCACCCGCGGAGCCCCGCAGCCCAAACACCACCCTTCGCCCAGCAGAGCCTGTCCCGAAGCTGAGGAGCAGCGTCGGGAGGGAAGCAGCATGCTGTGCCTGCCAGGAACGGACACACAGGGCCTGCAACCCCGCGCAGAGCCACACGGAGCTGCAGGGCTCCTGGAGAGGCTGCTCGGGGTGAAACCACAGCTGTAGCAAAGAGCCTGAGCCCAGAGCAACCCACTCCTGCCTTCAGGTGCCGGATTCACGAGTCCATTCCTCACTCTGGAAAGACAAGGAGAGACTGGCCCGGCTCCTGCAATGTTATTCTCAGGCAGAAATTCTCCCTCCCCGGAGCGAGGAGGCGGAGCAGGCACAGGGACCTGCCCACAAATCTGTAACCACTTCTCTGAAGAAATCAGGGTAACCGCAAACCTCAGCACCTTCGCAGTAAGCGCAGGCTTCGCTTCAGTCGGGCTCCCGCAGCACCGGCACGCCGAGAGCAAACAGCACAGCCTGCTGTCTGCGGCGGCACGGAGAAACCTGCCGCGGTGCGTGCACAACAGGGCATGCCGGGAACAGCTCAGATACCACGGTGAGGGGCACCCTACGGGGACCAAGGAAGATCTCGGAGAAACAGGACTTTGCTTGCCCTAAGGCAGGGAGCAGTAAACAAATCAGAGCCAGACGCCGTGCGCTCCCCGGGCACGCTGCTCTCCTGCCTGGGCTGTGTGAGCACAGGGCACAGCCGGGGTGCGCCGCGCACACAGACAGAAGTCACTGAGACAGAACGGCAATCCCCAATTGATAAACATAAAATAAAATTGAGCTGAAGTGTTTCAACTCGTTTTAATGTTAAGTACAACCCAAGCAGGTGAAGCATTCAGAGTTAGAGGTGCTCTGCCTGCAGACTTGGAAAAGTCAAGGCAGCAGCTAACACAAAACCAGCAGCGTCCACAGCCCGGCTACAGCAAAGCACTGATGCCTGTTCCTGTTTCTAGAACTAACTTTATTCTGCCTCAATGCATGCATATAACAAGGCATTAATGTACTGTAAAGCAGTACTTCCCCTACCTACATGGCAGGAAAGTGAAAAACCCCCTCGGGGATCACCCTTGCAACTTGCCATCGCCCTTGCTCCTGCACGTAGCGTGCTAGCACACCGCTAATGCTGCAAGTCACCTTCAAAGACAGACATTGAGCATCTGCTACAGCACAAAATGAGAAACAGAAAGCACATAAAAGCATGGGAAAAACTTCTCTGCCTTCATGACTTCTGACAGGTTTAACAACTGAAACATTTTTGGGAGGAAACTGAATGATGCCCACGTAACGAACAGGCATCACCAGCACAATGCTGAGGGACCAAAATTCTCAGCAGTGGCTGCTCACACGCAGCACCAGGTAGGGTCCTGCAATCACCGCTTCTTCCTTCAAACAACAGCAAATGTGAGAAACCTCCTGGGGGGTTCTCACATCCCAGGAAAGCTTTTGCAATCCTCAGGACTGTAACAGCTGCAGCTCCTATCAGCCCCAGGACCACCTTCAGCAGGCCAGCGCGGTCCCCACCAGCAAGGACGTGTTCATCCAGCAAGAGCTACGCTCCTGTGCCAGAGCTCCCAGGCTGTAACGTAAACGCGTGCTTCCAAAGCACACAAAACACCAAGGGGAAGACCCTTGCTCCTCTGCCTCCTGCCTGTCCCCCCGGCAGCAGCACGCAGCAGGCAGGGACGTGGTCTCCCCGCTGCAGCGCTCTGGGCCGCTCTCACCTCCTTTTGCTCCAGTGCCAAACAGGGCTCCCCAGATCCCACAGCTTCCATGGAAATGTTGAGGCAACGCAAGTATTCTGCAAAGTCTTGTGCTGACAAGCTTAACTTCCAGCTGCTTGCAGCACAGGCACCCCAAAAGGAAGCAACGAGCTGCCTGCACCTCAGTCCCGACTTCCCATGACAACTTTGAGCCAAGAACCAAAGAACCAGACAAGAATCAAGAAGTGTCACCAGAGGAGATCTGAACTTCATCTCAGCCATTCAAATACAACCGAAACAAGGCAAAAGCCAAACGGGTAAGGCTCCTTACACTGCTGCAACAAGAGAACTGCACAAAGCTGGGGCAAAGGCAGGACTAACAGAAAGGAGGGATCCCAGGAAACGCTGTGTGATGTGACACGCTGAACCTCTTAGGGAAGATGTTCCTAACATCAGACTGCTACTGAGCAGCCTCTCGCGTGGGGAAAACAGGGCTGGAAAATGTGCTGTGTACTCCCTAGCCAGGGCAACAGCTCATCGCCACGTTAACACCGCGCTTCTTGATCCATACCCAACGCACCTCTGTGGGCACACCTCTGCTGCCCGCATTAAAAAACAAGCTGCAACTGGAGAATTAGCTCCCCCACCGCTCACTTTTCTTTTCTGGACTGGAGGAGCACTTTGCTCCTGGCGGAGCTGGATTTGTGCTCGCTGCAGGCTGGAAATCCCCTAGAGGCAGCAGCACAGGAACAGCGTACGGCCCCTTCACCTCCAGGCAGCACCTCCTTCTGCAGGGGGGTAAATCCTGATGCTAAGGGCAGGCCAAAACCTCCTCGGTGCTGACCTCAGATCCCCAGTTCCCTGCAGAGCCCAGAGGCAGCAGCAGCCCTGCTCCCGAGCACTGATTTTTGCTCCCACCCGGCTCCAGGCAGGGTGCGGGGACCTGCCTCTGACCCCGGAGCCCCGCTGCAGCACCCCAGGTATTTCCTTCTCCTCTGGTTGACTGGGCACAACCAATGTAACACTGCTAAAAATTAATAGCCACATATTGGCAGATTGCTAGGCTGCATACCAGATTTTCCCATATAAGGGAAAGTTGAAGGCATTGTCCTATCACACGGAAAACATATTGCACCAGCCCGAGATAATAGAAAGCAAAATCTGAATCTCCTCGTGTCACAAGCGGACACCCACAGCCCACGTCCGTCCCGTTTTGCTGTCAGTGTGGCCGGCTTTGCACGGCTCTGATATTCCAGCCGCTGGCTCGTGCCTGCGGAGCAGCAGGAGGCTGTTTGGGAGCAGCACGCAGCTGTGCAGGGCCCCGCGCCCCCAAGAGGAGTTTTTGGTGCCACCGCCACACGGGCAGCACCAGACCCACTGCCACCGTTCCCAGGGGGAGCGCAGCTCCGTTTTCTTGTTCTTTCAGGGTGCTGAGAAGCGGTCACACAAACCCCGTGTGCTGCCACCAACGTGCGTGCAGCCAGCCTTGCCACCCAGCTGCACGTCGGCCGGGCACCCCGAGCGTCTTCTCTCTGCTGAGAGCTGATCGCCTCCCCACCGCGGCTCTGCCTCCGGCTCCGCGGAGCAGGATGAAGTCACCGACGTCATCCCAAGCAGGAAACGGGGGATGAGAGGAGAAACTTTCACTGCCTCTTACACGAGCAAGGAAAAGGAGCCCCCTTGACTCCCCCGAAGCCCAGAGAGACATCCAGCCACCGTGTTTGCCAGCGTTTCTTTAAAATCATTTCCGAGGAGTCTCCCTGCACGTGCCTATTCCCCCGTCCCAACACACCGATATTCCTGCACTAAGGGCTTGCTCACAGCGCAAGGCTGATCAAACCTCTCCCTCCTGTGCAAGGGCAGGCTCCTCCTGCACACTGACGTGCAAGGTACCCGCTCTTCTCTTTGCGAACCTGAGACAGGCCAGGATGCCACCGCTTCATGCCAAAAACAAAGGGCTGCTGTGGTGGCCAACCTCTCAACCTCGCCACCTCTCTAAAACAAGCTCTCTTGCTTCTGCGAACCCTTCTTGAAATAACACAAACCATTAAAGTGAAACACTTTATATTAGCTACCTGTAAAACTTTATTGTCTTTAGAGAACCTCTTAAGGAGAAAATATGAAAGATCTCTGAAGGAAGATTAAATCTCAAAAATTACTGTAACATTACACATCCAGAGGGGAGGGGGGGGAACGTAAAGCTTTGCTTCCTGGTACAGAAATATGGTACAAAGCAGTCAGGAACCTAAGACAGTCTTCTGGGAGCTCCCTAAGCCACTGACCATCGGGGCTAACGCTGCCATACCCCGCTCGACAACCAGCAGCTCAGAGCAGAGCCGGCCTCCCCTAACGCAGGACAGCGGGTGGGTGCGTCAACTTTAGCAGAAAGGCACACACTGCAAAGCCAGACAGCAGCACTCCGAAAGGTATTAGGGGACAGACAGCGGGAGCAGCAGTGCGAGAGCTGCCCTAGGCCCTCGGATTCACACAGGTTAATTTTTAACATGCCCGCTGCAGCCTGCAGTGAGGGGCTGCGATCGCCATCTCAGCACCAGCGAGATCGACGCCTGTCTGAAGAAAGAAACAACCTGCAGAAGCTGACAGCCATGGGCACAGGGTGGCCTTCAAACTTTCCTAAAGGGAAATCGCACCAAGACCAGCTTTTCTCCAAAGCCTCTTGTTGACTTTGGCTTTTATTTGAAGGATGGCGATACAGAGCTTCAGTTGTGCCACGCAGGGCACTCACAGACGTTTTGACGGGATGCAACCCTACCGGCCAGCACACTTTACAACTTGAAGAGCTCAAGGGTCAGCATTCGGGAGTAGGCTTCGGCAGCACACTGCCCACCTTCACCGCGGGGGACACCCAGAGGTACTCTCAGTGCTCCTGAAGGACCTGCAAGTTTCGACAGCTGTACTGGTTCAGGGCCGATAGGGAGAGCTACCTTCCCCAAAGCAAACAGACGGCAACACCAAGCTTTAAAGTGGAAGAGGAATCAATTTCCCACTTAAAAATTGGGAAAGGAACCCTGAACGAAACCAGCCCTGTTGGAGGCCAGAAGCCTCAAGAGAAACAACCGATTTACTCCAGGAAGAATTAACTCCCAGAGCGAAAATATGCTGCTATTGCTTCATACCCCAACAGCTGGACCAAAACAACAATTTCTCTGCAAAGCAGCGCAGTCGAGAGCTCCCACATGAATGAAGTAAACAAAGGGCAAGGAGAGGCAAGAAGGCACCTATCCCTGCCCCATCACCGCCCAAAAGCAACATCGACACTCTGCTGTGGGAAAAGATTTAACGTCGCTCAGCGCTCCCTCTCCTCCAGCAGCACCCTAATCCAGCTGACCCCACCACGGTGACAAAGGTACAGGCAGCGGCTGCCGAATAGCTGCAAGCGAGCGGGTCAGGAATAAACAACTACAGCTAACAAGGACACCCGCATCTGCCTGCCCACGGGGACCAGGGCTGGAGGGGTGCTGGAGGCTCCTGTGCAGCTCCATGAGGAACTGTGTGAGCACGGCGAGTGACCCGCTGCCTGCATCCTCTGTGCCCTGAGGCGTCTGCTGCAATTCTCAAGTAGGAAGGGGGAAAAAAATATAAAAATGAGAAGGCTGGGTTTTGGGCCCAAATGATCCGAACGAAGCAAAGGAATAAACTGAGCCCTTTTCCGAGCAAAACTGCTGACGAGCTGTGCCACAGCCCAGGCCTGCAGCCGCAGCCGCTGGCGGCACGGCCCCTTTGGGCCTCCCCGGTGCCCAACTTCGCCCTGAGTCCTGCGGCGTTGTCCGGAGGCCCCTCGCTGAGGTGTGTGTGTGTGTGTGTGGTGTGTGTCTGTGTCTGTGTCTGTGTGTCTGTCTGTGGGTGCCGCCGATTCCTCCTCGTTTTTCCCCCACGTTTTGCTCCGCGTTCGCTCCCCGCAGCCTTCACCCCGCCGGCACCAGGCTCCATCCCGGCGGCTCCCCGGGGGGCAGCGGCGGGGCCTCCCTCAGCGTCGCCCCCCGGCCGCGACGGCTCCGCGCCCCCCCCGCCCCCCGGCACCCCCCAGCCCCGCGCTCCCCCAGCCCCGAGGCCCCGGGAGGGCCCCAAGGACGGCGCCGCGGCAGGGCCGGGGCCGGGGTCGCCGCCAGCAGCCGCCGCCGCCGCCTCCGGGCCCGCGGCCCCGCTCCGCCGCCGCTCTCCTCGGTAGCGCCGCCCCGCTGCCGCCGCCGCCCCCCGCCCCGCCGCCGCCGCCCCCCCCCGGCCGCGCCGGGCGGGCGAGCGCCAAAGTTCGGGGCAGAACTCACCTAAAATGGCTCCCCGTCAGCCCCGCCGCACACAGCCATTATTTGCTGAAGTTTAGCCCAGCACCCCGCAAGGACACCCGAACCTCGCCCGGGCCCGCCCCCGCCGCCCTGCCATTGGTCTCCCGCCGCCTCTCGCCGCCTTCCATTGGCCGGCCCGCCCGTCAGTCGCGCGGCGCCCGCGCCAAGCTTGGCTGCAGCGGCGCGGCCGCGGCCCGCTCCATTGTGCTGCTGTTTGCGCCCAGCCGAGCGCGGCGCCCATTGGCCGCGCCGCCGCCCCCGCGCGCCGCCCCCCGAGCCCGGGCCCGGGCCCTCGCCTGAGGGGCCCGGATGTGGGCGCCCTGAGGGGCCCGGGGCCGCTTGGCAGCCCCCGGGGGGTGTTGTGAGGAGGAGCCGCGCTGCCCTCCCGCTGCCGGGTGTTGCTGCGGAGATGCTCGTGCGTGCTCCGGGCCAGTTCGTGGCAGCGCCGCAGCGAAGCGCTGCTAGGGCTAACGGGCTCTGCTGAGGCAGGGCTGGTGGAGCCAAGCGCAGCGCGGTCCTGGTGCGGCCACAGCGCCTGTAGGGGCCTGGGAAGTGCTGGCCCGGGCCTGTGCTGTGCCATTGGGAGTCCTGGCTTGTCCAGCTGTGCTGTGGGGGCTGGCACCTTCCCTTCCTGCCTCCTGCCTTGCCCCAGCTTCTCTCCTTGCTACACGTTTCTCCACTGGCAGCGTGCTCTGGAGGTGCCCGCTGCTGCACATGCATGGTCCAAACAGAAAAGGGACAGCCCAGGGGTGCAGATCCATCGGAGAGCTGCACCCCTCCTTCCTCCCCCATCCCACGCCTCTTGCAGGCCTTCTGCATGAGCCGTCACAGCCCTGTGCGCTTCCCCATGAGCCAAGGCTTCCTTCCCTAAGCGTTACCCTTTGTGCCATCTCACTTGCTACCAGCCCACATCTTTACTCTAAACTTTTTTTTTCCTCAGCTGGTATCCCTGCAGATGCCATTTGTGGACTTCTCTGAGGTCTGACATTTACATTTTTGTCTTTATGCCACATTCAGCTTCTTGTTCTGCATATAGGGCATCAACATGTGTGAAGTATTCCTCTCCACTGCCTTCTCTTTTCCCAAGCCCTCCCTGTTCCCTCGAGCCACCAGGCATGCCTGTGCCTGATCTTCAGTTGCTTCCTGCGTTGGTCAACCTCTCACCAGCCAGCACTATCCTTTGCTATCCTCCCTCTGACCCCAGAGCAACACCTTGTTTTCTACAGGAACACCTGTAAAAGTAGAATTAATTGATGCTTTATGATCAGAAAACGCATGCAGCTTATTTTTATTGTGGGAGGAATTTTTACCCCTGTGTTACACAAGTAAAGTTCTGCTGGTAGGAAGGGACCAGAGGAGGTTGGGTTAGAAACTTCCAGAGATTCCTTCCCCTCACCACACTGGTGACAAACACAAGGTGGGATCTGCCATGGCTCTGCTTACCTGAGCATTAAACCCCTGTATGGCCGGGGATTCCCCCATCTCTTTGGTGTCCTGTGCCAGGGCTGCACTGTGCTCCCTAGAAAAGTGTTTTTCCTAACATCCCACTTGAGCCTTCCAGGACATGAGCAGTTCCTTGTGCTAGCAACACCCAAACAGGAGTGAACACGTGCCCACATATCCCAACAGGGACCATTCCTGCCTGGTCCCCTCACAAGGCCATCATGAGCTCTGTCATTGGATGGTCCCAGGACTTTTTTACACCAGTATTGGAAATCCAACCAGCCTCTCCAAAAAGCGGAATTAAATCCTGAGCTTGGCTATTCCCAAATCCTTCGGAGCACAGGACGTGACACCCTGTGAGTGCAGGACAACAGCTGAACAAAGCCAGGGCCAAGCATCACCCAGAGCATAGACATCGTTCTGCCCAGTCTTTGGGCTCATCATCCCCCCTCCCCAGTATGAGCTGAGATAATAAAAAACAACTTTCGGCCTCTACAGGGAGGGAGAGTGGCAGTCCCCCTGGGCAAGCTGTTCTGGGCTCAGGACACCTCACCTCTCCTCCACACCTCGCCACGTGGAGGGGCTATCCTCGCCCACCGTGTGCTGGGGGAGCTGTGCTGGCCATGGCAGGCACAAGCAATCACCACTGCCCTGATACATGGATTTGAACCACCCTGAAGAGGAAATGTGTTACTGTTACATGTTTACCTTAAATTAAATGTTAACTGGAATCAGGAGCAGCAAAATGCAAATGAAGGAGCTTGCTCGCAGCACCTGAACTAGGCAACAGTGACAAACACAAAAGAAAACAATGAGGAAACTGAAGAAATAACGTGCTTAGCTGGCTTTCACAGGAAGCCCACGGGGAAGGCAGCAGGCTCCTGGCAGGGTCCAGCTCTTTGGGTGCCTGTGCCCTTCTGGCTGGTGGCCTCGAAGCAGGAGAAGCAGCCCCATGTGGGAGCTGGCAGCCTCTGAGACCTGCTCCTGATTACAGTGAGGTCCTGAGGACTCCCGGTGTCTGTGGGGAGATGGTCGCAGGCTGGGCAGAGGTTGGCGGCTGTGACTTGAACCATGTCCCCCTTCGCTGTAGCGGTTGTCCCCTGCTCCATGGCAGGAGGCTGTGAGTGGGCACCCAGTGGGACACGAGCCGCATGCTACCTGCCAAGGGCAGCGTTAACTCTCCCACTGCTGAGCGTGAAGAAGAGAGAAGCCTGAGCTTGCCGCCAGGGAAGGAGACCTTCCATTTCACTCCGGAAAATGTCACTGAAGGCAGCTGCAGCCTGGCAGTGACCATGCTGCTTCTCCCAGACAGGAGCCCCAGAGATTTCTGATTCCTGTTTAATATTCAGTGGCTGTGCAGATTGCCAGGACACGGCTCCGTGCCGCAGTGCCTGCGGCCAGGCAGTGTGTGTGCACCACGGGGCATGTGGCCCTCGGGCAGCCTGGGGACAGGTTCTGATGGGGAAGGAAGGTGTCTCTTGAGGCAGAAGAAATCCCAGGCATTTCCAGGCTAGGCTCGTCTTCGTGCAGGGAGGGACACTGGTGCTGTTTGTGAGAGGCCACCTGGGCGCTGCTGAGCCCGGGGTGCTGGGTCTCCGTCCATCTCACAGGCAGGGACAGCACCCAGCAACACCCAGCAGCAGGGCAGCCAGTTCACAGCTCTCTCTGGAATTGTGTGAAGAGGTCATTAACGGATTAATTATCTGCTGCTGGATTTATTATTATTTTTTTTTTTCAGTACAAAGACCCAGGGCTTTGTCCACCCCAGTACATCAGCCTCAACCACTGATCATAGCAGCTCTATGCGTGTTGTGGCTGCCTGTGCACATCTTGGGTCCTTCACTTCCCTGTTTTTGGGGTGGTTCACATGTCCCTGCTGGTTATCTGTGGTTTCTACAGGCTGGTGGCCCTACAGAGGCCCTGGAGCCGTGCCGCACTGGGAAGTTGTGTTGCAGGAAGATGTACCAGCCCTTGCTGTCGATATTGTTGCATCCCCGGGGCAAAGGCAGATTTGCTGCTTGTGCTGGTGGCCCTCCCAGTGCACAGGTCCATCTGCAGGAGCCGTGTCAGAGACAGGAGCCAGGGAGAGGAGGGGGAGGCTGTAGGGCTACGTTGGCAGAAGAAGCCTCACTTGTGTTTACAAAGGTCTTCTAGGAGGATTTTGCACAGGAGTTCTTGATGGTGAGCACTCAGTGCCCAAGTGACGGTGAGCTGGAAGGGCGGCCTGCTTTTGGATTGAATTTGAAGGAGACTGCTGGTGCAGTGAGCCACGAGTACCAGCTCAAAGTCCACGTTGCATTTTGGAAGTGCATCTTTCATGGCTTGGCCACCGATTCAGTGGGGAGCCTGACGTGGCTGTGCCCAGGAAGAGGGGCTGGAGCCAGTGCAGCGAGAGGGAGGGGGATCACCTGCCCCACAGGGCCATGTGTCTGCCAGCATAGAGCCTCAGGCGGCCAGGGTAGGGAGTGACACATTTTTAGCCACCCTGCAGACAGTGCCGGGTCCCTTGGAAATTAAACAGCAGCAGCACGCAAGCAGGATTCAGCAGCACGCACACCATGCTGGCTGCTGCTAGGCTGGGTGACAAGCGGGGGGCTTAGGGTTGCATACCCAGATTGTACAGCCATGATTTTAGGGAGCCTGTTGAACAGCCCTGAAGCTGGAAACTCCTGGTTCAAGGACAGGTTTTCCTTGGATTTTTATTTTTATTTTTTTTGGAGGAAATTCCCCTGCCTTCGGGAGCTTGGGCAGGGCCTGTATCAGATAAACCACATGATTGCTTTTGTAAATTTTCCCGTACTTTGGCTTTGCCACCACAGATTATTGATAGCAGAGAAGAAAGTTTGGGGAGCTCCCAGGAACAGGCAGTTTCACAGCCAGGCCCCCGAACCATCGTGATACCCTGGCACCAAGCTGCTGCCCGGAGCTGTTGCTCACCCCACAGATATGCACGTTGCATGAATTACACGGGGAGTTTTGTGTCTGCAGAGAACTTACCCTCGGTCTTCTTTCAGTGCTGCTCTGCTGCAACTGCATCCCCAGGCCAGTGGTGAGGCACATCCTGCCCCATGCTCCTGGGAGCTGCCGGCCTTGGGTAGCCCCTCGCTGCCCCTTGGATGAGAGCAAATGTCTTGACAGCCACTGCCCTGAGGGATCACTGTGACTTAGTGTCTGCTCAAGGTTTGTGGTCCTGTTGCTTCAGACCCACTGGCTCAAAGGTGCTCCTAATCACTCCTCCAATTAAGGAGAAGGTGCTTAATGTGCTGCTCGTCATTATCCAGGCTGCCGGAGCATCCATTACCTGCCCCTCAAGTGGGCTCTGTTCATCTTGTGCCTGGAACTGAAAGAGAACTGCTGGCCAGGACCACCCTGAGCACAGACAACAGCAATAATTTAACAAATCCATGCTGTAAAGCCCCCAGCACTTCACACAGAGCTTCTTCTTCCAGCACTTTTTCCCTTGCAGACTCCATTTGATTTAACTTCCAGGCAGGTCTCCTGGTGGCTCTCCTCCACCCCTTCTGTGTGATGGGCTCTGCTGCCCACGTGAGCTTCTCCTGCTTTCTTTCACCCAAAATGCTCATTTCTGTGCCTGCTCTCCATTCCTGGGAGCTGCTTTGCTGCTGTGCAGCTAATCAGGATGGGGCTGGTGCGGCCCTGTGCTCCCTGCAGACCCTGCCTGCCCCTTGGATCTCTGTGGCCTTGCCTTCACTCACAGGACTACATGGTTGCTCCTCTTTTTTTTTTTTTCTTTTTTCTTTTTTTTTTTTTTCTTTTTTTCATGGTGTGAAGCCAGTCAGGTCTTTAAGGATTTTTTTTTTTTTTTTCATACACTTTCATCCAGAAATGTAAAATCCTAGAAAAGAAGGAACCTTTGGGACCAGCTAATGCTCTTCTGTCCAACTTCTCCATGGAACCTCACTGGTGGATACTCCACTCCCTTACCCTCCTCATCACAGGGAAGATTTTCCCAGCATCTACCTTGCATTTCTTCATGATAATTTAAGCCTGTTTCTCCTTGTTTTATTCAGCATGGGCAGATTAATCCTTTCCTCTTTACAGGAGTCATTTGCATTCCTGCAGACAGCTGCACCAGCCCCCTCTGCTCTCTCCTACCAATTAAGCAGTCCCACATCTTGCCGTTTTTCCTTGCCGGTCATGTTTTCCAGGTCTCTGACATCCTCCTCTGGACTCTCTCCAACTGGCCCAAAGGGCATTGTCCAGGCATAGCTGCCATCTCCTGCTGCTCTCAGTGCCACGGTGAGAGGCAGCGCTGCTCACAGCATCCTCCTGCCAGCCTCCCTTTGCTCTGCCATGATTCCCCCGGAGTCACAGCTCCTTTCCCCTAAAATGCATCCTTCTCTTTTTGCTCCCCATTTCTTGTTTATGCAATTGCCTGTTTGTGCTGAAGTGCCAACGGCATTTATCTTCCCTGCACAGCATCTTCTTCCCTGAGACTATTTCTCTAATGTGTCAGCAGCGGAGGCGTGGAGGAATATTTTGTGATTAGGAGCCTGCCTTCCGACATGCTTCCCATTCTTCCTATCTCCATATTTTGTCTGCAAGTTTGAAAAGCCTGTCCTGCATCCCTTTATCTCACTTGCTGGTCGCTGAAGCCTGGTGGTGCTTATCTGGGCTGGGGACAGTGCTCATCTTATTGCAGGTTTAGGCAGAATGTGATCTGTAACTTGCTTATGAGCTTTTTTTACGAAGCAGTGTCAAACATCAAGATACATACCGCCAGTCCAGTTCTTCTGTCAAAGCAGGACAAGTGATCAGCTCATCGCAGTCTGCCCGTCACCAGCCTTTGCTGGCAGCTGCTCCACGGCCGCTGCCCCGCAGGCGCTGGGCCTTGCTGCCCGGCGTGGAGGCTGCGTCCCAGGGCTGAGGCCAACCTGAGCACTCCAAAGGTTTCTCCTTTTCTGAGCGCCACACAGCATCACCCTGCTGCCCCTGCCCTGCCGCGGCTCCTCTGCACTGCCCCATGATGCCAGCCTCCTGTCCAGGCATCCTCATCAGCCTCCCGCTGCTGCTTGGTGCAGCCTCAGTCGAGCACAGCAGAGGCTGGTGCAGTGAGGCCATGTGCTGCTCCAGTGCTCCGCTATCCCCTGCCTGTGGCTTTCCCCTCTTCCTCACAGCCATCAGCCCTCCCCCTTCTTCCGCACACACTCATCGCCTTGCTTGCTGAATCATTTTTTTTCCTTTTTGATATATCTTTTTCCTTTGACTGCCTTGATTTTGCCTTACAAGTTGTTGCATTTACATTCAGACCCACCAGCCTGCTTCCTGTTTGCTCCCCAGCCAGGAGCCAAGTCTCGTACTTTGAGGAGAGCCTGGGGTGCGTGCACCCTGCCATCACAAGGCCTTCGAGGTGCTCTCCTGTAGCATCCTTGTAGCCAGACCAGCAAGACAAGGACAAAGAAACACCAGCTATGGGCAGGTTGGCTGTAGTGTCAGACCCTGGGGTACCCAGGAGCAGAAGCCACAAATGGGCACAGGGAGCTGAGACTTGACATGAGGACAGGGTTTTTCCCATGAGGACGGTCAGACCCTGGCTCCAGACTCAGAGAACTTTGTCAAGGCAAGTTTCAAACATCTTAAAGGACAGAGAGCCAAAGAGACCCGTTCTGACCAGCCCAGCTCTGAGACATTCCCAGAGGGCCCTGTCCTTAGCTCAGAGCTCTGTCTCTTCTCCTTCACAAGACAAAGGTCTTGTTCATGTCTTGGCCGTGCTAAGCCAATTTATCCCCCCCACTGCTGCATCCACACCTGGTATGTCAGACACAAGCCCAGACAACTTTTTCTTCTACTTGTCTCTTATCTGCTGCTAATGCCCTGGAAGTGTTTTCTGGGCACTGTCACCTGCTGTCCTCTCTCGCACTGGCTGCTCAGGAAGGGAAGTTTTCCATCCCTGCCATGCCCTGGGTTTGGCTAAGCCAGGCTGTCTCACTTGAAGCCCCCTCCACATGCCCCAGAGCCACTGGCAGTGTGGCATCCAGGTTCTCCCTGGAGCACAGAGAGAGGGAGTGCAGAATGTCTTCATCCTTAATACACAAAGCAACACATTCCTCCCTAATCCCCTGCCCGTCTTTCCAGAACAAGCGGCATCCTCTGGTATTAATATTCCAGTCATGTGGCTTAGCCCACCAAGCCTTTGTTATGCCAATTAAATCATAATCTTGATCATGCATTAAGACTTCCAGCTCCTTTTGTTTATCCCTTGCCAGCACACCGATGCAGAAGCCGTTTGGCAGCCTGACCCCCCCCCCATCCTCTCATGTCCCCAGGGGCTGCGTGTGAAATGCCACCTCCCGTAGCACAGGCAGCTCCTCCCGGCCACCGGCACTGGCCAGGACCTCACTGTGGCCCCACGGGGATGTGGGTGGCTGTGCCTCAGTGGCACCACTCTTTGTCTGCTTCCTCATGTCATGCCCATGCGCTAGGAGCCTGGCATAGGGGCCCAGCTGCTGCCCCCCCCCAGCTGTGTCCCAGAGCCACAGGATCACCGGATGGCTGAAGTCGGGGGCACCTGGTGCAGCCCCCCTGCCCCAAAAGGGCCGCCTGCAGCAGGACTGTGTCCAGGGTAGGTTGCAGCCTCCTGTAGCACCGAGGCTTCCCGGCTGCTGCAGGCGATGCAGGAGGAAAGCGGCGTGAGCGCTGCACCCATTCTTTCCTCACACTATCAGTGCCAAACAGGAGACGGAGCAAGGCTGCCCTGAATGCTGGGGTGGCAGAATGAAGGCAAGCAGCAAGCACCAGTGCCTGGACAACATCTTGCTCCTTGAAGTGGTCTCAGGGGTGCTGAAGAGCCAGAGGTGACTGGGGGCAGAGGTGATACCAGTCCGTCCTTTGGCCTTAGACCTGCATGGGGATGCAGGGAGGTGGGGATGTTTTGGGTAGCCAGGGGGATGAGGCCTCTCTCATGGCCCCTTTGTACTGACTGCAGAGCACCGCGGTGTGAGGTAAGGTGTCTCTATGAGCGTGAGCGTGGAACAATGACGAGAGCCAAACCCGCTGTGCACAGCCAATTACCAGCACAGAGAAAGGTTCGGGTTCTTCCAGACACAAGGCAACACTTCAGCATGTGGAGGGCCTGATGCACATCCAAGTTCTGGACACGCCTCCCCTGGGTTCGAGTCCTCTCCCAGTGCAGCTGAGGCCCCAGACACCACTGAGCCATGCAGCGGGAGCAGCCCCTTCCTGAAGCAGCTCCTTGCTCTGCCTTATCCCATCCTGTGGGGCTGAGGCATGGCTCCTCCGGAGCAGCTGAGTTACTTCTCATTGCCCAGAGGCAAGCGATCTCAGCAGAACCCAGGGAAATCAACGGTGCGAAAGAAAAATAGCTCATTAAACAGCCATAAACACAAATGCGAGGATCACTCACATCCTACCACTGCATCCATACAAACATCTGCTTGGCTTCCCAGATCGGTCTGGAAGGGAAGCTGGTGAGCAGGCAGCGGCACGGGGCAGCTTTGCCAGGCTCCCTGTGCTCCATCAGCACCTGGAGTGCCAGGAACCCCCTCCACACCCCACTGAGCATGGCTTTTGGGAGCTGCTTGGCACAGCACAGGAGCACTGCCGGGGGACTGGCAGTACAGCCACACCGGGGCAGGGCAGTGCAGATGCACCAGCCCCATCCCACCCAATGTGGGCATCACCCTCCACCACGAGGCGTCCATAACCTGTTCTCACCCCTGTGAACCTTCCTTCAGCTGCAGTGCTTGCAAAGTGCTGTTGGGCCAAGCTGGTACACGTGGAGTCAGGGTGTTCCCAGGACCAGGAGGCTCCTTTCTCCTGCCCTGGGGCTGGGAGCACACCTTTAGGCATCATCAGCATCCAGAGCCGCTGTGCTGTGTGCCTGCACCAGCCTGGGGCTATTCTTGCCTCCTCCAGGAGGAAGAGACTGGAGGGGAAGGAGCCTCTGGTTATTTAGCCCAGCAGCAAGGACAATGTGTGTCAGCTCATCAGCCACTTACTACTGCCAGGCTCTGCCACCAGCTGTTTAATGCAGAAAAAACTTGTGTCGCAGTCTGCATCAGGACCAGCTGGCAGACAAAACCCTTTTGTGGGTCCTCAAAACATGTCCATAGCATGCAGAGGGACACAGCAGGTCTGGGGTTCTGGCCAGTAGTCACCCCATAAAATCCAGCAGGGACGGGAGCTAGGGGCTGCCCAGGGAGACTTGCGAGAGCCCTCAGGAGCACCCAGAAGTGGTGGGGAGGTGTGAGTTGGAGATGAGAGGCTGAGGCTGGAGCAAAGGAGAAGGTTCTCCCTCCCTGAGGACCTTCAAACTGCTTGGTGAGTGTGGACTCCATCCTTGGGGGGTTTCAGGTCCAAGCTGGATAAAGCCCTGAGCACCCAGTCTGGTCCCACTGCTGACCCTGGATGACAGAGCCTGAGGGTCCAGCCTGAGTTGCCCCCTGGGCCTTCAGGCCGGGGTCTCTTCCGTAAAAGAACAGGGAAGGGAATAATGAGTATCTCAGGTCTCGTATTTTACTGCAACAGTTCTGTCATTGAGCGGGATGTTGATTGAGGAGAGTTTCCTCTCTCCAGACACGACAGCAAAACTTATGTTCATTTTTTCTTGAAGCAGTAAAACAATCTGCTCCTTTTACAGAAGTTACAGCAATTTTTAGGGAATAAAGATAAATTAAAAGTCTCATTGCTTCATTAGAAAGCCTTTCAATCCAACACAACTGTTTAGCTGAAATTGATGGCACTAAATACTTCCCCAATACTACTCCCTGGGAGCAGCACTGCCCGCTGTGCTTCCCCACACCCTGTTCCCCCAGGAGAGCAACTTGGACAGAGGTGGCCTCGTGCCACTGCATCCAGACATTTGTGGGAGTGTGTGGCACTGAACCTGGCACCAGCACAAGGGAGGCAAACATCTGGGCTGGGCTGGTACTGGGGTCTTGTCCCTTGGGGGGGGACAACTCAGTGGTGTCTGTAGGAAGGAGGGTGGGAGGAGGGGGTGGTTTGGGGCCTGAGAAAAGAAGCTGCAGGGAGGGCTGGGGCAGTGTGAAAGCAAGCCAGAGAAACTTCAAAGGCGTATTTTGAAGCAAGAATGAGGGCTCGTGACAGGACCGGTTGAGCAGGTAGCAGGGAATGGGGGCATGAAGAGCACCTGGCTGGGGTGAGGGTCCAAGGAGTGCCTGAGCTGGGGGATTGGGGGGGAGGAGGGAGGAGGCACAGGCAGGGGCGTGCATGCTTCAGGGTGCCCTGGTGCCTGTCCCCACTCAGAGACCCTGCAGGAGGTCTCATGGTCTGTGTGCTGCCCTGATGACTGAAGAGGCACCGTGCAGGGACGCAGCCATGTGCCCCTGCTTTTCCATGGTATTGCGGGCTGTCACCCTGACCTACTGCTCTCCCTGTCCCCGCTGAAGGCATCCCCACAGCTTGGAGCTCCCTGGCAGCCAGGGCCACCAGGGGTGCATGAGCCTGGGCTACACGTTCAGTTTTTACTAGAACCTCTGTAATTTTAAGGAATTTGGAACATTTGGGAAACAAACAAACAAATAAAAAAAAACAAGCAGCCAAGCCAGGCATTCTTCACCATGCCCCAACAGCTGGGGCTCAGCAGCTGAAGCCTCCCCCTCAAACACTGATGGCTTTGATAGCCCTACATCCAACATCCCTGTGAGCACCATCCCTGCGTGCAGCACCCCCTTGTGCGCTGTCTCCTGTGCTCACTCAGGCTGTGGCTCTGTGAAACCTCTAACGGAGCTAAGGTTCATAAACCATTGTGAAAGGCTGCCTCACTGAGAGATTTGACCCCTTGTGACCAGCAGCCTGTGTTGTGTTCCAGGCAAGCAGATATTAATAAGATCCAAGTCTGGAGCAGAGATGCCAATGCTGGGCAGTAAATCACCGTCCTGGCCTTTTCCAACGCTGGGGCTTTCTGCACTTTTTGATGGCACTGATGCTTATTAACATCACCCCTTTAGGGAAACTTTGAGCAAGATCTGCCTGAAAGCCAGCCTGGAAATGCCTCCCTAAGATCTCTTCTTCTCCACAATCAGGGAAGGCACAATCATTTCCAATGCCACAAAAAAAAAAAAAACCACAGCTCAGTATTAAATCTTCCCTTGATACATTCATAAACCCACAGTTTGGGGTTCCTATTTGGAAATCTTGAAGCAAAACCTTGGAAAAATACTTCAGCAAAAGTGAATTGAAGGGCGAAGGAGGAGGAAGAGCACACTGTGAACGCTAGCTCAGTGCCTGTGGCTGCAGCATGAGGCCTGTGTCCTGCAGGGCAGGGGCTCCCTCCTGGCCCAGTGCTGCTGGGCCCCTTGGTCAGGCCTTCAGGGACGGATTAAAGAAAGGAGCATGGCTGGGATCCCACGGCCACGTGGGGCCCCTCTGTCTCCCTGGGGGTTTGGCTTTAGGGCCAGTGAGAGGCACAGGCACCTGCTCCGCTTCCCAGGCCCCATCCCGCCCCACTCGGCACCCGGCCTTGGGGCCCTGGGTTGCGGCCACCTGTGGGGACTGAAGGCAGCAGCCTGAGCATGCCCCAGCCCTGCCGGGGGTGCTGGGTGGCAGCACAGAGGGATGTTGCCGCTCAGCCCCGGGGTCTCGCTCACTGCCCTGATGAGAAGCAGTAATTAGGCTGCTCCTCTCTGCCCTGCATTCTGTGCAGCTGGTGAGGCGGTGCTTGGAGTGTCACAGGAAGCAGTTCGGGCCCTGCTTGTCACAATGCTGATTTTCTCCTCTCTCCCCAGAATTTGGGCAGAGGAAGATGAGGACAGAAGGCCCAGCTGGCAGCATTGGGCACTGTGCTGCACACCGAGCTGCCTGGCTTTGCATGTGCCCCCTCCAAAACTGTGTCCGGTAGCTCACCAGGGGTGCCACAGCCTGCAGGTTCCTCTGCTTGAAAAGTCTTGGTCCTCTGTTGCATTACCCCCGGACACGAATGGACCATGTGAGCTCATCCCATCCCATTTGCACTGCCAGCCCCTCCTTTTCAAAACCCATACTGCCCAATAAAGCTTGTGGTCCACAGCAGATTTATTACACGCGTTTATTCTGTCATTGCATAGCTCTGCTGCCTGGTCTGTGGCCCATCAGCACGGCTGCACATTCTGTGCCTGGCAGCACCTCAGCAGCGGGGTCCTGTCACTTCTTTTTCCTGCAAGGCTCAGAGGACAGGGAGAGGTAGGGCGAGGGGACCCAGCCAGGACAGCCTAGAGGCACTGGAGGGTGAATCTGGGAAAAGCTGCGAGACCTCGCTGCTCTCGGTTGTGCCTTGTGTCCCTGTTTCCATGTGGGACACCAGCAGCGTGGGCGTCCTCAGCAAAAGTCTTGTTCCAGTGCCCTTCCTGTAGACTTTCATACAGTACCTTGCTCTGGGGACTGCTCCAAGCTCCAGTACCTACCAGTTCCCACTGTGGCTGGATCTCACCAAGGCCATGGTGTCCCCAGTGGCTGTGTCAGCTCCCTCATGGGGTCTCATCTCCTGCAGCAGGAGCACAGGAGGCAGCACAAGGCATGGAAGACATGCCCTCACCTCCAGCACAGCCCCCTTTGGACCTGTAAGCTGAAAGCAAGCATCACTATGACCAGCCTCAAATCCCTCCCATCCCTCTGAGTCATTCTACAGCTGTAACAACCCATGTGTCATCCTGCCATTTCCCCACCTTATTTACAGCTGTGATTTAAGAGCTAAATGTTGAAGGGAGCAGAAGCATCCTCTGCCCATCCTGCCCATGCTGGGAAGGGTCCCAGCTGCCAAAACAGAGGCTGCAAGCTGTAAAAGCACCACCAGCTGCCTCCCGCCAGTGAGTGAGAGGATGGAAATGAGCTCTGGGGGCAGTGCAGGAGGGAAGTGCTAACAAACCCATCCTGCTGCAGATTTACGGTGCAGCACTCAGGCAGAGCCAGCCCGTGACGTCTCCCAATGGGGAGCACCTGGGATGCAGGTGGGGAGCACAGCACCTTGCCAGCACTGCCAATTAATTTCAAATAGTGCTGCTACCAGCACGTGGGGTCCTCCCAGCACAGGCTACCCCTCCAGGCAGCTCCAGGCAAGTGGCAGCTCTGCAGAAAGCTGCTTCTCCAAGGCAAACTCTGCGTCAGCTGGAGGACTCTGCTCCCCTCCATATTTTTCCGGCCATGTGCCCAGTGATGGAGGGGATGGAGCAGAAGAAAACCTGGGGAAGAAAACCCATCAAGTCCTCCACAGGGATGTTGCTGGAGCATCAATGGCACCTTGGTGTCCTGAGCTAGCTCTCACTGAGTTTTTTTTAGGAGCAACAAGCCTCTGAAGAAAGCTGAGGGGGAGGTGAGTGGGGGGACAGAGACTTGGGGCTCCACCAAGGGCCTCTTTGCTGCCTCTCCCAGAACCACAGTCTCTCCTTCAGCCCCCAAGGACAGAGCAGAAGCAGCATTTCTGCCCTCTGCGCCGATGATTCCTCGAGCACCCTGCTCCATTTTTCAGTGGTGCGGAACCAAATGCTGCTGGGCTGTGCAGGATGCCTGAGCCGAGGAGGCCCTTCCCACAGCCGCCTGGCATCCTGCAGGGCTCAGCCAGCAGAGCACAAGCTCAGCAGTTCCGGGGCTCTCCTGAGGCCATGGCTGGGCTCCGTGCTGCTCAGGAGAGGACATCCACTGCCCTGGTGCTGCAGGAAGACCCTCTCCAGGCCTGCCCATCCATTGCCCTCTTTTTTCATCTCCCCTCCCTATCCCCTGTTCTTTTGTGTCCTCCACACATCATTTCTCCCAGATCCCTAACCCCAACCATGGTAGGGACATGGGCAGCCTCTGTCGCAGAATCACAGAGTGGCTGAGGTTTGCAGGGCCCTCTGGAGCTCCTCTGGTGCCGCTCCTGCTCCAGCAGGGACACACAGACCCTCTGGTACCTCAGCCGCTCCTCCCAGCTTCGTGTCACCTGAAAACCTGCTGAAGGTGCACTCTGCCCCCTCAGCCAGCTCCTTCATGAGGCAGTTGATCAGGACTGGACCCAGCACGGACCCTCTGGGTACTCTGCTCATTACTGGCCTCCAACCTGGCTTTGCTGCACTGATCACCACCCCCTGGGCTCAGCCATTCAGCCGGTTTTCAGCCCTCCCCAGCCTGCCTGCCCACAAAGCCCACCTTTCAGCAGCTTCTCCTGATGGCCACAAGAGGCACGGTGACAAAGGTCTTCCTGAACATCCTCTGCTCTCCCCACCCCTCAGACTGCTTGTTTCATCCCAGAATTTGTGGAGGACATGAAACTGCGTGTCCTGAGCAAGGTGTGGCCTCCTATGAAGAGGCTCCTGGCGCAGAGCCCTTCCTTCTCTGCACAGCCTGGGGAACCGCTCTCACCTCCAGCAAGTGCCTTGGGTGCTGCTGGCTCCCGTGCCACCCCATGTCTTTGGGTTGTCCCACTCCTGCGGCCATTGGTTTCCTCTTCAGGCGCACCCAGGCAAACCCCACAGGGCTGGCAGCTCCTTGGCACAAGCGCACCCAGCCCAGAAAATCGCAGCGGTTGCTCGAGGAGGTGTTAGGAACAAACCCGGAGTGATGCTGACACCCCAACCCTCGGTCATGAATTACTGCACGGCTGCTAGGGTTAGGAAAATCCATCCCTACTGTTTCATGTTTTGTGCTTGACAAAATAAACCAATTTTTTTGAATTTAACTGTATTTTCTTAAACAGAAAATAAGAGTTCTGCAGTCAATAAGCAGCCAGGTCCCCAAGGGCTCTTACTGCAGAGGAAGAATCGAGCCATCGCTATGCTAACAAGTATATTAGCTAATGAAAACAGTATTTAAAATAATCACAATATTTCTTTATTTGCATGTAAAGATGACATAATAAAAGATAATTAGCAGCATGTGAAGTAGTTCTACTACTCAATTTTCTCAGTTTAGATCATTAATTATCTTAGTAAAATGCATCATTATGGCTAATTTTAGAAAAATCTAGCAGCTGCAAGGTCATAGTGGGAACAATTTCAATTTGTAATTGGAAGAAACATGAAAGTGAGTCAGATAATCTTTTATTAGATAATAATAATGAATCACACGGGCACATATATTAAGTACTTTAAGAGGCAGAAAATGCACTGTATCATTTAATAATGTCATCAAATGGGCCTCAATCATGGGCTGTTGGGGGTTCAGCCCTTGCCCCTGCCTCCCTCTTGCTGCAAGGAGGGCAGGTGTGCTTTGGCAGCGTCCCCTCCTGTTACCACCACATCACACCTCGGCCTGTTCTGGCATCGGCGCGTCCAAAGCTGCCTCCTGTGACCCAACAGCCCCCAGGGTGGTCCCTGGCCCCCACGTTCCTTCCCCCTGGCCCTGGGGGACTCGGGGGCAGCATCACAACACCCAGCTGGGTCCGAGGGCACCACAAATACCCTCTGCTCCTGCCTGGTGCATGGAGAGAGTGAAATCAGTGACACCCCTGGGACCACGTGCAGGTGCCTTTGGCCATGAAACTGCATTTGGGGCATCACCTCCGCCTTTCCCAGTAAAAGCTTTGCAAGAAAACCTGACCGGAGCACTGGAGCCATCTTGCATCACTTCTTCTTCGTGATACCTGTAGCGAGGCTAAAAACAGGGGTGAGCCCCAGTTTGCAGGGCGGGTGTTTTGGATGCACCATATAAAATGAAGCAGAAAATGTTGCTGCTCCCACAGGCAGCAGGAGACAGCTTTACACCTTGCAGGCACCTTCCTGGTTCCAGATGCTCGCAGCAGCCCCCTCCCCAGCACTGCCGCACACCAAGTGCAGGGCTTAGACTGAGGGACTTGCCTCCAGCAGCGCGTGAAGACACGGCAGAGGGAGCAAGCCGAGGCTGGGACCCCCGGGATGCTCCCGGTCACCACAGCAATGCCTGGAGATGCGGCCGTTTGCCACGATTACACCACAGCCCAGGGATGCTCCATCAGCACCCACGTGGCCTGGGGAAACCCTGGTGTCACAGGCACAGCTCAGCACAAGGCAGCCCCAGCCCCCGCTGCCCTACTACCTCCCTCCCGGCAGACAGGCCCTCAGTGACAGCGGGCAAATAAAGAAAAGTCTGGTCAATGAGAAGCCCGGAGCAGCGGCAGGATAGTGTGGTGAGTACAGCAAGGGCTTCCTGGCCACGTGGGAGGTGAATGGCTGGCTCTGCCTGGTGCTTTTTACCTCACTTGGCTGAAGAAGGAAGTAACCAGACCTTCAAATAGAGCCACAGAAAACCTTTTCTGCTTTGGGACTGCAAGGAAGGACACATTGACCCATCTGGGGAGGACCTGCCCTAAGCTTTCCTGGAGGCGATCCTGCAGAGGAGCGCAGTCCGGAATCCCATGGCAGGGAAGAGCAGCCAAAACCCTTACAAGTGGAGTCAACAGGAAAACAAAAACCCTAACCACCACCACATTCGCGTTGCCCTGTTTAAGGTTTCTGAAAGGGTCATTTCAATGTTTTTCTTCTAGTCTGTAAACAGATTTCATGAAAAGTCCATGGCCCAAAGGCAGCTTTTTGTGTTGAGGGCGGCTGCACGAGCAGCCTGGCTCATGCCAGCAACGTGCTGAAAGGGGTAGGCAGTGCCCTGCCCCAGCAGAGGCCACAGCACTGATTTGGGGAACCCAGGTGAAGGCAAGGGAGAGCTGTGCTGACCACCCTGACTCCCAGGAAGCTGAGGAATGGTCAGCAGGCAGACCCTGTTTCCTCCTTCCAGTCCTGCTTTCTGGCAGTGTTTTCCTGATTTCCAAGCTTGCTGCTTCACCCTGCTGCACTACTCCTCTCCTGATCCAAGTGATTGAGCTTGGAAATCCTTCATCCTTAAGAAAAAGTTGTTTCTGTGGCATTTGTGGGACTCTGCACTGCATTTTAATTCCGCTTTACTGCGTCAGCATTCCAAGCCCCACAGCATAATTCAGCCAGCTGCAAACGCAGGTGGAGCTGAGATACAGAGGGGGGCACTGTAAAAATGGAGAACCTTTGCATGGCAGGAACACCAGGCCTCTCCCCAAAAGCAGTGCTTCCAAGTCGTCATTCCCCTCCCACCCACTGCCAAGGTGCAACGTGATTTCCTTAAATATAAGCTTGTGCACTGTTACCATAGCTGCTGTGTAGTAGAGGGTGCGCAATTTTACTACATCTGTCTGCTATTGCTCTGGGAAACATCGTCACTATTGGTTGATTTTTCAACCAAAGGCATTGGAAAATATTAAAAATCAGAAACTGCAAAGCTATTAGATAAGAATCTTTAAAATTTATTGGACTAATTGTGTTACATTCAATATTTGATGTGTTTCTCCTGGACAAAGAATTGGCATAAATACAAACAAGCCTTTGTGTGCCTTCCCTAAACAAATAAGAGATAAAGTACTAGAGACAAGGAAACATAGTTCACATCTTCATATTTACATTTGCCTTTACTTTACAACTTAGCGCCAGGAATATTTACAGAAAAATACAGTAAGAACAAAAAGATCATGTCTTGGCAACATACAGAAATTCATACAAATTGTATATGATTTGAAGCATGTGATATCTGGCATTCTCATTGCAAATTACTCCTGCTAAAATCCATGTGGAAAATGCCCGTGTTTTCCTTCAAAGACATCACTCAATTATGCAGTCATTAAATCACATCTAATTAGTCTATTAGATTGAAATTTAGCTCTCCTGTCTTTCTGAGCATGCAGAACCTTGCAGGGAAGAGATGCCTGGGCAGCCAGCATAGCATTGAGAGCTGCTCTGCCCTACAGCCGTCATGCACATGCTGCTGTCTGTGCCTACACCTTATTTTTCACAGACACCATCCTCTCCCCTTTGCTGTAAGTTTGTAATGCTTTTTTAAAGTACCTTTAAGATGATTTCTTTAGATGAGTCTTTATTAAGGTACGAAAATTTCTGTAATGTCAACACTGCATTTAACAGGGTGACATTTACCCTCCCTCTTTCTGCACCATTAAAAGGATGCCATCACTTAAAGCAGAATCATGAACCCAACATGAAAGGTCTTATGTAAAAAGAAAAAGTCTCAGTTTAGGTTGTGTCATGTTTGCATCTCAGCTTTTGTCACTCTATGCAATGTGCAGAAGTCTAGGCTGTCACACGACACACAAAGTGGTCAATATTAATTCTCTCCAATGACCAACAATGTAAAAGTTTTAAAATTAAAAGTTTTAAAATTAAAAACTCAATACAGTGGTTTGTGGTGGAAAAAAAACAGAAGTCTGGAATCTTGACAGTAACATCACAACTGAAACCTCGTATTTGCTCTAATTCTTTTGCAGAAAAAGCTCTAGGCTCCATCCTGGGCTAACTGAAGCCACAAACTCTGAGCAGACAAGGATTTTTTTTCCCAGGTTGGTGGTTTATATTTTACGATGACGACAGTGGAGACCTCTGTGCACAGGGGGATGAGGGACGCTGCTTGCAGACACGCTCCATGGTATGAGTCTGCCACGGGCATTTACTACTGCAGTTTGCATCCAAACCAAATGGGATGACAACACATTTCTGGAATCAAGGTTTTTATACTAAACTGTGACTTTCTTGAAGGTTCATCTTTCCAGACAGCAAAACCCCAAATTTATGGCTAGGTCATATCAGTAATGTGTAAAAGCATCAAACAACTGATTTTATAAATCAAATTAAGCAAGTTATAAATGCCTACTCACCCAGGCTGCAGGATAAACAGCAACAGTGCATGCAAAAGTTACCTTCTTTCAAGATTTCTGAAACATCGCATTGCTTTCACTGTTATTAATGCTCAAATGGGTGCTGTACTCATGATTTAGATGAAATATGGAAATAGACCAAAGAACTATTCTTCAGCCAAGCATAGGCCTTTTTAGAGAGTAGTATTTCAAGCAGTCCATTTGGCTATCTTGGACTTTGCAGAACATATCCAGGGTTCCCAAGTCCACATCTTTGCTACTGACTGTACCCAAGTACCTGAAGTATCTTTTGTAGCTCACTAGGATATAAACCAATGATTCTGCATATAACACACGCTCATAGCTATGGTATGTGGGTTTTGTTTTTAAGTTATTGAAGATGTGCAAACATTTGATTGCTCAGTATGTTTATTTTTGTTACACATGCATTGGTCATGCCTTTTAGTCAGTGGTTTAAAGTGTGTTTGGCCATTATTTAAATCCAATAGGTACATACAAAATGTGGGTAAATTTAGTGTCCGTGCATTAAATTGATACTGGCAAAAGTTTACCAGAGAAATGAAGCTAAATTTCCCTTCACAGCTTTGCCAATAAACCCAAATGCTGACTTGCAACACCTGCTGCCATTTACAACCAGGGCATCACATAAGCACAGGCCAGCCACCATGCTTGCTTCTACAATGGTTTTCATTCTATGGTTTTGTTTTTCCACTTGAGATTCATCTGGATCAAAATCAAGAGCTCCTGAGTTGAGGCGTGTATGCCTGTCCCCTGTAACCACCACAGCTATCACCCCAAGCCCCTTTTTGGTTGATATCCTGAAAGTCCTTGCAAGTGTATTTTTAGGGCCCCATGTTTTCATGTGTTTTTTCATGGCTAATACAAAGACAGAGACAGAGTATGTCCTTGGCAGATCAGTTAAAATGAAACAATTAAGACTGTTTCAGGTCAGAACTGTTGCATAAATTAACTGTGAAATATCAAAATTAAATGACTCACAGGCATTATTGCAATACATATTAAAAAGCTTCTGAAAAATAACTTAAAATAACTTGAAGAGCTCCACAAATTCCTACTTACATTTATACTCTTATACTATCTACTTATTGGAAGGAGAACACATGCTGCTGCCAGTGATCACAAACTGCACCTACACAGGAGCATCAGTGATGATTCATTACTGCAACACAAGTTAAGATTGCGCTGGGAGCTTGAAAGCACTCCCAAGAATGCAAATGCCCACTGCAGCTCTTATATTCCCAGTATTAAATTTGTAGTTGTAAACATCTTTTCCCAGCACAACCTTCAAGTCCTGACCATATGAGAAAGTGGTGGTCTGAAAAGGAAAGTATGCCTTTTACTTTTTTATTTATTTATTTATTTTAAGTTTTTATTTTAAGTTTTTATTTATTTATTTATTTTAAGTTTTTCCTCATTCAAAAACCTACTCCTGGAGGACAGCTTGTTGCTGTCTGCTGAGCTCACAGCCAATGTGCACACAGAGGTAGCAGAGCACTTGAACTGAAGTTGCCAATGATCAGAGAACTGAATCCACACTGGCCTGTTTCACCTGGGATGAAAGCCAACAATTCATATATTTTACCTGAGTAGGGCCAAGAGAGACACCAGCAGTTTGGAGGAGATCTTCTGACCTAGGAGAAAAGGAACCACTGCTGCTGACAGTGAGAAAGCACAGTAGCTTCAAAACGATTTTAAGTTATAACTCCAAATGGACTTCCATGAAATAGCAAGTTAACGGAAAAAAAGAACAGCTCCTGAATTTTCTGTTTGAATTGTTTTACCCTTTGTAATAGGAGCATCTGAGAAGTGTAGAAGCTGCAAAAACCACTTATGCTATAAAAAAGTGGCAGGCAGAAGGCAGCCCCAGAACCTCAGATTTCAAGCCAATGGAAGGAAAGCAAATAATGTTTACGATTTAATGGAAACGGCGACTAGGTGCTATGGAAACTTCAAAATAAGTATTGCATAAAAAAATAAAATCAAGCTGCTAAAATTAAATGTGACATTTTGCAACAGACCTGAAAGTCAAAATCTTGTTTTTATATGACCAAGAACTCTTATCTAGTAACAGCTTATGTTTGAAAGCCTGGTAATTTCAGGTGTTGTGTTTGTACTCAGTATGACAGAAATGTTGTATGCAGATAGACTCATGCCCAACCAAGGAGGATACCGTAAAATACAGCATCTTGCCCACGAATTTCATGATCTGATATTTCTGAACATTTTTCTTCCTTTTGGTACACAAATTGGTTACAAGCAGTGAAGTATCTTCTGTTGTACTCTGAAGGGGGGTTGAAAACTTCTTAAGTTCTTGCAGGGATAGTCAATGCTCAGAAAGAAGTCTCTCCTCAAAGGAGAGACCCTGTTCCTTTCTCCTTTAACAAGAGGGTGTAGCGAGGTGTCTGAAGGCAGGTTTGTTTGTATTTTGTTATCCATACTGATATGCAGAGATATTTTTGTTTTGATCGTTTTCTCACAGAATGAGACACAGTTCCTAATTAGTCTGGAATAGATGATTGGGTGAAAAGATTATGTTGCGAGTATCCAGGAAGATTGGAATTCAGTAATCTTTTGAGGGTAGGTGAATTGAGTCAATATCCCAACTGCAATGTTTTTGATTCATTTCTCATTCCTCCCACATGGTAACTGCTGACTTGTGCTAGAATATGGGTTTCCTGAATTCCAGAGGGCTGAGGAAATTTGTTGTTATTTAACTGTTTTCATTACTGTAGCCACCAAGCTCTGATCTGATTGTCCTGGAAGGATAATGGCCTAGGCGTTGCAGTTCTTGAGCCCAACCTCCTGGAAAAGTGAGGTATAAAATTCTGGCTCCAGCTGCCTGTTCCGGTATTTATTGACAATGTCTGCTATTTTCTGTTTTCGGCGGACATGTGGGGGGTTGTATGAATCACTTTCCAGCCTCTTTCTCCGACAAATATTTATTACTGTTTGTCTCACTAAAAAACCTGAAAAAGAAACAATGTTGGAATCAAGTTTAAACAAAATTAAGTTGTGCCCCCGTGCTGGTTTCAAAGATAAAGAAAGCTTTGGGTTCTGCTCCATCTAAAAACCTAGGGGAAGATGTTCAGCAGCACCAAATAAAGAACTTTTCTGAAAGACCAGCTGGTAACAGATAATCATGGTCCCCAGGGCTGTGAGATTGTTCTACTGTCAAACGCAAATAAGAAAGGGACGAAGTCTATGGTACTCTAATCCAGCTGGAGGAGAAGGAAGATTTCCCTGCTTTGCCAGTGCTGCACAGCAGCCTGCAACAGCTCCCTCACAACCAAGTGGGGAAACAATGTAGGACCCCAACACCGCTGGAGCAGTATGACAGCTCAAGGCTACGTTGCATGAGGACATGTGGAGTTCAGCTGGGGCTGAGGTGGCAACAGGTAACATTGAGGAGCCATACGAGCACTGATAACAGCAAGAGTACAGAATCCATCACAGCACCAGCAGGGATGACAGAACCATCCTCTCTGAACAGGGGCAAAGATAGACTATGGGTTGTGGCTAGAAACAGTTCTCTCTGCCCTCATGGTTTTGCCACAGCTGTTGCCCTTCCCTAACTCATACTTCTGCACATGGCTGGGAGGAGAAGGTTCAGAACCTAAGTAGCTAATATTTAGGCAAAACCAGCAGTAGACTTTCTTCTACTCCAAAATTAAATTCATATGTAACGTTTATGAAAGTGTCCATTAACTCCTTTTCTGCCTATAGAAAAGTATCAGTGAAACTGCAACAAACACCGCTTGCCTTATCTAGAGGACCTGATGCCTGACAACCACAAACCACACATGCTGAACTTAGAGGTCAGACAAATTTCATTATGTTCTCCTCCTGAAAAGACAGCACAACCCCAAGAAAATACACGGTGCTCTTTATTAGTATAAGCCATTGTCATCAGCTGAATTCACAAAGTTTATTTGAAAGCCCAAACTGGCTTTAACTTCCCCATCACTGAATGACATGCAAAATCAGAACCTGGTAGTCACCCCCAACAGATCCCTACAACATTAGCTTTATGGTTATGTGCAAGTACCCTAATGTGAGTTTATTCATTTCGATCGGCCCTGGGAATAGCTTTTACTGGAGTAAGATTTCCAGTTACTGAATTTATAATAGCACAGATACCCAAGATTGAGTCATTAATACATCCAGGAACCCAGAAGAAGGTGGATTGCACACATGCACCCATTAACACAGGCCTGACAATCTCTGTGGCTTTTAATTGCAATCCTATTTCTAAACCACAAGGACCAAACACTGCATGCTAGCACAATTCAAAATTCAACACTATCTTCTGGTAGTCAGGTAACATCAGCATCTTGGCCCCCAGTGATAGACATTTTTGAGCCACATTTCTGATCTCTCCCACCTAAACTGCTCCTTTTCCTTCCTCCATTAATATTTCCATGCCCTCACCTGATTGCTACAGTTACAGTTGAGCCTACAGCTCAGCCGACTGAGCAATGCTGCCAGCTAACTGCTAAGCACCTGCTCCCTCTGCTGTTCCTGCTTCCACTGTTGCTGCAAAAAGAACAAAATAAAGATGTGCTGTCATGCCCAGTATTTCTTCCAATGAAAAATTCCAGACCATGCAATTTGCAGATATATCACCACCCACACTCCACAGTCCCTGAGCTATCCTTAACGCTGTTCTGCATTAAATTGCTGGGATTAGCCAGATTTTACACTAACAGCATAACAGAAAAATGGAAACACGTAGCATGAACAAAACTGGAATTAACACTCCTTTTGTATTTACTTTTTGTGAAGGAGTGCAAACAAAAATATTGCTGGCAGGGTACTTGCAATGCTCTGTGATGGTAGAGGTAGTCAATGCCATATGGGATGGATTGGACCAGTCACTGAAATGCCTCCATGTGAAAATAAAAAACAAAACCAAAAGAAAACACAGGTGTTCCTAAACATCTTTAGCTTACCAAGAGCTCTCCTACTGACTATCATTCCATCCACCAGTGGGATAACCATGTTGAATTTCCCAGTTGCTCCTTGTAGTTTTATCCTGAATAAGCCAGTGTTTAAAGGATGGATGAAGATCACAGGAACTTCCTTCTCAGGAATGGCAGATCTTAAGGAAAAAGATATGGCTGTTAAATCTAGTTCATCAGTCTAGCAGTATTTCAATCAAAACAGTCATTTTTCATCCATAGATTGTTAAAAGGATGCTAAAAATGTCTTGTGGCTAAACCAGCAGGTAGGGCAGGGGGGAAATGATGCTTGATAAAGATGAGCCTGGGGGAGGAGTCCCAGGGTTGGGGGCGAGGGCAATGGCACAACTGAAGTGCATCTACAGCAATGCATGCAGCATGGGCAACTAACAGGAGGAGCTGGATGCCATTGTGCAGCAGGGAAACTGTAACTTCATCACCAACACTGACACGTGGTGGAACCACTCCCACGACTAGAGTGCTGCAATGGATGGCTACAAGCTCTTCAGAAGGGACACGCAACTTAGGAGGGGAGGTGATGTGACTCTATATTAGAGAACATTTCGATATTGTTGAGCTCAGGGTTGGGAATGACAAGGCAGAGTCCCTGTGGGTAAGGATCAGGGGGTTGGCCAACAAGGTGGACATCCTGGTGGGGGTCTGTAATAGACCGCCAAACCATGATGAAGAGGCAGAAGAGGCGTTCTGTAAGCAGCTGGCAGAAGTCACTCAATCGTCAGCGCTTGTTCTCATGGGGGATTTCAACTTCCCAGACGTGCTGGAAATACAACACAGCCCCGAGGAAGCAGCCTAGAAAGTTCCTGGAGTGCATGGAGGACAGCTTCCTGACTCAGCTGGCTAGTGAGCCTACCAGAGGGGTGCCCTGCTACACCTGCTGTTCACAAACAGAGAAGGACTGGTGGGAGATCACACAGAATCACAGAATTGAAGGGGTTGGAAGGGACCTTGAAAGATCATCGGGTCCAACCCCCCTGCCAAAGCAGGTTCCTTAGAGCATGCTGCCCAGGTAGGCGTCCAGACAGGCCTTAAATATCTCCAGAGGAGACTCCACAACCTCCCTGGGTAGTCTTTTCCAGTGCTCCGTCACCCTCACCATGAAGAAATTCTCTCTCATGTTGGTGCAGAACTTCCTGTGCTCTATCTTGTGACCATTACTCCTTGTCCTGTCCCCGCAAACCACTGAAAAGAGGTTGGCCATATCCCTCTGTCTCCCATACCTCAGGTATTTATACACATTGATGAGATTTCCCCCTCAGACTTCTCTTCTCCAGGCTGAACAGACCCAGGTCTCTCAGCCTTTCCTCACAAGGAAGATGCTCCAGGCCCCGTATCATCTTTGTGGCCCTCTGCTGGACTCTTTCCAGGAGATCCCTGTCTTTCTTGTACCGGGGAGCCCAGAACTGGACACAGTACTCCAGGTGAGGCCTCACCAGGGCAGAGCAGAGGGGGAGGATCACCTCCCTTGACCTGCTGGCCACGCTCCTTCTAATGCACACCAGGATCCTGTTGGCCCTCTTGGCCACGAGGAACTCAACTGTCTTTTTAATAAGACTGCCTACAGTTTCTGGGGTTCCCTGTGAAAGCTGAAGAATGTAAATATATTCAGTTATGGCTTCTTCTGAAGTGCAGCCTAGACTGCTGTCTGCGAGAATCTAGAAAGGTAACGAAAATAAAAGTAGTCTTACCTTACGGAAGTGCTACTGTTGGCTGTAGTTTCTACACCAGTGCTTGTCTCCGACATCAGATCAGGGAGGGGGAAGTTTTCTATGTGAAAAGGACGCACAGAATAAAGTTTAACTACCCCAGTTTTATTTATTTAGGGACCAAGAAAGATGAGTTATCACTAGTTAAAATGATGGAAGCCTCAAGCATTTATGCCATGGATGTTCTGGAAACACAGCTGATGCGAAGCCTTTTGTTGGTCTGTTTTAAGCATAAGCAGTACATGGAGTATACAGACACACCTCATTCATCCAGTGCTCAACAGATTAGGTAACGTGTCCCAGACCCTCAATTTTCTTAATCCCAAAGGTCAAAATCTCCAGAAGAACAATGAAAACAGGAAGGAGATTAAGTGTTTCACAACAAGATAAACTTTCAAATTATTATCCAGTAGCTTCTTTTCCCATCTGTAAATCTCAACCTCAAAAACAGTGCTTGGAACTTCAAATGATAGCACTGCTTGCATCTGTAGTTCCTTTGAGCACCCCACACAGGAATAACAGTTTGCTCTGGCAAACACGGCATTGTTCCTCGAGTCCAGTCTCTGCAAATCCTGACCATAACTTACCACTCTGCCACCTTGCACTTGGTAACAAGTCCCTGCATACTGAAGGTGCAGAAGGAATAAATAAGAACTTGAATCCCTGGAATTGGATGTGGTAGCTGCATCCTTTTTATTTTTTTTTTAGGGGCTGAAGCTTAGGAAGAGTGTAAGGCCTGAAAATACCTTCTGGCATTAGAACTGGAGCATTGAGTGCACCCAAAACCTGGATTTAGCAGAGGAAGACAATGGGAGGGGAGGGGGTGTGCACAGAAGTATTTTGAGATGGAGCAAGAGGGAGGACTGGCAGTTGGCACTAGGGTGATAGCCTAGACTAACAAAGTCAGGTTTTTCCTCTGTCCAGATTCATAAAACATAAGACAAAAGCCAAAAATGTAAGCAGCATAAGGCAAAGCCTCTGGGCTAGGAGAAACTTTCAAGAGCCTCCCCTCAGTCATCCGACTGCCAGTCTTACTGAGGCTCACAGACTCATTTCTTCATCTTCAGGCCCATAGCTCTGGGAGATTCCCGTGGCTGCTGAAAGAAGCAGCTGAGCAATTAATGGGAAGCCTCCTCTGATCTCTTCTACTCACTTGGTTGCTTTCCTCTGGGAGGACTCGGAGTTAATTGAGGTCCCATCTTATTGCTAAACTAGGAACTAGGATTAGAAACAAAGGCAGAATAAACAATGTAAAATAGAATCTGTTGCTGGCAGCCTTACAGACACTACCAAGCTAGGTCAGTACAGACAGGCTCTCACATCACACTGAAGCCTGGCCCATGGCTTCGAACCAGCATGCAGAAATTCTTAGGGACGAAGGACTCCTCGTGCCTGGGGGACAGCTGCCCACCACTGTCCACATTATGGACATAACAGGATGGACAAAGCTGGGTCTCTCCCAGGATATTCAGCATCCAGAGTTAGGGAGGAAACAACAACCCAAAGAGCATTAATTTAGCACAAGGAGCAGAACACTGTCTGAATAACTGGACCACACAGCACCATCCAAACTGGCACTCCAAGCAACGAGTAAATGAGCCCTCCCAAAGAAAGATCAAAGTACAAAGTTTCAAAGGTACCATCAAAACAAGGAAGCTGATGATCCCTTCAGAACAAAACCAGCTGATCAGAAGTAAAACTAGTCAGAAAGTCTTTTTTTAAAGGAAACACAGAAGCTCCATTCTAAGTAGACCACAGCTGAGAAGAACTCAGTACTGGGGGTGCACACTAGCCTTATACATTAAGCTTAGGGAGAGGGTGCATAAGGGCACTTCACATGTACTGCTAGAGTTAAAGTAATCTCCAGACCTACATCCAGTGATTCATTTACACCTCGTGGACCATCACTTAAATATCGGAACAATTTTAGAGTCTTAAGTGTCAGTTACAGAAATTAATAAGGATTTAGCATTCTTTAACAGAGGAACAAAACCATTTTTTTCCTCTGTTTTTCTGATCTGTTGCTGCACTAATGAACAATAAGAATTGTACGCACCTATGTCATCATAACGTTCAACCCAGACCACATACACTTTGGTTTCAGGTCCCATTGGTGGAATGGTCCGGCCCTGAGGCACCTTCTTGGATCTGGAAGTAGGACTGAGCTGTTTTGAACACAAGAGAAAAGCAGCATTTGCAAACATCCTAAGTCCAGTAATATATCTACAACATCTCCACAGCTGCTCCATAGTCTTTCAGATCTCAGACAGGTACAACCTCTGCCAATCATTAAGATGGGACAGCTACAGTGGAACCACCCACTAAGAAGCAGTAATTTGGGTCTCCACAATACTTATATTCAACATAAATGAGAGAAAAGCCTCTTTTTTCTTTAGACATTGATAACAACACCAACTATTTCTCATTTCCCAGCTTTGTTACATGTATCTGAGCTGCACCCAATTCAGTTGCTCTGTGTTCCCAGGAAACACGCACGTGCACTGCTGTTTTCCCATGCTACTGTGGAAGACCCAGCACATCTATCATGGCAGCGTTTTATGATATTTCCATTATTTCAATATTTCAGAGAAAATCTGCACACTGCCCAAGGAAATGCGCTTTTCCTTGCTAATTTCCCCATCCAAACCAGGGAGCTAAACTGAAGTTCCTGCTTTACACTTGAATTTATTTGTCCCCAGTTTTACTGTGTTTATACTAATAGCCAATTTCTGCAGTAAGTCCAATAAAAATGCATCCAGGCAACTGCAATTTAGATTAGACATTAATGATCTTAAAAACTCATCCATTTCTTTTTTAAACATTCTTGAAGATCGTAAAACAATAACTAAGCACATTTGGAAGTTAATTTTATATAAAAAAATGGCAGTTGTAAATCCTGTAACTGTTATAGAAGTTCATCGTTTCTTGTTTTGCTACCATACAAAAGCAACTTCACATTTGATAATTCAGCCACAACTGACCTCTCCTATTTCACACTGGCAAAGTATGGTAAGTCTTCACGTCAATCTATCCTACATCTCCAAGCATGGATTGGAGTCTGAATTGCTTTGCAAATACTGCATATACTTTTTCCCGCATATGCTTCAAAATTTACGTATGCAGGATGTTTCTACTTAGTATTGCTTAATTTATATTAATTTATATTTAATTAATGTAATCTACCAATCTCCTACTGCAGGTGCAAATGCTAGCAGGACTGAAGCTGTTGTTAATAATTAACATCTAACAATGAGTGACTTCAAATGCTAGGAAACTGAATCATGTACTATCAAAAATGCTGTAGGACTGCCAGTGTGCTTCTTCAAAATGAACCAAAACATAAACCATAACAAAACAAGAACCATTTTTCAGTGCAAGTTTTGCCTTACCCGATGAGAGGGATTAAGATTGTCTGTATGATTGGGGAAGAGTTCAAGTGTCAAAGATGGCTGCTTTAATATTCCTGGCAGCAGATCCATGTTGGAGTCACTTTCCTGGTCTGAGACATTGCTTTCCAGTGAATCAGCTGTAACCGAAAGAAATGTGAATTTTGTCTTACCGTCTGCAAAAAAAACTAAGTTGTCATCATATGTAGACTTGTTTAACTAAAAAAGGTGAGGTTTTTGAAACTTCGTATACATGGATATACAGTCAAGTCAAAATAGAGCTCAAATCAGAAAGAGTTCAGCAGTGGACAATTTAGAGTTATTCTAGAAACTGACTGAAATTAAAGCACTCCCTACGGATTTTAGAAGCATCCGGTCTAATCGCATGGTTTCCTACACAACACAGTCTCCTCCTTTTTATGGATATAATTTCCTCAAATAGACTTCTGTGCACCGGTTCCAAAGACTTCATGAAAGCTCTTGCTCACCTACACAGCAATTAGGCACATACTCCTCCATGAGTTGCAGGAACATGTAATCAAGAACAGTGAAAGGAAATAAAGACATCAAGGCATTGCCAGCTGAACTGCTCTGAACTCATTGGCTTTTTTTTTTTTTTTTTTTTTTTTAAACAGTATCATGACTGCAGACCAAACTCGTATGTCCAACCAAGCACACTAAGGCAAACAGATACTGTCACACAAACCTGAATATATACTGAGGCCTAGACTGAGAAAAGAGTTGTACAGAACAGATACTGTCTCAGGAGTCAAAAACTCCTGGATATTGGATATTTAAATCAAAGTATCAGTATTTTTCTAGCAAGGGTCTTGCTATTCACACCACTAGTTTGCTTATTTGGTATCTGCTTCTGATACAGCTCTCTAAATAAATAAAAAAAAAAAGTTATTTTATTTTTTCCCCCTCTAAATAGCATGCACAAAACGCTCTTACTTAGGGACTCCACTGGTGATGGGACAACAAAAGCTATTTCTGTCAAGGCATCAGCATAGTAGAGCACCTTCTTCTGCCCATTGAAGATACTTGCCCCAACATCTTCTGAAATAATTGCATCATCTGAAACAGGCAGAAAAGGAAAGTTAAGAGGAAAGTTTACCTCTCTGTACACTTCCTCAGGAGAAGACCTTCAAATACAAGGTAAAATGAGAAGAAATCATGCAAATGTCATTTTAAAAATCAGAAGATTTCACAGTCAATTTTAATGGTGAACAACCACTCTCAAAGAAATTTTTTTTGATATCTTGAAGGAAATAGCGTTTTGGGTTGGAAAGAAATTTCATTTTGAAAATATTTAAATTATACTTACTATAGTATCATATTTTCCTTGGATTCAGTAGTCTGTTCAGTAGTCAGGAAGTAAGCATCTGCTACAAGCATTCATTCAGTAGCTATTCCTATCCATTTCCTCTAAGACAGACACCATTCAGTTTGTCAATAAACTTCCAAATACAGCTTACAACATTTACAGCTTCAGCCTGACACTATTCTGGAATTTAAGCCAATTTCTATAGATTCTTTGATGGAGCCATGCTATAAGTAAATTAATAAAAATGCCTTTTCCTTCCCCGTGCCTCCTCCAGAAAGAATAGCAAGGGCTTTAAGCTGAATTATTTCTCTGCACCAGTTTACAGAAGAGCCCTTGTAATAGCTGCTTCAGCAAAACCACTGGAGCAGAGAAATTCAACACTCTGACATGAAGTGGCCAGAGGCATGCAGACCTCTGAGTCATGCTTTACCAACAGGGAAACATTCCTGCATCTCTCAAGGAGCATCATCTCAACTCAAATCCAATTGCTTCTTTGCCTTTGCAGGGGGGATGGGGACACAAAACACATGCTCGTGCATTTATTTTAATCACATCTCACTGGAAGCTCTTTTAGGTTTGTGTTTTTGTTGTTTGTTTTTGTGTGTGTTTTGCTTTAAGCAGAACCATCCACAAATAGAAAACACATTTAAGAAAACAAATAACATTAGCCACAGCAGATAGTAAGGAAAAAATCTACTGCCGATTAGAAGCAATCTACTGCCGATTAGAAGCAGTCCTCCTTCACTCCCATTCTTGATTGCTTTTTCTTTTCTTTCTTTCACCATTAATTAATCTTTTTGGTGGTCTATTAATTAATCCAAACAGCTGAAGTTCAAAGTGAACTTTTAACATCCACGTTAAAAAGCACATACTAAAACAGGTTACCTCGCTAATTCAGGGCACTGTCATCTGTGCAGTTGTACTGACAAATCCAACTGCAAAAAGAAGGGAGAGGGCTCTGCCTCAGAGTAAAGCATAACCACTCCATCCTCAGAGAAATATTAAACCAAGCCCTGGCCATTTTGTAACCTCTCCTGACTTGTTCTGAGAAAGCCATGCCTCTGTTCTCTTCACTTCTCCCCAACATTTCAAACCTTCTATCACGCATAGTTTTTTTTTTCAGAAAAGCCTTCAGCTGGTCACAGTATAAGACAAGCCCAGAGGAGTAGTTGCTGTAGTGGAAAAGAACAGGCTAAATTAAGCAGGACAGGAGAAGAGCTGTGTGTAGGCTGCAGCCTCAGTGACCTACAAACAGGGGCTTGATTTCTTTACTTACTAGCAAGCATGATTACAGCTAACATATTCACCAACATCTCATTTTAATCTATTTACAGAACACTAAAAATCACAATATTGCAAGCACGTCTGCTGATGCACACTATAATCTGTATCCAATTTCAGATGAATACTGGTTTTGGGTTATACATGAAGACCCACCAACTCTGCCAGAAGTGCAGAATACAGGTGTTTCTTGCTGAGACTACTTTCTCCCAACAACAAACAGTGGCATTACTTTTCCTAACTTTGGCTTGAACCTTAGTCTATTTACACATTCCTTTCTAATAAATGTTCATGTTTATCCAAAAAAAGTACGCAGGTGCTCAGATAGGTATGGGAGAAAAAAATATCCTAGAGGAGACAAAATATTTTAATTTAATGTTACACCATTTACCACGCCTTACCTTGTTCAGGTCCCTCTTCATCACTGCAGCTATTGATTGACCAGCTCGTTGAGACATGCCCAGTCCACCCAGGGTGCTTCCCAACGTCCACCGACCAGCCAAGAGACAGCAAGAACTCCAGGAAGTGTGGCTGAACAATTCTGGAAGACTCCATGTTCTTCAGGATCTGAAACAACCAGCAACACCATGGTATTGGACAGGAGACTCCAGGAAGCAGCTCTTCCCCTCCTCACCCCACCTTTGGTTTTGTAATTGAAAAATATTGTGTCACTGAGATGGTTTTGCCCATATACAGCTGTTCTGGAACCCCAGGCTTTCTATATGGACACCAGTCCCTGCTGCCCAGCATCATTCATCCTGCTTGGCAATGTCCTGTTCAATCGAATCGGCAGTCTGCCATCGTTGCTGATGCCTGCAATCACACCGCTACAAATGGTGATTCTGAGATTTATCCAGTCATCAGGAATAAACTAACACAACTGTTCAGTGTAGAATGTGCATTAGCAGCAGACATAAGAGAATTTTCACTATTAAATTGAGAGAAAACTTTAGGAGAAATGCATTTCACCACTTCTAACCTGTACCTGACATACTGTGATTTAGGGCACAGAGGCCTCATTGCACATTAAATTATGAAAGAGATTTTGCAAAACAATTTTCAGCAGGACTGAGCATGCACTTTAACCAAATGCCACACTGTACCATTCATTTTGAACCTTAATCCCACTTCTTATAAAGATCTGGGATGTTTCCACATCCAAAGACAATTCTTATCCCATTGTGACTGAGTGAAAATTGAGAGCTTCACAAAGTGTCATGCAGGGAGACGCAGATGATTTGTGATTTGATCTATCAAACCACTGGGATGTGGAAGAGACAACTCTGCATAGTGCATCTCTCCTTCCTTCCTGGGCCACATGGAGTTTGTTTTGTGGCCAGAGTGTTTTTGGTTTTTGTTTGTACAGGGACAGTGCGCTGGGACTCTGCCCTGGGACAGAGACTCTATTGAATCAGCACTATCAGGGGCAGACCCTGGAAGGAAAGCTCCCAGAGAGGAGGTTCTTCACGCCCACGTGGTCCTGGCACCCAGGCCTAACACCCTGTACAATATTCTGAAATATTACTGATAATGCTCAATAAAGTCATAGCTATGCTTCAGGATGAACTGAGATACAAAGCAGCTTAGAAAACAACTGCAGAAAACATGCAAGCTCAAGATTTACACAGATGTATGGTTTTATATCTAAGCTCCTTCAAAAAAAGAACTTACAGTAAAGTAAGGATGAAGGAGTATATTCAAAAGACGACTAGTGTCATGAAGTATGATATAAAAAGCATGGGGGCAGCTTCATTACCCTGTATAAATAAATTTGGTGAGACCCCTCTAAACTGTAAATGCGTATCACCACAAGAGAAAGTGTGGGGCTAATGTAGGAACACTCAGGTTAGACAACACTACTCTGGGTTGTGCAGCATCAGATAAAAATAGAGCTGACACCAGTCCTTGTCAAAGGAGTAGGAATCACCTTGCAGAACAGAATTAGTTCCTGAGGTAGAGAAGCATGAACACACACACTGATGGGAACATGCACATGGATGGCTGAGTAGAACTGTGCAGGCATTTCTGCTCAAAGAAGCATTGTTACTTGGCTTTGATCTCCTCCGCTCTTGACTTTTGACTTATTTCTGTTTTGTTTCTTTTCAAACACAGAAACAGCATCAGTTTTCTCACTCAGCTCAGTGCTGTAGAGATGAGCATCTTATTAACTCAACTGTGACTTTGCACAACCAAGAAGGCTTAGAAATCATTCCAAGATGTCCCAGGATCTGAAGCAGGAATGCCATCTTTATCATGTCTGTCTAAATGTGCCTAAAAAACTCTCAGATATAAAGATTTTCTTAAATTGGCATGGCAGAACTCCTAAGTACTGACTGCTAATTGGATATCCAAAGCCCAGCAAGTTCTGTTGGACTAAGTAATTTCTGTAAATAAATCTTACCTGTCTAAAATCCATAATTACATGTAAACATCAAAGGAAAAAAGCATTCTGCTAGCTCAGCAAGAGCATAACATTTCTGGAAGGCTGGTAGATATTAAATCCTGTGTATCTTGTTAGCTAACTTTGGAGACAGTTTACTTGCTACTCAGAACCTTGACCTGAAAACTCACAAACAGCATGACACTGGCCTCAAGGATTGGTGGTATATTACACTCAGATGTGGAAGGTGCTACCATGTTTCTGTCAATTGTATATTCACAGTACATGAGGAAACCACATGTTAATTGTTTTTGAAGCTATGCTTTTACTCTTTAGTATAACAATTACTAATAGAAATGAGGAGAAAGTACCACAAAAATATTTCTAACAAGCCCATAAGCCTTCTTAATGTAGTGAGTTTCTAGGTCACAGTCTAGAGAAATCACAATTGAGACTTGCACAAATTAACCTGATTAAACTAATCTTATCTGAATGTAAATAGTATAATACAGAGATTTACAAAGCAGTATTTTTTTTTTTTGTAAGAAGTTTTCATTTCTTTGACATATATTGAGCATTAGAATCAAACCAAAATACCTGGCTATCGCACACAGCTAGAACAAATTGCAACAAACTGCAGAACTTCCCTACAAACTGAGCCAACAAATCTGAAACACATTTCTGGTATGAATCTTTGAACTCTACAAATAATATATTTTCATTAATATACATACAAAATGTTTTATCGAGACCTCACAGAAATCCTAGATGTAGATAATAATGTACTTCAACCTATAGATGAAAAGGTATGCAGTCATTTGTTACAGCTCACATAGTAAATAAACACAAAGCTCAGAATCACTGTTTTCAGTACTCTGCTCCAGTCACTAGCAGTGATACTTTACTCAAATGAAGATTACCAGAAACAAGACAAAAGACCAATCACTCCAGACTTACCTCCTGGCTTGTTTTCTGGCCTGCCTTCATGTAGAAAACAAAAACAGTATCAAAAGGACGACATGGTAGTAAATCCAAGTAGCCAAGGTCATCGAAAAACCCAGGAAGAGCAGGGTCAAGCGCAATCAGGTGAGGAGGTAGACGACTGTTAGCAGGCTCCTATTCAACAGAGTTCAACAGCTTCAAAAAATCTTTCAGATCAGGTAAGTTCTTTATGGCTTTCATAATGATCCGTTAAGAAAAATAACATTTTGCTCAAAAAAGAACACTCCCTTCCACAACAAATGCAGCAGAGACTTTCAAAATACTACATGGCTATGTACAATCACATTGTATCTAGTTTTGTATTAATACCTCATATCAACAATATATAAAATACCAAGCACTTTTATATTTGTGCAAGATCGCCTATAAGTGTTGACAGTATTCTGTAAGAAAACACAACAAATAAAAGGGAAAATCCACAGGTAAGAGGCAGAATTTCAATTTAAGGATGTGGATTGTCTCTATAAACCACTGTTACTTTAACTTCAGAAAGAATAAACTCTACAATCTACGTGTACTCTAAAGTGTTTACATGTTGTTAAACCATTTCAACACAATAATCTGTAACAGAAATTCTAAGGGAGTTATATTTTTGAAATGCTTACAAAGTAGCCCTAACTCAAGCTGGAGAAATAGCGTCAAATATAACCAGGTGAATGTGATAGTTTATGTACCTACTGTACAAATACAGATAAGAGCCACCTATTCAGAGTATGTTCAGCTTGACGTGTGGCCTTTCACAACCCTGTTCTTAATCCTGGAAGACTGAAGTTCATCACCTTATCCAAGTAGACTACAGCACAACAGCAGATGGTATTGCAAAAAAGGTCTTCCACTAACAAAACTTTAGTTTTTCCTCATTTGCTAAGCCATATGGATACTTATGCCATTAGTATAACATTAAGAAGTATCAGGTCACCTTCAATGCCTCTAGAGACAGAAACCCGAAGTGAGAGAGGAACAGGCGTGCTGTCTGGAACTCCTGGGCTGCTGGCGGGGGCTTACACTCTGTAATCGGATCAGGAAAGCTCTTCTTACGCCACTCCTCTTCACTTTTCTGATCTATTGAAGTCTCAAAAATAATCTGCTGGGCCATGCCATTTCTCAGCTTCTCATGTCGCTCTTCAAGCTGCACAGACATGAAGTGTTGAGTTGACTCTACTATGATCTCTCAAACACAACAGCTCCATCATTTAGCAAATCTGTAAGTCACGTGCAAGAGCAGCTGCAACTCCACCAGCAGGATGTGTACTAAAGTACTATCAACAAGACCTTGCGCAAGGTTACAAGGTAAACATCTCAACACCTGTTTGCATGGGAAAGCTGTTGCAAATTATGGACCCAGTTATCAGCAACAGCCTCTCCCTTTTAAATGAACAAAAACTAAAGTGAATTTGGCATTGTGAAGCTTTAAAATACTTTTATTTTTACACACACCCCACACACAAGGGTGTTGGTGTCCTTTCAAAAATGCTATTTACATTTCCCCAGAAGATGCAACAAAATGCAAATCATTTCTTCCTAGCAATACCAGGATATTAGAAACTGGAATAAAATGTGTTGAGCAATGCTCCTTAAGAACACATTCAAGACACTGCCATCTTCCTGGGGGAATGCACAGAATCATTTGTTCACAGTTTATTACCCCATTAATATGAATTAGTCAAGCTGAAGAATTATACCATTTACAGTAAGATGTTAATGTGTGATTCATGAACAAACATAAAACAAGAGCAAAATGAAGTCAAAGATTAAAAGTTACTTACTTCCTCATTCACAATTTCATGTAAATCAGGAATGCTCAAGTCTGCTTTCACAAATGGGATCTTGTCCACTTCCTCAGGAAATGGGCGGTGCTTGACACTGTATTTTAATCCAACATCATTTTTAGGAGCCGGTCGAGGTTCTGGTACAAAAGTCTGTCAAAAAAAAAATGGGAGCAGGGGATAGTTTCACTCAGGGCATTGCATCATTATACAACATATTATAATGGGAAATGTACCCTCCCACCACAAGTTTACTAATTCATATATGAGAGGTATCATTAAAAAGCATTCACTAATAATTTTAGAATAGACTTGTACTAAAAATGTCACTGTAAATTTAAAAAAAGAAAAAAGACACTGTTTTGCTTTATGTGGTGATTGCAATTGCAATCACGGTACCTATTATACTTGCTTACCTCTAAGTACTTTCAGATCCTAATAAAATGGCAAACAATCCTCTGCATCAACAGAGGAATGAACAGCAGATCGAGGGAGGTGATTGTGCCCCTCTGCTCTGCCCTGGTGAGGCCCCACTTGGAGTACTGCATCCAGGTCTGGGGTCCCCAGCACAAGAAGGACAAGGGCCTGTTAGAGCAGGTCCAGAGGAGGGATGCAAAGACGATCAAGGGGATGGAACACCTCTCCTATGGAGAAAGGCTGAGAGAGCTGGGGCTGCTCAGCCTGAAGAAGAGAAGGCTCCAGGGAGACCTCATTGCAGCTTTTCAGTACTTAAAGGGGACTTATAAAAAAGATGGAGAGAGACTTTTTACTCAGGCAGATCACGTCAGGAAAACGGGTAATGGCTTTAAACTAAGAGGGGAGATTTATACGTTAGGAGGTAATTCTCCACTCAGAGTGGTGGGGCACTAGAACAGGTTGCCCAGACAGGTTGTGGATGCCCCATCCCTGGAGGTGTTCAAGGCCAAATTGGACGATGCCCCAAGCAATCTGATCTAGTGGGTTTCATCCCTGCCCATGGCAGCTGGGGGTTGGAACTAGATGGTCTTTAAGGCCCCCTCCAACCAAAACCATTGACCCTGATGCAATTTTAACATCTTTTTCAGAATTCTCTACTTTAACCTTACTGACTATGATGATGTCAACAAGTCAAGCTGAGAAGTCCTGGAAGTGAACAGCAGCAACGCTGTGGGTCAGGAGTGAGATTCCCTGCTAAAGTATCAAGAAGACTTGCATTATCTATTGTAATGCAATTTTGACATTGCTATTCTATTATGTTACACCATGTAACTCAAAAACTGAAGCTACCACTGAAAGCAGCAGAAGGTCTAGTCACAGGTTTGCAGGTGCATAAGATCCAAGCAAAAGCAGGACCTTTATACTTTGAGGGCTGCTTTTAAATTTATTTACAACCCAGTACACTTGGAAAAGGCAACACTTAAAGTTATGTAATGCCCTTAGGTTAGAACAGTTCCCTTCAAACTGGTAGGAAGGTCTCCAGCCAAGATGTGACTTGTCCTTTGGTGACTGAGGCAACACACTTGCACTGACACTATTTAGCAAAATGCTTCAGCTTAATTGACAGCATAGCTCCAAAGGCATCAAGTGAAGGGTCTTCCCAAAGGCTGCTCTGCAGAGACCAGAGTCATCTAAATGTTAACATGACAGCTGAGACTGACAGGCCCACATTTCAGCTACATTATTATTTCCTGTATTTTACTGAGGGTCATATGAAGGCTTTCAAGATTTGGAGATGTTTACAAACAGAAAGAAATTTTGGTAACTGAAGGATATACTCCACTAGGCAACTGCAGTAAGAGAGTCAGTCTACTTTAAAATGAGATTGGGCTATTTCTCCTTTACTATTCCTGTCCAGAAGCATTCCATCTCGAGTCCAGAGTTCATCTAGAGTCTGTCTAGAGTCCAGTCTAGAGTCCAGAATCTGTCTAGATTTTTTCCACTGTAATTTTACTGCCATCTTTGCAACACTGGGCTTTGCAGTTAATAGCTGTTCTCTCTGCAGCATCTCATACTGCATCTCCAGACTTTGTTTCTTCTGCTGCAAGGGCTTTGCCTGACATCCTAAAATCAGCACCAACACTCATGCCTACACAACTAAGCATACTGTACATTGCCCCATCACCTCCGAAGATGCTTTCAAAAAACAAGAAATACGGAGAGATCCCCCTCCCACTCCCTTAAACAAACCTAGACAGCAACAGTGCTTTCACAGCCTGTTTTTATTATTAACCACAAGTTGTAAAGAGTCACCAGAGATGTGTCAACATTACCTACAGCTAAAGGCCCCATGGCTCAGCCTTAATGTATAATCACCAGTTCTGCGGGGCTGTCTCACATTAGTGGAATTTCTGCTGAACATCAGCAGTTAAAGATTTCTTTATGGGCTTTGATAGAGACCTTTTGATTTGCTTTAGCTCCTCTTGGTAAAAGACAGAGTTGCTGGGCCCATGCAAATCTTCCAGATGTCCCACGGATCAAAACCGTGACAGAAGGGAAAGAGTCATCTGTAAAACACATGGGTTAAAAGAATAATACATCATAAAATACAAATACTTCATTGAGCAATAATTTAACCATAAAGAAACACAGTCATGATTACAGAGATTTTGTTTTCAAGGAAAACTCCCTTCCTGACCCTAAAGACAATTTCTAGTGAGTAGAAAACACTGAGCATAATCCTCCTCTGTGCAAATTCAATACTGACCCTTTTCAGAGAACTGACCCTGTTCAGAGAACAGGAGGTTAGACTGCAGGTTAGACTTCAGTTCTCCTACAGTGCCTTTCAATTTGCATGATTGCGGTTCTAACACTGTAGGGATTTCAGTCTCTCTTCAAGATGTAAAGGCCACTGAAGTTTGCTACCTTAGCAGACAAATCACTATAGTATAGTATACGTATAGAGGTATACTTCTACAGATATAAATACATTTAAAAATAAAATTAAAAGCTATCTTTTGTGCATTTAAACCATAAATTGACACCACCAGGTAAGTACTAGACATGTATTTCTTCCCTGGTATTTCACGGGCAGCATACCAGAACATACAGGGTACAGCACATTTACACAAGCACACATAAACCAAACCAGCTCCCCACAATAATCCACTGCAGTGGTCTGCCTCAAAAGTGATTTGACATACTTACACATTACTGCAATTAATCTTGTATTTCGAAGGGGATTTGTAAGCAAGTTCTGCACAACAAGTAAGGTTAATTTAATTTCAGATTATAACAGCTTTACAGGATTCCTCAGTTATGCATTTAGTACAGGCAGAACAAGGATGGGATTTGCTCAGCTGTTCTGGCATGTTCTAAGCTGTTCATGTCAGGAACACATTTGCTCAAATACAGACTGAGAGTGAACATATGGCAATGGCTCCCAGGATGAGCTGCAAGATCTGTTTAGTGATTCTTAATGAGATTGGAGCATTCTGGACCACAACTCAAACTAACAGTTTCTCCTCTTACTATCAGTGGCCACAATCTGAGCTCACGATGTTAGTTCAGTGCAATCTATTTTCAAGACTAGTATCTAGACTCAATCCTGTCCATAGATGAGGAAAACACATCTGTGTCAGGTTAACACATCCAACAAACATTAGTCTTAAGTGGAGCTAGTACAAAAGAGGAGTTTCGTCTACTCTTTTAGGTGATGCCTTGATACATGAAGATTCATAAGAGGGACTTAAGGAGATTAATTGTTCAGTTCAAAGCATCACGTCAATACCACCAGATTTTTTTAATGCAAGCTCTCCTTGGTCAAAGCATACAATGCTAAAACAAGTCAAAGAAAAATTCAGCTGTGAAAGCCAATACTCTTCTCTCAATAGATCTCCTTTACAGTAGGTATCATCAATAGAACAGAATGGCATACTAGAAAGCTATAATGGCTCCTTAGCAACTAAAATTGTGCTGAAAGCACCCACAGAAACATTTAGTAACAAGAGACCTAGAGCAAGCAAAAGCAACTGTGCAAAGCATAAAAGTCTCACATGAACTACTTGCTGAGGACCAATCCCCATCAAACCTCCTATACTCTTAATGTTTTTTGTTCTTTTATAACATGGATTCATCAGCTATCATTTAGATGGCAGTCACCTGCAAGTATCTGGATAAAAAATTGCACGAACAATTTGGGTGCACTTGTATGTTTGACTATCACCGACACTAAAGTTATTCCAGAGCAACATTCTGCTCAACAACACATCCACAGAACAGGTAAGCCCCTGAAATGTGAGAGGTACTTGATGAAGCACCTTTGTTTTACAGCTGCATGCAGAGGAGTTTTAACTAGAGGAACAAGGGAAGACGAAGTGTTGAACTTACTCTGTTCATTCCCCAGAGGCTGTTCCAACATTGCAAGGATGACACTATTATCCAAAACAAAGTAACGGAAGCTATGTTTGTTTATGGTAGGTAGACGAGAATATTTAATTAACGTGGTTTCATTCACTAAGCTGCAAGGGGAAGCAGGGCCACTGGGAGAAGGAAATGCTCCAAGTAACTGCATAATACTGCAAATGAGAAAAAAGTTAGAAGTTAGGAGAGATTAAGATTTACTGTTCCACCATACTGTTCCAATATGACTTTCACTCATATTCTTCATTTATATCTTGACGTATCAGTTATCCTTACAGTTAGAGTTACCAGGGCAAACCAATTATCTGCAGGTGTTGGACACCTGTAATGGGAAGAGGAAGACAGCAAAGGCAGAGCACAGGACAATCCTGCCCAAGAAGCAAACTAGATGGAACTTCTGGGTGACTTTTCAGATGCTCTCGCTACATCAGAGACCTCACCAGGTAGGAACCCCTAATTAGCACATTCTCTGACAAAGCAATGCTGAACAACAAACATCATTTGATAAATTACATACCATGTTAATGTAGCTTCAGCAGCATCCTTCACTCTCATGGATGCAGGGTTTGGCTCCTTATCTCCTTTATACTTGACCTCTTGTTCACTGCTTTTGGATTTACTTCCTGAAATGCCCAGCTCCACAATCTCCAGTACCTCTTTTAAGCAATCCTAAAACATAAGAGAACCTGTCTTAAAACAGAAACACTCTATTTGGATTGCTACAAGTTCCAGTCTCATGACTTAAGGGAAGGAATAAAAAGGAAAGCTTTCTCAAGAATAAATAACTGGCTAAGAACGAAACATAAGTGGTCAGCTTTTACCACCAGAGACCGGGCAGGGTTCCACACCTTGGTCGGTGTTGTTCCTTGAATTCACAATGTAGAAAAACAAGTGAGAAGGAAGGTGAAAGTCTTTAGACAAACCAAAATAAATCAGGGTTGAGAAGCAAAGACCATCTATGAAGAATTACAGAAATAGTTTACAGTATTGGCTAGTTAAACCAACATGTGAAATTCAAAGTAGGTATCAGGTGAGGCACCTTGGACAGTCTGATCCTTACGCTTGGCAAACACAGAGAGAGGTTCCATTTGGACTATCATGGCTCAGGAATGAGCCACCAGATTTCCAGTATGTACTGCACATAGTATAACACCATCCTGATAACCAGTGATAGTCAAAAGAAGAAAAACAAGTGGACTCCCTTACAACATAAAAAAATGCGATGTGGCTGCATAAACCTGTGCTGTGACACATCCAGGCAAATCATCCTTCCCTGGTCACCTACTACTGTGCCAATATCACAAAGTACATGCAGAAAGCATCTTTATGGAAAACCCTGCTTGAGAGTTCCCAATTTTTCTGTTTTTTTTTCTTAAACATACATTTTCATATATATGTTTATATATCATTACAGAAAGATTACTGAGCTTTCTCTGTAAGCAGATCAACAATGAAAATAGTATTTGTAAAAAAATGAATTGAACTGTATGATGGGAAGCGATCAGAAACATGTATCTTTCATTGCCTGTTCTCTTCAAACTTCCCAAGGAAATTCCACCTTGGATTGAGCCATGCCTTGCTTAGTTTCTAGATAATTGCTTGGTGAAACTATGATTATAAAAACATTTAATTTTCTTTAATTTTCTATGTACTTACTTATTTACATTTCACTTTTTTTCTTCAATTTCACAAAGCAATAAGAAAGGTCAAGATGCTTTCTTATAAATATGAAAGCTATTTGTAAAACTAAAAATATTCTCAGTAAATAAAGAGCAGAAGTCAAAATTGAAATCTATTTTTCAAATAGGCTGGTTTTGAAATTCTTGGTGTATTTTTGAAAACTACAAAAGCGTGTTGTTTTAAAGTACAAAGAATAGATAGGTTGGGGTTGAAACGTGTAACAACTGGGTGTGCTCACAATATGTACACTAGAGAGTCTTACCTTCTCGTCCAGCATGTCAGGATGCTCAGTAAGCCAGACACAGAGGCACTGGAAAGCTGCAACTATCACAGAGTGAAGGTCACGGGAGTGGAGTGGGGCTGGCCGGCTGCACTGGTAGACTATATAGCTGCATACTGAACTAATAGCTCTCTTTTGATCAGAGGAGTCAACAGTCACTTTCACCTGTACAAAAGCAAGCAGGAGAGGACCGTCAGGTGAGGATTTCTCCACAAAATCCTTTAGAGAAGAAATAGTTTTTAAAAGCATTTCAAAATACAACCCCTGTTCCTCAGGGGTCAGTACTGGGACTGGCACTATTTAACATCTTTTTTGGTGACAAGAACAGTGAAATCAAGTGCACCCTCAGCACGTGTGCTGATGAAACCAAGCTGTGTGGTGCGGTTGACACGCTGGAGGGAAGGGATGCCATCCAGAGGGACCTGGAAAGCCTTGAGAGGTGGGCCTGTGCAAACCTCATGAGGTTCAACAAGTGTAAGGTCCTGCACCTAGGTCAGGGCAATCCCAAGCACCAATACAGGCTGGGCAGAGAATGGAGTGAGAGCAGCTCTGAGGAGAGGGACCTGGGGGCATTGGTTGGTGGGAAGCTCAACGTGAGCTGCAGCAGAAGCAGCGTGGCCAGCAGTGTGAGGAGAAGGGATTCTCCCCCTCTGCTCTGAGACCTCACCTGGAGCCCGCGTTCAGCTCTGGGGCCCCCAGTACACAGACACGGAAATATCAGTGTGAGTCCAGAGGAGGGCCACAAAGATGATCAAGGGGCTGGAGCACCTCTCCTACGAAGACAGGCTGAGGGAGGTGGGGCTGTTCAGCCTGGAGAAGAGAAGGCTCCGGGGAGACCTCACAACAGCCTGCCAGGACCTAAAGGGGCTGCAGGAAAGCTGGGGAGGGACTCTTTGTCAGGAGGTGTAGGGATAGGACAAGGGTAATGGCTTTAAACTAAAAGAGGGTATAAGGAAGATATCCTTAGATGTAAGGAAGAAATTCTTTACTCAGAGGGTGGTGAGGCACTGGCACAGGTTGCCCAGAGAAGCTGTGGATGCCCCATCCCTGGAGGTGTTCAAGGCCAGGCGGGATGGGGCTTTGGGCAGCCTGGGAGCTGTCCCTGCCCATGGCAGGGGAGTTGGAACTGGGTGACCTTTGGGGTCCCTTTCAATCTAAACCATCTGTGATTCTATGATACTGAAACTAAAATAAATGCTGCATTAAGGTGCCACCACATTTCACGGCTTTGTCTTCAAGAACAAAAATGGCACCAATACGGTTTGATAAGAAATTAACTGCAAGCTGAAACAATTAGTATTTGAAACTTATTTTCGGCAGGTACCTCTTTTCAGCTATAGCAACCCACTCATCTTTGAAAACCCACTCACTCCCAAGTCTCCCTTCCACAGGGCTTCTTTCTGTTCGTATGACTTTCCACTAGGCATATTTTGTCAGCACAGTAATACTCATCAGGGAAAAAGTGAAAGAAAAACTACACTCAGACAAGCAGATTAACCAGAAAAAAATGCAGAAAAAATCTTCAGCTTCTCTCCCAGCTCAGCAAGGCTTCAGAGAACAAAACTCTGGACCAGAAGGGTTAGCGAAGAGCTTTGCAAACTGAGGCACAGGGATCAGCATTATAAAATTAAGCAATAAGTGCATCTCTGTTCTTCCCAACCTGTGCATTGACACAGGAACGGCCAGTTAAGCCTGGATTTTCCCACTCTGTAGCATTTGACGATGCCATGTAAAGCCTTATTTATTATTTAAGAGAGAGTCTCAATATCAAAGTAGGAAGCTGGGTGGTTTTGCTGGTGACAACAAGGAAGCCAGACATCTGTACTCAACCAGGGGATGGACGATACTTTGGAGCTGTAGGCATTATTTCCTTCAGGAGCATAAGATGTATGGCAAAAAGTACCTTTAATATTAGTATATGAAAAGCATGTTGGTGAACCAGTACTCCTGTAGGAAACAAGATTTTCCAATTTACGAATAAGGTAATAAGGTGGTACTGAAAAGATAAAGGGTAGGGCAGCCCTTAACCTTAGAAGGACGTTGGGAATCGTAGCTTCCAAAGGCACAAGCAGAATCAGTTCTCCACTCTGAAGCTATGCAGTAAGAGGTGGTCTCTTTCCACCTGATTCATTACTAAGAGAAAGAAGACTATCCCAGATATCCCAGAATTATTTTAGTTGCATGAGAATTATACACAGATTACAATGTTTAATATTAACCTGGGTAAGCATTTGTAAATATGTGCTTTCACATTCGTATCTCATTGTAAATGTGGGGGGGGGGAGCGTAAAGATAGCCTGGCTTAATCACACAAGACACAGGAACTCCTTATTCCATCCTGTGCTCTGTAACACCCCATAATCATATTTGAACTCATTGCAGAATACTTTCAAAGGTATCCTTTAGCTCATGCCATTGCACTAGTAAAAGAAGCATGCAGCCCAGCATGGCTCAGTGCTGACTCCAGGCTTTAAAAAAGGCCTATAACATGCATATTCAGAGAGATCTGTCGAGGCCCCAGGGGAACATGTCAGGGAATGCTGAACTGTCACACCACTCCATTGTGGCTGCTGTAAATACACTAAAGTATTGCTTAAACATCACGAACAAGAGCCCTCAGGCAGAAAAAGGCATTTTACTTTTATCCAAAAAAGATCCCTCAACCTAATAGTTTTAGTTATTGACTATTTACTAATTTGCTAGTTAGTCCCATTATTGGCTAGGTAAGCCTCCTCAGAGTTTAGTAACACAGACTGCAGCTGAGGGTGCCAAAATCAAATGAGTAGTTCAGCTGGGAAGTGGTGAAGAAAAACAGCACAGCCAGTTTCAACTGAGGAACTGTGTGTAGATAAAGCTTTTGAGAAGGTGACATTTTCACATCAGAAATACATTATCATTTTCTAAGTTCAAATTATTTCCAACAAAAGTTTAGAAAACAAATCATTTACAAAGATGGCAGTCAAATTATTTAATGCCCTGATGTATTTCCATCCTGGACTAACTACAATAGAAACTCTTGTTTCTAAGACTGATTACACAGTGAATGGACAGACTGAACATCCAGCCAAGCAAGCTATGATAAATGGTTCACAGTAGCGTTGAAAACTAATGGCCCAAGCCCATACACTGCCCACTGGAAACTTAGTGGCACGTTTTCTCAGCTGTTCAACCTAGTATGTCAGATGCTTCCCCAGCAACGTAAAAAGAAAGAAATAAAACCACAACCAAAACCCAAAACAAAGCAAAAAGCAAAAAGATCGACATGTGGATCCATGAGAATGATTAGGAATCATCCAGCTAGCTCAACAAAATCAGCCAGAACCACACGGTAGAGCAACATGCATCTGAACCAGCCACCCTGAGCTTTGCTTTCAGCCAAGAGGCATTTACTGGGTTCACTTCACTTGTGAAGTGAGCTTGTGCCTTAGGGTAAGATGAAGCAATCCTACAAGAGGAGGATTGTTTAAGTCCAAATAAACACTTGCTGACGGACTCAGATGCAGACTTCTGCCTGGTGGCATGACTTTCATCTGAACAGGACAGTAATCACCCTTCCGAGAAGAGGCTGGAGCAACCAAAACTTCATCTCTCACCTTTGCCAATCCAGAGAGAAGTTCCAGCGCAGCCAGTGAGATGCTCATGTCCTGCCTCCATTGCGAGTTGAGTCTTTGGGTTACCAGGTGAATGCTGCGTATCAGTAGTCCTGCAGCTGTATCTGTATTAAGAGCTAGGATATAACCCCAATACCACACAGCATAGGGAGGGAAAATAACTAAGCATTAGTAACAATAAAGCAAAGCACGGGCACAAGCCAAAGCAGCCACAATACACAAACAATTATACACAACCCACAAACTAGAAAATTTGGTCTCTCTTGCCCAGGCTAACTCCCTCATATACAACACCAGCATATTATACAAATGCATTCAGACTAGCATCTCGTCTCATTATTGTTTTTGATTCTTTTGTAGACATTTTGGACAATCACAGCACTCCGTCACATTTCAGCAACAGAATGGCTAGCTTCAGGTTTTGATATTGTTCGCTATTGTACTTAAATTGCTCTGATGTCTTGCAGACTCAGAAGAACTTCAGCATTAATCATACACATTAGACATCAGTACTTACACATGTAGGCACTAGTAATGAACTAATAGAGAACGTGTAGCTTCAGATACCTAAGTCAGAAGTTAGTTATTCTCTCTGTACTTAAATTTATCAGAAGTTGCATCAGGTATTTAAGTGTAAATAACGAAAGAAGCCATCCTGGAAAAAAGATACATTTGGTTCTAGACTTTTAATTTTCCCGATCCTCTAGCTCAAAATTAAAATTACAAAATATTTTTAGGCTCAATTGTTCATTAAGACTGAACTAGTCAAATTAATTTCAGAAACGATGTTCTGTCACCCTAGTAGGGGATTAAAATGTTAGCTGCAGTTCACCAGTAAATATAGACCATCAGTTTTCGATTTTTCCTTCAAACATACAGCAGAAATGTGGAAATTTGTTTCATAAATTTATTACAACCTTACCTACTGTGCACAGGATTTTTTTAAAAAACAGTAAAATAAATCAATAATGCCAACAAGTTCAGGGTCAAAATATTACAAAAATACTTTAAGTTATATCATGGTTTAAAGAGCCAATAATTCAACTACAAGATTTTTTTTTTAACCTTATAAATGGATATTTTACATTGAGAGATTCCAAGTGGTGTGGTAAAAACTAGCACTTCAATCATTTTAGAAAAATCCTTTTGAGAAGGCGCTAACGTGCTTATGTGAATCACTGTATCTAACATTTCCATGTGTATATACTAAAATCTTTCCCATTAATCTCCTTCTTCTTATTTTGAAAACTAGAGGAAAAAATTCATCTGGTGAGAACAGTTTTTTACCTAGCCTACAAAATGGTCTGTTCTCCCATTCACTTGGCTAACATCAATTACATTGCTAAAGACCAAAGGAGCAAACAAAATTCCAGAATCTCCACATTCAGCTAGCTTACCACAGAAAGGTTTAGAAGAACATTTATTTTATTAGAAATTAAAAATGCACAGTACAAGACATAACAAGCTAATATTAATTGAAAAATGTTTGTTATAATTACACATTGCAAGCATTCTGCTTACTTGCTCTATAAAAACAGGGGTTCCCCGCATGGTCTTTTAAAACAAAGGTGCTACAAAGCTCAGGTAAGCAGTTGGAATGCTACCAAAATGAATAAAGCAATTAATTATACCCAACGTGTTCCATTACTATTCATGAAAACTAAACATCTTGAAAACATATGACATAGTAAAACAGTTTGCAAACACTTTTTCCATAATTTATGTTATTACTTTGAACATGTTAATTGCAGAGTCCTTTAGTAGTATTAAAAACCAACTAACACATAAAAACCAACCAGCACAGATGAACATGAGCACCACGTATGGGCACATAGGAGATCAAATCAGTAACAAACAAAGGAGCTACCCACCTTGGGTTCAAAACACCCATGCATATTAATGCATTAGCCAGAACTACAAAAGGGAAAAAATTGACTTGGGATATAATGACACATTTTTTTTCAAAAGGGTTATCCTTACCATAATCCCTTAAAAGGGCTTGTGCTGGTCGTTCGCTGTCTGGTGTTGTAGGCTCTGTACTGCCTCCACTTGCAGTGCTAATGCCACTGTTAGTACGACTGTGGCTTTTGAAGAGGTTATTTTCACCACCATTCTGCAAATTGAAAGTCAGTTTTAAGCGATGACATTTTTTGAGTAGAATTCTCTATACAGCAGGATACTCCAAATACACGGCAGAAATATGATCAGACCTCAGGGAGCTAACTGAACGTCTTAAAACAGCACATAAAATGAACCACATTCTTTCTGAAGCAGTAACTTCATAAACAAACAAAAATCTTACCGTTTCCATCTGACAGCCAATGGCTTCTAACAGAGCTGAATCTTGAACAATATTTAACATTGCACCTGAAGATTAGATGAAAGAAGGTAACTACTAAAGACCATAATAGAACAGTCATGGCTAAAATTTAGAGAAGCACTGAAGGTCTAGAACACAATCCTGTTTTATAGAGAATTTTTGTAAGAGTTCTATAAAGCACAAGTATTTGCTTCGTGCTTAGCAATTTGATACAGACGAGAGCTGAGATAAAGAATGTTTTCAGCTATTTTAAAAATGCTTTCAACATAGGTGTCTTAAATTCCTCAGTTCAGAAGGATTTTTGTTTCACAGAAGGGTTGTAACCTTTCCCTGTCTCCCATCAGACTGTGATCATTTAAAAACTCAAGGTAAAGAGATTTATTGATTCTGTTAGTAAAATAACAGTAGTGTTCAAATAACTGAGACAGCTAAAGTGCACTGTGTAGTCCAAAGCCATCTCAAGGGTTATACAGTACTGGCCTGAGCTAATCTCTGTGTCCCGCACAAAGAGCCTCCCTTCCTCAATTTGGCCATTAGGAGCCAAAAGGCAGCTGGTAACTGGCAAACTAAAATAATAGTTTCAAGTTTTATTGGACTGATAGTACAGACAGCAACCTACTGGAAAGTAAGGCAGATAAGGTCTGGTCCATTCAACAGTCCTTAATACATCAACAAAAGGGGCTGTGATCATTCTCACACTGATTGAGAATCCCCAATCCACTGTAGCAGAGCTATTTTTATAGAGATGTTTCTGCCCAAAATCTAGACCAATATTCACATCAATGCTCTCCAAAACCACAGATTATCAAATTAAATATCACTTTCATTCTGATTTGGCTAAAACATAAAACCAACTTCCTACATCAGGAAGTCTGAGGCAGAATATACCCAAACTCTCTGCATAGAAGTGATCCCCAGGATCCCGTTTCTGTGCTTTTTTGTTTGTTTTCCCACTGATGCCCAAAATAACGTACTGAAGAAGCTGAAGCTCTCAGTACAGGTGTAACCAACCACACTGCATTCAAATTAGCCAGCAGGTAGACAGAAAAATCCATCCTGGGAGAAATAACTACACACAAGTGTTAGACAGTTAAAATTGCTGATGCATTCTGGATGTCTTATGTCAAGTAGTGCAAACAGCCTGTAACTACATTATTTTCCCCCAATCTAACAATGAATGTTTAGGAAAACTCAGTTGCTATATGAAGAGAAATAAGTCATTGACAAGTATTTAAGGAGCAGCTGGAAATAAACACCATCTTTGTTTAGAAGGTGGTGGCACATGCAAGAACCTCTTGCTAACCTGGAGATTCACGAATCCTCTCCAACCAAAGCCAGTAGGACATAACTTCACATATGGAAACCAGAGTTTAACAGGAGAACAGGGTAAACAGTTCATTAAGGTGTCTCAGCCAGGTAATGGTGAAACCATCCTAGGCAGAGGATCTGCCCAACTGGATGCAGGCACCAGAGGGGTACAGGAACACATGGGTAAGATATAACAGAACATCACCCTGTAGTCCCTGAGCCGAGACAACTGCCAGTGTGCTGATGAGTCTTCCTTAGAGGACCACTATGAAGCCACACATTTCCTCAGCCCTTCACCAGCACTGGCTACAAAACATTTTTCCAAATTATTCTCCCATAATAAATTCTCTCATAAATAATTACTAATATTTAATTATTCCAGGAGAGATTAAGAAAGACACTTTCATAACTGAATTAATAAATAAAAGACATTGAATTTACCTAGTATCATTTGAGTGTTGTTGGGATCTGTTTCAGTTTGCAAAGCTCCTATAAGTATATTCACAAGCCTCAGCTTCAAGGAGAGAAAGGTTACTGGCTTATCGTACGTTGAGCTATCATCATTGCTATACTTCCCTTCCAGGACTACCTGAAGGAAAAATACATTTATTTGAGTAGAGATCAATTCCATACTTATGCTAAACAAACCAGCATGGTATTGGCTTGAAAAGTCAACATCTACGGCACACATTACTACTGTCGACATGTAATAAAGTCTTACTGTTAGAAAAATTGCTCTAAGAGTTTCGGTGCTAATCAGAATACTAAATACCACAGAATACCACAACTCATCCAAATGCCACTCTAAAACTACCAGGAAAACAAAGCTCAAAATGCAAAAGAAAACTAAGTTTATTACCTCAGATTTTATGGTTCCAAAATGATGAGGGAGAGGCAACAAAGACAGCAAGATGTTAATTGAAGCTCTTCTTAGCTCTGTAGGGTTTACATAGATTTTAAACTTTGAGAGTTCTCTGCAAATCAAAGCATCATACAATTAATCAGCTTTTCCCAAGAATTTGGAGCCAAATTTTAAGTGAAAATTAAATATACGGACATCCATTGGCCTTAAACAATTTGCAGCACATGATGTAGCTGTTTCTTTCTTGGTTCAGGTTTCTTATTTTGTAACACTGGCAATGAAACAATTTATTCATACAAGAACCTTTATTTGTTTAGTATTTTCTACTGAACACAGAAGCAGTAAACAGATGAAAGTATTATTCATATACTGCATTTTCAAAGCTGGAAGTCTCATTCACAAGCCTTTATTTGCTTACTACAACTCAAACCAACCCAGCACTATCAGGGATACATAGAATATGTTCCAGTGCATATTGTATAAAATACAATCTGCTTGAAAATAAATCAACTTCTTTCAGTAGCCACTGTAAGACCCATCTAAAAGAAGCAGTGGCTTGGATTTAAGCCCGGAAGACAAATAATAGTTTATGCATAACTTCAAAATGAAATTTGGTATAAATACATAAAACGTATGGTGAAGAAGGTACACGCAGTTGCATTAAGTGTGTTAAGTTATTTACTAAAACATGCAGAAATCTGTACTGCTCTGACAAACAAAGTTATATCTTCTGGTTTAAGAATCTATGCCAACTTCACCAGCCTGTCTAAATTATCATTTTTTTCCATTTAATGATGTGTATTCTCCAAATGAACTCACTTAAAGTAACAGCCAGTAATGAATATACTGTAAAATTTTACATAAAAACAAGCAGGCTTGAAAGTTATTTCAGCTAAATCACTCCTTTTTCCTGTTCTTGTAGATGCTGCTATCCAATAATGAATATTTAGATAACTCAAATATTTCAATTTTAAAAAGCACTGTTATAGCTGAAATTGCATTAAATGAAATGAAAGATTAGGAGTTTATGAAATGCTGCAGTTATCACTATCAAATATGTACACAATATGGGGCCCACGCTACAGAATTCCCTCACTGAAAACCCTTCAGGGATGACAGAACCCCCAGAAAATAAACACCTTGTCATACTTCTTGTAATATCTATAGGGAAACAGCAATTTACCTGTCAGGTAAAATAGTTTCAAGAGCCGAAATGAAATAAGGAACCACGACATCAATCCCTTTCAGGTCACAGCAGAACAGAGGAGGAGAGTTGAGAATAACACTGGCAAGAACAGGGTGGCAAACGAAATCTGCTATCTGCAAACCCTGAATTAAAAGCATGTAAAATCTGACAAAGAAAGATGAGATTGAATTACTTGCGCATAAAAAAATATCAGCATCCTACATGAACAAGAATGTGCAGCAACTACTTTATCTTATCCATATAGATTAAGTGTCAAAATCAGAGTTAAGAGAAGTTTATATAAACATTCCCATAAGTTATGTTAGCATAGGCGAATATACTGCGCTAGCTTAAAAAATAGCCACACAAATCACACGTTTCACATGAGAAAACAGCAGAGGACAGCTTTATTGAAACATCTGACTTGTTGCAACACAGGGGATGGGAGCTGCTGCAGATACAGCGCTGATGATTGCTACCAGGGCTTGAACGTGCTCCCCCCACTACTCGCTTCCCCGTGTAAGGATCTAAATGAGATCTTGACTGTAACTTCCTAACAGAAGATTACTGCAAAATCCTTAGGGGAAGAACAACACTGATCAGCAATTACAGCATTTGGAAAGCAAGACTGAATATATCAACCAACTATTTGAAATGAAAAATCACAGGGGCAGAACCAACTTATCTAGCCAGCCGTTCCTCTACAGTTTCTTGGTAAAAAGAGTATTTACATCCCCTTTACTTTTTCTGAGAAAAAAATAAATTATAAAACAGAGGAATCTGACTGAAAGATACCATCTAATATATACATGAACTCAGTCTAATATATACATGGCTCAGTCTGCAAGGAAGTTTAGACACCATCTATGACAAACATAATTGAACAGCTTAAGAGTTATGATTTATAAAGTTGATTCTCTGCCTCTAGCATTTGTTTCAGCACTTTTTAAACAAAAAATGGAAAAAGAAGCACTATGATAGGTAGGATTGCCTTATTTTATTGAAAATAAAATTGAAAATTGAGGTTATTTCAAAACACAACTGATTTAAACAATGGAATATTAGTGTATTTTTATATGTAAAAATATTTTTAAGAAAATCAGTGTTGTTTGACAACACAAGACCCTTTATGGTCTAATAAAGCATGCAAAGTTTCATGTCTGCATGCTTTTGTCCATCATAGCAGTATTCAATGGCGAGTTTAAAAAACCCTCAAGAATGTACGAGGTAAGGAAGTCCCAAAAAGACAAGTTCCCTCCAGCTGGGAGGCAGTCTGAAGGACTTCCCTTCAATTAGACCTTGAAGAAAGCCCCAGTGAAAACCAGCACTGCAAGGAAACAAAAGGGAGCCAACATTCCCTTAAGAGAGGGATCTCTGCCTACCCCTTCTGCAGGCTAACCATGCTTTTAGAGTTGGCAACACAGGATTCAGACCATAACTGAATGCTATTCACTGCAAATTACTTTGTGCCATAAAAGAACACCAATAAAGCAACTGGAAGATAGGTCAGTACCGGGATAAGTAAGCTGGTAATATTTCCTCCCCAGTCTTCTTGCTACAAAATATCCTACACAGTGTCCCGCATGCCTCTGCCCTTCCCGCTTCATAGTTGTCTGGGAATTCACTGGCATCGAACATAGGGTTGGAAGCCACTGTATCTGTGGACATTTGTGATCCTTTCCGGCGGAACTCCACGCTAGCTTGAGTTGCTATAGCTGGGAAAAGAAAAAACAGTGTTTCACTGTATTTGTCAACATACATAATAGGCTCATGGGATCCTGGACACAAAGATCAAGTCAAATTTAGCAGTTATCATGAAGCTGTTAGTTTACTATATTTAAGTCAGTGCCTCTGTTTATTAGCTATTTGAGGGTATAACTTTTTTTTTTTCCTTTTAACGATGGGAAGTGCTGACCAAAAGCCAATCCCAACTTTCTGTTGGGAGGAGTGTCCTTGCACCCAGCATTAACTCCCTATCGTCTCCAGAGGACAAGGATCTTCTTCATCTAGTTCTCAGCTCCAGAAAATGAAGCATCACCTTTCCTTGCCCTGTTAAAATATGAAAAAACTTTTTGACGGTGCCATTACTACCACTTCCACACAAGTGTTTAATTTGCAACTGGCTAAATAATCTCCTGCTTCGCTCTGAACACCAAGCTGCTTTGATCCCATTTTGTTGCATAAACACAAAACACATTTAAAAAAAAAACACACAAGAATTCTAAAGGACCCATGTCGGAAAGAGAAGTTTGCTGAGATCCACTCTCCTGATATGGTCCTTCTGTTCTCAAGAGTCCTGGGGTTTGATAACTTCCAGAAGGGAGCTACCACAAAGGTCCTCTCCTATGCACTCACAGACTACCCCACAGTGTGCGCTGCACAAGTCTTGAGGGACCACTGTTACCTAACCAGGATTTGGTTCTGCTTGCTTTATGCTCTTCCTGCTTTCTTCCTGCAGGATGGCTCTGCCAGCCCAAGCCAATTAAATTCATGTTGTTTTTTTTTAGAAAGGTTTCCAGTACTCCTTTCAAACATCAGTATCACATGCATATGATGCAAGAGACTACTCATTTTGCTGACTTCATCATTTCTTCTGGAATGGCAACCAAAAAAAAAAAAAGATAACATCCTCATGGCCCAAGAAAAGGAAAAAAAGTCAAAATTCACTGTTGGATTACTAATGGCAGAAAGAGCACATTCCTTCTAATTCTTAGGTAAGACCATGTTGATGTTCAGAAATTTTATAAGCTACAAAACTAAACAGAACAAATAATGTGTGCTCCTAATAAATCAAGCTAACAGAACTCTACCAGTACCAGAAAGCTTACTCTATCTCAAGCCTAGGACACTGGAGACTATTAGGTTCACAATCAGTCTTGCAAACAAAGACTTTGACACTTTGACATTTGGAATACTTTATAATTTAAATTTATGGATCATATTTTTGTTTATTTCCCATTGTTGTTTTTGAAAAGAAACTCTAATGACAAGTGTCTACTTGTAATTTTTGTCTTTAAATTCATGGTTTAACTTGCTGTTACCTTACAAATTTTCATTGCATAAGTAGTAAATAAGCACAAATCTTTATGCATCTTCCCATGAGCCATTTTTTGTCCTAAGTAAGCTATCCAGCAATATACTGTAGTTGGAAAAAAACACTACATGCACAATGCATACAAATCAAACACTAGGTCTGTAAAATAAGCTTTAAGTCAAAAACAAAAATAAAAAAATAAAAAACACATGGTTAGTGCAAAGTCCTGAAACTCATGACATGATCACAGACTAAAATACATAAAAGATGGGACTGATTCAGGCAGATTAATTTGCTTTTGCCAACAATCCTCCCCATTCAAAAACACACACAAAAAGTTACTTTTCTTTTTCAAGTAAAAGTGCAAAAGCTACAAGAGACAATGAGAATGAATTTACAAATAAAACATGGGATTATGGAAAAAGAAAAGCATGACCGCAATTAAGGAAAAGCTACTGGTTCCTACTTACAAGATTTATAAGAAAGAAGAATTTGGATAAAAGATGCTGCAAGATAATAGAAATAAAATGGAAACAAATCAAAGGACAGCAGTAGTTATAAAATACTTTTAAGATGGTGAAATTGTAATATAAGTTAAGAAGCTCTTAGCTTTTTTAAAAAATAGATTAAAAGCTTTATGAAATAGCAAGCTTGTTAAACACATAGGAAATTGGCATTCAGGTCCAAAACTATGGTTTTGAAAGTACCATGCAAAACAATGAACAAAAAGTTACAAAATACTAATAAGATTTAGATCTGTTCATATCAATGTACATCAGTTGTTTAAAAGGATGTATTAACCCTTCCCAGCTCAAGTACATTTCCCTAGATTGTATTACTTGGGGTATGTTTCGTAAAGGGAAGATTACTTACCTACAGAGTCCCCTCAACTATAAGCTTCCAAAATACGTGTTCCTGATAGCATTACTGCTCCGTCCGTCATAAGCCAAGCTGCTAACAACCCTTAACAGCATGAGCATGCCTCCCCTGACCACCAGCTCAACAGACAGCCTTCCAAAGCAGAATTAAAAGGCAGAGCACCACTAAAGAGACCAACATCTCAGAAACAATCTCCAGAAACAGATGGGAGAGAGGAAAAACTCCAGAAGCCAGGAACCACAACAGACACCTATCCTGGAGAAGCTGCTGCTTTGAACACGCTGGGTCAGATCAAGACCTGCACCACGCCTCTCAGAAACACTCAGCATTTCCCTAATCAGGGGTTATCACAGTTGGCTCCTAGACCTCCCCTAAGCAGTCTTTAAGGCAATATATTAACAGCAGTAGGGACAAAAGAGATGAGGCTTAAACTGTACTCCAAGATTCCTTCAATGCCCAACAGCACCCAGGTGATACCAGAAACCACCCACAGCAAAACTCCCCCAGGTGCTTTACAACACATGGCTAGCAAACCCATGACTTCTTTAGGTACAAGGATTAAGAACAAGCCCATCCGAATGGAAGATTCACTTGCTGAAATATGGACACGAGATTAATGAGTTTCTCCCAATTCTCACCATTTGCTGAAGACAGCAATTATCAGCAGTTTCCATTGCATGACCTAGCTTGTCCTGACACACATCCTGTCAATGACCTTAAACTCAGTACATGTATACATACCCCAGAGCTGTGACATTCAGGGATGTCTTCATAAAACCTTTCTGCTGCATTTCTTAAGGAATTTATTCATTTAATCATGGGGAGCTGTTCAGGCCACGCTTGTACTTAAATAAATATCACACAGCCATCTAATTCTACATTCAAATTCTGCATACAAGCAAGACCCAAGTCCTTTCAAAGGAAAACACACATTTTAGAACTAAGTGTTTTCCTCTCCTCCCACAATACAGAATAATGTTTATTAGCTGCCTGACATAAAGCCATGAAGCTTCACCATTAAAGATTTCAGCGCAGAAACTAAGCGCAGAAACTGACACAGGATGCTCGAGGCACAAGAGTATTAGCATTGATGATGGCAAGATCCCTGTTTCGCTTCAGAATCTGAACAACTACACAAGACTATCTGGAAGGACAAGGCTCAGAGCAAACATGAAGACTGCTTTCCAGATAACGAAACTCCACTGGCACTCAATCATGCACAGATTACACAGTGCAGCTAAACTCATGGAAGAGAAAATTCTGCAATCTCTCTTTTCCCAGAGACAAAGACTAAATCACTGCAACCACAAGTGTGAAATACCTCTGACAATCCTTCCAGGATTCAGGATTAGTACAAGGTGTTTTTTTTTTCCACATCAATAAACGAAAATCAGAAAGAGTAGGGTGGTAGTTATATTCACATACCAGTTGAGGTTGGGACATCTGAAGATCACCTAGGTGGGCTCAGAGCAGGGTCACCTAGAGCAAGATGGGTACTCTCCCATCCATCCAGGTATTTTTCAGCTCAGAACCTATAAAGAGTTGCACGTTTTTCCCACCTCAGACACATTTTTCTTGCTCTTCTGGAGGTGAAAGAGTTCAAGAAATCAGAGACAAGAGGCACCACGGTAAAGAGAAAAGCACAAGGCAGATGTCTACTCATTCACATGGGCCTTGATCAACTGTTCTTTATTTCCTAAAGCACATTAGAAAGACTTCTTGTAAGATGGGAGAAGGAAAATGTGCTACATGTATGTCCATGTGAATCAGCAGGGATCGCTTAAAAGACTAGACTAAATTCTGAAGTAGAAATTGACACTGCATCTCATCCTACAGAGTTTCTTGTTAAGCACTGCCATATAGCTCATGAAGATCTCTTTAGACCCATTATATAGGTTTTCATTAAAAATTCATGCCACTTCTCAGAACTGAAAAACACACTAGAAAATGCAGTGTTCCAGAAAGGTGTGCCAGGGCAGAGGGATCTTCTTGGTCCTAAAAAGACTCTTTTCCACCAAGGTATTTCACCTCTTCCTCTGACACAGCAAGGCAGCCCTCAATCCTCCAGTCAGCAAGAAAACAAATCATAGCAGAGAGCCATTAAAGAAGAAATTCTTAACTGTGTGGCATTGAAACAAACTGAATGTTAGAGGGGTTTACAACTGTTGAAACCTGACACAACTGCAGTCCCAGACCTTTAAGAAATATGGTGTGTATATGGGCCAGGGGGAACACACTATTACACAGCAAAGCTAGTACAGACACTTCCCAATTACAAAATATTAGTTAAAGCATTTGTAAATATAATAGATAATGCAGACAAAAAGAAATCATGTACCAAGATTTCTTTTAGCCCTCTCCCCTACGTGTAGGGATTGTGACAACTAGCCTGTGGGCTAGTTGGAAAGGAAAGGGCACGAGCCCTTTCCTCATGCCAAACCTGTATTAGGTAGAACAAGCAGGTGAATGGGCACAAAACCAAGATCTGATGGGCCCCTCTTCTGTGATGGAAAGGGACCAGACTACACAGTCCTCTTGGCCCACTTTATCAGTCCAGCACAGCACCTTCTGCCTTACACAGTTCAACGAGAAGACATCACGTGGCGGCATCAGGCTTCATAGATTAGACTCCTAGAAAACAAACTCCAATTTCAACTTAGACCTGACTTCAAGGATGTTGATACTTCAAGTCAACAGAAACTGCAGGAGCCCAGACCTTTAGAAGAAGTCTTGCCACATTTTCTTGCTTAAGACAGAGGCTGAGCAGCTGACTTTCAGACCTCCAAAAGATTAAACCAGGCAATCAGACTTTGGTGCCTCTCTACAGAGTTCCAGGGAGCATCACTCTCCTTTTGATGGCCTGTCACAACATTGCTACGAACAATACTTTACATAGTGGTAACAATACTCATGGCATGTTGAAAGGGCAATGCAAATGCTCAACTGAATTCTGCCAGTCAATGTTGTCTTTCAAATTGCTAGAAAAGCAGTACAGAAGACGGATGGTTTTCTGGGTCTCCATCAGTGTAATTCTCCCAAACCTACTGCTCCTTATAAATGGCAGAATGTGTGATGTGCAAAGCCTGATCCCATTATTGATTGGTTTGAAGAGCTCAGAGAGGGAACATTTTTTTCCTTTCATTCCTTTCCCAGTAGAAAAGCACTGGGGATAAAAATTTGCTACAAATCTCCATGTACGTTTACATTTCTTGGTTTAGGAAGATAGTAAAGCCCTCTATAAGGATAGCCATATGACAATCTTCTGACCACTGTCAGAGGACTTAAAATACTGCATATGTGAAAAGGCAGTCCTGAAACTCATTGAAGGAAGTCAATTTTGATTTTGGACAACTGTGTACTTTTGTTAGAGCCACAGCATCTCTGTTTACAGCTGACACTTCGTTGCATAAGCAGTATCTCAGCTGATATCCTTGGCAGGTTAAACACCTGATTGAAGTTGCTCAAGATATAGGTTATGTAAAAAAAATGATCATATCAGTCTGAAAAGCAGTAAGTACAGAAATGTATTAGCCACATATGCAACTGCATACACCCTCAAATTATGCTTTATTCCTTCCGAATCTCAATTGTTTCTCTAGTAACATATCATAGGGCTTTTTCAGAGGGACCCGAACCTCCTGCCACAGAAATCCATGACTGAACACTTCCAAAAACCATGTATTGCATACTTAAAAATATCTTTAAGAGATAGCTAATCCTGAACTCATCATCTCCATGCAGAGGAAGAATGGGATTTGTGATGCAATGAACAAGGAAGTTTATCAGTCCAACTGCTGACACCAGATCCTCCTATATACAACTTGCTACAACGTACCTCTACATATTTTTCTTACTTTGGCCAGTGAGCTTCTGATGGACAGATCTCTTGGGAAAGTTTAGCAGACATGCAAAATACTACACAACAGGAAAAATGCAAAGACTGAGAAAGTTTACTCTTTTTTTAATACTTATCTCTAAAGGAAGGAGAGTGTTTGAAAGCCTCTCTGAGCAGAGCACTTATTCTTCTATCATATCTCAAAACATCTAACCTTTAGAGCTGAGCAAAGCATAGGAGACAAACCTAGCAACTGAGGAGTGAAGACAAGCAAAGCATCAAGCTGCATATGAAAACATGTAACAACCATCACTGAAAGGAAGCAACTTTACTTGCTATCTTAAGGATTATCTGTTTTCATAACATTCTCCAAAACCAATTAGTATCACTTTATGCAATATTTTGAGGGAGGTTTGACAATTTTTCAAACATTAAAGAGTCACCAAAAAAGCTGCCATTGCTCTGCAAGCTACTGTGGTAGATATCAGATTAGGAAATGGACTCTTAATACATTATTTTCTTTCACTTTATAACATTTTTCCCACTAGCATAATTGGGACCGACATGCTTGTTAGAGCAAGTGAGTGTTTAACAGTGAAAAGTGATTTATTCAATTTTAAAGCCCCCAAACACCTGCTGGGGTAATAACAGGTGTCAGTTCAGCTGGGAGGGGTTAACCACAATACAGCACTTTAGATTTTATTTTCTGATTATGCATATGTTAATCTTGCAGGTAGGAAATGTTAATAAAACAAGGAAAAAAATGTACATATACTTTTCAGTAATATTTACCAGTCATGCTGCTATCTCTGTTTATTCCATTATGAAGTTTACAGTGAACAAATGCTGCATCAAATAACCACGATCCAAAGAGGTTCAAGATGCTGTTAACCTTTGGCCTGCGAGGAGCTGGTAGTGGCCGTGGCTCAGTACTTGTCTGGTTTGGGCTGGAGAGTGGGGAAGTAGAAGAGGGTTGGTGCTGCACTTTTGAAGCATGTGCAGTAGTTACCTATTTGAACAGAAGAACAAATCAGCTCCTAGAAACAAATAAATGACTTCCTCTAACCGAGGAAGCTATCAAATGGGATAAGAACTTAAATACTGAACACGAAATCTTACAGTGCTGGTTTTCATTGTTGCTTTATTCACAGTCACTGCCCGATGCCTTCGGTTATGGGGCGGAGTTGTGTTGATAGCAGTGCTCTGGGGCATGCTCAGCCTATTTACTGGCGTGGGTGGTGCACTGTCTGACCGCGGTCGTGAAATGCCTTTAGATCAAGAAATAAAGCAAGCTTTCAGCAAGAATTCCATAAGGTCATACACAGCAGCACAGTTACTCAGCCTTTGGACCTTCTGTAAATAGACTAGTTTTTCTCCTCTCCCCGCTCCCAAAGACAGCAATAGTAAGAAAAACACCTTTCCCCTTTTACTGTTAGCAAAAATAAATGCACAGACAAAAGAAAACCCTGCTTGTATTAGATAAGCAAATGCTTAACAGTGAGATCAATCAGCTCCCTGAACAAATACTAAAGCCAGTGCAAGAGATGGGAAAGAAAACTGAGCAAGCTATAATCTTACAGTAGCAGGATGTTAGATCAGTCATCTCCTAAAACCTAGATTCAAGAAAGTATTTGTGGTATATAAGAGCTACTCCTCCTAGACAGAATCAGAAGCAACTAGCTTAGAAATTTCCTCTGCAAAATCTGCAGCGACAAACACCACTTCTTCCCATTTGAATATCACTGCCCTCTAACCCCACTTGAAGAATTAAGTGCAAAACTGCAGCATGTCTGAAGATTTGACACAGATTTGACTACATTAAGCACTTCAATGCTTAACATATACATTAAAAAACTGACTTCTCATCACTGTTGCACCCCAAGCAAATGGTCATGTATGCCCTACGAAACTATTACTTTGGTATAATTTATTTTTTAATAGATGGTGCAATATTTTGCCAAATGCATGCATTTTGTAACTATGTCAGAGAGAGCAAGATAAAAACAATGTGCTTTGGCACTTGGTGTAGAAGGTAATGAGATCTCATTAGCCTTTGTTGTTAGAGCAGCAGCGTGGACTCCTGCACGTGCCTGACAACACACTGTGTGTGTGTCCATCCACGCAGAGCTTGAATTTGATTTCTCTGAAAGCTCTGATGTGCCTGAGTGCTGGACTTTCAAGCACACCGCGCATTTCGTCTTCCTACAACAGATTTTCAGAAGCCTGAAGTCTCCAATTCACCATCCTACCAGAAGTTCACATACAGAGAAAAGGTCCTGGCGTGCCTGCAGCACAGTCAGGGCTGGCAGGAGCCCACAGAAGTGCTCAGCAACACAGTAAACCTCAGTCCCAGATCCCCTTCCTCCCCAGGACACGGGCTGAGCATGTGCACACCTGAGGGCTCATCGCCACTGCCCAGGAGCAAATGGAGTCTTGGACACCCAGATGCAGGCCACTAAAGACCGACTGCAATGCCTCTGGTAAAGATCTCAGATAAGAAACCCAAACTATTCTTAAGGGCCAATAGACATTCCCTGTAGAAAACACCCAGCAAAGGTACTGTACAGAGCTGACAGTCCCACAGCACTTCCCTCTGCTCTTCTCACAAGCCTTTCATTACAAACTGTTTTATACACTCAAAATTAATTACCAACCCAGGTTTCACAAAAACCTCAGTTATAGTATGTTTTCTTCAATACATGCTATAATTAAAAGCCTTTTTTTAAAAAAAATGCGCTGCACAGGAAGGATTCTCTCCCTGTCAATGCACAGTTGGCCATATTTATTTTATTGTTTCAGTGGAGACAGTCAAGTCCTACCATCACAGAGAGGAAGACACTTTGACAGAGTAATACGAGGAGATTGTTTTCTTGAGGTGAAGCCACATTTTGCCTACATATAATCTTCCTTTCAAAAATTTGGGTAGTATCTGATAGACTAATGAATATTTAAAATCTCACATCTAGTATTAGTGAAAAGCAATCACAGTGGACACAATAGGTTTCAAGATTCATGATGACTGTCTAAGTAGTAGCTTCAAAAACTTTCTAGAACAGTCAAAATTTGTGGAATTGCTCTTTATTATTCAGTAACTTTTTAAACAATGCTAGGACCTAAGGAAACTGCTGGAGGTTGCGAGATGGGCGGTTCAGGCTGGATATCAGGAAAAGGTTCTTCACCAAGAAGTGGTCGGACACCATGGCAGTGGTCACGACTTTGAGCCTGCTGGAGTCTAAGAAGTGTTTGGACAATGGTCTCAGACAAGTGGTCTGGTTTTGGGTGGTTCTTTGGGGATGGTTCTTTGGGGACTCAGGCACTGGGCTCAATAATCCTTATGCATCCCTTTGAACCTGGGACATCCTATGATTCCTACAAGTGTGAGAACTATAGTAACAAAAGCTTTTTTTGCAGTGGGGAATACACTACCAATGACAGTCTAATTTCACAGCCATTTTCTTTTTTTCTGAAGTTTTTATTAATCTGCTCAAGTCTTCTGCAGTCTCCTATCAGCTCACACTTCTGGCAGATGACAGCATTTGTTTGCAGACATTTAAGCAAAAAAGCAGTAGGAGACAGGCAGCTCTTCAGAGTTTACAATAGCATATTATTTCTGAAGAATTTTCAATAAGCCTGAAGAGTACTTAGAATGACGCCTTAGATTTCAAGTACTGTATAGCATTACTTAAAAATTACCAGCCAATGTTTACTTCTGCCTTGCCTTTCAGTGAAGTCTGTCTGCTGGTAACCGAGTTGTTCAAAGAAATAGATTTTTCTTCTCAGCAGTAGTAGTCACCCACTAATCCTAAATTAAGTGGAAGTAGCAGTCATAGTATAAATAACTAAAGATGCCAGTCAAAAATCAACACCTTACAAGAAAAGGGGCACTGCACACAGCTGTTGCCACGAAGTTTAAAAACAAAGTCATCAGTGCTCACAACATGCTAAAAGCATAACATTTGTACTATTGGTTAGACAATGAGAGAAAGAAGCCCTATTTGAGAAAGATGTATGTTGAACTCAACAGTTAATTTTTCTTTGCATTTGTTTAAAATTAAGGTTACCTGCAAATTTATGCATTCAAATCTAATTACTGTGTACACAGATGGTCATTTAAAAGTGGCTGTGGGTCCCTTCCCTATCAATTCCAGGATATATTTGCTAATGATAAATTGCTACATTTGTTTTCTGAAGAATACAGATTTGAAAAGAACGAAAAAAGATTAGGTTACTATTTGTAGCTATCCACAGGTAAGTCAAACGTGTTACCTAAGAATGCATCCACTAAACAGCTGATCCCACGCATGGCACGAAAGAATATTTGAGGCAGATGTTTAAGGCAGGGGTATTGATTCAGTTCTTGAGTCATCCCACTCACATTCAGAAACTGCTCCTGAAATTTGGGGGTAGAACTAATAATGGCTGGGTTACTCAAATCCACAGGATTACTATGCAGACACAAAAGAGAGAAAAATATATTTTAGTCAGTTTAAGAACAGATATTAAGAATGCTTAACAATGCAATAGTTGAAGGCAATTAATTAACAGGAACACAAAAGCATCAGATAAAAGACTCCAAATGTCAGCATCTTGTCCCAGCATTTTTCTATTGGAGATTTTTTGTAGCTTTTTATGTAGTCAATTTTTCCTTACTGAGTTGGTAGTAGTGGTAGTAGTCTTTAAGCATTAAAAATATATATATTTTTTATTTTAAACATGTATCTATAAAAGAAAAAATTAGAAAGCTTCAAATATTACCCAAATAGACTTTATAATTTTATTAATACTCAATGAACTGAAGCATACACTAGAGAGTAATGCCACAGTTCCATAACATTAACTGTATATGAGGTCTTTTGAACTATGTTTGTAAAAGGTTCTTACACTGTTAAAATCATTCATAAACAGTAAGCGATGAATTACATATTGCCAGCAAAAAATAACTAGGAAATGAATGGGATGTAAAAATTTGAGTTTTTTCCCTGACAAACACAAATCCTGTAACAGCAAGACCAGATTTACAGTACTTGCAACATTACCTATCATAAATTAAGAAAAAGAATGGATTTTTGATTAGTTAAAAAAAGGCAAGCTTTAAACAGTCTGACATTTAGGTTTTTATGTAAAACATTATTTACTAATTAAAGTTTAATATTCTATCAATTCAGGACATTAACGTTATACCTTTCCCAAGAATCCTTTGAATAAAGCATGTCACTTGGTTCTGTTGCAAATTTAAGGAAGAGTACTATACATGTTAAAACTAACCATGTAACTTTCTACATAAAAACAAAGAGATACATCCATTTTAAAAATAATCTTTTGTAGGTTAAATTTAACACCCTGGAAAGCAAATGGAAGCAGTACACATCTCAGAGTTATTGTTCTGCTTTTCCTGTTTGCTATCTCAGAGAAACAGAGTTCTATTGAAGTCTTGTTTTTAGCTATTTGGCATTTTGGAGGATCTTGAAAACATTTTTTATTGAACTCATTGACTCAGAATGCAAACTGGTTTGTTTGAAGTGGAACAACCCACTCATGACCTTGCACTGGACTGCTACAGGGCACTGGTACAAGTCTCTCACTTTATTCTACTTAAGTACATAAAACTTAGCAATCTCCAGAGATTTTTTTTTATTTCAAGATATTATAAAAATAATGTAAGAATGTGAACAATAGATGATTATAATTATAATACCTCAGCATATGTAAAAAGCGAAACCAGGTTTGTGCAACGCACTCATTATCCATTTCAGGAGGAATCAGACCAGCATCTTCATCAGGAATCTTAAATGGAGGAAATGAAGGTCCATATGTAAAACGCAGCAATCTAGAGAGCAAATCAGATAAATCTGTCATTTAGTTAATGTTCCTCAAAATTTAACTGTGCATTGGAGCCTCAAAGAAATCAGCAGGAGGCCATGAGCAGCAATGCAACATCTTAAATCTTCCTAGAGAAATCTAGTTTATACGATCATTTAGCCTCCTTGAAGCTTGGAAGGGTACCTGTACCTGCCTTGGAGCATGCCTGAAGGTTCAAGCAAATTAAAGCATAACACCCCACGGCAGCTCTCCCATGCATTTAGCCAGGGGAGTTGCCAACTAACATAGGCACATACGTAAGTGACAAGACATTACATAAAAAGGACAAAAGAAATAATAATCAAGGACCTTAAGCCCTTATCCCCAAGGTTCTTTAGCTGAAGTGTCCAATGACGTCAACAAGTCACATCAGGTTATAAGTCTAAATTACAAAGCACCGATGACTCAAGATTTACACCAGCCCACTAACAACACAACGCAATCCTGCAACAAGCACAGGATGGCAATCCACAAAATAGCAACCTCTTCAAAGAGGGGAAAAAAAAGGAAAAAGATAGGAGTTTTCTTTTGCAGAATCTGAGAATTGCAGAACAGTGGAGGGGAAACCCACAGAGGACTTAAACGTAGTGCAATATCATGAAGATAATGGCTTAGATAAGCGAACTAAAATCTTTATGGTAAGCTTCTCTGAGCCACTTCTGTCTGATTTGACTCCTGCTTTATCCCCAACTTTGCAAACTTCCAGGCTCATTTCCCTGATCAACATAATCTTAGCATTCCCTAATAGGATGGAAGAGAGCTGAGTGGTGCCTTCTCAAACTCCTGATGTTCCCTGACCAGTTCTTGGTTTCCCTAAGCCAAACTCTCTTGTAGTACCATTTTTCACATCCTTATTTCTCAACCAAGAGTGCTTGTTAATGGACGCAGAATGCCCCACTCAGCACTGCCCACCTGCAGAGCTTCAGACAAGCCGTATACTTTACAAAAGTAAAAACATTACAACTAGGTGACAGGGGAGAACAGAAGTCTAACTCTTGGGTAAGCTGAGTTCCTGTTTTCTCTTTCTCAGCATTGAGAACTACAGTAACTGGCAACCAACTAATGCAAAAGACAGCCAAAGTGCACAGGGAGCCCCAGTCTATCACAGGGACTAGTCATCTAGACAAGCCAATGAGCTTTAGGACAAGTGGCCTTCTTTAAGACCAAAATAGAAATAAATGTACCTACTACCAGGCAGTAACTGCTCTCCAGTATGCCACGCTGGATGCCTCAGCACCCATTTACACTTTGTGCCCCAGAGGGATCACCCTGTAGGGTATTGCTGAGGAATTACCTAGTTCCGAACAACCCCATGAAGTCTGGTGTTAGCCTGGGCTTACGCCTTGCAAAGTCGTGCCCTGCACTTCTGAGTGCAGAAGGAAACTTTTATTCTGCTATGAAGTCATATCCATGGATACAGACTAACACTGCATGTGTGTACAGAATCCCAAATATAGCTTTCCATGTAGTTTTAAGTTGAGACTCTTACAAGTTTATTGCTGAAAGCCCAATTCAGACAACTGTTTACTAAAACAGCACTTTAACTGGTTGAAGCTGGAGTACTAAAAGCACAGCTTAAAATACAACTAAATGTAAAGTTAGCATCAGAGTTCAGTTTTCTGTGAACTAGATGTAAACCAACATTACTATGCAGCAGAACAGCAGACTACAACATTACAGAATCCCTGCAGATTATGCATCAACAGAACTAAGACTGTTAGTCAACAGTGGAAGATAAAATGTGAGCATGAGGTACATGGAACAGAACACCAACGCATGTTTGGAGACAGAGCTGTGCTTTTGAGATCAGTGAATCATAAAATATTTTCCGTTATGCAATGCTACATCTAATGAACTAAAAATAGCTGAAGAAAAAACGTGGGAAATACACAGAACTTGTATTGCAGCTTTATTTCCCACAGGTTTAGCAAGTAGCTGCATAACCTGGAAAAATCCATCCACACTTGCTTTTTTAAAAAAGCAATTAAAGAGCAAGTTTTCACCAAGCTAAATAAACCCTTGCAGAAAGGCATACCACTGAATGCAGCAGTTTTAATACATTTTCAAACCTTCATACAAATGATTATTGAAGTCTAAGGAGAACTGAGAAAAGGTGACCAATGCCCCTGCTCCTCAATCAATCAAGTTTTCTGCTCCAAGAGGATGAGATTTGTCCCACCAAGCCTTCACACCACAAAGACCCCATGATTAAGGGTTCTGAGGCTCTCCTCACTATTTAGGGCCTCCTGCCACAGCCTATCCTCTCCTACAGCCCCCTAGTCCTCCTGTTCCAATGCCCACTGTGGCCTGGTACTGCTCTCCTTGAGACCCACTATGGGGGAAGGAGGCTGCAGCCTGCCCCGGCTCATCATGTCACCATGGCCAGAGGAGCATCACCTCAGCTCTGGAGAGCAGGAGATGCAGAGCTCAAGGAGCCACCTCAAACACAGCAACACGCAGACACTGCTCAGCAGTAACAAGCACCTAGTAAGCTTGGTGATGGCTGTCACTACACATACAGATTATAATACTACACAATTGTAATATTAACGACTCATTCCTCACAAGACACGATGAAGAAGTCAGTGATGAAGACTGATATACATAGACAAAGAAAAGTGTTGATTATCAGAGAAATGCTCAGATCATACAGTAACAAGAATCAATAAGAACCAATTTAGATCTTCACTTGCAGAATTAAGACATACATGCTTGAACACGTGTGTACAGCTGTGTGTATACACATATATTTACAACAGGGGCTTTCAAACTTAGGATCTTATCCCACTTTAAAAGTCTTAGTCTACTGTGTCAAGAATAGATCATAGATCATCTATGACACCAGCTGTTTAATGATGGAAATTGAAATGGGAAAACGTACTATATATACGTATATAAAATCTCATGGGGAATTAGCAAGCGGTAATTTAAGACTATTTGAGAGGTAACATTTTCTGTTTTACATGTGGTAAATGAACTGGGAGAGAGAGCAGAGGGGTTGGAGTGAGATGATCTTTAAGGTCCCTTCCAACCCAAATGATTCTATGAACAGTAAGAGTCAAGAGTACTAGCAAAATCTCTTATTACGCACTTCGGTTTGCTCATTCATTCTGGGATCACTGTGCATTTCACAAATAAGCAATTCCAGAGAAAAATCAAGCTGCAATTATCCCAGCAGGTATATATTTCTGTGGGATTTCTCCTACCTGGAAGTAAGGGCACAGATGACCTTGCTCCACTGCTCAACTACTGCAGGGTGATGTCGCCAGTTGGCCACCATCTCTTTGGCAGTTTTCCAGTAAGGTGGTGTTGGGAAGCATCGTGTACAAGCCAGTAACCACACCTCGAACAGCACGCCAATTAATTTTTCAGCCAGACTTTCAGCAATGCCACCTTACAGCAGAAACAAAGCATACCTTTAGTGAGCACTCAATCTGAATAACTTCAGACTCCAAAGAATATTTCAACCTTAAAGCACTCTCACAAATGTCATGATTACATCTCACAAATTTAGATTTCAGTTTAAGCAATAACTGCATAAAGGTTAAGTTTCATATCATTTTTCATTTGAGTGATTTCTGATGACTTCCTGCAATCAATTAACTTTCTTCCTTTTTTTTTTTTTTGAAAGACCAAAAATAATGCACAGAACCCAGCCGTGTGTGTGTCACTAAGATATACTGGGAATTCAGCTACCAATCTTAGGCTGTCTTCCATCACAAAGAATATTTGATATCATTTATTTATTTTAAAATGGGTATAAACTGATAATGATTTTTCCAGTAGGCAGGCCAAATTGGAAGGCACATACAGGTTTCAGTGACACAAACAGGGAACGATGCTATCTGCATCTCTTCACTCTGCGTGTGTACAGAGTCTGCTGTTCTGCAACAATACATTTCAGAGAACTGACTGAGAAAGCATTCAATCTTTTCTGACAAGGCTTTCTTTCAGGATAGCGTAGCAGAATTATGAGAGCTATTGCACTCTAAGAGCTTTTAACAGGTCTCCCCCCATTCCCCTGGCAGGTCAGCATCCAGCAGAGCCAAAGCTTTGTTCAGTAATTGAACCAAATGAAAATTTAACACAAACCTTGCACAGTTGGAGCTGCTAGAAGAGTGTCATTAATCTGAAGAAGAAATAACAACAAAACCTCCCAGGTTTCTCTTGCCATAATTGTTGATTCACGAGCCAGTTTCTGGACAGCTTTCAAAACCTGCAAGCACAATCTAATCTGACTAGATCCTGGGTCTGGCCTGCAAAAGAAGAAAGTGCTATTTGAGTTCCTATGCAGGAAGTGAAGGGCACTGCACAGCAATGTGTACAATAACCTGAACTTTGAGGAATTACAAGCAGAAACATCAACATTATTGAACTTGAGCCAAGAACACGTAACTCTGCATTGCAACTGTCTCTGAGCACCCTAATGCTGCCTTAATGAGAACAAGATGTACCATAACACTTTGCTCTACATGGCATGGAATTCACCAATACAAAACAAACATTTTAACCAGACAAAGTATAACCCATTATGCCAGTTGAATCTATCTTAGAACAAACAACATCAATGTTGTTGGGATATCACTAACTGTTCCATATGCAAGTCAGACAAGTGTGTTGGAATTAGAAGAAAACATTAACAAACTGAGTTAACTTCTTCCTAGTATACCTCTTGCTTGAAAACTTAGAACCAACTCTTGCCTCCAATTCCTTATATTTAAGAAAAAATGATAAAGAGAGTTATTAAATAGGCAAAATAGACCAAAGGAAGAAGGGATAAGGATAGAAGCTGTCAGTGTCGTTTTTCCCTACTCTAACAGCCAGTTACACCTTGTTACTGCTGAGTGACATGAAGCATTGCACAAGTAGCAGACTCTTCCAACCAGTTAGTTTATACAAGGCAGAATGGGTAAAGAATAGCAATATGAAGTGCTCCTGAAAATGTCTCAGGACACCAGTAAACAAAGCTGAGCAAGCCTAAATGTTTAAGGAGTGAAAGAGATCACAGATTACAGATTAAAGTGTGCAATATTTGCAAGCCATTTTTCAAGCTGTATACTTGAAATGTCAAGCCGTAAACTTAAGCCCTCCTACCACTCACTGAAAAAAAAAAAAACATAAAGATATTACCATCCAGACTACTAAGTAGCATTACTGGAGTCCAGCCAAACACTTTTAATGTGGTATAAGCCACAAGTCACGTTACGTGGTAAGGCTTTCATGAACACGCTCATCCACTAGATAAAAATCTGATTCTTAGAAATTAGTAGCTCACATTGAGATCATTCATAGACAGATGCTTTTTAAAAATACATTCCACTCTTATCTTTATAGACTAATGTATTACAGTACTGGAAACAAGATTACAAGGAAACAAGATATCTAAAGCAAAATTTCAGACTACTAGTTGCAGTTCAGGGCTTCAGAGGATTGTTCTACCAAAATGCTTATCCTACCAGATCATTTCACAAAGCTTGGGACAAGCAAGTCCTGCCTTGGTTATAGCACTACTTTTCTACCAAGCAACAACAGAGCTCAAAGAATATCCTTATTTCGCTGCTCTTGAAGTTTCAAAATCTGTCTCAAGGCTTGATTCCCTAAGAATCAAGCAAGTTTGTGTAAAGGGACTGACATATAGAAACTCCATGTGACTAATGGGATACTTCTGAGCTAATCTGAGAGGCAACTCTAAGTCCCCATCCATCTATCAGTTCCTCTTTTCCACAAAATCAATTGAATGGCAAGCTGGTTGGCAGCATTTTGCAGGCTCACATCTGAAGATTTCCACAGGAGCTGTCCTATTGGTTCCCACACTCATACCCAACAAGAATCGCTCCCATGACTTCATGTGTAAGTTAGAAGTTACCAGGAAGTCACATGCCCCATGGCCTCTCAAGACTTTCCAGATATCTTAGCTGGACAGAAAACACCAGTGCCATGTCTACGTTCCAGGGTGAGGGAAAACAGTTTTCCTATTTTCTTTCCATTCTTCAAACAAAAGTTGGCAGTATCAGAACTTTATCTGACAGTAATAACCACCACTGCTGCTTAAGCAAGGCTTCCTGAATATCATAGTGTTCGTCAGACATCGACAGCCTTGGGGTTGCTTGGGGAATACTCAACTACATCATGAAAAGAAGCCCTCGTTTCTGTAGGTATGGACAGAAGATCAGCGTTGGAGAAAAGGATGCAACCACCCTTTGTCTACTCAGTCTGGCAGATAGACAAAAAGGAAACAACTTGCTCACCTTTCATCATTCATAATTTTTTAGCATCACGCTATTTCAAGGACTGTGCACAGGAACAGTTGATTTACTTGAGCTTTCAAACTAGAATTGCTTACACATATCTGTTCTGTATTTGCTGGATATATATTCCTGAAATGGTATTTGAGTTGACCCACCTTAAGGGTCACTTACTACACCTTAACTGTGCTTCTGCAGAGTCTCAACCCCCTACCACAACTCTGCTTGCACCACTTTTAAGGCAGCTAAGCATCCTCATTGGTTGCAGGATACCAGGTTAAGGAAGGAAGGAAGCTATTTTAATCACAAACCTCTATAGGAAATAGGCTTTTAATTAAGGCTTGGTATTTCCCCATAAGATCAGGCTACTTCCCTTCCAGGAGATAGTTCAATGCAGGTTGCTACAAGAGCTCCTGAGTAAGCATTCTACAGGCACCCATCAGTACCAGCCCCCTGAATTAATTAGGTAAATCCAGGAAGCATTCTCCCATTTCCCTGTACTCACAAAGGACAGCAGGCTTATCTTTTCTCTCAAGCAAGGTGCACACAACTCAGTGCTGTATTTAATCTTCATTATAACATGCTTGCCTGTTGCTGGAATTAATTCTGACTATAGCTCCTTGGAAGAGAAACCTGAAGAGTTTTTTCTTAAAATGGAGTAGGAACTTGAACATGAAGTGTTGCCAACATCAGTCACCAAAAAAAAAAAAGTGTTTCAGTTACACATTGGGGCTCTTAGAAGAACAGGAGAGCGGTTATACTTTGTGATGTGGATGTAAGCACACAGGTTTACGGTCACCCTGCATCTGTAGGGTAACTCTTTCATTCAACAGCCAGCATGTGCAGCCTGCTTCAGCCTCCACCAGTGAGGTTGGAGCAGAAGGGTGGAATGGCAGTAGTGCCAACAGCACACAGGAGACAAAACTGCCTGGTAACAAGGCCTCTGGTGCAAAGCAGGGCAAGGGAGCACAGCAAGAGCTACTTAATGGACACAAGAAGAGTGCATTCTCCACTGTGCTGAGGGAATAAGGATTCCCAGAGAGCATACTTAATTCTCTACGTGTTAGAGAGCTGTATAAGAGGTAGCAGGACAGACATTCTTTAACAATTTTCAGACATTCTTTAACAATTTAACAATATATCAGTGGCCAGTGTTTTTGACATTCTAGACACATAGATGCAACTTCTGAAAGAGTTCTGCTTTCACTGGAGACTATCTGGAACTTCTACCTCCATGTTTAGACTTCGTTGTACAGTGGCTTCATACTGGTAAGAAGCCAAGTGACCTCTTGATACCACTACTGTATTGTATTCATTATTTTTCATTATGATGACCTAGTGCTTAAAATGAAAGCATACTTTGTGCCTGCATCAAATGACTTCTTAAGAAACAAAAATTTTCAGCCTCATCATGCATCAGTACCTCATTGGTACATTATCAGGCATGTAAGGAATTTCATGAGACTGAGTCCAGAGAACACACCAGAAAAGGGCTTTTAAAATTATTCACATCCAGCAGAGATTAAGAGTTCTTTTCCATTTTCCTTGCAGCTCAAAAAAAAAAAAAAAAAGGAAAGTAAATTGAATCTGTATACCACTTTTGAGTCTTCACACTCATTTACTGAAAAACAGTGACTTGACACTTGTACCATACAGAAAAGTTGAGACCTCAGACAAAGGAATCAGCAGTGTAACAAAAAGATGGGATTATCTTCAATAATTAGGTCCATAAAGATACTTAGACATCTGAAACTAATATTAGCTGTAAAATATGAGACTCAGGCAGAAATACATTCAGTGCTGAGGCTTGAAACTGAAGGTGGAAAGACAGCAGCAAGGAGGTATCACTATTTCTGTTCTTCTTGGTCACACGTTCTTGTTTTCTTCTCAGGGAAGGCTTCTGTATACTGAATTCTGACTTTATTCTCATGATTGAAGTCCCATGAGAAAACCCATAACCCATCTGAGCCTAGTCAAGGCATCAGCCAGGCCTAGGCTAATGGCCAACAGACAAGGAAGGGAGTGACTGGGTTCATCTGCATTTCATTGGCATTTCCAACACAATGACCAAGAAACTGTCAATAGCCAGAGACAGCTTTCTGCTGAAATCTAATCTGAAGCATTATTTCTTCAGATTTATTCCCTCTGTGGGTTCCCTGATCATCTGTTAACAGGAATTAAAATATTTTCCACTGCAAGTTAAAAGCAATGAAAACTTTGGTTAGGCTGTAGAATTCAAAACAATCAACAAGTAGCAGTGGCCTTCTCATCTCAAGTTGCATGAATTACTATTCAAAGCCCTTTATTAACACAACCTTCAGATAAAGTAATACAAGCACAGAAGAACATTTTGAAGGCCACTTGCAGTGATATGGCATTAATATTTCGGTAAAGTACATGCTTTGGTACTTACAAACCAGTACTAAACTAGAAGTAACTTCTGACTACAAGCATTTAAATACCGTTTCACAGGGCACTATTAAAACATCTCCTTTATCCAACATGTTCAACATCACCAGGTACATTTGAAATAAACTATACACCAAATATGATGTTGAGGGCACCCAAGGCAGTGTAACTTTTTGTCTAAGAGCTAGAAGCAAGTATATCAACATCATCATCTAAGCATGTTTAGTGTAACAGCAGGTTGTCAGGTAGCAAGCACTCTTCTGCCGGGTTCTTCGAAAGTCACCAGTGAAAGATGGTCAACATAGTTTTGCTCATTCAACAGGCAGCAAGTTGTAGACATTGAGAAGTTACTAACTACAAGGTGACCACACTTCTGATGGCATGGGATTACCATGATGTGCTCTTCGTTATCAGTTTTACACGATACTAACACATGATCACGCGGTGATGCTATTTAATCTTTTTCCCCCTTCCATTCACATAACAGAGATCGTGCATGAAGTTCTTAGAACAGCAAACATTTGTGTCTATGAATAATCTGTAACTACCTAAACACAGCAGCAACTCTAAGACATGTATGGAGTGACATCTGCCTTGTAACTCTGCAACAACAGCAATCTTACATTAACCAGGACTCTGCACAGCTCATCAGGCTTTTCTAACAGAGGTTACCTGCTTGCTATGGGTCCAAGTTCCTGTGCCTTTCTCCCACCCCAAACACTACCAGCCTGACACTCACCTCGGTACAAAGAGATTTTGGAGATGTTTGAGAATGCTTTGAACATAAAGGTTTGGTTCCTTAATAACTGGTAAAGGAATGGAGTCCTTAGGTAATACAAGAGCCATGATCCAATCTGTATATACGTCGACACAGTATTTCACAGTATCGCCATCCAGAGGGAGGGTCAGTCCATAACAAACTACCTCCATAGTCCATTTTACCTACGCAAACACAAAAGAAAGTTGTTAAAAGTAAGTTTGGGCAAGTAAACAACGATCAGTGCACACTGGTTCTAATGCAACAACGTAACTGTAGTTATGCAGTACAGGCATTTCTATCTGATGTAGACAGGAATTAATGACTTATGGTTTTCATATGGTATCATGACTTTACAAAGAAAGTCTTCAGCCTAAACTGTATAGAGAACTCTTCAGAACATACAACGAGCTGGACAACTACCAGGTGATGTAACAGAAGACTTTCAAATTCTAGTAAATAAATACACATGCTTCAAAAAAAAAAAAAAAAAGTCACACAGTTGCTTCAACAATAACAAAGGTAACTCCACAAAGGCTTTAATGTGTTAAGCACTAAATTCAAATCCAACACCCTGCTTCTTTAGCCTGAACTTCCTGGTATAGCAGCTCAGATAAACACCAACACCACACATCGCTCACTACTAGGTCACAAAGTACACTGCTGCTATGAACTGGCTGCGAACACAAACATTATGTAGATAACTAACCTAAAAATACAGTACATTTCAAAAAACCTTGGACTACTAAAGAAAATTATTTTCTATAGCCTCTTTTATTTAAATGACCACTCTAGCATGAGAAAAATTACGATATTCAAGGAAATGCACTTACTTCTTTGTCTGTTTTTAGTAAACTTTCACTTCCAACTGATGATGTAATTAAAGCTTGCCCAAGAGGACGCACCACTGCATTTGCCACTTCTCTCCCCACATTTTCAGGATAGCTGTGAAGTACACTGGTATTACCCTGATCATTTTGAATGACAAGATGCAGAGATCTCCACTCCGAGTACATAGTGCCTCTATGCTACAAACCAAATAATACCTGGGGGAACGGAGGCAAGAAAGACAATTAGTAGATATAGCTATGAAAACAGTTACCAAAACCAAAGTTGTTTGCTACTGTAAATTCAAGGTTAATGAATTTGAAGACCCATAAGAGATTTTAACAGCTGTTATATAACCTTAATGTTAAGGTACCTGAGATTTATTTATTTATTTTTACACATTTTCCCCTCCTAAAGTTTCAGTTAGGAACTAGTTGCCCATTCAAGACACTAAAAACTTGAGAAGCAGCAGCTTCACCTTACATCTTCAGCTAGTGGCAACCCTGCAGAAAAGGTATTCTTGCTTACAGGACTTCCTTGGCTAAATAGAGAATCATTCTATATGCATGTATTTAATTCATATAAGCAATGGTTCCCATTCATACCTTATGCCCTTCTTCAGTTGCACAGTAGTTAGAAATACCAGGAAACTGACAAGAAAATCATATCCATCTCAGAAGACAGAATTCAGCTTTTTTTTTTTTTAATTCAATCCTAGAGCATACGATAATCAAAGTTTTCAGCCATCAGTTTTGAGTAACTGATAATGCAATGTGCATTTACCCTGAAGCGATGTAAGGCCTGACTGAGCCTTCGTGGATCACTAATTTAAATCCAGCCTCACTTTATAGTTTCACTTTAACTTCACACATTGCTACCAAATCTGTCCTACTTGCAATATAGACTACTACTGCATTTCTAACCCCTGTAAAGTCAATGCACTTCCAGTTCTTCAACATAAAAAGAAAAAAAAAAGTCTTTCTGCCTTAAGAGCAGTGGGCCATGCTGCAGCACCAGCACACACACCCCACCAATTTGTTTTTCGGCAAGCAGCTCCGGGCAGCACAGTGTGTGACGAGCCCAGCAGCTAGCCACAGGCTGCAGTCCAGCCTCAGCAGGCAGCTCTGAGATCGGCTCCTCAGCGCAGTAGGAAAGCTAAGCCAGCACAAGTTTCCTGTCTGCTGGGACAGTTTTTAAGCTAGATCAAGATCTGATCTCACTGCAGTTAGACAAAGATCTGTACCACACAGAGGAACCAGAACACACAGCCAGGAGAGGTGGCGAGAGCAGGTTTTCATACCTACTCCAAGTAACTTAGAGGTGCTGTTCCAGCAGGTGGTACCACAGCCAGCAGAACTGGGACAGCACCATCTCCCTCCTCCCCCCCTCGTACACCAGCGCTGGCATCAGTTACTTGAGGCTGCTGACCACCTGAACGATAGAAAACAAGGCAAGCAGGGCTGGCACAGGAGGAAAGGCAGAAGCATGGCACAGCTCAGATCAGCTCAAGCTGTCACAAGCAGTGCTCCGAGGACTGCTTGCCAGCTCTCCTTAGCTGGCGCGCTTCAGCACCTAGTTAGTTACACAGGGAATGTTTTGAATGCCTCCATTACACATTTCTTGGCCCAAAACCAAACAAGAAGGCAGGCCTGGAAATGCACCTTCCGAGAAACAAGCCACCCTTTAAACACGTCCGCCAACTGAACTCACTCCCCAAATCCTGACTTACACCTAAAAACCTGCACAAAAAGCCTGATAACTCCCTTCTGGGGAAGAGGCAAGGCAAGGCAACAAGGTCTTGGGTTTCCAAACTGTGTCCTTCCTGGTTTGAGGCAGCAATCACACATGCTCATCTGACAGCAGCTTACTCAGAGCAGGTGCAGCCCGCAGGAAGCATATCCTCAGCATCCTTTGGGCATTTTTTCCACCTCTGTGAGCAGTGGCAGGGGAATGCCCGTCCCACCACCGTCATGATGCTTCGGCTTAGATGAAAACACCTCCAAGACACTGGCTCTTGGGACACTGAGAAGTCAAAACAACAACAAAACCACCAAAGAGGGAATGGGATCCACAGTCCCAGTTACAATCATCATCCTTTGTAATGGCTTCACTCACTGGTTAACTTCTTCAGGTAGATTTTCCTGCTGCTGTTTTTTCCCCTTCCTTCAGATCCTATACCCAATGGGCTTCATCTTCCCTCCAGTCCTACCTGGACACTGCCTTAGCCTCCAGCTTGAGCTGGGAGGGGAAGAACGAGGGGTAGAAGTGGAACTGCACCCACCCCATACACCCTGCCCTTCCCCCCCAGTCTGCAGCGGGTCTCCACCAGCGCCACGGGCCCCCCTGACCCTCCATGCTCCCAGCTTTGCTGCTCCAAAGGCAAGTGTGAATGCACTCCCCATGTGAAACAGGAGTCCATTATAGAAACAGGTAATGCCATTTGAGATCCAGTGTTGATTTAAACCGATTTCAGCTGCTAGCAGCACATGGTTTCCACCAGCATGTGTCAGCTGAAGGAGCTAACAGCTCCCGCCTGGCAGGAACTTATCAGCCTGCAGATAAGTGCCAGCACGCCCGCCCTGCCTGCCCTTAAACTAGCACAGGGCTCCCAGAAGCATGGAAGTGTTGCACAGCACAAGGGAATTGTAGGCAGCCCCTATACAGGAGACGAAAGTAAATCATAGGACAGGGAGTCACAAATTCTGAAGCATTTTGCATAATCCTCATTGTACTGACACAAGGTAAGGTGACCACATCCCTCTGTATGCAGCTCCCAGCCATGCCAAAGCAAGAGATGTACAGCTGTTTTGGCTAACCTCCCCAAATTCTGAGAGATGGAGCATCTGTAACAGATTTGGGATATGCCACGTCATGTGTAAGATGTTTGACAGCAGCACAGGGGTAACCAAAACCTCTGGTGCCACATAAACCCAGCCTCCTGCTGGACTGCCAACACAAATTTAATACTCAGGAGTGAATTCTCTCAATATTCATGACTTCCTTTGGTCTTGCCATAAAATAATTTTCTGCTATACTTATCAATATACAAGGAATAATGAACTAAGGAACTATCTCAGATGTAAAATCCTTTTGAGGCAGGATTCCCTAATGTTATTGACTTGCCTCCTACATTTATCTGCAAGGACTAAAAGTTGCTTTTCATTTTAGATCCTACTGACTGCCATTGGAATTGGAAACTGTCATCATCTGTTAGGACCGTGGTACAGCTAAAGCCATCTGCAGTTCAGCTTCTTGAAACTGGACAGAAGTTGAAAAATGCCAGCAAGTCACTTCACCATTACATCTGTTTTGAGGTTGAACCTGTGAGAACAGAACACTCTGGCAGCCCTGTAACTTGCTGAAAAAGCTCAATACAGAAGGTACCTAATGCTTCATAGGAAGAGGACCACTCCCTCCAAAGAGGATGTATTTATCAGATTACTTAAACATCTATACAACTTTGAAAAAAAAAATACAGTTTTCACAGAGTACCTTGATTTTAATTCCTGTTTCTGCAATGTATTGCATTTCAGTTTTAAAAACAGTACTCTGAGTGGCTCATTTGACATCAGCCACATGGAATCTAGGAGAATTCAAATTCCATACCAACAGAGGTATAAAATCACTAAAGACTTTCAGGGTTACAGACTACCTAATTAAGGAGAGGAAGAAAAATAAATACAACTAGGAAATTCACCAAGCATCTTTACACCCAAGTTTGGAAACAGAACTCATCTATGTTCCTGGAGGCTGCAGTAAATAAAATAACCTCAGATCTTTACAGACAAACAAATTTGAAAAGAAATTTCTAGCATCAACAGTAGCGGAACAACTATAGAGTTAAAATATGTACCATCTACTATGAAACTAAACATAACTTCCAATATTCCTTAGAATGGTAAATAATTTGAATATATTACCTCCAGAGCCATTTCAACTTAGGAATTTTCATAGCTAACATCATATAAACCACCAAAATAGGATGTTTCCGCATTTAAGACCAAAGATCAACTCATAAAAACTCTAGAAGTAGGCAAACATGAAAGAGTTACTAATGAGCTCATAAAACTGAAAATTAAAAAAAAAAAAAAAGATATTTGTTTTATTTCTAGTCCCTAAAGCCTTCAGATGAATAGCTGCAGCCAAAATGTTTAAACTCCTGGATCAGTAACACTGGTGAAGATTACCCATCTAAATAACAGCCCCCCATTCTGCAATTACTTCGAAGGAACACACTAGAGCTCTGAGCAGCAGTGGAGTTTTCGGAGTGTGTGCAGGGCAAGGGTAAAGAACCAACATTTGTTTAGGGAGCAGCTCCTCAGAGTGGGTGCAGGGAGGGTTGGGGACAAGCTTGAACACTTATCCCTTCATGCTCAGCAACTTCAGATGTAAAAGATGTTTGCCTACAACAAACACAAAAGGGCTTGGAGCATAAGGACAAACTATCCCCCCAAAATGGAAGCTTCCTGGTTTCATCAGAACCAAAAAGGAGGAGCCTGAGCTGAAAATTCAATGGAAGGAATACTGTTAATAGAGTAGAAGCAAAGACCATCAGCGGAGATACCCAAGCAAGACCTCACTGAAGAGTGCAGAGCCTAACACAAACAAACAGCAATACAAAGGGACTACTTCATAAAGTTCTAGAATATTAAATACACTTCACAAGTATTTCATGCAAAAACAGGGTCCCCCCTCCTCACCTCACCTTGCACTGATGCCCCTCTGTACTCTGATTTTCTGCTGGAGGGTACAGAGAGCAATCCAGGTCTTGGCAAGATGAGAACTCAGCACCACTCTCACAGCAAGTCCCCCAGGAGTGCAGAAGTGCATGCTCCTCTGGGTAGCTCGCCTTTGGAGCCCACCCAGTAGGTATGCTGCATGCCCAGCACACGCTGCACTCACAGACACCGCACAGAGCGGCCAGCAGGCAAAACCAACAGAAGGCCCACCTGAAAAACTCACATCCCACAGGCCCTCCTCTGCTGAAAGCCTTTTTGTGTGTGTGAAGTTGGCACTTTGTTAAAGAATAAACTGAGATATGTGTCAGGATTACTGTTAAATGAAAAATCTACATTCGAAGCATGAAGCGATCAAGCAGAGGAAGAACAGGAACTCGTGTCCTCCACCCCCAGGCCAGGTGAGCCATCATAGTGCTGCTGAGCATTAGAGTGGAGCTGTGATGCTCCCCAGCCCAGGGAAGATGAATTTGCCCATCTTTCTCACCTAGCTACAGAAGTCAGTACACAAAGCTAAGCTGGGAAAGATAGGGTTTCAGACATAAGGCACTGTTTAAACCCCAGAGCTAGGGACTCCTCTCCCCCTGCACTCCCTGCTCATTAGGGTCTGAGCCCTCTTCAATACTGCGGGTCCTGAGAACACAGCCCTGCCAAAGCAGGAAGCCCAGGCACCTGCTGTGCAGAAGGTTACTACCCAGGAAGTACCTGGGTACTGCCACAGCTGCAGGTTAACAAAGCCCTAAGAAAGCAAAATCATCAGTCAGTTGGGTGAGCTTTGGCTACTTTAATCTGCTGTCAAGGTTCATTACTCAAACATTGCTACTGATCTGCTTTGTGCTACCACTCCGTCTGTAAGAGCTGCAGTGAGAAAGCAATCTTTCAGGTAGGCTACCTGAGAATTTAAGGAGTTCTCGCAGCCCTCACTGGTGCCAAAAGCTGCTTAGGGAACTCTTCCATAGAGCAGCGCATTTCCTTGGCCCAGCCCCAGAGCAGTTCCCATTCAGCGCTTTATTTTACATTTGGGCTTCTTCCCCGGTGCAGCTCCTTGTGCAACTCCACCAACCGCCAAGGCACAGTGAGGAAGGGGCTTCCCAAGGCCGATGCTCCCCTCAGCCTGGGCTGCGAGCCTGCTGCTGGGCCTCAGCTACTGCTCACCTCCTGAGCGGCAACCTGACCTGCTGCCCGCGGCCCCGAGCACCGGAGGAGACGGGAGACAACGGAGGGGCCCCGCAGCGCTTGCGGGAGGTGCGGGCAAACCCCGGGACACGAAACTTCTCCCCCTCCACCCCCCCCCCGGCCCGGTGGGGCCGTTCCCGGGGCCTCAACACCGCCCTGGGCCGGCCGCCGGGGCAAGGGCCGGGACCGGGCCCAGGCCCAGACCCTTCGGGAGCCCCGCGGCCCCCAGGAGCTCGGCGCTGCCCTCGGGGCCGCCGCCGCCACCACAAACACCACAGGCCCCAGAGCAGGGCCGGGGAAGGGGGGGGGGGGGAAGGAGGAGGAGAGCGGCCGGGCGCGGGCAGCGCCGCCGCGGGAGGGCCCGGAGCCGCCTCACCTGCGCCGAGGGGCCCGGCGGGCATGTCGGGCCTGCGCGGGGACGGCCGCTGCGCCCTCAGGCCCAGGGCTCCATGGTGCCCGCGGCGGCCGAGGCGACCCAGGGCGGGCGGGCGGACACCGCTGCGCTGCGCTCCGCTCCCCGCGGCCGCTTCCGGCAGCGCCACAAAGCGCACGGTGAGCAGCCCGGACCCAACGCGCGCCGCGCATGCGCGCAACCCCGCAGCTCCACGGTACCCCGCCCGAGCGCGCGGGCAGCGCAAAATAAGTCGCGGGGCAGAGCCGCGCGCCTGCGCAGTCCGGCGCGGCGGCGCCTCCGCCGCCCTCTCCTTCTTAAAGGGGCAGCGGTGGCGGCCGCAGCTCTGTGCTGGGGGCTCCCGGGCACAGGGGCTGGCAGCAAGCGAGGGCGCTCGCAGGGAAGATTCGCTCGGTGCTTTCGCTGTAAGGCTCCGTATCACCCGTGTGCTCCACCCCCGGGTGCAGTCCTGCTCAGCAGGGCGGTTCTCTGGTGTTCGGGGCAAAAAGCAGTGCTCTGGAGAGCTGCTGCAGCAGCACACGCAGCAGGGGCTGGGGGTGAGGCAGCAGCAGGGCAGGGAGCCCGTCCTGCTTGCCGAGCCCCTCTTTCTCTTGCCCCCGCTGCCTGCCCTCCCAGCTGTGCAGGCGCTCCTGCCATTCCCCTGCACTGAGCTTGACAGCAGCAGAGAAAGGAGAGCTCAGAATTTATCCACCGCAGCCCCTGGCAAGATGCCTTTCTGTTCTCCTGCACTCAACACGTTTCCCAAAGGACTGATCATGTCTTTGGGCTGTGTGCCTCTGCTTTAGCTCTCCAGGTCAGTGCAGTTTGCCATGTTTGGATTTTCTGCCTCTTACTACAGGATTCATGCACTTCACTGTTTTCACGTTATCCCTATTAGTGTGCAAAAAAAAAAGTTACCATTGCTTTCTTTTCTTTCCCTGCTAGCAAGTCTCCATCTGCACAGGTGCAGGATTCAGATTCACTCTCCAATGAAAAGCATGAGTTAACCTTGCTGTGTGTTAACCCTGGTGGGCAGGTGAGTCCCACACAGCCACTCACCCACTTCCCCCTCCATGGGAAGGGGGAAGAGAATTAGAAAGGCAAAAGTTAGAAAACTCGTGGGTTGAGATATAGACAGCACGATAAGTAAAAAGAGGAAATAAAACAAAGCAAAACAAACAAAAAGAAAGAAAAAAACATGTGATGCAGAATACAATTGCACACCACTGGCTGGCCAATGCCCAGCCAGTCTCCAAGCACTGGCAGCCCTGCAAAACTTCCCCACCGGTTTTCTTGCTGAACACGGCATCGCATGACCTGGAATATGGGTCAGCTGGAGCCAGCTGTCCTGGCTGTGTCCCCTTCCAGCAAGAAGAACACCGTGCACCCCCAGCATGCTCGCTGGCAGGACAGCATGAGAAACAGCAAAGACCTTGACTCTGTGTAAGCACTGTTCAGCAACAGCTACATCTATGCATTATCAACGCTGCTTTCATCACAAATCCAGACCACAGCACCATAGGAGCTACTGTGAGGAAAATTAACTTTATCACAGCCAAAAACAGTGCAGGCACAGTGGGACTGTTGTTGGAGCACTCGGGAATATCTCCATCCTGGGTTCCTGTTGTGATGCTGACCAGATGACCATTGCCCATCAGAGGGTCAGTGCGGGTGCAGGATGAACAGCACAGCAAGGCATGTGCTCACACAACTTTGCAAGCCCCTTGGCCTGAATAAATTGATATTAGCAGGTGCCCCATTTGCTTTGAAGGCACCACTAACCTCCCAGCTGGGGCTGCATGGAGGATAGTGGTGGTGACGTTATCTTACCACTGCGGCAAGCTGTGGGTCTGGAGGGAAGCAAAGGAGCCTCAGGGCACTGCAAGTGGGAAAGCCACGGAGGAAGATTACTCGGAGTGAGATGTTCCTGGCACAGGGACCAGACTGATGAGAAACCAGTGCTATACCTACAAGGTGAGTATAAATGAGCAAAGGGGTAGGTGCAAAGGAGTGCTCAGAAATGCTCAAATCACATCTTTGCCCTTTCCTCTTTGCTCATTTATATTCCAGAAGTGCAGGGGCATGGGTTTTGCCTATGGTCCCTTTCACCAGCACTGACTGTCCTGCCTGCAACCCTCGAGGATGCCCCTGGTTCCCAGGCCAACTTCCAGGCAGCTGTCACCCAACCCTGCAGGGACAGACAAGCTTTTTAGGAATCCTGGGCAGAATGAGGACATCACTAAGCTTTAGTTATAATTAAATCTTTATTATTTCACAAAATTTTGTAGTTAGTGTAGCTCAGGATCTTATGATCAGAGGTAGGCCAACAGTTTTGCCATTAGTTTTTGTAATATCAGCAAAGTAGACACCACAGATGAGTAGGACAATTGAATTTCATTGAGCACATTTGGCTTAATGGAATTATCTGTATGGGTGTTGACCTAAACAGCCAGACATGTTGCCTGGATCACGTTTCTCATTTGCTGTTAGTACTTAACCAGTTGTTACTCTGCAAAATATAACATGTAGAATTAAGACCGCTGAAGTTGTAGAATTCATGATTCATATTAACTGCATTCCCTGTAAGATTCCAGAATCCTAGCCTAGCTGTTAGTCTTACTAATTGTATTGATCACTGGGCATATAAGAGGCTTTCTAGCAGCCATATTTTGATAAATTACATTATTTTTCATAGTTTCCATGTATTGGCATGTTAGAGACATGAAACTCGACAGTCTGTAGTTCTCCAAATCCCTTCAGAGCCACGTTAAAGAACAGTGTTACATACAAATTTGCCATGTCCTATTCCTCTCCTATCAAGGAAGTTTTGCTTTATGGTTACATAAGCAGATAGGTGACTAATTTCTTGCTTAGGCTGCAGTTCAGGAGTGAATATGATCTGGTGCTAGCAATTCCTTCTTATGAGCAATTTGTCTTAAGATTTCTTCTACTGATTTCAGTTCAAAGCAGCTTTTGTGGCTGACTCATTCCCCATAAAGAGAAGTCACAGTGTGGGAATAGCCCTGAACTGTTCTGTAGTAAACAGCAATGCAAAAGCTACAGCTGCCTGTTTGAAAGCCTTTCATGTTTTCTCTCAGCATCAACCTATGTGCATTTGGATAGCACCCAGACAGATATGGGGGTCATCCTGGCCCCAGGCCTCATGGAGAAATTGGTCTTCACGCCTGCGTCCAGCTGCTGCTCCCAGGCCCTGCCTCTCCCACCGCCCGCTCCTGGTACCTGGCTCTGCAGAACCTAGGAGCAGCATCCCACCCTGTGCACCCAGCATGCAGCCTCTGACCACAGCCACCCACTTCTAACCCAGCTCTGAGCCCCGTGAGCACCAGGCTGCTTCTGCCCAGGCTGATTAGACTCCAGAATTGTCCAGCGGGCTTCTGGTAGGCAGAAAGGACGGTGCAGTGCTGCGTGTGAGTGACTGCATGGCCTGCTGCTGCTTCTGAGCGTCAGGAGCCCAGATATAAGGCACTGCTCCATTTTATGTGCATTTCATCAGCTCCTAATTATGCTGCACCTTGCATTTTCGTATTGGGTTTCTTCTATAATTTGTGTTTTAATTGCCTAATTATTGCACATACTGAGCGTAGTTCCAGTTCAAAGCTCCGATCTAAACTGCTTCCAGGACTATACATTCAGTTCATTCGATATCCACATCAGTTCTATATATTGTACAGATAACATATGTACCTATAATGTGTTATAACGTATAACATATCATAATGTAACATTGTAACATATAACATATTGTACATATCATATCATGTACAATATCATATCATTTATATAATATGCACATCTGTAATCATAACAATTTGCTTATATACATATATATATATATATATTAATTTAGATATTTTAGCTACTCCCTCAGCCTGCTCTTCTACCTTGAAACAATACTCCCAGTGTCTTGTGAAGAATTTATTTTGTCCTTTATTATAAACCTAGTGTTGTTGTCCCACTTAGAGTTCTTCAGGAAAAAATATTTAAGAACAGTGTTCATCAGTCAAACTCTCACATTTCCCATTACTTATACGTAGTGTCCCATTACTATGCGCTGATACGTAGACATATTTTCAGGCACACGTAGCATTAATTGCTCTAGTTTCCATTAGCCCTACTAGGTAGTGAACACAGAAAATAAATGCCAAACAAATACACATTTACAGAAGAAAAAGCATGGGTTTCTAGAGGAAATAGTGGAAAATGGTGTTGTCTGTTTTCTAGGCTGGAAGACATGGTGCCATCCCTGTTTGCTAATATTGCTGGCACTCCCAGCTGCTGTGCCTGGGACAGAGCACGGCTTGGGCAGAGACGTGGTTGTGCTGAAAACAAGTGGAAGTATTTTCCATGTTCAGCGGAGCTGCTGAGCAGGTATATAATCCTTTCACTACTGCTCTGTACCCCTCAACCATAAACTGTCTAGCCCACCCAGGTTAGCTTTCTGCCTTGAAAAAACAGAGCAGCCAACATCGTATTTTGCCCTTTTTTCTACTGTAAAGCAGTGTTCACCCACGTACACGTCTCACTAGTCAACTCAATGGATGTGCAGTGATGATGTGGAAAGTGTTTTTCAACATGCCAATGAAATAAGAGTGCTTCTTTCAACTCTTTCACTTTTATGAAAGCCCCAGAAAGACATAAGTGAACTCTTGGCTTTGACATAAAGAAACAAGCTTTGCAGAGAGCAACTTCATAATCCTGCTCTCAGCGCACTGTCTTTAACACTTTCTTCTTTCTCTGTCATGCAGTGAAAGAGCAGCTTTTTGCACAAGTTCTTGGAGCAGCAGGCTCAAGCCCAGGGCTCCCTTTAAAGCCAGCACACCACACAGTGAGCTTACCAGACCTGAGCAGTCCACTGCTTCGGAAACACACATCCTCACATCAGGTCCTCTTGCATTACTGCTAGCCTGGGGGCTTGCCATCCTCCAGCGATCTCTGGCCTCACAGTGCAGCCTTTCCACATTTCCCATCTGTGGCTGAAGATGAGCAATCACGACTTCCGTAGCTTGGCAGGATGCTTGAAAAATGCAGCCAGCAGGAGAGCTCCATGAGGGTGAGGCAGGCCTGCAGGCAGCTCCTGCATGCAAGCAGGCTCCAGCTGCTGCTGCCATGGGGGCTCTGCCCTTTGGATCCAGTCGCCAGCACTCTCTGCACAAAGGCCTGGGAAAACACATTGGCCCCATGGGTTTGAATGAACCTGCTGAGGTGTGTGTATGTAGGGATGGCATAGTTATGTTTGTACCCCACTGTTCCCCCGGCTACTGCAACAGAAGACAAAAATGCCTGCTAAGGATTAGCCCCAAGCTCTTCACAGGCTGTTGCCAGATCCGTGCTGTTCCTTCCTGGCATCTGGTGAAAACAAGCCATCCACCATCCAGGACGGCCTTCCATGATTCAAATGAGTCTTCTGTGGGAAAAATAATGGAATAGGCTCCTATAACCTTGGACTGCAGCTACATATGCTACGTGCTTCTTTCCGTGCTGTCACAAAACCTATCTGAAGGAAAAATGTTAGATTTTGAACTACCTGCAGAATCAGACCACTTACAGTAGCCTTCTAGTGGAATTAGATTCCTTTAAGGGGAATCTGTTTTGTTAAAGCCAGTATCTCTGGCAGACACCCTCTCCTTTGAGAGAAATGATGCAAATATGCAGAGAAGATGCTCTAACTGTGATGAAAAAAATTAGCGTATAGGAAAATCTGACTTGGATTAGGCATAGGAGAGGCTGACAGAGACTGACTAGATTTTAGCTGTTGTTATTTTCTAAATACAAGTTTCTCTGAATTCAAACAAACACTCCAAGCATTTGGTTATACTGGATGTGTACATTGCACAACTGGTAGATGAGGATTACATTGGCTTAAGACAGCATTATCACTTGGTAGGGGACAATTAATTCTTCTAAAATGTTTTAAAATTAATTAATTGAATTAAAATACGATACCATCTCAGGACTGTTTTAGTATTTTGACTTGCACTATATGTTTTGGCAAGAAAAAAACATTCTGCCAAAGACTTTTGAAGAATTTAGGCTGACTTGAGAATGTTTGTGGTTACACCGTGCTTATTCAGAAATAAACAACCACCCACATTCTCATGATTTGAAGCCAGATGGGCCATCCAGGTTTCCACTGAGAGCCCCATCTCCCTCAGTGCCTCAGCCCAGAGCCACGCTGTGCCAGCAGCACAGGGCACCTCTTTGCTGACACCAGATTGAATGATTGCAGTGGCATCGAGGAACCACAACTCCAACTGCCTTCATGGCCAGATAGCCCCCCACGTCCCATCTCTCACACCTGCAACATGGTTATTACTGCATTCAATCCCCAACAGAACAGTATAAAGTTCTGTAAGCCATTTCCAAAAGGAGTCCTTTTTATTAATGTCTTCTCTGGGAGAAAATATGAACAGTCCCTTCTCTGAGAAATGCAGCAAAAGTGCACAGATCAAACAAAAACACATAGGGAGGAGGTGGTGTTAGCTTAGTTAAGGCAAATTCTGCTGCCTTTTGCAGGGTCCTGGGAAGCGTAGACTGCTATGCCACAGCACATGCACAGATGGGGACTGGCCATGTCACAAAGCCTGAAGAAAACTTTCTAGGCTGAAGGGCTATCACAATGGTTGTACAGCCTTGTGGGGGGAAATTTCCCTCTTTTCTCTGCTCTACAGCCAGACTAGTTTACATAGTACCTAAAAGCTTAAGCAGCAGCACCAACCATTTCCAATTATAGCACCTGCACAGATCTGTGCTCAATCATCTTCCTCCACCTCTTGTCTTGGTAGCCCAGGTAGGCACAAAGTTGCTTTTGGAGCTGGCATTACATTTGGGCCTGTGCAAGAAGTGCACAGCCATTAGGTATGTAACTCTACTTGTTTTTATATGGAAAAAAAAAAAAAAAGTGCCTGTATGTAGAAAGAGTGTGAATAAGTTCATTGCTCTACTGTGATAAGGTTGGTGGGCAAAAGTCATATTCATTGTTAGACCAAACCTAAAACAGGTGCTTGAGAAGAAAATAGGTAGGGAAACACAATTAATGGGGAATCAAATGCTGAGAAAGACTGATGGATTATTAGCAACATGAAGGATTATTTATTCCATTTCCCAGACAACTCTACTGCAATCAGTCCATGAGGAGCTGCAGGGAGCAGCAAGTCAGCTGCAGACAGAGCTAAGGGTTACTTCAGTGCAGGCAGCACTTCACCACTGCAGCAGTCCCACAGGCTCTGAGCACAACGGGCAGAGCCAGGTACTGCTAACAAGTCCCCTGAGAGCCCCCATGAGCCACAGGGGAAAACAGTGAACCAGGCTGAGGGGTTCTCCAGGGACTCCTGTCAGGAACAAAGGGACATGGGTCCAGGAAACAAGCTACAGCACACACAGAAGGTGTCTGTCCCAGAGACAAGCTACCCATCGTGGGTATGAGATATTGGTATCATTCCCTGCCTTGACCTTGCTCAGCTTACCATGCTTAGCTCCTGGCTCCTCCACCCTTCAGGGAGCAGCCAGCCTACCTGAGATATATACATGTTTTGAATCCCAGTATCTTTTTGGCAATTCCCTGAAAGAAAGAGCAGATATCTGGGCCAAAACTGGGAAATGTACGGGAGAGATGATCACCACAGGTGCCTCAATTCCAGTATTTAGCCCTGGCAAAACCAGGCAAAGGTGCACTGTAAACAAATGGCTGTGCTGGGAGCATCATACTAATCACAGCTGGCAAAATGGAATAGCGCTTGTCTCCAGACTTGTGAGTACATAACACTGCCTAACACTGTGGTGCTGAACTGAATCTCCTTTGCAGAAAGTAGACTTGACTTGGCCTTCAATGCAGTGACCTGCAGTAGATTACTCAGATCTGCAGGCCAGGCCAGGATCCAGACCAAAAGTGGGCTCATTCCATCAACAGAAGCTGGAGAGATAACAAACATATTCCATTCCGCTGCCTACACCCATGACCTGGGAAGCATCATGTAACAAATGGGGCCAAAGGACTAGACTTGTTTGCATGCTTACAGGGATATTAATTACCTAAAATGCAGGGTGGGAAACATTAATGACTGTGACATGTGACATGAGAAATTGCTAGAAATAACTGATAAGTGTGAGAAGGTGATAAAGTAACAACAGGTAGTGCTATGAGGTGGCAGGATTTTGCAGGCAGTTCAGGGCAGTGATGTAAGAACTGTCTGAGGCTAAAAGATAACAAGAAAGGGGTACTGGACACTGTAATGCTGGGTACAGCTGAGCGCCCCAGTGCCAGGATCACTCACAGCTCCTTCTACTGCGAATATACACAGGAATTACCTGCATACGGTCCCTCCTCTCTGCCTCCCCTCCCCCAAGGGCTATTCAGTAACAGCCTCCACGTAATTAAGAACGGAGCTAGAAGCAGGATGTAGGACCACTGGGTGGCACCAGAAGCCAGAACATGGATTAAGTTCGGGCAATACCTAGTTTTCAAACGTTTGGTGCAGGCCCATACGAAGGTTAAGGTGAGAGGAGCTGGGGATGCCTTGCTATCCTGGGATCCAAGTATTTTTACTTTAAGACATTCCCAAAGAGCCAGGAAAGCAGCAATAGTGAAAGCACTCTTTGCAGTTGCAAATACCAAGTTTTGTGCAAAACTTGCTCTGGTTTAGTTACATTCATAGCATCTGTGGGAGGAATACGGCACCAGGATTCATCAGTAGGTACAGGGCTGAATATCTGTGACCTCAGAGTGGGCTCCCTTGAACATTCACATTTACATGTTGCATGTGTTGGTTTACACTGGGAAGGTGGCACTGTGCTCCCCTGGAATGGTACAACCTACCTTGTACCAAGCGAGACATACTGCAGCTTGTGTTCACTGCTGTGCCCAGGTGCGTGTCTAGCTGGGATTTCAGATGATGAGATCTTCAGTGGTGACTGTGGCAGCGGACTGAGCTGGTAAAGGAAGTTTTCTTGTGTTCTAAGTTTTCAAAATATCACTGTGCAAGAGTGAAAGGAATAGAGATGAAGAGGCCACAAGGAAGAACTGAGCCTGGACTCATAGCCCAGAGGGTGCGGAGAAAGTGCTGCAAAAAGAGACGGGCTGATGAGCGTGGCTCAACGTCTACAGAAGTGTTCATGTCCCTTTGTTACAAACACCGTGCAGCAAAATGCATTTCAGTGAGACGGGAAACAGTCTCGGATGAAGGGCCACAACGACTGTTTTACCTAGACGCACTCCTCCAACGCAGCCAACAGGAAAAAGGGTTTGATATTCAAGTCAGCTTGAAAGACGGTGCTTGCCAAACCGTCTCCCCATCAAGCATCCAGCCTGAGGACCCAAGCGGCGCCTTTTATCGGTGTGTGTGTGTGGAAACCCATGCAGGCAGCCACCCCTCAGCCGCGGGCGGGAGGCGGTGCCACACGGGCGGCTCGCGAGATGGCGCTGCCGCCATCTTTGTAGTCCCGAGCCCCGCCATGAGCCGTGCGCGTGTGCAGCCCCGCGGCGCGGCGCGCAGGCGCAAAGCGCTCCCCCGCCCCCCCCCCCCCCCATGCCGCGGCGGCCGGAGCTGCTGTGGTGCCGCCGTGCAGGTGAGCGCCGCGGCCGCCCGCGGGCCGGGGCTTCGCCCGCAGCGGAGCGGCGCCGAGCCCTGTGCCGCCGGCACGCGTTGTGGGCGGCTTCTGCGGTGACCGAGCTCCGCGGCACCGAGGCGATGGGTGGCAGGAGGTGGCGGGCGGAGGGCGAGCGGCGGCTGTGCCCGCGGGAGGAGGAGGAGGAGAAGGAGGAAGGGAAAGGGGAAGGGGGGGGGGGGGGGGGGGTGTTGAGTGCTGCTTCCCTGTGCCGGGGGCAGCACCGCTCCGTCACGGGGCTGTGAGGGAAATAATCCGGGCTTCGCTGGGGAGGAACCAAACCGGCGGCGAAAGGCGCCCTGGCTTCTCGTGGGGATGGCGCTGGGCGTTGGAGCGATGCGCGGCGGTGCCCCGGGCTGCCCCTCACCGTGCTCGGCGGCTTTTCTGTGAGAGCGCTCGTGTCTTGAAATTCTGGGGTCTTTGTTTCTTTTGGACAGCAAAAACGTTTTTTTTTTTTTCTTTAATTCGATAGGATCTTGTCATTGTATGAATAGGGAAGGGATAGGCTGTAAAAGAAATAATTTGTAGCTGAAGTGCGTCATGGCTTCAGGTCAGTGTCCGTTTATTTGATGTGTAATGTCATCGTGGGGAGCAATCCCACACGTTGCAGTGAAGCCAGGTACTTCCATCGGCGTGGAAATCAGAGCTGCGAGTCCCATGCAGAAGGTGCCTGGGTTACAGAAGAAGCAGTGTCATGGGCGACCTGGAGCAGTGGGGTTTGCCGTCTGACCCCACAGCAGCGCCGGGGAGCGTTGCAGAGTCAGAGCCCGGTGTCTGAGCCAGTTCTTGGTTCGTTCCTCTCAGGTTTGAGGAGCCTGGAAGCAGTGTGGGATGCAGCCGTGGCACGGGGCCGTCGCAGCATGCAGAGCACAGTCCCAGTTTGTAGCAGAAGGGGGACAACTTGGTCAGTTTGCTCCAGGGAATAGGAAAGGTCTGTTGAGTTCAGTGAGTTAAATCTGGGAAACCCAGAAGAGGTTTTGTGCTTGAGTGCCAAGATGATGGGTGTACAAGTGGAGGAGAATCAACTTCTCTTCCTTTGCCAGGCACATTCACGACTCTCCTGTGTTCAGATAGGATGATGGAGCTCGTCACTTTGGCTTTGCCTGTCCTTTTCTGTAGGAACAAGAGGGCAACAGTCGTCCAAACCCCTGTCCAACTATGCTTAGCCCTGACATAGAGATCCATGGCAAAAAGTTAATAGGTTACATAAAATCTAAGCTGAGTTTAGTAACAGCTTGGAGCTTTCCTGTCAGATAAGTGAACTGGACTAGGAAGCAGAACTTACCAGATGTGTGTCCCATACTCAAATGGGACTGAACTGGAGGTAGACTGCTGAAGAAATGAGGTAATCTTTAGGGTTTGTTTGGATTATTAGTCATGGAACTGGGATTGTGAAGAGGGCTCAGGACTGAGAATGACTATTCCAATTTTATTTGTTTGGGATCTTGGAACTTAGTTTGTTTCAAAGGAAGTACTAAAACTGGCTGCTGAGGGCAGAAGCTTAGTGTGGGCTATAGCTGGCTTTCACTGAAATGCTTGGAAATTTTAATTTTATTCCTGGCTACCCGTTTTATATGTTAGGTAAAAAAAATAATTTAAGTTAACAAACATTCTTAATTTGTGTTTACCTAACCTCAGATCACCTTCAGAAATCCTTCAGTGCTTCCGTTTGCAGCTTGTGTTTCACATTGGTCATGCATAACAGGATCTTTAAATTTATTATTACACTTATGTTTTCCATTGAAAAATGTTACATTTCAGCGGCTTTGTTATGTACAGCATGTTTTGTTCTCTTAAGATATACTATGAAATTATGTGGAAGATGCTACTAAGACAGTTTTCAGTCTTAAACATTACTCTGTTGCATGCCCAAAGTAATCATTATAGCAAAGGTATAATACATAGGTATGGCATTTTGATGAAGAAGCTTAAAAGACTATTGTCATAATATTGTCTAAGTACACTTAAAAAAAAAAAAAAAAAAAAAAAAAAGGAGAAAATAGCTTTTAAAATTTTGTATTTGGTTTTCATGTATAATGGAACACAGATTTTTGTTTTGAATTATTTAAATGTCACTCTCACAAATAGTAGCTCACCAGGATTGCTACTACTCTCATTTTCTGAAAAAGGGAAAGCCATACACTCAGTGAATTCTATACCTGTAGCTGTAGTCAGTGCTGACACTGTAACCTCCTGTTATTGGGGTTTATCTTGTTCTCATCATCTACCAGATGTATCTTGGATATGAGTAAATATGCTTCCGCTGCTTACAACTCTTAAGCCTTGTGTTGGACAGTTGTACAGTGCTGATTAAGGCTACTTGTGTCTCTAATTATTGCAGCCTGATTTAATCCATGATAGAGAACGGAGGAGTATTTTTGCTACTGTTTCTCATTATAATGTTGAAGAAAAATTTTCTGGTGTATGTCAATGCATTTTAGTGGCCTCACTTTTAATATGAATGTAGTTTGGGAGGAATAATGAAACTCTATGTTGTGTTTCCCTGGGAAATCTCAGTATTCTGGCCAGATCAGGTGAATTCTTAAGCAAGGCGGTGGTTACGTGGTCCTGACATGGGAATGGCTGGGTGAGACCCTCTGTTGTGCAAATCAGAGCTGATGAGAGATTTTAATAATCTCACTTAGCCTTCAGTTTTCTTCTTGTGAATTCTGAATTGTAAATGGTCTTCCTGGATTTTTAGTAATATGTTTTTATTGATCACTCATCTTATTCTGTCTGTTGATATCCCCTTGGCTTCTGTGACTAATGTGGCACCGTTTAACGTAATGATCAAATTGACGCTGCAGGAAGCATGCAAAGAAATAACTTTGTTTTCATTTGGCTATGCTCCTTACCAGACTTGGATGCATTTCTGTATTTACAACAGGTTATAGTTCACTGAAGGCATGTTCCTTACTTTTCATGTGGTGCAGGTTATAGTTGCAATGTTTCATTTTAAAGAAACCTTTACTATTCAATTGCGTGTAAACCAGACTATTGATTCTATTCATAATTACCAGTTGGATTAAAAAAATAAGAAATTAGCCTTTTTTTTTTTTTTTTTTTTCTAAAGAGCTTAATTGTAGCTTTTCTCTGGGTGTTTGAGCAGAGGATATAAGCAATCTGCCTCCTCATTTTCATCTGTGCTTTGGTGTTGAAGCTGCGTATTACATCTTAAAGTGATCTATTGACCAGTTGGCAAGGAAAAGGGCTTGTCAAATTCTTGCCCTGCCTTGTAGCATCTCCAGCACTTACTGGATGTTGTCCTGAACCTGTTGAGCCCCTGCTCTCCAGAAGATCAACTTTTGCCAGGTAAGCAAGTTGAATGAGTTCATTGGAGGGCTGAGGAATACCAGAGGTGGAATTGATTTTTATGGTATACGAACAGATGCAGAATCAGGTGGAAACACCCATTCTGCTATTCATTCCTGACAGTCACTAAAAGGGGTACCTAGAAAAGAGCATAAGGTCAGGGCACGTTATATATGCCTTTGTTGGAGCCCTCTTATCTCTTGCCAGCTCTAGGATGTCAATAGGTAGATGTTCTCATTTATTTACGTAACATTTAATGTATTTTTCTTCTGTGAACCTGCCTATATCTGTAGTACATTTAAACTTATAGCATCCCAGGGGAGGCTTTCCAGAGCACAGAATAATGCTGTAGGAGCTAATTACATCAGCTTTTTTATTTTGAACCTGACAGCTGCTACCTTCAGTTCATATTTCATATGAAATTTTGTATTGTTTGAAGCAGTGAACAACTGATCTCTGTTTACCTTCTCCGTGCGGCTGGTGATTTTATAGACTTCTGTCATATGTCACTGCAGCAATCCCTGTTTCCAGGCAGAAGAGCCCTAGCCTAATCAATTATTCCTCATTGTTTATCTTTTCAAACCCTGTTTCCCTTTTAGAAATGTTTTCCATTTCCACTGTGTCCCCTTGAAATGAGGGAACAGGCTGTATCCAGAATTTACGGTGCAGGCATACTACAGCTTTATGTGGTAGTTTAATTCCATTTCTTTCCTAATCATTTCCTAATGTTAGCTTTATTCTTTTTTAATTGTCGAAGGGGTGTGAGCTGATGGTTTTATCAGTTGGTCATGACTCCAGCAAGACTTTCTGAATATTAATATCAGTTTGGAGCACATCACTGTACATGTCAAATTAGGATTATTTTTTTTTCCTGTGTGCTACTTTATTTGCACTGAATTTCATCTGATGTTTTATCTCCCTTTTACTCAGTCTCATAGGGTTTTTCTGCAGTTCTTCAGTCAGCCCTTTTCTCTCCTGTCAGAATAGCCTGTATCCTCAGCAGGCTTTTGCCCCCTTTTCCAGACCATTCATGAATACAGAGTGCAATGCAGAGCACTGCATAAGGCTCCTGGATGTCTCCCTCCTGTGTGAAAATCAACCATTTATCCCTGTGCTGTCATCTGTTTTCCAGCTAGCTATTTGTCCAGGCATGGGCTTTCCCAGTTCTCCTGTAACTGCCGAGCTCTCCGGGTGTGATGGTGTGTTGTGGTCCCATCACTGCTGTGAGCAGACACTGGAGCAGTTGTCCTTGCAGCCCTGCCGGCTCCCTCCAGCTGCCGTGTGAAGATCTGAGCCTGGGAGCAGATCTGGCTAGAAATGAACTCAACAAATTATAAATTAATACTGATTTAGTGTTGACATCCTGATAGCATACAAATATGTGGATTTAATTAGAAGCAATTCAGTTAGATGAATGCATGTTTCTGAGCTTGCTGCTGCTGATTAAAATTGTGACCCTACAGGCTCAGCTGTAGTCTGGACTGAAGGCAGTATATGTGTCAGTGCACAGATTTGCGCTATTTATTTCAAAATTGGCATGAATTTGATGCTGTAGTTAGATTAGTTTGACTTGGTGTATGAATCACACCTAGGTACTAATTCGATAGATTTTTGTGACTGCTTCTTAGACTTTTCCACTGTGTTGAAGCAGAAAAACAAACTGACCGTGGGTTGATACCTGGAATTTCTTAAAGACAGTGAACGAGGGTTTTTTGTGCATTTATGTAAGTCAGTAGGGATCTAGTATTATTCTTTATTCTGGATATGGACTTTGTTCTATTTTAAACAATTGCATGGTAAATATTTCAAAAGTATGTAAATGGATATTAGCAAATTTTGCCACAGATGCTCTTGTGTTTTGTAAGGTCTAGAATTATTCTCGATTTTAAATTTCCTAAATACAAACAGTACAGTTCTATAATGAAATTTCTGATCACTAAGTAGGATTTTTGAGGTGTCTTCTGGAAAATTCATATCCAGGTTCACCACTTCCCTTGTCATGAACTATGTAATAACAGTGCCCTGCTGAGGGTTTCTGGGGATTGTCTTTCTGTGTGGAGAACTAAAATTAGGTGTTTCTGTTTTTAAAGGTTTCTTTTGCCTATGATAGACTTGAAATGTCTCGTTGAGCTAGTGAAGGCTGTTTTTCTCGGCTTGTGTAGGTGCTTCTACCTTTGCCTAGGTAAAAAGAAAAAAAAAATGGACTTGTGTAAATACATAGTTATGTGACTTGGCATAGTTATGTGACGGTGCATTTTCTTCCACAAAAAGGAGGGCTCGTGTGGATTTGTGTGTTGTTTTCCACGAAGGAACGTGGGGCTCAGGAGCGGCAGGGTCAAAGCCTGCTTTTCTGCGCAGCCCAGTCGGGTGCTGCCTGGTTTGTGTGCCGGGCTGGGTGCTGGGAGCTCCTGCGGGCGTGTGCTCATCTGCTGCTGCGGGGGCCTTTGTCAACCCTTGTGTGCCACCAGCGCTGCTATTTTGCTGATGTAGCTTGCTCCGACTGAGTTTTGTCAAAGCAAAAGTCCTCGTTATGGAGTCTTTGTTCCTTCATTTAGGGTAAGGCTACCATGTATGGTTCTTTGGGTGTTCAGGAAAGCTGGGGATCTTGTTTCTCATTTTATGAAGCCATTGAGGCTTTCCTGCAGCCCGAGGGATGCCAAGGCACGGACTCGGTGAAAAACCTCCACGTGGATTATGTCAGCCATGGAACAAAATGATAATTTCCTGACATTTCTAAGAGAAATAAGTAATTGGAAATGCTATTTTAAAAGTGTCAATCAGAGAGCTCCTTTGCCTCGTTCCAAAGCTTTTTGGTCCTTTTTAGGACTAAATGTCAGACCCAGATGCTGCAGGTACCACTGGCTGTGAGACCCGGGGAGGCCGGGGAAGTGCCTTGGTGTTTGCTGCTGAGCTGTGGGATCACCAGGCCCGTGGGCTTCTGCCTGCCAGCAAGCACCTTTCAAGTGCTTTAAAGGAAGGTGAAGTATTCTGAAGCGAGTTATACGCTGTAATGCCTACATAAAGCAAATGCTTATAGCTGCTGTTGTGGTGTAGGGAGGAACAAAAGGGTGGCTGCTTTATGGGACCTCACGTGTGCCCGCCTCAGGCTGTGGATGCTGCCTTGTTACAGTGCAATGTTTGTCATCTCCTAGTGTTTGGTACACCTGCGTACCATGCTTCTGCATTACTAGGCCATATAACTGATGGTTGACTGAGGAGTCAGCGTAATCTGGGACTGCAGCTTTTCAGTTGCTGGCCCATCGTCATAAAGATTCTAATGCAAAAGTCTAAGTGGCAAAAATGGCCTGGAGTGTTCAAGCAGGGTGAATACGAAAGCACAGGGGACACAGTAGATTTGTCTGTGCAAATGAGTTAGTGAAGAAGTTCAGATTACCTCTTCTTCCAAGAAGTTAAAGCGTGTTGTTGTTTTGGACAGCAAAGTTGTGTTTTTATTTGTTTTTAATGCAATATTTAAAAAAGAAAATAAAGTTGTTAGGCTTCCACCTCTGAGGGGAGAGAGGTGTGGTGAGTGTGCTGCAGCGACTTGAGCCCACCTCAGCCTGGGACCTTTCAGCACAGGGCATCTTGTCAAGAGTGAAGGTTTAAGAAAAGTCTTTTGACCACACAGAGCAGAAGCGCTGCACCCACTGAGCAGAACTCGAGTACTTGTCACTTTTTGGACGCTTAATTTGTGCACTTGTGACTGGTGTTAAATGGTCTGGGGGCTTGTGGCTGTTCTGTTCCTGGACTTGGCCATGGGGCTGACCACACAAAGCAGGTGCTGGTGCAAAGTAACTGTGATTCCAGGGGATCACAAAGTTTAGGAAAAATTTTCCTAAAATGCCACAAACAACACAAAGTCTAAGTCTTCCAGTCATGATGGCACTTTTGTCGTTGTCTCTTGCTCACCAAAGCGGCCTCTGATCTTTTCAGCAGAATTGCAAATCCTAGAATACATTAACCATTGGTACTTCTCCTGGTTTATGCATTCAGAAGGGTTACTTATGTTTAACTTCTGGGTGTGATACTTGTAGATGCAGAACACTCTTTAAAAAAGTGTTCTTTGCACTCTTTTTATTTTTGTTTCCTGTTCATGCATCTCAAATAGGAATTACTGTGTTCTGTGTGATGTGCATTCTTGTGCTGTCTTCACAAAATCTTTGCAAATACAGAGGAATGTCAGCTGTGATTCCCAAGCCCTAGGTATCCTGACTGACAGTCACTTGTTGCTGAGGATTACTGATTTCCGAACAGCTCCCATACCCATGTATCAAAGCAGCCCTTCAAAATCTGGGAAGCAGCCGCCTCAGAGCCATTGTGGTCTGGCCACGTGCGTGCTACAGAAGCCTCCCTAGCGTAATGGTACAGTCAGGCCACCAGGCCCTTCTGACAGCAATTTGGTTTGTGCTGTGAGAAATTGCTTTTATTGTTATGCCTGGTAGTAATTGTCAAAACTAAGTGTTTTCAAGTGTAATTCTAGGCCACTGTAATTATGCCGCCACTCTCACCAGTATGAAAGTGTCTTCAAAATAATTTGCAAAGCTCACCAGTTGGTTATGCAGGAGGGGTGTCTTTTGCCTGTTCCATGTGAACACCTTCCATTTTTGGCAGTGTTAGTAGGTGTTAGAAAATGATATTTCCTGGCTAATAGCAGCTTTTCTTGGCAGTGCAGTGACCCCTAAAGGCTTCTTAGAAGTCTGTAATCCTGCTTTTTTATTAACAGTGACATACCGTGGGGAGCAGAATTCCTGGAGGACAGTCGAATCCTGTGGATAGCCAAGAACAGGTCTGGGTGTCTGTCCCTGACTTGCAAAAGCAGAGAGGAAGGTGCCTCGGGAAGGGACAGGGACTGCAGGTTGCTGTCTGCTCGCCTTGCCTGGGGCTGAGCTGCAGCCGCCTCTACGGCCCTGCTGCCAGCAGCAGCACTGCCCTTGTCTGTCCTGTGGAGCTGTTGCCGTCTGAAAAAAACCTACTGCTTTTTTTTTTTTCCCCCTCATTTAAAAAGATGTTTTATTCAGGTTTCAAAACAAGCCCAAGAAAGCTTCAAAATGCCAGCTTTTAAAATTGCTTTGCATGGGATTTCTGAGGTGAATGGAGGAGGAATTCACTGAGCATTAGCTTTTTTTGTCAGTGATAGGATAGCATAGGTTTTCCTTTGTCCTTTCACAAGATAACTGTTTTTTCTATTAAGTTAAACTGCTTTGTACTTCTTTAATAAAGGCAGCATTTTCTTATAAATGAAAACATGAAATCAGCTAGAGAAGTTTAAACTATCTTAAAACAAGGAAAAGAAAAAAAAAATTAAAAAGAAAAGAAAAAATAAGAATTGAATATGCTTCATTGTGTGGTATTACACCCTTTGAAGAAATTCATAGTAAAAATGGATATGAATTTATGACTTCACATAAAGGTAGGATAACTGCTGTCAGTATTTCATTTTCATAAAATGAGGACTGTTCAGGCAAAAGTGTTACTTAGTCTTTATGCAGGTCTCCAAAGCATGTAAATGTTTTCACTTTCTCTTCTTCTCTGATTATTTGGTTGGTGGTAGATGCTGGGGGAAGATGGTGGGAAAAGACTAAAATGGCTTGAAACAATATGCACCATAAAGATAATTCAGGACTGGAGCATTAATTATCTGAACAGAAATGTCGTAGTGCGGGTGTCTTGCTTTTCTTAGTTTGATTTCTTTGATGTGCTACATTAACATTTTCTCAGATCTCTAGCCTTCAAACGTCATTCTAGTCTGTGGATTGATTGTAAACATGGCACTTGCGGTGCTATTTTTGTCGTTATCTCCACGTTAAAATGAACTGCTTATGTAGAAACCATCATCAGTCATCTCGTTGGCCTAAAAATGATTTTAAGGGAATATAGTCTTAATATTGCCAAAGTTATCAATGAGGAAGGACTTTCAGAACTGAAGTTACAATCTTGAAACATTGCCTTTAGTGAAATCTGAAGTATTTTTGTCTTATCGTACACAAAATCACGGAATGGGGGAGGTTGGAAGGGCCCTCCAGAGACCATCTGCTCCAACCCCCCTGCTGTAGCAGGGTCACCCACAGCATGTTGCACAGGATCGCAGCCAGGCAGGTTTTGAGTATCTCCAAAGAAGGAGACTCCACAGCTTCTCTTCAGGACAGCCCGTTACAGTTCTCAAATTTTGTTCTGCATTTTTAGAAGAACCCCAAGGTCTTCCCAGCAGTGGTGATTCCAAATCACTTTTCCTAGACTGGGGCCATGGCTTTCAAGACTGACACTTGCCTTTCAGTAAACCAAGGGAGTTGTTTTGCAGTGCCTGTGTCCTTCAGCGTGGTTCCAGCATCTGTGGAAGTAAGCAGATGGGGAAGAGAAATGTACAAGTGGAGGTTGGGTCAGGAGCTCTGGTGTGTGGCTGAGCTCCCGAGGCACAGCAGTCAGAGGATGGGGATCTGTCTGCTACTTGCAAATTGGCCAAACAGTCAAAGACGGTGGGGATTTCTGTGCTGTGAGTAGATGGTTCACTCCTATTCACAGGCATGCTTCTCTACTCATCGTTTGTAGGGGTTGAGCTGTCGTCTCTCCAGAAGGACAGCCTGTACCTTTTCACAAGCAGGATTTAGAGATTGCCATCATTACACGGGTAAGGGTCTGGTTAGGCAGCGCTGTGCTTCCTCTCTCTGTGCCAAGAGGAAGAACAATGAGTTCTGTTACTGGTGACTCGGTAATAAAAGGTCTTTCCGCATTTCTCCCTTGATTACAGCTTCACTTAAAGGAAAAACAAAGCACGTATAACAGGTGAATATTTAACAGGAGTAGGGCTGCCAGTGTATCAGATTACGATGGAAAGTGCTGGTCGTTTCCTTAAGCTAAAGTTATTCAGTGCAGGCCCAAGATCCCAGGAGAAATGGCACCTTTCAGTTCCAGCGTGGCTTGGGAGAGGGATGACGCTAGTTCTTTACCCTGTTCTGGGCAGGAGGACAGCTGCAGTACTGAAACTGATCTCTGTGCCTATCTTTTACCTGAAACTCTTAAACAAGCCTAGCACTTATCTGCTGTTGTGGATGGACACTTTTCTCTTGGTTTGCAGCTGCTGGGTTTTGCTTCTGTTCCTGCTTACATTCCTGTGCTGCTGATGCAGGAAAGAAATATTGCGAAAGTATTAATGTGTATTTGGATTTGTAAGGTTTGGAAGCGAAAAGCCAGTACAGGAGACATGCTTCCCAGACTGGACTATAGGAATCTTTGTTTTAACTTGTTCTGTAGGAGTCCCCAAATACTTGCACTGACTTGCAGATGTTTCTCAGAGCAGCTGCTACTGCAGTAATATTTGTGTGCCTGTAATGCTCAATTTGGTTTTAAAATTGTGTAGTTGCAGTTTTCTTCTGTGTTTTTGTATTGTGCTGAGTTGGTTCTTGCTACCAACATGCAGTGAGCTAAAACCTAGTATAGCTCATAGAGAAATGCAGAAAATGCATATGAAAGGGCTAATTAAAAAAAAAAAAAAAGCTCAGCTTGAGGTTGAGGGAAAAGAATATGAGCTGCTTTGAATAAAAATGTTTCATTAAAAATTGTTCCAACAATTCTCCCCCAAAAATCCCAATTCAGAGGATTTTTCCAAAAATTTACCCTAGCAAAGTCAACAGTTTTCAGAGGAATTTTTTTTCAGCTGTCTGTGCTAAGGAAATGGGAGAGTGGAGGAAAGCAAGGCATTACAGAGAAGGTTGCCTGCGCATTTGATTTTTAAAGGTGTGTGAAAGTACTGAGGCATGTTTCCTTAGAGAAACTGATACATCTCTGTAGAAGCATGAAAAATGTTCCTATAGTGCACTAAAATTTTGGACATGATCTACGCTGGACTTCATTATCAGCATAATTATTCTGGCAAGTTGTTTCAGTGTAGAGTGTAAGAGAAATAAAGACGGAACAAAGGCATGGAATAAGAGGAAATAAGAGGAGACGTTAAGTAGTTTAGGACTTCACACCTTGGAAGGGAGCCACTGGGAGGACAAAGGAAAGTAACGAAGTTTTATAAAAGCATGAATGGCATAGAAGGTGAGTAAAGAACAACCAGCATTTCTGAGACTGTTGGGATATGCAATAAAACTTTATCTATAAATTGGACAGCAGGAAGATTTATTTTAAACAGTGTTTTCACAGTGTTACCCATTACCACAGGCAATGAAGAGGCCAAAGGCACAGAGAAGTGAAATTTGGGAAAATAAATGGGAGAGAGGTAACAGAAATGACGGTGTTTGTTGATTAAAAAGTAAATTATTTATGACGACAAACATGAGCTACCTGTGAAGAGAAGTGGACAAATCCTATGGGACTGAGTAATAAAGCAGGATTTTAAAATCAATGTAGTGAAGGACCTGAAGAACAGCCACCCCCCCTTCGTGTATATGGTGATGAGCTCTGAGTTGACTTTCCAGGCATAGATGAAACTTGAGGGTTATAATAGGCAGTTCAATGAGAATGTTGTTTCAGTGGCTGGAAAAGCAAATTGAAGGTTATGTTCTCAAAGAAAAATAAGTGATCAAAGGAGGACACATACTGCTGTACAAACCTGCAGTGCACCCGTGTGGTGGTTGCTGCCTCAGCACTGGACTCATTGCGCCTAAAGAGCCACAGACACTGGGAGGAGCGCTGAAAAGGTTGGCCAGAGCAATGACAGATGTGAAATGGGCTCTGGGTAGAGAATGATCGCAGAATCACAGAATTGTAGGAGTTGGAAGGGACCTCCAGAGATCATCAGGTCCAACCCCCCTGCCAAAGCAGGTTCCCTAGAGCAGGCTGCCCTGCTCTTTTGCTCTTTCCAGGAGATCCCTGTCTTTTTTTATACCAATAAATCGATGATAAATAGATACAAACTCTTCAGTCTTAAAAAGATCTCTTTGAAGGGATTGTAATGGAAACATATAAAGTCTTAGTAGGCAGGAGTGAATGTGAACCAATTATTCACTGTCTCTTCCAATTAAAAGACCAAGACCATCACATGAAAATAGTGGTAACAGGCTCAAAACAAAGTCAGATTCTCATGAAGTGGGAGCAGGACCTCCTCCTTTCTCATTGGCATTGAGATTTTAATCTCTTGGCTCAGTTCCCTGGATTTCGGCTCATTTATTCAGCAGTTAACGCTTCATCAGATCGCTGTTTACAGTGCTTTTAAAGCTGAGCTCTAGAGCTCTTTTTGTAAGAGAAATCCTCTTTAATGTTGGAGCACAGCTATAAAGCCTGGCTGAAACAGCCCCTTGGATCTTTTCTTCACCGGGCAAAAACAATGCAACTTCTTAACAAGCTGTTTTGGTGCAAATACCCAGTAAAGTCAAATACAGCCCTTACAGATTACAATATATAGCCTTGCCTGGTGGCCAGTGTTTTGGGGTTGTTACTGGAATATTAAATATCTACAGTATCAAGAGCTAAGGCGTCATCTTCATCTGTCAAAGTCAGTAGGGATGGTGGCGTACGCTTACAGCTGCAGCAGGTAGTTCCAGCTTCACCTGCTGCAGTAGCAGTACAAGAGTAAAGCACCATCCAGTGACACCAGTGTTATTTTGGGTTTGGTCTGTGGGATTTAGAAAAGGAGTCAGTGAGGGAGAAGGTTTTGGCTTCGTGGAAACTCTTCCTGAGTGGGAAGACTGATGTGTCTGTCCTTCGTTCTGCTTTTGCTGTGAGGTGTCTGTAAGACATCAGCCATTTCAACCAGGACGTGCTTCTATTGTTCAAGTGCTGTTTGTTTGTGGTTTGTTACCTGCGTGGTTTTGTGTTCACGCATTCGCTGACAAAATTAATTTCTTGCCATTGTATACTGATTCAGTGTACCTTACTTTACTTAATTGTAAAGAGAGAGATCAGTGTACACGTAAATTCAGACAGGTGAGTTGTGCTTTGGGACTTGTTTAAGTTTCACATCTCCTCCTGACCTGGAGAATGGCTTACAGTCTCAAAAGCTTGTGACCCTCCTCCCGCAGTTAGTTGAATAAAAGATATTACCTCAATCTGCAAATTTTACTGCAAGATATTCTGAGGTTGAAGGAAGTGGGGGGAACGAGGTCTGGTGGTGGTTCCTGGAGTAGGGGTGGGGGTGATGAGGTCTGGTGGTGGTTCCTAGCTAACCCACGCTGTGCTAGGGTTGCCACATTTGCTGAGCTGCGTTGTGAATTTGTGGCCTCGGGGTCCTCGTTCCCTGGGCGAGGCCAACGCTCTAAGGCTGAATCAGGCTCTTGGGTTGGTGAGGGGATGTTGTGTAAGAAGGTGGGTTATCACTTCACTTTTTAAGTATTGCACATGATCCAGAGTAATTGCATTACAGAAGCTTATCTGATAACTGTGTTACGCTCTGTGTGTGCTCTGAGACCGCTCCAGCAGTCAGCGAAAACTCCTTGGCTTAAAGTACTGGGAAGGAGGCTCAGAAAATAATCTACACTTTGGTTCCATGATGTTTGCTGAAACTAATATGATATACCCGATTGGCTTTGGCATCTGTTAATGACACAATACACCTGACTAATTACATCTTACGGTATGGCAGTACCTTTCTTTAGAACATTTTAAATCTCTTTTCAGTGTTTCTTTAGAACTCATGGCTGTGACTTTGCATCACTGGATGTAGTAAATATTTCTGCCACTTTCCAGAAGCATAAGGCACGAAGCCTGTCATGGGTGATGGTTAGTAACAGTGGATTAAAAGACATCCAGCAGTAACTAGGACTCTGCTTTTATTTCTGAGATACCTGTCAGCAGTGTTTTCAATGTAACTTCTGCCTAAAAGTTAACATGGGAGAAATGTGCATGTAATGTTACACTAAAGTAATATGGTAGGTATCTGATAATTTCTCTCCAGATGAGTATTGATCAGCCTGCCTTTAGAGGAGGCATTGTGAAATGGCTTTTGTAGGGCAGGGTTTGTGCTGTAATGCATGCTGCTCTGCGAGGGGATTTGCACTAGGAAAATCCTTCTCTGGCCAACATGCAGACCTCTGGAAAGTGGTGGCTGATCAAGGCTGTGGGTCGGAGGAGATTAGTTGCCCACATGCATTACGTTGCACTGAAAACTGGATGTGGATTTTGTGGTGTTGGGATAAAAGAGTATTTTGGTATTTAAGAGGTAAAGAGGCGCATGATTTTTGTGACTTTCAGGGAGAAAGGCACCACAGAGGTTTCATGGGGAAGCCTTCCTTACCTGTTTTTCAGCAACACAAAGCCTGATAATATCCTCTATGTTCAGAAAGAACAGCAGAACTTTAGTGCATTGGGGAAGAAGCTTCAAGGGGATCTCAAAGAGACTAAGGCTTGTCTGAAATACGCTTTGATGTACAAGCAAAGCAGAAATATCACTTGGTGCTGTTCTTTTGCTCTTTGCTAGGCATTTGCTCTTAGGCTGTATCAGAGACCAGATCTTGCACTACACAGCCCCAGTGCAGCTCTTTGTGTTGTTACTCTGGAAACTGTTCAATATTGTTCAGAAAGGGGGGAAGTTCAATTTAATACTGAACCTGTTATTTTGACATACTAACATCTGCCTGAAAAATCTACCAGGAGATGAATTTCTGTTACGCCTTGGCTTTTAGCTGAAATTACCTGACTTACTTATTGAACAGTTTTAGAAAGAGAAATGTTAAATATTGCGGATGTCTGGCTGTAACAGGCACTGTTTTGCATTTTTGTTTTTATTCTGGCCTATGGTGTTTTCAGGTCAAAAATCTCATTGATTGCATACCTTCATTCTGCTACATGAAAAGGTAGAAGAGAAGATGAACCAGGCTCTTCTCAGGTTTGCAACGATGGGACAAGAGGCACCAGTTGCATCCTTACACTTTTACAAATCAGTAAAACCCTGAGCAATCTAATCCAGCTTTGAAATTACTCCTGCCTGAAGTAGGAGGCTGTGCTGGATCACCCCCAGCCATCCCTTCCAGCCCAAATGACTCTGCAATATTTAATTTTGTCAGCTTTATCTTTCACCGGCTGCGAGGTGCATTACATCCTTCTCATCTCATGCTGGTCTGTAGGGAATGAATCTGTGGTAACTGAGGCTTTCTAAAAATGGAGGGGTTACACATGAAACCCATCTAGTGACCCAGCTTCTTTCAGAACCAGCATACTGAAACTAAATCACTTGTCTTGACATCTTCAGCTACTTCTGAAAGAAGTAAAAGTCTTTATGCATTTTAACCTCTTTGGGGCTTTGTTTACAGTAATGGGATGTTTACAGTAATGGGAGTATCCATGGTATCATGGATTTCCAGTCTAAATGCCACGATTCTTGGTGGTTTTGAGGGTGTATTGTATAATGCAGTATTAAAAAAAAAAAAAAAGTCTTCAAGGAATATTTTTTAAGTAACGCACTATAAGCTAGTAAGCTGTGTGGTATGAAGGTCTCAAGTACTATTGCTTGTGAATGTCTTTCTTGGATCCCAGGTATACAAGGCTGAATTCAGCTTAATAGAAATCACCTTAGCTTACTTTATTATACATATACATATATATTGTATTAATTACCCCCAAAGCCTTGAATATTTGGGCTGTCAGTAGTTCTTCTGAATTGGGGGTTCTCATTCCCACCGTTGAGCTGGCCCCATTGCACATGTAGTCACAGAAAGCAAGTGTACTGTTGGAAAAAAAACTACAAAGTTTTACAAATGCAGCAAGAGTAAAAAAATGTGGTTTTAAATGTGGTTTTAAATTTAAAACTCTGAGTTCTACTTGTCAGATTTTTTTTTTTTGGTAGGTCCCAGTGAGATCTGCGGAGGCAGCATCTCAGTGCCTGGCCAACATACCTTGTGGGGGTTGACAGCCATGAGCTCGCAGAGCTGGCAGGATTTTCCCCAAAAGTGCTCGGTGTTTTCCATCGTACATCTGCATTGTATTCCTGCAGGCCTTTACAAGCTGCCTCCAAAGCTCCTAAGGAAAGATGTTCACTATGCCTAGAAGAAGGATGTTCTTACATGGCTGCATCCCATCTCTCTCTCAGCCCTCTCCAAAACAAGACAATATTACCTGTTTTATCAAAGGGTTTCCATCCATGTTAGGAATTTATAACATGAATGCCCATGCTGATATGTACTAGATGTTACTGCGTAGGCCTGGTTACTTGTGTTAAGGGAGAACCGCAAAGGCTGTAGCAATTGAACTACTTTACTTGTATATTTGACTACTCAGTACGTTGTACATGCTCCTCAACTTAGACTGCAGGCTTTGGTGCTGTCTTCAGAGTTCATTACACATCACTGTGAAAGATTTTCTGTGCAACTGTCAAAGCAGACTTACATGGCATACACGCTTTTGTAGTCTGCACACCTTTGAGGCTTTCTTTAGTTCCTCTCAGCATGTTAATAATCTTTGTCTTTTCAAGTTTCTCTTCCATCATTAAAAATGCATTTTCATAACTCAGGTTAAATCAGACCAAAATGGCGATTAAGGCTGCTGTTTGATGACAGGACTTGAGCTTTATGAACACTTTTCCAGGGGGATGGATCATAGCTGTTGCTGCATTCCCTTTGCTCTTGCCATGTACCTTCAGTGGTGCAGCCTGTTCAGAGGCCATAAAGTGAAAGTTGAGTTCCCTGCAGCAAGGCAACTCAGATTAGCAAACGGAGTTCTGTCTTATATTCTATATGCACTTTATCTTGATTAGATGTAACGTCTGGAAGCTAAGTGCAGGCCCCTCTGGAACAGCGGTCGTGCTCTTTCCCTTCCCCGTGTATCAGCTGGCAGCACCATGAACCTTATCGGCTCCGTGACTGAACCAAGAACTAGCCCTGCCAACAAATGCAGTTTCTTACAGTCGGATCTCAAACAAGGTCTTTATGCTGGACAGATTTAGAAAAAAGGTAGTACGCAATGAGCTGGAGGAGCATTTTCCTCAGTCAGTTCACTGATCCAAGTGCAAACTGCCATGAAGCAATGTTGCCTAGAGAGCAGCCAGCTCTGACTTGCCACGTTGCTGCCTGGCCATCGGCCTGGTGCAGGGGAAGAGGAAGGAATTCCTGCCTGGTGTAGGGAGGGAGGGCAGGAGTATCCCTTTTGGCAGCAGCTCTCAAATGCATTAAATGAATAATGAAAAAAGAATAATGAAATCGCATCCTGAATTGATTCTGAGTTGCCCCATATCCATTACTGGCTTTAACTGTGTTAATTTGAGTTGTCTTTCCTGTGTTGGCCAGCTGCCTGAGAAGGAGCTGGACTTTAAAATTCATTCTGAAACACTGAAGAGTGTCTTCTGCTTGGAAAATAATTCAGAGACTGGCAATGATGGAGGGGGTAGCATGACCGCAGTAGTGACAGTGTTGAAGGAATGCCACGGATGGTGGAGAAGAGATTGTCCATCAGGTGGTGCAGGCTGGGCAGTAAGCCGAGCTGAAGAGCTTGTTCAGGGGAGCTCCAAGTAGCAGTGCTATATGGGGAAAGGGAAAGAAGCATTTAATTCATATGAGGTAGGAGGGAGAGAAGCGTAGAATAAAAATCTAGATTTAGCAATTTATTCTTCATATGAAGTGTACATGCTCTGAAAATTTGCATCAATCCTATGAATGCCACTTTTGCAAAAGGACTGCAGTCAGAGCATGTTAGAATAATGAAACTGCAACCTGAGAATTAAATCTGACTTCCATGTGCATCTGTGTTCTTATATTCAGCAGGCACGATTATTTAGTGTATGATTTTCTGATGGCCAACTTCCATTGATTCCAGTTTGAATGAAGTAAGACAAAAAGCTGGAGGACAAATATGTCCTTAACCACAGAACAGGTGAAAATGTCTTTGTGCTTTAGTTTGAGTTCTGTAAACTGCTGGATAACACGGGGATTGTGTTACAGAGTGGTTCCACTGAAGGAAAAAAGGGATGTGGAAAAATCATACAATTGAGATTTGCAGTTTCCTGCTGTCTCAAGATCACTGCAACATGAGATCTTACCTGCACAAGACGTATCTGTGGGTAGCAATAGTTTCTGCTTATTTCATCTCTGATGAGAGGAACAGCTTATAAAGGGAAGTGCCACAAAGCTTTTGAGAGATATACCATGAGCAGAAAAGGCTCATCTGGAGTCAGTAATCTGCATCATTTTCACAGCAGTAATCTGGCATTCCAGTTCACTCCCTGTGTGTCTGCACTTTACAGCTTTTGGGACTGTACTGTGTAGGGGAGCTCAGTGTAGTTTCAGCAGCTTTATCGGCACTGATCCAGGTAACCCAAAGCAGTTTGAGGACTTTTTCTTGCATTTTTGCTTAATCAGCCCTATTCAATGCCTACAAATTCCAGTGGTGACTAAGGGTGATGTTTGCTAGCTGAGCTTAGGTATGCATGTGGCAGTGTGACACTCCTTGTAGTTAGAAATTGGATGCTTTTTCCAAAATTAATGGAAAGTTAGTCACAAACCTTCTCCTTGCCAAACCATTGTTAAATGTAGGTCTGATTTAAACTCCTTAGGAACTGTTTTTTGCAGCTGGCATTTGTGTGCTGGGTGTGGCCCAGGTGTAAAGGATGTCACAACACGCTGCAGTGAGACGCTGCTGTTGCTCGTGTGCAGGAGCTGGCACGGTGCTGCTGAAGCAGAACATGATTTCTCTCCACAGGCTCACAGTTTGGCTTGGAGGTGGAGCACCGTGTGGTGCGTTCCCAAAAATACATGAGGTGAAACACAGAAAGTGAGTAACCTAGGAAAATATTTTGAAAGTGAATTTGGCCCCCTTGCCTGTTTTGCTGGAAGTTTTCCATGTCAGCCAGCATTTCGGTACAGAGAATGAACGGAGCGGCCTGTGCAGGTGGTTAGGAAGCACACTGTTGTTGTGAGGCTTATAAAGGACTGACGAGAAACATAACAGGACCACTCAAAGGCCTCAGAGGCCCTCAGTGAAACCTCCATTACTTAGGATCAGTATGCCAAGACAGGTCTGCCTGCCCAAGCTGAGAAGCCTTGCCCTACAGCTTGTCTTCCAGGGCGTACATGACAGAGAGAGGCATGGGCAGGAGTCACCTCACCAGAGAAAGGAACAAAATGTAGTAAAAAGCTGTGCAACACACACAGCTAAATAAATAGCTGAGCTGTGAACATGAGGAACACGAGTGGTTTACTTTAGTTCAGGTGCTGGCTGCAAGTTGGGGTTTGCTCTAGTCTTCCTCTGCGGCCTCAGGAGCAGTGTTTCTGCCTTCTGTCTTGTAAGGAGTGGGTGGCTGTGTCAGAGCGCCGTTCTTGGAAACCTGATCCAGTTCATCGTGACTGTAAGTGTAGTCAGTCCCTGGAGAGGAGATTTTCCAGCCAGCCTTTGCTAGATGCAAACAAGGGAGCGAATGTTTAGGTGTATTTAATGCCATGTTTTGTATCAGAGCTTGATAGCTGTCTTGTACAATTTTCCCTCAGCACGGTTAGCATACAAAGCAGGAGTGTAACAGGTTATCGAGTTAATAAATCAGAAGCTGTAGTCATGTTAAGATGAATGAACGTGAATTTTCACCCTCTGCGTACAAAATTTTGTTGCATGGATTTCCTAGAGCACGTGGAGAGATCCTTCAAGGCGGTGCCCAGCAGCTGCGTCCAGCCCTTGCAGACTCCCAGCTTGTAACCCTGTGGGGAGCAGCACCCCGAGAACTTGGCTGAATGGAAACGGGAGCCTGCATGCCCGTAGGCAGAGCCGCTGTGCTGTTAGCAGTGTGGGTGCACATCGATAGTAGTCATGCTCTTCGCTTTATCACAACTTCCTTTTCTATATATTGAAGCGATGTAAATTTAGAGCACCCTTATCGTGGAGTAAGCATGTGAGCACGTATTTCTGATCTTATTTATAGATAGATGGTTTCTTTCTGTGTCCCACCTGCCTTATTTTTTTGCAGCCTGCTGTGTCCTACCTGGATTTCTAGGCTGTGTGTTAATTATTCACCAAAAGTCTTTCCTCAGTTCCTGTATTACTGGTTTTCAAAGAGCATGGAATCTGTTCCAGTCGGAAGCCCTTGGATGGTTTAAATTGGGGATATTTGAGTGTATTTATAGCCGTATATAAATGGAACCAAGAGGAATACTTGCAAAGTAGGTGGTACTGGGACATTTATAGAAAAATGTGTGATTTATATGTGGATCACTCTGGGCAAACCTTTTACTGTGCTTGTAGACTGTCTTCTGCAGAGCTCATCTGTATTTTGTGAATATTTATGCTGCTTATGAAATGACATGTTTGTTTCTTTAAATAACAGGAGGAGTGAAGGGAGAGAATTGCTTATTTCCTGGGCAGACGTGTCCTCAGGTCGTTTATGAGGCAACTTTAACGTGGCTGGAGCAGAGGATAGCCCAGATCTCCTATACCTCCCCTTCCCTTTGCCTCTGCATTGGAGAAGTGCTTTGCCAGGTTGCTCTGCTTACAAAGCATTCTCTTTTGTGTGCCACTTTGCCATGTTTCAAACTAAAAGCTGTGTTGCTGTTAGGATAGCATGGTGTCCTGGTGAAGTTGTAGTGCATAATCCCATAGAGCCGCTTAGATCTCATGCTATAAAACCCAGTTACCCAGATGTGGTTGAGGTCAATCACATCCAGCTCACTAAGACGCTAGGAGGAGAACATCTGTGCCTCTGCCTGCAGAATATCCTCTGAACAGATTCAGATTGAAGTCCTGAGGCTGCGACAGCTGTTTTCCAGAAAGTTCAGTCATCTAAAGGAAAGAAAGAAAGAAACAAAACAGCTTGCAAGCAGTGACAGAGACCCCCCAGCAGCTTTTCCTTCAAAAGCCTTTGAAAAGCTTTGATTTTCTAGGAAAGCAGAAGAAAGCTCCAATTTGCTGGGTGAACAGATTAGAATAAAAAGGATTAGACATGAAATCAAACATCTTGCCATTTGTGGCTGTGCAAATTTAATCTTTCTGTAGGATTTCAGTCTTAGTTGGTAATTTTAGTGCCCTTATGGGTCACCTCAGCATTCAGTCCCCTCTGGCCCTGCAGGAGGTCCTGCCTTCGCTCCTGCAGCCTGGGGGAACAGCCTGCTCTGAGCCATAGTCTGCCAGGCTGACTGTGCTGTGGACTCATTGCAGAGTCTCTCTGACTCCTCCAGAATGCTCCCCTGCAGGAGTTTTTGCAATTATTTGAGCCTGGTTGATGCTAAGGAAGGTTGTCTCTTGTCTCTCAGGGAAGTTTCACCAAATTCTGAGCCCAGCATCCAAAACAACATCCCTTCTTGCTACTGCCCAGCTTGTTTTTACAAAGGAGCAATGTGCAGTGTAGGTACAACACAGCAGAAACACGGTAATCCCTTGTCTTAGCCCCAAGAGACCCTACTTTCACAAAAAATACATGGAGCAATAGTGGACCAGGAGGAGAAGCATCAGATTAGTTTCAGTGTGATGCTGTTTACTGGGTGCGCTGCAGTCACATCTAAAGACCAAGTATGAAACTGAGGTTGATGAGATAAAAGCATTTAGTAATTTTTGTTTTGAACATCTTCTTAGTTTTTTATTGTAACAAATGCATAACAAAGTAGTGCATGTGATTTACAAAATGTCTCTCTAGACCATAAACTCTTCAGGTAGCATGCTTGTAGCAGCAACAAATGATCCCAGGGCAGATTTATGCAGGGAGCATCCTGGGGCTTTGTGATGGTTGTTTGAAACTCCTTTGGTGTCTGTAAAGTAATGGGATTCTTGCCCTGAATTTTGGGGAGAACAAGGTATATATCGAGCTCTTCATCAATTCCAGAGTGCATGGGTGTTGTTATAATAAAATATTTTTGATCTCCATAACTCCTCACAAGAATTACAGTAACTAAACTTCCTCTGGGAGCTACAGTCCATCCATATAGCTATTTTTACTGTTCTTCCAATTGAAAATTCAATGTGGGATAAAGGAAACGTTACCCGCAAATCAGGTGGTTTCTTGGTAGTCTCAGAACTGATATGTTTTCTAGAAAAAAAAAAGAGAGAGAGAGAACAAGACAACTGAGCCAAAGGAGCTAAAAGAGACAGGTGTTGCTATGGGTGATTTTCAGAGGGAAAAGGCGTAATGATCTGTGTTCTGTGACACTGGCTTCAGCCACACCAATATTAATTCTGGCACAAAAGGGAATGAAAAGAATTCACAGCCCTGCACATCTCTTGGTGTGAGGAGAAGCACTCCTTTCTGGGCAGTGTCTGTGTGGAGTTACAGTGGCTTTAGAGCACAGTTGCAGTACTCGTTTTCCACCTTTTTCTTCCGTGGTTAGCAGCAGTATGTTATCTTGCAAAGAGAATTTGATTTGTGGTGGCATCTAAGACTTTTTCTGGATGTTAGCATTCGGCTAACATCCAGGAAGCCCACCATGTACCTATTCCTGTCCCTGCTTATGCCCATGACTTTTTTTTTTATTTCATCTTCAGTAATATGTACAGCTTTCCTGATCAGTGACGTGATCTGCACCACCAGTCCTTCATAAAATGCTCTGGCAGTGTCAGTGCTCATGAGCAGTTTTATCATTCTGCTGATCCAGTCATTTCCAGGCAGACTATGGCTGGAGTACCAGCAGCGCATGGAAATGGACCCAGCCTTTCTGAATAGAGAGGCATGAGCTTTCAGGGACAGTTTTCAGTGGGCAAGACAATGTACAAGGTGAGGCAAAGCAAAATGAGACACTGAGTGCGAACGTGGCTGTTTGCATTCTCCTGTTACAGGTACTTTATGTCGAACTGAGAACCAGCTGCTTTCAGGTTTCAGTTTGGGCATATGCAAGTCTAATGAAAAGACCTTAAAGCTTTCTTTTGGCTAACATCTTTCATAATTCTGTTTCTAAACATATGCCTTTGTTTCAGAATCGCTCCTTTGCTGCTGTGAGTGTTAAGTGACACTGCTTACGCTACCATGGATGAACTACAGGATGTTCAGTTGACAGAGATCAAACCACTTCTGAATGATAAGGTAATACTAGCTCCTCCTTTGCTCTCACAGGTGTGTTCCAGCTGACTTTGTGTCTGGCAAGGATCCCCGATTGTCTGTTTACAGCTTGAAGTACCTTAAGTATGGAAAAACATGAATTGCTTCCCCAGCTCTAGTGATCCACCATCACGTACCCTTCCAAAGCCTTAGGAAAAGAAAGACCACAGTTCAAGGAAGTTGGAGTCTCAGGCAAACTGCATCATTCCTGTACTGGGGTTTTACAAAGGCAGGTCAGAAAATGGAAAGGTGACACCATTCCTGATATAGCTGAGCTGTAGAACCTCTGATATCAAAGCTCAAGCTTGTTAGAGAAACCTTGGCTGGTATCACTTTTTTTTTAATTAACTTTTTTATTTAAAGTCTTTTTTCTTTCCAAGTTATACATCTTTGTTCTGAGCCCTAAATGCAAATGAGGACTTATTGGATTTATTGATGGTGAGCCTTTTTTATTACTATCTGCGGAGTCTAGTCAGAGCAGTTCTGATTCATGCAATACTGAGACTTTGGAAAATCATTGCATTGCAGCAGCTGGTTAATCCTTTCACTCTATCTTCTGTGGACTGGAGGAGAGCCATCTGGGCTTTAGGAAAGCACAAGCCTACCTTTGTTCTGCCATTGCTTTGAGTTCCTAAGTCATTGTGGACCATCCCAAGAAGGTTGAGTATCTTGTGTCTGAACATTGTGATTCTGACCAATGGTTTTTGGTCACTTTCCATATCTAACAGCCAAGTCAAAGAGTCTTATGGCATGTGAAGCAGTGTTTTGCTGTTTAATATCTGATTTCAAGAACCAGTTTGTTCTGCCAAAGGATATGGTAGCTTCTGAATGAGAACCCTACTTTGGCCACTTGTTGTGTACACACAGAAGACTGCACTGTGTAGACTTAACACCACGGGAACGGTGTTAAGCTGAGGCAGGGGAGGTTTAGGCTGGACATCAAGAAGAGGTTCTTCACCAAGAGGGTGGTCGCACACTGGAACAGGCTCCCCAGGGAGGTAGTCACTGCACCGAGCCTGTCTGAATTTAAGAAGCGTTTGGACTGTGCACTTAGTCACATGGTCTAAAATTTTGGGTAGACCTGTGTGGTGCCAGGAGTTGGACTCAGTGATCCTTATGGGTCCCTTCCAACTTGGGATATTCTATGCTTCTATGACTGCAGACTTCCACCCAAGACGAGTGAAATGTCTGAAATTCTGCTACATTTTAGTCTGTGCTGCTTAGTTTTTGCCAATTTCTTCAGTGTGCTAGCATACCTGTTTAATATCTCAGAAATCTAAAAATATAGCTGAAATCTACAATCCAGCTGCCTATTCTTATAATCTAGTGCTGATTACTAGGTTCCACCATAGCTTGAACATAACGTTTTAAAATCTTTCCAGGGAGGGTGATCCTTGGAAGAACAACAGAAGTGTAGACCAGCAGATGAAAATCCAGAAAGACATTGAAAACAGTTTCTGTTTCCATAATGCTATTGCTTATGTTCTCCTAGGATTCTCCTAGGATTGCATGTGTGTGTCTGAGTTCAAGAAGGGAGGTTTCCCTTGGTTAGGTGAAACAACCTAAGTAGGAAGCATTGAAGTGTTTCATAACAAAATGACTAACAAAGTCAGATTTTAGGTAATGTGGATGTGCTTCTTAAACGTTGTTTGTGGAGCACATGGGTGCGGTGCCCTAATGTGCTGTTCTGTGCAGTGTATCAGCATCCAAGAAGTATTGAGCTGGCGGTTCACTAATATTTTTACTGACCAACCCAATTTAGAGAGAGGATTTCATGAACCAGCAGGGATTAATGGCCAGAAATAGCACAGTAAAACTCTTACGTTGCTAATGGGTGAGTGCTCATGAACTCTTCAGACTGCTGTACAGAGAAAAGGAGCTCTGGCATCTTAATGCTCAAACAGTGGAAATGACTGGGATATGGAAATGGATCATAGCCTGGTCACTTTGTGTGAGCCAGGAAATGCCACCGGGGACCACTGAGCCCTGGCTTTGTTTTGTCTCAGATCTAAGTCAGCAAAAATCTACGAGCCTGACTTTTAAAGAATACACTGTGACATTTGCGTGTAAATTAAGTCTAATAGAAAGTCCAGGGCAGTAAGATTAATTAAATTATATATGTTTACCTTTTTCAGGCTCACTAAAGTACAGTGCCTTTATACTGGGATAGAAAATCAACTTAAAATGTTTGTAGTTAGCTGAAAGAGAGAAGAAGAGAATACTGTCTGTAATATGATAGAAAACTTACTTATTATTCAGGTTCTTATCAGTTCCTGCTCTTGCTGGATGTTTAGAGATCCTGAATGGTGGTTGTGTAAATTTGCTGCCAAAATGGGATAGCGTATGGTTTTTACATCTTAACCTGTAGTTCCAGTATCTTCAGGCTAACAGTTACAGTAGTAACAACTATTCAGCAAATATGGTTTGCAAAACAAAACCAAGAGTGCTGCATTATGTTAATTTTCATTCAAAACTTTTCTACTACTTCTCATTGCTTAGTATTCTGGCAACTTTGACTCCTATTAATATAGCCTCAGTGAAGAGTCACTGAAACGCAACAACTTAATTCGGGAGGTTCCAATTCAGCCTAAGGAATATCCTTTCACAATTCCAGCTAGTGCTTTGCCTTTGAGGTACAGACATGACGTCTTCAGAGAAATGGAAAATGTGTCTTCATCTTAGACTCGAGAAAGTTGAGAAAATTAATAGATCAATGCTTTAAAGTCAGATTTTGATGTGTTAAAATCAACTATCCAGGAGGCAGGACACGTCAGCAATACTGCTACTTGTGCATCTTGGTGTACTTGGACAACGAGCAATACAGTTACAGGCTTTCATTCTTTGATTTGTTGCATCCCCAAGAATTCCACTTTTCTTAGCAGATATTCAGATCAGCCTTCAGTTCATTAGACGAGGCTGTCGGAAATCTCAGCTAATTTAGAATTTCAAACTGAAACGAGAGGGATGATTTATATTTCCTTTTCCTCCATCCTGAGGATCTGATGCTTTGTGCCACATTATGTTCAAAATATCTAACACAGTTCAGTACTTAACACCTGGGGATTCTTAGATCAGATTTGCAGATATCCAAAATTTGAACATCACAAACTGAAGAATGTAGTTAGTAACCTGTGTTCTTCCTAACTATGACAAAGCTGGGGAGAGGAAAACAGGGCCATTTGTTTACATGTGGAGGGGAGTTAGGGTACTCAGCCAGTATTTAGGGTACTTGTGTTGCTCATATATGGTCCTAGTTGTAATTTTAGCACTAAGGTGCTATGCCTATAACGTGTAAGATATTATGCTGACTTGGGTAACTTGCCCAGCCTTGTGCAGCACTCCGAAGTGTAGCCTCCCCACTGATCAAAGCCTGGGTCTCATGAAGCTTTGCAGGCACACGAACAGACAACTTACTGCAGAATTTAAATCTTGCAGTACACCAAATGTATACTCACATGTATGGGTGGTGACACCATCTGAGAAAAGTCTGCTTTGGGTTGTTTACTCCAGTTCCCATGCGTTCCGGTTTCAGCAGCAACACTGCGTTTGCCATGAGATGAAACAATGCAAACAACAGCTGCTGTAGATTAGCTGACCACAAAGCTTGTGTTCTTGCACTCATTACCTGTGATTCTAGTGGCAATCCTCTAAAGAGTTTTAAATTTGAATTATTAAGGGGCACCAGTGTCGTGGTTTAACCCGACCGGCAGCTAAACACCACGCAGCCGTTCGCTCACCCTCCCCCCTCCCTCTCTGGGACGGGGGAGAGAAATGGAAAGTGAAGCCCGTGAGTTGAGATAAAGACAGTTTAATAAGACAGGAAAAAAAAAAAAAAAATAACAAAAATAATAATAACAATAATAATAATGATGATACAATGGGGATAATACGAAAGTAATAATAGTATGTACAAACAAGTGATGCACAATGCAATTGCTCACCACCCGCTGACCGATGCCCAGCCTAACCCCGAGCAGTCCGGCCCCCTCCCCCCGGCTAGCCACCCCTATATATTGTTTAGCATGACGTCAGATGGTATGGAATACCCCTTTGGCTAGTTTGGGTCACCTGTCCTGGGTCTGTCCCCTCCCAGCTCTTACTGCACCCCCCAGCCTGCCCGTTGGCAGGACAGAGCAAAGGCTGAGATGTCCTTGGCTTAGTATAAGCACTGCTCTGCAACAATTAAAGCATCGGGGTGTTATCAGCACTCTTCTCATTCTAAGCCAAAACACAGCATTCCACCAGCTACTAGGAAGAAAATTAATTCTGTGCTAACTGAAACCAGGACATCTATCCACCCCTTATTCCATACCATTTATGTCATGCTCAGGTTACACTCTTTTCCATACATTCTAATTAGTCACCTATAGTAATCATGGTAGTGATAACATACAGTATAATATACTATTTAACATGGTGCAATTCAGTTCATGGGCTATTCTCACCCAGTATTAAATCTCCTTGAGGTACACACCGGACCTCTCCGTTCTTTTGCATCACCCACCAAGTATATCCAGGTCCCTGAGCGAAAACAATTCCACGAATAGGTTTGCCTTTTCCTGAGGCAGGAGTAGCCCAGACTGTTTTACCCAGCATATTTTTTACATGCACTACAGGAACTTTATCCCCATCTACAGTACGTAACAGGTTTGATTGGGCAGGTCCAGCTCGGTTGGTAGATCCCCTAGTATTGACTAACCAGGTGGCCTTTGCCAAATGCGTATCCCAGTTTTTGAACGTCCCAGCGCCCATTGCTTTCAAGGTAGTCTTTAACAGGCCATTGTATCGTTCAACTTTCCCGGAGGCTGGTGCATGATAGGGGATGTGATACACCCATTCAATACCATGTTCTTTGGCCCAAGTGTCTATAAGGTTGTTTCGGAAGTGAGTCCCATTATCTGATTCTATTCTTTCTGGGGTGCCATGTCGCCATAGGACTTGCTTTTCAAGGCCCAGGATGGTGTTCCGGGCGGTAGCATGAGGCACAGGATATGTTTCCAGCCATCCGGTGGTTGCTTCCACCATTGTAAGTACGTGGCGCTTGCCATTGCGAGTTTGAGGGAGTGTGATGTAATCAATCTGCCAGGCCTCTCCATATTTATATTTCAGCCATCGTCCTCCATACCAAAGAGGCTTTGACCGTTTGGCTTGCTTGATTGCAGCACATGTTTCACAGTCATGAATAACCTGTGCTATAGCGTCCATGGTCAAGTCCACCCCTCGATCACGAGCCCATCTGTATGTTGCATCTCTACCTTGATGGCCTGAGGTGTCATGGGCCCATCGGGCTATAAATAATTCACCTTTATGCTGCCAATCCAGGTCCACCTGAGCTACTTCAATCTTAGCAGCCTGATCCACCTGCTGGTTGTTTTGATGTTCTTCAGTAGCCCGATTCTTGGGCACATGAGCATCTACGTGGCGTACTTTCACAGCCAGGTTCTCTACCCGAGCAGCAATATCTTGCCACAATGCAGCAGCCCAGATAGGTTTGCCCCTACGCTGCCAGTTGTTTTGCTTCCATTGCTGTAACCATCCCCACAGGGCATTTGCTACCATCCATGAATCGGTGTAGAGATAGAGAACTGGCCATTTTTCTCGTTCAGCAATGTCTAAAGCCAGCTGAATGGCTTTCACTTCTGCAAACTGACTCGATTCACCTTCTCCCTCAGCAGCTTCTGCAACTCGTCGCGTAGGACTCCATACAGCAGCCTTCCATCTCCGATGCTTCCCCACAATACGACAGGACCCATCAGTGAACAGGGCATATTTCTTTTCAGTTGGAGTATAGCGGGCCTCAGATCCTCTGTATCCCCGACTCCAAAACCCCAGAGGCCGACCTCGAGTTTCCCCAGGTTCTTTCTGCCAGAGGCTCCAGGTGGGGCCGTTCTCCCCGGCTGCAGTGTAGAGCACATTCTAAAAGACTGTCGTGGTTTAACCCGACCGGCAGCTAAACACCACGCAGCCGTTCGCTCACCCTCCCCCCTCCCTCTCTGGGACGGGGGAGAGAAATGGAAAGTGAAGCCCGTGAGTTGAGATAAAGACAGTTTAATAAGACAGGAAAAAAAAAAAAAAAAATAACAAAAATAATAATAACAATAATAATAATGATGATACAATGGGGATAATACGAAAGTAATAATAGTATGTACAAACAAGTGATGCACAATGCAATTGCTCACCACCCGCTGACCGATGCCCAGCCTAACCCCGAGCAGTCCGGCCCCCTCCCCCCGGCTAGCCACCCCTATATATTGTTTAGCATGACGTCAGATGGTATGGAATACCCCTTTGGCTAGTTTGGGTCACCTGTCCTGGGTCTGTCCCCTCCCAGCTCTTACTGCACCCCCCAGCCTGCCCGTTGGCAGGACAGAGCAAAGGCTGAGATGTCCTTGGCTTAGTATAAGCACTGCTCTGCAACAATTAAAGCATCGGGGTGTTATCAGCACTCTTCTCATTCTAAGCCAAAACACAGCATTCCACCAGCTACTAGGAAGAAAATTAATTCTGTGCTAACTGAAACCAGGACAACCAGGACCAGGCAAAAACCAACCTCATAACCAGCCTGCCTTTGGTCAGGGTTTCTCTTGGGTTGTATCTGTTCCTGCTCCAGTGCTCTCAACCCTCATCTGAGTGCCCAGATGCTCACTTTGGGGCAGTCCCCAGAGGACTCACTGAATAGTGATGGGCAAAACTTGCATGGAGTTCTCTTGGGGGAGTCTCACGTTTGTTTTTAGTCTGGCCAGACCATGCTGAAGGAGAGGTTTCTGAGGTGACCCTTCATGGTAGTGTTGGTCCGTGTTTTGGGATACTGTGCTGAAGTCTATTTTCTGTTTGTTTTTGTTAACAGAATGCGGCTCGCAACTTCCAGGACTTCGATTGTCAGGTAAGATGTGTGAAGGAGCCAAGGATCTGCGGGTAGCCTCCTTGTGGCCTATCAGTAATGCTGACAGAAATGAAAAACTGTATGTTCGTTTTAACTTCTTTGAAGGTTTAATCAATAGGTGCTTGAATATGTCCATTTGACAGAAAGTGCCCTTTCACCAGAGCATGTTGTTGTGTGCTGTGAGGTGCAGACTGCTCTCTGCCAAGGCTCCACAGCAGGCCGCAGATTGGCTGGTCTCCTGAAAGGCAGTTTGTTGGTGAGATGTGATCTGCTGAATAACTGCAGCTCTGTCACATCCCATCTGGTTCACTGACTAGGAAAAAAAGGAGTCTGCATGCTCTGTGTATTTGTGTTGTGAGAAAATGGAAATCACCAGGTGTTGCTGCTGCCCCAAATACAGCACCTGTGCTCTGCTGGGCCTGGATCATGGCAAAGCTCTGGTCATTTTCTGGGAGATTTTCCATCTCAGAGTAGTGTGGAGACGAGCACTCTGGTTGCTATAGGAATAATCCTTTCAGAGGAGCAGTTGCACCACAAGCCTCCAAGACAGAGGACACATTCTTTGTTAGGCAGAGCACAGTACCGAGATTATGTGGTGGGTTTTATAAAGCACAGTCTCCATTTACCATGCCAGATTACCTTGCTGACTTCCCACTCAGCATGCTGATCTGCAGCCCGTATCTTTTCCCTTCTCTTCAGCTGCAGGAGGCTGCTGTGCCTGTAATGTTTGCATAGCACCAGAGAGGTGCTCACAGCTGTGTTACCCCAGTGGTGCAGCTAGGGGGTAGATCTGTCAACACCACATGGGATCTTTTTAATAAGTCTGTCAATGTAGACAATTCCAGAAGACTTTCTACAAGCTTGTGAAGAACAGGAAAATAAAAAATATGGTCTTAAGAAGACAGTTTGTATTTTTCCCATCTCTTGATGTAGGACACTGAAAGTACACCCCATCTAGGCATGCACGTCACTGTACTGCTCTAGCATGATTCCTTGTGACTTTTAATGTTATCTTAAAGTCTATAAATATAAAAATTACCAATCTTACCTTGTTGTCACTTAAGTTTGCCATCTCAGAAGTGGCAGCAGTGTTAGAGTAATTTTTCTGGTTTAAGAAAGGTAGATAATGGGTTTGAAAAACACCTCCTTATACCATCTTGTCTCCGTCTTTCTTTCTGCATCTTTTCCATCTCTGCAGAGGTTCAGAGTGCTCCCAAGTAGGATGGGGCAAAGGGTAGAATAGGTGCAATGGCTTTGGGTGAGTGGTTCACAGGCTCTTCTGTACTGAAGCCTGTCTGCTCTGAAAAAATATGAATACAATGCCTAAGAATCTGAAGAATCTGAGCACATTAGCCTTTACTGCAAATTCGATGGCAAAGCTCTGGGTTTGCAGCTGCCTTGAGAGGTAATGGGGGGTTAGGAAGGAGTCTCCACAATGGAGCCGTGCATCGTTTCTTCTTCCTCTATGCTTTCTCTGCACAAGCAGAGCCTCGCTGCACCCTTGTTTAAAGAGTGCTCCAAATCTGAAGTCACATTAGATGTGTGCAGTGGGAGCCCCAGAGGAACAAGCAGCAGCCATCGACTTGCACGTGCCCGGTGCCGTTGGAGGAGCTGCCAGGGCAGCCTGCAGCTGTGGAAAGGGGCTTGGGAGCACCGAGCCGGGGAAAGACGTGCATGTTGCTTCTCCCTGCTTCAATTTAGATCAGCATTGAGCTGGTGGCCATGGCAACAGTTGGGCAGGAGATGAGATGTTCCTTCCAGGAGCCCACTTGGTAATTCATTTAGTTTGTGGGTTTTTTATTTTATTTTATTTTATTTTTTTATTTTTTTATTTTATTTTTTCACCAGTAAGTTGCATAGCCTCTCTTGCAACTGCAGATGTTGTCCCAGCCTCACCTTCCTCCACTTTGCCTATATGGTGTGGATTCAGAGAAGTCCTGGCCTGGCCTACCTGGCCAACCTTTAAAATGCCACCAAGGGCTGAGTGAGCTCTGAAATCTGTTGGAGCACATAGATGGAGGGATGGCTCCTTGGATTTTATGTCTCATTTGCTAACAGACTTGGAAGAAGAACTTGGAAGTCGAGCTTTTGTCTGTGCAAAAATTACTGCTTGCTTTTTGATCTAGTAAAGCATGGCTGGCTGACACATTCAGACCCCCGTGGAACTGGTCCAGTTTTACTTATTTGTGTTTGAGACTTAAAATTGCTTCCCAGGACCAGATCTGAGTAAAGTTAACACAGCAAACATACTCCTGCTTCTGAAGTTAGTTACTCTGGGTTTATGTGATAACAAAGAAGCTTTTAGCCTGGCTGCATCATAATAGCTTTCAGATGCAGGTGCCCTGATTTTCTTGTATTGTTTATCTGCAAGCAAGCACAGTTAACCCTGACAAATAACAGATTGCCTGGGCATCAATTAAAATAACCCCAAAGTAATCTGATAACCAATTGCAATCTTCATAAAGAGGAAAGCTAGCATGGTGGCTTAGGGATCTTTATCGATATGAATCTAGGCTATTCTCAGAAATAAAATGTATTAACCTAAATCTGCGACCTACATTTTGCTTAAAAGCTATTTGAATCCTAATGAAATCTAGGCTTGACTTCTTCTAATGTTAGCAGGCAGATGGTGGATTAAATGGTCTGGTTTGCTGGTAGACAGATGGTGTGGTGACCTACACAGTTAATAGAGCTGTGCTTGTGCTTTTATTATCTGCAGACCTTCTTCAGCTGCTTTGAGGTGTTCAGAGTTAGCCTAAGACTCTCCCCTTTTATAAGATGTTCTGCTTAAAAAGCAGTGAAGGCATATATAGGTATATTTGTAAACTATCCAATTAAGTCTTTGTTATGTTTCATTCTGACACGAGCTACCATTCAGTATGATCCCTAGCTAGTGCCTCCCCTCTGCTGCCTCCCAGCTGTGGGAAGGGAGAGGAGTGCTTTGCTCTCCAGCACACACCACACAGAACCACCTCAGAGGACCTGGAGTGTGGAGAGGTGGTTGGGATTTGGCAGAATATTTGTAGAAAGCTCAGAAGTTATGAAAGAAGTGGGGATAAGTAAATCCGGGACATGCAAAGTTCAACTGAAACAGAAGAGACGAGGCAGGCATAAACCCACAGAGGAAAGAAATTAAAACTTCCTTGTTAACAACAGAGCCCACTGAGGATTTTTTTGCCACTTTTCTGTATTGGAAAGTACAATTTTTCAATAAACACGTTTCTGCTAATGTAATTTTGGTGAAGTGTTTCCGTAAGTACATGTTTTAATCTTTTCAATCTTGTTTATTAGAAGTTTTCCTATCTTTGTCCAGTCTCTTTGCTTTACTTTTGCTTGCTGTGCCGTAAGAGTTGGTCTTCTGCATTTGAGAGGTTATTGGAAATACCACATCATGGGTATATGCTGATGTCATGGACGTTAAGTGGAAACTGGTTTCATTTTCTAATGAAATCATTAAAGCCAGCTTGTGATTGCTACACAGCAGCCTTGAATACAAGATGTTTTAAAGCATGTCCTGTACGTTGCAATGAAATAATACGCAACTTCAGCACTTTGAGGAAGGTTTGCTTTCTCTGTACAAATCCCAGGGGAGCTGTTCTCACCAGCATCAAAATTTCTTCTGTAGGATATTGAAGACCATTGTGTTCCAGATCTGTACAACGAGTTCTTTTGTTCTCTTGTTCAAAGTGCTAGTCTGAAATTAATTACAATACAGAAGATGTTTTGATCTAGCAAGAAAGTTTTTTTATGCCTACTAAATTAGAAGCTTCCCCTATTTTTTTTTTTAGTTAGCCCCATCAACAAAATATTATTGACTTCTGTTGACATGTCTACAACAAAAAATATAAAGCTAAAAATGATGAAAATAAAATAGGTATATCCAAAACAAAATAAATCTTATTTCCTGGGAAGCTTTTCTCTGATTCCTCCCATCACTGGCTTTCCATCTAAAAATTCCCTTTTTATGTAATGCTGCAGTATTGAATTCTGGAGAGGTTTTGCTAGCTAGACTTTGACTTAAGCATAATTTTAATTTTGAAATGTATGATTGTGATGCTTCCATGGGATTTACTTAAACATTATTTTTGCTTTCTGTACACTTGCGACAACAGTGTACTAAAGAGGCTGATTATGCAGACAAGGTATTTGAAGTTCCTGTGGGTTTTATTTTTGTTCTGTCAATGAATTCTTACAGCAAAGGCAATGTATGCACCTTAGGTTGAGAAAGGGATTTGCCTCTTTCCTGTCTTAAGACTAATGAATGGTGTTTTCCACTCACAGTGATTGATCTGTTTCCATCCCTTATGAAACACCCTTTAATGGTGTTTCAGAGCAGCTAATTGCAATGCTATTTACAACTGAACACTGTTAGACACAGTTCTAGTTAGTGGGTGGGGACATTGAAGGTTTGGAGATGCAGAGCACGTCCCTGCATTCTTCTCTTCAGAAGATGTTAAGATGTTCCTTGTTTTGAGCAAGGCATGGCAATGTGGTTTGGCACATCTCACCTGTAGCGGCTGGAAGTGCAGCCCCTGGTTCATCATCCGGGTTGCCTTTAGGGCTTTAAGGTGGTCTGTGGTCTAGTGGTCGCGCAAAATTGTTTTAGACTAGCCTTTTGTATTAGCATATGTAGGTCTTCTTTGTGTAGGTTTAATGTTTACAAGGGCCATATGTCTACTGGATATGGCACCCGGAGCTCACTGCTCAGGGGATGGAGGCATCGACCTCATCTGTTTGCAGCCCCCGGGGAAGGGTGCAAGCTGCTGCTCCACTGACACAAAACCATGGTGTGAAGTTCTGGGAACAAGGCTTGGGCTTACTAGAGCTGACCTCCAGGTTATCTAATTCACTTTGAGCTATTACTGATCTGGCAGTACTGGCAGTTCCAATTTCCTACATTATCTGGGGAAGGGGGCATTTACCCTTGGAGCAAGGAGAAAGAAGCACTGCTGGGTGCCTTGCTCATGACACTGGATACATTACTGGAGGACAAGAAAGTTGTAGCTTCAACTGCTTCATGTAACACAGGCAGGGCAGGAGATGGAAAAGCACAATCCTGCCTTTGCTCCTTTCCTGACTTGTAGATATTCTCATTAGTTGTTTAGTTTTTATCACTCTCAATTATTGTGTGGTTTTAAGAGCTTGCGTTCTCTGATTTGGGAACACAGACCCAACTCATCAGCTGTACTCCTGTGATAGGTCACTGGATATCAGTTCATTTGACTGCAGAGCTGTTACCTGGCAGGATCTGTTTTGGAGATGACTTTCCATTTCTCTCTGGGCAGACAGGGCATTAGAAAGGGTTACAGACACGTAGGTCTGTCCTTCAGCATCATGTGCCTTGCAACAGCAGTTCACAAAAGCTTGTTTGTATATAAAATAGTAGATTGGGGATAGCCCAGCACCACCTTTGTCCCCTGATGCTTTCATGTTTATGTAACCAGATTACACACCCTGTTCTGCTGCTGCTCTTGGTTCTCACCCAGCATTTCTCTAATTTAAGATTTAATCCAGTTACACAAAGTACTAGAAACCGTAGCCTGCATGCATAGATGATATTGTGTTTTCTATTAATAAATTTCTGCTCTGTATGGAAATGAATAATTTAGTTCAAGATGTTGCTTTGAATCTGATTTAGGCTTGCTTCCCACGCAGCCGTCTCCTTCAGCCCTACTATTTCCAAAATAATCTTGCACAGAGAGGAGGTGGTAAGTACTTACATACCAACTGCGTTAAGGTCTGTGGTACTGTAATGATAAGAATTACCAGATGGCGATGCTTCACCATCTTACATTTTTTTCCTTAGCTTTTAGGCATAGTTTGTGTTGTTGTTTTAGTAATGTGTAGAAATTTGAGGGCAGCTGTTGCAAAGAGCAAGACAACAAAATACCTACTTTAATCTCTTCATAGTCAATAGCTGTGATGTGTTACCCCAGGAACATTCTGCAGTTCTTTTCTGCAAGCCTTAGCAAAGATGACTCAAGTAAGTGATCTGTAGCTACTGTTTCACTGAAACAGGGAAACCCCATCTGAGTAATCTGCCCGTCCTCCACCCCACAGTGAAGTAGCAGTGGCAGGTTTCTCTGCCTTAGGTAAGTGAGGACCTGAGTGTCCTTAAACTGAAAGCTCTGAGGGGATGTTTCTAGCCTCTGCTTGTACAGAGGGCAGAATGTAAGTAGCAGATACCCTGCTGCTCTGTGTTCTGCCAGACCTGAATAAAAAAAATACATATATTGAAAAGATTTCACAGATGTATTCTTTGTTGTCAGTCTCCAGTTTAAATCACTTCTATTTTTTTTCAAGGGAATTAATAATGAACTTTGAGCAGCCTCCTAGTGTGAGGTAATGCTAAAAAGGAAACTTAATAAATTAGTTGTGAAAAGCACTGGTAATACGAATTCTCATCATTAATCATTCCCACTGTGAGACAAATGGTTTATTTCAGACTTTAATAACTTCTAAAGCTTAAGCTCTGGATCCTGCTCAGACCTGTAGCTGAGGGAGTGTGGCTGGAATTTGGGCTGCTGCAGTCCAGCACTCAGGTCCCTTTGTTCGCTGCCTGGGGTCTGGAGCTCAAGGCAAGCCATGGACATCTCTGGAGCTGCTCTTGAGTGCCTCCTTCCCTCAGTCAGAGACATTATTTCTTAATATTCAAAATCTTCTGTGGCATCTGTCACTGGCACTGTCATTGTTTCCCTTTCTAGCCAAAAGCAGCAGGTGGCAGTCAGAGAATGTTCCCCCATTTGAGCTTTTGTCACATTGAGTATGTGTCCACTTCTTATTGTCATCAGTCTCACAGTAAATTTATATTTTGGCAGTCATATTTAGATACGCATTTTCTTCCTCTGTTTAAGGATCATTCAAAGATGTTAAGACCAAATAGGATAACATAACAGTCTAGTCTGACCTTCTGCAAATCCCCAGCAAGGAGTACATCCCAGCAATTCCTATATCTGTTTAATCTCAAATGTTTTAAAACTGCTGTTGGGTTGTATCTTACCTCCTTCTGGTGCCTGAGCCTTTCAGGAACACACATTTCATTTTCTGAAGTGATCCTCAGGAGCTGGAACCAAAAAATACATAGCAAAAGTCAGGACTTTTGGAGATAGTTGGTAGCATTGCTGGCCTTTCTCTGGCTGCTGTGTTCTTCTGCCCAGCCCCTACCTAAAAGTATTCCTTAATGGCATAGCTAAGGCAAGTCTGCCGCCACACCTGCCCTTGTGGTGCTGGTCTTCCATCTGAATGAGAGGTCATATAGCTGCAGGGTGCCTTGTTTTGGTTTCCTGTCGTAGTGGGGAAACGAAGCCTGCCCCACACCCTGCTTACAGATGTCTGTGTGACCATCAGCTGCACTGGACATGGGGAAGAGCAGAATGATGAGGGAAGCTCTCCTTTCAACAACACTTCATCAAGTCAGCCAATTTGTAATGAGAAATTACACCAAAAAATCTCAGTTTTTATTTGTTTTTTGTCAATAGTTACTGTATTCTTGTCTGAGATCACAGAAGAGGGTTGAGGACCCTGTTGTTGGACACTAATACCTGGATAGAGTACATGAGAAGGTGAGGGTAGATGCAGGTGTCAGAGGATGCAGATGGGTGTTACAGGAAGCTTGTTGATCTGATTTGGCTCTAATTTATGTCAGCGAACACCATAGATTTCCCTTAGGCTGAAATACCAGGCTCAACTAGGAAATGTATGTTTTGTGTGTAGTTGAAGAGCTGAAGCTTCTTCCCAGGCTTCTCTGTGTCAAACAAGCAGATGTGACAGTAGGACATGACACCAAGACTCCATTTTTAGATTCAGACTTCCGTGGAGCAACAGTGTGGAGCCCCACATTGACCTGATTATGAGCAGAGTGGAGAAACGTGTTCAAAACATTTGTCTTCAAAGAGCGGTCGTGTGATGGGAACCGTAATGTGCTTAAGGTCAACATCTGTCCAGAGTGAAGAAAAAAAAAAAAAACAACATAGGAAAACTTAACTGTTTTCATGCTCAAAAGTTCAAAACAAGCACTGCATAGAAATGGAAAAGCTTATTGAAAATAAGTGAGGCAGCTAAGAACTGAAACACTGCAGCAGCTCTGAGACTTTTAATGGACAGCAAAATGGAGGCAGAGAGCAAATGCCCACCACGTGTTGTGGCAGATATGAGAAGTGGTGCAGGGAAGCCAGCACAACTAAAGAGAACAGCATAGAGGCTATTGAAAACAAAAAAAAAAGCATTTTTCAAAAAGCTTGTGAAAATGAAAAAGGTTATAAACTATAGCAGATTAAGCATGAACAGAACAAAGCAGACACAATCAGATGTGGAAGCACGTGAGAGAGTTTGGGTAGTGATACTTTATTAATTTTCATTGTCACTTGAGGTCACTAGAGGAGTACCTTAGAGGCCTTTGTTGGGACCTGTGCTGCTTAAACATGTTCTTAAGTGATCTAGAAAAAATGATGAATGTGCAATGGCAACTTTTATCTGCCTTTGGATAAATGCAAATATGGTACACATTGGAGCACATTGTTCTGCTGCACATCCTGCAGCAGAACATCAGAGTGGGCTCAGGACTGATGATAACCCCGAGGTGTATGACCTTAACATTACAAGAGATGAGTGAAAATGTCAGCTCGGGGCTTTCAACAAAACAAATCAATTCTTGTTTATCAGGAACAGAGAACAAAGCAACCTCATTGTGCAACCGTGTAAATCCACAGCATGCCCATATTGGACATACTGGCAGTCCCCCAGCTCAGGACAGAACACAACGGGGGGAGAACAACAGCACAGTCAGACAAAAGCTGCTGCACCAAGACCAGCCAAACAGGGCAGAGTGTATCAGCCCAGAGAAGGGACTGGTGAAGGGAAATTGCAACCATGAAGCATGACAAGCTGATAGGTAGTGCTGTTGTGGGAATGGAATCGGCTGTTCCCTGTCCTCCAAACCGAGGACTGGGGAGTCTCAGGTGAAGCCAGCAGACAAAAGGTGCGGGAAAGCAGGTATTCCTCACCCCACATCTTGTTCAGCTTTGGCTTTTATGGTGATAGGGTGACTGACTGCAAAAGCCAGTTCAGAAAGTCTCTTTTGACCTACAAGTTGTTGGAGGTTGGGAAAATTAAGTTACAAGACGCAAGTTTTTGAGGAAGTGTCACTACATGATTGCTCTAGTCTATTTTTCCAAAGTACCCACTCTCAGTCAGACTCGCAGGGGTGGTTGGACCTTTGGTATGACCAGCCCCAGCTGCCCTGCCTAGCTTCATCCCTGCTGATCATCCTCCCTCATGGCTCATCTCATTCATGCCCCAAGGGCACTGCTAGTTTTTGGAGCAACTGTTCCCAGCTCTGGTTTGGGTTGATCAATAGTAGCTGCCCACACAGGATCTGTTCCATCTCACCCGCAGCACTCTCCTATCGGCACGCTTGCATCACGGCTTGGTGCCCATGGCCAGCAAGAGCAGGCTGTGGGGAGCAGGGCTGCCTCTGCTGCTGAGTTCCCATTTACAGCACGTAGCCTGCAGCTGCTGTTTCTTTTTTAACCTACTGTATGAATGAGGGCAGAAGATAAAATCTCTTCAGAGAAGCCTCTGATAAAGTTTCCAGTCCTTAAGTGAAAATTAAATTTTATTGAGTATTTCAAAACGCAACCATAGATCATCATCATCTCTTGCCTTCACCTTCCTTATTTTGTAAATAGCACATTTGTTAAATCAGGCAGTCTCCTGGCCGCATCTTTGCCACCTGCCTTCTCCCATCACTCCTTCCCTGCACTGCAGATGACTGTTCAGACAGACCATTGCAGGAGTTTGACAGCTGCAAGGTAGCAGTCCTCGCATCTCCATTCAGACTACACTGGTGCAGCCTGTCAGAGCTGGCCTTAACAGAGACCAGAAACAAAATATAGCTGTCTGAGAAATGCGGATGACTAGCTTCTGATACTTTCCATCATTGTGTTTTACTTGAGCAGTGGGCAAACACCAGGAAAGAATATGCAGAGTTTGGAGCAGTCAGTTGTTAGGGTGGGACATCGCACTGAGTGGCTGGCAGGGAGGGGTCTATTGCAACTGGGTTATTCTCTGTAAGAGTAATAACCAAGTGATGATGTAATAACCTTTCTTCTTTTCTTGGCCAATTCAAGGTAGCAATTGTATCTTACAAGCACAACGACTTTTGTTGCTATCTAAAGTCTGAGACCTGGTCTCTATATTAAGCAGCTGTCTCATGCTATCCTTTGACTTTTATATGTGGGAGAGCTATTTTGGAGAAAAATGAAAATGAAAAACCTCTTTCTGATAAACTGTCTCACTTTCCAAAATCTCAGTTTATGCAGTTCACAAAGTTAAAGTAAGTGGGAGAGCAAGGATTGATTCTTAGCTCGAGGAAACTCTTTTCTTTCCCTACCAGAGAGCTAAAGAAAGACCCAAGGTCAACTTTGGGGAACGCAAAAGTGCAGGCTGTTGCAGTATGAAGCACATTGAGGTGCTTGTACTAAAGGACTGAAGAGAGGTGAATGTTTCTGTTTTGAGTGTCTTCTCCAGTCTTTGACGTAGTGGATGCGCATGTGGCCTTACAATGACTTAATTCCAGAAAAGCCACTGAACCAATTTAAATTTTATTTTTTTTAATATAATCAGCCATTTTGTTATTTCTGTGATTTTCTCACTGTTGGCTCAGTTAGGTTTTGTGCTTTTGTTTGATAGTTAACCTTTTGCTGCTGTTTGTAAAACCCTCCCCAGTCCTCTGGAGGTGCAGCCACATGAGACACGAGTCAGTACAACGGGCCTCATGCTCAGGGCAGGGTTAGTACTGCTGCCAGCCTGTGCCCTCCCATCTGGCTTTGAGCCAGCACCAGCATTTGTCCTGCCTCTATGTGAGCTTCTTAACTCGTTGACCTGGCAGAAATCTAACAAAGTGAGATTAAAATAAATAAATAAATGAAATTAATTAAAAAAAAAAAATCAGCTGGATAGTTTGGATAGTTTCCTTCCAGGTCAGTGAGTTAAAGCTGCTTATGGCAGAGTCCTGCTTTTCATGGCAGTCGGCCACGTGGTTAGCTCAGATGAGGAGGGAGCTGCAGCCAGGGACTGCAAGCTCCTGCTGCTTTGGCACTTGCTGGGCAATTCCATGAGCTTGCTGCACTCGGCTGCTTCAGCTGCCTGCACTACAAATCACCAGCCTCAGCCTCCTCCAAAAGCTGCCAGTTTCCTTAGAGGACTTACTCATTCCTGCTAATTTCCAAAATGCTATGAGGGCCACTCCTGTGGCGGTGCTGGTACTGCTGGAGTACAGAGCAGGCCTTTTCCCAGTTGTAGCGGAGCAGCAGCTGAGAACACAGGCAAGCAGCAGACAGCCTGGTGGTTTCACAGAGGCTTGGGAGGCAGAGACCAGGCTACAGCCTGGCTTTGCTTGAGCACACGTGCTGCAAGGACAGGCAGTGCTGCTGCCAGCTGCAGATGTGCTGTGCACACATGGACTTTTCATCTCCTTATGCAGGATGTCTTGGTCTGCAGCCCTGTCCTGAGAACAAGGGGGAGCTGGATGGAGTGCTGTCATCCTCGGGCTGTAGAAACTCTAGAACCTCGCCTACCATTTTTTGTTGCCCACATCTAGTGCAGGCAGGTCACTGCTGCTTTCTAAGTACTCTGGCTTCTCTGCATGTGCGATGCAATATCTGCATGCAGTTAAAACCCTACCACTTTCTGAGGATGAGGGCAGCCAGAGGTGGTCTGCACCACAGAAATGATTCCAGCATGTCTTTCTGCCTTTCAAAGCCACTCAGGCAGAAGGCTTTGGGCGACCTCAGGTGATACGACTCTGGCAGCTTGCTTTTGTTGCCACACGTCTGAGAGAAGGGGAGAGACTTTGGGGCTTCCCAAAAAGAAATACTTCTGGGGAAAGGAAGGGCGAGATGAATTTCCGATGTGCTGTGAACCAGGTACTCTCATCTGTCCTATATTCGGTCTAATCACATCCAGGTTATTGGAATTTACTGTTAAAAAAAATCAGAAGCTTTGTGTAAACTTTGTGTAATACAAAATATTTTAGGGTTTGTAGTGTCCTGTTTTAAGGCTGAACCATGAGGTTATTCCCTAAACAGATTATTTTTTTTAATATCAAGAAAATAACGTGTGTTTTTTTCAGTGTCTGTAAGTTAGGGCATTGCTCTCCTTTGATTTCTATAGATTAGAGAATGGACTTGTAGATGATGTTGGGTAACCAGCCTTACTGCTATCTCCACATCTTTTCCAAAGTCTGCGGTTATATCAGATCAGTGTTTGTCTAGATGTGTTTACAACTATTCTAGTTAAACTCAGACAACGTTATGGGCACTTCTTTGTTCACTATCCTGAGTCTGTGGCTTCTGTTTCTGCCCTGGACACGTATCAGAGCAGAGGCTTTATGGTCCTCTTTCTCTCCCGTGCAAGGCACTGTGTGAGCTCTCACTCCCTTGGGTGGCAGCACCCCAGGCAGCCAGCAGTTGTGTCTGCAGAGCTTGGGTCTCCTTGTTCTGTGGTGCCTTGCAGTTTCCAAAATGTTCTGGTGTGTGGTCTCCAGGGTCTGGGGCTGCTACCAGCCTCTCTGGCATTGCTGTGCCCCCTCAGCCTGCCCCTTGGCATGAAGATCCCAGGGCTGTGGGCTGCAGGCACGTTGAACAGAGACTTGTGGGCTGAAGGGATGCCAGCAGTGGACAGGATGGCAATGAGAGAATGTGGATGAAGCATTTATTGCTGGCCCTTAGCTGGAGTTACCCATAGCACAGCCAGCACACATAATGTTGAGGCTCCTTCTTCTCTCTCTGCAGGAACATGACATTGAGACAGCTTTCGGAGTGGTTCATGTCACCATGCGGGGCACACCCAAGGGGAACAGACCTGTCATCCTCACATACCATGACATTGGCCTGAACCGTAAGCCCTTGTATTCCAAGGACCCTGAAAAAGTGCTTGTTTATGTTATCAGCAATTGAGTATGGAGAGCAGTGGGACTGGCCTTGAGCTGAGATGGGATAGGTCATTTCAGGATAAAAAGATAAAGGTCTGCTTAAGAGAGAGCATGGAGCATGCCCCTGACCTCCAACAGCCCCCAAAAGATGGGGCCAGGGTTGAAATGAATCCACCTACCACGCTACAGGGCTCTAGGTGACTTGTTGCACCGTTTGGTAGAGCTGTTCTCCATGAATTGCCACCAGGCATCAGTTTTCCTGAATGCTGGGCAGGTGAGCAAGTCCCTTGTTCAAAGCTGCAGAAGTACACTAATGTTTGTAGTGGGGTCAGCTGCTCTTACCATATCTTCCCACCCCACACGTGCTGTTATGTTCACATAGGTGCTTCTCAGTATGTGCCATGAATACCTGAGCAGGGCCCTGTTTTCCTGGGCATGCGTGCTGGGATGATGTTTGCCTGCTTGCCTGCCCTCCAGCCATGGCAGTTAATTTGCTGGACCTCATTGCTGCGTTGCAGTCAGTGGGGCACGGCAGCACGGTCACCCAGCATCCCCTGTCCCACAGACTCAGCACGGGGTTGGGTTCACAAAGGTGTATGCCATGATGTGTGGAGGACGGATCATAGTAAAACGTCAGGTAATGTCTCATTTCTTTTTGTCTCTCGCAGACAAATCCTGTTTCAATGCATTCTTTAACTTCGAAGATATGCAGGAGATCACTCAGCATTTTGCTGTGTGCCACGTGGATGCGCCAGGCCAACAGGAAGGAGCCCCCCCATTTCCGTCTGGGTAAGAGCTCTGCAGAGACATTTGTAGTTCCAGATGTTGTTGCAGTCTGGTCTGAGGTAGCTACCCAGTTTAACCTGACTGGGACTGCTAGGCAGAGTGTGGTGGAATATCAGGAGCAGAGGAAGATGAGGAGGCTTCCTGAGGAATGTGCAGGGAACTCTCGTGTTACTGAGGCCCTTGCTAGTGGTAGCAGCTCTCTTACTTGAGTGTGAGCCCAGCACATCACAGTCTAGCTGGTGTTCTTTGCTTTGTCTGTCTTCTACAGAAGCCTGACTGCCCCAAACATAGCTCTGTGTTAGTCTTGCTCAGAGGGATGGGATCCATGCTGTTGGCTGGACTTACAGTATCATTGCAGAATAATCATTGCAGAGGGCCAACCATATCCTGGGGTGCATCAAGCACAGCATTGCCAGTTGGTCAAGGGAAGTGATTGTCCCGCTCTACTCTGCACTGGTGTGGCCTCACCTCGAGTACTGTGTGCAGTGCTGGGCACCACAGTACAAAAACGACGTGAAACTGTTGGGGAGCGTCCAGAGAAGAGCAACTAAGATGGTGAAGGGCCTAGAGGGGATGATGTACGAGGAGCGGCTGAGGGCACTGGGCCTGTTCAGCCTGGAAAAGAGGAGGCTGAGGGGAGACCTCATCATGGTCTGCAGATTCCTCACGAGGGGGAGTGGAGGGGTGGGCACCGATCTCTTCTCTTCAGTGACCAGTGATAGGACCTGAGGGAATGGAGTCAAGCTGCAACAGGGAAGGTTCAGGCTGGATATCAGGAAAAGGTTCTTCACCGAGAGGGTGGTCGCACACTGGAACAGGCTCCCCAGGGATGTAGTCATGGCACCAAGCCTGTTGGGAGTTTAAGAAGTGTTTGGACTATGCTTTTGGTCATATGGTCTGAATTTTTGGGTAAACCTGTGTGGTGCTAGGAGTTGGACTTGATGCTCCTTTTGGGTCCCCTTCCAACTCAGGATATTCTATGATAATCATCTATGTATGTTCCTGTCAGATGCTCCTTTTCTCTCCTACATTGGGTAGAGCTCGGGAACAACCTCAGACGAGCTGTGTTGGTTTTCAGGTACCAGTATCCCAGTATGGATGAACTGGCTGAAATGCTGCCTGCTGTTCTGACACACCTGAAGTAAGTCTCTGAAAGAAAGTCAGGGTGAGTCAGCTGGATTCAGCCATTCCAGCACCTCTCTCTATCTCCGCTTGCAGTAATCTGATACATTCACTGAATTGTCCCAAGAGTCCCGAGTGTCTCCTAACCGGTGTAACCCTGTCTGGTTCTTAAGCTGGGAACGCTGTCTGCTGCACGAGACAATTTATGACTGCTACATCATTGTTGTATCATTTTGAAAATTAACCATAAGTGAACAGCTGGATGCAGAGAGGGGAAAGGCTTTGCCTTTAGGGATGCTTCAGCTTAAGTTAGCCTTGCTGATTGTGAAATGCCTATATTTCAGCCTGAAGAGCTTCATTGGGATTGGACTGGGAGCCGGTGCATATGTCCTCAGCAGGTGTGCAGTAAGTATCTCTTCATTCCTTGTGACTTACATGAGCTGTGGTCTTCTACTAATCAAACAAACCATTTGTGGGGCATGGGCAAAGCAGCAGTAATTCCAATAGGCATGCAAGGAGCCATGTGAGAGCTACTTCTTGACCAGATGGTTAAACTGGAGCGGCCAAACCTACACCACAGCTATGCCAGGCATGGAAAGATTGTAATGTGATGTCTTTGGGTCAGCAGAACCCATCCTGTCTGCTAGAAATGCACAGCCTTGGAATGATTGGATGTTTGTAATTGAAACACTGAAGGCACCAGTGTCTTCACAAAGCTCTGTCTGCATTACTGTATGCTGCTTCCAGAGTTTGTGACACCAAACAATTAATCCAGTGATGTGCTGTGGGGATGTATTACGGACTAGTGCAGATGAGGAATGCACTTTTTCAGTGGCAGGGGATTTTGCACTCCGCCTTTAAAGAAGGTAGCACTAGCTTTGTGTTGTTATTTACTTCTACGTTTCTCCCTGGTGGAATTTTTATAAGTATGTGAAATCAGTAGACGTGGGCCAGGAATTCACCTGAGTCATTCAGGGATAGCTTTAAAAACAGATGCTGAACTCTTAACATTCTCAGTAAAGTTTTCTTGAAGTTGTTGAGTGCAGAGAGTTGCTGACATGTTAGGCTACTTACTGCTTCTTAAAGCCACATGCAGCTCCCCGTCCTACAAAAAGTTCTGTTTCCTCTTCCCAGCAGTCAGGATTGTGTCAGGGGAGGGAGGGCCTACATCAGTTTTAATCACCGGTGTTCAATCTGTTGCTTACTTTTTGTATCTTGTGTAATTATGAGCCTTGATAAAGAAATCACTCAAATAAACCTCTGGCCTGAGCTCAGTGAAGTGTCAGAAAGCCCTTGCCATGCTACCTGGATTGCAGACAGCTTCCTGCTGAGGACAGAGTCGTTTCCTTCTGCTTAACTGATGCTAATCTGTGCAGTGAAGCAGAGAGTACAGGCTTCAGTAAAATTTCAGCCTTTCAGTGAGCCTAAAGCTTGAAGCTATCCACTTCTGTTAGATTGCTGCTTTTGTGTTCACAAGCAATTCTCAGAGTATTTTGTTTCCCTGCTCTGCACACATGCCCCAAGGTAAACTGCATGGTGCTGGGATGCCAGGCTAGAGTGGGGACAGGGCTGCTGGCAGCTTGAGCAGGACAAAGGGGTGCTCTCCACTGCACCAGGATCTTCATAGACCCTTATTCAGGCTGCAAATGCTTTGGGGACCTCAGCACAGACTCCGGTGCCACCTGCCACAACATGCTGTTTTGCCACATCTCTGCTGAAGATGCCACATTGGAGCAGGGAGGGTCACTGCTCACAGCCCCATCACACACGGGAGCCAGAGCAGGACCTGCAACCCCATGGCTGCACCAGGCACGTGGGCACTAGAAAACACTGCTGAGGCCTGCTCAGGCTGCAGGTGCTGTATGAGCAGCTGATCCATCAGTGCCAACAAACGAATCCTTCTGGTACAAAAGGCCTGCTTTGGGCTAGGCTCTGAAAAGGTCACTGTCTGCCCCATTTAATCTTCATTTTGTCTTGCCTTGCTTTTACAAGTAGCTTTCCAGCTGCTACACCTACCAGTGTGTGCTTTTGTGGCTTAAACGATCCTTCTGAGTGTGCTTGTGCTCTCTCTCCGCAGCTCAGCCACCCAGACCTGGTGGAGGGACTTGTGCTTATTAATGTTGATCCATGTGCAAAGGGTTGGATTGACTGGGCAGCATCCAAGGTGAGATTTTCCTTTCTTTATATATATTCTTTCCACAGTGCTTAATAAACAGTGTGTGGAATAAGAAAGAAAAGGACAGAGTACAGGAATTTGTCATTTTATGCCCAAAACTGCACAATCTCATTTCTGTCACTACTGTGTCCTCAGTCTGGGTGTGGCACGACCTCCAATTTAGAAAACTGCATGGAGATGAATGGCTGCTAAGCACGCACTTACCTCTCCTCTGATTTAGTATTTGTGCTTGCAGGCTTCATTTGGCTTATGCTGAATGAATCTGTTCTACGTGCTTCTTTGAAGCCTTGCACACCCATCCTATACGTCAGGTGTTTTGTTGCTTATATTCCTTGAAATTTTTTTGTTGTTGTTATTTTCTTTATTCTGAGGAGCTGCTTTGAAATTTGTAATGAAACAGCATTTTCCAATTCCTCTCTCTCCTTCTCATTCATTGTCACTCTTCAGTTTTCAGGCTGGACAACCAACATAGTGGATATTGTCTTGGCACATCATTTTGGCCATGTAAGTAACCAGTAGGTGTTAATGTTGCCCCTGCAACCATACATGGAGCTCTAACTTCTGTATGTAACTGCTCTGAAATAGCCTTGCTCCATCAAGGGTTGCCATAGACTGTACAATCTTCTCTATGTGGCAAGCTTGCACCAGGACTTTGCATGCTAGGGGGAGCAAACACATCCTCATGCATGCACTGACTGTCTCCAGACTCCAGACATGGTAAGAGAGTAGTATCCCACACCATTAGTGCTGCAGAACTCCGTCCTTTTTGCTGCCCAAACAAATGTCTGCAGAAACATGTGGCAGACAGTTCTCTTGTAACCAGCAAAGAGGCATTTGATCTGTGGGTGGAGGACAGATCGTCTGTAAGTTGATAGGGGGTTATTGTACGTGTCTAGATGTTAAATTGCTGCATTCTCCTCTTCCCCTTTAGCTTCAGCAGAGGCAAAATAGCCCCTCCTGAAACTTTTGGCTACAACAGTGCCTTCTGTTTGGGATTTGCTGACTCCCAATCAGCAAGCTTACCAGGAAACTGAAAGAGGTTGTGCCTCATGCACACAGCATATGACTCGCAGCAAATCAATACCTGACCTGAAGCCCCCTCGTAACATCACATAATTACTGAAAGGAGTCATCTAGCTTCCTCCTTCTTAGAGCACACATGCTCTTCACACCCCTTCATTACGTATAGTGCTTCCTTGCATTCCTTTCTCTCTCTCTCTCCCCTTTTGGAATGCAATTTCTTCATAGAACTGTGTGTTGGGATGAGATTTTCCTTTGGTCCCAGTCTTGGCACTTACATATAAAGCTTTGCTTCTTTAACATGAAACATAAGTGGAAAACATTCCTAAAACAGAGTGATTTGTACCCATATAAGCAGTGCTGAGGCTCAAGAGCCAACTTATAGCATCTCAAGATACCTTTATACTCCAGCAGCAGCATGTGCACTACCATTCTTAAAATTATGATCACATTACCAAAATACTGCACCTTCACAGTCATTTCATGGGAACACTTAATATAGCATAGGTATTAATGCAGTCTGGAGTCACTGTCCCTGTAGGTTATTGTTCAGCAGTGAGCGATGAGTGTGGAGGCAGTTCAGTGCTTCAGTATTTTTAAGAATGTAATTTCTTAAACATTATTACATGTGAAGAAAATTTGTCTTCCAATTCTTTTACTTTTGTACAGGAGGAACTGCAGGCAAATCTAGATTTGATCCAAACATACAGGCTTCATATTGCACAGGATATTAACCAAGATAACCTTCAGCTGTTCCTCACGTCATACAACAGGTACAGGATGCTTTTGTGCCTTCTAGATTCAGAATTGTTCCCATACCCATCCTGCTCAGTAGATTTGCTACCATATATATAATCTCTGAAGATCTACATCAAGCTTGCCATGGATCCCATTTTCTGGCAATGACTACTGGGGCTCGTGTCCGTGGCATGACATGGGAGGTGGTTACCTGTTGTCTGGTTGCTGGAGCCAGCACACGTGGTTGGATTTTGAATGTTCCAACTATAACCAGTTTCCTCTGATGATCTGATAGAGAATTGTTCTGCTTTGTCTTCCAGTCGCAGAGACCTGGAAATTGAGAGACCAGTTCTTGGCATCAATGAAAATACAGCAAAAACACTCAAGTAAGTTGCTGTTAATCAACCTGTGTTAGTTAGTTAATATGCAGTCCCTTCAGCAGAAAAACTGTCACTGCTTCTTAGGAAGAACTAGACCAACTGCTGGGAAGACAGTTCAGACAGTCCCAGGCTTTGGTGCAGTGCTGTCAGCCAGAGTGGAGCAGAGGCTTCTGGAAGCCCTTTCAGTAAGAACATGTTGACATTCCCCAGAAGATAGGGTCAGAGGAGTAAGAATTTCCACCCAGAAGCCACTGTACTTTCTGAGCTGTTAGTTTGATTGTTTTTAATGAAAAATTAGCCAGGTTTTTGTTTGTTGCCTATCTTCCCCTACTCTGCCCAGAAAAGTTGTCTGCACAATTCTCATAGAGGGATGGGGAGGGTATGACAGCTCCCACCTTGGCAGTGACTCATTAGTCAGAGGGCTAATAGTCTGTGCAGAGTACAGCTGAGAAGGGACAGACATTGGAGAGCAGTGCAGAGCAAGTATAAGTAAATTTTCAAGTTCTAAGCAAGAAAGCAAAAGGGGCAAATCATCACCACACGAAGACTGTGAATTGCAGTGCTGAGGCAGAATACCTGGGCTGGCCTAGACGCTGCTGCACAGGCTCTGCTGTTGTCTCCTTGGAAACTGTGTGGACTTCTGCTGCTGCCAGTCCCAGGAGATGTTTTAGCATCTACAGGCAAACCCTCTAGATCTTGGCTAACCTAAAGTGGTAGATTTCCTTGCTTGGTCTCCAGGCAAAGCCAATCATGCTGCTCTCTGTCGTGCAGACAGATAGACTCATAGGGATCTGCAGACCCTTAAATAATTCCTATGGAAGTTTGGGTCTCTTTGCTTTTAGGCTTGCTCATAGGCCCTCAGTCTCACAAACCTTAGAGGTACTCCACTGACTGAGCTCTGTCATTCATGGCCTCTAGCATAACTTTTGCCATCTAGTCACCAGACCAAAGTGGGGTGTCTAGCCCAAACCTTTCTTACCTTTATCTGTAAATGAATAATATAAATTCACAGCCACTTGATCAGTGGCCTTCTGGGTATGTTTTATGCATTGAATCTTAACTGTTCTAGAATTACAGTACATATAAAAATGGATATGAAAGCACAGATTTCTCGACAGAGGTTTTAATACCATGTTTTTCAATATATTCCCAGAATCTTTTGTGTATCTTTCTAAAATACAGACCAAAATACAGTGCTGGCCAGTAGCCACCCTCAGAGGCATTAGGCTCTGTTGGATGTAATTCTGAAATTCCTGACTTTCGTTCCAGAGAGCATGCTCCCTTCTGTTGCCTGGGATGGTGTTTCTTTCAGCCCTACACCCATCTTTTAACACATCTGTAACAGTAGTGATAGTTGGTGTACATGGAGGGGATGGTACGGGTGCATATGCAAGCCACAGAGGAGGTTTTGATGCAAACAAAATGTCATGGTGTGGGAGCACAGAGGGATTTTGCTTAGCATTGTTAACGTTTCATAAGGCTGTTGGTGCACAGACCTCGACCTTCTCAGAAATTCCTTAGAAGCAATGGGAAGTAACATTTCTCTTGTTTTTTTTTACCAGGTGCCCTGCCTTGCTAGTGGTTGGTGACAACTCACCTGCTGTGGAAGCAGTGGTACGTATACACAACCATATTCCTTGCATGACATGAGCCCCAGAGAACATTTAGAAAACCTGCCTTACCCAGCAGTGTTTTCACCTTGTCACAACTAGCCACAAAAAGTATCTCTTTGTCCAAAGCTCTTTTATAGTCCCCAGATATTGAGAACTGTCAGCCACTGGTGGGAGATGCAAGGCTTGGGCCGCCTAGTGGCCCTGCAGGGTAGCTCTAAGTTGAAGGTGGCAGGATCTGACTAAGAGTCTGTGCTCATGCGCCTTGGTTAGCAAGCAATATAGAGGACCTCTTTCAAGAACTTGGGTCTTTCCCTGAGGTCTGTCAGGCTACCCCCTGGAGTTTAGTTTTCAATTTATGAATTACTGTTCTCTTCCTGTTGTACTGAGGCTAGCTGAGGTTTAAAAATAAGCAGTGTGACTCCAGCTCTGTTGTGGAGATTAGCACAGAGTTCTGCAAGAGCACTGCATCGCAGGGAAAGTAACACTTGGTAGCATCTCCTTCCTGTTGTTGTCATTGCAGGCACTAATAACCACTTCCCTCCCAGCACAGTTACGCATCTGGCATGGTGCAATGCAGAGTGGTTGTGATGCCTTTCAGAAGGTGACTGTGGGAAGGCCGGGGGGTTGTGAACAAAACAAGTTTCCTTAAGAAACCTGGAATAGTGTGTCAGTCTCCTAAAGCAGTAGCTTGGACCTAGGAGCTGTGCATGGAGAACTGCAGGGCTTTTTCTGGTCCTGTTGGCTTTTCACCACTCTGTTCAGTCTGGAACATATGGAAGTCTGAGACCTTCTCTGAGTTTTTACTGTACTGGGATAATATTCCTAAGGGTTCTCACTGCCTCCCAGCCACAGTTGGGCGAGGATCTATAGTCTTCTGGATCTCAGCTTGCCTATCTAGTTGCTCAGGTTCCCAGCTTATGAAAATCTCCTCTTCTGGGGCTGCTTTTCCTATAGGTCCCCACCTATTCTCTGTTTGCAGCAGGACTACAGAGAAGTGGCCATTTCCTCCTTGCCTGACTGGGGGATTGTGATTTCTCTCCGTGCTGCATAGCACAGAAATCTGCTTCCCTCACAGTCTTTCTGTCAGACCTCAGGGGATGCTCCAGGGTTTCATGGTGGATCAGGTTTTGGGGATGCTTTCCCATAAATTCATATCCCCATCTCTCAGGCAGTGATGTTCTGTCCCTTGGATGGGAACACCTGCCTTTCCTCATGGCATCTTCCATTCATTGTTCTCTTCCTACGTGCTGTTTTCTTGCTCAGTCCTTCCTGGCTCTGGAGAAGCTCTCATTGCTGAAGAAAGCCATTGCCTTCAGTGGAGCAGCTGCCCCACATTTTTCATCTGACTGTTCAAGATTTCTGTGTGATATCACGTACCTCTTACCTCCTTTTATTTTAGGTTGAATGCAATTCACGTCTTGACCCAACCAAAACTACCCTTCTGAAGGTGAGTACCATGCCAGAATCTTTCCAGCCTGCACAAAGACATATTTGTTTTGCTGAGGCCAGCTCCACTTAGGTGTTTGCCTTCTATACATTTAGCTTCAAGAGGTTTCTGGACAGTCGCTCAGGGCTGTGTTCTCTCCTGTGTGGAGAAAGACTAAGAGGAAAAGAGCTTGTTGTCAGGGGTTCCCTGATTCCCTGATTTATGTTCAGTTCTCTGATATCTTCACCCAGCAAGTGGCAGGGAAGATCTAATGAGAATTAGCAGAGGTGCCCTGCCTTCACCCTGCTCACTGTCTGCAACATCACTTTTTACAGCTTTCTACAAGGCCACCCCATCCTCACCTATGGCTCCTCAGCATGTCAGAAAGATACTGTTTAGAAGTGTAGACCACCAGGTGTGGGGAGAGTGGCAGGGGGAGCTGGGCAGATGCAGGTTTGCTTCTGGGCTTCTAGAATATGGCCTGAGATTGCTTGGTAGTGCTTCAGGATGCTGGGTTTCTTCAGCAACAAGCTCCCAGAAGACATATCACCAGGCCTTGCTTTGGTTTTGGAAACAAAATGATAGAAGCGTGCCTTGTGTCACAGTGCAGCCTGTGCCCTCAGCCTGGTGGGGTGGGCAAGCTGTGCCAGTCCTGGGGTTGGCCTGGGGTGGGAAGGACAACCCAACCTCCCTTTTGTTTCCTGTTGCAGATGGCTGACTGCGGAGGACTTCCCCAGGTGGTTCAGGTGAGAACTGTGTCACAGCTCTTCCATGGGATTTAGTTTGTACAAAGCCCCTTGCCCTGCTCACACTAACGCTGCACTTTCTGTTTCCACAGCCTGGCAAGCTGACTGAAGCCTTCAAGTACTTTGTGCAGGGAATGGGCTACAGTAAGTGGCAAACACAGTTTTCTGTTTTGGAGTGGGTTTGTTCTGAGGGGAACTCAGCCTTTCTGGTCCATCTGAGCCCATTGGCATCTGTGTCCCCACCCATGAGTTAGTGTGGTTGCCAGGACATCCATCCATGCTGGAAAATCAACTAGGGTGCTAACACGTTAGTAAACCAATGTTGTTCCCTGATGTGTGTTTAATCTGCACTACAGCTAGTGCGGTGACCCCTTTTTGGTTGCTGTTGTTGATAAAATGTTGTAAATTCATGTTTGTCCCAGTTAAGGAAAGTGTGCTCCCAAGGTCAGTAAATATTCTGAAATCTTCTGTGCTACTTTCTGCAAAGGGGAAGGAGTTAGCAAGCAGTACAGCCTCGTGGTTGTGGTGGGTACATGAGAGCTCTGCCCTGTGGCTTCCTCCTTGTGCTTCGTGGCAGAAGAAAATTGTGTCCTGAGTGTGTCAGGCTGAGACTTCCCTTGCCCTTGGTGTTCTAGGGACTGAGGACTTCAGGAGAAGAGATTCTTGGTGCACCAGGTCAACCCTGTCTCCATTGCAGACACCTTGGCACAGCTCTGCCTTGCTTGCCAGGGTCTAGGGCTAGGAGGTCCCTTCTGTGGATGGTGAACCTTCAAAAGCTGGAACTATAGGAGGGGGTTGTTCCCATGGCTGAGGAACCACTAAGCACGGCCACTTTAGCAGCTGTGACATTTCCAGTGGTCTCCATGTCACCAGAGCTTCTTTACCAACTCATGGATGTCAGTACTCAGAGGAAGCTGTCCTTTTCCCTAGAGCTCTGTGTGTCTGACATGAACATAGTGGGATGATCGTGTTCTCCAAGGCTAGCCAGCAGACCCTGACGCTTCAGAGGAGGTTGCTATGTGAGAAAGGCCCCTTTAATCTCACAATCTAAGAGCATTTCCATGTTCAAGTCTCTTGCATGCCTGGTGCTGGAAAAATCAGCAAGTACTGTCATCAGAGCAAGGACTTCAGCAGGGCTTTGGTAGTCAAATCTCTTGCCAACAGGATGTGTAGCACAGGGGAAGGATGAGGGGTAAACTTCTATTTATAGAATTAGTAGCTAGTAACAGAACCATTCTACCAACTTTGGTTGGCAAGACTGTTGGGAGTGCTGAGCTTGGTCCAGCAGAGCCTTATCTCGGAGGAGAACAGCAGAGAAACAAAGCAGCTTATCACTTCTAGAAGTGCAGAAGCCAGTTCCCCAATAGCTATTCTTGTTCCTTCTGCACATTGAAACAGCTGGACCTGCCCATGCTGAAACTGCAAGTGGAAAGTAATGCCTTGTAGCTGGAATCTGATGATGTCAACTCGAGGAAAGACAAAAATTTCTGTTCAGTATCCAGAGTTGCAGAGCATACCTCAGTTTCCTCACTTAAGGAAAATGACATCTCTGTTGAGCAGTTACGGTGCATACAGCAGGGAGGTTGAGGAAGTTATGCTGCAGTTTCCAGCTAACATCATAGGAGAGACTTGCCCCTGGTAGGTTTTTGAGTTGGCATCTCCCCAAGATGCTCATTATCAGCTGTTTTCACAAATACTAGGAGCTTACAGCACAGTGTGTGAGATGGGAGTGGAAGGGAAAGTAGCTTGGGATCCCAGGAGCAGTGCAGCTACTCACACTCTGCAACTAATTGGCTCTTACCTGTATTCATCCCTTTCCTTGTCTCATGTTGTTTCCAGTCCCTTATGTGCAGCTCAGCCACCTAAGCACTGAGTCAGGTACCTTCAACTGTGCATCTGCCTCGGCCCAAGTCTGTGTACTGAGTTGAATGATTCTTCGGGTGCATTGCTCTGTCTCAGCATGTCCTGCTGCTATGGGCTAGGCTGATCCATTGTACAATGTGTATGCTATGGTTTTTCACCTTTCATTTGTATGTTGTTGATTGTTGCATGATTTCAGCTCTGTGGTTTTCTAGAGCGATGAGACTGACTTTCAAAAGGTCACTTGTACAACAGCTGCCTTGGTTTGCACAGACACTGACCATGACTGCACTTGCAAATGATCAGTTACATTTCTGGCATTTGCTCACCTTGGACCTTTTGAAATTGGGCCTTAAACATCTTGCTTTAGACATGCAAAGACTTAATTTTGGCAGTGAAGAGTGAGTTTTCTTTCTGAGGAGATAGCTCACTCTGTGCTTACTCAGCAACACATATTTGAGTGCTGTGATACTTGCTCTGAGCCTAAGAACTTCCTCCTTTTCTAAGCTGTACTCTTGTTCTCTCTTGCAGTGCCAGCAGCTAGTATGACCAGGCTGATCCGCTCACGTACTCACTCCTCTTCTAGTGTGGGCTCTGGGGAGAGCATCCGCAGCCGGTCTCATACTAGCAACCACGGTGAAGGCAGTGCTGGAACCCCAGAAGGAATTGATCTCCAGGATGCACCTCAAACCATGGAAGTATCCTGTTAAGCAGGAGCCCTTCTTGATTCAGACAACTCCACTCGCCCCCACTGAACCCACTCAGAATCTAGCATTTCATCCAACATGGCATTAACTGTTCTCTCTAACTTGTGCATGCCCATCTGAGCTGCTACCTCCTTGGTAGTCTGTAGTTGGCATTACTTTGGTCCTTTCTGTATGCCCTGGGCATCAGAGCCTCTTTAAAACATTAACATTCCGCAGTCTTAGTAAGTCAGGTTACTGTACATGCTGATACCATCTCCTGTGTGTGCTGTATATCAATCCAGATGACAGCCATTGTCTTCCCTGTTCATTTAAATATATTTTTTGTGGCTTTGTGAGGTTTAGAATTGCTTTCTAGTTGTGCTTCTGCTAAAGGACCCTTGCGGTGCAGTTGGAATGGCATCTGTGGGACATGGGAAAGCAAGACCATGATGATGTGAAGCTCCAGGCACTGGAGGCGGGTGGTACTCTTGGCAGAGTTGTGCCTGGAGTGCAGAACCCACCGGGAGGTCTTTGTGTTCCCAGGACTCTTGGCATGCCAAGGAGCTGTGGGGAAGATGAACAAATGGTCAGAAATACTGTCTTGGTCTCATCTCTGTATGTGTGTTAAGGAGCGGAGTGATTTCTTACTTGAGCCTCCTGAAAGGGCAAAGCAGTTAACAAGTCAATGTACACTAACCGAGGTGCACTATTCAACAGAGTACAAGGGATTAAACTACAGCAGCTGCGGCTGCCAGACTGCCTCTGCTGACCCACCTGCCTCTCCTGCGGAGGGGCCAAATGCAGTTAGCACGTAGTCACTATTCCACCCTGGCACAGGTGAATCTTTAACATCAGACAGGCTGTGAAATGGGCATCAGTGCCCCTCGCCATATGGAGATCCCAAAATCTCCTGCACTGCCAGCTCTGCTTCCTGCTGCTGTCATCCCCAGGCAGCGTGTCTGCATCTTAAGTGAGGATCTTAAGTGAGGCTCAAGAAACACCAGTGAATGACTGCTGTCAGCCGCACATTTGTGTGACTCAGGCCAGCAGTTGAGCAGTGAATGACTGTGTGCAGGTACTGTTTATTCTCTGTGTGGAATTCACAATTTTTCTGCCTTTTTGCATCTGGCTGGGTCACAGAGGGCAGGAGGCAAATGCCTGCTGCGTGCCAGGGTCTAGCTGTTAATGGGAGAAAAGGGATGAGTGGCCAGGCTACTACAGGTCTTGAGAGACGAGCAACACGTCCTTTCTTAACAGCTGAGCAGTCCTGACTCAATGGGAGCCAGCTCCTCCGAGGGTCACACTCATGTTCTGCTCCATTTCAGGTAGGGAATGGGACTGGGAGGCTCTGCCTGAGGGGGACTTTGTACCAGTTATTAAATAAAGCTATAACTGAGTTTCATTGTTACCCTGTGTGCTTGTGTTGTTTCTCTTGGCCTGACCCAGCACTGCAGCCAGTTTTGTCAGTTGCAGTGTTTCCTCCTGTGAGAGGCCCCATGGAAGGGGCAGCGTTGGCCCCCTATTCCAAGATGTTTCCTAGGGGCTGTGCAGGAGCAGGGTGGCACAGCATCCCCTGCAAGAGGCTGTCTGGAGGCATCAGATAGCTGGCCTCTGCCAAAATGCAGAAAGAGGCTTCCAGCTTTGACAGAGTGAGACTAAACAAAAGGCTTGCTACAAAGCGGACACTGCCAAGAATTGCCTCTGAACAAAGGCAGCAAGTCCTACGAGCTGTCTTCCCTGGTGAACAGCACAATGCACCTGTGTGATTTACTGGTATAACACAAAGTTAACCTGTAATACCCGTGTCAAGGAAGGAAAGTGTAAGCACTGTAAGATCTGTTTACTCTTCAGCCTGCACACATGTCCAGCCAGGTGCAGATGGAGCAATGCTGAGCAACTGATCATTTAACGTAACTGTTTATCTTCTGCTTTTCAGATCCAGATTTTGCTCTTAAGTCTCAGAAGTCTGTCATCACGCACTCACAGAAAGCTATCTGGGCTTCAAGAGTGCTTACATGCTGGTCACAGCTTAGTCCTGGTCCTGCTGTCATGTCCACAGGGTGGGCTCATGCAGCTTCGTGCTTTGGACTTTCTGCAGGCCTTTGGGGAACTGGCACTGCAGGAAGTGAGACAAAGTGTTTTCCAGAATTGCAAACGGATTGAAAGGTTTGCAACCAATTGAAACAGGAAAAAATGGCCAACTGCAGTAAAATAAGTTCAAGTCTACTAAAGACAGGAGAACATAAAAGAGGTCGGTCCCTCAGATACCACATGAAATTCATCGCTGCTAAATGCAAGTGCTGAATGCAAAGCAACATGTTCAGAAGAGTTGTGCATGCAGCAGGGTTTTATTCCAGCTGACTACACCGAGAAGTAGCTGGGCAGACAAGTGTTTCTTCCCCAAGTTCCCTTATGAAAATACAGAGACAGACTAAAAGAAAGGCAAATACAATATTAAAATGACAACGAAATGACTTAGAGGAAATAATACCACAGCAGGGGTTGATGTGTGCTCACCAAGTGTGTTTATGACGTGCATTTCAGCAGGAGCCCTCACAGCTACAGGCTCCTGTGGACCAAGGAAGGACCAGGGAGGGCAAACAGATGAGATTTTATCAATTTGAAAGAGGGCTGATTAAGAAAGAAGTTTGTTGCCATGGTGGTTGTTGTGGTTTAACCCGGCCAGCAGCTAACACCACACAGCCGTTTGCTCACCCTCCCCCCTCCCTCTCTGGGATGGGGGAGAGAAATGGGAAAGTGAAGCCTGTGGGTTGAAATAAAGACAGTTTATTAAGACAGGAAAATAATAACAATAATAATAATAATTATGATAATAGTACTACTAATAATGTGTATGAAACAAGTGATGCACAATGCAATTGCTCACCACCCACTGACCGATGCCCAGCCTAACCCCGAGCAGCCCGGCCCCCCACCCCTCTATATTGTCCAGCATGACCCCATACAGTACGGAATACCCCTTTGGTCACTTTGGGTCAGCTGTCCTGGGTCTTTCCCCTCCCAGCTCTTGCTGCACCCCCAGCCTGCCCACTGGCAGGACAGAGTGAAAAGCTGAAACGTCCTTGGCTTGGTGTAAGCACTGCTCTGCAACAATTAAAACATCAGGGTGTTATCAGCAGTCTTCGTGTCCTAATCCCAAACATAGCACCCTAACAGCTACTAGGAGGAAAATTAACTCTGTCCTAACTGAAACCAGGACAGTGGTTCAAAGGCATAAGCAAGGCAAGATTTAAGATTTGTAGTGAGGATTCTCATATGGAGAAAGTAAATTATTTTCACAGAAGTAAATGCTTTTTTGATAAAAATAGAAGCATCAAAGCAAAACAAGAAGTGGGAACAACTATTCCCAGTTAAATAAAAGACAGGATATTTCTTCAGGTGACAAAAGCAAGGCCAACCAAATCCAGGAGCAAAGCTTGAGCTGAGGACGTGCTTCCCTTGGGTCAGGATCCAAAATCACACCGGTGCTTGGCCCATGTGGAGGGACATATCTGCGCAGTTCCACACCCCGTGGCACTCACTCAAGCTCCCAAGCTGTGGTATTAAAAGCATGCGTTGTTTTCTTCAGCTGCACGGGGTCATTCTCACTGAGCTCAGCGCAGCTGCAGGTTTCTCAGGGGTCGGCAATGGAAATATTTCTTACTGCCTTGGGCTGAGGTTTCTGAGGGGCTGCTGCTGGGTGCAACACCCTGTGCTGGAGGCTGCTGCGCATTACTCACAAAACCACCGTCCTTGCGGCTTCACTCCTGCAAGCGCAGCCCTGTGGCCCCAGCGGGAGCTGTGGGCAGCCATGCTCACAGCTGGGACGTGCTCACTGCTGAAAGGCAGCGGCCTTGAATTCTCTTCCACAGGGCCAGGTGATGCTGCAGGGAGTAGCAGCCGAAAAGTGGGGTTTGGAGGGGCTCCGATTTGACCAGGAATTTTCCTTGCTTGTAAGCCTGGAGGGTGCTGCAGCCCCAGGACAACAGCTGGGAATGGCCATCTGGGCCTGGAGGCTCTCAAAACAGAGCCACAGCCAGTGTGGTGTCACTGCTGATGGAGGAGGAAGTCGGACTGGGGACCTCAGTGTCTCCTTCCCACCACCACATCTATTATTTGATTTTAACCTGCAGAGGCGGCTGGGGTGGCTTGCCTTCTGCTGACCCTTTCCCTGCTGCTGGAGCCGAGACACTGAAGCCATCTCGTCACTGCTGCCCCCGCACAGACGTGGCAGGAGAGGGGCTGGGTCCTGGCACATCATGAGTCTGCACAAACCCGTGGGTTCTTCTTCTTGCCTCCTTCCACCCACTCGGTCACAGGAGTTAGCGTGGCCAAATGCTGCCACAGCAGTAACACAAAGGCCCCTTGCCCACACTGTTTGAGCCTGAGGGCCCCATTTTCTTCACTACCACTAATTGAGGAAGATGCCAGGCAGTGCAGAGCAGGGCTTGAGGAGCTGAGCCACATTTGGGAAGGTTGGTGGGCACACCAGTGGTGCTTTTTCCAGGAGCAAATGAACCTTTGCTCAGCCCCACATATTTCTGCAAGCTGTTTGCTTGCTGCAGCCAGCACTGACCAAACCCAGAGCAGGGGCGTCCCAAACCGCAAGAGCAGTGTGAGGCCATTATGGGTGTCTGCTTTAGTAACACGCTGTTCTTTTCCGTGTGCACTTCACACCAACACGGTGGTTTACGACTGACCAGAAACACAAATAGCAGCAGGATGTTCAGCCACAGCGGCACAACCAGGGCACTGGGGCTGGGGGGGAGGGGGTGTACGGGGCCAGGGAGGCAAAGCGGGGCCATGAGTGGCAGCACAGCGCTTCCCAGCCTAGGGTGAGCTCAGCAAAGCTGCACGAGCAACCCCTGAAGCCTCTCCTTGGGGGAAATGGGGCTTCTCCCCTCATCTGGACCTGGCCAAAGAGGTGTGGATGTGTGGGGGGGGCCATCAGCGTGGCTGCAGCACCTGGATGAGGGGTCCCTCAGCCTTGCTGTGCTCACAGGCCTTGTGCCTGCTGGTGCTACACGGGGAAGCGAGGCAGGGTGAAGGGCACCACTGGGCTGGGCTGCCCTCACTGTCCCTTGGGATGATCCACCCATCCGTGTGCATGCAGGGAAGCAGTGTGCCACGAGACCTCTGCTCCACCCAGCGACTGGAGCTCCTGCTGCCTAGTGCCAGTGTCCCTCCCTCCCGTGAAATCACAGGCCTTAGAAAACTGAGCACTTCTACCTCCCTGCCCCAAGCCACACTCCTGTGGCAGAGTCCGGGGATCAAACATTGTCGTTCATCAAACAGCCCACCTTTTCATTGCAAATATCCCTGCCCTCTCCTTGACCTAAAAAAGATGCAATTTGAGATGCAAATTCAGCCCCAAATCCCCCATACAATGGGGTTGGTTGCTATCGGGGTGCTCTGGCAGGATGTAACCCCAAGCAGGTGCTTGCGCTCAAGGCCAGTTGCTTTTCAAGGATGGTGGTTGTGTTCAGGGCAGCTGTGCAAGTGCTGGATCATCTCCTGGTCATCGTGTGGGAGCCAGGCTGTGAGTTTGGCTCCATCCATGTCCGTGCTGCATGTCTGCACCCAGAGATTGCAGCTGGACAATGCCTCATCGTGTCTTCCCCAGGCATTTGAGTTTGTGACCACCCTCCAGCACCGAGTGCCTTGTCTGAAGGTCCAGACTTACTTTTTGGCAAATCGCTGCTGGCCTCTCTGCTCCAGCCATGTAAGAGCTGGCCCAGCAGAAACAGAGCCATTTGGGTAGACAAAGAACCACATCGGTGCCACGGCTCCTGGAGCACCACACGTGGCCAAGCTGCAGCCCTGGGGTCCTCTGGCCCAAAACCTCCGCTGCTTCATGGGGTGCAGCTGGTGCCATGTTGGCTGGTCACCAGGTAGGGGATGGCTGAGTCACCCAGAGCTGCAGCTCCCAGTGGCTGTCCCCACACGCCTGGTGGTGAAGAAGAGCCCGGTGGCACCCAGGGCAATGGCTACGGTGGCTCCAGGCAGCTGCCTGAAACTGCACCTGAGGCTTTTCTCACCCCGTACCGAGGCCTCCCTGCGGGCAGTGCTGAGCACACTGCTGGCTGAGTGAAAACCAGAACCCCCACCATGGTGCGCATGCGTCACAGGAAACACCAGCAGCTGCTGGTGCCCAGGCAGCGCTCAGCCCCATCACCACGCACCCCGTGCAGGCAGCACGGCCAAGAGCAGCCTAGCCTCTGGCTCCAGCACAGGAAAATACCCAAACCTAGAGCAGAAGGACAAGGAGGCAGTGAACAGGACCTTCCCTGAATGAGAGAGCCCCATCACTGCAGGAGGATCCCCTCTGTGGAGCCTTGGTGCCTTGGGGACCACGCTGGAGGCACCACCCAGCACAGCAGAGCCCAGCCGATGACTGCCCAGCCCTGATGAGCCTGGTGCGATGGTGACAGCAGCAAGCAGCAGGTAGGTGAGGGCAGCAGCGGAGCCAGGAGGCTCAGTCCATGGATCTGGGTCATGCACAGCTTTGACTGTGCCTCACTGGGGCACAGAGCTGAAATGCACTGCTGCAGATAGAGGGGACACTCGTAGCCCGCAGGCACTGTATGAGCACCGGCACCTTTGGGCACTGCGATGGGCATCCCACATCCCGTGGGAGTCTGGGACAGGGAAGGCTGGCTGTGCTGAGCGGGTGAGCACAGCCCCACATGGTTCTGTGGCAGCCTGGGGATGGGGGCTTTCTGGTCCCCACACAGCATGTATGCCTTGTCCCCAGGATGGTCCCCAGCCCACCTGGCTGCAGCTGCGGGTCCCCAGACGCTATCCCGTGGGCAGGCGGTTTCCTCGAAGGGTTCCCCTGGGAGCTCAGCCCCAGCCCAGAGCCCCATGGTGCTGACGCTCCTGGTGGCACTGCCCTGCCCCAGGGTGTGTGGCCATACCCCTGAGGCCCAGATCCCGACATGGCTGTGCCATGGGGCACATGGCTGCAGGCGGCCCAGTCCCTCTGCCCATGGGTGTTGCCAGGGCCAGCCCAACCCTCTCCTTCCCTTGCAGCCAGTTGTGGCCACGGGTAGTGGCCGGGGGCATGCGCTGACCCCCACAGGTGCAGCGAAGGATGGGGAGCCTGCCCAGCCGGGAGAAGCCGTTCAGCATCCCAATGGCAGCTGCCGTCCCCACACCGTCACCACTGCCCACGCAGGCAGGTGAGTGCTCAGCAGCCCCCAGCACACCCTGGCGGGCATGGTCCTCCCGAGCACTGAGCCCCGTGATGTTCCCCACAGCCCCAAACAGCTTCCTGGCACTGGCCTTGTGCGACTTCCCCTCTGGCTCAGATGCGCCCACTGTCCTGAGGATGGGAGAGCAGCTCCACGTCCTCTCCGAGTAAGTTCCCCACAGTGAGAGGGCACCGCCGGCCAGCAGTGCCACCACCCATCCCCGTGGCCACGGGGAGCCCCTTTCGTGCACCCAGCAGCCGCAGGACATCTTGTCCCCTTCCCTGCAGGGACGGGGAGTGGTGGTTGGTGGCGTCCAAGGTGTCTGGCAAGGAGTGCCTCATCCCCAGCAGCTGCGTGGCCAAGGTGTGGCACAGGTAGGTGCTATCCCAGGCTGGCACCCGGCAGACACAGCCCCATGGAAGGGCTGGGGGCCCATGGGGTACCGCCAGGCCTCCCAAGTACCCAGCCCCACTGGTGTCCAGGTTCATTCTCTGGCACTGCAGCTGTGGCTGGGAAATGCCTGCCACCATGCAGCCTGTGCTGCCATGGTATGGCGGAGTGTCCCCCCCCGGAGGGGGGGCTGCAGTGTCCCATAGGCATTGGGGCACCCAAGGGATGGCTCTGCCACCTCCACCCCAGTGCTACGGGGTGGGGTTGGGGGGCAGGGCCAGAACAGGGGTGCTTTGTTGCTGCTTTCCCACTTCAGAGGAGGAGGGAGTGTCCCTGAGGCCAAACCCCAGCCACTGTGCCGGGCCCTGAAGTTCCATTGCTGACACTCAGCCGTGGGGCAGAGCTTGGTGATGTGGCAAGGTGTGCAGGGTGTCCCCAGCCCTGCATCCCCACGCCTCACGCTGCACAAGATTGAGGCCAGATGCTGCGCCCTGCAGCCCACAGGCTTTGCTGTGGGACCACCCCACCTGTCCCCATCCCCAGGGCGTGAGGTGCTGCCACCCTGCTCAGGCAGCCGCATCGGCACAGCTCTGCCAACACCTACTGCCCATCCAGGTGGCTGTACGAGGGCATCAGCCGGGAGAAGGCAGAGGAGCTGCTGCTCCGACCTGGCAACCACAGCGGGTCCTTCCTGATCCGGCAGAGCCAGACCAGGAGAGGTGAGTGCACGGCCCCACAGCGTGTGCTGAAGGGGGAGGGAGGGGTGTTCAGGACCCACAGCCCCAGGCAAAGGGGGTCTTTGACCAGACAGGAGGGACAGGCAGTGCTGCTGGGCTGGGGCAGGGTGGCAGTGGTGACAGCTCCATCACATGCAGGACAAAGCTGATCGCCTGAGACTCCCCCAGAGCCCGTGCACAGTGCTGTCAAGTCCTGATATCGCCTCCCCCACCCTGCCCCAGCCCCCTCTCCCCCCACCTCTCCCCAGGTGCACTTCAAGTATTTCATGGCCTCTCTGCTCCGGGGTGCTGAGGGCACAAGCAGGGCCCTGTTCTGTGGGGCTGCTCCTCTATTGCACCTGGTGGCAGGCCCTGAGTGGTGGTTTCCTGGTGCTGCTGCTCTCTGCTTCATGCTGAGCCTCTTCCTCCACCACAGGGCCCCTTACAAATCAACAAACAGGCTTCCTGCAGCATTTGGTTAAGCAAAAATGTGCAAAGATGAAACAGGGGCCCAATTCCCCCCCCCAGAGGGAACTCCACTGTGTGCATAGCCCTGGCACAGGGCCCAGTCTCAGGGCAGTGCTCAGCTCAGCCCTTCTCCCAGCAGCTTTATGCTCCCTCCTTACAGCACCACCACCATCCTGGTGCCATGGCAGCTTTTGGGGGACACTGCTTGGGCCACACCCTGGAACTCTCCTGTCCCCAGGGTGGGGTGCTTGTGGTGTGGGGCTGGCACCCCACAGTAGCTGCATGGGCCCATGAGGAGCTCCCGGCCACGCCAGTTGGGTGGCAAAAATTGAGGCTGCTCCAGCCTGGGGCTGAGTGGGGTCCTGCCCTGTGGCACCCCAGCCCTGCACCCTTGCAGGCTGCTACTCCCTGTCGGTGCGGCGCACTGAGCTCACCTCCTGGGACTCGGTCACACACTACCGCATCCACCGCCTGGAGAACGGCTGGCTCTACATCTCTCCGCGCCTCACCTTCTCCAACCTGCACGATCTCGTGGACCACTACACAGGTAAGGGCCGCCAGTCCCGGGGCTAGATGTCACCTACCAAGGCCCTGCGGGGAAGCAGGTGGGCAGTGGCACCTGCCCGTGGGGCTGATGTGCAGGAATGGGGGCACTGCACTGATGCCCCTGGCCCCTGCCCAGAGTGTGGGGAGGGGCTGTGCTGTGCCCTCAGGCAGCCCTGCTCCATAGAGGGTGCAAGGGCAGCCCCAGCCCTGGCCCAGCCCACCGTGGTGAAGAAGCCGTCACTCAACTGGGACAAGATCGACAGGTAAGGTTGGCTACCAAGGTTGTGGGTTCCCCCTGTGGGGCTGGCACTGCCTGCTGACGGCCCCATCTGCCCCCTGCAGTTCTGTCCTGTTGTCGGAGGCTGTGCCACCACCGGAGGAAGAGGAGGATTCCCCCATCAGCCTGGGCCTTCGGGAAGCCATCAGCTCCTACCTCCTCCTGACAGATGGGGAGGTACCAGAGATGGGCTCTGCAGGGAAAGGGGTGAAGAACAGCTGAGGGCAGGACCCCGCTCAGCTGCAACCCCAGGATGGGCACCCGCGCCTGGTCGCAGCCTTCACCTGCCTCAGCTGCTGTCATTCACCACAGCTGAGTGCCCAGGGGCTGTGCTCCTGGGGAGTGAGGCCCCTCCAGCACTGATGCCCAGGCACCTCAGGACACGGCAAGACCTGCATCCCAGCCCTGGGTTTCCTCACTGTGGTCTGCTGAGCCCTCAGGCATCACCCCAGGCCTCTGCCTTCTGCTCCCATGGGACGCTTCCCCAACTGCTCCACAGAGAGGGCCTGCGTCTGGCCTGGCCGCAGCTGTGCTCACCGACAGCAACGCAACTCAGGCAGGGGCACAAACCAACCCAATCAGGCCCCCCACTTCACGTACAGATTATTGTTTTTTTTGGGTGATGGTGTCATCTGTGCAGCACAGGGCCTGGGAGCCCCCCCTTTTAATCACTCCCTTCAGCCTGATGAGGAACAGACCCTGCCCCAGAGCAGAAGCAGCCAGGAGGAGACCACCCCACTTTCATCACAAGAAGCTGCGTTTTAAACCTTTAAACTGGCCATTAACCAGGATCCTGCTGGCCACACAGCAATAACTTTCTAATATTTTAATGAAAGAGTACCTCATTAACAGGTGAGGGGTGGTGACTAACTCATGAGCTGACAGCTGTAGCAGCAGTGCCAGTTTCCATCCACTGCATCTGTGGGGGCTTTGCCTGTGCTGTTGCCCCTGGCACGGATGGTTCCTGCAACACTGCTCAGGGTACATTAATCAGGCCTAAAGGTTTAAAAATGTTTATTTGAATTGATGTTCTTGGGGGGTAGGGGGAGAAATTGGTCCAACAAAAGGACTAGGTGAGAGAAGAGTCAGAATGCAAACACTGTTGTCAAACGCTGATCTTAGCTACAACCCTTTCAGCCAGATGAAGCAGGCTGTGACCTCATTAAAAGCAGTATAAATGCATCAAAACAGAAAGACAACCGAGCCCTCATTTTCAGCAGCCCCTTATCAGCAAAGAAAGGTTTGGGGAAAGTGCCTGAAGCTTCCTCTGTGGTGAGAATTTATGTAGAAGCAATTTTGCTGCCTAGTAACCTTCTTTCCTTCCTTCTTTGAGCTCTCAGAGGTTGCTGCGGCAAGACCCCAACTATTGACACGTTTCCTACCTTTTACACACTCAGTAATCACTCCATTTTTCACATCTAATTACTTTGCTCTTGAACATCCATTGCAAATTTTTACCTTTCCTTCTCTTAAACAGCCTGTAACTTTACACACTTGCTCAGCCTGGGCCCAGGTGCCACCTGAGGGCAGGGGCTGCCCTCCTCCTGGCCCCCAGTGGGGTTTATTCCTCAGCCTCCAGTTTGACCCACGGGCAGCCAAGGCTGCTGCTGGCACTGGAGGAAGCTGCAGTTAAGCAGCTGCCTCTCTGCTATTTGCATTCTAGTGATTTCGTAAAAACGCCTGGCTCCAAAGCCTATATAAGTCCTTCCCAAGCCCATCTGTCTCAGAGCCTTGCTTTCTTCCAGCCCCATGGCAGTTCTGCTCCCAGCCCTAGCAGCTCCGGGTTCTGCAAACACTTCTCTCCTGCTGGGAAGCATAGGCACAAACCCCAGTGCTGAGCAGTGTTGTGGCCAAGGCTTCTGCTTCATGGTGGGATCCCAGCCCCACTCCCTGCAGCACAGCACTGCAAGGGACAGACTCAAGGGTGCACGGGCAGCAGGAGCCCTGCCAGCTGCCTCAGGCTGCCAAGGCAGGCCAGGGGGAAGGGGCCTGCTGCTGCAGGCTGTCCTCAGCACCCAACGTGCTCCAACTACTCAGGGAGTGTCTGGGCAGCCGATGCTCTCCCCTGCATCAGGGGCATGCTGAGCCTGCAGAGATGTGGCCATTTTGGCCAGATTAGCCATATGGTGGACAGCACTGACCTCTTCTGAAAGTTGAAATTATGAGTACTTGGTGACATGCAGACTGCAGCCTCTCACTGAGCTTATGCTCTGCTCCTCCCAATCCTCCACAAAACAATTTCATAGAATCATCAGGGTTGGAAAAGCCCTCCAAGATCAGCTGGTCCAACCATCACCCTACCACCACTCTCACCCCCTAAGCCATGTCCCCAAGCACCATGTCCAACTTTTCCTTAAACATCCCCAGGGACGGTGACTCCACCATCTCCCTGGGCAACCCGTTCCAATGCCTGACTGCTCTTTCTGAGAAATGGCTCCTCATTTCCAATGTAAACTTCCCCGGTGCAACTTGAGGCCATTCCCTCTCATCCCGTCACAAGTCATTTGTGAGAAGAGGCTGACCCCCAGCTCCCAACACCTTCCTTTCTGGTACTTACAAAAAGCAGTAAGGTCTGCCCTCAGCCTCCTCCAGACTGAACACCCCCAGCTCCCTCAGCCGCTCCTCCAAGGACTTGTGCTGCAGGCCCTTCACCAGCTTTGTAGCCCTGCTCTGGACACTCTCCAGGGCCTCGATGCCCTTCTTGTACTGAGTGGTCCAAAACCAAACACAGTACTCAAGGTGCATCCTCACCAGAGCAGAATATGGGGGACACGATCACCTCCCTGGTCCTGCTGGCTGCACTATTCCTGAGACAAGCCAGGATGCTGTTGGCCTTCTGGCCACCTGGGCACGCTGCCCGCTCATGTTGAGGCGAGCATCGACCAACGCCCGTCGACCAACGCCCCCAGATCCTTTTACTCCACACAGCTTTTGAGCCTGTAGCCCCAAGCCTGTAGCACTGCATGGGGTTGTTGTGGCCCCATGCAATGCCCCAAGCGTGCAGGAATTGGCACCTAACAAGTTGAACCTCGTCCCATTGGCCTCTGCCCATCAACCCATCCTGTCCAGCTCCCTCCAAGCATCTCCTCCTTTTTCTGCAGAACCATGGCCACCAAGCCTTTGCTGAGATGAAGGGGACTTCTGAAGGTATTTGAATGAGCTGCACAACAATCAAAGCATCTCCTTCTGGTCCCCTCTTCAGAGGACACAGCTATGGCTGCAGCCTAGATTCAGCGTGGCGCTCAACAGCCAATGCTCTTGCCACTCTAAGGCATAGAAAAGCAGCACTTTGTGGGCAGGTTCTCTTTCAATGACCCTTGCAGCAGCACACAGACTCAATCCACCTATCAACCAACTGCTCGGAAGCCTTCAGCAGTACATACAACCCTGCCTCTACCCCAGAGGCCAGCATACCCAGGTCCATAAGCATGGGAAACAGGCACCCACACTGTCCTTAAGCATGGCATATTTTTAATACTCATAGGCATTGATCAGCCATTACCGATGCAAAAACTCTACCCTCCACCCCTTATTTTATTTTTTTTTAATCTAGTTTTTAGAAGCTCTGCTACTATTGCCCAAGCATTCATTATTTGGAAGAGTTCCTCTTAGGGTTGCAGTTTTGCTGTGTGCATGTATGGTCTAATGAGGAAAAAATGTATTGTTTTCTGAGGTTTTGATTACTTATTTGAACAGTACTTCATTGTGGGGAGAAGAGTGCAGAGCTCCATGTATTGTCTTCACAAGAGTGAAGAGCTGTTGAAACACCAGCACTGCAGCAGCAATGCTGCTCCAGCATCAAATCAAGCGTGAATGAGATTCCAAGGTCTGGATGACAATCAATGGTGTATCATTGTAATTACAATAGCTGATAACGTGGACAAGTAACAGTGAGAATATTCAAATGTTTGTGTATAAAATTTCTTAGACTGACAAAGCCTCGAGGTGAATCTACCCATGTGTAGGCTGATGATTTGGCAACTGTCTCCTGACATGACAGTCTACCCCCAGGAGAACCCTAACACCAAAGTAAAATATAAAGCAGCTCCTAGCAGAGGGCACACATTCCCAAACACAGCCAGCCACTGCACACATTTCAGCACATTATTTCACACTGCTGATCACTTAAACATCAGAGCCAGGTTTTTTAAATGTGAGCAGATTTCATTCAACCATGAAACACAAGCCTGGCTCTGCCATCAGTGGCCTTTTTCTCTGGGCTTCACAAGCTAGGCTCCAGCAGAGCAGTACCTGCTGGTTTTACAATCTTGGAGCTCTATTGGAAGCTTGTTTCAAGAATGAAGTTATGCAGACTGGCTTGTTAGGACAAAGGAACAAACTTTCCTCATGTTTATGCTTTATCATCACTCCCTTGTACAGCAAAGACTCAGCTTTTCCACTAAGCTTGTTGCTGCTGCTGGCCTTCAGTTTGACTGGTAGCTTTTAGGATCAGTCACAGGTGCTGCATAACCATTCCCTTCTAGCTCAACCCTCCCAAGTCTACCTGAAACACCTGCAAGCCCACTGCCAAAGGGGCAACATCTCCACCTCAAAATAGTACTGAAATTAGTGATTTCTTTCACAAAAGACTCAAGTATAAAGAGATGAGCCAGGTGCCTCTCACTGACACTGCAAAATACTCTGCAGCATCTCTGGTGGGCTCCATCATTGAAATATATATTTTAAGTGTTTAAATAATTTTTATTTTTTGGATTTGTGAATAAAATATAAGCTCCCCTTCTAAAACAGTATAACACAGAGTTTACCTATTAGGAATATCTATGAGACAGATCTGGAAAAAAATCACTGATGCTTTGAGAACAGTTAAGATCTCCATTCTACTCTAACTACTGTACCTATGTTTTAATGTGAAGTGTATGCAAGAGTCCAAAAATATTTTAGTGAATAATCATTAATTGAAACAAAGACTTTACTAAGACTTAACCAACAAAAACCTATTTATTTATTCCAAACACCAAGGTACAGTTTTCAAGTTTTGCAAATATTGCTCCAAAGCAAAATTTTATATACAGCGCCCTCAGTTCTAATAGTGCATTAACAAAGACAAATATACTTATGTATCCACAGTGCAATGTTTGCTCATTTCATCAAGGCTCCACGTTGCATTCACTTACCAGTGATTTAAAGAAACATAAAAAAGTGACTTGCCAGACCAAACAGTTGGTCCAGACTAAGAAATAACAATGTGGAAACTTGCAAAAAAAAAAAAAAAAAAAGGACAAAAATGAATCCAGGAAAAGTACATTAAAGAATCTTTCCTGAACATGAAAAATGCTAGTCTATTTTAAATAAATATTTTCAGTCTTTACCTGCAAGAACTTATTCTCTAGCTCTACTAAGGAAAACAAGTCTCCAGTATGTCATTTCACTCAACCATCAGAACTGTCTTTTCTTCCAAACCATAAGTATTGCCCTGAGAAAAAAAAAAAAAAAAAAAGGAAAAAAAAAAAAAAACACAGCAGAAGTAAAAACCTAAAATGAGCACACAAAAAGCAATTGCTCGGAAAGAAGTTCCACTCTGGAGAAGTGTCTGCTCAGGAACTGACTTGTCTTCACACCCTCAAACTGCAAGCACAGCTGGCTCAGTAGCAGCTATATTCTTCTCAGACTCCTGGTGGAAACACGTACTTTGAATTTCAACCAGGGAACACCCTTCTGGTCATTCTAACCTGAAAAAACCACAAACCTTCACAGTTGTTTGTAGTCCTCCTCTGATGCTGTTCTGGTTGGTTGGTTAACGTTGCCTGGTCTAGAGCTACACACAGCATTTATAAATTGAGGTGTCATTAACAGGAGAGAGAGAGTATAACATTGGTATCATCTTCAGAGATCGAAGTGCTACTTAAATATCACATAAGCTTTATTCCAACTGTGTTACAGAAAAATAAATTTATTTTTCTGCTGTACATAAGTTGTATTCACTATATACCAACTACAAAACTGTGAGACAAATTATTCCCTGAAATGACTCCTGGCACAAAAGCTTTAGTTACTACTAGAGAAGCCTAATTATTGTTGTCTGAAGTAACTGATTAAAATATTCACTGTGTAGATACTGCTAACTTAAAATTTCCAATATTATTGTAGGAATTTACATAGTAAGTCATTATTCTTTGCAGTATACAAACGTTACAGGCTCATATCCAAGATTAATAAATTGTATAGTTACGGGCCTTCCAATGACAACTGTTCTTTGATTTTACCCTTCGGTGTTACCATCACACACAAAAATCAAGATACATCCAGATTTTTCAGGACACCCTCTCAATGCAAAAACAGCTTACCATTTTCAACAGTGAACTTAACTCGGCAACGTTAGGGAAGGAAAACTGAAGTCGCAGCCATTATTTATGGAGCTATGATCTGCAGCTGAAAGGCTCTTAACATTTCAAATACTTACAACACATCAATGTTTCAAAAAGTACTGTATAATATAACTTGAACTTAAGCAGCATTTTCACCTTGCTCTGACAAAATAATACAAACCAGAAAATTAAAACATAAGGTAGAAAAAGGGACTTTGTGAACATACTGTTAATATAATAACCCACTCACTGTCTGTGAGGACAGTACCTCATGCATAGATCTTGAGGCTTTATTTACACAAATATAAAATAAACTGATTCCCAAAACCACACATTCATAGTAAGTCTTTACAATGAACACGTTCAGAGTATTGAAAAAAATCTACATTTCAAAATATAACCGGAATGGCAATTATTAACAAATGGGTAGAAAACTACATAATGTCCATTACAGACCTTGCTCAAGTCTGGAACTCCAAGCACATCCCAAGTCTTTTCACGGCAATATCTTATACTGCCACAAGGGTGTGGGTGTCCTGCTAGCACTAGCTCAGGAGGCACGGTATGGCCATATTGAAGAGTTCAAGAATGCACAAACACAACGTTAAGGGGTTTCCCCAGTACCAAGTCACGTGAGAGTGACAGGATAAATATGGAAAACAATCATTTATTCCGAAAGTAAGTGCAATCCACCTGTGACCTTCTGCTACATTATTTAATATAATAGAAGGGGAGAGTTAGGCCACTGTTACTTGCAAACTTCCACGTAACAATTTATAGTTAAGAGCAGGACATTCATACTTACTACGTCTGAAAACTGTTATAACATTTCCTAATGATTAAATACTGTGTGCTATTATGCATAAACCAGAAGGAATAAAACATGACACAAGTCACTTAAACTATGCAAAGTTATTTACAACCTCTGTCAACTAAACATTTTTGGCTCTTAGAACTCTGTTCTTCAGTGGCACAAATTTTAGTCAATTTAATTATGAAAAAAGTCTACCGTTTCAATGAACAAGTTGTAAGGAGTGAAAATTTAAGTATAATTTATCAACAAACACACAACCTTTGAAGACAACAGTATTAACCTCTTCCATATTGTTATAATTGCCTAATAAACCCAAAATTATGAGATAAAATTAACCTTTTTTGCTGTTCTTTGAACAGCAGTTCTTCACAAATCCCTGAAGTCAATCTGCATCACATGCAACCAGCATGCTAATTCATTTAAATACACAGAGCTGTTCACATCAGATGCTCCAACTTCACTCAATAACAGTCTCCAATACTTTCTAGTCTCATGATGAGCAGCAAAGTGCAATCTGTTGCACTTTGCCTAGGTCCGTTATAAGCTGCTTTATACAATGTTTGAGTTGTGGGAGTCGAGCTAGTGGTTCTGGTGGCTCCAGCTCTCCTGTATAATCCAGCCAACTCTCCAAAACTGCAAAGAGAAACAAAACTGTCACCATTTCAGTTCTCAGTAAATAGATCTTAAGCCACAAAACAAGTTCTTTAAATAATCAATCATTACAAATAGCTTTTGATACAGTGTGATAAAAATAATTCACATTTAAAGGAAGTTAAAAAAGAACATACAGATGTTCCCAGGAAAAAGCAGTGCAGTAAGGGAAAACTCATGACCAGACACTGTGAAATCTAGCGCTAATTTTCCTCTGACCTGTCAATTCCAGAGCAAGGACGCTGTGGTACAGAAAGATTATACTATCAGAGTAACTTAAGATCAGATCCTAAAACAACAGAACAGTAATGTAAGAAGTTTGCCATCTACACAGACAACTGGGCAGGCAATAGTAACTAGATAAAAGAAAATGGAGAGGAAACCTAAAAGCATAAACAGCAGACTACTACACAAAGAAAACAAATTCAGAACAAATCCCTTTTCTAAGCTTCTCAGTGTGAAATGTGAACTAGACATACTACTGACTGAGACCTCAGGCAACGATATAATACAGCCAGCCAAAGGGCTGTAGCATTGAACTAAGATGCATGAGGAGGATGGGGCAGTATCACAGGAGACAAACCTCTGCTCATTTCCTTGGCCAGGTGGTGAGCCTCATCTCTGTGCCTGGGAAGCTCGTGGAACAAATCCCTCCTGGAAGCAATGTCAAGGCACACGCAGGACAAGGAGGCACTCCGAGACAGCCAGCACAGCTTCACCAAGGACAAACTGTGTCTGACCAATCTGGTGGCCTTCTAGGATGGAGTGACTGAGTCAGTTGACAAGGGAAGACCGAACGATGTCCTCTACCTGGCCTTGTGTAAGGCCTTTGGCACGGTCCCACGTGGCATCCCGATCTCCAGCTTGGAGTGATGTGGATTTGGTGCGTGGACCATTCAGTGGATAAGGAATGGGCCTGAAGGCCATACCCAGAGTGGTGCTCAACGGCTCCGTGCCCAGGTGGAGGCTGGTGACGAGCGGTGTCCCTCAGGGGTCTGTCCCTAGGACCGGTGCTGTTCCATATCTTTATCAACCACATAGACAGGGGGATTGAGTGCATGCTCAGCAAGCTTGCAGGTAACGCCAAGCTGAGTGGTGTGGTTGATACCACAGAAGGAAGAGCTGGCATTCAAAGGGACCTGGGCAGGCTGGAGAAGGGGGCCCACAGGAACTGCATGAGGTTCAACAAGGCCAAGTGCACCTGGGTCAGGGCAGTCCCAGACACAAGTACAGCTGGGAGAAGAACTCACTGAGAGCAGCCCTGCAGGGAGGGACTTGGGGGTTGTGGTGGATGAAAAGCTCGACATGAGACAGCAGAAGGGCAGCTGCATCCTGGGCTGCATCAGAGAACAGTAATGGAGGGAGGTGATCGTGCCCCTGTGCTCTGCCCTTGTGAGGCCCCGCTTGGAGTCCTGCATCTTGGCCTGGAGACCCCAGCACAGGAAGGATGCGGGTCTGTTAGAGGGCGTCCAGAGGACGGCTCCAAAGTTGGTCAGCACCTCTCCTGTGCAGAAAGGCTGAGAGAGCTGGGCATGCGCAGCCTGAAGAGAAGGCTCCAGGGAGACCTCATTGCAGCTTTTAAATACTTAAAAGTGGGCTTATTAAAAAAAAAAAAAAAAAAAAGAAAAAGAAAAAGAAAAAAGCAACTTTTTGCTCAGGCAGGTAATGATAGGACAAGGGGGGAATGATCTTAAACTAAAAGAGGGAAGATTTAGATTAGCAGTTAGGAGGAAATACTTCACACTCAGAGGGTGGTGATGCACTGTAAGAGGTTGCCCAGAGAAGCTGTGGATGCCCCATCCCTGGAGGTGTTCAAGGCCAGGCTGGATGGGGCCTTGGCCAACCTGGTCTAGTGGGTGGCATCCCTGCCCATGGCAGGGCAGTTGGATTTAGATGATCTTTAAGGTCCCTTCCAACCCAAGATATCCTATGATGCTGTGATTCTAAGTAAAGAATTTTGAAGTGATACAGAAAAATATAACAGTCCTGCGTACTCATGAGGCCACCTGGAATAGGCTAAAACAGCCAGCAAGGCTAAAACACACAGAAGTGCTAGGGAACAAGAAAAAAACACAAAAGCAAGAAGATATGGAAGGTATTCTACTACATCATCTGATATCAATATTTAGAGATCTAACAAGAACTTTTTTTTTTCTTTTTAAAATTCTTCACAATGTTATCTAGAACTTCAATTTTGTTTTAAAATCCTTGAGCACCAGGAACACGTCTATTTTCCACTATTAAATGCAGTACTTCTGACAATGCAATGCTGATCACTTTGTAGGTCTGCAGAAGCAAAATTAAAGCCAGCATGTTTTTAAACTGGCAGTATTATTTGAATAGGAAAAAATACAGTTAGCTTTTAAAACAGAAAAATGCCACCTACCATCTAGTTCCTTCTCAATGAAATCCATTCTGTGTATGACTTCATCTTGCAGAGATTCCACATGAGCTAAAAGATTAAGCTGCCACTGCAGCTGTGAATTCACAACTCCTTCTTTGTCCTTTTCCAGTAATTTCATTTCAATAGCTTCCTCTGGAGAGACTTTCTTAGATACAGAGTCTTTTACCTAGCAGAAATACATACATCAGTAATTTATTACAGTGAAATGAAATTAGTGAGAAGGACTATCTGGGTCCTTACGGTTATCCGAGGTAATGGCTCAACAAATCTTAGGTTAATGGAAGACTGAGAGGAGAGGTCATACAGAAATGTTAAGGCAGTTTGGGCAAGATCATCTAAATAAACATGAAACACAAATGCCTTAAAAAAAAGGCATCAAAAGTCTAATAGAACAGAGGATTAGAGAAGAAGAGTATCCAAAGCAACATGTTTTCATGGTTATTTTGCTAAGACCTAGTCTTTGCAACTTCACAAGCACCTCATTTTAGAAATGTAACGTTGACCTGTATATACGTATAGCTAGCTCCCTGACAACTTCCATTTGGAATATATTGCACTAGGTCTGTGGATCCAGGGGAAAACTGAACTTTCTTACATGACAGTAATGAACAAAAGAACAAATTGTGCTGCAGTGAGAAGTTATTTGCAAAGGAAAAGGATCTGGGGGTGCTGGTTGATGCTTGCCTCAACGTGAGCCAGCAGCGTGCCCAGGTGGCCAAGAAGGCCAACAGCATCCTGGCTTGTCTCAGGAATAGTGTAGCCAGCAGGAGCAGGGAGATGATGGTCCCCCCCTGCACTGTGCTCTGGAGAGGCTGCACCTCGAGTGCTGTGTTCAGGTTTGGGCCCCTCAGGACAAGAAGGGCATCAAGGCCCTGGAAGTTGTCCAGAGCAGGGCTACAAAGCTGGTGAAGGGCCTGGAGCACAAGTCCTGTGAGGAGAGGCTGAGGGAGCTGGGGGTGTTCAGTCTGGAGGAGGCTCAGGGCAGACCTCATTGCTCTCTACAACTACCAGAAAGGAAGGTGTGGGGAGCTAAAGGTCAGGCTCTTCTCACAGACGACTAGTGATATGACAAGAGGGAATGGCCTCAAGTTATGCCAGGGAATGTTTAGGTTGGAAATTAGGAGACCCTCAGAAAGCAGTCAGGCATTGGGACGGGTTGCCCAGGGAGGTGGTGCAGTCATCGTCCCTGGATGTTTAAGGAAAGGTTGGACCTGGTGCTTAGGGACATGGTTTAGGGGGGTGAGAGTGATGGTAGGGTGATGGTTGGACCAGTTCATCTTGGAAGTCTTTTCCAACCTTAATGATTCTGTGATTTCTTAAAAAAATAAAAAAAAAAGTCACTATTCCCCTGAAGCTTTCTAACATCTGTTAGACTGTATTTCATATGACTTCACACCACAAAACAAGCATTATTTTTGTATTGAGGTATAGCAGAGGACTTCCTAAAAGTTTACTAGATCTGGTAGAGCTGAAAATGAGAACCTATTATTAAAGGGAGAAAATTGGAATGCTCCAATAGGAAAAAATAAAACAAACAACTATTCCATGGTTATTGTCCTTAACTATCAGTTCAGGTTCCTTTTCCTTTTTTCAAACATACATTGCCTGAAGAACCTGGAAACAAATTAATTAATGCAACTATTAAAAGAAGTGTGAGAACAAGTTGGAAATAACTAAAAGCTGTGTCAGGGGAGGTTTGGGCTGGAGATTAGGAAAAGGTTCTTCATCGAGAGGGTGGTCAGGCACTGGAACAGGCTTCCCAGGCCTGTGGTCATGGTACCGAGCCTACCAGAGTTCAAGTGTTTGAACCACACTCTCAAGACACATGGTCTGGCTATTGAGTGGTCCTGTATAGAACCAGGAGTTGGACTCTGTCTTTGTGGGTCCCTTCCAACTCAGGATATTCTATGATTCTATGAAAAGGTGGAATACCAGTGTATTTAAGAGTATCTTATGTGCTTGCCCTGTTCTCTCCTTGTTCTGTTGTTAGGGTTTATCTTTTGTGCCTAAACCACAGAAAAGTAAGGAGCAACAAATTATCAGAAGACCACAACGCACATTCCATATACTGTACAGATGATTTAGAGCCCAGAAATCATCTTCAATTTGCTTTTTTTTTTTTTTAAATGAAATGATAGAAACGAACACAGCTATTATTTTAACTTGCTCTGACCACCTAAGTTTAACAGTATGACATGAAAAAAATAAGCACAAATGAATAAACTAAATGCTAATAAAAGGACTAATCAGCTTTGCACTTTGCCAGGCAAACACATTCTCTATGCAGCAAGGGTTATTTTAACATAAATACCTTGGAATAATTGTGTTTGGATTCATTTTCCATCCTGCATATTTCTCGGTCCAGATTCCAACCAAATCTCTCTGACAGGACATCGTCCCCATTTTCTCTTATTCTATTTACTCCATCATCCATGGCTGAACCTCTTGTTTCTACAACCAACCTCTGCTCTATTGCAGGGTAGTAGGCCCGAGGTTTCTGGTAACAGTGTTCACTTGTAATATAAGATTCCTCTACAGAAGGAATGGCTGAGGGTTTCTCAACTGTCCCATTCCAAGTTCTATAACTTGCCGTCTCCTCTTTGTAACAGTTTTCCTCAATGTGAATGATGTGTTTCGTATGGATTTTTTCATCCACCGTAATGTGTTTCCACGGATGACACCAAAGCTTTAGGTCAGGATGTTCTTTATTTCTGTTCAAACATAAAAAGGTGAAACACCCACCAAATTTGAACTTTAGAATTACTAAGTACACTACCTTACCATGTAAAGAAACATGTAAAGAAATCAAGTAATAACATTTCAAGTACTATATGCTTTAGTCATTTTCAGTTAAAAACAATTATGAAATGATATAATTTCATTGATCTCAACTGGGTATCTTCCTATACTGCTCTTATGTTCACGATTTTCATTTCTGTAACACTGTATATAAGCCAAGTGATGATATTAAGAAATCAACTGAAGAATAAGTTTCAAATAGATGGATACAATTTTTCACCAACATTGCGCTTGAAAGCAGCATTTTTCTTCAATATTTGCTATTTGTTATCCATTTTCATTGGGATATTTATATTTATATATTAAACAGGTAAGTCAAATGCACCAACACTGAACTAAGATATCAATGTGTATTTCAACAATTCTAACACCAGTAAAGCAAAGAAACTCCTCAAACCACTCAGTATCAGACTTTTGCCTGCAGTTCCCCAAAAGAAGCTTTAAAATTCAATCCACTGAACTTGCATAACCCTCTTAACAACAACTGTGGACTTGGTGGGGTGGGGTTAGTACTTTTTTATTTATTATTTCCTTAAAATTCCAAGATGCTAAGCAAACTACTGCCTGGTACACCACTTGCCTTCTTTAAAAAAAATTCTTGTTTTCAAATTGAATTACACAGAGTATCTCTCAAAAGTTATTTATTCCAGCATCAGGGACAATTATAGATAGATTCTTACATGGATGTAACAAAAATTAAAATTTATCATGAACGCTGATACTGTTTTTCCATATTTGCCAGGCATTAAAACAGCAGTAAAGAGGAGAGCAAAGCAGAAGTGATCTGCTCATCTTCAAAGGACAGGCAGCTCATCTGCTACAGGCTGCAAGAAAGCAGCAGAAGCAAATCCTGATGCTAAAGCACCTGCACTCAACCACATGCAAAGGAGAAGGGTCCTCGCCCCCCCAAGCCCACTCTGTGCTTCCTGGCACATGAAGGCAGAGATCCGGCTTCTGAAGCTGTTAGCTAAACCACTCAGGAAAACATGCCGATTTTCCTTACACAGTAACCTCTTTCTAATCTGCTCTATGTTAGCTAAGCTTTCTTCTGTCTCTCTTAAAGAAACAATTAGTGCAACTGCCAAGGGCTCACGTTAGTCCAAGCTGCTTTATACCAGCATCTCCTCTGCCTCCACCTAGGACAGCATCTGCTATGCCTTTGATGAGCAATCTTGAAGGAACTTTTAGAAGAGTAGAAACCAAGCGTTCACTCACCAGAGCTTTCTACTCCAGCTCCATAGAGACTCTATACCTAAAGGTTAGAAGCCAAGAAGCCTTAGAAGCCAAGATATCCTTTTCCAAGATAACACCAGCAATTCAAACTATGTTGTTATATATCCACAAAGAAGCACAAAAATAAGTCTGAATTTCTGGTTATTTTTCTACCATTTGACATCAAATTCATGTTGAGAACATGCCGAATGATATTGCTTACTTTAATATGCTCATCTTCAGCTGCAGTCCATGCAGTACTTCTATCACTCTCTGTACATCACCGAGAAGCTGGTGAGTGGCTACTATCTTCTTGGCATTCTGGTGGGAATAATTTTCTTCCAAAAATGCTAAGCCATGCATGTGACCATTACTTAACCACTCCTTTTCATACCAGTACTTTAAGCTGGACCTCTGACCTAAAGCAACAGTAACGAGTATGTTAAAAAGAAGCATTAACCATGGATTGTTAACATTACATAGCAATTCTGATTTTTTCAGTTGTGAAACATCTTATTAGCTCATATGAGTAACACCAACAAAGATCCATGACAGCAGACAAAACTCCAAAGCCATGAAGAACCTGTAACTGGGAAGTGAGATGACACCTTAGTTAAGAAAACCTCTGCCCAAGTGTGAGAGCCTGGAGCATTCAGACTCCAAATGCTAAAGGACATCCACAACAGAATATGCAACTGACAAACAAAGTGTTTTTAGCAGGGTATCACACTTCTTAGTAACCATGATTATAATTAAAGCTAGTCTGAATACAACTCTGCAGACAGAAAAATGAAGCAAGAGACAGTGAAATTCCTTTCTCTACTGGAATCACTTTAATAGTTTAATGCACGTATTAATACAGTCAAATGTAAATCTTACAAGGAATCATTGTGTTGATGGAGATCTTGCATATATTGAGCTATTAATAATGCTAATTCTAGCTTAAGACATTGAGATATCAACAATAACAAATGAAATTATATTAGATGTGATAAACGCATCAGTAAAAGTAACTTAAGAATACAAGAAAAAAGGGTTTTAGCAGAAGAGGGTGAAACTTCAGATACTTCCTAAATTGAAAAAAATCCAAACAAAGAAAACTATCAAATGCCCCCCCCCTCTGTGAATTGCATTGTTACAACAGATGTTCTCAGACACTTCAGCACTCTGAGAAACACCATTCACTGGCCATATACGCATATATACAGCCCAGTCTGCAAACCTACAAAGCCAGAGGTAATATGGGATCACAGACTCAGAACGACATTCAGGAAAAAAACAGTCTCCAATACAAGCAGGTTAACATCTGCTGAAAATTTCGGCAGTGAATCAGAACAACTCCTCAGATGCCCAACTGAGAAATTACTCATAGGTGGTGTCTGTATCTCTTTTTGGGGGTAATTAAAAATAATGACAAAAAGGTCTGCATATCATGCCCAATATGAGTATCCATCAACATAAAGGATACTTTTAAACTTATATTCAATGTTAAACCTGTCTTGAAGACAATGTACAAGAGTGTGAGCACGTAACCACTAGGCTGTATAGGACAATACCTGATGTTTTGAGGCAACACCTCCAAGAGACCTCATTTTCAAACAAAAAACCTCAGGAAAGAGCAAATTCTTTAGGCTATAATAGCTCAACCTTTCAGGCAGATACACTGAAGAGAGAAGCCTTCTACATATGGCCAAAACCACCTTGGAGATGTTCCTGATATATCTGTATTAACCTCATCACATTTATCTGTGTGTTAGAAAAGCTCCCACTTGCAAATGCAGTTCAGTCAACAAGATTAAAACCCAACATTTTAAAACCTTAGTTATCTGAACAGCACTGACATTATCCAACTAAAGCCTATGGCGTCATTTACTTAATGGTGTACTCAGAGACACAAAGTGCTCTCTCTCTAGGTGAATAAGCTTAAGAGAGGAAGACAGAATCTAACAAAGTATGCTTTCCATTGCTTGAGAACATCTGCCACATAATAAACATTATAAAAAATTTTGCTTAAGCAAGAGCAAATGGCATTTGAACATAAATCGCTTGAAAATCACACCTGACTCAATAAACTGTCGAAGATGACAGTTGTATAGTTTTTTGACATAATTACACTAAGCTTGCTTTTACTTTCAACAACATCAATGGTGCTGTAAGAAGTCCCAGAACTAGGGAAAATTCCTAAATAAGGAGTCTGCTGAATGGCTACAACCAATTTTGAAAGCATATTATTTGCAGATTCATAAATTCATGGAAGGTTCATTGAAATTCAGAAGCCACTTAGTAGCTTTGCAGTCAAAAAAAATTGATACAACTTCCTTTTCCAAGACAAGTGAAAATTAAATCCTAGCAAAAAAATAGAAGTCTCAGGATAAAGTAAAAGTGATTAAACTAATTAAGCAAGTGAAATGGTAGCTGTAATCAGTTTTTACTGAAAAGCATTCTAGTAACATTTTCTACTAAATACAAACAGTTCAAGCATGATGGCACAACTTCAGTTAGCACATGCACTTCAGTTGAGTTTATAACTTAAGTTTACACAAATCAAGTCAAAGCATCTTGAAAATAAATGGTTAAAATCCTGGGTGCAAAACACCATTAAAAGAAGGCAAACAGATTATAAATTGACTGCTTAGATAACTGCATGTAAGCATAGCGTATCTTCCTTGCAAATGATGATAGTATACACACTACGCTTGGTCACAAATCAATTAGGCAAGCTACCAAAGAGCTGGTGATTTTCAATAGTCAAAAAAGCAGTGATCACAAGACTCTTTGGGTTTATGTGCGTATTTGGATTGTGATGAGGCAGACAGGTATCCCAGGTATCTCATAACATATAAACAAGGACCCATGCCCAAACCTCATCCACTTCCATGCTCAGCAAGGCTTCATAATTCAGAGTAGGAAGTCAAAAACAATCCATGCCTTAAGTGTAGTTTCATCTGCTGCATAAGATGGACTGAGACATTTTAAAAAATATACAGCTTCATAGTTTGGAGCAGAGGAAGTACTGCTTAAATCAACTCTGTGTTAACCAAGATAACATGTTTGTATTTATACACATGCTTTTTCAAAACAAGTAAAGGACATCACAGCTGTTGAGAACTAGACTGGCTCTTGATTTTTTATTTTAACCAGTGTGTACGTCTGGCCTCACTGGAAGAAAGCTGCAGTTAAGTCCCATAAGATGTTTTCACACTTTATTCATAAGGAGTCTTTACTCAAGTTTCCTGAGCAGTTATGAATTAATTTTCTGTAGCCAGACTGTACAACCAAACTTAAATCCCTATTACTGACAAGTAGGTGACACGGATGGTCACAGTTAAACATTCATTTTCCATTAATGTCCAGCTATAATTGCACAACATTGACTTGTGTTCATTCACATAAATTCAACTTTCTGCATCTATACATGAACTCAATTACCTATAAAGACAGACACAGCTAGTGGAGAAAAAAAAAGTTTAAACTCTGGTTATATTTATAAACTAATAGTTACTACATATATAAGAAGGTTCAGTAACCTTAAATGTCTGTACCTGGAGGATCTTGGCAAATATAGCAGGTATATTTCTCAGGTACATTATCTTCCAGTAAACCCATACAGACTCCATGCTGCCAGCACAGACACTCTTCACACTGTTTGAAGTCAAGAAGTGCACATCAACAGAAATGAAGCCTACAGGAGCTCAATAATTTTACCTCAATTAAGAAGAGATGCATTATCTACACATTTTAAAAGAACAAGGTATATTAACATCCCCTCCCTTTCAGCTACAAATACATTAAAGAATCAGACTACAGTATTTCAAACCTTCCCACATTTTTCACATGGATTTATGAAGAATGACAACAATTATGCTGTCAAAGCAGAGATCCCAGAGATTCTGAAAGGTGTCAAAATGTTCCCTTCAGAGATGAAAATCTTCTAAAAAGATGCATGCACACAGTATCTAGGACAAAAACAATCAACCTTTATCAAAATATACCAAGTTTTCTGAATTAAAATTTCCACCCTTTAAATAATAAATCAACATATTCAATTACAAAATCCTAGGGATATTTATTATAATGTAGGACTAGTCAATACTATGCTTCACTGTATCTCTAGCATTTTATCCATTTCCACAAAGGTAGCTCTGCTTATAAAAAAGAAAAATTCAGGTGCAGCTGTACTAGCTTAAAAATAATAATAATAATAATAATTAAAAACTTTGCTCGCGTTGGTAAGCATAAATGTCAAAATCACACTGGCAAAGACCAAATATACTTTGGCATTACTTTTTAGTGCAATTATGCTATTTAAAAATGCAATAAACAATACAGTTTCAGAGCAGTAAAAACTGTATCTACATGTCCTGTTTCAGCCTTTTTTTTATCCCCTCTTCCACAAGCAGACAAAACGAAAACTACAGCCTAAAAAAAAAACACATTAAAACACGGGACAAAACCCCACATAAGAATATTAAGTCCATATGATTTGAAACTGTGTGGTGTCCATTTAGAGTTATTTTCTTCATAAGCATTGGGACAGTAGATCATCAATATTTCTTGAAGCAAAAGGCAAAAGCTTAACGCAGAGACCATGACAATATTGTCAAAGGTTTTCAAATGAGCTGATACAAAGAAATGGTAACTGCAAGCAATGTTAGATGCCCTTCACTGACCTACAATGAATGATACCAACCTGATAAACATCTCAACTGTGTCGGCTAATACTTTTATTAATGCTTTTCTCCTTACCTGCTGCTTTTCCTCCAGCTTGGAAAGACAGAAAGGCACCACCAGTTTTTCAGTATGTCATTTGCTTTAATTTAGTGGTTTAATTGTGGAGGAAATAGAAGCACAGGAAATGGATAGAGAAAAACAGACTTCTGAAAAATAGGACTAATGATGTCTGGCCTTACGAAATGAAAGAGGAGCCAGGCTGTAGCCTATTGCTCTGGATACACATTAAGTAGAAGCCAGCCCTTACCCAGACAATAGGAAGGTAGGAAAGAGATTCAAAGCAAGCTAAATTTGAGATTCTGAAGAGAAAAAATGTGCACAGGTGGGCAATAATATTTTAATTCAATTTTCAGTTTGAAAGAAATACCCAAGCCCAATAGACATGTATTTAAAGCAGCTTTTCACCTACCAGAGCAAAAATACCCTGATTCCATTTACCTCCATCACCTACAAAGCCACCAAAATGGAGCCACACAGTTCTCTATCTTACACACACACACACCGCAATGCTTAGGTGCCAAAAAGAAAAAAAAAAAAAAAAGAAAGGAGCAATACTTTGTCTGGACTTTTCTGGGCCTGATGAGTATTCTAAAAATTTCTATATTTGGCACATTCATGGAAATGTGCCTGGTTCAAAGAGAAAATGACTTGCAATTGTCCCTTTTTTTTTTTTTTTTTTTTTAAGGGGACAACACATGTTGTCATAGGAGGACTGAACCTCCAGTCACAGGCATGGATTAAACTTCTCTAGCTCCAAATTATGATACAAAGTCAAAGTAGATAGGCACAAAGGCACATGCTCAAGCACCACATGTTACCATATTTCAGTGAGATCTCTAAAGAGTAATAAGCAAAGACAGAACAAACACCCCAATGAAAACAAACGCAATGACAATATTCTTCTAAATAAAACCATATACTGAACAAAACTTTGCATGCTCAGGAATAGAACACAAGTTTAAATGAAAGTTCTTCTAGGGCAGACACTTCCAAATTTGAATTTAAGTGTCAAAGCTATAACTACACCAGAAGTCAAAGGAAAAGCATCAGTCTTAGCATTACACCTCTGAAAGGCTAAAAATAGGTTCTCCTCACTGTAACTCCACAATTGTATAGGAGAACTTCTCTTTGGATTAGTTAATGCCCTGTATTTAAAGAGCTAACACAGGCATTTCTACAACAATAAAATTCCGAACTCTTTTCCCAAAAGCTACAGGCTGACGGAAGGGTGTGGAGAGCACAACATTTGGTAGCTTTAGAGACCTGTCTAACCCTACCTCCTCCAAAAATCTCATCAATTCCTTGCTCCCCAATTCCTACTGCTTCAATCCCCATAATGCATGCAGGCACTCACCACGGTGCCCATCTGCATCTCTTTTACTGAGAGAATAGCCCATTGTCTTATACAGCTTCCTTATAACACGGCTAATGCGTTTTGGTGTTTTGTGTTTTGTTGTTGTTGTTGTTGTTTTTTAAACTTATTTCTAAGACGTTTGCAGTGTGCTCAAAAAAAAAAAAATAAACTAGTTCAGCCTAGAAGCAGCAGCCCACAAAACCTTACACAAACCTATGCACAGACTACGCTCATAGCTAGCTGACAGTTCTCTGCGTTCTGCTAGCATCAAGCCTAATTTTGCCAGTAAATTAGATTAAGACTACACCTTCGCTTTTTTTTTTTTTTTTTTTAAAGAAAGAGACATCCTCTTAGAAAGCAGCCAGCTTCCCTTTATTCCCAATAGCTATCAGTCTCCTTTTCTTCCTAAACACCCAGATGTTATTCATCACATTTGGACCACTGCCCATTACCACCCCTATCCCTACTAACACACACAGCATATTTCATCCTGTGTTGTGAGAATACAACATTATACAATGTGCATCAGAATGAGCTAAGCCCTAAGAGAAATGTGTTGCACTTTTTCAAGTAACTTATCTGTAAGCCGCTAGGGAAGGCCAAAGAAAAGCATTCAATCAAGCTAATTGTTAAGCTTGACTGTCAAGACAAAAATCAAACCCAGCTGCATTAGCTGTATTAAACTAGAGAAGAGGTTGCTGATGTCCAGAGCAAAACAGGTGTTTCTGCCCTTCTGCAGAAGCTAAGAATTCTTCAAACCTCAACAGTACACTCCCTCTCCCCTTAACCCATTCAAGCAGCAAGGGCCACCAAAAACTAGCAGAGGCTGAGAGGTAGGCACATACCAAATTCTGCCTTTCCTTCTAGTCCCACAGAAAAGTTCCACAATTAGAAAAGTTACCTAGGAAAGTTGGAAACTTCCTGAAAAAACAACACTACACATTTCTTCAGAATGGTAACTATGAAAAGCTAGGTTCAAGAGCATCACACACCTGAGCCCCCTGCATGTTTTTTCTCTGCATCTAAGATTTAAGAGGATTTACTGAAGGGGCCTATACAGCTTATGTAAGAAGCAGTACCAAAATGAACTAAAGCAAAAAATGCTGAAGTTTTTATTTGATATAAACTTGACCTCTTTGCTATTTGAAATGAATAGGAACTGGGTAGAATGGCTGACAGCAGCTATGTAAGGATTGGTTTCCCAGTAACTTACAGATGTCTCAAGAACTAGAAGTAAACAGCCAGGACAGTTTCAAACAGATATTTATCACCACTTTTAAGTGGGACAGACAGCAGACTCTGCTCCAGCTGGAAAGAATTCTCTGCAAACTCAGTTTACAAAGGGTACATAATATTGTGAATGGACACATGGCTTTATGCAGATTATGAACTACAGAAGATGCTGCAGAATGCACAAATGCAATTCGGCTTCCAAAAAAAGCTCAAACAATATAAAGGGTTGAGAGTTTAAGTGAAGCTTCTTGCCATGGCAGAAAAACAGAAGTATATTATGACTGGAAAGCAATGTTCTGAACATGTTCAAAACTAGAGGGAAGAAAAAAAGCCAGTTAAAGCCCCACTTACTTTAAAGGTATCCTCTCTAAACCTAGGAAGTGGTGTAGGTATTTTTCTTTTTAAATGCAAATCTACAGTGACAAAACGACCAACCACTACAGACTCAAGAGATTTTTTCCTTCCTCATCCACTTTCCTTCTATAAAAAATATGAAGATTTTCTACAAACTAACAGCTGCTCACCCTGACGTGTTATCTTGAAAAATGTTACGATTCCAGAAGGCAGAGGTTTATTTCATGTATAGAATGTATCAGTGCATATTTCTACAAGTTTTTCCACTGTTGGACTGACACCTTCCACTGTTTTCACTACGTAGTGCATCCACACTCCACTTCGTCCATACCTGAATCATGAAGTCATTTTCGTCTTTTACTTCACAAATACACCGAACAATCTCAAAATCACCTTCTTCAGCTTCTTCATCAGGATTTGTGGTTACATCAACATCCTGACTACAGTCATCATCGCTCCAAAGAAAGCTATCCATAGATGACTCGCTCATAGTGTCTTCCTCTGTATAAAAAGCAGCCAGATAAAATAGCAAGTCAGAAAGGTCAGAAAACTCTCAACCCTCATTACGTACACACACATTACTAGAAGTCTCAGTTCATTAATTCAAGAAACACCACAATAGTGACCTACTGTTTGAGTGCTACAACAGTTTTAAATGTTGTCATTAATAGCTTCTTAAAAATATTCTAAGTTTACAGCTTCTGTCGTTAAAATTTCACTCTCAACAGACAGCACCTCAAACCAAAAGCACAGTCTTTTCAGACAAGTAGGTATAACAAACAAAACCAGATATATAAATTCCAACAGGACTTAGACTAGTTCCTGCAATCTGTATAGAACTATCTTGGTAGTGTAAATGTAGAGCTAAAACAGAACATGGCTCTGTCTTATGAACCAGTAGATGTCACAAAGAAATGTCTTCATCACAGAAGAAAAGTTCAACACAAAATTTAATCTTTCAGACTTCTATTCTTTAGACTCCAGTTGAGATTACATTTCTCAATTCAGGTGAAGTGCACTCTAAGGATACTCCAACACTACTTAAAGAGTTTATACAGAATCTCTGTGGCTTGAACAAAACCATCAGGAAAACTGCTTCTCTGGAGAACCTGTTACAGTGCCTCACCACCCTTTGAGTTTGAAGAATTTGTTCCTAACTGCTAATCTAAATCTCCCGTCTGTAAGTGTTTGTTTTTGTTTGTTTGTTTTTAAATAAGCCCGCTTTATGTATTTAAAAGCTGCAATGAGGTCTCCCTGGAGCCTTCTCTTCAGGCTGCGCATGCCCAGCTCTCTCAGCCTTTCTGCACAGGAGAGGTGCTGACCAACTTTGGAGCCGTCCTCTGGACCCGCTCTAACAGACCCGCATCCTTCTTGTGCTGGGGTCTCCAGGCCAAGATGCAGGACTCCAAGCGGGGCCTCACAAGGGCAGAGCACAGGGGCACGATCACCTCCCTCCATTACTGTTCTCTGATGCAGCCCAGGATGCAGCTGCCCTTCTGCTGTCTCATGTAGAGCTTTTCATCCACCACAACCCCCAAGTCCCTCCCTGCAGGGCTGCTCTCAGTGAGTTCTTCTCCCAGCTGTACTTGTGTCTGGGACTGCCCTGACCCAGGTGCACTTGGCCTTGTTGAACCTCATGCGGTTCCTGTGGGCCCCCTTCTCCAGCCTGCCCAGGTCCCTTTGAATGCCAGCTCTTCCTTCTGTGGTATCAACCACACCACTCAGCTTGGCGTTATCTGCAAGCTTGCTGAGCATGCACTCGATCCCCCTGTCTATGTGGTTGATAAAGATATGAAACAGCACCGGTCCTAGGGACAGACCCCTGAGGGACACCGCTCGTCACCAGCCTCCACCTGGGCACGGAGCCGTTGAGCACCACTCTGGGTATGGCCTTCAGGCCCATTCCTTATCCACTGAATGGTCCACGCACCAAATCCACATCACTCCAAGCTGGAGATCGGGATGCCACGTGGGACCGTGCCAAAGGCCTTACACAAGGCCAGGTAGAGGACATCAGTCGGTCTTCCCTTGTCAACTGACTCAGTCACTCCATCCTAGAAGGCTGGGCCCCTCTCTACAAGGACATCAAGGAGTTTGAGCGAGTCCAGAGAAGGGCAACGAAGCTGGTGAGGGGTCTGGAAAACGAGTCTTACAAGGAATGGCTGAGGGAAGCTGGGTTTGGTCAGCCTGGAGAAGAGGAGGCTCAGGGGCGACCTTATTGCTCTTTGTAAGTACCTTAAAGGAAGCTGTAATGAGGTGGGGGTAGGTCTGTTCTCCCACGTGCCTGGTGACAGGACGAGGGGGAATGAGCTAACGTTGCACAAGGGGAGGTTTAGGTTGCATATTAGGAAGAACTTATTTACTGAAAGGGGTGCTAGGTATGGGAATGGGCTGCCCAGGGAAGTGATGGAGTCACTATCCCTGGAAGTCTTTAAAAGACATTTAGATGTTGAACTTAGTGGTATTGTTTAGTGGAGGACTTGTTAGAGTTAGGTCAGAGGTTGGACTAGGTGACCTTGAGGTCTCTTCCAACCTAGACAATTCTGTGATCAGACAAAGTTTGCCCTTGGTGAACCTGTCCTGGCTGTCTCAGAGCGCCTCCTTGTCCTGCATGTGCCTTGATAGTGCTTCCAGGAGGATTTGTGCCATGATCTTCCCAGGCACAGAGATAAGGCTCACTGGTCTGTAGTTCCCCAGGTCTTTCCTTCTACCCTTTTTTAAAATGGGAGTGATGTTTCCCTTTTTCCAGTCACTGGCAGAGCCAAAGCAAACAGCAAAAAGCACCACCAGCATCTAGCTCTGACAAATGAATTTGGTTCAGCTTCTTCAGGCAGTGCAAAAGGAAAGACGAGGCCCTGTGCAAGAATAGCCAAACCTGCATTACAAGTACTAGTCTTCACACACATGTTGTAATAGAGCAGCTCACGCATTTATTAGTAATGAAAGACAGAACTAGTAAGCTGTAAAGAAGTCTCCTTTTACCATTTGTTTTTGATTTTCCTCTGTGCTGTCCAGACTCAGAGCAGTGCAGGTCTGTGCTTGTGTGGGCAGATGATTTATTTGAAGAAATACATTTTGTGACAACTGATTTTTCAGGAGAAAGTTCCTGCGAAATATCCGTGTTTTCTTCACTGCCAGAGTAGTCTGTAAAATTGTAAGAAGTACTATGGTCAGAAGTTTGTGGTTAAGGAAACAAGACAGAAGAAAAAACAGCATCATAACAACAGGCACTTATGATTCACTGAGACAGTGTCCACTTCAATATTCTAGGACTCCAGGACTTCATTATGTTGCTGAAAGAATTGCAAACTTCCTAGAGGTAATAAAGGTACCCTCTGAGCCAGAAAAACCCTGTGCAACTCAGTCATCTTCACTGATGAAGTGAGAAAGGCTGGAAACACCAGTTATTTATACATACATGTTCTTCAGAATGAAGATCTACAAATGCTTCTGCATTACAGGTAGACACTTCTACTCAAGCACTGTTAGCTGGAGACCTCTCCCTCATATCCCATTATTAACATCGGCTAAACACATTCCCTGATGTCACCGACTACAAGGAAACAGAGCCTGTTCTTTTATTCTCCTAGTTTATGGAGATAGCTAACTATTGTTGTTATCAGTTTGCTATTGAAATGCTCCAAAATCTTCATGTTGCTCCAAAAATTTTAGGAACACGACACATCACATTTTTTGTATGCATTCGAGTATTTCTACACTAAAATGCTGAATCTCCAGATCATGTAAGCTAAAGTACAGAAACTAGAAATACATCCAGCCACCACAGCTATCCCAACCTGTCTGGTACTCATTCTGGATGCTTCAGAAGCCAACATGCTTTCATTTATGTTTCAAAAACCCAAGGACAAAAGCACAAACAATTTGTTGGTATGATTTTTTGTCAAATTATTGTGTAAGTTTACAAATTAGGATTTGTACAATATCTACATATCTGTGGGCACCATGTCATCAGAAAGTCACTGAAGTAATTTGTTTCAATTCAATTCTGAGTCAGTCTACTTGTGGTTCATTCTTTCCCTCTACTCTCTCATGACAGCTTGTCTTCACGAAAGTTAACAAAAGTTATGCTTTCCAGTCTGAAAAACTCGTCCATAAGGAGCTCTTGTTTGACAAATTATGCATGAATACACTGCTTTAATGATCCTAGACATCAATCAATGGCATAGGAAGTTGTCAAGCTTGATCTGTACATTTTGAAGTTTTATGATATCAGCTGCTGCATTTGGAAGTTGCAAATCCAACCACTAGTAACCATCTTGGGCTTATATATAACATTCAAAGTGTGAAGAAGAAAGTATTCCCTGTTGATTTCATCCTCAGAGGCTTTGGAAGACACGTTATTACCATCTTCCTATTAAATGCAAAGGGAACAGCAATTTATGAAACATGAGGTGGACAAAGCCTGAGTACAGACATTAAGTACAGATTTTACTGTGTCTCCACAAGATTTGTCCTTTTGAAAAGAAAAACTTGGACGTGTCAGCTCATTATCAGAGTGTCTGAAAATAAGTGAAGATATAAGAACTCAAAGTTAACAGCAGAAAGAGGACCCATCAGCATTTTCAAGCCCCATCACTCAAACAGGAGAGCTAGAACTCTCATACACAGAGAACATCTGGTACTCAGGGCACTTGGTAACAAATTGAGGGGACCTGCACACTCTTTAACTGGGTGAAACTTGCATAGAAGTCTATCTTACTAATGGAAAGCCAGACTTGAAGACCAACACATGCATTTTGGAGTTTGTTTTATTCTGTGCCATTATAACCACTATTATCAGTTATTATTCAGCATTAATGATGCACATAAATTGTCTTGCCAATCATGGTTTATTCTTAATGACAATAAAATCACAACCACTAGGTAAATGAAGGAAACATATCTGCAATGATATGACAGGAAATATATCTGCAATGTCTCCTCTCAAGAGCATGGAACTAGGTAACAGGCAAAACAAGGAAACAAAACCATTTTCCGCTAAAGAAAAAAAAAAAAAAAAGCGCTTTACCAGGCTTAGCTCTCTTTTTCTTTTTTTTCTTTTTCTTTGCCTTGGACCTTCCACAGTCTTTGGATTTTCTTTCTTTGTTCTTCTCATATTCTTTAACAGCTGAAATTAGACAACATTCCAATTTAATTTTAAAGATATACACAACTATTCTACCTACTAATTTTCTTAAATGCCTCCATTGTTTCTTCAGGCAAGCGTGGATAGTTCACTAGAAAAAAAACAGCCAGAAATATTACCTCTAAGAATTCCCAGCCCACAGAATTGGAATGGTCTGTTTTATGTCCTAGTGTGATTGTCCCATAACTAAGTTACAATAGCATGTAAGAGAAAGCAACTAGGCACCAATGCCCCATTTTCTACTTAGGTAGTTGGAGTTTCAGCCTTCACAGATTATTAAAAAACAAAACATGTGAGCATTTGTTATAAGTTTCTAGCTGAAATTACTGCTGAATATTTCAGTAGTGTTGTGTCTGACATAAGAACCCTCCCCCCAACTCTAGTACAGTTCCTCAAACGTTTTGCTTTCATAGAAAAATGGAGTAACAACTGGTTCACTTGTCCATAATACCTGTTTTTCTGTTTCCTTCCCATCCTATTTTTATGGAAAAAAAATATTTTTGAATAATTGGGTGATATTTTTCAGTCAAGTCCATCCTCAAAACATGCCTCCGAAGCATGTGCTGTAAGTAACCCCATTGCCAGGAAACGTGTACAAACCCTTGCTTTCAATCTCCTGCCACTTGATCACAACTCCTGTCTTTCAGATTTAGTTCTCTGCAGCAAAATCTCTAGATACTTGCAGAGTTCCTTAAAATAAACTCTCCAGACTCTGCAGAGACTACTAGGTGCAACCATAAGTGTACTATGGAAGCATGCCTTGCATCTCAAAAGGGCTTTGCTCTCAAGAGTGCTCAGCTGATTAAGCCACTCACCATCCCATTTAAGAAAAGACTATTTCAATTACTGATTACCAATATCAGAACAAACATCTAAAGACACTCTACTGTCAGAAACACTCTCCTACACAAAATGCATAAGAACCCCAACTAGTCTATAGCCACTCAGGAAGCAAAGCCATACCAGTACATTATGTCAACCTCCTACAACATACTATTCAGTAACCTCCCTAACCCACAATGTGAGACTATATTTTTGAGGTACAAGCTGCCCACTTTGAGAAACTGGACATCTCAGTCACATTTAGGTGATTACCAGCTGTGATAAACGTGCAGGGGGACAAATCATTATAGCATGTCTTTTTTAAAAGCCTTCAGCTCTTACATCTCCCCTGCCTTTCATTCCTTGCATAATCTCCTGCTCCCTTGCAGCTTTTCTCCTCCTTTGGCATGTTATTAATGATGGTTGCTAAAACTGTGCATTGCCAGCAGCCACATTAGCTGCTGACACTGACGGCAGGCTGCTATACAGATTACATGTCCTGCAGAAGGAACATGACTGAAAATGACTGGCAATAAAAGACACAAACTTCATTCCCACTCTGTTACCATGGGAGGGAGGAAGGGGTGAAAGGAAAAAGAGCTTCACATGCATATCTCAGCATAAAGCTTCTAGCTACATCTTACTTTCCTTTGTCTTTGATCTCTCCCAGTCTTCCAGTGCTCAGGACCCTCTGGGTACCATTTCCTTCTCCCGGCTCATATGCAGGGACACTATTAAGTTCTGTCATTTCACTCTTCCAGGAAAAGGTCAGAGGGACAATAACTGAGGTCAATATAGGCAAGAAATCTTTGCATCTTTTCAGTTGGAAAGTGAAGATAGGCAGATCATCTAACCTGTTTTTTAGGGTACGTGAGAGGGCATTTCTTCCATTACTCAACACATCAGTTGTAAGTGGGACAAAATCTTCCTTGCTCCCATGCTTTTTCCCTCTGAGGTAGAGGGTATATATTTTTTCATTTTTCTTTTTAAAGGCAAGTATTTGCACTTTTCTGTGTATTTAACTACCTCACACAGTTAAATACACAGGCCTTCCAAAAACCCTGTACTGCTGGATGTTTTTATCCAAAACTGTTTCGTGTAAGTATTTGGAAGTTTAAAAGAATTCTCACTGGAAGACAACCAGATACAGCAGGCACCCAACCTAACCTAGGTTAGGAGCATCCTCACAGACTTGCATAATCTAAGAGAAAAAAATTGCCTTATATAATCCTAAAAAAAATATCTCAACCTCATTTTTAAAAAGGATTTTTTTTTTCCCCGAAAGCACAAAAAAATTAAATTCTTTATTTCCCTGAATGGCAAAAAGAGACTAAAGAGGATGAATACTTAGTCAAACCCCACCAACACTTAAAAGTTCGTGCTAATGTCTTTAGGCCATTCTCTCAAATAAGAAATACCCTACTGAGTCAGACCAGTGAAAACATTGAAATTCTCCAGAATAAAAGTATTACAAGTAAAATTCACTTAGCACAGATTTTCATGTTCCTCACCATTGTGGCTCAAATTGTCACCACATATCTGAAAGAGAATAGTGACGTAAGAACCTATATTATAGAAGAACCTAGTATAAACAGGGTTTACACTACACCACTGAAAAGAGTTAAGCGATGCCATGCCACCCAGAGATTTCCAGTAGCACAGATCGCTGGCTACCAGAAAAAGTAAAGCCTCAAGTTTATGCATCTCGACAAGTTCACGATTACTTAAAATAACGCTTTGGACAACCCAGGCTTGTTCCAACAACAGAACTAAGAAATGTATCAAATAAACAAATTGAATGAAAACATTCTTCTTTTTAAAATATTCTACTACTTTTTCCATCTAAAAAATGTTACACACCATGACTGGGAACATTGAAATTCTGAGTATAGACAAAAAATCACCAATTTCATTATATTGATTCTTCATTTGAAACCACTACAAAGGAACAGTGAAAAATACGGCTTAAATTGTATACTCATGTAAAAAATAACTTTTAAAAACTAGGTATATAGAATGCTTTCTACCAATATTATCAGTTCCTACCAATGTTTAAACCTTTCGCAAGAGTTCATTTTAAACTAAAAGAAGCGTACCATTTTCAACTCTTTTTTTTTCTGGAGGCTTCCGGAGTGATCTCGCTATGTGGTTCTCCTTGGTTTGTTCTCTAACAGAATATCGGTGACTATTTAATGCATTTACAGCGGTTGATGTTCTTCTCTTCTCTATTTTTTCATCTCTATATGAGGTACTCCTTAGGGCTATGCGTAGAGGAGCATCTACAAAGAGAATAAAGACGAGGTCCAAACTTTAAATACGTTCAAAACTGAACTCTACTTCACCAGCAGCAGTTCTGGTTGTCCATAGGGAGCCTCTCTGATGAAATAAACTCCCTAGGGAGCATCTCTGATGAAATAAACCACTAAGCTTGCAGTCCCAGCAACTTGACCACAGAAAAGTTTTTAAGCAGAAGCTCATTTAAAGTCTAAGACCTGCAATGCTTTTTGTTGTTGTTACAATCCCCAAATCTTTATTCGTCCAGAAATACTGCTGCATGGAGGAAATATGGAGAGAGAAACAGTTCAGCTCAGCAGCGATATGGTCAGATAAATGTTTCTTTAAAAGAGAAAATAAAAGAGGTCCTGTTGATTTAAATAGACGAACCACAGCCTATTCTCAGAAGTGTGCTTTGTAACAAGCATATAGAAGCTCTGCATATCTAAGGAAGGGGAGTTTTAAAGTATATACCACTGAAATAATAGCATTTCAACCAGGAGAGAGATGCAAGAATTCAGTATCACTACCTAAAATCCATACAATCATGAGATAGACAGGCAATTTCATCTGTGATTTCATTTACTACTAAGTCAAGTCTTCTTGCAATATTCTTCTTGCCACTTTGAAGTATGTCATCAAGTATCAAGTATCTTCGTCAAACAGAACCAGTAGCCAAGCTGACAGAATGCTGTTTTTCATCAAGAATGTATAATTCTATCATCATAAGCATCTCAAATTGGATACTAAAGGCAACTTCTGTCCGGTCTGAAGACTTGCATGTCAGTAGGTTTTTCACTTGGAAGCCTCTCTAAATAACCGTGAGCAGGAGTTGAAAATGACTGAAGACAGAAGAAAAGAGTCCAAGCTCAGCATACTTAAGAGAAGTGGAATCAAGTACTCTGGCCTGACCTACATTTCAAGTTGGAGCTATGAGGCACATTAAGACACCTCATTATGTCCCTTTCAGAAGCAAGCGGATCTCTTGAGGGTGAAGGAACCAGCAAATACCCAGCAAAACCTGAGGCTATCTGATGGCTTTCTCCCTGATCCTCCTCCCACACTGAAGCTACATTAAAACTTCAGGAAAAAAAGAGTAGGTGGTGTTCGTAACAATTTTAGTAACCAACTAGTTAACCTTCAGTCATTTACCATAGTGCTTTACATCAGCTACAATAGAAGACAGAAAAGAGACAAAGAGTCCAAGTTTCCTCCACAAGACTGTCATGAAGGTGACTTCTGTCCAGTAAGGCAACTCCCTGTTGCCTTTCTTTGGGTGCTTACTGAACTCAAAAGAGCTACAAGCTATAGGATGTTGAACGTTTCTTCCATGAAGAATTTTCCTTGAAGATATTCCTTGAGTATACAGAAGATACTCCCTGATAATATACCACGGTAATATGTACAGCTTCCCATTTTCAACAGGCCCAATTTCTCTTGCAGGAAGAAGTTGTGTATTTGAACAACAACAACAAAAAAAAGTCTATTTTTGCAGGACTTCTCACTAACAGAAATCACTTCTGCGAACCTTCACAAACATAAGTCATCAGTTCAAACAAAAAACTTTTTCCCATGGTACATGGTAGCTGAAAAATAAGATTATGGTACCTTATAATCTGTTTGGGAACAACACAATCCTAGCAAACTTTCTGAAAGGCAAAAGGTTTGTGGCAGTACACACAGACAAGACACATAAACAAGCCAGGGAAGCATTCCTGACTATCTACCATTCTGCCTGCTTTAAGTTCCAAAAATATTTATACAACAGCATCTCAGGGAACTTAAAAAAAAAAAATCAGACTAGGAAAAAAAATAAATAAAAAAAATCAGACTAGGACCTTCATTTAGGCCTCCTCATTTTCCTTTCTCCCAAGAGCTAAACTCAATTTCATAAATTAACATCAGAAAAATTCTGCAGCCACCTTGATCCCACGAAAAGGCTTCCTGTGGGCTGAGATCTACATACACACACTCATGAGGGAACAAAAGAGCATTGTGTTTTCTAGCTTTGTAAGAGTAAAAATTGAATAAGATTTTTGCCAAGACTATTGCATCTTTTAACACACATAGGTCAATGCATTCCTGTAATATTTTTCAGCTACCATGAACACTCTTTTGGAGTAGTCCAAAGGTACCCTATCATATGTCAGATGTATTTTTCTTCAAAAATAGTTATTAACATGTTAATTTTGAAATATTTTTTGTTCTATCAATAGAAAAGCATAGAGGGTCTAAGACTGCTGAGTACTCTGAAATCCACTTCAGGAGTTGTGACTGAAATTGACAAGAAGGTGAGATTAAAAATATGAAAAGTCATCCTAAACTTTTGGGAATGTAAAGATTAAACTTGTGTTATGAAGACCCAAACTTGTAAACTTTCTGATTGCAGTATGTTAAGTCATCCCAAAACAACATTTTCAAGTATACTTCCGTGAAGCAGGCCAATTTTTAAATTGGCCACCAAAAAAATGAAAAGCAATTACTTACCGTAACAACCACAACTAAGAACTTGCATTTACGAACATGCTATTAAAGCCCACACATTCAACAACCTCAGGCTTTGTTTTAGCACTGACAGCAGCATGCCATATGCTTTTATGCTCCTCCCTCTCTGAGTCTCTCCTAAAAGGCTTCCTACTCTCCTGTCTCCTCCCCATCATAGGAATTCCTCATGTGCAATTTCAAGAAAAGCCAACAGAGAACAGCAAAACCACCGCATTTGCGCACACACCTTGTAGTTCTGTTGCTGCTAACTTCTCCATCAAGCACTCGTTCCTGTAATCAGTCAGCTGAAACTACCAAGAAACAACCCATGTCTATACTGTAAGTCTGTAGTAAAAGCAGAACAATGCTCATAAAGACCCTGGTAGGTGCTCCAGTGACCATGCATTTCCTAAAGCTGCCTGTGTAGCTCTGATCAAGACACCTGCACTTTATCCTTAGACAGGACACAGGTATGTATCATCTAACCTACAACTTCCACACATTCCTGATAATGCTCAACTTGATCAAAATCAAAGTAAATATTCACAGAATGTTTGGGTTTGGAAGGGACCTTGACAGATCATCTAGTCCAGTCGCCTGCCGGAGCAGGAACGCCGAGATCAGGTCACACAGGAACATGTGCAGGCAGCCTGTCCCAGTGCTCTGTCACCCTCAATGTGAAAAAGTTTTGTCTCATATTTAAGTGGAACCTCCAATGTTCCAGCTTGCACCCATTGCCCCACTGTATCATTGGATGTCACTGAGAAGAGCCTGCCTCCATCCTCTTGACACTCACCCTTCACATATTTATAAACATTAATGAGGTCACCCCTCAGTTTCCCCTTCTCCAAGCTAAAGAGACCCAGCTCCCTCAGCCTCTCCCCATAAGGGAGATGTTTTACTCCCTTAATCATCCTCGTGGCTCTGCGCTGGACTCTCTCAAGCAGTTCCCTGTCCTTGAACTGAGGGGCCCAGAACTGGGCACAATATTCCAGATGTGGTCTCCCCAGGACAGAGTAGAGGGGGAGGAGAACCTCTCTCGCCCTACTACCCACAGCCCTTCTGATACACCCCAGGATGCCACCGGCCTTCTTGGCCACAGGGGCACGGTGCTGGCTTGTGGTCATGTCCACCAGGAGCCCCAGGTCCCTCTCCCCTTCATTGCTCTCCAGCAGGGCAGTCCCCAGCTTATACTGGTGTCTGGGGTTGTTCTTGACAGGACTCTACACTTGCCCTCATTATATTTCATGAAGTCTCTCCCTGCCCAACTCTCTCCAGCTTGTTGAGGTCCCGCATGATGGCAGTGGTACCCTTAAATCCCTCCATGATTCCAAATACTCATAGTTATTAGAATTATATGATTCTCTACAAATAGAGCACAACAGCTCCCTGACACAGAGCAAGGGTACTGAATAGCTGAACGCTTCTTGAACCATGACACTGGAATGGAACATCAGCAGGTGAATTTCTAGTTCAGATGAACCTAAATAACAGTAACAGGAGATAAATTAATTAAAAGAAAAACAAAAACAAACAACAGACAGGCTTGCTTGTAACTGCTCACAGCCTTCTTCCAGCAGATTCTTTCAGGCCTTTATCCTGCAGACTTGGCTTTCCAAAGCCTGTGAGAAATACCCTCCTTCATGTGAGGAACTGATCTGGAAGCAGTGAAGTATCTCAGGCCTGTATTTGTTTTAATTTCTAAGAAATGAAATCTTCTCAGCCATGCAGAAGCCATGAAGACTAACCAGGTAAAGCCTTAAGAGGGACTTAGATTTGAACATGTTACATGTCAGTTAACAAGCAATGCAACAACCTTCACATCTAACAGATCATGTCAGATGTTGGTTTAGGAAGAACATTCAACATCCACAGGAAGCAAAGAGACTGAATTCCTCAAGTGTTGTCTGTTGTACAATATTCACCATACACAGCTGTGAAATCATTTGCTGAGAACATCCACTCATGTTTCCAATAACAAAGACCACTTATCTTGACTTACAGCTAAAGAATTTGACACAGCCATCCTCCACAAACTCCATGCTGTATCTTGAGATAAGCCACAAAACTGACTGGTGATTCTGCAGAAATCAGGGTTAACAAAGCTCCTCACCATCTCCGACAGTGACAACCCCTATGTTTGTAGGGCACCCATGTATCTTCTTCCTACTAGCAAAGGGGCACTCACCACCAAAGGATCACCTTGAAAACCACTCTGCTCTGCGACAGTGGTCCACAATAACAGCTATACAGTTGTCACCACAACCGGATGCCTTAGATAAATTTAATCTTTTAAGTTTAAGCAAAGCAAGTTTGCCATCCTGTTCCTTCTGCATGCATAGTTAGGATCTCATTATTATCATGAGTGAAGACAAGACCCTTCTTTCTTCATACATATTCCTGATGTTAAGACACTCATCCAATTAACATGACACATTAACTGAGTAGGTGAGTTTTTTTTTTAAACAACTGGACCACGTACAAAAATTTAAACTCACTGACAAAATTCATGCTTCTTTTTTTTCCCTACAACTACTTTTCACAGACTCAGCTGAGCACAAGTTTTCTATGGTCTTTAAAATACTGATAGCTGGTTCTCTGCTTTCTTTTGTGCCTCACTGCAAGACGAACAGCAGGGCCAGCACTGGTAGCAACATGCCAGACTAGACACACGCATACCAAAAATGCAGCTCAGTGTGGCAAGGAGTTTTTGAGCGCTCAAAAGCAGTTCTAACTTCAAAGCAAGACACCTCAACAGAGCTGTCTTAGGAGTGTAAGGGTATCTATCAGCTGATGAAGTCCCTGCCAGTACAACAGTTATGCTCAGACCAGTACTAAGTGGTTATTAAGAGTATTATGAGTACACCAGCCACCTCAGTGAAGGTTTTGGTGGGATTTTCTTGCATATACACTCAAACTGTGCTACGTGTTTACATCTGACAAGGTTAGAATTTACCCGCAGATCTTCAGGACGTATTAAGCATGAAGCCTCTCCAAGGTCTGAGGTGAAGTGTATCAGCTGTTCAAGCACTGAAGTTTGCCACAAGTTGACTTTAAGACTTTAAGAAAAGTTGTTCAGCTCACTCCCTGGCACAAGGGCATAAACTGAATTTTGTTGGATGTCCAAATACCTTTGAGAGGCCTCAGTCAGGACACAACAGACACTAAAACCTTGTGCAGGTATTTCACATACAATAGGATGGCCAGAGATACCTGAAGCAAGCTGACATCTTCATATGAAGAAATTTATATAAAATGTTTGTAGAGCACGACTCATGGTAGAAAAGGATGTATTTTATCATAGTAAAATATAAGCGATTGTGCAGAGAAATAGCTGTGACCACAAAGAGAAAGCAAAACCTACTTTATGTTAAGGTATCTGAATATGGAATGTGGTTCTATTCTTTTCTTTCACTACAGCAATCACCAAGTAACTCCAAAGTTTTTTCTCCTTTTAAACAGAAGGGCTGTTATATGGCTCTAGATTGCAACCTAAGAGTTTAGGGTACAAATGCCCACAACTCCTATAGCCCAGGGAAACATGAAATCAACAGCCTTGTTCTCTACAAGAGACAGTTCTTTCCTGAAAGGCCAAATAGCAGCAATCCTCACAGAGTTAAGTACTATAGCTCTGGGCTAGGAAAAAAGTTCTTTCATGACAATGGTAATATCTCCTGATAAATTAAAAAGAGGTATTGCCTGAATGTGCCAGTAGCCGTTCAAGTCTGCTTTATTTTGTTCAGACAAGTCAAGGAAAAACTGAAATACCAACTAGGCAATGGTAGGTCATTCCCCTCTATTCACAGAAAAGGAGCTGAACTCAATGTGGGTCCCCCTTCCAACTCAGGATATTCTATGATTCTATGAAAACTGACTACAGGATTTAGAGAGGTATCTGTCGAATTTGTCACTGCCAAGGCAAGTTCCTTCTCAGGGAGAAGACTGCATGAATCACATCAACATTAAATTTTCTAGCTCACTTAAATTTTGAAGCCAATGGCAAGTGGCATGGTTTACAACAGTTCAAACACTGAAATTTCAGTCTCTACTTTTGTGCAAAATACTTATATTTGTTCTTCATGCATCTGAAAGCATGGTCAATGAAGACCGCTTACATCCATCTTCTTTTCAATGTGTCAGAATTCTAATTTCAAGCACTACAACAAGTTTTTCCAACTGTTCTGTATATTGCATCATTTCCTAGAACTCCAGGACCAGAAAAAGTAAGTATTTTTCCATTCACTTCCAACCTTTTGTTTATTTTTATATAGTATGTAGCAAAAACAGTAAACATTCCTAGAACTCCAAAATGAAACTTCAGAAGGATCAAGGATTAAAACATAATAAAGCTTCTGAAGCAGGAGTATCTAAAGCAAGCTTCTGGAATAACAAAACTAATTTCTAAAGTCTTGTCTGCTAGAAGTTGCCACCTTTTCTTAATCTAATAAAGCAAAGTACTATGAAAAGAACATTTTTACCAAAAGGTAAAATATTTTTTTAAATATGTACACTTTGAATAGGCGAATTTTGTTGTAATGCTCACAAAAGGATCATAAAGATGATAAAGTAAACCCACAGTGTACCATACCTAATTATGCATTGGAAAGTCTGCACTCTCACTAAGCAATACATCCCGAAACATATTTTTAAAAAGGTCTTGCTTAGCAGCCTGTCTTCCTGTTCAGGCATTTACGAACAGAAAAGAGGCTTGCAAGAAGACAAGCGAACAGAGTAGAAAACAGCAATATGACTCCATAAATCCCATTAACCCCACTTCAGAATTTTTGGTACCAGCAAAGGAAGAACATTAAGAATTAAAAATTCGAGCTAAAAACCACACCACTTAATAATTGGACATGTTATGACATAAGTGATGTAAAATTACACTCCTTATTGAGGAAAACCAGTAGCTCCACAACAGAAGCCTCTGATGGTGACTGTGAAAACTCCACTGCCCAACTTCCACCACAGTGCTGATTCACAGTCAGCAGCTGTCAGCACAGCCGAGGGGCTACTTGCAGGAATATGCTATGAACCACACACACCCACTCCCAAATGAAGAAAGAAAGGGGTGGAGATTTAATATAAGGAAGTATTATTAGATATTAATACCACAGAAATTCCCACCAGTGCAGCCAACATGGCGGCATCAAACCAACAGTATATGCCTGGGGAAAGGGAATAACGAGAGGGTCAAGTCACTACTCAGTTCCCTCAAACCAATCACAGGAGAACAATTTTTCAAACTGAAATAATTTGACAGCTCCTCAAAAAGTAGAATAGCAGTCTGCTATGAAAAAACACTTGAAATGCATTTCCCTGGAAGTGCTCACAGCCAGGCTGGATGGGGCCTGGGCAAACCTGATCTAATGGGTAGCATCACTGCCCATGGTTTGGGGGTTGAGTTAGATGACCTCTAAGGTCCCTTCCGACCCAAGCCATTCTATGGTTTTATGCAAGAAGCCTCCTCTAATTGCTCTGCAGTGGTAGCAGCCACACTTTGTAAACCATTCGTCCCAGGTCCCTTTCTCTAGGCAGTAATTCAGTTTCATATATGCTGCAGGGTATAATAAACACACATAAAAACAATTATATAAACAAGTATAAAAACACTTAAAGAAAAGGTACCTCTAATTAAATCTTATGCCTTTGTGTTATTTCAAGTTACAGAAGCATCTGGGGCGTAGAAGTTCACATTTAGTAGCAGTAAGTTAAGTTACACTATCTTGTTAGGAACAGGAAGTAGCATCTCCAGTGAAAAATATTTGCCAGACACATTATGAAAAGCAGACATGAAGTAAAGTAAAGCACTTTATAGTCTGCTATCGTACACTGGTAACTCAGTTACTAGCTTGCAAGATTTTGAAATTCTTAACTATACAGAATACTAATGAAAGATCAAGTGCAAAGATGATTGATAAGTACCAGAGAATTCAGCAAAGAGAAAGATGGATTCTATAAAACTGTCTCAGTCAGAACACAAGACAGATAATCCTCATGGGCCTGCAGTACAAAGAGAAAGCAGCCCACAAGAACAAAGTCTGGACACATCGTCAACGCCACCACTGCAGTTCCCAGGTACACCCACATTGTCACTGAAGCATTCGAGACACCAGGATCAAAGTGCTTCAGAGAATGAAACTGTGAAGCAGAAGTTAACGTAACTCTAAAAACTGCAAAGCAGTTATCTGTTATAACTGAAGAATTCTGATTTCCACCCCCTCCCCCCCAATGTTTTTCCCTTTCCACTGTCAGTTGCATGTGGATCTTTCAAGCACAGCTCTAGCAACTGCACTTGTTAAAGACTGGCTTTTTTTTCCCCATAGGTCCAGCAGAGACAAGGATTAGATTCCTACACTAGTATACTATATTCTTGAAGTCAGCTTGTGAAATGTGAAGACCAAGTAAGAAACAGAGAGAGAGATGGAATTATCCAGGCTGTTGCCTTAGTACAGAAAAGGACAAAAGAAGTCTTACAATAACACTAGTTAGGCATTTGTCAAAAATGGAAGGAAGAAAAAGATGAGGAACTCCATGGATTGTAGTTCTGAAGAAGAAACAGAGGCTTAACACTTTAATAAGCTTTTACAAAGAAATAAGAGAAGCTATATAGTCACTTCATTATAGTACATGATCCATATTTCTAGATGAGGGAATTTGTTCAGTTTATCTTCATTAAAACATGATGTTTACAGGTATCATTATACTTCTCCACAAAGAAATACATAAGAGGGAGCTGTAAGGAGGCTCCTTTGGCCTGAAAGAAAATCAATTTCTGTTCTTTTCTGCTTCCCCTCCCTGTTGCTGCTGTTAAAAGTAAAATAAATAAGTAAAAAAGGAAAAGAAAAGGAAGAGATCAGCGAGATACTTACACAATGAACCAGTTGAGGTCCGTCCTCTTTTTGACCTTTCTTGATTAGCTTTTTCAGAAGCCAAAGAAGCTCTGGTTTGAATATGTCTTTTTACCGGGTTCTGCTGGGATTCTGCTTTCTCCACTCCATGAAAGTATTTCATATGATAATGCAATAACTTCGCTTTGCGGAAGGATTTTGAACAGTCCACAAACTTGCATTTAAACTTGTGATCTTGATCAACAGTTGCATTTTTTTTTGGTGCAAGAAAATCTGCTCTCCTAAAAGGTTTTGTTACTGTAAGAACAAAACAGATAAATTCCCCCATGCACTTGCTATATTTACCAAAAGGCTTCCAAAATTAAAAAAAATGGGCATGCATTCAAAACGTGCTAGCAAAGAAATGCTAAAAAAAAAAAACAAAAAAAAACACCCCACAACTTTAATGTTGTATCTGCTGTTAAGATCAATAGCTTTTAAGGAAAAACTCTGCCCTACTGTGCTCCTAAAATCATTTGTCACAATGTTCATGTTTTTATGAATGACTTACTGTCTAGATATTTTGCTTCTATGAGTCCTTTGCCCAACAGCTAGTATCACTGTATATAGTGCTACTCTAGATATAAGACAATTATAATCTTCAGTATTCCAGTATTCCAACTAAAACATACACTTTGTTCTATCAAGTATATTATTTACTTGTTTGTAACTGTTCACATCTTTGGTGCAATCACTTTCCAAGGAAAACACTTCTGCTCAACTACTTTCCTATCTTTCTGGATGCCTTGCCTGACCACCGAAGTCTGATTACTTTCAGCAACAAAGGAACAATAAACAGTATGTCAGAACATTTTTCTGAACACCTCCTAGAAGCTACAGTTAATTGGTTTCTCAAAAAAAAAAAAAAAAAAAAAAGGCAAGTCTTCCAACTCAAGTTTTAAGCATTTGCTTAACAAAGCATTACTGTGCAACCTGGGTATACCTCCATTTAACCTGTTAAGTTCTTGCTCCTTCTCCCAGGACTTCAGAAACTTAATGTTTTTGCTATGAAACGCATAAACGTTGTGAACTAACAGTAAATCGGACTACTGTCACTAGTCCCTGCATCTGATAAAACAGGAGAGGCAGCAAATAGGAAACAGATACAAGAGATCAGGGCAATTATCCATCACTAGCATACATACAGCATCAAATAACCACCAGCCAGAGGACAAAGTAATCGTATGAAAGGAGGTATCATTTTTACAAAACTGTTTCCAAATATAAATTTTCCATTTGTTTTGCCAGCACTAAAACATTATTTCCCTATTTATGAGTATTCTCAAACTCAAGGAATTAAGAAGGAAGAAGCATTTAAAGACAACACCTAGACCCAGCAACAGTGATACAACCCAAAAGTTTTCATTAACATGTTGTGTACCACGGCATTACATTGAAAATAGTTGGAAAGAGAGCACAAAGGACCCAGAAACATTACAAACATGAACAAGAGCAGTTACAGTTTTTTACAAGCACACGTACACAGGAACAGATTGAATGGGAGAGTTATAGATAGCATCAACACAATTTGATGCAAGACAGCACAGATCGTTCAGAAATGCTTAGCATGTAGCAACAAAAATGGTGAATTCCAGTGAATTGCATATTTAAAGGACATGTAAGAAGCACCCTAGAAAGCTATCTGAAGTGTAATCAATTTAAATACATCATGGGAAAAAAATAACTTGAAGTTATTCATGGAGGAAGAACAGGGAACAGTACTACGGAGACTGGTATAGGTAGAAAGATTAACAGACTCGTATATGCACATGAGATTGATTAAAAGAAAGAAGAAAATGGTAGAAACGAAGACATAGCTTTTAGGTGTTTCACAAGGAGAACGGGAAAGACATTTTGGTGTAGTTGTATTAAAAACATCCTGACAGGGAAACTGCTTCAAGCAATGAGGGTAGTAAGGTTGCAACAAACCTGAACAACTGGATCACGCTACCAGAATGACAAAGCTTGCCAATACCAAAATCTAAATAGACTGTGCACCTTTAGAAGCTGCATTCTTAAGGAATGAAAATTATTTTGGGACTGATTAATGAAATGGCTGGTGGATTTAGTGAAAGCAAGTGCAGACAGGTTCTCTTGACTGTAAGGCTAAAAACCAGCATTCAGGACAACGAAAGATAACTTGCTTCAACTTAATTAGCATTAAGATGGGGAAACTTTAACTACAGCAGGAAGGGGCAAATGGGCCCAAAGATTTATTTAACAAGTATTATGAAGATGACAAGGGAAGCTGTTATACCATCATACAGCTGTCACGATGAGGCCCTGTCAGGAGCTCTGTACCCAAGCTTGGAGCACTTTCCTTCCATTGGGATGGACAAATTCTTGAGCAGACACAGGGAACAGCTTCTAAATGATCAGCTAAAAGTTAGAAGAGGAGCACAGGATCGTGTCAGCTGAAGTTTAGCAACAAGGAGGTAACAAAGACATGGGGTAGGGGGAAGGAAAGAAGAAAAAAAAAAAAAAAACTTACTGCAATGTGCAAAAGGAATCTACTCTGAGAAATGAAAACCACGGACAATCACACAAAGTTCAGAACAAAGCTTATATTAGTAGCGCTGCCACCATATTTGGGGGCATCTTTCTTCTTTGCAAGACTATAGAACTCCCTGCTGCCAGGAAACTGTACAAAACTGAGGTTCAGCTCTGCCACTCAGGAGAATCCTTAAGGAGGCTGTACTCCCAGCTAAGCATCAGCTGAAGCTTCTTCATCACACCAACATATAAAGGGGGGTTATTTTCATTCTTACACAATTTTTGCTCATTAAACGTAGCACTAAAATTGGTTTCTATTGAAAGAAGGCCAGTTTTGCATTGTTAGCATCAAATTTTCAGGCACTTGCCTTCCCAGAGGAGGTTGGTTAGTAAGGTGAACATACCATGTTTCCTCTGACTACAAAGAAATCTTAATGATAAACCTCCCACCCGCTGTTTCTTCTGTGCTTTTAAACAAAGTTAAAAATCTTTACCTGGTACTCAATTAAACACTACACTATTAATCACACAAACTCAAGGTCAAACAAACAACAGTGTCTCCTTTAACTTTCACTGCACAGACAAAAACATCTTTTCAGCATTCAGCTCAGCAGCCTACCTCACTTCTCAGTGCACTCTATTATCCAAAGGACACAAGCTTTAAGGCAAATTTAACAGTAAGTTTACAGTAAAATGTCACCATGTAGAAGCTTAAGTCCACAAGAGATTTCTCCCCACTACCTCCCCCCAGATTCCTTCTTTGAATTGACTCTTGATGGGATAGGAATGTGTGGATAGGAATGTGTGGCAGCAGCCCAGAATCCAGATTTAAGGTCTGCCAGTCTTTGAGAATCTTCTACAAGGCAGTGGTAAGCCATCCCAAAATGCCAACAGTGCACTGAATACTTAAGAGCTTTTTCCCCTTTCAGTTAGAAGCTTGCCTTTACTGCAGATTCTAGTCATTAGATCTTCACGAATTGCTTTTTAAAGTGATTAGATTTCTAGTCTGTCTCCCACTCTCCAAAGAAATATTAAGAGAAAAACAAATTATTCCTTCGTTTGCTGTTAAACTTAAGTTTCTTCCATCTGGTACTTTCATGATTCTTCAGTTTGTTAGTGTTACCCTTCTTGAACTGCAGATGTAAATTTTATGTATTTTGTGTTGGGATGAAAAAACTTGCCTCTGACTTTTCCAAGTCATAAAAACATGAAGTTGGCTTATTAGGCCTACTGTTGTCGGTCAGTTCAGTGCAGTCAGCCTCAATTACACAAACCACTTGGGAGTTCCTTTAGGAATACATCTAGTCCCACAACAGTTCAGGTTTTAATCACAGCCTTACCCCTAGCCCAGCTGACACTCCTTACACTGTGCCTTGGACCTTTTTACACCACTGGTCTGACTTCCTCTTTAGCACTGTTTATTTCTTCTGAAACCTTCTGTTGTTCTCCTTCAGCTCAAGGGTTCCTGCTCACCATTTTAGCACTCAAACTATGCTTCTTCCTTAGTTTTCCCAAAACCTGTCTTCCAAGACCTCAACTGTGAAACAAAGTACCTTGTCTAATAGCTCTTCTCACCTTACTTTAGGTAAGAACAGCATTAAGCACCTTCAGCACATCCAGCAACCATTCAGCTACAGAAAGCAGAAAGTTCTGTTTTGAGCCTGAAATGTTATTTGACATGGGAAGAACTACTTAAGACTATTTCATCTTACAATGTTTTTCTTGTGTGAGCACTGAATTCGTAACAATAAGAATAGGGATGTCTACAATGCATAAAAAGCTTGGCAAGTGCTCAGTGTACTACTCAACATGCAAACCTCAATATGCATTCAGAGGGGGTAGCAGGTAGGTGAACTTAAACCTCTCAAAGTGCAAGTGAAGCCTTTCACATTGTTTCCAGATCACTGTGTCTAGCTGTAAGAAAGTTTAAGTTAGCAAGGTTGATGGACTTCCATTTGTACTCCATCTTTATGTTTACAATGACAACTTTTACACAACCTTGAAGGAATACCAGCCTACCTAGGTGTGCTGCAGGATATGCAGCTGTCCTCTCTATGTGGATAGAAATATTTGCTGCTTCTCCATTAACTGAAACACAATGCTAAATGTGACAAAGTTAGAAAACCACATGGTAAGTATGAGATAAATTGAATCCTTGGATGCATGTCTATGCACGTAAAGTCGTCTCAAGTTCTGGAAAACAAAAACATGATAGATCTGTGGAAAGCAAAGGGAGCTCCCCTTTAAAGTCAAATCAATTTTTGAGAGTAAAGCTACACCAACTGCTGTAGAGTGCTTTTAAGGCTGTTTTCAGATACATGAAATGGAGCATTAACTGGCTGTAAGAATTTGCCAACAGGCTCACCCCATTATTTGAAGCATGACTTGCTTTAGCTAAAACCTAAATCACCAGTTGTAATCCCTAGACACTAGGGGAGCCAAAAAACCAGCAGAACGGTGTTTTTTTTTGTTTTTTTTTAATTCTCTACTACATATAATTAACTTAATGAGAATTTTGATGAAAATTAAAAAAAAAAGGAAATTAAGCTTTGACAAAATGCTGTATTGCCTTCTAGAACACATTATCTTTTAAAAGATAACAAGCATGTAAACATTGTCAATTGCATCTGCTGTGACTGCAACTACTCTAAGTCTTGAATCATCTACTGACCAGTAATCGGGCACTCTTAAATATCACTTTTGCCCTTAAAAACTGCTGATATTGAAATGTTATCAACCTTGTTCTTCTCATACATTGTGCATGTTAAAACCAGTGCTGCTGGGGTCCATCATTCACCCATACCAAAACAAAACTAACACCACACACTGAAGAAAAGGAGGGTTTTAATTTTATATTTTGTAGTATTTTCCTACAAAAAGAGGATGAGTTCCCATCAAGTGATTAGAATTGAAGCCCACAGACAAAGTTAGTACTGGGTTACAAGGTTGCACTATTCTAAGTAAAAGTTATCTTTCACTTTAACTCCTACATGTGTTTTTTTTTTTTTTTTTTTTTTTGGAGAACCCTGTATGTAAGAAGTGTCCGTTTTTTCCACCTGTATCAGCTGTTCTGACAGAACACTTCTTTCCAAACCCCAAAACTCTTGAATACACCCACAAGTATGAGAACATAAACTGCTTGACATTCAATTATTAGTGTTTGGAGCACTACTGTTCCCTATCATGCTTGTCATCTACAGTGGAGTATATAAACACAATGCCAAAAGTAAGCCAGAAATATGTACAGGATAACAAAATTCTAATCTTTAACAACAGATTTGCCCTGATAGGATCTACAGATTTTAAAATTACTGATTAACAAACCACTCACTCCAGTAACATTTTTAATGTTAGTTAAATATAGAAACCTATGAATTTTTCTTTTATGACAACTCACAGTTTTTACTCAAATGCACCCTATACAATTCTTACTCCACATCCCTAAGAAGTTTCTCCAATAAAAACTCTTGATTGCCACATCTGGATGTCTACCCACACACATCTGGAGCTTCTAATGGTCAGTGAGGTGGCTTTAATTAAATGAAACAAAACCCATGTTCAGAAACATGGATTTTCAGACACCACCACCACTCCTGAACTTCAGGCAACAATTCAATGCAAGCACATATTCTTGAGTGAACTGGATTCAAGTTAGCTCAAGTACTTACAGAAGCGTGAATATCAAGAGTGCAATACTGGAGGCTCTGGGTACTGAAGCAAACTAGAAGTTGTTACCCCAGCTTTATTCCTTGTATCCAACTAAGTTAGCTCAGGAGATGCCCACATCCCATGAATCACATCAGTGTGAATTACACTGAAGCATTATGCATTCAGCTGATATTCTCATCCGTTTAAGACAAAGTGCTCAGTAATATACACGATACAAAACCGAAGGGAAAACTAAAGTAGTAACTGCAAAAGATAACCGAAGGGACCACAGCTTCTTGAATTCTCAACAGTTCAGTTGCATTATCCTGGAGTCTTACCCCATTTACCTGGGGCCAGAGTTAAACTCCCCAGAAGCTAAAACTGAGAAGTATCACTATGTTTCAAATGTACAAATAGTTATTTTCCCCACTTTCTCCCCAACAAAATACAGCATCTCACCTCAACATATAGTATGCAAGCTCAAGCAGAAATATATATTAAGATGAACAAACTGCACCTGTGATTTCAAGCTGAACATGTATGAAAGTCAATGTATGAAAGTCAAACTAAAACAGCAGCAGTTTTTTTCCTCCTTAAGTCTATCAATCAATTCCTTAAAGTTTGTTCAAAGGGGAAGAGATTCCCCAATCAGCACCAAATACACACAGAATATGTTAGTATGAAGTCTTAATTTATTTGTTCTTTCACATTTACTAGATGTATTTTGTTTGCTGTAACCTGACATACTGATGAATTACAGATCCCAAAACCTTTTTTTTTCCCTTAAAAAGCAATCCCTGAAAACAAGCATACAGCTACAACAGCCCAGTTCATGTACACTAGTACAAATTTTAATGCTACATTGACTTTGTAGATACTTGAAGCTAAGATACTGGGAAACTCCTTGAAAAGCTATACGAGTACTAAAGTTAAAAAGCAGAAGCCCTTGCAAGAGGCAAATTTTTTTTTTTTGAAGTAATGTTTGACCACTAACCCCATAGCTCTGTGATTACACATTATGGCACGAAGCAAAATCATCATGCCCAACACATACCAACTGAAAAGATGCTGGATATACCATAGAAAACAGGTGTATGTATCATCAGACTGTTTAAGAGAACAAAGATCAAAAGAGCTTTAAGACTTAAATATTAGTAGACAACCCATGTACTTCCCACGCACATGCTATTGTTATCAGTGGCAAACAGAGGGAATTTCATTAGTACAGTTTCAGCTGTACACATTTGTACAGGGTGGGTAAAAGAGGATGTGCAAGCACGAGAGGAAGTTTGGAAGAACAAACAGGATGAAAGCTAGCACAGAGGTTATTCTAGCAATGCTAAGCAACTCTATATTCCTCTAAATGCTCTGGTCCATTTAATTTAAATCTTTCTTGATAGAGTGTAAACTAGTGAATTTATAGTTCAAGTTTTCCCAATTAGCTGGGGATAAGAATATTGAAGCTCCAGGAAATAATCACAGGACAGCATTATATTTGGGCGTAGTTTACTGCCTATATAGGAACTTTCAGTTTGAAAAAGAAAGGTAAGTACACTTCTAAGATAAAATAACAGAATTTGCACATTGAGAAAGATTGAAGTGTTTGAACTATTTCACACATTTGCACTAAAAATTCTGAATATTCTAGGGTTTAAGTGTAACAGAGGCCAAAACACGAGTGCATAGAATTGCACAATTGAGATTCCCCAACATCAGTGCTCTGACATACTGCAGCACAAAAATAACCCAATCTTTTAACTATGACCTAACCTTGAATGACAAATACATCCTGAAAACAAGCACTGCTGTTAATGTCACCATTCACATGTTAGAAATATTACACCCAGTCACTTAAAGAGTATGGTTTCTGCTTTTTGGAATATTCCTGTCAACCTCCAAAGCTTTCACAAGAGATTAAAATTGAGTGCATAAGGAGTAGAATTACACATTTTCCCCCCATAGTTAGCATTACACAAATGTATTGTTAGTCACACTCAAGAGCATGAAGGACCTACCATTAGTTGACTTAAGAAAAGCATTAATATTATAACAAAAATCAAAATTAGAACCTGTAGCAGAAGGTTCTTGAGTTCTGACAGCAGCAGAGGAAGACTCAGTGTCTTCCGCTTTTTCTTCCTGCAAACTGGCATCCGTACTGAGTACCGTGCTATGCGATGTGTTTCCAGGGGATGCTTGTTCACTGAAACTTTGGTCAGATTCAACGGGAACATCTAACTGGACTATAAGGGAGGGGAAAAAAAGAGGAAACTGAGTAAAATGCACACAAAAGCATATTCTGGAACAATGTGTGTTCATCATATTACAGTAGAGAAACAACCACCCATGATCAGACTGCTGTTTTATTAACACAAAATTAAGCTTTTACAACACAACCACTTGCATCTACCCTCTAAATTCAAAAGCTGCTTAAAAAACAGACTACTAGCTCATTATAGAGAAATGGGATAGGTCTACTCATACCACTGGCAGAACTTTCCCTGAAAGGGAAAGGCAGTAAAGGACAAAATAGAAAAATGAAGCGTTACTTCTAACCAGTCCAAAAATAAAAGCATCTTGATTGGTGTTTTTAGTGTTCAAGAGGATCAAACATTAAGTTTAGCAATTAAATTACTTCTCCAATCAAAAGAATGTTAAAACTTCGTAATTACTTCACTTTTGCAAGCAAAACCTGCATCTCTTCAGAACTTTTCCTGTAAGTCTTTAGTCAACCTGTGGAGCTCTCCCTCTCAAGGCAGCCAAGGATCCAGCCAGTTATCTCTCTACTGGAAAAGCACCCTACACGCAAGGTAAGTGCTAGAGTTACTGATGGACAGGGAATCAGAAACAAAAAACAATGAAGGCAGTAGAGATTAAAATAAGCTTTCCTTGAGTTTACTCTGCACTGCTACTCAAAACGTGTTTTAAATGCAGATTACAGGTTATGCGAGTGTAAATACAGTGCTTGCAACTAGAAGACTTCTATACCAAATCCAGAGTATACCAGGAAGCTGCTTACCCTTCTCAGGCTCCTTTGGGTTAGATATTGCATCTTTCAAAGGCTGAGTTTCTGTTGAAGTTGTGACCTGATCTGTATTTAAAATCTCATGGCTAACACTAGATGAGAGTCTTGAAGACCGCCTCCTGATCTGGTCTTTTTCATGGTTATCTGAAGAGTTCTTCAATTTTTCCTGAGCTAGAACAGAGAAATCTGATGGTACTATGAAGGCATAGGATTACTGAATAGCTCAGTAGCTAACTTGAAAGATCATTTCACCCGGTGATCGTTTTTAATTGTTTTTAAATGATTCAGGTTAACAGCAAAAGCCAAATAGCGCAAGTGATTAGGCCTCTCCACAAAAGCTACAATGATATCAACAGTTATAGAAAAAAAAGCATAGAATCCAGAGAAAAGCCTGTTTTGTACATCTCTTAATATTTTCTTTTGTTAACAAATTTAAGATAACGATCACTATCTTACTGATAAAACATTGCTTTAAAAAGCAACCATCCCACAAATGTAAATAATACCAGAAGTTAGATGTGACAATTCAGACAAAAAACTTTGATCCTAAAATGGTAGCTTGCATGCACTCAAGTTTTAATGCCTTCTGGTCCTAAGGAAGGGAAAGAGTGACTTCTTCAGATCTTCATCTCCTTGTTCAGACAATTACATCTTCTATAGTAATATTCTTTCTCAACAACACATTCAAGTTCCTTAAATGTCATTATACAATATTAAAAGTAGAAGCTATCAGACTGCAATGATGTGAATTTTTATCTAAGATTAAAGTTGCTTTGCGAAGCAATGTGCTAAATTCTCCATCTAGTAACTAAAAACATCCAAATGAAGTGTCCAAAGGCTACAAAGATGGTGAAGGGTCTGGAGGGCAAGACATAGGAGGAACAGCTGTGGTCCCTTGGTTTGTTCAGCCCAGAAAAAGGAGGCCGAGGGGAAGCCTTATAGCAGCCTGCAGCTCCCTCACGAGGGGAGCGGAGGGGCAGGCGCTGAGCTCTGCTCTCTGGGGACAGCAACAGGACCCAAGGGAACGGCACGGAGCTGGGACAGGGGAGGGTTGGGCTGGGGTTCTCCACCAAAAGGCTGGTCAGGCACTGGAACAGGCTCCAGTGGGCCTGCCAGAGTTCAAGAAGTGTTTAGACAACACTCTCAGCCATGCAGTCTAATTTTTAGTGGTCCTGTGTGGTACCAGGAGGAGGACTGAATGATCCTTGGGGGGTCCCTTCCAACTTTAGCTATTCTCTAATTCTATGATTCCATGAAAATAGTTTCTCCACCTAGAGAAGGGTTTCTGTAACCTTTTAAGTATTAGAGCCAATATAACTATTACCTCCCTTACATCTGTGAAATTCGTCAAGAATGACAGCTTGTGGTTTCTCTATCCAAACCAAACTTTCAAGACCTAGGAGCTAATTTCAGCACAACGATGCTATACGTGAACAGCCAATTTAAGAGGAAATGCAGCACCTGTTTTTCTATTTCAGATATCACAGTTAAAGATTAATACCACAGACTTTTTCTTTCTCCACTTCAGCTTATACGTACAAATACTGCAAGAGTTCAAAACAAAAAAAACACTCACACAAGTTTCTTTCAACCCTAGGACGCTTTGAAGGAACTTCACCTCCTTTAGGTATTTTCCGACGTCTTAACTCCAAAGTTATTGGCTGCAGCGTCTGAGAACTTGGTTCTACATATTTAGACAGAGAACAGGAGTTGACTAGATGGAAAGCTGGGAAACTTTAAAACATAAATTCACAAGTCTTGCAATTTAAAATACTAGACCTACATGAATAGTATCCTGTGGCTTTCAGTCTACATACAAGCATTTAATCCTACTACAGGCATATTCTATTAACGCAGATTTAGGCAAGTAATATTCATAATTGCCAACCAAACCGTTAGAACTCCAAATGTGAGTAAGAAGTATGCTCTCAGCTGCCCTAAACCAAAGCTGAAGTTTTAGAAAATTGAAGACTTCTAGATACTTAGGTTGTGGACAGAATTAGATTGTTTTCTTTGTAAGTGAGTTTACAAGGGTTTCTGATACATGGCATATACATTTAAGTTCAACTACATACCTGTTGGAGGTGTTATTGGCGGTCTTCCACGTTTTCGTTTAGTTTCTTTCACATTTTCCTGGGGACTCTTTACATTGTCATTCTCAGGCTTCTTCTCAATTTGTGTATCTACTGAATATTCCATATCATTCTCTGATATATTCTCTTTATCTTCTTTTCCATTCTTAGATATATTCTTCTCTGAGACCTTGCCTTTTTCTGAGATGACTATCAGTTTTCCTTCTTTATCAGATTGCTTAACCCTCTTCTCAGTCTTTAATGTCTTTTCATTCTTGTCTTTCTTTGCATTACCTGTTGCTTTCCTCTGTTCTTTAAATTTCTCCCGCTTTTCAGGAGATGATGGAATTTCATTACCTCTTTCTTTAGGCTTAGCATTACCCACAATATTCTATAATAAAGAGTGAAATATAAAAATTAACGTGCTGCAGCCTGAAAGCCCTCCCCCCACCTGTGCATTTAGCAGACTTGCACTTTTTCCAACTTTTCAAATGAAGGCATATGTTCTGTTGTAACCCACAGATTAAAAACTTAAAGGTACTTGAACTGTTCAAAAACCAACAGAGCATGGACACACTGCTTTAACAGGACAGTATAACTTATGCTGTTGAACTGTCAAAGGAATTAATCTGAGACTCTGTCTTGGTTCTCATATGCAGGTTAGGGCCAGTAATCAACTCCATAGTTGTATGCCAGCTTGAGCAGTGCTACTTAAACCTTACCTAGGACACCGAGGGAGGAGTGGGAGTCAGGAGCACAGACAAGGACAAACATTTCAATCACGTGGATAAAAGACCCGTTATCATCTTTTAACAAAAGTGTCTCAAAATAAAACAGTATTTAGGTTGCCATCATCACTGCTATGAAATGCACTAGGTAGAGTCATCTAAAAAGCAACTGACATCACCAACTTCAACATCTGCATGATGTTAAGTTCTACATGCCTGTATTTAAAAATGAAACAATCAAAAAACACTAAGCACTTTAAACTTCAAAAGCTTTATTAGTCCCTGTCCAGTATAAGCTACTGATAACATTCAATTCATTCATTTGTACTTTTCATTTTTCCATAACTGTGATACAGCAGCACAAACTCAGAAAGGACATCCCTGTATCAACAGTTCACTGTTACTGAACACCGTCTGCATGCTGCAATTGGGTTTCATCCCAACACCACATGGTGGGGGGATGCTGGTTACCTCCTTCCAATGCTCCTGCTACAGGCTATCCCCGAACACTTCTGCTCTGATCAACAGAAGCCTTCTAATTTTGAGCCTTGATCAGTAATTTACATCTGATCACATGTCAACACTGCTTTTAGTTTAACTTCCCTCTTCATGTTACCTAGTATCTTGAAGCATTAGCAAGAAACCAGACTCCTTTCCAGCCATAGCACAGCAAGGCACGAGGTCAGGAAGAGAAGACTAGAAAAAACTTTGAAGGCTGATTCAAACAAAAGGTTGAATACCACTTGGGAAAAAGAAAGTGGAACAGCTATTTTGAATTACACAAAATTCTGAGAATACACTTAAGTTTCAGTAAATCCTTGTATGATAGTACAGCTTGCCTCTTCCCACCCCTATCTTCCTATCAGTACATGGATTACATGAACTGGTGCCTTTTAAGATTGCCATTTCCAGATCACAGTCCTAAGAAACAATTCTGATGCAATAAAACGGTGAACAAACATCTGTTCCACCATCTATAACATGATTTCAATCATACTCAGCAGAGGTGATAAACAGTTTGGTTATTTTTTTTGGTGTTTTTTTTTTTTGGCTTTTTTTTTTTTATATAATGTGAAAACAAATTGCTGCACATTTCAGAACAACAGCTAGACAAAAAGAAGAAATTCTGTCATCATCTCATGAAGAAAAAGCACTAGTGCCTGAGCACTGCTTTAACCACTGCTTTAATTTCTTGCACAGATTCCTTGAATACCACAGATGTAGGAAAAGCTTCAATGGAAACCTCACATATCAGTTTAAAAACAAAAGCCTCAAAGCAAACAAAAAAACATACCTCACACTCAAAAAATAACCCTCAGACATTAGGTTTCATTAGTTGCGTTACTCACAGACCATCTGATATGAATAAAAAGAGGTACCACAACACAAACTATCTTAAACTGTTCTTAAACTTACTGTGTTTATGGTTGTCTCTTGAATTAGCTCAGTTTTACTGAATTCTTAAAAGCTGTCTGTCCTTGCATAAATGCTATCGCTCTGTGCAAGTTATAAGTATTTCACTATCGCTGTTCAATGGAACATGTTACTCCCTCTTCAGAGGGAATTAAAGAAACAAAGGTAGTCATTATAGAAAAGAAGGCCAGTTCGTGCTACTTCCATCAGAAACCAGGTGGGCTTTTTTTGTTTGTTTAAAAACAAGACATGAGCTCCTTGCATCTTCATGGCTACAGCCTTTCCCTCTGTAGAAAGAGACCACTCCATTCCACTGGCAGCATGCTGCTGCATTAGTGCTGCATCTGAATCCACACCTCAAGGAACTTACATTCACAACTGAGTCCTGAGCTCTCCAGCAGATCAACTGTTTAAGGACTTTATTAGAGCTCTGTTTACACGATCAGAAGTAAATCTTTTTATGCTTTGTTACACTAAAGGACAGAACAAAATGTTCTGGTATAACTTCTCCCTTAAGTTAAAAGAAAGCTTCCCAGCCAGTGGTTAAAAGAAGCAAACTTATTCCTTGCAAAACCTATCTACAGCCATATAGAAACACAAGAAACCACCTACAGGAGATAAGAGACAAAATATTTTGTCCTTTTTATGAAGAATCTCTCTTCAGATCATTCATCTTCATGTATTTAAGGTTAAATATGGCAGAAATATTTCTCATGGCCATGAAGGTAGTTCCCTTGTGAGTATGAGTCAACCCTGAATCAGGCGTAATTATTAGCATTTGAAAGCCTAAAGAGCACTTTGTAGCAAGTCTGAAATATTGTTTCCCAGTCTGGCAGATATACAAATCAACAGACCAAGGAACAGAATCACAGAATTATGTAGGTTGGAAAACACCTCTAAAATCATTTATCTAGCATCGCCAAGTCTACCACTAAACCACGTCCCTAGGCACCACATCTACACATCTTTTAAATACCATCAGGGATGGTGACTCAATGACATCCCTGGGCAGCCTGTTCCAATGCTTCACAACCCTTTCAGTGAAGATGTTTTTCCTAATATCCAACACCTAAACCTCCCCCGGTGCACCTTAAGGCCATTTTCTTTCATCCTATTGCTTGTTGCCTGGGAGAACAGACAGACCCTCATGTCGCCAAAGCAGCAGCATCTCTCTTTAGAGCAGTGATAGATTTAAATTCTGCTTATTAATAGTTCACTATTGGAATCTGCACTTAGGGTTTGTGTTGAGGGAGAGATGCAATTTCTTTGTTCAAACTTGAGAGCCCCAAAAAAAACAAAAGGAAAGGGCATGACTAAAAACACAGGCTACAACTACACCACAGAAACGTGTGGCAGGATCACAAAACCATTTTTTTGATACAGGTTATTCTGAGGTATGCACTTAGAAGTTTTAACTTAGTTAAACAGGATCAGAATTTGTCACCCTTTCCTACAAAGTATCCACATGAAAACTGAACAGAAACAACTTTTCTTCTCACCATGAGCAGGACAAGATCTTTAAAATAGCCCACTAATACTTTCCATTGCTAGCTGAAGGTTGAACCCACAGAACAGAGCAGGTGAAGGGATAGTAGAACAGCCAAGCCTCAGAAGAAGAATGTGGTTAGGAAAAACATCTTTTGAAAGCTGTGAATGAAAGACTACTTAACAACTTCCTTAAAGGTCCCAAGATAATCTAGTAGTTACTCTGGGAATAAATAATCTCCCTTCACTTCAAAGTTCCCATCCCTTGGGAAAGTATATATAATCACAAAAGTCATCTCAAACTGTGTTCCAGTATCCCGCCACTAGTTTTAATATGTAAATTCTTAATCTCCCAAGGATTTTTAGACAAATTTTTGTCTAGAGACCGACTTCTTTAGTTCAAGAAGCATATTCATGAGAACACGAGCCCGAGAGTTTGTAGAACATGCCATGAAGATCTGCATACCCTTTCCAGTTTAATGGATTTCATTTCAAATGCGCTGTATTTTAGCAATAGAGAAGTTTCATTCATTTCATACTTTATAGTTCAAACCTAGTTACTTGCACCAACTGTTTTAGAATATTAGAATGAACACACAACTTACCTGATCTTTGGAAAAAGCTTTGACATGAATGTTTTTGACAGTCTGAACTACACCATCATAAAATTTCACTGTGTATGTACCTAAAATTTGAAAACAGAGCAGACAGTATTAAAGATCAGAAGTTTTTTAACAGAATATCTACTAACAGCTCCAATAATGAAGCTGGATACATTTTTTCTCCTTGATCTTACAAGGTACAGTCAATGGAAAGAAAGCACAGCACAAAAACAAGTCTATACTAATTGATACTCAAAAAGAAGCATGACTGTGCTTGTAAGTCTCTTTGTAAAGAGTTTCTGCAGCTATGACATCAGTTTTACTGTAATTACACACACCCCTTAGATTATACATTTAGGAAGAAACAACTTTCTCCAAATATACACTTAAAGCAATTACTGACTAGATAACCCAGAAGGTTCTTTGTTCATAAGAAGGACAAAAGGCTACAGTAAGAGTTGATGATAGATTAAGATATGTAATTAAAAAAAAAATCCCAGTTGCTTTCTGTTTCTGTACTCTCTCCTCTTAACCAAAAAGGCACATAACTATAAATGTACTACTAAAAAGCATGACAAAAACATAAGCAAGTCCTTACCATCTTTGTTAACTGAAGTAACTTTGGCTGGATAGAAGCGACAGTCAGACCAGCATGCCAACACCTGATCATTTATATGAAAACCCTACAAGACAGTATTTAAAAGTGTTTTCATCTTAGAAATACAGAAATATACACCTTTATTAAAACATCAGAACAATTAGCTTTCCAGTATTTAAAATAAGCCCTAAAGCTTATACAGCAGGCAATGAAACAACAGCGCATTGGTTTAACATTCTCAAATATCCTTTATTTTCTACTTACTGCACACCCTTCTTCCTCATGTAATCCTTCTTTTCTTAACTGTATTTTCTCTAAGGGACGCAAATAAGGACTGTCCCAACAAAACCATTCATCATATCTATGGTTCCAGCGTTTGAAATGGATAAGCACTTTTCCTTCTTCATAATCAATTTCTTCAATATGAGCTGGATACCTGGACAGAACAGAGATTAAAATATTTCAGTTAAGAATGAACACGTCCCATATGCTTACTCTAACTACAGCGTAAACATCACATGCAGATTGCTTTCTGCATGATCAAAAGCAAAATAAATGAAGACTGCTTGACCAGGTGTGGTGGGGATCCATGTTACTGTACCTAACAACCTTTAGTTTCTAAGTTCTCAGTATTATTTCACTTATTTCTTGTATAAGCAGTAAAAATGCTACAGATGACTTGGAGCTCAGTACAGAATGAATCCCACAACTGAACAACATAAAAGCAAACACTGGTTACAGAAAAAGACAACTGAGGAGTTTCTAGTCTGGGGTGGAAAACATAGCTAGAAATCAGTAAGTCAAGAAAGCCTTCCCCATACCTAGAAATTTTACATGTACACAAAATTGATAGATTCAGCTCCCTCTTAACAACATCTGAAGGTCAATACAGTAACTTCTTCCAGAGATACCCATCAACACGTGTCATAAATTGCCTCTTCAGTTTAACTGCATAAGTCTAATGTAGACACTACACCCAATTTAAGTTCTGGGTTCTTAAAGTTAAATGCCATTTTCAAAGTCCTAGGAATTTCAAACAAGGCTCTTGGTATACTGAAAGCACAGGAACCAGCGAGAGGGCGCACAGTGATTTCTAATCAGGAAGACCTCAAACTATGCATTTCTTTAATTGCATTGGTAATTTGCAACTTAAATACGCATTTCAGAATCACAGCACATTTCACTATCCCAACTGAAGATAACATCCCAAATATTGAAATTTTCCCTCTGCAGTAATAGCACCAGGAGAAAACCTTTACTCGTCAATGTTTTTATTTCAGATAACTGAAAACAAGACCCCACTAAATTCTGGAACAAAGGCCTAAAGGAAAACAAAAACAAAAAAACCTCAAACCCAGAAGTACTCTTTACCTAATAAATCACAATTATAGATCACACTTAAGAAGACAGAACAAGGGGTAGGAGCATAAAGAAGTGGCATTTCGAAAGGATTAAGCTTAACACTAAGAATAAAACTAAAAAAGAATGAATTGAGACGTAAAATACAATACAGAGTATTATTTTACAATCCCATACAGACCAAAAGAAGGGTTACCTACAACTTAACTACTTCAGCAGATATGAGATGTTCGTAACTTCTTCAAAGAGAGCTACAAATACTCCACACCAGAGACTTGCACTGCAGCCACAACCTAAGGCCCTGCCTAAAACCACATACCTCACCTCAAGCTTTGCCACTACTCTGTTCTTGTATATTATCAGAACACATGCAGCAAAGGCTATGGAGGAGAAAGAAAATAGGATAGGAGATACTTAGGGTAGGGATACCTTTACCCCTTCCTTCCTAGGAAGTAACTTCCCTTTTCTGGTGATGGCTAAGAGATATCACATTTACAGAATCACAGAATCATCTAGGTTGGAAGAGACCTCCAAGATCACCTGGTCCAACCTCTGACCTAACACTAACCAGTCCTCCACTAAACCATATCACTGAGCTCTACATCTAAACGTCTTCTAAAGACCTCCAGGGATGGTGACTCCACCACTTCCCTGGGCAGCCCGTTCCAATGCCTCACAACCCTTTCGGTAAAGAAGTTCTTCCTAACATCTAACCTAAAACTCCCCTGGTGCAACTTTAGCACATTCCCCCTCATCCTGTCACCAGGCACGTGGGAGAACAGACCAACCCCCACCTTGCTACAGCCTCCTTTAAGGTACCTGTAGAGAGCAATAAGGTCACCCCTGAGCCTCCTCTTCTCCAGGCTGAACAAGCCCAGCTCCCTCAGCCGCTCCTCGTAGCACTTGTTCTCCAGACCCCTCACCAGCTTCGTCGCCCTTCTCTGGACTCACTCGAGCACCTCCATGTCCTTCTTGTAGCGAGGGGCCCAAAACTGAACACAGTACTCGAGGTGCGGCCTCACCAGAGCTGAGTACAGGGGGACGATCACCTCCCTAGCCCTGCTGGTCACACTGTTCCTGATACAAGCCAGGATGCCGTTGGCCTTCTTGGCCACCTGAGCACACTGCTGGCTCATATTCAGCTGACTATCCACCAATGCTCCCTGGTCCTTCTCTGCCAGGCAGCTCTCCAACCATTCCTCTCCCAGCCTGTAGCTCTGCTTGGGGTTATTGCGCCCCAGGCGCAGGACCCGGCACTTGGCCTTGTTCAACTTGATACAGTTGGCCTCAGCCCATCGGTCCAGATAAACCCATAACTGCTCAGGTTGATAAGGAAGGAAGATTCAAAGTCCTTCCACATACAAGAAAGTTCTATTAAAGGTAGCTTTCTCTTGTATATCTCAGCAACTACAAAACACTCAGTAGAGGTAACTATAAAAAGCATTACCCAGTTCCCTGCATAGTACAGCAAAAATGAAGACAGGAATTTCCAGGTCCTCCCAATGAGAGACCAGCAAAAGGAAGTTCTTGCCTGAAGCTCATCCAGATCCTCAAAGATAAAGAGAGATACTGATAAAGAATGATCAAGAACAGACTTAAACTAATGATCTGTTCTACAAAGACATCCATCTCTGATAAACCCACGCAGCCACTAATTTTCTCCTGCAGGGGAGAGACATGCCCACGTGACAGGACTCAATGAACTATACAGTCCAAGACTATTCCCTTCTTCATACAGGGAAAGGAAGAACAGGATCCTTCACCACAAGAACCACCACCTGGGAACTGTGCACCAGTACCATACGCACCTATTCCATCTCGCCTTCTAAAGATCCCCTGATAGTGGGGGAGACCCTGATCTATCAACAATAGCAGCAAAAACATACTTGACAGTAAGCCTCAATTTTTAGCCTGGCTGAGAGCCAGTGTGGGTGAACTGCAGTTCCTGGGTAACACACAGGGAAGGCTGAACATCTTCCCTTTTTGAGGCAACCACCATCAGTGAACAACGTTCAGTGCTCAACTGGAACATGGGATCTATTAGAAGCTCTGCTACATCTAGCTAGAAACTTCAACGGCCCTCCCCAACACGACCTTTTTAGCTACGAAGCACCATGGCACTGCCTTGTGCCTGGAAACTTTAAAGTGAAGAAAGAAGTTCAGAGGTTCTCAACAGCTCTGAGCACTACACATGGACACTGCAAGCTTCCTTCCTCCAGCATTTATCCCCTAGCCTTCAAAGTGTTGTGCCTCCTGAAGTCCACACAGATATACACAGAAGTGGTAGAAGCAATACAGCACATGCTTTTTATGAACGTTGTAGGGATATCCAAAAAGCCTGTGAACTTACCATGGGACAGACGTAACTTAAGAAACTTGTTTAATCAGGAAAACACACTATGGAAAGATACGCAAAGTGAAAAGCCAACAGCTGAAGTCTGGATTACAAGGCATGAAAAGATCAGACTGCCAGGCGTCCAGGTATGGGCCGTCCTCTCCCAAACCACAAAGGAAGCATGGCTCCCTGGGCTTTCAGAGCAACTAACTGATTTGGGGCAAGAAATCAGTTAGAGACTGATTTGAGTATTTACCCAACAACCTGTGAAAAACAAGCTGCAATCAGACAACTTCCTACAATTTATCAGGAGACTAAAACAGATGGCCTTCCAGATCAATTCAAAAGGAACCGTGAGCTTGTATCTTTCAAGGTCTTATGCCTAATGAGCTAGCTAAACAGAAAGCAAGGGAAAACCACCAAGAATCACAAACTATGGGAATAAGTTTTGATAAGAACACCCAAGCAACACTCAAAATCTCAAAACAGCGTAACTCTTTATCAGACAGGGATTAGCAGTGACTGGCAACTTCAGACTACAGCTGTCAGAGCACAGCAAACAATATGAAAATAAGTTTCTTGTACAGACAAGTGTAAAGCCCTCCCCTTTTCTTTGTAGGAGTATTTGGAAATTTAAAATCACAGTGCTGACTAGAAGTACTTCCCCTCTCTCAGCACTGGAATAATTTGTATCCCTTTCCTTGGAATAATTTGTATCCCTTTCCTTTCCTATATACTTAGTTGCAAGTGCTGTAACACCCCTTTTTTCTTGGAGCTAGGAAAAGAGGAGCTTACTGTAGTCAAGACAACGCTAAGAAGAACAGAAATGTCTATGAGGACAACAGCTATGAGCTTCCATCCTTTCAGTAGTGGAACAAAATTCTGACAGCATGTACAATTAAACAATCTTTACCATAACAGGGCAGTAAAATTATCCTAGGAAGAGTAATCTTGATCTCAATACTCAAGAACCTCAACTAGAATCAAAAGTTTCATTATAACCATTATAACAGCTCAGCCGAGCCTTTAAAATAAGGCAAGCACCAAAGTACTCACTCTACTCTCTGGAGTTCAAGCCTAGAAGGTTACCCAGACAACCAACATCAGGAATTTCAGCACACATTCAATACACTATGATCATTAAGATACACCAAAGCAACCTTTGAGATGCGATCTAAGTGACACAAACATTCACTTCGCAGCCTGGCAAGGAGCAGCTGTTACACTGACTCCTCTGCTGGCATGTGCAAACTTTTTCTATTCGATAGGGCTGGGAGGCTGGCATCATATCCAAACACCGTGGAAGTCCTGAACTAGCATTCCAGGGCAAGAGTTGCTGCCATGAAAGGCAGGTAAATGAGGCTCTGATATGAAACACTTCCCAAAACACTACTGCAATTTGAGAAGCGATACCAGCCCACTAATTGACTAGTGCGTTTGGTATTGAGCACAGAAATCAAAGGCAGCCCTCTGTTCAAAGAGGAGACCTCTGCCTATGTTTAAGTACCAAGATAGCAACAAAACAAAAAGCTTGGACCTCTGAAGATCTAGAAGAGATAGCATCTGGAAACAGAAAGTTTTATATCCACATAAAAGGAGTGCATTGTAGCCATATCAGAGAGTGGTCCTGTTCATGCAGGAGCAGGTGAAAGTACAACATGAAAATAGTCTGCTGTCCTCTACATTCCATACCTTCTATGAAAGAGATTGGACAGGTATCCCCAGTCTGTCGCTGCTAATGCTGCTAAGAGAAAATAAGCCCTCAGTTTTTAAAGGTTTTGGTTCATAACCCCTTAATACAGAAATATATGGAGATTACCAGTCAAGGAAACGTGGACGTCCTGACCCAGGTTTCCAAAACTCAGCAAGCAAAGAAAAAAAATCAAAACTAAGTTGCAGAACATGCAGAACATGCAGGTCAATTAAAATTAAGAGCTTTTAAAAAGTAAGTGTTTGGTTTTGGACACTTAGTATATACAAAATTCCAATTTAAGTCAAGGGATACGTGGAAAGTAGTGGGTGTTGAATTCCATCCCAGCCTGCCAGGTTTTCCCATGTAAGCGCTACATACTCACACTCTGAGCCACTGCTGTTCTCCAAACACATCAGATAGGTAGTTACTAATCAGAATTTTTAGTCTTACTCAAATGTGATCTATACTAAACTGTACCTCTAGTAAGCCTACACTACAGGCTAAGAAACCTTTTTTGTAGGCTTGACAATTACTTCTCGCATAAACAAAGCTCAAGAATACAAAAGATACATGCAGATTCAGGCTGAAGCCTTACCTATGCAACTCTCAGTCACACAGGAAAGGCAACAAAATATAACTTAATATTTGCGCTTCATGTTCTTTCCATAAAGAGCTACATTTAACATTACCTAAACAGAAGGTTTGAAGTTGGCTCAAATTTAACCTAAATTGGCTCAGTTACCCCATGTTAACTTTTAGGGCTTTTTCCCCTCCTGCTGCAGTTGCTAAGTCTTCTTCCTCACAACTCCAGTCTGCAAGACAAGCTCTATAGCATTCCAAACTTAATAGCATTTCCCCATCCAGTTCATTAATTTGGTGGCTGACCACCCTCAGGCTATAACAATTTCAGACTTTAAATCCTACAACTTCTTAACAGCAATGGGAAAGAAAGCACTGAGAAACTACCTCGGGTAGTCTATACTTCAAAGGATTTATCTCTTCACAATGACTACTCTGTGTATAGCACAGAGAACAAACGTGAATTGCAGAGTACCAGTCTGAAGCCCTGCTAGGTCTGTGTAGTCCTATTTCCCAGACATACAGCACTAGTACACGTTTTAAAAGGCCAGCACAACAGATCAGCACGTATTGCCCATTTTAAGCACTGGTATATAAACTGCTAGAAATTAATTACTTTCCTAAAAACAAACGACCAGGACTCTAAATACGGTATCAATATAAAATGTTTAATATATTAAAGACTTAGAGTTAATATAATATGAATGTTTTTAAAAATATACCAGTTTTTTAATCTGTCACGGGCTTCCAACTGGGCTCCCACCTCAAAGTTGATCCCTCTTCTATTCGGAGGATGTTTTGTCATTTTGTAAAATCAACACTGCTGATTTTATTCCCCTGAAAAATGCAATTAAATATCAATCACTAATCAAGACACATACAAAATAAACTTATGCACCATAACCCCCAAAAGCTAGATGTTAAGGGACCCTGGTATTTCTTGTTCACAGGAACTAGTGGGGACCATTACCTCTTAAACAGGAGTTCCCAAGCGATAGTGTGCAGAATCATTCAAGAAATGTGTTCAAAAGGATAGCTACCAGACAAGGAAAGATTGAAGCTCAACCTTTGCCTGTCAGTCAATTAAGAACTCTGCAACCCAATGTTTATTCAAGACTGAGAGAGAAGTTTCATATTATTTCCCCCCTCCCCTTCCTGGTTTTAAGGAAAACAAGGAATCCAGTAAATAGGAAGTGGGCAAAAACATACGTAGTAACAATCTTTCAAAATCTATGTTAGTAAAACACTCTCAAATGCTATGTTACCTCATCACTACAAATGCAGGAGTTTAAAGAATCACGCAGATATTTTAACCAACTTTATAAACTGCCTAAACTGTTACCGTATTTATGTTTTCTTCCCTCTTCTCCACCATTTTAACCAGAAAATAAAAAGTCTTTTAACACATCCAACAGATAAACATTTTAAGAAATCTTGCCAAAGGTACATTTTGTATGAAGCCTGATCAGAAGCTACTTCTCCCAAATTTTTGTCAGTCAGTCACTTTCCACAATTTTAAGATCCAAATTATGATCCATTCCTGTAGTCTTTAAGCTCACAAGACCCAAAAATTGGAGTATGCTTTATAGCCTACAGTAAGAAGCAATTACAGAATATCACAGAATGGCTTGGGTTGGAAGGAGCCTTAAAGCCCACCCAGCCCCAACCCTTGCCATGGGCAGGGGCCCCTACCCCCAGTCCAGACCACCCCTGGCCCCATCCAGCCCTGCCTTGGGCACTGCCAGGGATGGGGCAGCCACAGCTCCTCTGGGCAACCTGGACCAGGGTCTCACCACCCTCAGAGGAAAGAATCTCCTCCTGTATCTTGAGGATTCAAATAAAGGTGCATAAAATGGATGCAAACTAAATCTAAAAAAAAAAAAAAAAAAAACAAACAAAAAAAAACAAAACAACTGTCATGCTACAAGAATGAGTAGACATGCACAGGCAACTGAAGTAAGCAGTAGCACTTTCTTTCACAGAATAGATTAACAGCAATGGCATCTGCTGAGCTGCACCTCTAAGAAGATTAACATTATTTTATGAAAAACTACTCAAAGTTCAAACGTGGTTTGGAAACCAAAAATCTTTAAGAAAGTCATAAAGCTTCTATTGCAGAGAAAAGCTATTCCACTGACATACTTTCTATACCAGGCCATTTGCCATGGGAGGGCCATATAGGCACCCCCACAACCTCAAGCAACACGAGCACATTACAAAGAAACGGCTCTACCAAAAGATTACCTGTTCTCTTCCTCTGAAGCACAGCTTCAGCACGTTGTCTACTAATAAAACAGCATGCAAAGGTGTGGGGGAAAAAAAAAACCTGCTATTGGCAGCACACTCAATTCACTACACAGTGATTCATTGACACTACCTGCAAGGTATTTCAGCCACCTAGGAACTGAGAATCACTGCAAGTTACTTTTCTTGAGTATCTGATAAACAGCTGACTAGCTCAGCATGGCTCTGAATCAGTCCAGGAACCAGAACCAGTGTTGGCTTACATGGCTAGACATTTGGGGGTGTGGGTGTTACCTTCCAGCTCCATAGCTTTTAATTAGAAAAGGGGAGGGGAAAGGAAATCAAAGAAAACTGGGGGGTTACATTCTGAAGAAAAAACACTAAGAATAAAAAAAAAAAAATCCCACCAACAACTAATGCTATTCTGAAAATCTAAGAAGTAACTGAAAATTTATTTTTTCTTTTTTAAACAGCTTATCCACCTACACCTCAAACAGAACATCCTCTACTTCCTCCACAGATCTACATCAATGAAATATCACTTTCTGGCATTAGCAACAGAATTCGATGCCTCCCAACACAAAGTAGACACACGTGTTGCTTAATGCTTGTAACACAGGAGAACTTGGGGCTGCAAGTTGACTCTTGTCCAAGTAAACTTGCTTTCCATCTCACTGATAGGGACACGCAAAGACCAAGTACTCCTAAATGCCACAAGTACACTAATGAAGCTCTACAGGAGACCCCCCTTCAGGAAAAGCTGCAAGGCATTCCAGCTCGCCTGCAAGAGGAGCATACCAGCCTCGCTACTTCAGTAGCAGTATCTTGTACAATAGGGCTTCTACACATAAATGCCAGCAACTTTGTCAAGGAAGGTCTTCAGGTTTCAGTTAAATATCAAAATAAAAAGAATTAAAGAGCGTCACAACAAGAGGGAAATCTGAAAAACCAGCAAAAGTCATTTAATTTTACTTAGAGGGGCTGCAGGTCCTCTAAAACTGAACTTTCCTCCTCACAGCTGGTCAGCTGAACACCACCATTTGTTAGAGCACACACTTACTGCCCCTCACCGCCTCAGCCAAGCCTGTTACAAGGCAACCGATCAGGAAGTTGAACAAGAGCAGAAAATTTAGGGAAAAAACCACCCACATCACCACCCCTTCCCCACGTTCTTCCTTCTTCTCCCCTTCCGCATCGTGAAATTTGGGCTCCTTCGGGTTCTCGCATCCCTCTGATCCTGTTATCTCAATCCAGCAGTCCCAATGCTCACATGCCCTGCAAACCAGGCTGTCTTCTTCACTTGCAGCTCGTTTCAGGAACGGCTTCCTCCAGCAGATACACACTTGGCAGAACATTACACAACACAGGTAAGTTAGTAGAGGAGCTCAACAGTCCTATGCTTAAATGTACAGCCCTAAAGACTGAAAGCAGATGATAAAACTTTTACTGGGAGCCATCACATAGCTCTTTGTGAACACGGCCATCAGGCAAACCCAAAGCCCTCCACGTTGCACAGCATGACCTTGACCTCCTGGAGTACCTCGCTCAGAGAGACAACACTGAGCACAGTGTTTTTCCTCTGCTTCATATCTTAGGTTCTCTGTCCAATCCTGCAATAACTACCTAAAAAACTTTAAACTATACCAGAACAGATTATTAAAAACAACTCCAGACAGTCTCTAGCAGAAAATTGATTTATACTGACTTGGCAACTAAAACAAGACATGGGCAGGCCTTTCACTTTGGTAACTCCAGGAATCCATCTTCCTCAAGTGTTCGAGACCACAAGAAAAGCAAGCGGTGGTTACTACATCTACCCCCAAAGCTGAAAGGCTTTTCTCTAAAATTTCTTATTCCACTATGAAAATCAGGAGCATTTCATAAACCATTACTCTAGAACTTAGACAAGTTGCTAGTTTCAACAGAACGCATTTCCAAATCTGTGTGAGTAGAAGCACACATTTCTGGTGTTTAGAAGAGAGATCCTTACCTTCCCCGTACAAGTCAGGGTGAAGCAATTTAGATTTAAAAGACTATTCAAATACTTACAGGTACCAATTAGGAAAGTACATTTATATGTAAGGACAATGCAGAGAAGAATACACTTAAATTAATAGATCCCTTTGGGAATCATGATTTTTTTTTGTCTTTCAGAACAAGTCTTCTGCTCCACTAAACAGGTCCTGCATACTCTCAGCTGTAGCATTTCCTACTCTCTTCAGTTTTAAGCTCTCATGAGTGCTTAGCCCCAAATCTGGACCATCAGCAAGTTTTGAGAGAAGAAGGTTCCTCTAGAAATTGAACAATTGTTTCATATTGTCATGTAAAACGTAACTGAGCAGTTATGGCAGAGTCACTAATACCAGCCTCTTATTCTCTCTCTGAAAACTGCAGAATCACTGCAGTCTTTTCCAAAACCTTAGCTACCTTTGCAAACAACGTCTTCCAAATCACTCGTGACTATGACCGAAACATTCCCTACAATCACACCAAAACAAAACCCTGCCTTTAAACCACTTCCACTTCTAAACTGAGTATTACTTCAGCATTTCATCAGCAGCTTAGAAGGCAAGTTTGCTCCCACAATTCAGCCTTATTGTCTTTGTACTTTAACTGTGCCAAACCAGGGATCTCCCTCTACCCTCCTAGCAGAGCCCAATTCATAAAAAACAAGGAACTTGATGAATAATCATAGTTCTCTGCCTTCATAAAAAGAACGTGGTTAGCTTTGGCAGATTGCATTAAAAAAATAATACTTAAACACTTAATACAAAACAGTATTAAGTTTTATTTGGAGTGTTAAGCTTGCTGTCCAGTTCCAATAGGCATTCTACATTACTGGTGGTTCCATAGGACTACAGAAAAGAGGAGGCAGGGTAGGTAGAAAAGGTATCAAAAGGTATCAAAAAGCACTTGAGAAACTGGGGAGTGAAAGGAACCAGCAAGAGGTTGTCCTGTGTTCTCTGGAGATGCACTACAAGCATAACTCAAAGCCGGACTTCTAAACCTAGCCCCAAGATTTGAAATATAGGTCCTATACAAGCAACAGAAAACCCAAATGTATTTTGCTTCCTTTACATATAGCAGTATAAGCAGTTTCTATGCTAAGACAGGATAAGAGTGGATTCCACAAAGCATAAGCTGACTCTGCCATTCACTCCAGCGCTAGACAGCATAACAACACTGCTAGCACATCTAAATGCACATTCTGAAACTGCCAAGGACCAAGTCCAACCACATTTTGCATATAAGGTTTTTACTGCTCAGCAATAATTACTTTTGACCTCTTATTTATACCATCTGCATACATCACACCAGCCCTTGCATCTTGCATCAGTGGTAAAACAATGAAAGCCTCACCCAGTTCACCCCCTACAATATGCATGCCCCCATCAGGGATGGTCAATCCAGAGAAGTCCATGGTCCCCACCACAATCGAAGACCTTGCAAGTGGATGACCACAGCCATGCTGTGCTGAAACCACAAACCTGCAGATGAGAAAAGGTAATGGCCGTATCAGACTGCAAGACAGTACTTACAGACACCATTTACACTATACAATACCAATGGCATCTTATGGAGACTGAGTGTAAGAATCTCACTAACATTTAACCACCACTTTTGAGAACTATTTTGGCACTGACTGGGGAGGCTGATTACAACAGACTTTTTTTTTTTTTTTTTGCCTGTGCCATGTCTAACAAGTTTTGCCTACAGCTCCAGTGCTACTGTAAAGTGTGCCTCACTGTATTTTATCCTACACTTAAAAAACAGTTCCTGTACCAGGTATTAATCTAAGGAATCCTCTGGTCCTGCTTCATATTTTGTTTGTACACACCATTTCACAGCAAGATGAGAAAGTTTCAGGACAAAACCATAAGTTACAGGAGAGATGCTTACCACTGTTTTTTTCAAACAGTGCTGCAGATATTCAATCAAGTTCTTTTTTAGTTTCTTCTGTTCTTTTAATGCAATAGGAGCAAAAACAGGAAAAAATCTGAACTAAACGTGAAGACTATTAGACACTGCAACAAATTCCCAAGAACACTAACATCTCAATTTTTCTACCCCAAAGACACTCCAAACAAGACACCGAACTACAAGTAGTTGTACCGAGGTACACCTTGCAGTATTTTCAGCTAGGTCTTAACAAATACTTACTTCTTGCTTTAGAAGTTTGCCAGACAATCAACAACACAGGAAATAAACTGCAACACAACACCTAAACTGGATCCTGAACTGACACATGCTACTTCTGTAAGAGTAATACTGTATAGCGAACTCCTTAACACTGCAAACATTCACTCAAATCATAAAACTTAGTATTTTATTTCAGACATACTTCTAGTTTACAAATGTAGACTAACAAACTGACACCAGTAGAAAACCTATGTTTACCCTCTTCTACACAGAGAAGCCAAGATTTACTTGAAGTACTCAGTGACAAAAGTGAAGGGGTGTTAGCAAACAAACTACCCTTCCTGGGTCAAGATCCTCATGTTCTCCCTAAGACAGCGAGAATGCCATTTTCATCCTACCAACAGTATCACATACAACTATGCTGCTGATTCAAATTGGTGATGAGACCAACGTGGAACCAGATATTATGAACACAGGCACCTCAAAAAAAAAAAAAGAGGAAAACATTTTATTCTGTAATGAAGCCTATTTAGATTACCAAGTGCAATTAAAGAAATAAGTACTCAATACTGAAAAGAGTGTTTTTCAGTCATTTTTATCTCCCACTTAACTATTTCTTATTATTTTATTTTTTTTCTCCTTGTAACACACTAATGATAAAAGAAACACACGCACACTGAACAAGCAAAAAGATTTTGGAAAAGGGTTTAAGCCACATGAAATAGAGCAAATTTTTCCTAAATAAAACAAACTACATTTAAGAACTACTTTAACCAAACTGCTGTTTTTTCCTTCATCTGAAAGCCTGCAATGCCTGTTTTAAGAGTACCAGAGTTAGATTTATAGGAATACGATCAACAGTGCCTTTGCAAGAATTAAGAAAAACATGAATTTAAAACAAAACTGTAAAAGATTAAAGAAAGAGAAGCTACATTTAAGAAAATTGGAAATCCATTATTATACTCACCAAGAAGAAACACGTTGCTTATTTGGCCACGAACATTCCAAACACTGCTGTACAACTATAGAAAATGAAAAAAATACTCATGAATTCTGAGACAAACAGTACTTCAGAGTTCAAAAAAATACTTCCTCTACAGAGAATCATACAGTATTACCTCTGGAATATCAATTTAATCTAAAAATACTACAATACAGAGGGTCACCAGGCTGCTGTGATCCAAATTACAGATGAACTATAAGGTCCTTAAAGACATTCTACTCCCCTCTCCCCCCAAGTATCCTGATCAAATTTCTCCATCATTTATCCTTCACGAACTAGAAGCCACCAGTAACTTCACTGTTATTGCTTCTTTCTGCACCAGGTATTTCAGAATAACTCCATACAGTAAGCGAGTAGACAGTATATAAAACTTTGTATGTGCAACTAACTTAACATTTAAGCTGCATATGTTTGAATAAATTATTAACAATTTAAACCTACCATGTAGTCAGAACTGCACTTAAAGAAAATTGCAGGATACCTTCACTTTTATCATGCACACTGAGAATGTATAGCCCTAGACAAAACACCAGGCTAAACGTCCAGCAGAGAGGATCACAATCTGTGCTCACCATCTCTTCCAAAAGACTGCTAAATACAAAACAAGTTCATACTGGTGGTTTTCTTCCTTTTATCTCATTTACAAAAAAATTTAAGTGCCACTTTTCCAGCTAATCACTATTTGGCAGGTAAGATTTTAAAACAAGCGTACCTGAAGCATTCAGAGACTTGAGTACAACTACTCTACCCCAAACCCCTCTTTTCTTCCCATGAGTTCAATGACAACTACTACTGAGAGAAGCCCAGAAATGTCACTGTACCAATTATATTCTTATTGCCCAAACTTTCCTTAACTCTGAGGATGGAAGCTTAAAAAAAGCTTCAATTCCGAGATGTCCAAATATGAGAAGCAGCCCACAAACAAAGCCAAGACTGCCAGATCTCAGTCAAAGGGTCAACATGCCTGAGCACTCTTAATTTGGAAGCACATCAAAATTCTTTTACCAAATAATTATAGCAAACTGGGATTCATAAAAGTCATTATGTCTGATGTAATACAATTTATACTCATACTGGTGGATTTCTGCTGCAAAACTTTGTTTCTTAGAATTTCTTAAGAAGTGATCTTTTAGTACGGGTAATTTGAAAAACAATCAAAATCCTATCCGCAATAAAAGCCTTCAACTAGTTCAAATAACATACTATAATAAGCATGGCTTTTCAGATATAGCATAAAACTTGTGTTTTCTTAATATTTCAGGTGTGTGTGTGTGTATATATATATATATACACACACATATATATGTGTGTGTATACACACACACAAAAACAATTATTTAGAAGAAATTTTGACTACTACTTCAAAAAAGCAGCCTAAAAAAAATCAAGGGAAAAAAAAAAGACTGATGTGAAACAATTCTGTCATTGAATAAATCTAGCAACTTAAGATTCTTAAAATCTCTCTGATTTTAGATCTTAGTTAAGAAAAATTCAGTTCAGTGTGAAGGATATTTTAAGGTGTAAATTAATCTATCAAACAGCAAGAACTCTCTCCCAAGTTCAAATGTTTAAAAACTAAAATACCTGCAGACTGCTCAAGCAAGCTGAATCATTTCTTATGAAAAACTTCTCTAAATCATCACAAAGTTCATCACATCAATCCATGCTGCAATGAGCATGCCACACATGTATAGCTAAGTAAACAAACTCAAGCTAAGATGACCAAATGCAGTCCTCTTCCTTTAACAGACATCCTCTGTTGAATAAATTACACCCATCACATGGCATAGGGATGTGCATTTTGGTCATGTGCAAAGTAAACAAAGAGATTCTCCAAGAACATTTTCTTCATCTACAAATCTTCTCCAAGTCAATATTTGCAAAGCTTCTCCAAAGAGCAAGAGTTCGGTAGAAACAAACTACAGCAACCTGAATCATTCTAATTTAGTCTGCAGATTGGACACCTCAACACAATTTCTCCTGTTTATCTACCCGAGGTTGCATAACACCACTTCATGATGCTAAATGCACTGAGTATATAACCATCTCCAAGAAAATATTTTTGCCCTGCCTAATGGCTAATTATGGGCTTACAGAGCCTTTGTCAATCAAGAAAGGAATATGAAAGAAGTAGACCATTTCTTATTCCCATTCTATACTCCCTCAAAAGCAATAGAAAAACAACCACAACACACAAAGTTCCCTGTGCATCCTTCAGATCCCTGGAAAAGGTGCCAACTGTTTGCCTAGTTTCCTTGAGATGCAGATGAGGAAAGGAACAACACTTGGGCTCAAAAACTCATGTGGCAAACTCGTTACTGTGCAAAGACAGCAGATTTCTTCTTAAAAAGAATATACTTTAAAAAAAAACTAACAGCAGGGCTAAAGGACGTGACTTCAATTTGCCTATGCATTTTCTGCTTGCTTACATGACCTCCAGTACTGAGTCCAATACTATTTCATACTCTGAGGGAAACAGTTGCCAACTTTTAAGTGCTAAGGTGGCATTGAAGTATTAGCATCTACATCACTTCTAAAAGCACCATCTTCGTATTCAAGAAGAATCCACATTTAAGAGAGAAAATACTTAAGGTGGTACTTACAACTGAAGGTAGTAAATTGACCAACTCCTTATTTGTGACCTGATGTCCAGCCCCTGGCTTTGAGGTCACTCTGGGTGTTCCAGTGATATCCTATATATTTACAGGTTATTGTTGAACCTAAGATTTTTCTTATCAGTGAGCATCAACATGTATTGCAGCTATCAGAGTAAGAGGCAACAACTGGAAGTGGATGGAATAAAAAGAAAAACACAGAAATGATCTGGTAACAGTACCTGCAGCAGCAACTGGACCTGGACTTCTGCTTCTTTGAAGAAGTCAACCTAAAAAGAATTCATAAAAAAAAGAAACATTTTCCACTGAATCTACACCACCTGCAACACCAACCACTGAAAATCCTTTAGGCCACTTTTACAACAAGCCAGTACTCAGTGTTCTGATACTTAGACATGGCAGTCCTGGTTTCATTATTTTCAAGTAGTCTGCTTCTTCACTGGGCAGGACCAAACCTACCCTCCCTGTTAAAGAACAGGATATATTCATCACAGCCAATGAAAGTGAAACTGCAAGTTACACTGGCTTGAGATTTGATGAAGCAAACTACATTTTCATTCACAATAATACATTATGGACACGTATCTGTGTATGCGTCACACTATAAGGAAGATGCAACTTCACAGCTTTATTACAAGAAGAAAGGAAAGAGGTGCTCTTAAAGGCTGCTTGTAGACTCATCCCCCAGCTCAGAGATGAAAGGGCATCAGGGAAAAAAAAAAAGTCAGTGCATGTTTTCGCAATACCAGTAACAGCAATACTGAGAAGAAGGAGCTGTAACCTAGGCAGAGGACCTATATAAAAACAGGGGATCGTGTCATGCAGAAGCCATTAGCAACTTTCAGTAGAGTCAAGCAGCAACTCAAGCCTGGTACTTTTTGTAAGCTCTGCTACATTACTGAAGCTTTTTAGGTTTCAGATTTAAAACTAAAGGAAACCCTAACTCAAGCCCTATCAATGGCACTGCCATTCGTGTCCTAAAAACGTTCAATTTTAAAGCTGGAACGCAAGACATTCAAGGTAGTGCCTTCACTAAAACATTATGCAGAACTAGAGGATATTCTCCATTTCTCTGGTAGAGAAGTTCTGAGTATAAATAGCAAAAGAATAAACCTGATTTTAAACTAGTATATTAACCTCAACAACAAGACTAGAAAGGCTCTTCCATACTAACTTCATACTAAAAAAAAAAAAACAAAAACATAACAGAACAAAACCCAACCCACTAACCAGTGGCTTCCCACCCCCCAAAAAAAACATGGTACATAGAGATACAGACTGACACAGGTACATTTCTTCCCAACCTATTTCAGAAACCTACCTTAAACAGAGTTCACGAAAAGACTAGTTAGCTTGCAGCTGGCTAAATCCAGACAAGGCTTGCCGAAAGTTCTCAAACCCAGTGAAACCACACAAAGGCATGTCAAGAAATTAGCAAGCAGTCTCAAAAAGCTGTAAATACTACATTCTAACCGGCGTTATTTTCTGTCACACACATCAATAAGCACTGGACATGCTATGCACCTGCACTTACAAGATCACTTAAACATGGTGCTTGCACACACACAAAAAAAACACTTTCATAAGAACAATGCCTTAAAATGCACCAGACCCAACAGTTTTTTGAACAACAGACGTCATATAGCTACTGGCATTTTGACCGTAAAAACAAACTGAAAGGTGTAAGTTACTATTTCTTACCTGAAAGTCTTTTCCTACAGGAGGCACAAGAAGTCAACAAAAACCTGTAAGCAAGCAAGGGAGAAAACTTTGAAGATGATAAGGAATAAATAATTAAAAAAAAAAAAAAAGAACGGACGTGTTACGAACACTTCACAAGACTTCTCAATGTGATGTGCCACTATGTGCAAGGTATCTGCAATTATTCTTAAAAAGAAAAAACAACAACAAAACCTTCTACATCTACACAATTAGGCAACCATCAAGAATGCAGTTTTAATACTGAGGCAAGCACTTATGGGGCTCAACAGTAAATCCTCCCCCTGTGTATATTCTTTAGCTCAGCTCACATCTGCACAGGACAGTGCCATATGGGCAGCAAGAGAAGACAAGTGGCAGCAGCGCAGCAACAGTGGCAGCTTCTGTCAAGGTTTGACAGATTACAGCCACAGACAATACTGAGCTGCCAGCAACACAGATATACATAAAAGATGCAGTGACAGAGAATTTAATATCCCCTACAATTAAATTAGGGATTGCACCCTCCTTCCCTGGCCAAGGGGGAGAATTTAGGTCAATATCATGGCTTAGGTTAACCAGGAACCATAAGAGCAAGAAAAAGAGCTTCACAGAACTTATCCAATTAAAGGTAAGAATTAATTATATGCTTCTTACATTTCAATCAAGGCAGCACTGTTATGAGCAGCTACTATTCTAGCCTCATTCCCAACTTGACCTTAATTAGGTACTCTGGATTACAGGCAAGCAGATTTTACTCTCAGGCTGCTCAAGTAAAATATTACTTCCATTCAGGACACACCAACAAAGTTATCAGTAGAATGTAAACTGAACTCTCCCATAAACTGGCTTAGGTCAAACAATCAGTATTTACCTAAACCACCTTCAATTCCTGAACTACTAGAAGTCACATGAAAAAAAAATAAAGAATTGTACTACAAATGATCTTTGCTACAAGTCTTCTCATTGAGCTTTTTTTGGAAACCGGTCCTTGCTTGTAGTAGGAAGTTAAACAAGTCCACACCAAAAGCATTTCTCTTGTACAGATGCTCAGTTACAAGCTCCTGTACAGAAACCTACATAAGGTTACTTCAAGTTATCAGCACTGTTTTTAACAAGTAATGTTTCATTTGACTATGCTATACAACACTGAATTCTGTACACTGTAAAAATCAGTTTATTTCATCCAGTTTGGACTCCTGGACACTCAAACATCCCTCCTTGTCTATGTCCAAGTGTTTATGCCAGAAGCAACAGCACGGGATCACAGCAACGTTTGAGATACGAGCAGAATATTGAACAAGCAGCAGAGATGTAACTGTTCCCCAAAACTGTACTGAGAACCTCCTTGATCAACTGAGTGCTACCACAGCTACAGCCTGCACGTGTGCTCCGAGCCAAGCGGTCCGACAGCCCATTCTGGAGGCAGCAAGCCATCGGGAACCCAGGTCTGTCGGGAAAAAGCACGGTGCCTCCCAGCTCTGGGTATCAAACGCACACGACGTGAAGCGGCTCCCAGCTGCGCGCAGGGAGCGATCTCGATCTCGCTTCCCCAAAGACGCCTCAGGGAGACGAGCAGCAGCAGGGAGCAGACGCGCTCCGAGGCCCGCGGCCGCCGGCACCGCCTCCGAGCGCCGGCCCCACGCGAGCTCCGTCCCCGGGGCCGCCGCGGCCGCCCCCCGCCCCGCAGAGCCCCGCCGGGAGCGGCCCCGCGCCGCTTCCTGAGGCCGCCGGGGCCGGGCTCCGCCGCCGGCCCCTCCCCGGCCGCGCACCTCCCGCCGCAGCCCCCGCCGGGCCCCGGCCCCGCCGCTCCCCCGGGCCCGTTCGGCGCCTCTCTCCCGGGCCCCGGCGCCGCCGCAAGGTCACTCGGCCGCCCCCAACGGCCGGGCCCCGCGGCGCCGGCGCTCGGCGCGCTCCTACTCACCTGGGCCGCGGGCGGAGGCGAGGGGAGAGGAGAGGAGAGGACAGGGAGCGGGGGTGGGGGCGGCGGGGGCGGGGGCGCGGCCCGGGCCCCCCGGCCCCGGCCAGGCGGCAGCGGCGCCCGCTCGGCGCCCCCGGCCCGGCCCGGCCCGGCCCGGCCCTTTGTGCGCGGGGCCGCGTGCCAGCCGCGCCGCGCCCGGCCTCCCTCCCCTCGCCTCGCCTCGCCTCGCCACGCCGCGGGCCCGCAGCGCAGCGCGGGGCGGGCGGGAGGCGCGGGCCCGGCCCGCCCGGGCGCCGCCGCGCTCTTACCGAGGGCTCTGCACGGGACAAAGGCGGAGAGCGGAGCCAAACCGCCCCCGGGCCCCGCTGCGCGCCGAGCCCAGCGCCACCGACCGCGCAGCGCCACAAAATGGCCGCCTCGCTGCGGCGCCGCCACCCGCCGCCGGAGGGGGCGGGCTCGGGCCGGGCCCCTCCCGCTCGCTGCCGGGCCGCGGGGGCGCGCAGCGCGCTCCCTGCGCGGCCCCGCGGGTCCCGGTCCCGGTCCCGGTCCCGGTCCCTGCGGAACGGCGGCGGCGGCGCCTCGCGGCCGGGGCGCTGCGGGAGAGGGGTGGGAGCACAGCCCCGGCCCTGCCGGCGAGCGGCCTCCCGACAGGCGCTGCCCCCGGGCTGGGGCGCGGCAAGAGGTTTCTGCGTCCACCAGGGCTCTGAAAAAGGGTGAAATAAACCCAAAAAACACCAAACACCGCGTGCCCGCTGCCCTGAGGGGCTGTGTCTGTCTCCTCTGCGGCCCCCAGGCAGCTCGCCCTGCTCCAGGCCCCGTGCTGCCGGCCCCTGGACGGAGCCTCGCAGCCTCCTGGAAATCAAAACGCTTCTTCTCAGTTCTATGGTAACTTAAAGCCAAGAGCACGCTGGTGCAGAACAGCAAAAATCTCTGCAGGTTGAAGTTCTTAACTTCAAATATTGCAGGATTTGTGGCTGTGGGTGATAAACTCTCCCGGTTCAGGGGGTTTGCCTGAGATAATCCAGCATTTTCTGCCCGGAGGCCATGGACAGGTGAATGATGGTCACCCGCCAGGTTTGAGGGATGAAAGGGGAGCTGTTGGGGCCAAGGTGCCTGCGGGGCTCGTGCTGCAGGTAGTGCCAGTTTCAATTTCAAATGATCATTTCATGGAGAAAAGCTGAAACAATTTTCAGTCACTAAGGAGTTGCTTTTTTTTTTTTTTTTTTTTTTTTCCCCAGTTTGCAGGGTACTCGTATACCCCACGTGTGTCAGCAGCGTGTACAGCTGCATGCAACAAGGTAAGTGGGCAACCCATAGCTCCAAGTCTAAGCACTTTTCTCTCATCTTCGTCCTGCCAAATAACCACAGAAACTGCTGGCGCTGCACAAATCCAATGACATCAGCCTCACCCCAGTGCCATGAACAGCACTGGACCCAACAAGCACAAAGGCTGGTGCAAAGCACCTTCTGTGTTAATGTTTCTCTGATGTTCTTGTATGTTAATGTTTCTTACAGTTTGTGAGCTATGTGCTGTGAATTTGTGGAAGCAGGATGACTTGCTAAAAATACCGTAACAGGAGAAAAAAAAAAGTGGCAGAAAATGTAGTTATCAGTTTGGACTATTTTTAACCTGGGAATCTCACATGTGGTTTTAACATTGCAGGTTTCTAGAGACAAGAAAAAAAGATTGCAGAATGAATTAAAATAAAAAGCAGCTAAACAAAACCACTCCAAAGTTTTGAGGAAAATAATTTCCTTTTTTTGTTTTTATACTTTTACTAAAACGTAATTGTAGTGTTTATGGTTTTGTTTCATTTTGTTTTGAGAGCACTATATTTTATTAAAGTTTTGACCACTTAAAAAGCACTGAGTCTTAGAACATCTGTCATGAGAAAGCAGGTGTCAGAAACCATTTCCTTCTCCACAGAAATGGGTCTTTCTAAATCCCATTGTTTATGAGTTGGGGGAAATAATGTCTTATTCTCCCTTTATCTCCCTCCTGCCCCCTTCTTTCCCACAAGAGCAAACTACTTCTGGCAATCTATGGAAGTGTATATACCAATTTGTGATGTCTTTTTCCTTGTGGGTAGTCCGACTTCAGATTCAGTGTCTGATGTCAGTGTTCTTGGTTGACATTTACTGTAAAACCTCAGGTGTTAGATATCCAGCCTGTCTCCACAGTCTGCAGAGCAACAGCCTTTCCTGGAGAACAGCCTCCCCCTGCATTGACACCCACAGCAAACAGCAATGCTGTGCCTGCCTCCAGCTTGTCCCAGCCTAGTGTAAGCAGAAGAGGAGCGTGACCACGGCACTCACCTGTGTGGGACAGGTCCCAGCCCCCCTCAGGAGTTCAGCTGAATCAGTTGGGATCCACTGTCTCACACATCAGAGAAACCAATTAATGCAACTGTGGGCAAACTGGGCTTTGCAGGCCAGGGAGGGTTTGTCTGTCCACTCTGGAATGTGATGCTCTTCTCACCTGCAGAGTACCTACCACATTCAGCATGAGGGGTGCCATGAACCTTGTGAGTCACTGTCAGGGAGCAGCAGGAGTGGGGTGCTGTGCCGGGACAGGCGAGCCGGAGCAGGGGTGGCAACAGAACATGAGGTTGGTGCCCTACCCAACACTGTGCAGTCCAGTGGTGAAAAGGGAGCAGAACAGAGCCAGTGACAGCGATAAGAGTCCAGCATGCAAGCCCATAGTGATGAGGCAGGAAGGTCAAGGGAGAAAGTAAGTCAGCCCATGTGTTGGGGTCAGGGAAGTCCACGGCCAGGCACAGGAGTAGCTGACCTGGCTCAGGCAGAGACCAAGGGTGATGCTTTGTGTTTAGGTGACATTCCCAAAGAAGAAGGAGGAAGTTCCCAGTGAGGTGTTTTCCTTTGCCACCTCTTTCTCTTCAAGGTCAGCTCTACAACTGTGCTCTCACCAAGTTGGCCTTGAACACAAGCAGCTGAACTGCTGAGGAGTGTGCTCCAGGCTCTGGCACTTCCCTTGCCTGTCGGCGAGCCAAGCTTGCTGACCATTTTCCCCATACCTCAACAGAGAAAATCAGGCATGTGGCAAGGGCAACGCATCCAACCAGCCTCCTGCCTCCACTTCAGCAAGAGAGGATCCACGATCAGAAAGCGCCTCTTGCATTGACTAAAAAAAGAGACTGAACAAGCTGCAAAATGATGCCATCCGTGAGGCCAGCCTCTGCATTTGGCTGGAGAAATCCCATGCAGAAGACTCCCCCCTCCTCCCTGACCAGCCACCCAAGGGGCCGGTGTGGCAGATGCAAAGGGTTTCTCTGCGCCCATGGAAGTTTTTCTTCTCCTGCACAAAGGCCCAGCCAGCGAGAGGCAGGGGAGCCTGCAGCTGCGTGCCGTGCAGCCCACGCGGGGTCACTGCAGCCCGCACTAAAGCAGCGCCACAGCGCAGGGAGGCCGCAGGCTCCCAGCCTGCCTGAGCATGGTGTGGCTCAGCTGCCAGCAGAGGTGGTGTGCTGAGGTGTCCTGGTTTCAGGAGGCTGCCCCAAGCATGGGCTTTGCAGAGCCGGGTGGGGATTAGAGGAGGGCCAGCATGGCTCAGGGGAGTTTGCAGCCATAGGCCGTGCCCTCAACACCAAAGATCAGTCCGAGGATGAGCTTTGTGTCCAGCCCTGCTCATAGTGGCTCATGTCGGAACATTTTTGGAGGCCCCCCATGTCTGGCTGACCTCTGGGCAAGGCCCCGAGGCACAGATAGGGGCAGGGGATCACTCACCAAGTCAGTGCCTCTGCCACACAGCAGCACTCCATGCCTGGGCAGTTTATAGCTTAGGCCATTTTGTCATTCCTTCTCCGTTGGCCAGAGCAACCAGAGAGGCTGGGAGCTGGCTATGGATCTCCAGGTAGGATGTCTGCCCTCAGCCTGGGCAGAGCCAGCACAGCCCCATTCGTGGAGCAGTGTGGCAGAGACGTACAGGCACGTCAGGGCACCTAGGCACCCCCATGGTGATTCAACTGGGAGCAGGGGGAGGCTGTAGCCCCTTCCATCGCCTCATCCTCTTTGGGCTCCTGGAGCCATAGGGTCTGCCTGAGAGTGAGGAGGCAGCACACACCGCAGGGACACCCAAGCCCGGTATCTGGGTACTGTTTACAGTTGCAACACCTTTGTCTTCCCCAGCAGGAACCAAGGCTGGGTCATTTCAGGGGAGGTTGTACCACATACTGGAACAGTTTAATAGCTCAGTGGCCTCAAAAGAGAGGGGCCCCACTCCTCCTCTGTCCCCCTGCTCTCCACATTTCCCCTGCAGCCCGTGTGGTCACCACTGTTGCTTGTGATCTGAATGAAGCACCAGAGCTGGCACAAGGTGGGATGGAGGAAATGGGGCTGTGAGTGGAGATGAGTTGACACAGGCCATTAGTTCTTCTTTGAGGAAGCAGCATCTTGTGGGAACAACCTGTGTCTTGTGCTTCTAAATGGCTTTGTGGGCTTGGGCCCTGAATCCTGCCAGTTCCCAAACCTGGCAGCTGAGGTCCCAGCCCCTTGTGTTTCTCTTTCTGACCAGCAGTTTGGCCCGGCAGCCCAGCACTGGGCTCCAGCTCACACCTGCGCTCTGTGAGAAGCCAAACAGCACATGGCAGCTGCTGGCTGCACCCAAGGGCTGGCGGCCCAAGGAGACACCTCCTCTCCAATAACAGCAGGTAAAGCAGGCACTAGGATACCAAGAAACCTCAATTTGAAACTCCGATGTGCCTGTGAACACCTGAGCCCTCCTGCCCTCCTCCCTGGGGCCCCTCAACACCAGCAGCCAGACCTTTGGGCTCTCTCTGCTTGCATTTTTGCAGAAAGACTTCATATTCATCCTTGTGTTTTCACATCTCCATATTCCTCCTCCAGACAGCAGTGATGAAGGCAATCCACCAAGGAAGGGACTCAGGCTCCCTTTACCATATCAGCAAACACCAAACACTTCAGACAAAGTGGAATGGCTTTGATGGTGAGGAGGAGGAAGCTCTGGGTGGAGGCTGCAGCAGGAGGAGCCCCTGGGAGCTGTAGGTTCAAACCTTCCTGGACTGGGCAGCGTCTTGAAATGGTGCCCCCTTCTTTGAAAGGAAAACTGACTGATAAGTAACTCAGTGCTGCAATATGTCCCAAAAGCTTTACCTCATGGCCTCCTGGAAGCATTCAACTCCAGCAGCTCTATACAGGGTCCATCCCTCCTCAAGGATGGAACCTAGATGGTTCCTCAACCACCTGCACCTGGTTCTCTCCACCATTAAGCATGGGTGACAAATGTTACAGGACAACAGGAGCTCTGGAAGCAGCAACACTCACCAAGCAAATCACCTTTATCCATTTTATCCTTGATGATTGTCCCATAGATGATCTCTGGGTGTGCCAGAGGCTGAGTGCTGCTCTTCGGAGCCCCAGCTCAGTGCCAGCTCCACTAGCCAGTTCTGCTGAATTTGGCACTGGTTTGCTGTGCTCACATCAAACCCGTGCTGGGGCAGCATCGGGGCAGGGACCCTCCCATCTGTGTCCCTCTGCTATGCTGCTGGGCTCCTGATGCAGGCTCACCTATTCCTCTGTGTCTTGCCACAGGGATGATTTAGTGCAAAGCTTAACATGAAGCTAAAAACTGGTCTCCCACAGCCTGGGAATCTGGGGGATAAGACACAACTCCTGGTCACCTCACATTTACAAGGGGAGGAGAGACTGCAGAAAGCTTCTCTACCAAGAGGGGTGGTGGGTGAGCAGTATGGGTGGCCCTGTGGGGTGGCACCACATCCTGTAACACTGGGGTCCCAAAGCGGGTACGCCCAGATCATCCTTCAGAGAGGTCCCAAAGCCACCCATCATACTCCAGCAGCTGCCCAGCCTCTTGAGGTGCTGGGGTGGAGTGCAGAGCTCAGACCTGAGGGCAGGTTGCTGGGAGCTGGCAGAACTGCTTTTACCATTTCTGTGTGCAGATCCACAGGACGCGATGGAGGAAACGACAAAAAACTAATGCCAGGCCCTTTGCAAAGGCCCTAAAACAGCCAGAAATTCACCACCAGCACCCAGAGCATGCAGCACTGCAAGGGTGCAGGCCCCTTTGGACACATTGCCCTTCCACAGCCGGTGGCAGGTCTAGGACAAATTGCACGTGCTGCCTCTCCACAGGGTGCGGAGGACAGGTGAGCCATGTCCCAAGCCACTGTCATACACAATTTTTTAAGCAGTGCAGGCAATTTTTGAAGACTGCAGGAGTGAGCCCAAGCCTCCAAGCCTGAGCTGAAGCCCTTGGTCTGTGGGCTTTATTGATTTGGCCACATCAGCTCATTCCACAGAACAGCCTTGGGGAACACCTAAATGCTGGGCTGCCAACCTCCACCTAGGAAAGGGCTGTTTGAGGTTAAAACACTATTGCTCTTCCTTCTGCTGTTGTTGCTGCCTGTCCACTCCTTGTCTGTCCTGACAGCAGAGCTGGTGAGAAGACCACGATTTGGCCGTCGCGGGTGGTTGCGTACTGCTGGGGTGACTAGAGCAGCCCTTGCTGTGCTCTAAGTGCACCGCCTTTTCCCAGTGCCACCAGCATATGATCAGCTCCAGAGTGTCGGCAGCACTGGTGAGACTCAGGACAGTAACTTGTCACCACCCGACTGAAGTGGCAAAGGTAGCACTTGTGCTGCAGCTCCACCACAGGATGTGACCGGTGTGAGTCTGGAGCACCAACACAGATGGCTCCTAGCTCCTTCTTGGGGTGGGGAGGAAAGATCCAGAAACTTCTCCAATCTGAACATAAAAATGCCCCAGCTGGGTCAGCCCTGCAGCCTGTGTAACCACATCTCCAGCAACAGAACAGATTATGCAGAGGAAGCACATGCCTGCGGCACCCACAGCTGCTGGGTTAGGGATATTAGCAGTACATCCCTGTCTTATCCTCTGACTACCCGTTTGTGGAGCTATAGCCCATAAACTTGCCTAAATCCCTTCTGACCCTGAAGGGCTGCAGAAGATAACTGCTCCTGTATGAAGTATTCTCCTTTATCTGCTCCTCCCTGATCTCTTCCCAGTTTCACTGACTGTCCCACAGTAGCTCCCTGAGAATTACAAACAACAGAAGTAGCCCACAGCTTGCTTTCCAAGTGCTGATGTCATGCTGGTTCCCAAATATTATTCATGAACACTGACATTCAGGCTGAAACCTGCAGCTCCAGGCAGGCACAATCACACATCAGATTCACAAAAAGAACCAGGGACAACTATGGAGACTGTATTTATTATTATAACAGAAGAGAGGCTGCTTTACTGATCTGTATTTACAAATCTGTTGGCAAAGAAAGTAATATCCAGTGTAATTTATTAGCCTATTTTACAGCCCTGGCAAGAAGCATTCATTTGTAATAGCAGCAAATGCCTATGGTTTGATTGCCTGCTACAGCTAAGTGCAAGGAATAACATGGATCACCAGTCTGGTGGCTGGCTGCAGACACATGCATCTGCAGCCCAAAGAAGGGGGCAAGCACATGGCTGCTCCAGCCCTCATGGGGCCAGGATGTGGCACCCTGAACCTGTTCAATGGTTCAAATTTTGGCAAAACATGGCAAAGCTGGTAACCGCCTGCCTGTCTCTGTTTCTGTGAATGTGGCCCCAAATCTGAAGCACGAGGTGCTCAGCACTTTGGAAGGCGAAACAGAGCTGAACTCCTTGGAAGCACTTGGATAGGACGAGTGTGTGAAGCAGATCCTTGCACATTTTTTGGCATGTTTGACATGGCTAATCCTGACAAAGAAGCAAGGTTTCCTGGACCACAGAAGCATCTGGTGTAACAAGGGGGACCACGACTCTCGGCTCATTTGGCCACAAAATGGATTTGCACTGTGGAGCCTCTGAGCAAAGTTGTGCCCTGGAAACCCCACTCACAGAGAGAGATTCAAACACACGCGGGGCACCCTCTGCACATGGCATGTTGTGTCCGTGCCTTTGGTTCAGGTTCAGACATCAGCTTGAAACCTCACTCCTTGGCTCCCCACTTGGCTCCTGCAATCCAAAGAGGGCAATTCCAGGTCCCCACTTGAAAGGGAGGGGGTGCAGAAATGCAAATGCAACCTTGGACGCTACCAGTAGACTTAGCATTGCATGAATGATCCCAGCATGCAGCTTTTTGCTGCAGATCTGCCTCCAGCACAGAAAACACTTCAGATGAAAAGAATAATGCCAGGATGCCACAGAATTAGAGATTGCTGCTTGCTAAGGAACATGCAACAGTATCTGGAGGCTGCAGGGAAATCTACGTGCTGCCCCTTGCTGTGCCTCACTTCTTGGTGGCACATGGAAAGCTGCAGGGGTTTAAAAGCAAAAGAGAGGACACTGAGCTGACAGTACTCTAGCACGCTCCACTGCACCTCAGCTGTTTGGACCTGCCTCTTCCCTTCCTTTCCTACACCCTCTGCAGATCCAGTGAGAATTTGGTGGGAAAAGCACTGGTGCCACAGCTGACTCCAGGCAAGAGGCAATTCAGCTGCCCTGCCTGGAAGGGCACACCGCAGCACAAGGGCACTTCTTCCCACTGGTGGTCTTCCCTGTTTTCTCTGGACCAGGGCTGAACCAGAGGGTGGGCAGAGCTGTCTGTGAAGGACCTGGTGCCAGGAAATGGGGTTGCTGGAGCCGCGGAGGCCGCTCTGAGCACCACCAGCACATTCTCAGCTGTTCTTCAGGAAAACTGGTGTCAGCTCATGCGGCACATGCAACAAGGGCCTGGCAGAAAGGAGCTACGAAGCTGGTGGGGTTACCCCTCGAGGGTATGGCCCACATTAGAAGGATGCCAACAAGACTGTTGCATCTGTAGGCGGCCAGGTGTGCAGCCTTCCTCTTGTCCCCAGGCCCCATGGTGTGGGTGGTGCTGGTTTAGCTCCACGCAGGGATGGTCCCACAGACCAACCACACTGCTGTGCAGCTCTGAAACTGCCTAAAGGAGAGGGTGAGGTGGATGCTGTGCTGAGCTGGCCTGCCTGAGCTCCCAGGCACAGGATGTCTGTCTGTCTGGCCGTCCAGCAGCAGAGGCTCAGACATCTCTCCTCGGGTTGCAATATGTTTCCACTCATCAGGGCAGTCCCAGGAATCCCTCTGCCTCAGCCAACCCCCCGCACCTTCACATCTACCTACCAGCAGCACCATGGGGTGCCAGAACCACCCTCACGCCTCCAACCAACAGTCTGCAGAGGTAAAGCAGGCTGGCTCCATAGCAGTGGGTGCCATCCCTGTGAGGCAGTTATGTCCCCCAGGACCAGCTTGTGCCACAATACAGGAGCGATGTCCTCCTACCTGAAGCCAACTCTTCCTCCAGAAAGGAGATGGAGAATCTCACTGCCTCAGGCAGCTGTCTCGTGGGTGTCACAGCCCTTTCAAAATGCAGCCAGTTTTGTGGCTCCAAGGAGGAAGCCTTCCCCCCTCTGACACACAGAGGCCTGGCATGTCCAAGGACTTCCAGGTCCTGCTGCTGAAATGCCCAAGCCTTTCAAGAATGTCTAGTCCTTGTCCTTGAAGGGACATGTTGGGAGACGTTCAGGGGCTAACCTGGGGTGTGAAAGCAGCAAGGACAACAGAAGAAATCTAAGCAGAGAGGAGAAGACTTCAGGCACCCAATGACTCCCTAGGGCAATGTCCTGGACCCCAGGGCCAGTGCCTCAAACCAGCCCTTTGATGAAGCTGGTGTCCAAGTGTACTATCAGCATGCGAAGGAAGGACATTTCCTTGCGTGTGTTCTCAAAGATAATGCGAGGGTCATCAGACTGACAGCGCAGGCAGTTAGGGGCCATCACCATGGCCAGGTTGTTCACGTCCATCTTCGTTCTGCCCACATTTGATGGCTGAGCAAAGATCTGCAGGTAATAAGGAAAAGTTGAGCTGTAGCAGTATAAAAAGGGCAAGAGACTCCAGACATGGCCTAAGAAGAGATGCAAGGACAGCAGAGATGTGGCCTCCTTGAAGGACAGTGCCCCAACAGCCACACATTCACGGGGGAAGACCACCATGCTCTGACTTGGCTGATGGGAGTCTCAGCAGACAGGGAACATCCTGCAGATCTATACCTTTCCCTTTGGGACCAGCCCCATACTCCACAAGATCAAGAATATAGTTTATTGCTCCAACAAGGGACAAGCCCAGAAAATCTCCCTCCATTAATCCCACCTTAAATACAAATGAGAGATCCTAAATGCCAGCTGATGGCGCACTACAGATGACCCCCCTTGTGCTCTATGCTCCTGGCTGGCATCAGAGGCAAGGATTGTTGGGGCTGCCTACCTGCAGAAAGTGTATGAGGTAACACAGCACCAGTCTGTTGAGCTCCGGCAAAAGATGCACCACAGCCACGGCAGCGTCAGGGTTCTCGTAGTTACTGATACACTCTTTGTAGAACTGCTGGGGGATCACAGGCTCCTCCAGCTCCCGATACCACAGCTTGAGGAGAGAGGCTGGGCAGAAAGCAGAGGGCATGAGAACAGCTCTGGTTACCTCCCCACCACGTTCAGAGACAAATTTGGCAGAGAGACTGAATGCCTCAGGAACCGGAGGACAGAGGAAGGATTCTGCAGTTGTCCCATTTCACCTTAGAGGTCAAGTCAGAGTTGCTGGGAACAAGAGTGCTGCTCCTGAATGACTCCCAGCTGCCCTGCAGGCTGCTGGGCTCGTACAGCCTCACTCTGACGGACCCTCCACCACCCCCAGTGCTTTCCCATGGACAGCATTTGGAAAAGCAGCAGAAAGGCACAGAATAAAAAGCCAGTTGGTGAAGACAGCTCGCAGAGTACAGCACTATGTACATGTCCCCAGTCAGCAGCATGCGTCCTGGGCTGCTCCTGTACCTTCCCCTCTGCACTGTACCATGGCTAAGGCTGCACCGTGCACACATGCAGCATTCCCCTACCTGGGATGTTGGGGTCACTGAGGCCACTTGGGATTCTCCACTGATCCACCTGCAACTTCAATGCGTTGACTTCATCTATGTCACCAGGTATCCTGCAAACAGAAGCACAGCAAGGATGCTTCAGAGAGCACACAGTGCTCGGCAATATGCCCAGCGTGGCAGCAGGCCAGCAAACGGTGGCTCCAAAACTGCTTTTGAGACCCTGGGGAGAAGGGAGCACACACCAGCAGTAGCTACAGAAGCAGTTCGTCAGAAAGAATGGCTTGTCTGCTTTTAGACACAGTTTTAAGATGGGTGTGGAAGAAACACCTGTCTCCTTCCCACTAACTCAGACATCCACTGCCATTTTGTCCTCAGAAGCAGTTATTTCCTGTAACTGGGCCTCCCTGCAGCACATTCAGGCCAGACAAAAGAAGCACCTCTGGCTAAATAAGCCAAGATATTAGAAACTAATGCAGGGCAAAGTTGAGTCTTCTGCTAGCTACCTTAAATTACATTTAATAACTGAAAAACTAATTAAAGTCTTAAAACAAATAACAATGAAAAAAAAAAAAAAACCCACACAACCAAACCAACCCCTGAACCACTGTGTTCATCATACAGATTTTCTTGTCTCCCTTGAATCCTCACATGTTCACCCAGGAGCAAAATACCCTGAGTCTTGCGCATCACCAAGGCTGAAGTGTTGCATTTGATGAACTGCTTTTATCCGACAGATTCTGTCATCCTTTATAATTGCTTTCAGTCACTGGAGAGAGTTCTGATTGGCACCGGTCTGCCTTTCAGCATGATATGTTCAGGGAGATCCCACGTGTGATAATTATCTGTAACTTCTCCTCCAGTGTTAATTACCCATTGAAAGCAGGAGAAAAGCAGCAAAGCTACAAGCAGGGCACTGTAGTGAGTTCATTGCAAGCTGCTCTTAGAAAAGCTCCCTCCTCTACAGCCTGCCTTCTGCAAGGGACACTGCAAGTCACGGCAGTAACAGTGCTGTGCTTTAGTCCCTGTTTGGTGCCAGTCACTCCCAGTTCAAATCAGCTTTCCACCTACTGGACCATCCCTGCACTTCTTGGCAGCAGCATCCCCCCACCACAGAAACAAGCAGGACACACAGGCTTCCTCCAGAAGAGGTGTGGGAAACTCACACACCACAGCTGTAGCTGCAGGCTCCACCAGGAACCCAAAAGCTTGGCCCTTCCCTGTACTGGCAACTACTGTTTAAGTTGTGTTAAAGGTTGGATATGGTGCTTAGGGACACGGTTTAGTGGGTGACAGCAGTGGTAGGGGGATGGTTGAACCAGATGACCATGAAGGTCTTTCCCAAGCTTAATAATTCTATGACAGAAGTTCAGTGCTGTGCCTGGGTATGTGCTGTCACAAGTGCTGATCACAACTACACTGTCCCCTCTGTGCTAATGCATACAAATGGACTGATGATTTCTGAACCTGGAGAGGTTGTTTGTTTTTTCTTGTGATCTGTGACAGGGTGCTATTCTCAGGGAAGGGGAATCACACGGAGGTCAATCTTGATTTCTTAGCTTTAAGGGCTGATAGCGTGGGTGGATCAAAAGCAACACAGAGTCGCAGAAGCTCACCTGAAAATCCCTTCTGTCTGTTCTCCTCCCAGTGCCAGGACCTGCTGCGACAGCTGCGTCTGCACCCACGGCAGCTTGTGACCCGGATACATGTCCTGCTGCCGCAGCATAATTTCCTCCAGAGAGCTGCCAAAGAGTGACGGTGTCACGATGGCATTTCTGGCGTGCGTTATCTCTTCTACTGTTGGTTTACGGAGGCCCTGGGGACAGAGGAGAGCTCAGTGCAGCTGTGGGCTGAGAGGGCTGCTCGTGCGTGTGCCACCTCGATGTCCCCCTGGGAGCCCCTTGCAGTCTGGCTCTGTGCATGCCAAAATCAGGAGGGCTCAGTTCATTCATCTCAAAAGGAGCACAGAAGCTGCTGCCTGCTGGCAGGAGGCAGCTTTGGAGAGTTTGGGGTGTTTCTGCAGGGATTTGCATGTGGTAACAACTCCAGCAGCACTGGGTCTGAGGCAGCTCAGTTGTGCTGGTGTGGCAGAGGAAGGCACAGGGTACGTGTACAGCAGCCCTGGCACCAGGCAAACACTTGGCCACGGGACAGCTGGAAAAACAGCCCTGGGAAAAGAGAATCCCAGGCATGTTGAAGCCCAGGGCCTGGCTTTAGATCAGGGAAAGCTTCACTCTCAGAGCTGCTAAAGCTCTCTGAGAAGCAGGCACCAAGGGAGCATCCAGGACATGTTTCTTCTGACAGATGCTTTGGAAGAGGCTTTTAAGATTGCCTGGCAAGTGACAGCACAGAGCACAGGATGGGATGGGTGCTTCTCCCGTGGGCTCTGCTGACCCCTCAGTGGGCAGCAGCAGGCAGGGGCTGTGGTGGCGTGTGATGCATGCCTGGACGTCTCCTGCTCTGCCCCAACAGGGACGCCCTGGAGCCATCACCCCTCCCGAGGTATTTCAGCTATTTGCTTATTGTACATGGAGTCCAGATGGCAGGGAGGCCCCGGAGGGATTTGCAGAAATAAAAGACAACCGGATCTGGCTCAGAGACTTAGGATGGACAGGTTGGGGCTGCATGCCAGCGTTCACAGCTCCGTGTGGAGGAAAGGGAGGAGGGGGATGCCTGTACCAAGCATCTCCACTGCATGACTTTGGAAATGGGCAACTCTACAGTAAGCCAGCTGCAAGACCAAGCCCAGGCAAGCTCTGCAGAGATGGGCATCCCTTGCACAGACAGCTCCTACTGCCCTGGAGACAAGCAACCATCAGCTTTGTCCTCCATGTCCCCAAAGCAAGCACTCAGTTCTGTGGCCAGCAGCACGGCAGGCACTGCTCTCCAGCAGGAGCAAAGCAGGAGCCAGGCAGCAGCCTTGTCCCACACATCCACAGGGAGAGGAGCCGTGACCAAGCCTCCTCCACTCTCTGTATCTCCATTTTCCATCACTGAATCAGCAGTGACCTCCAAGCACCACAGGACGGATTTCTCTGGGACCTGGAAAGCCGAGTGCCATGCAGGCAGCCTGAGCCTCCAGCACTGGGGCAGCAACTCACCTTTTTGCCTCCGGTGACGGCTACTTTCTGGAGTTTGCGGTAGCAGTATTTGGCGTATGTGCTGATGGGCAGACCTGGCAGGAAGGATAAACAAGACGTCAGCCCACAGCACTGTGCACCCGCCGTGCCGCAGTTCTTTGCAAAGCACCAGCGCAGCGCTTTGCACTGGTACAAATGCCCGTCCCCATTTTGCGCAGCCTGTTCTGCAGGCAGGGCAGAGGCTGCCAAAACCTCACGTGGAGCATGCCGATACATCGTGGCCCCAGAGAAAGGCAGTGTCAGTGCGAGTTATTGCTTGGCCTTGGAGGGATTTGACTTCTGACTCAAGGCTGGCACTCTGAACCTCCCACCCCTGCTTGTGCGGATCACAGCCCTGCACACACACAGTCTGACCCCGTCCTGACTCAGTGCTCGGCATTCACAGCCTGGGCACGCATGTGAGCATGAGTCTTCGTTCCCTGCTGCAGAGCCAGAGTTGTGGGACTCACACACACAGGACTGGGTATTTAAATATTGCTCGATCTCAACCAAAGAGCATGCAGAGGCAGTCTCTTGCCAGGAAAGATTTCAAGTGCTTTGAACACATTGTTTATGATTCAAGAACTGGGATAGTGAGAGAGGCAGCAACGTGCCAGGGCTGGAGAGCACTGAGCCTAAATTCACGACTCCAAGGGGAGGCACAAAAAAATGGAGACCATCTTCCCAAAGCCCTGCAGGAAGCAACCTGGCAGCAACCTCCTCCAGCACTACCTTTTAACATAAAGCTCACGTGTGCTCTGTGATGCATGGCAAACCTGGCACACCAGAGCTCAGGAGTTTCGCTGCGAGAGCTGCAGCACTCTGCAAGAACGGCTGCTCTTGTTGTGCTTGGTTCAGTGAACTTTGAGGGTGAGTGGAGCCAGGATTCACAGAGCTAATCCCCCCATGACACCAAGGGAAATATTTGCACTGACAGAGCACTGATTGCTGGGAGAGTTTTTCCAAAACCGTTGGCCTTTTGTTCTTTTTCAAATCAAGCCCAAATTGCTTGCTGAAAGCAGTGAATAGATCTGCCCTATTTGATTCCTTGCCAGGCTCAAAGCTTGCAGCAGAGTTCAAAATACTTGTGGCTTTTAAGATCTACATTCTGGTCAGATGGTGCTTATTTCAGATCAGCCTTTCAAGCACTCTGTAGCTTAGGTAAGCTGGTCAGGATCCTGGAGTTCCTCAAATCCTCTCAATGTAGAGAGAAGACAAGCTCTCCCCAAGCAAAATGACAAGTCACGAAGGGGAGAGCTGTGCTTTCCTCCAGAAAAGCTGTGCTTTTCTCAGCCAGCAGACAAACCACAGCCCTTGGCTCCCCTAGATGAAACAAGCACACCCTGCCTCAATGAATCTGGTCGACTTTAACGTCTGGAGTGCAGCCTCCCTGCTACACTGGAGAAATGCCAAAGGAGGTACAACAGCATCCCACAGGCAAAAGGAAAGTCAATTTTAAGAATTTCTCTGGGGAATATCAAAAGCAAACTACTCTCTGTATGCAAAAATCCTGCTAATTCCAGACATGATTTATACTGGGAATGTCTAAGAATTAAAGAAAACAAACACAGTGAACTGCTTTGTGATGTTTCAGTACGTTGGGTTACTGCTTCTGTTGTTAAAAAGTACAGACCCAAAGTGAAGGGTGCTCCAGATTACAGAGGAGAGAATGGGAAAAAGACTGCACTGTGTCTATATAACTGAACAATTACACATGAGGCAGAGCCTTCAAAACTAATGATAGGAAATACTTTTTCACATTGTAATTAGACCATAAAGCCCATGATCACCCTAAGACTTTAACAAGGTTTGCAAAGGAACTGGTTACTTCAGAGAGCCCGTGCTGCTGACACGTGGGCAGCACCAGGCGGTGTCTGGGAGAAGCCTGTTTTCCCAGAAAATACCCTGGGAAAGGCGTAAATCCTACATCCTGTGCTGTGTGCAGCGAGACATCCTGCTCTCAGTGATGCTCAAGCTGCGGCCTCTAACCCAAGGCGGGCTCTGGAATTTTGCGCAAATAAACTGAAAACTAAACTCGCCCCCTGCACGAGGGGCTGGACCTGCTACTGCCCATGGAGCTGCATGGCCAAAAAAGCAGATGGAGCCTTGAGGCACGGGGTGATGGGCTTGCTGCTGCCACTGGCACAGAACGCATGGCAGCTCCCTCAGGGAGCCGTGCCTTGCAGGAGCAGCATGCGTTCCTGTGGCGCCCGAGGTCAGCCCTGCTGCGGAGTGTGGAGGAGAGTCAGAAAGGCCCAGAAGCTAGTGGTGAGCTGGAGAGGAAAGAAAGGCAAGGGAGATGAGGAGGATTCGGCATCAGCCACTGCTTTTTGCAGCCATTGGCCCAACTTGACCACCTGGCAGCTCTCAAAATGCCCAGCTAGGGACCTGCCCGCAGCACAAAACACACGATGCAGTCAGGCTGTCCGCAGCAGGGCGGCCAGGTACTGCCTCCCCTCCCCGGCTGAGCCCCGTGGTGCAGGGACAAGTAGCGTTAGCCTGTACGGACAAGGACAGGCTAACACAAGGTAACTGCACCTCTCTGAGCACATGATGAGCCTGTAAAATCCAAGCTGATCTGTTATTTCCTGTGGTACCACAGTAGCCCCAGGAGCTCAGGAACAGAAGACTCCTCACAACCCACACAGTGAAAAACAGTTTGCAAAGGAAAATATTTTTCCATGTGCTGGCCTAAAAACACATGCAAAGAGCTTCCTGAAGAGCCTCTCCTTTTATAACAAGTTGAAATCCAGGCAATGCACATGCAGGAGCATACCTTCTGGAACAGACTTGAACGCCTTCCTGCCAAAAAATGTCTTAAAAATGCAGCAAACAATGTGGATTCAGAACCCAGCCACAGGACACATATTTTAGCACAGCAGAAGCTGTTGTCTCAATATTTCTGTGCTCTACCACTGCGTCTCACAGACCTCAACCTGGCCCGAATCCCTTTGTGCAGACAGGCTCCCAGGCCCCCAGCTGCCTGCCCTGCTCTCCAGCAGCAGGGTAGGAGCCTCCCAGGCCTTGAGCTGGTGCTGTGCTCCTGGTTTGGATATAATCAAGCAGTTCCATCCACAACAGTGCCTTAGCCCATCCTTCCCCTTCCTTACACCACCAGCACGTTCCTCTGCATCCTGGTAATGCTGCTCCATCACCATTCCCTACATGTGGACTGCCAGACTTCATCAGCCCAAAGGCCCACGTGAGTCTGCAGCCTGCATCAACTGCCAGAAGAAAGAGAAACAGACACAGGATGCATGAAAAATGAGTATTCCCCTGCTAAGATCTCCTGCTAACAGCATGTGGGAGATACCCTGCGGCAGCGGTGCACCTGGACCATTAACCATTAACTGACAGACCTCCCTTCTTTGAATTTGTCCCATTTCTTCCTAAACCTGTTTGCATGACACCCTGCTTTGCAGACTCGTATAACTTCATTTTGTGCTTCCAGACAGAATACTCCTAAACCTGCTGCCCGACAACAAAGTGGGGTGGCTTCCAATCCTTCTGCTGTGACAATGAGAAATTTTCTTCCCCCTGGGGACCCCGGTGCCAGGGCACGTGGAGCGGGCACAGGCACGACCGTGGCTGAACATTGTTTTGCTCTCTGCCCCTTTTCTAAAAGCTCCCCATCTTCTGTTGGTTTTCTGGCTGCTTCATAGCACAGTTTTCAGAAATCCATATACAGGCTGCAAAATGTCTTTTCCCACTTGAAAGAGCCTCCCCCTGCATGTGCAGTTAAGGACATCTCCCCCATATACGATACTTTGCTGACCCAATTTCCTCTGCTGCTTGACCACTTAGTTACCCTCGTGAGGTCCCTCTGCACCTTTAGTTTTTACAGCCCTGCATAATTCTGTACCAACACCAAGCTGTCAGCTCGTTATTATCCTCCTTGTACAGACTCAGACCAAAGCCCAGCATACATTCCTGAAGGATCAGCAGACAATCCTTCTTGTGAAAGCAGATCATTTATTTCTTCTTGTTATTCTTCTGATTTTCAATGGATTACTGATCCATGAAAGGATCTTGCACCACCTTCATACTTCATTTACTCACAGAAAATTATACCGCAAGATGAAGATTGCAGAAGTAAGCGTGGGAAACTTAAAAATATTTTTTGGGTGTTAATCACTGCTTTAACTCAATTTTTCACTGAAAGACATACATGCCTACATATATACTATTAAAGTCTATTTGAAGATAGTATATTTCATTTCTGTTTGGATTTCTCTGTAAAACAGATGCATACAGATGCAGTAGCAGGAAAGCATCTCACAGCTACTAATGAACTCCTTGAAACAACCCTGGAACTTCAGGGAACTGCATCACACCCACGCGACACAAGGAAAGCAGACATGCCTGGTGGAGCAACTGTAAGTACCCCGAGGAAAAACCTGTCCCTTTCAGCAAGCAGCAGATAGCACCTGGCACATTCCAGCAGGATCGCACTGGATGCAGCTGCAGCTCCCCTGGACTCTCGGGGTCAGACTCCAGAAAAAAATCCTCATCGCCAGCCCTCTCTTCCTGCTGCTCTGTGCCTCCCTTGCTGCACCTTGCAACCTTTCCAGCAAGCTGGCAGGAGCCCTACAGGCAAGCTCAGTTATTCCAAAGCCCCGTTCCATTTCCAGAGTGGGTCTTTCCTGTGCAATGAAGTGCGCAGGGTCCTGTGAAGGGAGCAGCATGTGGCCTGTCATCAGATACCCAACTAAGTCACAAAAGCATTTCTGACTTTCAAGTGCTTCTTTCTGGAAACTTCATAAAAGCTCTCCTGGTGTTCTTTTGAACACAATGTCACATGTATATATATACACACACATATATACACAAGTAAAAACTATCTCTATATTCCTAAACCCACCTCCAGCACACACAACACAGACAGGGAATCACACAGCAGAACTGCTCAGCCCACACAGGCTGAGCACACCCTGTGTAGAGCAGATCAGGGAGTTGTCCCACAAAGATATCAAAATCCCTCTAATACAAGCAAGATGACTTTTCAAAGGCTCAGAGTAGACTGAGCTCTTAAGGGCCTGAACAGGAGAGGAAAAAGACATATTCCTACAACATGTGTATTCCCCCATGTGATTTCAGGCCTCTGCACTTAATCCCGCAGGAGACAGGCTAGTGAGAGAGCGAAGGACAGAAGCTCACAGCAGGGGCTGTGACCAAGGAGCCTCCTCAGCCACTTGCCACACCTGCAGGTGCCACTGAGCAGCAGTGACTCAGGGCAATCACCACTGGAGTGCAGCTGCGATTTCCACGTTTCATGCACCTGCATGATGCAGTGAGCCAGGGCTCAACGATGCAGGAAGCTGGACTCCAGCTCTCCACAAGGAAAGACACCGAGGCTATGAGACAAACTGCTGCCTGATAGGAATTCATAGGCTTGACTCAAGTTTCCTAGAAACAATATAAAAACTTGAATAGACTTTAGTCCAGGAATATTTTAGGCCAGAAAAAGTATTATCTGTCCTCCTTCAGCCAGAAGTAAAAACTGGAGTAATGCTACTATAAAAAACAAACAAACAAACAAACAAATAAACAAATAAATAAAAAGGAGCAATAGCTTTTGTCCATTCAGTAGAGATGTTATTTGGGCCCTGGACCACAAGACCAATGGACCTGGCCAGCCCAGGAAACATGGACAAGGAGAAGCCAGTACTCGAAAGAGAAAGGCAGAGCTCTTTGCCAGATATTGATGCCCTGAAGGTCCTCAGGTTGGGTGGTGGCTAACAAAGTCCATAGCTACAGCTGAAGACAGGTTCTTTCCACAGTGCTGGCTCTCACAGCCTTTAACACTGGCATGTACTATACAGAAGTCTGCAGCTTGCACAGACTGGTTGAATTACTGCCCCAGGTCTGCATCCAACTTAAGGTCCCGTTTTCTCAGTCACCTGTCAGTGAAAGGGTTCCCACCTACCACCACACTGCTACCGGGGCCCTGTGCACTGCCAGCGGCCACCCACACTGCTCCCAACCCCTCTCACTGGGCACCTGCAGTGAAGTTTCCTGTATCTAAGTCTATGCACTTAAAGAAATGGTCTGATTTTCAGCAGAGCTCAGCAGCCCAGCCTGTCTGAGGTTAATGCCCTCTTGGCTCCCTGTATGCTGTGCCCCCTTTTACCTTCCTCTTCGGTGTTTTGTTTCCTCTTTTTCCTGGATTTTGAGTTCTTCTTGTTTTTCAGATCCACAAGCTCCTTGATGCGCTGGGCAACTGAAAATTCAAAGCACCATTAAGTGAGCATTGAAGGGGACCAAATGCTCCCTGTCCTCCTCCCCTTCAGTGTGGTGGAAAGAGCTTCTGGATTAATAACGTGGAACGTTAAAACACCAAAGCCCAGCACTGCGCACAGACAGGAATGAAACCAGCCAGCCTAGCTCCAGCAAGGGGAGGTCTGCTTGGGGTCCTGTACCACAGCCGGCTCCAAACACAATGTGTGAGGGGCCCAGGACATCATTCAACTTCTCTATAGCTGAATATAGCTATATTCAGAGAATAGCTGAATAGTTAAGGAGCGGCTTCAGGCAGCAAACTTAGGCCTAAATAAACTTATTGCCCAAATACCAGCAGAAGGTATAACCCACTCAAATAGTTCAGATTACTCCTCCTTGCTGCCTGGATCCTCGTGCCAGCAGGGTGACATTACAATCCTGGGACAAGTGTAGCTGGAGGAAAAGGATCTGGGGGAGAATCCTCATGAAAACCCTAACCAACACTGCACATCCAGTGAGACCAGAAGGCAAGGGCTTGCATTGCACCACTGCTGCCCCCAGGACCCAGATGCGCATGTTCTCTTCAATATCTTTATCAATGATCTGGATGAGGGGATCAAGTGCACCCTCAGTTAAGTTCACAGATGACACCAAGTTAGGTGCCTGCACTGATCTGCTTGAGAGTAGGAAGGCTCTGCCAGAGGATCTGGGTATGCTGGACTGATGGGCTGAGGCCAACTGCATGAAGTTCAACAAGACCAAGTGCTGGGTCCTGCACCTGGGGCACAACAACCCCAAGCAGCGCTACAGGCTGGGTGATGAGTGGTTGGAAAGCTGCCTGGCAGAGAAGGACCTGGGAGTGATGGTTGAGACTCTGCTGAATATGAGCCAGCAGTGTGCTCAGGTGGCCAAGAAGGCCAACGGCATCCTGGCTTGCGTAAGAAGCAGTGTGGCCAGCAGGGCTAGGGAAGTGATCATCCCCCTGTACTCAGCTCTGGTGAGGCCGCACCTCGAGTGCTGTGTTCAGTTTTGGGCCCCTCGCTACAAGAAGGACATCGAGGTGCTTGAGCGGGTGCAGAGAAGGGCGACGAAGCTGGTGAGGGGTCTGGAGAACAAGTCCTACGAGGAGCGGCTGAGGGAGCTGGGCTTGTTCAGCCTGGAGAAAAGGAGACTCAGGGGTGACCTTATTGCTCTCTACAGGTACCTTAAAGGAGGCTGTAGCGAGGTGGGGGTTGGTCTGTTCTCCCACGGGCCTGGTGACAGGATGAGGGGGAATGGGCTAAAGTTGCACCAGGGGAGGTTTAGGTTGGATATTAGGAAGAACTTCTTTACCAAAAGGGTTGTGAGGCATTGGAACGGGCTGCCCAGGGAAGTGGTGGAGTCACCATCCCTGGAGGTCTTTAAAAGACGTTTAGATGTAGAGCTCAGTGATATGGTTTAGTGGAGGACTGGTTAGTGTTAGGTCAGAGGTTGGACCAGGTGATCTTGGAGGTCTCTTCCAACCTAAATGATTCTGAGATAATGTCTGCACCTGCTCCGAGGATTTGTGGGAGACTTCAACTTGTGTTTGAAGCCTCAGGGGGACATAGGCATTCTGGTTTCTTGATTGAGACTGGACGAGCCACAACAAGCACTGCTAAAATAGTCACAAATCAGCCAATAAACACCCTCCAGGTTGGAACTTGGCTTTTCTCTCTCTTTTTTTTTTTTTTTTTTTCTTTTCAAACAGGATAGTACAACAATTTAAAATTGGAGCAATAACCAGATATATGGGTTAGGTAGGAACACCTGCCTTTCCAGGTAATGCTGGGCTGGTACCCAAGATTTCTAAAAGGCATCTATTCATAACCAAGCCATTATTCTTCAGGGTCCCTGACTACTTGCCATGCTAAGGCCCATTTATAGCATTAACAATGGCTCCCTAAAAAGGTCTGTACTAACATAATTTATTTTGTTTTTCCCCCTTCTTCAAAGAACTTCGAAGACATCAATCACATCTTCAGAAACCCAAGTTAAGTCTGTCCATGGCAGGGGCTGAAGTGGCTCTTTTCAGCACTGATATTGCCATGATGCTCTTTAAGATGAGCACAGTCTAGGGCTGGCATTTTTTTTTGCCAGGCACAAGTGGGAATTGTAGGGGGAAGATGAGCTGGTGGCTGCTTCATCCTGCTGAGGAAGGATGGACTCATGCAGTGCATGGTGCTCTCAGGGATGGAAACCACAGCACTGGCTGGTGACTCCCTGTTTGTTGTTTATTATTTAAATAAGCCTCTGAATAAATGTCAAAACCCACCAGAGTGCTGCTGGGGACAGAATGTTATGCATGAAGCACTTACTGTTTTCATCGCTGTCAAGGTGGCGATAGATATAACCTTCCAGGTAAGACTGGAATTTGGGTGATGGGGAGAAAAAGGCCAGACTGATGGCCATCAGTTCCCAGCCCCATGCCAGGCTTCGGTAGCATGTATTATCTGTTGTCTGACGGATCAGTTGTATGTAGAGCTCGTCCCGTAAGCCTTGCATGCTCCAGCACTTGGTGACCGTGACCAATGCCACGTGATTGCGGTCCATGCGTGTCTGGCGATCTCCCATGTAGCTCTGCACCAGTTTGAACATCTCACATGCCTCTTTTTTGATGGCACGGTTGCTAGTGATGAGCATCGGTTTTTTGATAGAGCTGCCATTCCATGACAGCATGTTGGAGATGGAGATCCTGCGGCGGAAGATGCCCTGAGTGTGCATGTTCAGGTTTTTAGAAGCCCAGTCTGCCATGCTGCTCTGGGAGATGGGCTTCCGTAGAGTATTGTAAGGGAAATGATATCCTGTGCAGCCACCGGGCTGGCCACTGTTCTCCTGCTTGGGGTCCACCTCTATTGTCCCAGGCTGCAAAGGAGAACAGATGTGTTAAAAAAAAAAAGCAGCTTAGCTGACTCCTTATCCTGACAAGAAAATTAACAACAGTGAGACATGAGGCTACCAGCAACTGTAAAACAGTGAATCTGTACAAAACAAGGGGTTTTGCAGAGTATGTTACTGACAACTGTAGTACTGCAAGAGCCTGGCTGGCACAGTCACACACTTGACACTGTCCTCAAGGGAATCTCTGGGATGTGGGATAACAGGGCTGATTATCCAAGTTGTTCCAGGGCACCTGGAGACAGCCCAGGCAGGAGCTGGGCTGACTCCTAAAGGAGCCATGCAGCGATGTGGCCACACCAAGGCTCCAAGTGTCTCCCTGCTCTTCACCTCCCGGTTTTCCTGGAGCCAGGGGAGCCCAGGAGGAGGGTGGGGAACACCAGGAGGTGGCAGACTAGGCAGCCAGGCACTCCTACCTTCTTGCCTCCACCCTTTGTGGCTGCTACAATCCCATAGCTGCTTCCTGCCTTTAATATTTTTCCCAATTCTAGTAAGAAAAGACAAAACAAAATCATTGTGGCTAACTGCCATCAGGAACTTCTGAGCTTTGGCAGCCTGCGCCTGCAAAGCCTCTGTATCCAGGCATTCAAAACGTGCCATGTCAGGTCCACCAGGACTTTCCTAATGGAAATACTGGCCAGGCACACAAACTGGGTAGGAAAAGCTAACAAATGCACTGCAGAGCACGAGCACAGCTACTTTGATGGCAAGACTGATGCCCAGGTAGGATAATCCTACAAACCAAGGAGGTATTTTGGGAGGAAAGAATGGTAATTCTAGGGGCAGGCAACAAGTCTGATGCAGTCACAACCCCGGGACGAACACCCTCACATCCACTGCTGCATCAAGCTCTGTAAAAGCAACTGCTGAGGTTACCACTGAGATCTGAAGGCTTGATGGGGATTCATGGGTCTGGGTGTCCCAGGACACTGGGCAAGGACCAGGTGTACACAACTACACCTACAGCAACAGTTAGATGGGTGCCCAGGGGCTGCCATCTACACCGTGCTCAATTACAAGCTCCAATCACACAATTTCAGGTGTGTTTGAGTTTGTGAAGTGAGAGAGTTGGGATACCTGCATGAGCCAGCTTCTCCCACCACTGGGGCTGGCTCTTACTGTAACCTACAGAAGCAGCACGACCTCCTGATGAACACGCCCAGCCCCGCAGCATCCTCGGAGAAGATCCAGGCTGCAGATACAGACCTGGCGCTCCTGCAAGTGCCACTGCACAGGACTCAGGGACACCTCTGCAATGGGTCCCTACTTCTCCAAATTAAATTAGAATTGTTCAAAAGTACTGTTTTAGTTTTTTTCTTCTTCAGAGGAGCACAGACAGTTGATCTCTACACATGCTCTCTACCAACCCAACTTATCTGCTCCAGGTACAAGCCCTCTGATCACAAGGGTACAGACACCAGCAGCAGAGACAAAGGCCTTCCTTCCTCCCAGACTCCGTGGGCAGTTTTTACATGCAGCACTTGTCCATTCTTCTTCCCCAGCCATCTCTAAGGATAACTAGATAATTAGAGCTTTGGCATCACTGATCCCAAGAAAATTATGGGTAATAACTACTTGTGAGGAAAAGACACTCATTTTGCTTGTCTCAAATTCTCTATTTTGGATGGAAGTGGCAGCCTGGGACATGTACTGAACTCCAGCACCCAACAAGTTGTTATAAGAAACAGACTTTTTTGTTAGACTTGAAAATCCCACATACAGCAACTAAGTGCTGAACAGCCCACATTTCACTCTGTGTTCTCCAAGGAGATCTCAGCAAGAAGGAAAAAGCCAAACAAGAAAACATTGACATTTTTGGTTTTTAAAGGAAAACAAAAATCCTGTAAGCTTTTTTCATGGCAAAACCAAAACGAAACAGAACGTATGTTTTCCTGTCATTGCAGATTACCTTTAACTTGCATGCCACTCTGGATTCCAGACCTGGCCCACAATCAACCCCAAAAGACACGCTACTTCTTAAACATCCAGAGCAAGTCAGTAATCTCCTTTTTAGTAAGGAGGAACTGCTGAACTCATGACAGAGGCTTGTGTGGTCCAACCCTTCCCTATCTTACACCCAACATGTACCTACATGTGGATGACAGTATCAGCACACATCACACTCCATCTCTTACTGCCAGCCTCTGGCACAATCATTTTTGGTTTTCTGCTTCATTCTGCTTCTTTTTCATCCCTTGAGTTACCCCTCCATCTCCACACCATCTCTGTGCTGTCTAAAAGTCACTGCCTGCAGTTCTCCCTGCCATCTGCATCCTCAGTCCACCTTCCATGCCCAGGGCTGCTTTTCCTCCTACCACTCTATTTACTCCTTCAGCTTGTCGTTTCTGAGGATCCACCTCCTCATGCTCTCCAGAGGTTCAAGCAGGCTCTTGCTTCTCTCCTCTTCACTCTCTAGAGTTTATCTCTAAAATCAGCTCACTCAACTACTCAGCTATTACAGTTGTGCTGACAACACACATTCACCTCTGCTCAGCCTGTCCTAAAACTTCTGCCCACCTTCCTGAGATAATTAATTTCCTCTTCTCCCAATTCTCATCCCCACCACACAGGTCCAGTGTAGGATATTGCTAGTGACTCAATCTCTGCGCTGCCATTTTCATAGTAGGCAGCAATTGTATCTCAGATCATTTCTGAATACAGATTGTTTAGGGACTCATCTTTACCGCATGATCCATCTCCTCACATCTTCCACTTTATTCTCCTTCTTTGTCCTACCCACATACGAAGTATTCTTCATTTTCAAGGTTATTTACAGTCTATGCCCAACCCATCTCCTGTGCATCATCAAGACTCAGCTCTGCCCTGTCACTGTGATGAGGTGTAACACATCCTGAAGATGGGATAGCAGCCTTCCAGCAAGTCTAAAGAGGTAATGAAATAAAACTGCTGAACTATCTGTAACACATGAGTCATGTGTAAGCTCAAACTACCCTGTGCCTGAAAAATGGAAAACGGAGGAAAAGTGACTTCAGTTTTAAAAAGGTTTTCAGGTGAAACCCAGGCACTACCAGTCAGAAATGATAATAAAGAGAACGCACACTGAAATCTGATACAGCAGGGACGTGTCTGCCTGGCTCTTAGAGAACAGTTACACCTCACTCATCTACTGGAGCAATCCAGAATGGTCAGGGAGCTTTGCTAAGTTTCTTCATGAAAGGTCAGGGACTGATAAATAGGAGAAAAGAGAGAACAAAGGGTTAAAAATAACTAGTCACTTCCCATGCTGGAGGGCTGTTATCAGCTGCATCCTACAGAAGAGATGCAGAGACCTGGGCTGTGCAGTAGTGGTGAAATAACTGGAAAAGTAAGCAAAGAGAAAAAGACAAAACCTGCACGGGGTATTAATATTATTTATTATAAGCTAAATCTGAACTAAAACCATACAGCATGAAGTTCCTCCAAGTCCAAGCAGGAGAAAAGATGGCAAACTAAATCCTGAAGAAGTGTAGGATTTAGTAGAGAAAAGTAAGGTAGAAGTAAGAGTAAGGTAGGGAAAAAATGGATTCATTGTGCAGTCATGCTTATGGGCTCTAAAATAGGTATTTTCACCAAGAATCTGCTGGGGACATGATCAACAGCTTTCTGAATATTTCAATTCAATGCTCAGTGGGGATCAGAAGGGAGAACATACCATAAAGTATTATTCGAATAACGGCAGCGAACAAGAGAAGATGCTGCCGTGTTACCATACACATCCTGACGCCTGTATCCTGTTCACCACTGGTTCTGACCATTGCAGCTAAAGAGGACATGGGAGGGCTACCAAAGGATAAACAAGCACCACTAAAATGACCAACCAGACAGCAGATTTACAATGACCAAATGAATGCCTTTTAACAGCAGGTATAATTCTACCACTGAACTCTCTGCCATGAGGTGCTGTGGGGACTCAAAGTGAGGAGGCTCCAAAAGGCGGCCAGCCCAAGCCATCAAGCCATGGCAGAAAAGCTCATCAGGGATTACTAAGCCCACACAGTTTCAGATGTAAGCTGTTGGCTCTGTGCTGTGGCATGCCGGCAGCACATGACAGGAGAAGCAGAGCTGCCACCTCACTGTGCTTGTTTCCCCTCATTTTTTTCTGACCACCCTGGGCATGTTGGACACCTGACCTGACCCATCTGCATCCTTCTGAGCGCTTATGGCCTGGCATCTGTCTTTACACTCTCAGAGAAAGGGTGTTTTGCTCTGTTTGGACAGAGCTTAAGCACAAGACAAATAACTTGCCATGACACAAATAACACAGCAGTGCTGAGGGCTTGCTGGACAGGCATACAATGCCCTCCCCCATCCGCACACTCCTCTCACGCCACTGGGGTCTCCACCTATGGAGCTCTGAAGTTCTGCAAGCCATTGCTGTTCTGCAGGCACACTGTTCTGTGCACAGCACATCTGCTAAATCCACCCATGAGAGGACCAGGCTCAGCATCACACAGTCCAGCACAGACATATGAATTAACCCGATGCAGGTTGGGAGGTACCTGGGAAGAACGACGCATAGCACCTGATGAAGACAAACTTGTCTGGCTGGTCACATTCTTTTCTAAAGAATCTATTTTCTCAAAAGTCCTCTTCTGCCTCACTGTGTCCTGTGGAGCAGCCACATCATTGGGAAAGCTGCCCCTGCTCTCCATGCCCGGTCTGTACAGAGACCTATTACTAGCCGAGACGTCATCCCTTGAGCTCCGGTTGATGCATTTTTTCAAGTGGTCTGACTGGAATCTGACTTTGCTGCTCTCTGCTGGGATGCCACTCTCCAGACTTTGAGCATCAAGGCTGGCTTTGCTTCCCCGGCAAGCTGCTGACCTGCCCACCACAGCACGCATCTCAGCAATCAGCTTATCATTCAAAGCCGTGAGCTCACTGCTGCTGCCCACAGAGCCAGGTCTTCCCTGACCTGTCCCATGCCTCCTTCCTTTCCTTTTTCTCAAACTTGGAGAAGGGCCAGTCGAGTAACCAGAGTCCTGGTGGCTTATACCAGTTTGGTACTCTTGAGTTTGCAGGCTGCTCTGTCGACTGTGGTGGGCTTCTATGCTCTTGAGGACATTGGCTTCCAAGATCCTCCAAGACTGCTTGAAGCTGTCCTTTGAAGAAAGCTGACCGGGCAGTTTAGTAGAAGCATCAGCAGTTGCAGCAGCAGAGTGGGAGAGTTTGGAAGACTGATCAATGTTGACCATGTGTTTTATGTATTCTTTGCCAGCCGGACTGTATTCAGTGGAAGAAGGATTTCTGGCATGCTTCTTTGCACTTTGCTGCTGTTGTATACTTGGATGCTGTAACAGTTTGGTTGGTTGCAGCTGCTTCTTTAAGCTATTGCTCGGTGACCTTGGTGGAGACATCCCACTCATACTCATGCTTTCAGTGTCCATATCTACTGGTGGCTCATCGTAAATGGGAGACTCTAAAGATGGCTCATCGTATATAGGTGCAGGGGAGGCATACTTGGGGGATGCAGGCTGGGGAGTTCCTGCCTGGCTCCTTGGAGGTGTTGGAGAAGTTGGACCATTCATCAACACAAGGCAAAACCCACCATTCTCTGTCTTTTTGATCTGCATAGACTGCTTTGCTTCTCCTGCAGGCATTTGCTTGGTGGCTCCAGGGCTCTGGGACATAGACTGAGGCTGAGCATATATGGCTGCTTTTGGAAGAGATTTTTGGCTGTTGGCCTCTGGAGCACTCTGCAGCTGAAGGGAACTGCTTGAAGAGCCCTGTACCTGCTTTAAACTGTTCACTTTGACCAACATGGCTGCTTTCGTTCCTGGCACAGGCTGCCAGTGGGTAGGAGTGTCCCTAAAAGAAAAGACACAAATACAGAGTTATTTAAGAATTATGTTAACTTATCCCTACGTCTATGTTAACTTAATCCCCTATGTCTGCCCAAATACCGGACTGTTAGTCTCAAAGCGCCTGGAGATTCCCTAAGCAGTTATATCAGCTCCTCATTGTTTTTTTCCTGGAGATCCCCCTTCCTGAAACACATTGTTGCTATGCACATGAGAACTCTGAGTTATGAACAGCAGCACAACGACATGAAACAAGTTCATACTTGTCCTACTACAAGCTGTCCGGTATCAGGAGCACCAAGACAGGAGACAACCTCCTCTTCCCAAGTCTCATCAGACAGCACGACCAGCTGAAGACCAGCAAGCTGTTCTGAACTACTCAAGCAGTGAGCTGAAAAATAATCCCAAGTGTCTGTCTTTGGACTGCCAAATTACAATAGCAGTCCTTCCAGAGCAGAGATTTTCTCAATCTATGTTACAGCAAAACCTATGAGGTATCCAGGAGGTGCAAAGGGGTGTATGTCCTCAGCTCCTGGGGTGTGGTAAGTCTGTACAGAGCATACTTTCAGTCTGGTACAGATGCCCTCCAATCTGGTTCCCTTGGCCAAACTTCCTGGCTCCACTCAGCTCTCACGGCTTTGAAATCCTCTTCTGCTAGGGGTATTCCCTGTCTGGTGATGGTGCTCAGCATCCACCACAACCCAGCATGCTCACTGCAACCTCCCAGCCCCACAGGCGCGTTCTGCAGCGTAATAATGACCCCCCCCACCCCCCAGCAGTATCTACAGTCAGTCATTTGTGGGCTCCGAGGAAAAGGGAAAGAAAAGGCTGTTGAACCAGCCTGAGATTTCAGGTCTTAAAAGTCACCACTGTCCCCAGGAAAAGTCCCCTTGAATCTGGCCCGGTTTCTTGTACTCTCTCCATGCATCCACTATCAGGCATCACCAGGTAAGACGCAAGGGTGCACTGCGTGTCCCTGGCTGGAACAGGAGGTGCTCCCATGACACCTTCAAAGCCATTTTTCCCTATTTGAGCCTTGCCACTTGCTCCCATCCCTGTGGCCTCCATGAAGGTGGTAAGACCCACCACCCCTGCATGTCCAGGGCTGCCTATGGCCGCCTGGAGATGCCAGTGCCTGCCTGCACCATCCTCCTCGAGCCCTGTGGGATTTATCATGACATCCCAACCCTCTGTTGCTCTGCACCTGCTCTCCAGAGACCTTCCTCTGCTGAGTCCCGGCCATCACTCAGCACAGTTTCTCAGAGACATGCAGGGACCAGGCAGGGTAACAGTAGGAGGGGGTCACCATTCTCTGGGGTGGCTTTCATTGGTCCCTGCCTGGGGGCTGCATGCACCAGACCTCGCCTGAGCACTTTCATCCCGCACATGGCCAAGCAGGGGCACTGCTGAAAACCCGGCTGTTCCTAGAAGAGCTCCTGAACCAACCTGAAGAACCAGAGCAGCAACATTTGGTATGCTTTTAAATGAGCCTTTTTGACACCCACCCCTCTGCTTGGCTGTACCAGCAGCTGGCAAGGAGGTGAGCCTGGCAAGGAGCCACGTTAAGGACAAGCACAGCAGATCTGTTGCTTGGCTGGAGGGCTGCCATGGAGCTCAACACCAGAGGCACAGAGCAAACCTGTACGGCTGAGATGTTCACCAGTAGGTTGGTAAGTGACCGATGTGACTCAGCTGTCTGCTCTCTGCCAGCCCAAAGCAGCATTCATGTCTGGACCAGTATCACCCCTCTGCAGGGTCCCTCTCGCTCTCCCCAGGACGGTGGCAAGGAGCCCTGACCACCACAGATGGTCTCCTTGGGTGCTGCAGGGCTGCGATGCCATCTGAAGGACCCTGCTCTGTCATGTTTTTCCGCAAGATGCGTGAAGAAGAGTGAAGCCCTTGACTTGGCCCTGTATGCCCTTGGAATAGCAATGAGGGATTTCAGTAGGAAAAACACAGGTGCTGTGCTCCCTTGGGAGGAAGAGCTCCCTGCGTGAGACCTGACCCAGATGACAGCTCCCTGCTGCCCTGTGTCCCTCCCAGGGCCTGAGAGCAGCCATTCCACCCCTCACCCGGTCCTCCCTTCAGAGAGGAATTTGCACATAAAACTCAACTTCACAAAATTCTGTGATTGCTTTGTCTGCTGTTAAGCTATTTCTCACATTCAAAACAAAAGGAGATGGGTTGCCTCAGATAGTTACACCTGGACACAACGGCCTGGAGAAGAACCCCCTGCACAGCTGCTTTCTCTGTCATTTCTTTGGGTGTTGACACCTACGAAACCTCCGGAGCTGGCATAGCCCAGCATTAATCTGCCCCTTCCACTCCCGTCAGCTAAAAAGGGATGACTTACCAGGCCCTTTTGTGTTACGGCTGAGCAGTGTGGCCAGGCAGGGAGGGCTGGGACGCTGCCCAGCCTCAGAGGCAGGAGGTGAGCAAAGCCACTGCACTGCTGCTGCTCCCCAGCTGGCTGTGGCCACCATTTGGGCGTTAGAACCGGATCAGATCCACGAGCATTTGCCCTTGCTCCCCAGCAGCACCCCCAGGGTATCCCTGCGGGAACAGCAGAGCCGTGCTGCTCCAGCCAGGCCATGGCCACCATGCCCAGCAGCTTTGTAAGGTGATGGAATCACAGAATCATAAAGGTTGGAAGAAATCTTCAGGATCACCCTACTACCACTGATGGAGAAGTGCAGTCCCTAAACACGTACTGTATCCGAGGGTGCCGGCCTGATCTCAAGCACAGCATGCCATCTCCAGCCTCTCTGCCAGCTGGACGTCAGCAGTTAAGAGGCACCACCGTGGAAAGAACAAGGCTTTTCTAAAAAGGCCATTTCCACAATCATGAACAAGCTCTTGGTTCTGCATCCTGCTTTCCTCAACCCCATCCCTGGATGGGGAAAAGATCAAGCAGAGGGAACTGGGACTTCTTGACTTCCCAGCATGGAGAAAGGCTCAGCCTCCTTCTGAGCAGTAAGAACCCTGACAGAAAGTGGAGCTAGCAGTGGAGAAATGTTCTAGCACAGCCTCTCTGCTGTGCTCTTAAGCCACCAGCAGAAGAGACCCAGCTGAGTCCCCTGAGAGGCTTCTTTCGAGGAATGCTTTCAAGTAGCTCCAATATAAACACTGCAGCCCAGCACTGGCTTTCCCAGCCCGCACCCAACTCCAGCAGCTCTCACCAGGCTCCAGTTACTGCTTCTGCACTCCCCATTGTTTGCTCCTCCCTCCCAGCAGCTTGCAGAAAAGGCCCCCACACCTCAGCTCTGCCCTTTCCAGCAGTCATTTTCCTGGTGCTTTCCACGAGGCAAATAAACAGGGCTGTTTGTTTTTCAGGGCTGTTTGTATTTCAGTGGCATGGCCACTGCCACCTGGGGTGTCCACGCTGGACATGGGAGTGGAGCCCACCACGGGCTGCAGAGGCGAGCCACCCAAATTTGGATCTGCATGACTCAAGAAGAGCTCTGTGGGCATGTGTGAAGCCCTGCACGTGGGTCCTGCCCCACAGCCAGCGGCATAGATGTGGAAAGAAACAAGCCTGTATTAGTGTTTCTTGTCCAATTATGAAGAACTTAATATTGGCATTACACCAGGACCCTTCCTGTGGCATTATTTACAGGAGCTGTAAGCCCCTGACAAGGTAGAGGAGAGTCGAGAAGAGGCTGAGGTACCTTCACAGGCTCCGTTCACCTCTGTCACACGTCCCCTCTGATGCTCCTTCCAGCACACCCTGCTGGCATGGTAAGACCAAGCCGTGCCTTTCCCCACTGCCTATAAAATCCCCTTCTCTGTCCCAGCCCACAACGCTGAGCTGTGGCAAGGGTGGGCTATGAGGGGACAGCAGCACAACCCCACCTGCAGCCCATGCAGCAGGGACCCGGGCTTGTCCTGTCCTGGGGCAACGGGACATTCCTAGGAACAGTGCTTTTCCACCCCAAGGACTTTGAGATGCTGCATTATTGCAAGGGGGAACCCTGGAAACCCCTTCCAAAGAAAGTGGTGCTGGGAGAACCATGGGAGGAGAAGAGACCTGGCACAGCAAGGCTGGGAAAGGCAGAGCCCGCCTGCAGCCCTGAGCTGCGAAGTGCACGATCACTGCAGAGCAGCACGGGGGCAAGGCCGTCCTCAGCTGGCCCCATCACCCTGTCCCCAGCCCCAGCCCTCTCACCCGAGGTCCCCTGAGCTCCAGCAGATGGCAGGGGGCTCACAGGATACTTCCAGGACACCGTCCTCAGCCCCTCGTCAGTCTCAGGTTCCCCAAGGAACACATCCAGCATTTCCGGAGCTCAAATAACAGAGACAGCTAACAAAGGCAGACTGGGAGCCGAGACACCAACCCAACTGCCCTCCTGTTGCTCCGGGATGAGGTTCCTGGGCTCACACTGACTCTCTCCAGGATCTCCCAACAAATTCAGTTTCCCAGGAGCAGCAGCATCTCCAGCAGCACCCGTTTCCAGACACGAGGAGCCATTTTCCCACACCAACAGCAGCAAGTGAAAGCAGCTGCCATTTCCACAGGGAGGTCAGCCTCCCAGTGCTGCCTGTGCAGCAAAGGGCTGGTCTCCAGAGAGGCTGCTCCGAGCTTGTGTGATCGAGAGAGCAGAAAAAGCAGCAGCAAGCAGTGGGGCGGTGAGGGAGAGGACGTGATCAGCACGTAGGAGGGCACGAGTGCGGCGTGCTTGAGGATGTCAAGAGCAGCACCCAAATCTAGCAGTGCTGATGCACAAGAGAGGAAGGGTGGGACACAACAGGCTGCTAAAAGAATAAGAAAAAAATCAACTGCAAAGTATTGCTGAAAAAGAGGACGAAATTCCTTTTCCCGGCTCCCTGTAGCATGTGCTAGCAGGAGGCCACTCCTGGGGATCACGCTGATCTCCTCTGTCCTCTCCATCTACTGTGAGACAACAAGCATAAAGGGAAGAAAAACAAATTGTCCGTGCTGCTGATAGAGACAAAAATGAAACAGTCTCAAGTGCAGGTACCTATAAAGATGTCAAATGCTACCGACAGCACTCAACGTATTTGCCTTCTGTTTATACAGCTGTAACCCTGCCGAGGAAGAAAGGACATGCTTAAGTTTGTCTTTGGAGAAAAATGCAGACAAAAGAGCTGAGAAGCTGTTGCTCTTACTAGACCAGACACCCTTGCAAGGGTCTTAGATCCCACCTGGGAACCCTTGCTTTGGGCTCAGCTCCTCACTCACCATTTTATGAGCTAGAAAAAGGCAATAAATCTCTCCTAGAGTGTCAGACTCGGGTAGAGCAAGTGTTCTCTGCACCAAAACCAGACATGCTAACAACTGCTCACAAATGGCTGAGACTATGTGTGATAGATGTGCAAAGAAACAGCACTTGACATCCTTGCAGGAAAACATCTTCTGTAAGCAAATGCTGTTGGCTTACTGGTATGGAGATCTGGAAAAGCAACACAAGACCGAGCAGTGTGTTAGGTCCCAGAAGTGGCTTAGGTGACACACGCCTTCCCCAGCGCCTGCCCTGCAGCATTTTGTCACAGGCTGAAGACGTCCCAAGGTTGCTGATACAGCCTGGGATCAGGCAGGGAGGTCAGGGGACCCTTCGGGAATGCTAAGCCCACTCATCCATGACCACAGGGTGCGACTGAAGGGAACTGGGTGTTGGGAGCTACCACGGTTCAGCCCAAGGCGTCCCTCACTGTACTATCTGCTCCTGACCACTCTGGGATCACCCTCTGGCCAGGTCTGAAACTCAGACGGGCTGCTCACAGGGCAGGAGGCACTGGAGGTGTCACAGGCACCAGCAAAGCTCCAGGCTTCTTCTGGTACATCACCAGATTTTAAGTGAACATACAGGAACCTTCCACGGGGCAGTGGGCAGATGATAAACCTCAGCTTACAGCTCTCTAGAGCAGACATTTTCCAGAATCGCCATCCTACAAGGTTTTTTCATCTCTCCCCACCAGCACCATGCACACAGTGATGTGACCTTGATCCCAAAAGCAAGGTGTGAAAGACACCTAGCCTGCTGTATTCACCCTCTCCAAATGCTGCAGGAAGTACACAGGATCGGAGAACTGTCGGGGTGGCGGGAGCACCAGACTCGCCCTAGCACTACTCTAGCCCTGGGGTGAATCACTTCTCCTTAGCGTGACTCAGCAGCACTCACTGCACAGCCTCCCCGGCCATTTGCACCCTGTTCCCTGTGGCAGGATGATGCCCAGACAGGGCACAGAGGAGGCAGGGAGGGCAGCCAAAGGCAGCAAGGGGCACGGACCAGGGAGGGGATGCTTTTATGCAGCTCAAGTTGGCAAAGTTTCAATACGAAAGCAGTTCAATTGTTAGACTGGTTTGAGTGCAAGAAAACCTCTCAGCCAAACAAAATAGCATCCCGTTATTGTTCTTTCCTTGCAGGGTAGATGCAAGCAAGTGGCTGTGCTCTGTCCCCTGCAGCCCTCCTCTGCCCTGGCTGAGCTGCGGGGAAGGAAAGAGCCAGAGCAGCCAGGCTCACCCATGCCCTTGCAGGGCAGCTTGGCCACCCTGGCAAACCGTGCCATGTGCCCACCACCGGTGTCCAGCAGAGCTTTCATTGAAGCAGCGAGCAGCCCTGCCCATCCCCTCTCCTCCCACTGAGCGCAAAGGAGTCTGTGGCAATCACATTTTCATCTGTGTGTGCATGGCGTCCTACACAAATGAGGATGCTCAAGTGGTACTGTAGTGGTGAAAGGCGACAGCTTTACCTGGGGCAGGATGAGGACAGCACGTGGCGGTGACCACGGGCCTACCAGCACTGCACCCACCTGGCCTTGTGCAGCTTTCCCAGCCCCGTGTGTCGGTGCCTGCCCAGGGACAGAAGCCGCCCAGTAAATATAAACCAAAACTCTCTCTACCTGCCCGTGTCCAGCCTCTTCTCGGCGGCGCAGTCCCCTTTGGCCCTCTCCATTTCCTGCAGCAGGGCTACAGGGACCGGGGTGCTCCTGCTGTCGCTGCCGCTGCTGCCCCGGTGCTGCCGGCCCTGGCAGTCGGGCTGAGAGCGCTTCATAGCCTGGAGCTGTGCCAGGGGCACGATGTCGCAGCCCTGGGGCCGGTGCCACACCGTCTGCCGCGTGATGGCATTGTAGTAGTAGAAGCGGTTGTTGTTGTGATCGAAGAGCTCCCACCACTGCTTCTGGTCCGACTGGCGCACCTTCAGGTTGGGAGGGGGCTCCCAGCCGCATTCACCGGTGGCCAGGTTGACGTACATCCGCTCCTGGGAGCGGGGCTCGATGATCTCCACCCAGTCCGAGCTGTGGGGGAATAAGAGCTGGGTTAGTGCAGGATAGGGGTGCGGGGGGTGTCCAGGAGCCTTGCCCCCTCACTAAGCTGGGACAAGCAGTGCAGGGACAGCCCCGTGGGGTAGCGAGGCGAGCAGCAGAAGCAGTGCTCGCCCCTACGTGCAACCCTTCCTCCTCCCCAGCGCCTGCCTCTGTAGGGCAGAGCAGCACGTTGGCGTTGTGGTGATGGAGGTGCTGGGCCGTGTGGTCCTGACCCACGCCGGCAGTAGTGCCATTGGGTACAACAGGGACACGTAAGGGTGGACAAGCAGGCAGCGAAGTAAAATGTCAGCAATATTAACTCCGATGCCATTCACATCCTGTAAACACTCAGCTGGCCCTACAAAACCCACCCTGGCAGAACTGGCAGCTCCCCCTCGCTCCATCCTCTAGTCAGAACTAGATTCCCGTTTGATTTAAGGTGTACCAGCCCCTCGTGCCATGGCTCAGGGGTGGGAAGCACAGCGTGAGGCTGGTTATTTCTAAACCACCGTAACACCAACCTAGAGGCACAGAAGGAACAAAGCAGTAAGTCACTGCTCTTATCGAGGACACCGTGAACTGCAAAGGGGCGTCATCCATAAAAATGACATAAAAGAGGAAAACGATGGCAGCAGAAGAGCCTAGCAGTGCTGGGAGGAGACTTCCCAGGATACAGCAGCAAGGAAGTCCAGATAGGAACTGGAAAAGTGGCTCTGATGGACAGCCAGAGGAGCTCAGGGGGGTACAGACAGCACGGTGACCTCTGAGAGCACCAGAAACCCTCACACGATGACAGAGATCAACTGGAAAATGGGCACAACCAGAGGTGGACTAAAAGAGGACTCAGACCCACACTTCTGAGCATTTCTGGTGGGGAGAGCTGCGGCCGGCGCTGGGCACAGCATGCTGCCCGCGTGAGGCTGGGAGAGGAAGGCAGGCATGGCGTGACACCACACACCACAGCCACACAGAAACACTCGCTTGGGCAGAGGGGTGAGAGCAGGGAGGCCGTGACACAGTGTTTACTTGGCAGAACAAAAAACACCCCTCAAGCTGAGCCATCAAACTGTAACATTCGAGAGCACGACGGTTTTGATCTGTTTTGCCAGCAACCGGAGTAGCAAAGATCTGAGACACCGACCAGCCCCACCAGCGCGGGTGCTTCTTGGGAGAGAGGAGAGGTCAGCTATTTTATGTTAAGTGCAAGCTATTGAAAATAACGAATTCTTCTCATGGCACCCGGCCATGACTGAGTGTGTGTTGCTAACTATAGTCTTCCGTTTTAACAAGCCCACATTTATCTTTGCGTGCAAAGACATGTAAGTAGACGCCTTGGGTTGGTGACCTCTTTGCTCCCCTTAAATTTGAGTCTGAGGATTACCAAGCTGGAGTTTAACAAGGCAAAAATCCACACAGAACACATTGAAAATAACAGAAAGTTTGCTACAATCACATTCACATGTAAAGAAAGAGAAGGAAAAGCAAGGAGCACATTCCTGGAGCAGGGCCAGCACCGGGCTGCCACACACAAGTCTGGAACATAACATCAGGAACTCTGGAAAGACGTGATAAACACAGGATTGGAGAGAGATAAGGCCATAACTTGGACATAAAAAATGAATTCAAACACTCCTTAACAGGGTTAAAGAAGCAGTTTCCTGGGAACAGTTTGAATAACGCCTTTTCCCTGTCCTCCCCATACTGAGCCCTGGACAAAGGGGCAGATTTGGACCCCACGTGCCCCACTCCCAGCTCCGCATTGCCACTGCACACAGCTCCACCACCATCACAGCAATAGGAATACCGTGGTGGTTTCAGTCCATCTCCCTTCTGTTGGGCCTGAATGTCTTTGGCTGCAGGATTCCCGCAGACCCAGCTTGCAAACCCAGACGAAGCTCGCACCCCAAGGCATTGCACAAAACTGGAGCACCAGCCCCCTCACCGGTGAGCGAACCTGAGCAGAGAGGAACTGCGACAAAATCCCCACTTGCTTCCAAAAGCAAAACCACATTTCCCAGCGTACATCCTCCTTTATTGTCTGAGGGGTTTCAGAAGCTTCCTTTCTCTAAGTCAGTACACAAACACTTTCCAAGCCTCCTAGCTTGCAGACAGACCACAGCTCCAGACACCACTGATCTGCTGGGGGTCCATGGGGCTGCCATAGGGTCCCCTGGCGCTGTGCTGGTGCTGGGGGAAGTGCCCTGCCAGCTGTGCGGACGCCAGGCATGCAAAGAGCAGGAGGAAGCTTTTTGTGTGCAACGATAGCGCTGCACGTGGGCAAACAGGTTTGCATTCACCTGAAGGCTCAGCCAGCGCCTCGCAGACTTTGTTTTTCTGAGGCACTGTATAAACAGAACAGGTAAAAGTCCAAGGTGCGGCTCTGTCCTGCCCGCCTCTGGGACAGGTGTGATTTACATTTGCAAACTTTGCTCTTTCAGAAACTAAGAGCTAAACATGGGTCCATCCTGCCTGCCGCAGGGACCCTGGCTGGCAAAGCCAAGAAATAAGATAGGTAATAAATAACAACAATAATAATAATAAAGGATATTTCAACCTGAAAGAGCACACCATTGCTCCTATACCCCAGCCCACATGGCTGCAGTGCATATGGGACTGTAGGTGCATAACGTGCTCCATGCCTGTCCTGAAGCATCCAGGGATGCTGGACACACCAGCTGTGCAGGGAAGAGGCCCTCTACCCGAGGCAAGGAACTGAGCTTGACCCAACCACAAGCCACAGAAGCAGCGCAGCAGGCGTTAGCCCTGGGCATCCCACTTGTCCCTGTCCGTCTGTCCTGCAGTTATCAGGACACAGCTCCCCGCTCCAGGAACAGGCGTGGCAAGGCTTTACGCACTGGCTTGGGGTGCACCCCTGGGACTGATTCATGCAGGGATGAGAAGTTGCTCCGAGCATGTGAAATGAGCAGCTAGGGGCAACAAAAAGCCACGTGACAGCAGCACTGGGCATCCTGCTTCCTGCTAACATCTCCCCGTTAGGTCTCACAATGACAAAGACACTGGTGTGAGTCTAGGAAAGAATAAAAGTGTTTCAAGTAAATGGAAGGGACTGGAAATGGAACTGAGCAAACACAGGAGGGGAAAAATAGTCTGAATGAATACACAAGAAACTAAACAGCCACTAATCTGCAGGGCAATTGATTTTCTTGCCACCATTACCCAAGCAACACTTAGTCCTCTGCTTGAAGCCTTCCCTCTGCCTGCTTCCTCCACATGCTGCTCAGCACAAACTCATTTACCCACTGGTGACAGGAGAGACCCAGGGGAAGCCATGAGAACACCTTGCTTCAGGGCACTTCAAGCTGAGAGGACATTCCTCTGCATGGTGGCGAGGAGAGGTCTCATGTCTTGATCTTCCATTTCACCTCCACATTTTGCTATTTCTGGTCTTTTTTGCCCCAAGCTGGGATCTCCTTCTCCACCTCCCTTCTTTGGAGCAGTACCCAGTCCTTCTTGGCCAGCGGTGCCTCTGTATTGAGTAGGCTTTTGAAGATGGATGGCCTCAACAGGAGCCTCCAGCATGTTCAGAGATGGTCCCACAACAAAGAAAAAACACCTGGAAAATTAAGCTCTTCCTCCAGGAAGCAGGAGTCTGAGTACAGCCAGCGTAAAGTCAGGTAATCCCAGACAAGTTCCCTCCTCAGAATGATGGCTGCACTCACAGGACACAGGACGCCCTCCTGGTCAGCAACTGACTGAAGAACTCCAGAGGACGTGAGCCACCACGATGCTTATGGGCACGAAGGGAAGCGTGGGCATGACCCTGCACCCTGCAGGCAAGAGGTGCTGCTACCAGCCGCAGCCCAATGCAGGCGCCAAGCCCAGCCCTTGTGCAAAGAAATGCAGCTCCACACCAGGGCTGCCAAAGTCCCTGAGAAGCAGGAGGTGGTGGCAAAACCCTAGGAGCAGGCAGATCAGAAGCATGTGGCACAGCGTGACCCCACCACCCCATGCTGGGACGCCAGCCAGAGCCCACGGGGGCAGGAACGTGGCGCAGGGCACCCAGGGCGGCTCACTGCAGCCTGGGCTTGATGCGCCTCGCAGCTCTGGTGGCAGCATCGGAAGCTGTTTGTCCACAGGAGCCAGGGAGTTCAGATCACCGCAGTTTGCTGCATGCGACGAGGACCCAGGAGAAGGAGCAAAGTGGTGCCTGCAACCTCCAGGGAGTCCCCAGAAGCTGCCTGCGGGTGCCCCATGTGCTGAAGAGCAGCCGGCCTCAGCACGGAGCTCCCAGCAGCAGCAGCCCCGCGCCCATCCCCTCGCCTTCTGCAATGGGTGAAGCCACCTGGAGCACCCGAGCACGCTGCCGGGCAGGCTCTGCTTAGAAAAACCTCGCTTGCTGCAGGAAAATGCAACCCCTGGGCGAATCCAAGCCGCTCAGATCTACACACTGAAGCCAGGACAAGGCTGTAAAACTCATCTGCACCCTGGAGCTGCAGAGAGCCTCCAAGGTCTCCAACGACAGCACCTCACCGCAATGCTCCACCAGCTGACTCGGTCAATTTATTCTTTACTCACAGCCAAGCCAAGAAAAGCTGTAATTTATGTCTTAGGGGACAAAAAAAAACAAACAAACACCCAAAGCAACCCTGTCCCTCACCTCCCTCATATATAATCTCTGAACCTATTCTGAACACACACACATCCTTCTAACAGAAATTATAGAAGGACTAAAATAAATATAACGTCAGCCTGTTCCTAAAAGACTCTCCTGCTTCCAAAAATAAGCATCTTGCAAACCAACCAACCTCTGCTTAGCAGGAGACACACCAGACTGTAAAAATAGTGCACAAATGGCTGCAATTGCTCAAAGCCCGAGCACGGATGCTCAGCTCACGCATGAGCAGAACGTCCTTCTGAAAGCAGAATCCAGCATGCCAGAGCCACTTTCACACCAACGGCACGTTACAGAGGGGAGAAAAGAGCACAGCACCCTGATGTGGGTGGGTTAGAGGTTGCAGAGAGCCTGTTTGGCCTGGAAAAGGTCCTAGTACACAAAGCAGCTCTTTACTTTGGAGATTGTAATTAAAAAGAAAAGAAAAAAAAGCCCCAAGCCTTCTTCTGGGTGGTGTCTTCAAAGCTGGAGATGCAGATGAGAAACTTGTCAGTCTCTTGCTTGCCCAGACCTTGATGCTTCTTACACCAGCCCCAGCCCCAGCTCCCCCCATGACCATGTGGGTGTTCCCAGATTTCCCTTCAGCCCTCACTCCAGCCCTGCAGGCTCCCACCTGGCTGCTGCCAGAGCCGTGATCTACTGAGGGCAGTGGGCAGCTCATCACACGGGAGCCAAGATCTCCTGGGCTCCCTACAAGGAGACAGGGGGACAGAAGTGATCATCCCCCAGGGGGAACAGACTCCACGCCGAGTCACTCTACAAGGCCACACAAGCAAATCCATCCTGACCAGGGACCAGCAGCGGCTCCCGCAGCCTGGGCAGAGGGTCAAAAAGCATCCGGTGTCAAAAATGTACAGGAGCTGCTGCCCTCTGCTCTTACAGGGTCTCCAGGCTGGCTGGGGTCAATGGGCCCAGCTGAAAACCCGTCCTGGGTGGCTGTGATAGCTGGTCCCGGGGCACAAAGTCCCTTGCAGAGCCCAAACCCCTACAGAGCAGTGAACTAGGTTTTGGGGCTACAGGACATGCCCTACTGACCTGTCTGGCCTTTGAGTTACCAGGGCATCCTCTGCATCTCTCCCACCACCATGACGGGAGTTTTCATTTTGTGCTTCAGATCACAGACAAAATCCCCCATTGCTAAATGGCCTCCAAAAGCTCTGCTCTGCCCCAGACACCGCGGCACCTCCTAAGCCCGGCAAGGGCTGCAGCAGAGACGTTTTTCCTTTTAAGGGCTGAGTATTTAAGAATGAGTTTCAGAAAAATGTACTGGCACTTTTCATCCCCTCTCTCTCCATCCAAAACGTGCCGCATGGCTCCGTGGCTCCATCCAAACCCCGGCTACTGGAGGGGAGGAAGCTGCAGGGGATGCCGGGGGCAGGCTGGTCCCTGCCCGGTGGATGTGGGTGCCACGACCTGCTGCAGCTTGGTGCTGTCCTCCCACCCACTGCATCACACACGGACCAAGCCCAGGACACATGGCCAGGCCTGCTGATGGCCTTGGAGCAGCACCAGCTACCGCGCTTTGGTGGTGAGCGCATCCTCATCCAGGCAAACCTGCCACCAGGCTCCATCATCCCCCCCCAAATGGGATTTAAACAGGGAAACACCTCCTGGATGCTGCCCTCCTTGTTCAGCCCCGAGCTCAGCCCCAGCTTCAGGAAGGATGTTTCAGTACAGGCACATTCGCCACAGGCTGGGCTCGGTGAGTGTAAATGTGACCGTCCTGCCGGCGTGTGGGCTCACCGAGGGCAGCAGCAGCCACATGCACGAGACACAACCCTGCAGCCATCAGCTCTCCAGGCAAGGACTGAGCTGCCCCCGTCTATCGAAGGGACAGACATGCAGTGAGAGGCAGGGATGGAGCAGGGACCCACAGGAGGAGGCGCCTCCTGCACTCCACCTTAACCCCCAGACACGGGGCAACCACTTCAGACCACGGTCAACGACTCAAAAGCTGACCACGCTGTGATTATGGGGGTAGATCAGCCCGAGCAGGGCTACATTTCCTCACGTTTCCCAACCCCACTGCGCATGGCAGGGACTGGGGCACTGAGCTGCAACTGCCAACAGGCTGAAGGGCAACAGCCCTGGCAGAACAGCCGGCGCTGAGCACTGTCCCTGTGCCAGACCCAGTAACGTCGCACATGGTATTTCTGCTATCTCAAGGACATGGGAGCACTTGCTGCCCTCTCTGTCACTCCAGGAATGACTGACAAAAGTCCCGATGAAGCTAGCTTGCTGTCCAGCTGCTTCAGGACTGAGATTGACTCTTTACAGTCCCCTGTATCACTGTTGCCCATTCCAGGGATCCCTCCCAGCCCTGCCATGAAGACAGGGATCCCACAGCAGCTGCCATGGCCACGGGTGCAGGCAAAAGCAGCTCCATGATGCAGTTTTCCATATAGAAGGAGAAAACAGGAGTTTTTGCACCATCTTCACTACAGGGAAGAGAGAGCATACAGCAGCTGTGGCTGAGCCAAGCAAACAGCCACATGGCAGCGGCTCATTTGTGCTAGGTCCAGCAGCGCTTGTGAGCTACACAGGGGAACACTCAGCAGCAAAGTGAAAACACTGACCAAGGTTGCTGGATGCCATAGGTTAGCAGAGGCTGGGGAAGACAGGGAGGGTTAAAAAAGAAACCCATGAAAGCAGAAAATGGAAAACCCTCAGCCCGTAACTCGGGGCCAAGCAGACGCCAAAATAGAGTGGGCAGTGATGAAGGCTGAAAGGGCCCCTTGCAACATCTTCCTAAAATAATTCTGCCAGACCATAAAACACCCACCCCAGCTCCGGCTCTGCTAAAGAAGGTGCAGAGGTCTAATTACAAGGTGGGGCACCTGCAAGCCACGGCCACGCACAGGCAGCCCTGTTACAAGGGTGCCTGGCTGTTTACTCCGGACGAGCAGCTGGACTGCAGACCATCCTTCCATATGGCTTTCAGGCGGCAGTTTGCAAGGCTACATATCTGAAGTAGCAACATTCCTAAACGCACAGCATTAGTAAAATAATAGCCCTCTGTCTCTTCATTTAAAGGGCTGCCAGTCCTTTATTAGCTGAAACACAGAGCCCCTTGAAAACTCATGCAAAACACTGACGCCGTATGCGAGGGACCAGGTTACTTCTCAGCTGGCAGAGCCCACAAGACACTGGTGGCTAAAAGCATAAAACAAAGATAACAGTGTTTCATCGCCACTTTTTTAGGCCACTTCATTCTTCAGCAAATCTCTCCAGCTGCAGCTGTCTCTGCCGACTCTGCTGAAAAAACTAAGCAGGAACAAATGGAGAGGAGCTTTTGAAAGGCTTGGCTGTCCCAGCTTGTTAAGCGTGACTCATGTTAACCACTGCAGTGCTGGGACATCAGAGGAGTTTGGCAGCAAGTCAAAAGCAACAGGAAATGCAGAGCCTGCAAATGAATAACTCTCCTCTGCTCCCATAGCCATGAGGAAACTCATCCCTGAAGTGCTGCATGTGGAGGAGCTGCTTCAGCGTCAGCATCATTTTCCCCAGGCCAAGCACACTAATTTCCTCTGGCAAGGCAAGAGAAGTGGTAAATAGATAGCCAAAATCTCAGCCACAGAGTTCATAAACCCTTCATAAAACAATAAGCAAAAAACCTCTTTCCATGAGAAATTGATTTCAATACATTTGTTTTGCCTACAGAAAGTGCTGCAAGGGAAGTGCATCAGTCAGGACAGAGCAGAGATGCTGGGAATGAAAGCAACCTCTGAAAAAGCTCACCTACTGAGGAGTGAATTGGTAGCTGGGGATAAAAAATCCAGCTCGTGCTTGATTTTTTTTTCATTGTTTTTAAATTCTGACGTAATAAACAATGAAAAAAAAAAAAAAGGAAAAAAAAAAGAAATTTCCTCCAAAAGGAAAGGCATGTAGAAATGTTGCCCTGAATGTGGTCTCTTTTCCTGATCATCTCCAAAACGTCACGCACTGGGTAGGAGTCACATCCCATGAGCTGTGCGCTACACATCTGTGCTAGTAAGACTAGCATTGGCTATATTAACATCTTTGAACTTCAAATAAACAAAAATGCTACTTATGTATAGTGCTGGTACTTCGTCACTGACAAGATCAGGCTTGATTTAATGAGAAACAAAGACTGCATAACTCAATCTTGCTGCAAAATGCATTCACAGCCTTTTTAAAAACTGAACATCTCTGCAATCTCACGTGTCTGAACAAAGTTTGATTAGTGTTCGAGCTCAAAACCTGCATTTGCTCTCACCCTGCTGCAGAAACAAAGGTGGGATTAATCTGCCTGAGAGTCAGCAAGAAGCCAGAAAACCAGCCCCGTGTCAGTCCCCAGCCCAAAAGGTGCACAGATGTTTCTTGTGGATGTCCAGAAAAAAATATCTGGGCTGCGCAGGCTGCAACCTCCCAGCCTGAGCTCCCGCATCATGTGCTGCTTCAATGGGGGAGCGCAGAGCCCTGCAGCACCTCCAGCAGGCCCTCCTGGGAAAAAGGTACAACAGCAGGGGAGGAAACAAAATAAAAAAGTAGCTGCTTCCTGCAGACAAGACTGAATTACTTCTTGCATTTCACCAACCTTTTGCATAGCGATGCTCATTTCTTCATCTTCTCCAGGAGGGCTGGTAAAATAAAAAGATTCCACATTTTCCCTGATACTAAGCACTTTTCTCTCAGTTTTAACAGCAGGCTGTCGATCCAGCAGCTGGGGATGTCACTGTTTGGGGAAGGGTGGACATCAAAGGCAGTGACATCAGAAGAAACTGCAGAACCAGAGAGCTCCGCAAAATAGGGGAAACCGGAGTGCTGAGCACTCCCCTTGGCTCTGCAGCTTGTGAAGAAAGGGGGCAAGGAGACTTTCACAGCCACAGCCAAACTGCTGCTCTCGCGGGGTGAAGAGGCTGGGCCAGCGAAACATCTCATTCCTCTGCAGGGCTGAAAAGGGACAGCTGCACTGCAAGCTTATGTGTGCGCAGGCAGAACCAGAGCCAGCAGCAGGCTCACAACTCTGCTCACACTCGCCACGGCTGCCCCAGCAGGACAGAAGCCCCCAGAACAAGCAGAGGGCCAAGTCCCACCTCTGCTGCAGCTCCTTTATCAGGTGCCAAGGGACCCTGGTGGCTCTGCCACACTTCCAGCTCCAGGAGATGCCGGCAGGTAACTCGTGCAACTGGGAAGAGGAGGGTGTGCACGTGGCGATTTTGAACCAAGTTAAACTCAGAAGAACTGTTGAACCACCACCATGGTGCAGTTTATCTTGCTTACATGGCTGGAGATAGGGAAAGAAATAGTGCAGACCAGAGCCTGGCCCAGATCACATTTAATTGGCCACAGGTTTTCCCCTGAACTAAGTTAGCCTGAAATAAACACTTAAGCTTCTGTGCATAGCTGGAAGAGTAAATACAAGTCATCTATTTGTCCGGGTTTGAAAAAAAGAGAGAAAAAAAATCCGACTGGGCTTTCTTCTAAATAGCACAATAGGCACAGTCCAGCTCAGCTCGGGAGGTAGCTGCAAAGCTGGCAGCGCTATACAGGATCTGCACAACAACAACAAAAAACGCAGGAAATCCCCAGTGTCGCTTCTCCCCACAATTGATTTAAAATGAGCTTATCCCTCACACTTGGTACATGAGGAAGAAGAAACTTCCTGGCTATGAGGAGGGAAAATAGTTATTAATAGCATCACAAGTATCAGAAGTCATGTTGCAGCCCTGGAAGATCTTGGCTGGATCTTGAAAATATCTGTTGCCATTGCAGTAACTGCTATACATGGTAACTGAACGGTGGTGTGAGAACAATTTACTTTTTCATTTGGTGCCCAAAACAAGCTCCTTTTGTTTTCTCACACACACACACACAAAAAAAAAAAAAGGCACTTATTAATCTGTGCTCAGTCCAAAACTTTCAGCAGCGTTAAGGAAAGCAGCAGAAAAGGGGCAAATTCAGCAAACTGCCACAAGAAGTGTCAAAGGTGGCAGTGCTCCCTCTGTCCTCCTCCTACCACGCAGCCCATGGACTGGGGCACATCCAACATCTCTTTGCATCCTGCCCACCTCAGCAGCCCATTTGCCTCCAGTACAAAGGCCACAGGCAGAAAAATTCAGGGTGAAAAAGTACGCGGGGGGGTTTCCTGTACCCAGCAGCTTGGGGCAAGGACTTTTCTGAGATAGCCTGGCACACGCTTAACCTTCACAGGACAGCAAGCTGCAGCTTGCCATGCCTTTGTTGCTGCGTCCTCTGCTCCCCCCTCAGCTCCTCACAACACCCTATTTCCTTCCTCCAGCGCTTCCACAGCACCACGCGTTACCCGGATCTCGCACCTCAGCAGATCCCTTGCCTCATTTGCTGAGAGCCCATCACAGTGCATGGGATCCATGGCACGCTCTCCCCACCCATCACTCCTGTCCCGTTGTAGGTAACGAACAAACACGGAGCAGTGGAGATCCCAGCCGGGCTCCCAGCGACTTCCCTCCATTGTTGAAGCTGACGTCCTACTCCTGATCTCTGCAACCTCTTTTAACCTTTAATTCATCCACATGTTCCATGAGGGACATTTCTTGGAGATTCTGAGGGCAGGATCTCGCTGAAGCCTTTCGGAAAGCCTCACCAGACCGTTCCACTGGATCACCCTCACCATGTGCTCATGAATGCCTTCCAAGTGCTGATGAATTCACGGGGCTGGAATTTTGGTATACAAAGCCAAGCTGCCTCTTCCCCTGCATATCACATCTACGTTCCTACTTGATGTTGTTTCCTGGAACCATTCAAGAATGTAAGAAACGTGCCCTGGGTGAGACCAGCTATCCACCCATCCTGCCTACAACCAGGATAGCAGCAGAGCACATCAACCCCGTCTCACCCCCTCTCCATTTCCTTCTTTATCCCCCCAGAATCCACACTGGTGTTGTGGATGCTAAGGGTGCCTCCCTGGCTGATCTCTCCAGCACCTGGCTCAGACCTGTTGCTCACCCAAATCCTTTTTGAACTTGCTGGTGCCTTTTTCCTCCACAGCTTCCTGGGACAATGAATTCAGAAACCAATCTCTCCTGTAAGTTTCACCAAGCACCTCTGGTTCCAGTGCTGCAAGGCTTGGTAGATAGAAACCCAATGTAAGCATTGCCTTCAAGATTTTGCATACCTTGACCATCTGAGGCCCCTCACCTTCTCCGATTCAAACCCAGGAGCCCTTCTTTTCATAAGGCAGCACTCTGTCCTTCAGTCATTTCAGTCGTCTTCCTCTACAGCCTCTCCAGCATGCAACCCCCAAGATACGGGGGCACCGAGGTGTTACAGAGGGTCAGAAAAATGCCCCTGGTTTGTTATCATCTCCCCTGCGGATGGAGACCAACATTCATCAGCTCTGCTGATGATCGCAGAGAAGTGCCCAGGGCAGCTCTGGGATGCTCTCTGAGCTAAAAGCACCTCTTCCAGGTTCGGCATCACGCAGGCGCAGCACACACCACTTTTCCTCACAGTCACCTCACGTTTGGCTGCACTGAAGTTCATCTGCCACATAATTGTCCACACAGTTCCACAAGGTCCTTCTGCGTTTCCTCACCTTTGGTGAGGTACTCAACCAATCTGAAGGAATTTAGGGCCCTCTGGAAACCTGGGGGATTCACTGCCCCCCTCCACACCCAAGGTCACACTAATGGGATGAAAACCAGCCCCAGTCCCTAGGGCCCTCTGTCGGCTCTCACCCATGCTGAAGAATGACCACGAAGCCCCACCCTTTGCATCCTGTGCTTTAACCAACGCTGGGTCCGTAGTAGGACCTTTCCTCCATATCAGCTTAGACTCTTACAAACCTTTGGTGTGTAACTGTGTCAAAGTTTGTCTGAAAACCCAAATACACTTTATGTATTTGGGTACTGGTCCTGACCGGTCCTGTGACCCAGGCTCCAGCAGGCCCATGAGGCAGGAGCCCTGCTAACCCTATTCCAACAGGCTGCACTCAGCCCTGCCTTCAGTGACTTGTTCCTTATCACCCAGGCACAGTGCTCGGGGGTCCCTGGGATCCCCTGCAGCCCTCCTCTGGCAGTCACCTGGGCAGACATTGAGCCATCTGATGCCCACCTCCCAGACTTCTCCAAGGTCCACTCCTTTCAAGAACTGCCATCAAATCTGCCAGCATCAATATCTGCAATACCAAGGGCACTTAAGCAACAGCACACGCACAAAAACATCCCAACAATTTTATATTTAAGATCCCACAGCACTCGAGTGAATGATAACTATTCCTTATAGTTTCTTATCAGTTCCTCTGTTTGCTTTAGAGCTATTTCTATTGACATTCAAGATGAGACAACTTCTCAGACAGCTCTTTTACAGCGAGTTTCTAGTTTGCAACGCTGCAAAACTACAAAGCTCCTCCACAGGAGTCAAGATCACCAAAAAATGGTTTAGATTTCTGTGATGGATGCAGAAAATCTTCTGTGCCTCCCATGAGCTGCTGCTGTGACCTCTCCAAAAGGTTTCTGATGCATTTGAACAAATGTGAATCACTAAGTTTATTCTTCAAAAGCCATATTTTGGCCTGCCTTATTTTGGTTTTACATGTAATATGCTGGAAAATACACCTTCCTTTTTGTCTTCTAGATTGACCAACATCCTTCTCTCTCCATCAGCCTTCCTTCCCCTGCCAATTTACTTTTATTTTCTGTCTTTCTGTCAAAGGAAAAAAAAAAGTCTTTGACCTTTTCTCAGTGGAAGTATCCATTTCTTCTGCGTTGCCAATGTCATCACCAAATAACTTCCATACCACCTCCGCTCCTATCAGCTTCTCCTTATCAGCGGGACAGCCACACAAGGCAAGCAAATATCAGGGCTCTTAAAAGGCTGAAACAACAGGAAGCCCCTTTTTAGCAGGCTCAGGGGTAAATGCCAGCTCTGAGGTAGGGCAGACACAAGTCTCATTCATTTTACTAATGCTGCCCATCACATCCACAGGCTTGGAGTCACGCTGACCGCTCCTGGACACGGATGTACCGAGTTTTCAACAGCACCTGCACGTCCCCAGTTTCCAGATGCCCAAAGTGAGTCTTAAAGCTGGGCCATGCCATGGAGCAGCCCCAGCCCAGCCCTTCCCTCACTCCTGGCATCGCTGCACACACAGAGCCGCAGCCAAGGCCGAGGCCCGTGGTGTTCCTGCCAGGGCCCTGTGGGAGATAAGGGGCCAGCCCGGCTGCCAGCAGGCAGCAGAGCAGCTTTAGGCAGCAACAGGTTTGAATTTAAAAGCCACCCATCAATTTTTGCACCGATCAATGTATTTATTCTTTGCCTAAGAATGAATATGTGGGGGTCTGCATTTCCCAGCTGCTCGTTGCTCCTCTTGGCACCTCCTGTCACAGTTGAGCAGGTGCAGAGCTGAGGGGGGGAAGCCCAGCACTGGCTGCCCCAGCGAAGGCCTCAGCACACCTGCCACAATGCTCACGAACCCACGCGCTGCCCGTCCCACAGACACAAAGAAATGTCTCCTACTGCAAATAGCAGAGGTCTGAGTTAAATGCATGCCCTCCCCTGCCCCCTCCAAGGGGCTGGCTGCCATTTCTGGGGCCCAGGTTCTGCCCTGAGCAGGCACCAGCAGCACTGGAGCAAGGGAAGGACGCAGCGCCACTAGCTGTGGGGGTATTTTATTTCAGCCCCCAGAGTACAAGATGTATGTGGTATGAGGAGATGTGCTCAGATAGGAAACTGTGCTTTCCCCCAGAGCACCTCCAGAGCAGGAGGAAACCCAGAACCACAACAGCTCAGCACACTGCCAAAGTCTTCCAGGGCAGGCAGGGACGAGTGTTTCCAATGCTGAATATGACCCACTTTCACGCTCTGAGTTGAACCCCAGGCTCTTGCACTGTGATACCTGACAGTCACTGAGCTCTCAACCGTTTTTGGTCTTCACATTATGTTTCAGAGAAGGAAAAAGTCTCCCACTGGCCCTGCAGCAAGCTCACCCTGCACCAGCCACACAGGGTTACCAAAAGCTCCTGCCATTGCAAATTCTTCTCCTCCCCCTACAAACAGCTCACACAGCTGAGAAGAAGCTTTTCCTTATCCAAACAGAGACAAAAGCTAGTGATGTCATCCCTCCAAGACCAAATAAAGTTCAAGCACACAAGCGCAGCAGGGAGAACATCACCAGTTCACAAGCTCAGCCATTGCAGGCAGTGCTGACAGACTGCACTGCACCCCGAGAGGCTGCTCATGGTGGGCCCATGTAGGAGATATGGGAGCCAGAGAGACCAAAGCCACATTTCTCCCCCTTTGCTGCACTCCTCCGGCCCTGCTCCCTTCAGCAACGACAGCAACCCCAAGAAGAGACCCTGCCAAAGGTAGCTTTGCCCCACAGCGGTGCTATTCCAGCAGTTTGGCCATCCGAGGCCAAGGTTCCCACAAGGTACCCGAAGTCACCTTGGTCTCACAACGTTGGCCTGATTGACCTCAGGAGAGGGACCGGGATGATCACGTCACGACATGCAGAGAAGAGCTCTCAGCTCCGGCTTCAACAGCAACTTCAACCCCATCACCCCTCACTGCTCCCCCATGTGTCCCCAGCACAAGGACACCAGTGCTCCCCAAACATCACAGCAAGATGCTCTATTGTGTTAGGGCAGTACAAAACGCCAAGAGAACACGCCACCACATCACGACATACTCAGCACCTACCCTTAGGCATGCCTTGAGCACTCTTCATGCTGGACACGCACCCAGCTAACCCAGCTAACTCCAGGCTCGGCACCCTTGCATCCCTTTGCTTCTCTTACTGTTGATTCATCACCAAGAATTCACAGAACACTTGGAGCTTCTCTGGTCACCATAGCTTACAGCAATGGAGAGCCTATTAAAAAATAAATCCCAAATCTAGTTATTGGAGCTAGGGAGCAAAGAATGAGATCTATTATAGCTAGGGAGCAAACGTGGCTGATGCACAGATGGATTATTGTAGCTATCAAAGGACAACCCAATAACCATGGTATCTACCAGGAGAAAGCAGCTGTTGGACCTGAAGAGGACCAAATACGTCATTTACAGCTTTATGACAAACCAAACATATGGAAACTAAAAGCTGGAAGGTGAATTGCTGTTTAAACACATGTCTTTGGCTTCATTTTGTTACTGAATGTATTTCACAACAACCCATCCTTCTCTTAAAGGGAGCCCTGGCTGCTGCTATCCATGAAAAGCCACATGCAACACCTGGTAATGCCTGATTCAAAAAAACGTGGATTTGTTGAGCTTGTCCCCAATGCAAACAGCATTGGGCTTCTCCTCGTATTGCTGGTGATGGAGAGTAAGTCATTTTTCAGTGGGGTGGGAAAACAAACAAACACACACATGGAAACAAAACCAAACAGGAAAAAAAAGACCTACAGAAAAAGAAGTTACCCTTGCTACAGTGCAATTGGCCCCAGACCAACACCTCATAATCTCCAAGACAACACAAAATCCCACTACACTGAATCTTTTCTGCTCCTGAAGTGGGTTTCCAGCCAGAAAGCAGCAACCTTGTTTGCCCAGGTAGGAAACAGCCTCATCTGCCAAAACAAAGTACCTTATGGCAGCGTCCCACATCTGCCAAGTTACACAAAAGGAGTCCAGCGCAGGTTTGAGTTCCCCCCAGCTCCGCCCTTGGTTTGTTTGATCTTGGTAGATCATAAACCCTGTGGCTAAGCAAAAGGTTGGTGTAGAGGGGCCCAGGACCGCTCGGCTCCCAGCTGGAACAGCACGTACGGGGAGCACGGGTGCTTGCTGTGGTCATTGATTCATCTCACGTCAGGGCACTTTCCTTCAAGGAAGGCAAAGTACAGCAAGAGCTTGGCTCAGGGATCCTCTGTGTAGAATCAGCCTTCTATTTGCTTCCAGTGCCTGACAAAGATGCCAGTGAGTTTGTGCCTCCACAGCACAAAGTCCACAGTAAGATTTCATACAAGGCTTAATTCCATACATTTAATTCAAGACCTTAAGTCCAACGAGAAGAAAACACCTGAAAAAAGAATCTTACAATTCTCAATGCTTCATTTATTCCAGCATTTCTCCCCTGCCAACCCTCAAGATTTTTCAGGCATTTTCCAAAGCTGAGCACGTCAAGGTCTGTGATCATCTAATGCCAGTCCCTTCTCCCGACCAGACGCAAGACAAGCCCAACTCTTCACGTGGCCACGCCAGCCAGACCAGCACCCTGTGCAGGACTGCCCCATCCTGACCAGCTCCGTGCCTCGTCACCAACAAGGGAGCTGGATCTTCAGCATCGTCATTAGAAGCTTCCCAAACCTCTTTTGGTTCTGTGCATTGCATAAGCAAAAAAAATGCCAGCTGACAAGACACAATGAAAAAGGCTTGGGAGAGTACCTGGGAGACTGTTACCAGCTACACTGGAATCTGCTGGTCAATATTCAGCTGGAAAAATAAAACTCTCTTATTCCTTATATCAGTAACCTCAAGCACTTCAAACAGTAATTAGGATGAGAGAATATATCCCAAATAATGGTATTTTTTTCAATTTTCCCATGAGGGAAAGACCAACTGCAAGAAAAACACCAAGGAAAAAAATTTATCTTGACCTACAATGTCTAGCTCCAGATGTATGAGCCAGATGGACCTCATGCCTGCTGTTTAAGTGAACTTTTGGAGAGGTGGGAATGTATTAACTGTTTTAAGAAGTTGCACAAAGCAGAAGACTGCTCTTCCCAGGAAATGTGTGCAAAATATATACATATATCAGAAAGCTTGCTTCAGCAGACATTCATGCCTGAGCTACTAAAAACTACAGGTATGCATGATCATTAAATTGCATGATCATTAAAGCCATTTCCTACAAGTGAACTGCCTTTCTGCTCACCTGGACAAAGAGAGGAATTAACATCCAATATGTAAATCATGACGGCAAAGCTCAGAAACCCTCTAGGTATCCAGCTAAAGCCAAATCCCAATGTCTGCTCTGGAATTTATTTTTATTACAAACAAGAGGTACTTCGCTAACTATGCAAACTGCCTGGAGGGCTTTTTAAAGAAACACGCACATATGCATGTCACAGCAAGTCACAAATAATTGCACTCTACCTGGAAAGGATTGATGGAACCTAAATGGAACATTTCAAATTCTGACGTATTTATTTGATGAAAGCTTGCTAGCATCTCGTCCTAATTGCATCATCCACCCAAGAAGCCATTTGGGTAGTACAACAGGAACGGAGGCATTAGGAAAGGAGACCACAGAGAAGGAGGAAACGCTGCTTCTTTCCTTTGAACTTCTGATTAGTTTCCATCAGAAGAATCTGGTGTGTCTGAAGATGCTTCCCAAAGACCAGGCTTCATCTGCGTAGTCACACATGAGCTACAGGCACAGATCCACTTCTGGAGCTAGCTCCAAGGCTGCTGCTAAGAACCGCTTTAAAAGTATACAGCAGTCTCAGTGGATAAGACAACCACCTTGTCCTGCACAGCTTATCCCCCCTTCCACCTCCTCAGGCTGCCAGCAGAACTAAAAGAACTAAAAAGAACTAAAAACACACTCCTGGTTCCACTTGGAGCCAGCCAGCCTTTCACCCCCTAAACCATCTCATCCCAGGTAAATCGCGTCAGCACTCTCACCAACCGCTCCTGCAGTGCATTCAATGGGGCAGAGGTCAGACTGCTGATAACCTCCCACACCTGCACTTATCTCCACGGGTGCCTGACCTCTGAGAAGCAAACAGAGACCTTTAAAAGCTGGCTCATTTCATGCTAAATGAGACACCATAATGCTCAGCCAGGAATAGGCTCATCCAGCCGATGAGAGTGGGATAAGCATCAGGGAGTCAAAGCTTCTCCTGCAGTCACAGCTCGCTACAGAGAAGACATTTATTTACCAACGCCTTATGTAAGGCAGTTAAAACCAGGATAAAGCAGAACAGGGAGCACGCACCCAGTCAGAGGATGTGCACAGGGACCTGTGCTGAGCACCAGCAGGAGGTTCAGATGCACCAGCAAAACCAGAAGAGCCCATTACCGCAAAGCCACAACTGAGCGCAGACACAGGGAGTCAGCCAGCAGCTTCGGGGCAGGCTGATGAACCGCGGACGCTTTCACTCACTCATAAATTAAAGCTCCGGGGGAGGGGGGGGAAAACGGGTCACACAGAAACTAGTCTAGTAGTCAAAGACTTATTAAAACCCGAGTCTGAATTAATTATCTGCAACAAACTCATTACTCAGGATATGAAGATTCAACAACAAACTTAAGTCTTATTTTCAGTGCCATTGTAATCAGAACATAAAGCACAGGAATCCTTTTTATTTTGCATTACTCAGATTAAAAGGGCAGCCAGACCAGCAGGCTTCCCACTAAACCAGTGCACCCAGTACCGCCCAAACATAACCCCTCTCCCCACCTCACAGGCTTCAGTAATCCCCAGCACCCCTGGCACAGGCTGCAGCATCTCCCCCCACTCGCTTCCCAAGGTTGTTTAATTCAAACAGCCAAAAACATGCTAATAAAATGACAACTCCAAACTGAAAAGTTTGCTTATCCATAAATAAAACAGCACCCAAGCAGCATTCTTACTAACACGTTTACCTATCAAATACATATATGATGAATCCTTTTGTGACTTCAAAGGAATGGTTCATGAACATGAATATTTATTAAACTGCTCTGCTGGGGGGAAAAAGAAAAAAAAAAAAAGCCTCGTGGGTCAAAGAGACAGAATCCTAGAGCAGTTTATGCTTCCTTATCTTTAATTACAGAAGCAATTCCATTAGAGCTGATTCAAATCTTACAGTCCTTCCCACAGTCCCTCAATGGTGCTATTAGCTCCTTCTCCATGGCTCTATAGGGGGAAAAAAACTGCTTCCCAGTGAACAAAACTTTACCAGTTTGCCATAGCCCTATAAAGGTGAACCCAGAGGAACATCGGGACAGATTAAAAGATGCCTTAAAGCTCAGACACAAGTACACTGAAATTTGCAAGATTTTCTTACCCACTCAGCTGTTCACCACAGGAATCTCAGTCTCTCCTTTTCACCTTTGCACCAGAGCACAGAGTTACATTTTTCTGGTGATCAGGTAAATGAGATGAATGGGATGCATTCACTTCCCATTTCCCTGAAGTAGGGCAGCATTAAGCGAACCTGATTCTGCACTGTGGCTGGCACATTAAATGTGCAAGTCTTATGCAAGGTTTTCAGCTGCAGATCCAGTGACTGTCGGGCTGAAAGCAGCCTTTTACATCACAAGGAGGGCCATAAATTTCTCTTGGTTAAAAAATGCACCAGGCCAGCACACTTGGATTTCCCTCCAGCTTATGTGCTTCCAGCTAAGGCCAGGACATCTGTTTCAGCTAAGCAAACCTGCTGTGAATACTGAAGGCATGTGAACTATCCAACCAAAAACCTGGCTTCAAAATCTGCATTCCTATAATCCGCTGCGATCTCAGCATCGCTCAACGTAGCCTTGATCCAACCGATAGGAAAGAGCTACCTCATCAAACTGGTAAAAAAACAAACTCGAAAAGCACCAAAAGGACAACGAGAAAAGGCTGCTCAGGAAAGGAAAATGCAGCACGAGAAACCCGGTACTCTTCTGTGCCAGCTGGTGCAAGGATGCTCCCAAATCTGCGCAGCTTTGTCAGGTTTATGCCCCAAAGCGAGCAGCCTGCAACCTTGCTGCCCTTCGCTGTCACCAGCGCGCAGACACAGCAGCAGTGAGGAGTTGCCGCTGCTGCTGGCGAGCACAGGGCTTGGCGCCGCGCTTATCGTTTTGCTCTGGATAAATTCTGCCGTCCTGCTTCCCCTCTCTCCCAGGGACGCGCACTTCCTTCCCCAGATGCTCCTTCTTGCGGACTAACTCCAGCCGCATTCCACTTGAGGGGGCAGGAAAGAGGCAGAAAAAGCTTCCAAACTCCAGAGAAACACAAATCCTCCCAAACACCTCGCACCGTCACCAGGCCACCGGGCAGGAGGCCAGCACAGCTCTCCCTTCTCTCCCCCAGACAAAGGGAACGCGAGGAGCCAGCCGAACGCCGGTGCCCCGGGGGAGAGCCGAGCTCCCAGGGAGGTGAAATCGCTCCGAGCTTTTCAGCTAGGAAGACGAAAAATTTCGGCAGATCGGTGCAAAAAGCAACCGGCACCAGCTGCTGGGGAAGGCAGCGCGTCTGCCCAGCCCCACACCGTCCTTCCCAAAGGAGCCGGACTTCAGGCGGGGGCTGGCACCGAGCGGGGCCGCCGGCTCGGCAGCGCCCGGCCTCCAGGTGCTGCCCCCACCGGGAGCTCCCCGCCGAGCCAAGCCGCGGTCGGTCCTCAAGAGCCACGGAACGCGCCCGGAGCCGGCGGCCGGGCCCGAGCCGTGATTCCGGGGCCCGCCCGTCTCCGGCGGGATCCCGGTGCCCGGCTCCTCCCGGCCTCGCCCGCTGCTGCTCCCGGCTCCCGGCTCCCGGCCGGGGTCCCTCGCGGCCCCGTCCCTCAACAGGTGGAGCCGCCGCCGCCGCACTCACCTCTCCGCCATGGCCCCCGCGGCCGCGCCAGCACCGCCCGGCTCTGCCCGCACGGGGCAGGGCGTGAAACCCGAGCCCGCGCCCCGCCCCGCCCGGACCCCCGGCCGCTCCCCGGGTCCCTCTGCTGGGGGCTGCGGGACCCAACCGGGCCGGGCCGGGCCGGGCGGGGCGGTGCGGAGCCCGCGGGCCGAGGGGAGCCCCTGGCGGCGGCTGAGGGCGCACCGCGGCCCGGCCCGGCTCGGCTCGGCGAGGGTTTGGGGAGCCGGCTGGTGCCAATGAGCTACGGGACCCGCCGCCCCCGGTTGTGCTTCAAAACGAAGCTCCGCAGTTAACCCGAGTCGCCTTTTCCACCAGGGGACAAGAATCTCCTGCGGGAAACGGATGAAGTGTGCAGGGCTGAGGCACGCGTAGCCCCCAGAGGGAAATTCTGCTCCCCTGAGCACCGGCCAGCACAGGCGGCGTGAGGATGGGGAGGTCGGGAGCGCAGCCGTGCTGCATGCAGGCCTCGGTGGCCTTTGTGGTGGCAGGATGCATGTGAGGATTTAACTCCTGCATTTTTCCAAGTGTTTCTTTAAATGAACACATTGGTGGGAACAACAAAAGGTGTCTGAAATCAGGATAAAGCAGCTCAAATGCTTACATCTGTTAAGATGAGGACTTTCTGTGTCTATCAGTGTCCTGAGCACAGTGCAGTCTGGATGAGGCTGTGCAGAAACACCAGGCATGTCCCCGCACCGGGAAGAGGCAGAGCCCAAAAAATACCCCCAAAAGCCTTCAACGTGAGTACTCTGAAGAAATGAGCCGTGCACTGAAGGACAGCCCTGCTCAGTCAGCTCAGCCTTCTGTCAGCCACCCATTCGGACAATGTCACCTGGCACAGTGACACAGCAGAGCCCACACCACAGGGGCTGCTGCAGCGCTCCCAATGCATTTTGGACAGGGTCTTGTTCTTACAAACGAGGAGAAACCCTCCTCAGGGCATTCCTGAGGGAACTTCAGGCCCCTCTCACTGTGGGTGTGAGACTTGGCAGATACCAGGTGGATTTTGTCACTAGCAACGTGAGTTTTGGGCTCTGTCACACAGCATGGCAAATTTCTGATACAGTCAGAAATGTGTCCACGCAGCTTGTTAATCACAGCATACCCCAGGCAAGTCCGCCTGCGGAGGCTCTGCACAGAGGGATCCAGCCCTTGCAGTGCTCTCTCACAGACGCCGTTTTGGCACTGCTGAATAACTTCGGAGTAACTTAATCCAAAGACACTCATGCGAAGTCCCCCTGTACTTGTAAATAACAAATAGAGAGACAGTGAGATCATGGCCGCGGTGCTTATGGGCTGGACACATGTCAGGGATGGGAGAGCGGGGCCCCGCAGCAGCAAAGCCCCCAGCAGGGTGCAGTGAGGAGGTGGCTGGTGGCAGCACAGGGCAGGGGCTGGGGAGAGGCTGAATGCTGCAGGCGGTAAAACTTGAGGATCAGGGTATAAACAGGCAGAGGAGAAAAACAGGAGTTAAAGTAGGTCTGCACTGGAAATGGAAGTTTGCTGGTGTAGCTCTAAAATGTGGTTAAACTGGCAGCGTTCCTTGCGGAGATGCAGATGCTATACGCCTTTGCCAATAAAGGCTGTACCTGTCCTCTGAGGGACACAGCAAATCTGTGAAAATGCTTACAGCAGCCTGACGGCCTCTGTTCAAGGGCTGTTGTAGATTTAGACTCAGTGTGTAAAAATGTTAACACTCTGTTTGACTTTGCTGTGCTGGCAAGAGCCCTTAGGCAGACTGCAAATAGCAGCTGGGGACATGGGAGGTCACAAGAGCCCCAGTTTCAGGGACCCCAAAAAGAAGTGACCCAATGAAGTGCACAGGGGGTTGGCTGCAGGAGGGACCAGATAAGAATTCATGTTTTTCTGTGATGTTGTCATTTTATTGGGCTTATTTCACTACGCAATGATAATGTGTAGGCTATTTCCAACCTACCCCCCTAACAGGCTTCAGGAAGAGCATTAGTAACTCCATTACTGAGCTGCTGGGGCATTGTGGCTGAAACTCTTGGGATGTGCTTCTGCACACAGTGCTCTACGCCCTGCCATGATCACTTGGTCCCATTCCCCTAGCCATTTGCTGCTTCCTCGCTGTGGAACTGTGCTCTGAGACCTCCTCTCTGAGACTAGTTGCAAGCAGAGCTGTGGGAGCACAGCTTCCCATCACTGCATGATCCAGTTGCCTCTCCCAGGGGAAGGTGGCACCAGTGTGCACAGCACCCCCAGTTCATGTGATGGGAGAAGTCTTCTCTCTCAAGGCCAAAGCAGATTCCTGGAGGTACTCAGGGTTGTAGGAGATACACTAAGATGACACCTTCAGACCAGTCCAACTCATGGGCTAGCAGGTGTTTTACATGAAGTCATGCAAATAAAGATCAATGAAACAAATATGAAGGCAGAACCTCCCACCAGAAGATGGTCATGTACCCGCTGGCACCAAGGACACAACTTCACCACTGGTAGATGATGGCTGAGTGAAAACGGATTAACTACCAGACACTATAGCTGGGTTTGTGAGACTGTGGCTTGCACATGCGTGCAGAGCCGTCAGACCAAGGTCATTCTCTTTGGGAGAGCCACGTGGATGTGAACTTCATGTGTGCATTGACTCAGGGAGGAGGAGAGAGATCATGGAGGGGAGGAACAGCTAAGGGGAAATGCCTCATTTGTAGGACCTGTGCAGTGACTTTCTCAGAGGCTTTCACTGTGCAGGCTTCATGGGCAGAAGAATACTTCTGCCTGGTGCAATAGCACCAGTGGGTGAGTAACACTGTGACACATAGATGGGAGATCAAGGCAACCAGCCATGGTGCCTGCCATTAATACACCAAAGACAGCAGCAGGAGGGAAATGTGCAGTGTCTGTAATAGTCTTTGAGAGCATGGCAAAGACATCAAAGCATCTCCAAGAACAGAAGGTCATAACCCCCTGGCTCTTGCTAGTCATGGAACCACATTGTCTGTAAGGCGTTGGAAAAAAGAACCTTCATGAATTGTGAGGCTGTGAACACTAGATCACTGCAAGATGAATTAAGAGATGTATGACAGATGTTTCCAGGCCAAAGTATCCCCCTGCTGTCTGTTCATGGCTGAAGGATATTTCCCACAACTAGCACTGAAGAACTGCAAAAAGAGCCAGGTGCCTGAGATCATGCTGAAATTGTTCCTTCAGATGCTCCTCCTGGGTGGAAGAAACTGTGTCTGGAGTCATGCACACAGCCCTCTTTTCATGAAGCTGCTCAGCCGATGAATGTGTGCACACACTGCATGTCAGGAAACTGCAGTGGGAATACCTCACATGAGGGGTCTTCCTCACCTGTGGGTCTGGAAGAATTGGTGACGCTAAAGGTAAGGACAGCTTGGTGTTGTACAGCTGCTGCCCTGCCCACATTTGCAGGGCTGGGGAGATGGGGCAGTACCCAGGCAGAAGTGCCACAGCTGCAAGCTGACCCAGAACACTGTCCCAGAGGTTTGGGCCTGTGGGTACTGCCCTGGCTCTGCCTCTTCTAACAAACAAGACTGCTCATCCCAGAACCTGTCCAGGTCACTACCAACCCCACAGTGAGTGTCTCCACATACATCAATGGGGTGACTAGGAGCTCCAGTCAGGTGTGAAAGAGAGACTGGTGATACTGGGAGATGATGCCAAGGTTTGGGTGCCTGGGCTTATGGCCAGCTCTGACCTGGTGTGGTTCCAACCTGAGATAAGCCTGCCAGGGCACCAGTGCTGGTGGGAGGCTGAGCTGAGGGATGTCTCACGAAGGTCTCCATGCTCAGCTCAGGAGGGTCCTCATCCTCAGCACCTGCTGGAATCAGGCTGCAGCAAAGCCTGTTCCAGCCCTGGCACCTTGCTCTCCCAGCCCACCATCGTCACCTTGGGCCTGCCTCATCACTGTGGACTCATCAGCAATCACTGATGTGGGTTACCACCACAGGACCTGCTCTGCTCCTCTTGCAGGGTGGAACTGTGCCATCAGGTACAGCACTGCCCTGCTGTCACCTCACCCGTCCTCTCCTACTGCTCCCCTGCACCATGAGCTCCCACAGCTGGGTGCAGGAACAGGAGCAGGAAAAAGAGCAGCCTGCTCCTGCCACAGCCCCAACAGCTTTCCAGGCTCCAGGAAGATGCAGTGCCTTGGATGCTCAAGTGCATAACCCAGGGGGTGGGTTATGCCATCTCAGCAGTAGCAGCTCTGCCTCCCATTCCCTTCATTCCCCTTCCATTTCATGGTAGCTGCAGCAAGTCCCAGCTCTGTGCAGTTCTGTACAGAAGGAGCCAATACTACTAGAAACCATTCAAAGTACTTCCAAACTACTACAAATACCTACATGTGGGCGAGATTTCTCACAGTGGGCAGCTCTTTGTTGTTCCAGTAGACATGATAAAGCGTTAGGTTCACCAAGGGGTACAGCTTACCCACACAGAATCACAGAATGGCTGAGGTTGGAAGGGACCTCTAAAGATCATTTAGTCCAACCCCCTTACCGAGCAGGATCACCCAGAGCATGTTACACAGGATGGCATCCAGGCGGGGTTTGAGTATCTCCAGAGAAGGAGACTCCACAACCTCTCAATGCAACCTGTCCCAGTGCTCTGTCACCCTCCCAGTAAAGAAGTGCCCCTTCATATGAGCTGGAACCTCCTGTGCTTCAGTTTGTGCCCATTGCCTCTCATCCTGTCACTGGGCACAACGGAAAAGAGACCAGCTCCATCTTCTCAACACCCTCTCCTCATGAGAGGTCTCCCCTCAGTCTTCTCTTTTCCAGGCTGAACAGGCCCAGTTCTCTCAGCCTGTCCTCATATGCCATGTGATACAGTCCCCTAATCATCTTCTTGGCCCTCCTCTGAACTCACTCCAGTACTTCTATGTCCCTCTTGTAGGTAATTAGAGCATAGGTGATTGGCTCTCCATCCCCAGAGATTTTCAAGGCCTGGCTACACAGAACCATGGCTGACCTGAGCTAGCATTGGTGATGCTCTCACTTCAAGGTTCTGGACTAATGACTTCCAAAGGTCCCTTCTGATCAACACATCTGCAATTCTGCAATTCTGTGTCAAGAGGCTTGAGGTTCAAGCTGGACAAGCCATTGTGGTGAATTCTCCATTGTTTCAGAGCACAGACATCTATAAAATACCTCATATCCCTTACTGAATGTGACCCTGCTGACCTCCATGTGTGAGCTGCTGGCTGAGGTTCTCTGGATTGCACACAGTTAGAGACTTCTCCAGCAAATGGTCTTAGCATGTATGAGACAAATAAAAAACATCCCTGTTCTTAATTAACCTTGTCTGTGTTTTGAAGCTGACTAAAGATATCAAATAGCCCAGGACCATCATTTGGAAAGAGCTAGTTGGAAATATATGGCCATTTGTACAAAATATCTGTTTTTAAGAAGCAATCAACAGTGGGTTTTTTTTGTCTGTTTGTTTGTTTATAGTGGGCATGAAGCAAATTTATATAACAAGCCAGATGTTCTGCAATGGGGCTTTTTAAAAATCATCCTGTCCCAAATTTTTCCATCTTACCATCTTTTGCTCCCTTGCAAAGTAAGCAGTCACACTATCACGTTACTGATTGGCAACGGCAGCAGCTGGCTGTAACCCAACCTTAGCAGCATGGGACACGGAAACAGATGGAGGAGCAAATGCTCTTTGTTTCCTCTCCTGCTTTCTAAAACAGATTGTGACTAAAAACACAGAGGAGAGGTTTCTGCCATCTTTCCTGCTGCTGTGGCTCCCTGGTTGCCTGCAAAGCTGTGGACTGAGCTCTGGCAGGGGTTACAGCTCCCCACGGCATGGGAGAGCTCTGCCTTTTTAGAGGGCACTGGGAAGAGGGGAAAGACATCTGAGACAATGATTACAGGCCCCTGGAGGGGATTCATAATGAAGTCGAATGAGATAGCTGAACTGAGCTGAGGGCCCCCTGTGCATCGAGTCCTGTTCCTCCTGCCATTCTGTGGCTTGGTTCTGGTGTTCAGCTGAGCCTGGGTAAACCACATCAGGTCATTAAACTGGTGGTGAGCAGAGGTGAGTGGTGGTTTGCCAGGCTAGGAACCTGAACTGGATGATCAGGCCACTAATGGGACACAACAGAACTGTGAGTGAGGGTACAGAATAACTGGGGAGGAAGGTGGAGGTGGGAATGCCCCTTGTGAACTGTGGGATTGACCCTGCTGTCGTTGGTAGTCCTTGCCCAGAGCTAGGCAGACATGGGAAGAGAAGTCTCAGCTCCCAAGTCACTTCCTATGAGCTGAACTCTGAAGCTGTTGGTAATGAAGATCAGGAAGAAATCCACAGCAGAGGCGTCGTGCCTTGCTTCGAGACTCCCAGGGTCTCCACCAAGGCCAGAGCATAGAGAGACCAGAGTAGGAACCTTTCTAAAAAAAGGTGCGTGTCCCTGCCACCACATCAGTTACAGGTTCCCAAGGGACTTCTACTCTGTTGCTGCCCCTCACACCTCTTTGTGCCTGGTAAGAGCTCTGCTGCTGTCAGTCTGTCCCCTAAGAGTTCACCCAGCAGTCCAAATGCACAAGCTGGGCTGTGGTGCTCTCTCCCACTCAGGAGGCATCATGAGCTGTAAAACATGCTGCTGTGTGCACGGGTCAGCAGCATGAGTCCCTCCACTGGCTGCCTTGGGCTGGGCAAAAGCTGCTCTGGGCAGAGGACACTGACCAGAGATGAGTGGGTGAGACTGACAGTACAAGACTGAAACTTTGGACCCAAGCAGCAATGTGAGCAGTGGTGATACAGGTGTCCCAACACACTTCAGCTCACTGTTCCCTCTCCCACCAGGTTACACAGGCTGGTGGAGCCATCTGGGTTTGCTGTGGCTGATATTCATGCCAGACAATGTAATGTAGGTACGTGCCAAGAACTGAGCTATTTTTTTAGCCGCAAACAGAACCTGTAATTCCTACAGCTAATCATGTAGTCTGAATTGAATCCCCATTTCTGTGAGAAACCTGCACAGAAAGTCCCACAGTCATAACTCCAGAGATGAGGAAGAAAGGGGATTCACAAGGTCACCAGTGCAGGGGCTCTTGCTGGCCTTGTGTCCTGGGAACATCATTCAAGCTTCAGAGTTCCTGTCAGGGAAATTGCATTATAATCTGCCTACATTTTCTCAGTTTTATTCTGTTATTCATGTTATTCTTCACAAACACAGACAAATTTGCTGCATTTTGTTGTTTACAGATGTCCCTCACTGATGTATCTGTAGGTTGCTATTTCTTACCATAACCTTTTGGCGAAATAATACTTTATTTTTTTAATTAAAATTAAGCCCTTTTGCCCTCAGATATTATCTTGACTTCTGCTTGCTCACTGCCTGTTTACTAATACATATTGATAACAAAATTTCCCATACTGTGTGAGAAGTGGTTTACTGCTTTTTCTTTTATATTTTCTCATACACTTAAGGCTTTGAGGGCTAACCATGGTTGTGCTGAAGTTGACGGGAATGGCAGCAAGTTCTCTGCTCTATCTTGCATCCACAAGGAGAAGTCGTTTCTAAACCAGTGGTTGCCAGTGCTGCAATGCCAAACTTCCCTGTTTGCATTTGCTACAATGATTTTGTCAGGCACACTTAGTTCCTCTGAGTTCCCAGGTAAGCAGCTTTAGGCAAACCACTTTGGAAGCTGCTCCTTGATAGTTTTCTAAACATCTTGGATATCTACTGAGTGGATCGATTCAACAAACAAGTTTTTGTATTTTCATTTCCCTGCTGTGCACAAAGGCTGTGTGCTGACAAATTGAACGTATGTGTTTCTGTCCAAATATCTCCAAGGCTGTCCTTTGCTGTTGTCAGAGGAAACATCTGGGCTTCCTCTGAGATACTGCTCAGAGGAACACCTGACGCACACTCCGGGTAATTCCCCGTGACAGCACATCTGTAGGAGGCCATGCTCAGCCCCAGCAGGCTGCAGCAGTCCCGAGGGGCAGCCCAGAGCCCAAGCTGTCTGGCAGCTCACGGGGATGAGACTGATGAGGGCTGAGCCCAGTGATGGAGACCGGGCTCAGACACAGCCCATTGGTGACTGGGCACAGTGACAAGACAGAGCTGAGGTCAGGCCAGGCAGTCAGTCTGTGGAGAGACCCAGGGCTGGGTATGGACATCGACATGGGCACAGGCTTACTCACTACAGCATAAGCTCCACGTTGCCCCCAGGGGAGTGTCACTTGACGTGGGATCTCATGGGATACGGCACAGGTTTGAAAAAAATAGATTTGCTGGAGACAACAGTGCAGCAGCCCCTGGACACATGGCACTCCCAGCTTCTCCACCAGAACCAGGGCTTGGTTTCAGGTAGCTGAATCATACCAAATGGAATTAAAGTGTTCCATGTTTGAGAATTTTAAACATTGGAAGGTACTGTGCTGTCTCATTCTTCCATCCATGCTTAACCGACAGAAATCTGCAGATCAATGGATGTGCAATTTCTGAGGTGCATTCAAAACAGTGTTGCCAGTAGGTCAAGGGAGGTGATCCTCCCCCTCTACTCAGCCCTGGTGAGGCCACACGTGGAGTATTGTGCCCAGTCCTGGGCTCCCCAGTACCAGAGGGACATAGAACTACTGGAGTGAGTTCAGAGGAGGGCCAAGAAGATGATTAGGGGACTGCATCACATGGCATGTGAGGACAGGCTGAGAGAACTGGGCCTGTTCAGCCTGGAAAAGAGAAGACTGAGGGGAGACCTCTCATCAATGTTTATATAAATATCTGAGGAGAGGGTGTCAAGAGGATGGAGTTGGTCTCTTTTCCATTGTGCCCAGTGACAGGACAAGAGGCAGTGGGCACAAACGAAAGCACAGGAGGTTCTGGCTGAGTATGAGGGGGCACTTCTTTAGTGGGAGGGTGAGAGAGCACTAGGATGGGTTGCACCGAGAGATTGTGGAGTCTCCTCCTCTGGAGATATTCAAAACCCATGTGGATGCCATCCTGTGTAACGTGCTCTGGGTGATCCTGCTTGGCAGGGGGATTGGACTAAATGATCTTCAGAGGTCCCTTCCAACCCCACCCATTCTGTGATTCTGTGTTATTTCATATTCATCTGCTCCTGGAGCAGCGCATGCTGGAGTCACACATGAACAAATTGCTACCTGGCTTCGGGGTGGAGAAGCTGGCAGTGGTGACCCTTCCATTCCCCAAGGAAGGTCCCTGACAAGTGCTGTGGAAAGAGCAGTGAGCCCTTCCATTTACCATTTTGATAAGTTTTGTGTGTGTAAGAAAATGCGGATTTTGTGACTAAGGGTTGAGGACAGCTAGCAAAAGCAAGGAATGAGGAGCCTACACCACTGAGCATGTACTACAGCTGTGTTGTCCATAGTAGACATCTGGAGAGCACCTACACCTTGGCCAGGCAGTATCAAGCAGCTTGTATCCTGGCTGCATACATCACGGGCCTCTTAGAGCAGATGGGGCATGTTCGGCAGAAGCACTGCCACCTGGCTGTTTACCCTCCATGAGGCAGCACAAAGCAATCCACATCCTAGAACACATCCTACATGCTGAGGGCAGGCAGGGTTGTCCCTTTTATCCCTGGTACTAAATGGCCTTCAAGACCATGCTGTCTCCAGAGGTGCTGAGCAGCTCCTCAGGGTGCTCCAGCCACGTGGAGTTCTGGTGGCTCTGACACCTGCCTGGCTGTCTGGTGACAACCTGGAATTCAGCCCAGGAGTCCTACCTGGTTTGTTTGGGGCCTCCTGAGTATCTCCTCCTGCTCCTCACTGTGTGGCTGCTCAGCGGACCCGCTGCCACTGTGTCAGCTGCCAGGTCTCTGGGGCCTGCACCAGCAAAAACATGTCATTGGTATGTGCTTGCAGGCCACCTGCGAATGCAGGTGGGCATCCAAGCTGCAGCAAGACAAGTTATGAACTCTCAGTCTGTGCTGAGAGGTTGCAGAGTCTCTTTGCAACTGCCATGACCAGCCTCGGGGCACTCCAGCCCTCAAGAAATGGTGCTTTGCTCTTTGACCCCGGTTCCCCGCATCCATCGGGCACCTCTGGGCTGCTAGAGGGCAGTGTGACTACCACATGCAGCAGAAAAGCTGCTCCTTCATACAGTGGGCTTCTGGAATCTTGAAACAACCATAGCACTGACTGCATGGGTCTGGGACACACCTAAACAGAAGCCAAACTTCATCATTGGCATGTGCTGTATCCTCCACATGTGCTTAGCTGAGGAAGAAGCCACATAGAGGAAATACAGAAATTGGAAGAAAGAGGATGGATAGGCCAGCTTTTGGTGTTCCTGATTCTGCCTGCCTTTTTGCTTCTGTAGAACCTTATTTAATCTCTTGCTTATATTGGTAAATTTGCCTGGCAATAGTTCCGGATGCCTGCAAAGGTCTTCATGAGCAGGGCGGCCAGGAATGGGCATAACTAGTGATACCGCAAGAGCTCTGAGGGTTACGGGCCTTGCACCAGCTGCAAAATATCCTTGACACACAGCCAAGCCCAGTGTGACTTGCGGCTGTGCAAGGATGAGGCAGGCAGTGCTGCAGCAGTAAAGCTACCTTGTCTTTTAATCTTACCTGTAGCACCGAAGCCCTTCCTGGTGATAAGGATGACTGCTTGACAGCAAGGCTGGGGGTGTATGGCGCTGACACAACAGCGAAGCCCACACAGCTGCCACCAGAAGTAACACGAGCTGGCAGGGATGGAGTTAATTCTCTCCTAGCAGCCCATGTTGTGCTGTGTTTTGGCTCTGCAACTAAAGCAGTGTTGATAACACCCTGATGTTTTAAGCTGTTGCTGAGCAGTGTTTGCACAGCACCAAGGCCATTTCTGTTTCCTAGCCTGCCGCATCAGCAAGCAGGCAGGGGGTGGGCATACGGCTGGGAGGGGACACAGGCAGGACAGCTGACCCACACAGACCCTGACCATGTCATGATCAGCAGCAAAGGCTGGGAGGAAGGGCTTTGTGCTTATAGTGTTTGTCTTCTTGAGTACCTGTTATGCGTGCTGAGATCCTGCTTCCCAGGCAATGGCTGAATATCTCTTGCCATGGGAAGTAGTGAATTAATTCCTTATTTTGCTTTGCTCACACGTCTCGCTTTGCTTCGCTTACTAAACTGTCTTTATCTCAGCCTATTAATTTTTCTGGCTTTTACCCTTCTGATTCCCTCTCTCATCCTGCTGCATGGGTGGCAGTGAGCAAGGGGGCTTACCCAGCACCTAGGGTCAATCCACCACATCTGCTCCACACCACATCTGGGGGACTTGCACGATCCTGTTCCGATGATACGAGTGAGCCGAGATTTGCTCTAATTTGCACGGAACCAGGCACACCTTTGTGCTCATCACCCAGTTTCTGGGTTTTGCCACCTTCCACCTCCGCCTTGGACTGGGGGCACGGGGCTCTGGTGGCCGGGCCGGGTCGGCCGCAGTTCCATTGGCAGCCGCCAGGGTGCGCCGCGGGCGAGCGGCGGCGCAGCGCAGGGACGGGGCGCGGCAGCAGCAACACAGAGCAAGCAATCCCACATGGTCTAGCGGTTAGGATTCCTGGTTTTCACCCAGGCGGCCCGGGTTCGACTCCCGGTGTGGGAAGGCGCAGTTGTTTTTATCCTGTCCCCGTTTATTTCATTATTTATTTATTTATTTTTAAATCTGAGAGGTCGGGCTCACCATCCACGCCACGGGACAAAACAAACGACTTCCACTCCCACTCTGAACCCTCCGCAGGCTCTCACGGCAGTGTCGGTAGCACCCTGTTGTCTGTAGCAGTGTCACAGATGAGGAAACGTTTGGGATGGTGATGCCAGCACAGCCTGTCCTGCAACACCCCGCTCTGGAATGAGAGCAAGCCTCTCCTACGGGTCAAGCCCTGTCCCTTAATCAGGAACACTTCTGCTATGAAATACCTCGCTGAAAGCTTCTCTGTGACTTTCTGTCAGCTATGGAGGTGAACCAACATAGGGTCACAGTAACCATGCCCGGCACCCTGCAGAATTCGGCCACCACCTTGATAAAACACATTTTGATTTGGAATCTATGGGTTTAAGTTATTAGCTCTTAATTGGTTTTCTGCACTATAAAAAAATTAGATATTCAGGAGACAAAATTTAAAACTTTTTTGTTTCATATTCATAGGACAAAAAAAAAAAAAAAAATCCAACCATTATTGCTTATCTCGTGCTGACTTCAGTAGGAAACCCATTCAATTTTATCTTTTCCATGCTGAAAAATTGGCCCAAACTTACTGCATATTATTAAACTAAGTTTAAATACAAATGAACTGTTTTGTGGGCTCCGAGATGAAACAAAACACTGTTACTGAGGCAAGCAGGTTTTATTTCTCGACGAATAAACTTTTCAAGTTAAACCACTGAGTTCGAAGGTGCTTGCAAACTGTACCCGGCAACAGCAGGGGCTTGGGCCGAGTGCTGCCACAGCAGCCCAGGTCACTGCTGATTCAAGTTGCACGTGGGTCTGTAGCAGCTAAAAGACCCTCAGACACTGGCATCCCAGAGCTTCCAGAAGTTGCTCTACCAGAAGAGGCAGCCATGAGAGGAATGCAGACCACCTCAACTTCCTGCCCCAAAGGTGACCTAGTTTACTGCAACAAACAACAAGCTTGAAACATCTGCTCTTTAGCACTAGCCCTGACCATTGCATACTTCATCAGAGACAAGAAGAAACAATGTCAACAATGTAAACACAGACATCCTCCTGTGCTCCCAGGCTCCAACACCCACAGCTCAGGGGCTTCCTAAGCTGAACACAGCTTACATGTCGTGTGTTTGTCACCACAGATCTATTATTTTCACTTGTTGAAAAGGCAACAAACCTTCTCCCCCTGGCCTAACACCCTCAGCAACATTCTCACTTGTTACTGGGACTTTTACCCTGAGGATTGACTGGGATCTTAAGAAAGGTGTTAGCTTTCTTTTACAGCAATCATAAAGGTGTTTGATGTAATATGGGGGTAGAAATTTAGACATTGATGTTAAATGGCTTACCTACACAGGATAGATTGTTTCTGGCAAACACTCTTTCTATTGCATGAACTGTGCAGTGCATTAAGGACTTCATGAGTCAATGCAGCTTTTGGAGACAGAAGTCTAGAATACTGCCTGTGGTTACAAGGTGCTTAAAAATGAAAAATAATACTTCCCACAGCAAATACATCCAATCTAGACAATACATCAGCATATGGCTGCAACAATGCCAAGAAAGCCTCTGCCAGCTGACAACAGCCACACGTTCTGTTGATTCAGAGACTCCAAAGTGAGAGGCCACCAAAGCTGTGCATTGATCACTGGTCAGTTTCTTCTCTGGTGGACGGATGATGAGACCTACCAGTGCCTTACTGGCTAAAATTATTCTCTCACAGCCCAAGCTGGCCTTACATGTGCCCTGCTTGTTTCCCTTCTCCTCAGCCCACTTTAGTTTGGCCAGTTCCCTTCTCTTCTCCCCATCTTACAAAGTTTTCCTTTTTGGTTACTTTAGCTAAAAGCCCTATTAGAAACCTTGTCAATAACCTGAAATCAAAAGGGACCACAAGGAACACTTTGAAATCTGTTCTAAAACCTGGTAGCTCAGTAGGCATCCTCATGTAACTGGCAGAAGCTGTTGTGCTTCTGCACAATTCACACACACACACAAATGATGTGGGAGGAAAAACTACACAGGCACAGTGGTGAGACTCCTACAGTAATAAAACTTTATTTACAAATGGTGCTGGCAAGGAAAGAGGTGACATGACAGATGAAAACCCAGGGGAAGCAGCAGTTGCCACAAATGTACAAGACGAAGGACTGTGACAGGACCCCTCACAGGGAGCTCAGTACTGGACCTCCCAGGAGCACCCTACAGCATTAAGGGCACGGGTGCTCCTGAGCCACAGCCCCAAAAAGAAACTGGGACTCCAAGCCCACAGTATCCAGCACCAGGCCTGCATATGTACTGGTGAATAAACAAAGTCTGTATGCAAACTGCCAGGGCTGCGTGCAGCAGCAACGTCAACCCTTCTAGGGCTCGGAGAACCCGGCGGGACCACAGGGTGCTGAGGAGCGCCTGGGGGACAGGGGCCGCCCTCATGCGCTGAGGGCGAGAGGCAAAATGGCGGCGCGGCGCTGAGCGCCCGCGGGCCACCCCCGACCTCCCGGTGCGGGCGCGGAGCTCTCGCGAGAACCAAGGCGAGGGAAGGGGCGAGCGAACCCCCCTCCTGGCCCAGGCCTCGCGAGCGCCTGCGTGACATCTTCCGCCTGCGCTGTCTCGCGAGGCGCGGCGGGCGCGGGGCCTGGCCCGGCCTCTGGGTCTCGCGAGAGCCCCTGCGCCGGGCGCTGGGCGCCCCCGTGCCGCTCGCGGAGCCTACGAGCAGCGAGACGCGGCGGGCGCCATTTCAGGGAGCAGCCGCCGCGGCCGGAGCCGGGGCCCAGCCCGGGTCTGGGGACTGCCCGCCACGGTCGCGCCGCCCCCTCGCCGCCTGCCGCCCCGCGGCTGGCTGAGCGGCGCCGCCCGCTTGCCCCTCGGCCGCCCGGAGAGGGCTCCCGATCGCTCGGGCCCATCCCCCACCGTCAACGCAGCCAGCGCCGGAACCGGGAGCCGCCGCCGCCGGGCCCCGGACGCCCGAACCAGGACCGCATCTGCCCGCGGCGCAGGTAACTGCCGGGCCGGGGCCGGGCCCTGGCGCTGGAGGAGCCGCGGCCTGGCCCGGGGATGGGGGGGTGGGGAGCGCCGTGGCCCAGGCCCGCGGGCGGCCGGGAGGCCCGGGCCCCTCCCGCCGCCGTGGGCGCCTCGCCTCGGCCGGGCGGCCCCGGGGGCTGCCGCCGCGTCCCCTGCCCGTGGCCGCCCCGCGCCTTCGTGTGGAGCCGGAGCGGGCGGCGCCCGGCCTGCCCCCGCCCCGAGCCCCGCGGCCTGGTCGTGCGGGGTTTGGCTGTTCCTACGGCCACGTAGCGGGCGGATCCGGCTGGCCCCGCCGCCGCCTTGTCCCTCCCCGAGTCCCCCCACGATGGCGCTGTGCGGAGTGACCGGCCCCGGCCCGCGCGGGGCTCCGGCCCTGCCGCCGCTGGAGCCCACGGCGGAGCGGGGCGGGGAGGAGCGGAGCGGGCCCGGGGCCCCTCAGGCGTGGGGAGCGGGCGTGGGGCCGGGGACAGGGGCGGACCGCCGGTGGAGGTTTGGGCTGGGCGGTGGGGGAGCAAAGGTCTCCGGCTGGTCCCCCGTACGGTGGAGCTGTCGGAGTGGGGCGGGTGTGGCTGAGAACCCGAACTTGGTTTCGTTTGGGTTTGGTCTCGTAGGAAGCAGGGAGAGAATTCTGGGGTGGGAACGTGTTGGGTAGAGGTGTGTGTGTGGAGCCGAAAGCTGTGCTGTCACCCGTACAGCTGAAGTTCTTTGTAACCCCTCCCGATCTTTTCCAGAAGGCTCTTTGCAAAACAAGAGTAGAGTTGTCATTTTTAGCTGTGTCGGTACATAACAAGAACTTCAAATAGGATGTAATCTCGATGTGAAATACTGACCAGATCAGTAGGAGTAAATTTCATGTCTGTTTACGCTTTCTGTTAACCCGGAAAGATTCAAGTATAATTCATTCCTTGTTTGCTGGCTTCTTTTCTGCAGAGATGTCAAGCATATAAAGGTGTGTTGTTTCTCTTCTGGAGGAAGAGGAAAGGCTTTTTAAGAACGATTTTGAGCTTCTTCAGTATTTAATGAAATATATTTGCAAATTATGATTTTTTTATTAATTTCAAATGCATGGACTCTTATTTGTGAATTTTAACGGAAAACTGTGCACATCGTGATTTTTAGCTAGAATTGCAAAGTCGATAGGTCTGTCACATAAACAGAATTGATGCATTGATGAAAGTTTAGTGTTATTACCAACAAAAGTGTTTTGTGTTGAGTACAGAGTATATAGATTGTTTGGGATGAGAGCAAAGGTCTACCTAATCTGGTATCTCCTCTGTGATAGGGGCTAACAGCAAGTGGCCAAGAAAGAATAGAAACAAAGAACAATCATAGAAGTATTACTTAGTCATCAGCTAGTTGTGTCTCAAGGTCACAAGGAGGGTCTTTGTTTAATGAAAAGCCTTTTCTGTAAACTTCTGTGTATGTTTATTTGGTGGTGTTTTGTTTTGAAGGCTGTGTGTGTTTTTTTCTTTTCTTTTTTTTTCTTTTTTTTTTTTTTTTTTTTTTTCAACTACAGCACTCTGGGACAGTGAGTTCCATGGCTGAATTCCTTGTGAATGAGGACCTTTGTTTTGAACTCACACAGATGATAGTTCACTCACTCTTATTTGGGTGAGCGCAATAAAAGTCATTCCTGATTCACGTTTTTGTGCTATTCATGATTTGGCTCTCCCTATTTTGTCCCCCATGCTCCCCGTGGTCATTCCCCTTTAGGATGAGGAATTACATCCCAGGTACAGCTGGTTATGCTAGCACGTATGGAAAAGTAGTTACGGGTGGGAGTTGCCACTGGTGAGGATTGTTTCTTGTAGAAACCAGGGTTTGGCCTGGTGCTTCTTGGTGCTCCTAAAGCATACTAATGTACTTGTTCATACCAAATATTGGCAGAGTAGTAGTGAATTTATCCGTATGTGTATATCCACAGGCCTTGAAAAGCTACATGTAAATACACTGGTAAAAAGTGATACAGAGCTGTTATATGGAAATGAAGGATAGCCGTACTACTTGTGTGGTTGCACTACAGCCCAAGAGGTAATAACTTGAAAATGAGGTTAGTGTGCCTTATTAGTTAAGCAATTGAGTATGAACTTCAGTGCTCTGATATCGTTAAAGGAGCGTTTTATTCTTTGATGTACTAATGGGGAAGAGTAACTTCATCCTTAAATGTAGCACAGCTCTGGTATTATAACCTCAGTTCTGAGGTTATGGGAGAACAGTTAAAAGTATCTTGGAAATCTGGAGCCATTTCATTATACTGGGCAAGTGTCTTGCAAGCACGGTTCTTACCAGCAGTATGTGTAACCAAGGTGCAGGAAAATTAACCCAGTTTGGAAAAAAAAAAAATATGGCACACATGGAAGAAAATCCTCAATCTTGGGTTGTCTGACTCAGATCTGGAGGCCTGACCTTATTTCGTTTTAGAAAGGAAAAGAATGAAGCTGTTCTAGTAGGAGGTGAGAGGATGTTGAGTCTCTACTTTTCTACAGAGATCTACAGGAGGCTTTTAATAGTGTACCTGCACAGGGAAAGAAAATCAAATGTCAATAGGATTCAGAGTATAATAAACACAAAACGATATTAGGAAGTTGAAGTTAAAAAGTAGTCTGATGTGATAGCTATTACAGGCATGGTGTTTTTTAAAACATGAAATTCCAGATTGGATGGATCTCACATATGCTTTTGTTAATGCTTGAATCACAGGTTTCTTCTGTGGCCTGCACTGTGCAGGAGGTCAGATTTCTTAAAGGAAATCTAAGTCTTCTGACTAGTAAGTGATAGTAGCAAGTGTAAGGAAACGGCAAACAGGTTTGCCTGAACGTTTGTTCTTCATTTGTCTCTCTTGGGTAGTCCTTTGGTCAGGCACTAGAATGTCTTAAGATGGCGACTAGACTCATGTTTCTGCATCGTAAATTATCCCTGCTCTTTGTTTTGGAAGGAACAGGTGGAATACCTCAGGGGTTTCTATTTGCTAATTGTGTTTGGTAGCATTTTTGTTGTTAGCAGCTGTAATTGGTTGGTGCTTGTGTCACATTCTTTAACATCTCACTGGGCGAGCTTCATTCTAGTTCCTGTTGGAAATGTCTTTTGAGACAATGCTGTGAATTTGTGCTAGTGCAATGATGGCCTGTTAAGCAGAGGCTTTTGCAATATAAAGCGCAAAGGTGTTTACCCTCTTAGCTGGATTTTACTTTTTCTTTCAGGTGTCCTGAAAAATGGCTGATGATATTGATATTGAAGCAATGCTTGAAGCTCCTTACAAGAAGGTGAGAAAAATGTGCCATTGAGGTCCTGCTTACCTTAATTTAGCATTATACATGAAACTACTGCTGAACTGTAAACTAACATCCCTGGAGCCCTCGTGATTTATCTTACTGGAGATGCATTACATGTAACTTGCAAGTAAATATATGCTGTTAATGTAATTATATTGTGCAGTAGTTTCACTTCAGCGTGATGAATAAATGCCCATCTATCTCTCTTTGTAGACTTGCCTAACGATATCTCACCTCTACTCCCATGAATTCACCTTTGATTCCAGTGTGAACTGTCAATCATAAGGTAGTAATTGAGTGACGTATCGCTGTACCGTGGTCCCCTAGGTTTAAAAACAAAACAAAAACCAACCAACAACAAAAACCAACCAACCCAAAAAGAAAAAACCCAAACAAACAAACAAAAAACAAATCAAAAACCTCTCCTAAAATTGCCAGGTCCAGTTTGGTATAGCAACAAGGTGAATGCAGTGGTTTGGGAAAACAGCAGGGTTCCAAGAATAACCTTTTCACCAGTCCCATGGCAAGTAAATATTTGAACGGTCTGCTCAGTGCAAGAAGAGTGAGACTTGCTTTTAATGCAGAAGACTGGTGATGGTTAATCTTTTAACAGAGCAGGTGGAAATCAATTGCTGAGTGGACGAATTACCTAAATTCTTGGATCCCTGAATAGAACATTCTTAGCAAGTAAAAGACAGTATCACAGTCTGCAGTGTCATTTTTAAAAAAAAAAAAAAAAAAAAAGCTCTTGTATTCTTCTGTCCTAGTTGTTCAATTAGTAAATGTCAATTTTGATGCAAATTTTTTTATTGATTAGTGTAGTGACTTCTCTTACCCAAACCAGCAGTGAATGAATACTGTCTTTTTTGTTTTTCACCAAATGGTGGTAAAGTGTTAACATCATGCATGCTTTAGCACTGGTTTCACAAGTAATGTATATAAAGTTTAAGTCATTTAGTAATTGTTCTTCTGATGTAACCATTGTGATTAAATTGTAAAGCAAGTATATAAACTATATAGCAGCTATTGTTAGCCTATTCTGCAGTGTTTCTTACAACCATCTCATGAATTTTGGATGAGCATTTGTAAGTTTTAAATGGTATAGTTTATGTAATATTTAGTAGTTACATAAAATCTTGAAGAGTAATTTGTAAATTGTTATGTTAAAATTCTTGTGTCCTGGTTTAACATGGATATTTTCCATGTAAACAGGTATGGAAATAGGGAATGTTTAGGCTGGACTGGTGGATTATTGATGACTTTCTTGGGAGTCGACGTTACTAAAGCAGTGTGAATCCCTGTTTGCTTCAGGGCGAGATGTGTGACAGAGGTGGCATCAAGCTCTTACAACCCTTCAACGAAAATGAGTGAAGATCTCGGGAATGGCATCGGTCACAGGAAATCGATAGTGGCTGGCTGCTAGCATAGCCACTGGGGCTTAGGCAGAGATAATAGCCTTGGTGCTGATCCGAGGGGCACGCAAACCTTAAACTTCCTCTTACATTTTATAGAAATAACTTAACCACTTGAATGCTGAATTCTACAGGATAATTTAGCCTCTAAACCATGTAAGGAAGTATCTACAATTTAATATACACTTTTAAATGATGTAAGTTTTGCATTTTATAATCGTATGACTTAAAATTAAGCAGCAAAGTGGTTAAACATGGCTAACTAAATTATCTAAATCTTTCCACATTAAACTGTAAACAAGTAATTTAGTATTAAAATTTTTGTTTTGTATTTTCTTATTCCTATTCCCATTACCCTTTGACCACTTGAAATGTTTCCGCTTCGTCCTCACGATGTTCTTCTATCAACCCTGCTTAGGATGAGAACAAATTGAGCAGTGCCAATGGCCACGAAGAACGCAGCAAGAAGTAAGTATTTTCCCATACTTTGTTTTTGAGGGAGGGGGCTATTTTTTCTTTAAAAAACAAAACAAAAACTTGAATGCATGTCATTAATGTCCAAGGAAATAAATTGGAATAGCTTGATACTTGCATTTACTGCAGTTGCAGAAATTATGAAATTTTCTTCTTTCACAAATATAGTTACACCCTTGTCAGTGATGTCATCAAATCTGTGGAAACACTTATTGTTTTAACATCAGATAAAAATACAGACTTGGTAGGTTCAGCATGATTTCATCTCTTGTTTTTTTTGTTTGTTTTAGCAGTGCAGTAAAGTTTGCACTTCAAAAATTATTTGGTATGAAATTTTAAGCAATTTAGAACAGTTCAAACCGTTTAAAGATGCAGTTGCTTTCTTGAAAGGTTTAGTCGCAGAATCACAGAATATTAAGGATTGGAGAGGACCTTGAAAGATCATCTAGTCCAATCCCCCTGCCAGAGCAGGAACGCCTAGATCAGGTCACAGAGGAGCCTGTCCCAGTGCTCTGTTTACATCAACGTGAAGAAGTTTTGTCTCTTATTTAAGTGGAACCTCCTATATTCCAGCTTGCACCCGTTGCCCCACTGTATCATTGGATGTCACTGAGAAGAGCCTGCCTCCATCCTCCTGACACTCACCCTTTACATACTTACTAATGAGGTCACCCCTCAGTCTCCTCCAAGCTAAAGAGACCCAGCTCCCTCAGCCTCTCCCCATATGGGAGATGTTTCACTCCCTTAATCATCCTCGTGGCTCTGCGCTGGGCTCTCTCAAGCAGTTCCCTGTCCTTGAACTGAGGGGCCCAGAACTGGATGCAGTATTCCAGATGTGGTCTCCCCAGGGCAGAGTAGAGAAGGAGAACCTCTCTCGCCCTACTACCCACAGCCCTTCTGATACACCCCAGGATGCCACCGGCCTTCTTAGCCACAGGGGCACAGTGCTGGCTCATGGTCATCCAGCTGTCCACCAGGATCCCCAGGTCCCTCTCCCCTTCACTACTCTCCAGCAGGGCAGTACCCAATTTATACTGATGTCTGGGGTTGTTCTTCCCCAGATGCAGGACTCTATACTTGCCCTCTTTATATTTGAGTATTGAGTATTTTAGTCCTTGATTTATTAATTTGTGTAACAGCTGTTTTAAGTGTTTTCTTTATTTGTAATCCTTTTTTTTAAAAAAAAAAAATAAAAAATCACACTAGAACTTTTTTAAAGAACCAGATTATAAGCACACATTCCTTAGGAAGCATTGCTGAAGTGTGCCATTCTTAACTGGTCAGTGACTTAATTCCAGGGTTGGAATACCAACATCAGACTTACACTGTGAATATCATTCTCGTGTTGAATACTGAGACACCCTGAAACCCTGTCAAAATCAGCTCCTACCAATATTTTTGTTTGGAATTTTTATCTTTTCAGAATATGTAAACAGCTGACATGTAAAAGCCTGCTTTAGTTTGAATGACTAGCCCCAAAATATAAAGTGAGATCAAAAGAAAAATAGTGTTTCCCCAATTTTGGAACTGGTTCTCACCTGGGCTTGTGGTAGATGAGTTGAATACTAGAATACATTTCAGCTTATAGCCTCTCAGATATTAAAGTGATGGCATTTTTCTTTTTGCTCACAGTCCCATTTTCAGCTTGGTCCTGTGCACTCTGAGTTTATTTTTAATTGAGACAAAGAGTAAATTAAATTCAGGGAAAAAAAAAGGTTACATCATTCTGAAACAGAAGAAAGTTCAGGTGTTTTGATACCATTAGTCTTGTAGTCTGTTTTGTGTGCAGTTTCACCTCTTTCAGCTTTCCTGATAGTACCCATGTGCGTGTTCAAAAATGCTGATCCTGTGGTGTACCCTTGTTTCAGTTTTGGAGTAATTACTAACTTACTGTATTGCAGTTTTGTGATAGCATGGAGCTTTTTGTCCCAGAGTTGAGTTTTTTTATGATGCTGTTTTTCACTTAAATCTTGAAAAATAACACCATTTTGTAAATGCCAAACATCAACAGCTAAAAATGAAGATTAATTTCAGCTTTCAGCAATAGTGATCAAATAATGCTACGTTTATGTTAGGTTCTTAATCTCTTTAGTTTCTCTACAATTTTACTATGTGTCTGTACTGTCTATCCAATTTAATTATGTTTGGAAGGCAGAACACAGATCTTCTTGAGAATCTTGGCTGTTAGGAGCCTAGCATGCAAACAGGGTTCAGCTCACAGTGGGATAGTGAATGGCTGGTAACTTCTTACTGAAATCTATCTGTAATTACTAGTTACGGTGTCGCTCAATATATTGAGCTACAGATAGAATACAGTGAGCTCCAGGTGGTATTTTGGGGAACTATGATGATATGAGAGTAGGCGATTGAACAACTTTGCTCAGAGGTTGGTGAGGCACTGAAACAGGTTGCCCAGAGAAATTGTGGATGCCCCATTCCTGGAGGTGTTCAAGGCCAGATTAGATGAGGCCCTGGGCAACCTGATCTAGTGGGTGGTGTTCCTGTCTATGGCAGGGGGGTTGGAGCTAGATGTACTTTAACGTCCCTTCAACCCAAGCCATTCTGTGATTTAAGGAGATAGTGGTAAGTTGTGGATCCTAGGAGAGAGACTACACCTCTAACACTGTCCTATATTGTATTACAGTAGGAAGTGTGGTTAGGTGCCAGTGATGCAGATCATTCCAATGGTCAGGGTGGTGTGAAAAGGATTCCCAGTACTGGGTTTTGATGCTGCAGTTTCTCTGTACAAAAGTAATAGGGAAACTATTAGGTTATTGTAAAGGAGTCAACAAGTATTGAAACACCTGAATGTTTCACTTTATTATGGCCATCTTCTAGTTCTTAAAACCAAATGACCAAATCTCAAAGTTTGTCTTGAGGGATAATTACTAAGATAGTTGTAATGGGGCTTCCTAGGTAGAGATCAGAGAGCAAAAGCTGCTAATGATGATAGGGCTCAGTTATATGTGGAACTGAGAGATCTTTACTGTAGTAACTGAACCTAACCAGGAGTCTTAGTTTATAGATGGCAGTAGAAAGTAATAGCAAAGAAGAACTCTCTTTTGAAGAAGGGGTTGGGGGGTACATACAAAGATTTTAGATGCATGACTGACCACTTCAAAAAAATATTTTGTATGTAAACAGAAGGTATAAAAGGAGGGGGTAAAATAAGTAGCAAAAAAAAAGTTTTGAATTTCAAAAGGGTTGCAGCAAATTTGAGTATTCCCAAAGCTTAGTTGGATGGTCTAAAGTAATTGCTTGATCATCTGTTTGAAGTGTAGTATGTATATGTAAATATCTTTAAAAACTGGGAGATGGAAAATTTTTGCAGGCTGAGACTGAGATAGGAAAAAAAAAAAATCCACGGATAATCCAAATGTAGTATGCAGGAATGAAACAGTGGCTCGTTGATTCTCAAATATGAGATACAGTTGGCTTAAAGGTATGCACCAAACCTGTAAGAGCCACAGATGTAGAAAAGCAAGTGGCTTAGCAAGGAGTGAAGTAGCAAGTAGGAATCTTAAAGTAGAAGCAAAACTCTTAGGCAACATGCTAAAACTGGTGGCAGACTATCAGCAAAAACAGCCTTCCTTTTCCTCACTTTTTTTTGGTGTTTTGTTGTACTTTGCTATAAAAATAGTGAGTTATTCTTAGCTTTGTCATGGTATATTTAAAATCTTTGAGAGATGACACATGAACTACTGCATTTAGTACACACTAGTTCTAATACACTAAATAATTTTTCAGTCCTGTTACTCTAACTGTAAGCATGCTTTGATTACAAAAACAAATTGAACAAAAGTGCTTCAGAGCTCTTTATCTTGCTCATGATGAATTTTAAAAGGTTTCTGATGCTCTTAACCACCCATTTAACTAAAAGATTGATACAAATAGCAAGAAGTAGCAACTTTTTCATATTAATGTCTCTCATGTTCTGTTAAAAGCGCTGTAGAATGTGTATAAATAATGGAACTGATGATACTGAGCTGCATTTGTAACAAGAGTTGCTTTTCCCTTCCCTTTTCAGGAGAAAAAAGAGCAAGAGCCGAAGTCGAAGTCATGACAGAAAGAGGAGCAGAAGCAAGGAACGCAAGCGGAGCCGAGACCGGGAAAGAAAAAAGAGCAGAAGCCGGGAAAGGAAGCGGAGCAGAAGCAAAGAACGCAGACGCAGCCGTTCTAGAAGTAGAGACCGCAGATTCAGAGGCCGCTATAGAAGTCCCTAGTAGGTTACTTATGTCAAATTGCATGTGTCTTGCCTTAGTGTACGATGTGAGAGCTTAAAGTCTCATGGTCTTTCTATATTGGCTGCTAATTGCCTCAAGGAAGGGAGTGAGAGGTTAAGGCTGAAGATGGTTCAGTAAATATGGGGAAAAAAAAGAGGAGGACAGTGACATACCTCATTCCTCTTACTAGTTTTCATTTTTATCTAAATGCAGTATTCCTGTCAGTACTCTGGGAATGCAGACAAAAATGCTGGAGGTCTCAGGGTCTCATTTGGCACGAAGCCACCTACATGTTGGTGTTTTCATACTGCAAATATGCTGCATCTGCAGGCTGTGCATGGCATTTCCTGTGCTGTCATCATGCTGTCATCAGTCCTGTGTACTGATCAGCCCTGCTCTGTGTTTCAACCTGGTATGTCTTTTTGGTATGAGGACTTCTGGAGCTCTGGGCTTCAGCTCCAAAGATAGCAGCAATGCACAGTTAGCTTTTGTTCTGTAGCTTTTTGGCACCTGCAGAATTACAGGAGCTAGCTGGAGCGTGGTGCTGTTGAGGCTCCAGGCTGCCTTATAAACAGAGGAGCCCCAGTCAAGATCTCTTCCCCTCCTTTCTGTTGGGACCTGCCAGTCCTCTTATTTCTGATGTGGTGGTGTATGAAGGAGAATGCTGTTCTTCTGATGAGTTAGCTGGGAGTCAGTGCCTTCTGTTTGTGGTGGAAGGGTTTTATTTGTTTTTCCTGTCATCACTGGGTGCAAGTTCTCCACCTGGAGAAATTCAGGAGCTTCAGCATCCTTGTCATCCGAAATATATTCCCTTAGGTAGAAGCTGAAAGTATGCATGTTACTACAATAACCCGTGCCTATTTTGATGCATCCAGGTGTGTTGTACAAGGAAGGTATACAATTATGAGAGGATTTCTGCATTCTTACGGTATTTCTCCCTAGCTGTTCCGGGCAATTTCTTTGCTATTGAAAGATAGTGAACAAAAAGACCAGATATTCTAGTATCCCCTAGGGGGAGGCTACTAGAATACTTATTGGTTTGGCAACATTGCATTCTTTACTTCAATAACCAAGTAGAATTCAGCTTTTAAATCAGCTTAGTGTAAGAGAGAGATAGGGCAACTAACTGCCTGCATCCCAGAGGCATTGGCAGTGATTGTTGGGTGGCCAGCAGTTAGCTGTAGTTCCTCTGCAGCTCATGGATGATGCTTCTGAAACGATAGATGTGTGGAGATGACATTAAAATTCTAGGGTTTGTTCAGAAGATACAAAAGAGAAGGACCTCCTTTGGAACAAAAAAAAGGCTCTGCATTGAAGTTCTGTACAGTGGATGCTGACCTTTGGGAAGTCATTAGTTCTGGAGGGGAAGTCTCCTGCATCACAAGCCTCCTTTCTTCATCTACGTTTGAATCTACCAAAAATGATGCTTCCATGTGAGGAAAGATTCTCTATTATCAGTGCAATTAGATCCATGTTTGATAAGTGACAAGCAGACTGCCTAATGAAATTAAAATATCACCTGTTAGATGGAGAGTTCGCATCTGGAGTCTCACCTTGTGGGGCTGTTCAGACAGTTCTGAGTTGGCGTTACTGCAGGTGGTGTTGGCTGCTGCATCTAGTTCAGAATACTTCCTGGTTGTATTCTTTGCTCACTCTTCATCCTCTGATCTTTAAACTGGAAGATGTTCTCGCTGCCAGTGGTCACGCATCTCTGCAATGCTGGAGAGTGGATGTCTGTCTAGAGTAGATAACGGTGAAGGAAAAGGAGAACAGTGTGGCATGGAGAACTTGAGGACGTTGAATTTGTTGTCTTGAAGTGTGATATAGTCATAAAACATTGTAACTTTTCAAAATTGTGGTTGGATTTCATTTATGAGTATTTTAGTAGGTTTACTTGGCAAAGTTTTGGTAGCGGGGGGCCATAGGGGTGGCTTCTGTGAGAAGAATCCAGAAGCTGCCCCACATTAGATAAGGGCCCCACCACTGGCCAGGGCCAATAAGTAATGTTGTTTGTGCCTCTGTGAGAGCATATTTAAGATAGATTTAAAAAAAAAAAAAAAAAGCAACTGCTGAGGAACAGCAGCTGGGAGAAGAGTGAGGAGTGAGAAAAAGCCCTACAGACACCAAGGTCAGTGAAGAAGAAGGGCAGGAGTTGCTCCAGGTGCTGGAGAAGTTCTCCTCTGGCAAGGCCCATGGTGAAGCAGGCTGTCCCCCCGCAGCCTATGGAGTACCATGGCGGAGCAGATCTGCACACTGCACCCTTGGAAGGGACCACAGTGGAGCCGGTGGATGTGGCCTGGAGGAGGCTGCGGCCTGTGGAGAACCACCACAGGAGCAGGTTCCATGCTGGAGCTGCAGCCTGTGGAGAGGGGACCACGCAGGAGCACGTGACCTGGCAGGAGCTGCTGCCTGTGGGAAGCCCACGTAGAATTAGTTCAGGAAGGACGGCATCATGTGGGAGGGACCCCACGCTGGAGCAGGGACAGAGTGACTGAGGAGTGCTGTAGACTGTAACCCCCCTTCCCCTGTTCCCCTGCACTGCTCAGGGGAAGGAGGTGGAAGAGGGTGGATGGGGGGGAAAGGAGTCTTTGTTTTCTTTCCTTTGTTCCTCACTTCTCTAGCTTGTTAGTAATAGGCAATAAATCTTGGTGTCTCCCTACTCTGAGTTTCTTTTGTCCATCACAATAATGTGAAAGCTGAATCTTTACTAGTTGTCTTCTCATCATGCAGGTTTAGGAAAATATTTACCTAGCTGTGCTTTTGTTATATGTGGGGCTTCATACATTTGATTTATGAAGAAGGGAACCCCCAGACATAAAGATTAATTGCTTGTGAATCAGTGCTTTATTATGTATGAAGCATGAACCGGAGAATGACTGCAAAAAGTTCTTGAAGAGGCAGTAGGAGAAAAAATTTCCGAGATCTACAGTTTTACAAGCAGATCTCTGTAGAACAACGCAAAGAAATGCATTTGTCAGATACTGTTGAAAAAAGATCTTCAGAAGTTCACTCAGGCCATCATACTGCCTCAGCTTCTGAGGCCTTCCTGTTCACTCTGTTATGTCTTTACTTTGCTGTTTTTTTTAATGTTCCTCCCCATCTGTCTTGTAAATACTGCTTGTTTGTCAAGTGTGAAGATGGATGCATTTTTTTCATGATCAGAAGTCATGCATTATTTGAAAACTTACTCTTTATCTTATTTTTTTTTTCCACTGGGTTTGAGCAAGTATGTAATAAGAAATCATTTCTTGGTATTTCCTTAAAAGTCATGGTCTTGGTTGTTAACCCTTGGTTAGTTGGTCTGCATGTTACATTCTGAAGATGAGGCTCACTGTAGTCAGTCATGCTGCATATGAATTGAAATGTACAACACAGTGTGAAGGTACAGGGGTAATTCCTTCTAATAAACCTCTAAAACCAGTGTTGATGTTTCCAGATGCAGCTTTTGGCAGTACATATTACAGACACTGGAGAACCTGAATAGGTGCTCCCAGCAGCCATTCATTGAACTTGAGTAGGAACTGTAGTATTTTACTGAAGGCATTTTGCAGCAGCTGTTCTCATCCACCATACTACCTAGTATGTGCCTGTTTGTTTTTTTGTTTTTTTCTTGTATGTTCTTTTCTTTGTATGCTCTCATAACAAATAGTTAATAAACTGTCTGATTCTTCCCTCCTCCCCCGCCCCCCAGTGGTACATAGAGCCATCTTTTCTTTCCCTGAAGTGGGTCAGCATGGTTTTGGATTTTAGCCTGCTACTTCCACTTGTTCCGGTGTCATGGCATGTTTAGAATGGGCATCCTCCTTGTCGTGGATGCTGAGCTTAACTGTCAGCATTGCTGTTCTCCTGGGTAGGAAAAAGACCTGGCTGGCTACATGGATTAAGTGAAAGACAACTTAATGTCTTCAGACCACTGTATCTTTGAGGGTGTCTTCATATCAATTTATAGCCTCAGGAGAAAGAATTAATTCTGTGCAGATGAAAAGGCTGAACACTCCCCCCCCCCCCCCAGCATTCAGTTTGTGCAGTAGTGCCCCTGCTGCTCAGTTGATACACAAGAAGAATGTTAACAGGTGGTGGTCTTTGCTTTGGATCTACAAGGAGATCAAGTTCAGGGAGAACATGATACATGTAGGAGGAATCTTACTACTTGCGTCACAGTTTGTTACTCTCTGCCGTGATAACGAGCAAGAGGACTGCCTCAGTGTGGAGGGAATGGTCAGATGACCATCTGTTGTAATAGCCTCTCTGAGGCCTGGTGAACTAAAATTAAAATCAGCCAAGAGATTGAATTCCTATTGTGGTGGCATAACTATATAAGGTTTACTGGCTTAAATGGTTCTGTGCTTTGATGTCCGTTAAAAACTTTACTTAAAGGAAGTTTCATTTATATATATGTAGTGCTTGGTAGTGGTTGCAGTTGAGTCAAAGACTAGTGAATTTCCAAGAATCTTTCACTTGCTAGTATCTGCAAGCAGCTACTTGGGTTTCCACTTGCATCTTAAACCTCATGAAGCTTTCAGTTTTAAGATGTTATACCTGAGTGAGTAGTTCTGCCAGCACTACTTTGCTCAAAATTGAGGCTGAGTTCCAGGCGATAAAGGCACTGCTTTGCTGTCATCATCGGAATGCATGTGGACAAATGTATAAATAAGATCACAACAATAACTGTAGTTCAGAGTACTCTGCATACACAAATGCTGTCTGGCTCTGGCTTCAGTTCTTTCTTGGAATCCTGCATATTCTGAGTTTTTTTTGTGATGCATATGAACCTGAGCAGAAAGCATATTGTATGCGTGGTGGTTTAGAGTGTTATGCATAGCTTATGCATGCTATGGGCAATGCTAATGAAAATGTTTACAAGTTCAACTGGAAGGGTGGGTGAATGCTGTTAATGTATTGTGAGTACAAGCAGGAAATCTTGAATTCAGTTACTCTGGTAAGTAATGTCTGTCTTTGCTTTTGCCGTAGTTCTGGTCCAAAATTCAACAGTGCCATCAGAGGGAAGATTGGTCTGCCTCACAGCATCAAATTAAGGTTCTGAGTTTTCTCTACTTTTTACTGCATTATTAATATGTTTTCTTTATAGTAAGACCAGTATATTTGAAGTTTTTTGGTAATCTTGTTGTTAATCTCTTTACAGCAGACGAAGATCCAGAAGCAAAAGTCCTTTCAGAAAAGACAAGAGTCCTGTTAGGTAGTTATTTTTTGCAAGTTTACTTTTTTTACCCACCCTCAAGTGAAGCTGGAAAAGTAATGCTGAAATAATGCATGACCACTTGCTGTCTGACATACAGTCACAAGTAATGCTGGAATTACTCATTCAGAAAGCCCATGAAAGGAGAGCATTAAAAATAGGTTGTTTTCTCCCTCCCTGTGTTACAAACTGCCACCTCCCCTCCAATTATCAGTGTACAATTGCAAATAATATCAATTTGCAAAACATGTCTTGCTTTGCTTGTCATATTCCTGTATTTCCAAGCTTTTACGAGTTAATTCTAATTAATGTTAAGTAGCTTTTCTGTTAAATCTTACTAATACTAAATAGAGAATTAAAAAGTACTGTGAAAATGCCTTTTTTTTTTTTTCTAATCACTATTGATGTTATTTGTAGAGAAGCCAGGTAACTTTGAAATCCAGAAAGTGCTTATTCATTCTTAAGCTTTTCAATTAAGGGGCTTTGATTTAGATAGCTGCTAGTAAGATTATTTGCTATATTAATACAGCTAAATTTAAACAATCCTGCACGCTTTTTCACTTACTAGTAAAGTCTTACTGAGATAATTTAAAGTTTTCTTGCGTATTCTCAGTGGTTTTTTAACATAGATACATATAAGTATAAAGAATTACACTACTGAAAACTCAATCCAGGATCTGGCATATTAATTCTATCCTGTACTTAAGTGCAAGTCTTCTTTTTTTTTTTTAGCATTGAATCTTCAACAGTTTAAAAGTGATGCATCTGACTGATTTCAGCTGGTGTTCAGTATTAAAACAGAACACTGATCTCTTCTAGTGTCTGGGCTGACAGTAATTATTCACTATTCATGCTTTTTTTTCTGGGTTAACAAGCTAAAACTATAAAAAGGTGAGGACTGGGGGTTCTGTTTGTGTAGATGTCAGTGTTCATGCTCTGACTGAAGTGACTGGCTGTATATAACGCTACAGTTTACAAAGCCAGTAAAAAAAGAAAATACTGCTTGTCTGACGGTTTAGATGGCTAGTCTGTGATAATTAATCCTGTTTTCTTTGTTTTCCTGTCCTTTCATCTCATCTTCTTGACTGCGTATTCCTTAGTGGTACTCTTACCTGTTCAAGAGAGTAGCAAATTGACAGTCTCTATTAGGTGGGGCTTCTGAACTTAAAATACGGTTTCCCAGTCACACTTAATGCTTACAGTCATGCTTTTCCAGTCATGCTTAATGTTTACACAATGTTTATTCACATGAAAGAAATGTTACATTAGTATTAGGTTTTCAATTCTTGCCCTTTTTTAATATCGCAGGTGGTTTTTTACCACCAGACTTCAAAACACTGATACCCATGCATGGCTAAAAGTTTAAATGAGTTATCTTAGGTTATTTTTTAATGTACCTTTCTGCTTTTCAGAGAACCTATTGATAATCTTACCCCTGAAGAGAGGGATGCTCGAACAGTATTCTGCATGCAGCTAGCTGCGAGAATTCGACCAAGAGATTTGGAAGAATTTTTCTCTACAGTAGGGAAGGTAATTATAGAGAAGTTAAAGTGATTCTGAATACTTCCTCAAGTTATCCTAGTTCAGAATTGATATTTTACAGAATGGTAAGCTAGTGGCTTTCTGGAGATTATTGTACAGGAAAGTAACTTACCAAGAGTTAATGATTCATCGTGTTATGTGATGCAAAATACCAGGGATGCATTTCTGGTTCAAACAACTTTAGTTTTCAGAACTTCTGGTCTTTTGCAGATGGGCCTGCCAGTTGCAGTATAGTATTAATTTTAGCTTAACTTCTAATTTTGAAAAATAATATCTATTCCATCAGCTGTAAGGTTCTGGTATAAAGCATTATAGTGCTGCAGGTGTTCTATCAACCCTTTTCCTGTGGCATTCAACTATATTCAACTTCAAATCATAGCTTTTAATGCTAGCTTTCTGGGATGTGTTTGTTAGGATAGTTAGATGCTATTCTAGATTTGCAGCATGATTACAAAGCTGTTGTCTTTGCAAGTAATTGTTTGTTAATATCTCTCTGGGAGTTGGACTGTATTGGCTCTTTTCCTGGTGTAACTCTATCTATAACATCGTGTCTGTACTTGTCTTTTAGGTTCGTGATGTGCGAATGATTTCTGATAGAAATTCCAGGCGTTCAAAGGGAATTGCTTATGTAGAATTTGTTGACGTTAGTTCAGTACCTCTGGCAATAGGACTAACTGGACAGAGAGTCTTGGGTGTACCAATTATTGTACAAGCATCACAGGTAAGGACTTGATAAACCTAACTTTTTAACCATGTTGAGTGGTTATTCTGTTATCTTGCTAGTAAAGTTAATATTTGAAAATTTGATTGTCATTGAACACTTGGAAAACCATAACAAGAATGGTTAAATAATTTATTTATAAATGGACTTTGGGTTCCAGTAGCTGACAGACAAATTAAAGCAACTCAAACTGGTAAAAGATGCATTTTGAAACTAATGATGCTAAGAAAACAGTAATAACAAAATTGTGATAGTGTTACAAAATCATAGTATATAGTATGTGTATGTATATAAAAAAGCAAAGTGACAATTTACTAGGCACAGGCCAGAATTTTGCACGAAGTCGTCCAGTTTGAAGACTTGAGACTTGTATCTCTATACTTTTGTCATGGTTTTGGCTTTTGTATTTTAAATTAGTCAGGTAGGCAGTATGCAGATAATTGAAATTATTATTATTATTTTACATAATTTTTCTTTTTTTTTCCACAGGCAGAGAAAAACAGAGCAGCAGCAATGGCAAATAATTTGCAGAAGGGCAGCGCTGGTCCTATGAGGCTCTACGTAGGATCGTTACACTTCAACATAACTGAAGATATGCTTCGAGGAATTTTTGAGCCATTTGGCAGGGTAAATTTTGATTTGGCACTGGTGGTGTTTACCTGAAAAACCTACATTAGATGTAGAGCACTCAAATATCTTCTGGAAATAATTAGCAACTGTAAAATGTTAGCTTCACGTCCTCAACTATTCTGTACCTCTGTGTCCACAAGTCCTTCGATACTGAGTTAGTATTTGAGAGCAAATGAGAACCACGATATGTGAGGTGGTCCAGTGATTATTTGACCTGATGGTCTTATATGATGGAAAGCTGAGAATGCAATGAGTACCTAAAATTACTTAGAATCAAGTCTTGTTCACTGTAATTTTGTAGTAGTTCAATCAGTTTCTGAAGGGTTCTGTCTTAATTTTTGATTCACATTGTTAACCTTTGCAGTGTGTCCCTTCCTGCCCTCTTCCCTTTCTTTACACTCCTGATCAGTGAGTCCCAGTTTATGAAAGTGAGCAGATTGAATCTGAACTTTCCATTGGAGACCTAATAAATACTAGTACAGCACTGTGCTAACTAAGGCATCCTGGATATATCATTATTAGATAAAGTAAAGGTAATATATGCAGTACGCTGCTTAAATATTTTTTGTCAATCCCATTAATATTTTTCATACTGTTAAGATATTAACAGTGCTTCATAAATATCATAACAGTAATTTTCAGATGCTTTGTTGAGATTGAGTATGTGTATCTCTTTAATTCAGTTGCATGAAAGCCTAGAAAATTACAGTCGTTCATTAAATTGTAATTCACATGGCTGTTCTCATGTTTTTTTTCTCTCAAAGTCTGGCAGTAGGATTAATGTAGATTAGGAGGTTTACATAAAGAGCTGTGAAGGCTTTTTCCTTCTCTTAATTCCATGTACTCTGGTCTTAAGCTCAGTTCTTCCTCTCACTTCTGTGTTGCTGTCTCTTTCCAGCACTGTTTTCATGGCTCTAGGATGACTTACTGAATTTAAAACACACGAGTAACTAAATTTTTAAGAGTTACCATATACCAATAATTATTCAAAACAGGCATGCTTCTCTTAAACCCTCTGGTCAGTTACGCAAACTGCATTTCTATGTCAAATGGAGTTCCTTGGCACATGAGGTGCCATGACTATATTGTTTCAGTTAGTATTTCATAGAATGATAGAGTGGCTCGGTTTGAAAGGGACCTGAAAGATTACCTAGTTCCAACCCTCCTGCCATAGGGATGCCACCCACTAGACCACATTGCCGATCTAACCTGGCCTTGAACACCTCCAGGGATGGGGGATCCACAACCTCTCCGGGCCACCTGTTCCCATGCCTCACCACCCTCCGAATGAAGAATTTCCTCCTAACCTCTGATCTATATCTCTCCTCTTTTAGTTCCCCCTTGTCTTGTCATTATCCAATTGCACAAAGTCCATCATTGTTTTTATAAGCCCCCTTTAAGTATTGAGAAGCCACAATGAGGTCACTCTGGAGCCTTCTCCAGGCTAGACAGCCCCAGCTCTCTCAGCCTTTATAGGAGAGGTGCTCTGGCCCCTTGATCATCTTCATGGACCTCATCTGGACCCATTCTAACAAATTGATATCCTTGATGCTGTCTGTGCTCATTGTCTGCTAGAATGTCGCGTAAGACCAAGCCTCTGCCTGCAGCTGGAGTTCCTGTAAATAACAAGTTGTGTATCACCCTTATGTTTGCCTGTTTCAGTTTGTGTGTCAAAGTACATATCTAGCTGCCTCTATACTAAGTTTGATTAGAGGAACGAATGAGGAACTGATTTTAAAAAAAAAAGTGGTTTCACGTTAATGTATGTATATTTGGCAGACTGTCTACAGGTTTTGTTCCAAAATGTTTGGTAATTAATAGACTTATTCTTATTTTTAGATCGAAAGCATTCAGCTGATGATGGATAGTGAAACTGGACGTTCAAAAGGATATGGATTTATTACGGTATGACTAGAATTATCAAACTTTATAGAGAACTTGAATATAACCTTTTCATGTAGCAAGTGTAGCTTTGTTAAATCTCACTTAAGTCTCATTTTAGAAATTTCTTGTTGTGTGACATGCAACAGTGGCCTGCCTTTCTTTCTTTTTGACAGTTCTTTATGGGTTTTATGATTGAACAATGCACATATTTAGAATGGAATAGCAGATTCGATGATCGGTGCCTGTAAAGCAATTCCATTTTTGCAGGCAAGGATACTAGCAAAAGCTACATTTTTCACAGTATTGTGAAAATGATCGAATTCAAGTTTTTATAGGGAAATCAAATTCCAGAGTCTAAAACTTTAGGTTGAAAACATCTTTCCTTTCCCCTTCGCGCTCGATACTTAATTTTCTGAACTTAGGTGTGTTAACTGACCTGACACCTGACAGTTTGTGATGAAAGAAATGTCTCTGCCTGGGACCTTTGGCACTTGGAGACAAATAAATCAGGCCTGACTTCATAACTGATACTTGATGCTTTTAATGCTGACAACATACTTACATTTTTAATTCCTGATGCAGAACATCTGCTAGGAGTAGTCAGTAAATGCATAACAGTTACAAAATTATGAAAGAAGTGACTGTCCTTGGAAAGTGTTAAAAGACAACTGCAGCCATGACTTTTGTTGACAGCAGTATCTAGATATTCTAGCTTCAACAATAATATGTTGTGTATGTACCCAACCTCATCTGTGTTTGGTTAAAACTGAAAATATGGAGCACATCTATGGTAGCTTGTAGCTATTGTTATTTTTAATGTAATGTTTTTCACGTTTATGTAACTGGATCTCAAATGTAACAAAAGTGCTGCTGAGTAGTGCAGGCAATATTACTAAATATATATTTTTCCAATCTACAGTTCTCAGACTCTGAGTGTGCCAAAAAAGCTTTGGAACAACTCAATGGATTTGAGCTGGCTGGTAGGCCAATGAAAGTTGGGCACGTAACTGAGCGCACTGATGCTTCCAGTGCTAGCTCATTTTTGGACAGTGATGAGTTGGAACGGACTGGAATTGACTTGGGAACAACTGGTCGCCTTCAGTTGATGGCAAGGCTTGCAGAGGGTATGTATGGGGATAAATAAGAAATGCATGAAAATACAGTTTTGCAGAATTTGGATTAATGCATCCCAACAAATATTCTGCATGTAACAATTTGTAAGCAATAGTAATTTTTGAAAATAGTAATTTCTGATACTTCAGTTACTGCATCCATGACTGAGTAAAAAGTGCTTGCTACAAGGTGTATGTTCTTGTGTCCTTTTCAGGTACTGGTTTGCAGATTCCCCCAGCTGCACAGCAGGCTCTGCAGATGAGTGGATCATTGGCATTTGGAGCTGTGGCAGGTAAGAAATAATTGCCTAAATATTTTAGAAAAATAAATAACTATAATTTTGAGATGAGGTACCAAAATCCATCTTCTGATCTTTTAAGATGGAAACATAGATACCACAGCATGTTTTACAAATTGTGGAAGTTCTCAAATCCATGAGCATATAAACAGTGTATAACAGCTTTGATGGGTGTGCTTCATTTTGTGTTACTTTTGGCAAATCTATTCTAGTTCATTTAATTCATCCCAAGCCTTCATCTCTTTCTTTACTATTCACAGTTCTACTGCAGTGTAAATATTGACTGTTAACACTGTCAGACTCATTGTAAGGGGATTGACCCTCTGCAGAATCCCTTCTGAAGAAACAGAACTGTACCAGGGGCAGGAAGGTTAGTGGGACTTCATGGAGGAATGTTACAGTAGTTACGGTTAATAGAATCACAGAATGACTTGGGTTGGAAGAGACCTTAAAGACTATCCAGTTCCAACCCCGCTGCCATGGGCAGGGATGCCACCCACTAGACCATGTTGCCCAGGGCCTTGTCTAGCCTGGTCTTAAACACCTCCAGGGATGGAGCATCCACAGTCTCTCTGGACCACCTGTTTGAGTGCCTCACCATCCTCTGAGTGAAGAATTTCCTCCTAACCTCTAATCTGAATCTCCCCTCTTTTAGTTTAAAAACATTCCCCTTGCCCAAGAAAAAAAAGTCGCTCTCCATCTATTTTATAAGCCTGCTTTAAGTATTGAAAAGCTGCAGTGAAGTCTCCCTGGAGCCTCGTCTTCAGGCTGAACTGTCACAGCTCTCACAGCTTTTCTTCATAGGAGAGGTGCAAGACTCTATATTTGTCCTAGTGAGGTGGATGCTGTACATCAGGGTATCTTTGTGTTGCTTGGGAGATTGGCTATAGCTTGTGTACTCTGCCAGTGGGTGTGTTGGAAGTGTTACTGAGATCTTACTGTAATCTATTTTGAGGAAGAGTGAGTATGAGGCTAAGGATATGATTGCTGCTGCTGCTTAGTTTATAGCTGGCCTAAATAAAATGTTCAAGAAGGCTTCAGGTAACTTCTATAGGACATTGGGAATTCAGAGTGGATTTTTTTAAACTAGTATGAGAACAATGAGTGGCAAATTTCATAGCAGTAGAAAAGATGAGAAATGTCACAACTAGATGCTGGAATGTGTAAGAAATGTCAAGAAATCAACAAAGTGTATATACATAGGGTTTTCTTGTCTTCCAGCAGTTTGTGACAGAAGTGATTCAGACTTAAGCTACACCTGAATCGTGTTACTGAAGTTCAGGTGCAATGTTGAGAAGATTCTACATGTGTAACTGTAGATAGTTGTGGGAAAAAAAATAAGACCTACCCCTAGACAGAATTGTGGAAGGAAAAGGAACTGGCTAGTTAAAGAAATGTGGATTGAGGAAAAAGTTTATCAGAGAAAGAGATGAATAAGACATGGTGGCAAGAAAGAATAATAACTAGTACAGAAGGAGAAGAAAGCTAAACAACAGTAAAAGAAGATCACCTTTAATGTAGGTGACAGTGTTGTGACAGTCTTACTTGAAAACAAGTGTAGTTGGTGAGAAAGGAGAGAAATGTTTTTAAACAATAACAAAACAAAAACAAACAAACAAAAAAAAACAACAAACAGCAATCCTTTCCTCTCTGCCATATCTGAAAGAAGGTAAAGAAATCCAGCCAGTGGGGTGCCAAAAATACCCTTAAGACATCTAAACTGTTAGAATAGCACTGAATCAGTATGAGGCAACATAACTGGAGTTCTGTGGAGGAGTAAATTGCAAGGCTGAAGACAGGTTTTTGAAGAATGTGCATATTTAGCGATTGTAGAAATGAAAGTGGTAGGAGTATTATTGTGTATTCCGCTTGTATAGTACAAAAGGAATAATGCAGACATGTACAATTTGAGTAACTTCGGAAAAGGATAAAGCTTTTTGCTACCATAGAGTCATGACCTATCCCCAAAGTGAGATTTGGTTATGGATTAAAGATCTCTTTACTCTTGTTAGAGAAAATTACTACCAGGAATTATGTCATTATGGGAGACTTTAACTTCCCTGATACAGATTGGAGAAGATTTGCTAGTAATAATGGTGGGGCCCAGATATTCCTGGATGTGATATCCGACAAATTTCTTCATCAAACACTCACTGACTCATGAAGAAGGGATGCTATTTTAAACTCATTTTGGTAAGTAATGAAGATGTTATGGATGAGAATAGAAATGACCGTTGACTGAGTGATCATGAGTTGCTCAATCTTAAATGGAAGGATAATCAGGTCTGTAACTAAGGCTTCTGACTTCAAAAGTGATGGTTGAAGAAGTAAGAAAATCAGGTCAACTGGTCTAAGAAACTTGGGGTGTAGGAACAGACAATGCATAAAAAGTTTCTGCAGTTCCTTACTGCCAATGCTATATTGAATCTGTATTCCACAGAAAGAAGAAATGGTCCTTTTAGAAATGGGCTACACGCTGAACTGGGTGATTAAGTACTTCAAAAGAAATAAAGAATTAGCACAGAGCCTGTGAAGAATAGGAAAAAAGGAAAAGGACTGATAATAAAGAAAACAATGTTATCAGTTCAGGAAATAGATAAAATGAGAATTACCTACCAAGACTGAGATTAAGTTTGACTCTATAAAAGACATGAAAGCATACATGAAGACTTAGAAATCTTGAAGAGAACAAAAAGGAGGAATCAGGGCTGAAGTTGAATGAAAAAAACACTCATGTATGTTACAAACAATGTTTCAAAAGAACTTTGTTCCCTCAGTTTTTATTGGGGACACTGGTCATAACATTTGGATTTTGAGAAAGGTAAGATAAGAATATGGATTGAAGAAGAAAATAATTCACAAGGTAGAAGGAAATCTGAAAGTAAAACTGAATGTTCTCAGTTCAGGGTAATGAGAAGACTCCCATCAAATTAGTGAGGAAATAGGTACATAAAATATAAGATCTGGTATTGTCAATAAATACTTTAAGTCCGTGATACGTAGCTGAAACATCTATTTATAAATCTCCTACACTTAGAAAAAGGAAGGAGAAAATAACAAGACTTGCAACTGTCCAGATTGTTAGTGCTCATGCACAGTTTTTCTGAAAGCATGCTATATTTAAATCTTATTTCCAGTTTGCCTGTCTTTACTATGATTCTTAAAGGAGCAAAGTGAAACAATCAGTGATAAAAAATGGACCTGCGTAGACATAGCTGTAGTAAAAATTAGTAAATGAACTGCTGATTTATGTCATTTGGAAGTTTAGCTTCCAAATGAAATTACTAAGAAGTAGGTAGTACAGAAAGTACAAATACGTAAAGGATTGGAGGAAAGGGGCTTTTTCTTAATAGAAGCTGGGAAGGTCTGAGGATGTTGTTCAAAGTTCAGGTTTTTGACTGGTCTTGTTAAATACAGCATAAAGAACAATGGCAAAACAGTAGGAATGAGGTGAGTGTAAAAATAGAGGTGCTGTAAATATAGGATGCTTGGGGTGTGACACATTTTTCACTTGGTGGGGATTGAAACAAATTTCAGTCATATAGCCTGGGACCTTAGCAGTGAAAAATAGCCAAGGAGGTGGGAAATACCTAACCACCTTAGTTTAGTCAGTGAGTGAGTGTGAGCTGTCAGTGTGGAGTGCCTTTGAAAGGGCAGCTGTGTTGCTAAGAGTTAGCATATCTGTGTGTCTTGAGGTGTCAGGTACAAATTGGTGAATGGTTCTGGTCACAAGTGTTCAAGATGATGAGCTAAATAAGACTGAAATAGGGTAGCTAAAGATACATAGTTATATGGGAGACCTGAGAACTTGAATATTATTCCCATTGAGAAAATTCCAGCAGGAAAAAGAGTCTAACACTTAGAGCTGTTGCTATAGCTGTTGTTCTTTGTGTAAATTCTGTGTGAAAATCAGAAACCACAAGGCTACAGAGCACTTAAAATGCTTTGTGGAACAAAACATTTTCTTACTTTTGGGAAAAAAAAAAATCTTTATGAGAAAGATTTAGTCTGTAGCAATGGAGGGAGGAGTAGGTGTTATTCAGTACTGGCATTTTAGCTTCTGTTGTATTGTAAATAATTGCTGAGAAAACTGGAAAATATTTAGCTGGCATTTACTTAATTAAAGCTAGCTGTTCTTCAAAATAAAAATATAATGTCACTATTTTAAGACAGTGCTTTGATAGGTATTTGTGTTTCTGCTTTATCTGTACTGACTATGTACTTTTCAGTCATGCTGAACTCACTGCTCTTTCAGATAATGTTTACAGAATATACTCAACAAGTTACTTTGAGCTGGATTGATATATCAGCTTGAGTTTCCATGTACTGTTCAAAACTGCATGTAGGTAAAAATATTATTCTGAGGGGACGTTGTATTTCTAAATTCCGAGTGGATTTAGAAGATAAAAGGGCAATTCTTCAATCATGACCAAGGAAAAAATTCAGTTGATGAAAGAGATTTGATAGACAGGAATGTTTCAGAAGTAGTAGACAACCTATGAAACTTGGTGCCACCAAGATATTGATAGCTGATCTGCTGTGCCTGGAGCAGACTTGACTCTCAGCCCTAGACAGAATTTAATGAACTAGTTACCTTGTAGATTTGCCATGTTGGGTGCTTGTGGCCAGGAAGACTCGGCTGTAGAGCCCCAGGCTGACTGACATTTGGTGGGTTTAGCTGAAATGATGTGAATGTATGATTGTCAGAGTTGCAGAGGGAGAAGTCTGTCCTCATCTAGAGTGACTTAATAGATTTTGTTTGTTTTTATTTATTCAAGCACGCTTGTTTACCAAAATAAAATTTAAAAAAGGCAATAACTACCTTGGAAATTATTTATAGATTTGGATAAATGATGTGGATCCCTGGTTTTCTGTAAAGAACACACCATAGGACAGTCTTCCCCATTACAGGATTTCTTGCTCTATGCAGTGGAGGATTCCTTCCTGTTAAAAGACAAAGGGGAAAAATGCTAGGTGTAACCAGCCTTCAGAGCTATCTCCTTTTGTCTTATATTTTACAAGATAGTTCCCAGTATGTGTTCTTATATGGAAGTCATTTGGAAGGCACTTGAAGACATGTCTCAGGGCTTTTGTTGCCTAATATTCCTTTAACTTTCTTCCTGTTGGTCTGCCAGTGTTCTGGAGGGAGAGGCTATAGAGAGGAAGAAGTACATAGATTAGGTCTTCAGATACTTGCAAGTAAGCTTTTTCAAGGGGCCCATCTACTCACTGCTTTCTAAATGAGCAAATTCAGATAATGGTTACCTTTAATCTTCCACCTCCTTATGAATGAATTGAAAAATTAAAAAAAAAGTGAGGAGGTTTAAATTTTTCTTGCATTCCAAAATATTCTGTTACTGACTTGAAGTTGCTAAGTCAAGTACTTGAGTCATATCCTTGAAAATGGCTGAAAAAACGGCATTTTTCTGTCCCTATTACTTCAAATTGGGACAGCTACGTGTTGTTGTATGAGTAATTATGTTTACTTGACAAATAAAATGCTCTGAACACTTTCAAGTGTTTTAAAATTGAAAAACACCAAACTAACTTGTGTCGTTAAGACATTTTATATGAAAAGATAACAGGTGAAATACCTCCTTGTTCTACTTGAAATAAAATTTGGTAACTGCTTTCAGAACGCTACATATGGTTAACTATGTGCTTAATGCTTTCAATTAAGGTAGCAAACTTTTAATGCCTGTAAGAACTGCTGTATTTCTTTTCTCAAGGAAAAAAAAGGTCTTAGGAAGAGTTCAAGCATAACACAGACAAGGTAGAAACAATATATTAAACTAAAGGACATGGTCACCTTTTCCTTTCCTTTTAAGTTATGGTTTCTTTTTGAAATACACTTGCTTACCTGTGTGGTCATGGAGTATCTCTCAAATACGAGACATCCTAGCTGAGAAGCTGAACTAAGTGAAATTATTTATACTTAAGAGAGGAACAGTGAGAGCAGGTCTAGGTTCTTGAACAAGCTCCTAACTGCAAAAATACAAGCTAACCAACCTGATAAAATAATGCTTGCAAATGTGCTAATTAACTTCTGTATATTTTTCTTCAGATTTGCAAACAAGACTTTCTCAGCAGAATGAAGGTAAACTATAATTTAATATACCTTGTTACCATTAGATTTTGTGTTACAAATGTTGTTTCTAAGTGAAATGCTTCTGGTGTGGAGTCTGTCCATAGCCTGAGGTTGTATTGGTGTTTGTAGAAATCATAGTATCAACTGAAAAGAACAGAAAGTGTCGTAAACCTTTTTTTCCTGTAGCATTTCCTCAGTATTGGACTGACATATAGCCTGTGAATGTTACCTAGAAAATATGTGGGTTGCGGTGTGGCTTTGTTTTCTCCTACCTTAAAGGTAGAGACTGGAGGGCTCATTTTAGAATTAGGACTTTGGGATTATTTTCCCTGGATTAGTCATGATGTTACTGATTTTGATGCCTGTGTAGGTAGAGAGAAGGTGGCCTTTATTTCAGCTAAATTAACGGAAGCTTACAGCCTATGGAGAGGACAGCCTATTTATATTACATAAACAGCTTATATAATGCAACTTTAATGAGATTAATAAGATGCACCATGATGATTAGTAACAATAGATGGCAACTGATAGTTTAGTTACTGAGAGTGTAGTTCACTTTATTGGTTTAGTTATCAAATATTACCGGCATGATGCCTTTCTTAGTAAAGGAGAAAAAATATGTATGCATATAACAGAAGTATTTTGTGCTCAAAATACATCTTGAGAACTCTCGGAAGTGGATGTCACCTCCTGTGAAGTCAGATGGGGTGGTCCCACTCCATCTGAAGCTGCTGTCTGACTTAAATGTGGAGTATGTGCCCCAGTTGAAGTGCTAGTATACAGCTCTGGCAGAGTTTAGATGCATACAAAGATGAATGTATTCAAGTGTTTAAATTGAAAATCTGCCTAAATCAACATGCAGAGTGATCTGTTAACTTTTTGATATCAGTTGTAGTTAATCTGTTCTATCTTCCATATTGATCAATTTGAGAATTTTCTATAATAGATGATGACTAGCTAATGAGTTCTTTGCCTTCAGTTTTCAGTTTAGTTAGATTTGTTGCTATGACTGCTGAATGCTGGGGTTTTAGAGAAATGAACCATTTAAATTGGAAAAATGCATAGCGGATTCTTAGATTTGGTATTGTTTTTTTTTCCCATTAAAACAGTTTTGGCTGCAGCTGCTTCTGTACAACCACTTGCAACACAGTGCTTCCAGCTTTCCAACATGTTTAATCCTCAAACGTAAGTGATTTGTCATTGTTTCTGTTTGCCTTTTGTTGATGACCTAAATGTGTGAGAAAGTAATTAGACTGTTGTGGAGGTGGGTTTTTTGATGGTTGGTTGGTTGGTTGTGAGTTCAGTGTTGTTGTGAGTAATGTTTCCATCTCTGTCCTGTTCCTCTTCTACCCCCTGCAGTGAAGAAGAAGCTGGCTGGGATACAGAAATTAAAGATGATGTGATTGAGGAATGTAACAAACATGGAGGAGTTATCCACATCTATGTAGACAAGAATTCAGCTCAGGTACGCCTGGTTCGAGGAACACACTGAGTAGTTTTTAGGAGTTTTGTTGCTTTGTACTTGCTAGAGGGAGCATTACAAATACTTTTTTTTCTTAATCTGAGTCTGAATTTCTTGAAGGGGCTTGCAGTTTTTTCAAGAACATAGATCGTTTCCTTCTGTTCTGAGTCAGTTTTCTGGTGTTGCAGTCTGCTCTTAAAGATTTCCACAGCTGAAGTTGCTGTGGGAATGCAAGCAGGAGAATAGCAATAGCTATTGCTTTTGGCTTTTCCCTTAAGCTGTGCATTTCTGAAAAGCAAGGGACTTCTAATGTAGATACCATGTAGGTTCTGAGCACATGGAGCTGCGACTCTGCCTCACTTCATCTAACTCATGATGTGACAGCTGTAACCTTTTGTTTTAATACCACCTGCTAGGTTACGTGAAATCCATTTTGTCGTTCTAGGACAGAATGGCTCACACACATGGCTCAGACATAAAATACCTACTAGTATTTGAAAATACCTTCTTCAGACACAAATTTTCACTGTGCTGTTTTCTGGGCGTAGACTCTTGTTATGTTTTTCTCTCATGTTCAGTTTCTCATCCCCAATCTTTTGGGGCTCCTTTCCAGACAGACAGACTTCCTAAGCTCTGAGGGCTGTCAGTATTCAGCAGTGAAGTCATAATTGGTAGGGGTGAAAAGATTGCAGTCCAAGCTGAACGCATAATTTTCTCTTGCACCACACCAATCTGTGTGGTGTGTAAGGAAAACTAAAACTTTCTATTGCTGTCTCATTTCACGGTATAAACAGCTTGGATGTCTGTGCAGGGGGATGCTGAGAACAACTGTGTGCATTACTCAGTGCTTTAAACAACAGCTTTCTGCTGCCTGGTTGTGGTCTGCTAGAGCCCTTACCTCAGATTGTTCCCTTGAGAAAGGATGCTGTCACAGTGGGAGAAGTTAGCAGGGGCTGGAGAATACTGCTGAAGCAAAGGCTGAATTCAGTTTCTTAATACCTTATTTTCCTCTAAAATCTTTCAGCTAGGATGCGACCTGGTTGAAGAATTATTGGTAGTATTCTGTTTAAGCAGATGGCCAGAAGCAGAAGTCTACAGTAATGTGTATACATTTGTTTTGTTGGTTTTCAATGCGAATGTTGCAGTACTTTGGGTTAGGCTGGTTTATTGCTTAGCTTGCAGATAGACAATTCCAGGTATCTCGTCAAAAGACAAATGATGTGTCTGTCACTCTGGTTAGATACCATCTTAGGTTGTTCTTACTGTACCAGCCTTCTTTGAAGTGATGGATGTCCTGTCCCCAGGCACAAGTACTTAATGTTGTTGAAAATAACTGTGTACTAGGTAGACTTAACTAGTACATCCAGTTAAGCATTTGTCATTAAATGTTAGTTACTCGTGAAATTTGATGGCTAGCCCAACTTCTTGCAGTCTTCCGTTTCACATGAATCATAGAATATCCCAAGTTGGAAGGGACCCAAAAGGAGCATCAAGTCCAACTCCTGGCACCCTGTGGGTCTACCCAAAAATTCAGACCAAGTGACTAAGTGCACAGTCCAAATGCTTCTTAAACTCTAACAGGCTTGGTGCTGTGACTATGTCCCTGGGGAGCCTGTTGCAGTGTGCAACCACACTCTCGGTGAAGAACCTTTTCCTGATGTTCAGCCTAAACCTTCCCTGCCACAGCTTGACTCCATTCCCTTGGGTCCTGTCACTGGTCACTGAAGAGAATAGATCATCGCCTGCCCCTCCACTCCTACTCGTGAGGAAGTTGTAGGCTGTGATGAGGTCTCCCTCCCCATAGCCTCTTTTTCCAGGCTGAACAGGCCCAGTGACCTCAGCCACTCCTCATATGTCTTCCATTATACAATGAAATTGTGCAATTGGCAACCATTAGATTATAATTCAAACAGTGTAAGGAACAAGTAAGCAATCCATTGCTTTCTGCTTCCATAACAAGCTCACATTGTCTCACATTTTTTCTGCAAAACCTTAGAAAAGATTCGTGCTTCCTGCTGAAGTAACTGCTACAGTATGGTAATGCATATTTGTAAAAATTCTCTCCAGTACTTCCATATTCTTGTGTTCATTCTATAGTACCAGTGGGTACCAGTAGAAACATGGTGAGGCAGGTTTGCCTCGATAACAACCATTCAAAGGAAGTCTATGAGAATTGACAATGTAGGAAATCTTCAAGCTTCTAATAGACTGTACACTTTTGTGTTGCAGGGCAATGTGTATGTCAAATGTCCTTCAATTGCTGCTGCCATTGCAGCTGTAAATGCATTGCACGGGAGGTGGTTTGCAGGTGAGTAGATTTCGTCTAGAAACATGCATTTATTCCTTAATTGCAGAAATTAACAAATACTGATTTTTTTTAATTTTTTTTAAATCTTCTGATTAGGTAAAATGATTACAGCAGCGTATGTACCTCTTCCAACATACCATAGCCTTTTCCCAGATTCTATGACTGCAACCCAACTACTGGTTCCTGTTCGACGATGAAGATGGATTTAGTCAGTTTTGTACATAGTTATTTTTTGGAGGAAGATTGAGTTATCTTTTATTTAGATAAAACTAAAGGAAAGGATTTAATGTCATTTTGTGTACACTTCCTGCTACCTTTAAAAATAAAATGAAGTAAGCAGAAATGCAGTGTGTTCATTCTCCCTAACTAGCATTTCCACTGTATACAAAGCTGTTGACTTCTTGTTCTGCCTTGTAATTCTTGTACATTTACTAAGGTGATCTGTAGGAACTGAGAAGTAGCTCATAGAAAACAAATTCTCTGTAAAAGGCAGATGGGACATAATGACATTTTTAATGTTTCACAAGCCTTTCTTTTAATGCAGCAATTACATTTTACATTTCACTAAATGTAGGTGGTCTGCTAAAGGTTAATATCGGAGATAGACTTTATGAAGGGACATATTTAGTGTTGTGTATAAATGGAGAATTCAAAAGGCTACTGAAAGCTGATTCCAGTCAGCCACTCAGCTTGCTTTGTGCTGAATAATTGGTAAGAATAGAAAGATTGAAGGGTTTTATTTCTTGATGGTAACTTTTGATTAATGTATCTGTAAAAGTTTCTTTGTAAATACTGTGTGAGGTGTGTCTTAAGTTTCCAAACAAAACGATCTCTGCATTTCCAGATAAGTTTCTGTGTATGCAGTGTAGCACAGTTGGAAGGATTTCAGCAGAGTCTGAAAATCAGCAGGAAATACAGAAACATGTTTTGTTCTGGTTGCATATAATCTTTGCTCTTTTTAAGCTCTGTGAGCTCTGAAATATATTTTTGGGTTACTTCAGTGTGTTTGACAGGACAGCTTGATATTTCTATCAAACAAAGACTTTCATATTGCAACAATCTTTGTAAGAACCACTCAAATAAAATTCTCTTAAAAAGGCTTTTATGAAGTTTTATTTCTCCCGTCTCCTAATACCATATAAGCAGGGTGTTTGAGTGTCTATCACCTGCCTCCATTCTGAACAGCCCCCTCCATCTACTCTTTCAAAACTGGAACTCTATCTCCAGAGGAAAATGCAGGTGCTTTTTCCTGCTGTTCTGAACCCATTGTGTGCTGCAGCTGTGGGTGAGGGCTTGTGGGTTACTCACCAGCCTGGCAGCGGACAACCCTTCTACTTTCGCAGGCTACCTGTAGACCGGTTCTAGAGGTTAATTCCTCCCTCCCCCCCATCTTTCGCAAATAGTTGCAAATCATGCAGGTGTAGAAATCTGAACACCAGCCCTGGAGAACCTGGGACAATTGTATTGCTGCTTTGGTACCTCTTTGTCACTTCTGTGACACTTTTCAATCATTGGCTAACAGCAGCTGTGTGACAAAGGGGCAGGGAGTATCTGCCTCTCTGGGTGAAGATGGGCTGAACAGAGAATGCTGCCTGTGCCTTCAGGCAGTACGGTGGTGACCTGGGCTCCAGCTACTTAGATTGCCATTCAGGGTCTGGGTAGCCTTGGTTGAGCTGCAGCAGTAAGTGATGGCCTTCAGAAATCCAGAATGGAGCGCTGAGGCCATGGAAATGGGACCGGGGGAAGATGAACTGGAGCAAATAGAAAGGAAATTGTGGGGAGGAGGCCAGAGGCTGGCCCAGAAGTACATGACAGCTGAAGAAATCCAAGCAAAGCTTAACTTTATTTTGCTTGACTATTTTTTCAGTTGCCAGTATAAATCCACCACTGCTAGTTGGGGTAAAACTTCAGCCGTTCCAAAGCATCTGTATTGCTCAACTTATTTGTACAGAATTTCCCTCACAGGTTAGTAAGCCACATGATAGCATGCAAAGAACAGGCTTTTACTGGCAAATCTCAACTTCTCCGTCAAGAGTGGAGAAATGGCACTTGGACTACCTCCATCCTGTATAGGCACTGGCTGAAGCTCCTCTGCTGAGAGTTGTGCTTCAATGAAGCTAACTTGTCCTTTTCCATCATTCAGAAGAAATACAAGAGGAGCAAAGGAAGGCTTGTTTCAAAAGCCAAGTAACAGGAGATTGCAACACTAAGCTAAACGTTTCATAGTCCAGCTGTACACAACACCATGGTAGCAGGTGAATGGTAGGTTCCTTGTGAAGCACCTTATAAAGCCCATTATAAAGCCCTTTATTTCCTTAAGGAAATAAAAGCCCATTAAGGAAGACTGGAGGAGACTATGTGTGGAGCAGGGTTGGCTGTTAGCACAGCTTGCTTTGAGAGGTGAGGCACCTTGCCTGTCAAAGGGAATGGAAAGTCACCTAGGAGCTGGGTACAGGAGGTGGCAACGACTGACACTTGTGCCCTACAGGCCATACTTGGGGGTTGAGAGCCGTGGAAGAGGCGGTACAGTCCAGGGGTGCTGTTCTGTGCTGACAACTTGCAGCCAGTACAGCTAGTCCTGACCGGACAGCTTTGCAAAGATGTTTCTCAAGGTCTGACAGATTGGGTATCCCCCATGGCAGGTGTGACTTTCACAAAGTACCTTCAGCTGTCAGGTGGTGGGAGCTTTTTTCCTGTTTGTACCAGTTTGTGATTTCCAGCTCCAGCAGCAGGAGCGTACCTGCAGCTGTTCCTCGCTGTGCCTTGGCTTCTTCCAGCAATTCTGTGCCTTCAGGCTGGAGGGAGGAGCCTGAGCTATGGCAGTTTGCCCTCAGCAAGCTGCAGAAGCACTTGCTCAATCCCATTGCCAGCAGCTGGGTTTCATTGCTCTCTGTTAGGGAATTTGCCCCAGAACAAGGCATGAGATGATCACGTTACCTAGAACTCGGGAATAGGGTCAACTACAACTATTTATGCAATAGAAGAAAATTTTGCAATAGGAGAAAAATTTGACCGTTGTTCTGAATTAACCACAGAATAACTCTCCTAGACTGGGGAAGGCATCAATGAAATAGGTTTGGCGGCACATACGCGAGCTGCCCAAGCGGCAATTCTCATTGTCATGGGCAATTGTCACGGGAGTAAGAGAAGTGAGGACAGTAGAAATTCAGTAAAGAGCACATCTGCAGAAGGAAGCTACAGCAAGGAGGATGGTGCTTCACAATTTCATGAAGAGCACTCAGTTCCAGGTATCTAAAGACTTTATTATGGTACAGAGGAGGAATGGCTGGGCAGGGACACTTCAGGTTAAAAACCCAAGCTCCAGATTAGCAACGGATTCCCATGCCTATAGCCATGAACGTCCCAAACGTCCCACCGCTTTGCATCATCGTTTTGCCAACTCCACCCATCAGCTCTCGTCCTCGCATGCCAATCCTGAGATAAAGAAAAACACAACAATTATGTAAAAGCTGAAGCAGACAAACATTAACAGCAGAAATCCTCTGGTACAACCAGCTAAGGGCTGCATGAGAGCCCAAATCCAATACCTTGTCTTTAGGCTAAATTTAAAGCAATGCCCCCAGGCTCTGTCAGGAGACCAACAGCCTGACCCCCCACAAAGAAAACTGGAGAGGGTTTCTTTGGGCACTTCAGGGGCTCTTCGCAACAGTCCTTGTGCATTTTCTGCAGTGGTACCAGCCTGATGCTGTACCTCCTGCCACGTCATTGCAGTGATCAGCAGTGTTGTGCTGTGAACTGCATCTGGGTCCCACTCAAGCCAAACCGTACAGGTATTTCCCCCACAGTTCCGCCAACCACTTCCCTTCCCTGACTCCACAAACGGATGCAGCTGCGGGACAGGTTGCAAGGAGTGCATAGATACTGGGAACAAGGGGAGCAGGAGCAGCTTTGACTGCCAGCACCCCAAGCATACTTATTTTGGGGGGAAAAATGCTTGGTGCTGTCCAAATATTTGACTTGCTAGAGAATAAAGAGATCTTAACTGGTGTATCATCAGCTTCTCTAGCTTCAGTGGCGGTATTTTTAATACCATCAAACTATAAACCATTTTGTAAACTAACTTCCTACTTACCACTGACACAGTATTTTTAATGCAAGATAAATTCAAAAGGCCTGGAAGTGCTCAGACACACTTCTGTTCTCCAGTTTACATTTACTTAAGGTTGGACCAATGCAAAAAAAATAGTTTTTCTCGGGAAACTCCAGTAACATTTGGCTTCTAAGTGCTGCAGTGACTGTAGTGTGTAAGGAATTTCATGCATTAAATTTTTGAGACATGGAGATTTTCCCCAAAAATCACTACAGTAGAAGTAATGTAGCTGTATCGTTCAAGAATGACAGAACTGCCACTGCTGCTTCTTCCTACCTAAAATCTGTATTTTCTACTAGTGTTGTACCATGTACAAATATCTTCCAGGATCTGAGAAGGATCAGAATGCTTTTTAAACCATATCAGATCAGGTTTTGTGCCTTTTCCCCCTTTTTAGGTTCACTACCAAATCATCAGTCATGTTTAATCACAGATTAAAAATCCTCAAGCACAAAGAGTTCTACAAAATACTAAGGCACTTATTCCCTTTAATGGACAAAGAGTGCCAAAACCAGTCAGTGAGCAGCACAAGAGCTACCAGCGCAGCAGTGAGCATTTTGTGTCTCCATGCTGTTACGCTGGACAGTGAGGGAAAGGTGGACTACTGCACAACAGGGTTGTGCCAATGGCAACCACCAGCTCTTGCAATCATGACTCCAGGTAATTAATTGCCTCTGTGCATGGGTGCAGGATGCCCAAGCCAACATGGCACAGACACCTGAGAGCCTGCAGGGTACCTCAGACAAGCCTGAGAGCTAAGACATGGCTACATGTGGATCTGCACTGAGAATTCACCCAGCTCCTCTTGGAGCAGCATTTTGACAGCTCAGCAGTGCTTCCCAAAACAACCTCCACCACGAGTGGCAGGGAAAGGTCTGCATAACTGTGATCCACTTGTACACAGTTACGGGTGGTACCTGTCCATCCCAGAACAGGCCAACTTTATCCACAGGCAAAGTTTCATCTCTGTGACAAATAAGAACCAGACCTGCGCCTCCCATCCTAGCCCAGAGTAGGAAACATTTCTCCCTGGCTGCGGCTGTCGTGCCCTGTCCATGGGAGCCATTTCTGTGGCATACCTGAGGCAGGAAAACGTGCCGAACAGCGCTCCTGCTGCCATGCCCACAGCAAAGCCCATCATGAAACCCATCTTTACTCTGTCAAAGCAGCTGGGCTGTGATTGCCCGTACGGGCCCACGGTCACAGGCATCTAGAAAACAAAGCACACATACAAGAAAAAACAGAGATGGATTTACTGCCATGCCCCACACACTTCTATAACCAAACTGGGATGGAAAGTAGCAACTGTGAGGTCATGGAATCATAGAATGGCTCGGGTTGGAAAGGACCTTAAAGATCATCTAACTCCAAACGCCCTGCCATGGGCAGGGATGCCACCCACTAGATCAGGTTGGCCAAAGCCCCATCCAGCCTGGCCTTGAAAGCCTCCAGGGAATGCCACAGCTTCTCTGGGCAACCTGTTCCAGTGCCTCACCACCCTCTGAGGGTGAAGAATTTCCTCCTAACCACTAGTCTAAATCTCCCTTCTTTTAGTTTAAGATCTTTCCCCCTTGTCCTATCATTACCTACCTAAGTAAAGACTCCTTCTCCATCTTTTTATAAGACTCCTTTAAGTACTAAAAGGTTGTGATTAGGTCTCCCTGGAGCCTTCTCTTATCCACGCTGAACAACCCCAGCTCTCTCAGCCTTCTTCATAGAAGAGGTGCTCCAGCCCTCTGATCATCTTTGTAGCCCTCCTCTGGACTCGCTCTAACAGGTCTACGTCTTTTTTTGTGCTGGGGCCCCAGACTGAGATGCAGGACTCCAAGTGGGGCCTCACAAGGGCAGAGCAAAGGGGCACGATCACCTCCTTCCGCCTGTTACCCTCTCCTCTTTTGATGCAGCCCAGGATGCAGTTGGCCTTCTGTGGTATCAACCACACCACTCAGCTTGGTGTTATCTGCAAGCTTGCTGAGCATGCACTCGATCCCCCTGTCTATGTGGTTGATAAAGACATGAAACAGCACCGGTCCTAGGGACAGACCCCTGAGGGACACCGCTCGTCACCAGCCTCCACCTGGGCACGGAGCCATTGAGCACCACTCTGGGTATGGCCTTCAGGCCCATTCCTTATCCACTGAATGGTCCACGCACCAAATCCACACTCAGCAATAAAAGGTGGAAAGAGGAAGAAGAGGGGAGGGAGGAGAGACGTTTTCCTGTTGTGAAAACGTCTGTCCTCCCAAACAATGGCTACATGCATTGAGGCCCTGCTGCAAGGATGTGGTCAAGCATCGCTCCTTGGTGGGAAGCAGAGAGGAATTTCTTTCCTCTGCACTTCCACACGGCCTTTGCTCGTTTTTTGTTTGTTTGCTTGCTTTTTCCTTTTCCCCTTTCTCTTTTTCCCCTTTAGTTAAACCATTTAATCATTAATAAACTTCCCCTAGTAATTATTTTCCCTTCAATTCAACCATCCTTATCTCAGCCCGTCAGTTGTTTCTTTCCTTTTCCTCTCCTCCCGAGCAGGGGCACTCAGGGAGCTGTGGCGGCGTCCAGCGGCCCAGCCCGACAGATCCACCACAGCGGGGCGCAGGGGGCTTGCTCCGGGGCCCTGCCCGCACCGCAGGCGCTGTGGTTCCCGTTTTTTTTCCTTCTGTCTTTCCCTCACTTTTCGGGATTTCGTCACTCCGCTCCCCGAGCCCCGCTCCCCTGGGAGCCCCCCGTCAGCGTTCGCGCCCCGGGCAGCTCCTGGCACCGGCGCGGCCCCGCTTCGCCCCCCACCCCCGGGCCCGCGCCGCAGTCACCTCACGGCGGCCCCGACCCCAGCCCCGACCCCCGCGGCCCGGCCCGGCCCTGCCCGTACCTCGCCGCCGCCCTCTCCGCTCTCCGCTTCCGTCGCTGCCGGGGACGTGGGCGGAAGGGGCGGGCAGGGCCCGGTGTGTCCCGGCACAGCCCCCTCGGCCATGCTGCTGTGGCGGCGCCTGGCGGCCCTGAGGGCGGCCCCCGGCCCCCGGCGGCTCTCGGTGGCGGCGAGACCGGGACCGGGACCCTCATCCCCAGGGCCAAGCGGCGATGGCGACGGCGCCCTGCGGCCGCTCTACATGGACGTCCAGGCCACCACCCCGCTGGTGCGTGCTCGGGCCCTGCCGCTGCGGTTTGCGAGGCCGGCGCCGTCCTCCTCCTGCCCCCGTCCCCTCCCCGGCCCGGCTTTGCCTCCCCGGCCCAGCGCTGTCCCGTGCCCTGGTTGGTGTCATGCTTTGTGACACCTCCTGCTTCTTCTCAGAAATCCCTCTTTCTGCTGTGTTTGTTTGAAGAAATGCGTTTTGTTTGCTCCTTGGTGCTGAGCAGTTTGTGTCCTGCAGGATCCCAGGGTCCTGGACAGCATGCTGCCCTACCTGACAGCCTACTACGGCAACCCACACTCCCGGACCCACGCCTACGGCTGGGAGAGCGAGGCCGCCGTGGAGAAGGCCAGGCAGGTGAGTGGTGGCTCCACGCAGCCGGTGGTTTTCCTGCTGGCGAGGGCATCTGGTGCCAAAAGACGATCAAAAGCGATGATGATTCTGTGATAAAGCCGTGTGTGTGAGTTAGTCGTCTGCAGGCTGGATTGGGCAACTTCCTTTCCTCTGTGTTGAGCTATTCTTTGGCAGATTTATTGAAAGGAAAAGGAGTGACATCAGAGCAACTTGAAATGGCAGAAAGCAATACCTCAGGCAAAGATGCCTCAGAATTTTGGATCATGAGTGTGCTGCTGCAGGAAGGGGACTAATTTCCTCATTCTCCTGGTCTTTTATAAGTGTTTTTGATATTTATTTTGTAAGCAGTATGTACTGTTTTTTTGTGTACTTAATGTTTACGTTAATTTATGACAGGCTAATGCTTAATGCCATTGCTAATAATGATTATGAGCTTCTTGTGTATTTTGCATTAATGGAGATTATTGTATCGTAGCATAACTTTGTTAGATGCTAGTTGTGACCCTTCTGAGACTCTAAAGTGCATTCTTGAAAACATTTTGACTGTGTTATGGTATGGTGAATTTGTTGCATTTTATAATAACAAATCAAATTTGCATGTCTTTTTCAACAGCAAGTTGCGGATTTAATAGGAGCTGATTCAAGAGAAATTATCTTTACTAGTGGTGCTACAGAATCAAATAACATGGCAATTAAGGTAAAAGGTTTATGCTGATAGATATTTTGTTAAAACTGTTAAGAACTGTGCACATCTTTCAACAAATTAAACCAGTCCTCTTCAGTGTTTTCATAAATTATTTGGATGAAGGACTCAAAGGTTTTTTGAACAAGTTTGCAGACGATACCAAATTGAGTGGAGCTGTTAACTCCGTCTAGGGCAGTGAAGCCTTGCAGAGAGATCTGGACAAATTAGGTTGCTGAGCAATCACCAACAGTGTGAAGTTTAACAAGAGCAAGTGCTGGATTCTGCACCTGGGAAGGGGTAACCCTGGCTATATGTACAGACTGGGGGATGAGATGCTGGAGAGCAGCCCCGCAGAAAGGGACCTGGGGGTTTTGGTTAACAGCAAGCTGAACATGAGTCAGCAGTGTGCCCTGGCAGCCAGGAGGGCCAACTGTATCCTGAGGTGCATCAAGCACAGCACTGTTAGCCGATAGTGGGAGGTGATTGTCCCGCTTTGCTCTGCAGTGGCGCGGCCTCACCTCGAGTGCTGTGTGCAGTTTTGGGTGCCACAGTATGAGAAAGATTTAAAACTGTCAGAGTGTCCAAAGGAGGGCTACAAAGATGATGAAGGGTGTAGAGGGCAAGATGTATGAGGAGCAGCTGAGGTCCCTTGGTTTGTACAGCCCAGAGAGGAGGAGGATGCAGCTCCCTTCCAAGGGGAGCAGAGGGGCAGGCACTGAGCTCTGCTCCCTGGGGACAGCGACAGGACCCAAGAGAGCAGCATGGAGCTGCAACAGGGGAGGGTCAGGCTGTACCCAGGACATGGTTTTGAGGACAGTATATAATAGTCAATGTTTTGGTTTCTTTTTGGGGTTAGGGGCTGCTTTGTGTTGAAAAAGCACCTCAGTGTTCCACCATTGGCCCAATGATACTCTAAAATTCTTTGGGTTTAGTTTTCCTTTGTGATGCTGATTTAAAATGCATTTCCATTGAGTCTGAACAAAACTAGTTCGTGTGGCTTTTTTTTTTATTTATTCGATTTTATTTTACATGGAAGTAAAACATACGCTTAACTTATGTGCACCAAGTACAGCTCTTTTGTTTACATAATTTAAATCTTTACAACAAAACAGTGGTGGTGATTGCAAACTTTTCTTTGCTAAGATTAGTTTGTGTTTTAACCTTTAATCTAGAGCCTGTGGTTGTTCAGACATCTCATTATATATGACTCATAACAAGTTTCTGAAAAGTGCTTCTGTTAATAAGCAGTGTCAAGAATTTATATCTATTAGCATTTCCATAGGCTTTTTTTTGAAGTGAGATGCTTTAGTGCGATGAGTACTCATGAAAGTATCTAGTACGAATTACAGCTCGGTGCATTTCACAGTCAAGATTGCATAATTTTTATAATATATAGAAATATAATATTATATATTATAATATTATAATATGATAATAGATATGATAATATAATATATACAATATATTATAATAATAATATTGATATTATATAATATAGATATAGCAATTTCTTGTTTTTGAGCATTTTATGTAAAGCTTGCTCTCTTCAGTGTTGTAACAGCAAATTTCTTGTTCATGTATTGTGCCTGACAGGGTGTCGCAAGATTCTATAAATCCAGAAATAAGCACATCATTACTACGCAAACAGAGCACAAGTGTGTGTTGGATTCTTGCCGCTCCTTAGAGGCAGAAGGTTTTCGTGTCACGTATCTGCCTGTTCAAAAAAATGGGCTGATAGATTTGAAGGTAGGTTATTTACTGACAGATGGTGAAAATAGAAGATCTTTTTGCTTCAAACTGGTGCTGAAGAAGACCGTGTGACCCCTTAATAACAAAGAGAGAAAGGATGATAAATAGCACACCGTAGAAGGAGAGTCACAGTCAAATGTTTGATGGCTGTAGCAGGATCTTCTGTTCTGTCGTGTGCTCCAAATGTTTCTCAAACAGAGTTCATCCCTCATCCCAATCTGCTGGCAGTTGTGTCCATGTAGGTAGAACTGTCACATACCCTGTGGAGAGCCTGTGGGTGGCTGCTGTGGAGCGGGATTTGATAAAAGAGTTAGTGATGAAATTTCATGACCTGAGCTGCCCAAGGCATCAAACACAATGATTGCAAAGCTCCCTTCTGGTTTCTGTCCATCAATTGACCCTTCTGCGTATAAGGGCTGCAGTCCTGGGATTTAGAAGTGTGTATGCTTATTTCATCAGTTGTGTCCTGTAATACAAGTCAGCATCAGTTTTGCTTGTAGGCCTGTCATCTGGCTTGGAGAGAGTTTGTGGGGATGTGGTGGAGGGGAGTGATCAGGCTGGCAGGCACAGAAGTGTTAATTAAGTTTTATAAGAACTTCGCTGGCAGACTCCTCCTTTGTGTGATGCTTTTGTGTATATGGTACAATTCCTTTGTAGTCAGCCTAACTTTGTCTAGGTGTGGGTTAAGATGGCTTGTGGGTGTTTAACTCTTAAAAAAAAAAAATAGTTCATGGAATATACAAGACACGTGGCAAAAACTTTTGCTGACTTGATCGTGTCAGGTGGCTCTGTGCATACCATGGTTAGGATATGCAGAAATGCAGTTTGTCATGCTCCTCTTCCTGCAGGTATCCCATGTTCGTGTGGATTAGTTAAACATGTTCAGCAGTCACCGGGACTGTTCGTCAGAAGCCACAGGGATTGTTGACTGTGTGCTAGCTAGGGGGCTGGTTAAGACTTGCTAGCAAAATGGATGTGTGCTTCAAGAATCTTTTGCTTCTGCTTTTAGTCATAACTTCTGTGTGCTTGAATATTTCATCAGGAGCTGGAGGCTGCATTCCAGCCAGACACGGGTTTGGTTTCTGTAATGACTGTCAATAATGAAATAGGAGTGAAGCAGCCAATTCATGACATTGGTAAGTAGATGCTTGCTTCCAGAGGATAGCTAATGGCACTTTGCTTCATTTTACTTATTCTTTTTTCACAGAAAAATGCTACAGAGTCATGCTGATGTAATACAGTTAAGGATTTAGTAATATGCTGTTCCAAATAAGTATTTTAAAAGGGGAATGAGTATAAAATTCAGTAATGATTATAGCCTTGTAATAGAGTGGCTGCGTTGTTTCCCGTGTTGTTCTGAATGGTAATTTCTGAAATGTTCTGAATGTTGGTGAGGCATGGGAACAGGTTGCCCAGAGAGATTGTGGATGCCCCATCCCTGGAGGTGTTCAAGGCCAGCCTGGATGAGGCCCTGAGCAACCTGATCTAGTGGGTGGCATCCCTGGTTATGGCAGAGGGGTTGGAACTAGATGATCTTTAAGGTCCCTTCCAACCCAAGCTATTCTGTGATTCGATGCAGCTCCCAGGATCCCACTCTGATTGTGTGATAACAGCTTCTGTGACAGTGACCCCAAAATATCCTCCCTGTTCTGTATTAAAGATGTCCTTTTTTAAGATGTTTGAGTTTGTAGGCAGGTTTTAGGCCTTGGTGCCTGTCCTGCATGATTCTGGCAGGTTGTTTTGCCAGGCTGTGGCAGCTGTCCTGTTGTGCAGCTGTCTTTCCTCTTGCTTAACTGCTGCCTTGTTTTTTTTCCTCTTTAACCTTCATTGTGCTCAAGGCAACATTTTCCTGGTTTTCAAGGTTATATTTCTTCACTATAGACAAGTAATTGACCATCAGTTAACTGTTTATAGCTTTGAGGACTCTATTTTCATTCTGTGCCTGTGCTCTCAAGGCCATTACAGTCGTCCCACATTCAAATGCCAGTGTTCTGATAATGCCTTGATAACAAGTTGAGTAGGCCAGGACTGGGGCCTTGCAGAGTAAGCCTTGTGAAGGTTGTGGCCTCATATTAGCAGTAGTAATGCTGTTCCTGCTGGACCACAGGGGGCCAGATCTGCTGTGCAGAGAAGTCTGGAATGCATCTGTGCAAAGTATTGATTCTATGGAAGATGAATTATGAGTTTTTTGATGACAAGAATAGCGAATATTTAAGTTCACTGCCTATGAACATTACATAATTTTGTCCCTCAGGGTATTAACAGGCTTGAGTCAGTTCAGATGTGGGTCATCAGCATGTGTTCAGAGAATGGTTTTGGAGCTGAGTATTGTAAAACTTGGAAAATAGAGCAAATGGCATAAAAACACTTGGCAAGAATGAGCATGCAAGTAAGGCTAGCTTGTACTGGACTGACAGTGAGAAGAAAAAGAATCAATGTGAAAATTTTAATTTTGTCCAGCTGTGGAGTCATCTGGGGAAACTTAGGTGTCCTGTTTGGCTGTTTATACTTAAACAGGGCTGTGCTTTGATAGGTGTGGGTTTGGAAACAATTCCACTTCTCAGAAGACCTTTTAACTATTCAACTGAAGAAATTCACTGTAGTGTTACCTGCTGACCTACCTAAAACTGTGCCCAGCTAGGCACCAGCTAGAACACTTTGATGTAGTGTAGAAGAGATGTGAAATACACATTTCTTCCTTTGTCACCTCAGAATTAGTCCCTGCTATAAACTGATGCTTTATTGGAGTTTTTGGAATTGTAACAATTAGATGAGATAATGTGTTTTTCTTTCCTGCTTTTGTGTTTTTATTACAGGTGAGATCTGCCGTGCACGTAAAGTTTTCTTCCACACAGATGCTGCGCAAGCAATTGGTAAAATTCCTATGGATGTGAACGACATGAAAATTGATCTAATGAGCATCAGTGGCCATAAAATTTATGGGCCCAAAGGTATTTATTGAAACACTTTTCTAAAGATTTGTAGTTCTTGTGCTTGCCTTAGAAGGTAACTACATGAGTGTATACCCTAAGCCTGTATGTGACAGTGACTATTGCTACTTAAACTGTAGAAAATTGTTCCAGAACGGGTAGTGGACTGACTTTGGAGTAGTTCAGGCAGTGCTGTAAGGCTAACAGCTGTGATAAGTGGATCTCATACTTATTGGTTGTGAGGTGGCTTTGTTGAAAGAAGAAATGGTGTCTTATAATGATGGCAGCATTAGGATGAGTGGCTCTTCAGAAGTCAACTGCATGGTGTGAAGCAGCTTTGATACTGCAGTGGTTCAAATGAAATCACAGTGCTGTAGGGCTATGTTTAAATCCAAGTGTAACTTGCAACATGGAGATCAAAAGATTAAGTAGAAAGTTTAAATTCTTGGTGATTTTGGCCATCTTCTATACTGAATTGCTTCTTCCTATCCATCCCCTTTTGTGCACCTTCCCTGCAGAATGGGGTTTACAATCCAGCTACAGGTTTTGTAGCTGACTCTCAAATACTAAAAGTTTAGCTATTATCACCATTGCAGTCCATTTAGTTTGTAACACTTCATGTAGAAAGACAGAAAACAACTTTGCTGTATTCTGTGTGCTATTCAGACACAAAAGGCAAAATGATTTCTTATTTTTTCAATATATAGAGCTGAAGATGTAACTCTGGACAAGCATTATGTTTTCAAGAACTAACTTTGAACAGGAGACAGACACAAATTTTCCCAGCTTCTTATGATCAGAAATTGCAGCCATTCTTCCTGTGCTGACAGTCACTGGTTAGGTATATGCCAAAGCACATGAAGGTGTGGAAATCAAGTTTCTAGGTGAGGAGACTGGTGGGTTAAATTAGGTGGCTGTAAAAACTGCCACATCCAATCTGCCCGTTGGAGATCAGTGCCACTGAGAAACATACGGACTGGGGGATTAAAGGCTGGAGTACCAAGTCTTTAGGTGACTCAAGTATGCTGGGAGAAACCGAACTTCTCCCATGTCTGAAGCTCTGGGAGCCTGACTTAGTAGGAACATGAATGGTGGGAACAAACCTCATTTTCTAAAAAATACTGTGCTTCTGTATGCATTCACTACATTTTTCTCCAGTGAGGTGTCCAGATACATGTTTGCTGTGGAAACAAGGAATGTTTCCAAATCCTGGGAGTCCCTTCTCCTAATTCCAGAACTGTGCCTGTATACCACATAAATCCAACTATTTTTCTTGTTTGAAGGGGTCGGTGCTGTTTATGTTCGCCGTCGACCACGCGTGAGACTAGAACCCCTGCAGAGTGGGGGAGGCCAGGAGAGAGGACTGCGATCTGGGACTGTGCCCACTCCGTTAGCAGTGGGCCTTGGGGCGGCGTGTGAAGTGGCACAGCAAGAGATGGAGGTATGTGGGAGAGCGTGTTTGACCTGGACGACAGAAAATAATATAACAGGGCCAGCTGGATCTTAGGTTTCTTAGGTCTTTTTGTGTCCTTGTTTGTGAACTAAATTTGATTATCTTATTATAACATTCAGAGTTTTGGGATCTTGAAGTGTAACTGGAAGTTGATTTTCAGCTTTCTTAAATCCCTTTTTTCTTGATGTGGTTTGAATCTTGTTTTACAACAGATATATAGTTGGCTGCTTTAGTGAACTACAGCTTTAAGTGCTTGTGTTTGTTTCTCTGTTCTGCCCCAATGTATTAGCAGCCTCTCTAAGCTGAACAAGTATGTAATATATATTGGAACAATAAGATTTTCGAATCAACTATTCCAGTCCATTATCTATTGGACTGGATGATCTTTAAAGGTTCTTTCCAATCCAAACCTTTCTATGATTTTGTGATTCTGTTAAATGTATTTATGTTCAAGTTTACTGCAGCTTTGCAACTAAAAATGTTATGGTGTCTTCTTTTTCTTGGTCATTTATATGTAAAATATATATACCTATAACCTATATAAAACCTATATACCTAACCTATATAAAAGGTTATTTGCTAGACCTGGTGTTTAAGACTCTGCATGCTGCTGTACCTGTTTATGCACCAATTCATTCCTCACAGCTGGAACGTAAAAAACATCTAAATACTGCCAGTGGGATACATAGGCCAGGATATCTGTACAAATCAAATGGAGGTTTCTCCTGGGAGGCAGGCAGAGATCTTCTGTCTGAGCTGTGTGGTTATGGAAGCCTTGTTGCTGGTGGGAGAGCTTGCAGAGCCTGAATTTTTGAATTCTACAGGAGCCTCAGATCTAGAATCTTTTTCTAATCTCTGAGAATTTTGACATTAAACAAACAAAAAAAAAGTCATACTTGAGAATGCCTTATTTCTCTTCAAAGCTTTTTTGAGAATGTGACCAGGCGATTATAAACAAATATGAATTGCACGTGTGTATCTGACCATTTCTGTACCCTAGAGCTGATACTATACCTTACTGCTTTTTTAGTGTAAGTGACCTCAGTCTTTAGTTTAGAATGAGATTATGCTCATGGGCAGTTCTTATTTAGGAGGTTATGTGTTGTAAAGTCACATTATGGTTGAGTTCACAGTAATATGCGAGTGTGTGTTGTTATGTAATACAGTTTGAGAGCTTCTAAGAAAGGAAGAGACACTTTTACCACAGTAGATGCACTTTCTTGCGTTGCAAAATAAGTCATTTTTTGTATCACCTAACTTGTCTTTAAGCACAAATAGCTTGCCATGTTTACAAAAGACAATTTGACGGTTTGTGTATATATAGATCTTTCTGAATGATTTTTAATGTTTTCGAAGACTGAACTAGTTAGGACCAAACTGGTAATATTCTCTTTTAAACAGTCGTTAGAGTACTCAAAGCTTTAAGTTTTAAATGTGTTCTTTCCCCAGTCTAACCAAATGCAGCTACTTCAGTCTACTCATGGCTGCTCATGAGCAGTTTGAGTGAGCTCAGACATGCTAGAATTAGTGATCTGTTGATTTTTTTGCTCTCTTTTCTGGTTTCTTTGCTAGTATGACCATAAGCGAATCTCACAATTGGCAGAACGACTGGTTACAAAAATAATGAGTGAAGTTCCTGATGTGGTTATGAATGGAGATAAAGAACATCGTTATCCAGGTAACATTAGCAGAATCCTGGCCCTATTAGCTGGCTCCTTGTTGTTAATGTCCATGACTGAATAATGGAGATTAGCCACGTGCTGTGCAAGTACTGCCATGCAGATTTGCTCTAGATTTCTGTTGCTGGGAATTCTCCATTTTTCTATTTCATTTATTTTTATGTAGGATGCATCAATTTGTCTTTTGCATATGTGGAAGGAGAGAGTCTTCTGATGGCTCTGAAAGATGTGGCTCTATCTTCAGGAAGGTAGGTGGAATATGTAGGAAGGAGAGCAGTATCTTATAGAGAAAGTAATGTCTGCTGTAAAGTTACTAATAAGGAGTGGTCTCCACTGTGCCCTGTACTTTCCTGTTTGGTTGATGAGTCAGCCTGGCATTGACTGCGTTCTGAGAAGGTGTTTCTCTTAAGTGGCACATTGTAAAGGAAGGTCAAATGTATTCATCCTAAAAGCAAAAAAGCAGAAATTCCTATCTGCCAGCTTTGTAGATTCGTTAACTGTGGTCTAAGTGGCCTTGACTCGTAGCTGCCAGTGACACTTTAATTCCAAAGGCTACCGTCATTTGATCCACTACAGCTTCTGTCCTTCAGCAGGATTTTACACAAGTGAAATTTTCACATAATTAGAATCTAGTGAGTCTGGACACGTATCTGAATTAAATTAGTTAATAGTGCCAAAGTTTAATGCAAAAGTAGAAAGAAAATTTAATACACTCTTACAGAGCTGTGTCGACTCTACAAGAGTGACCAATGACATTTCTAAGACCAACTTCATGCTTATGATGAAGTTAATGAAGTGTAAAGATGCCCTCCTTTCCACACCTTTTGAGAACAAAGCAGTTAGAAATGCATATCTTAATTAGAAATGTGTTGACACTATGAACAGAGAGAACAAGTTTTCACATGACTGTGAAGCCCAACGCTTCTGTCGTGTTAAATCTCTTCTGAGGCTCTGCTTCGTGCACATTTCTAAGCAGTCCTATGGTTTGTGCTGCACGTTGCTACCTGTGAAAATTGAGTAACATGTAACCAGTTTTTCCTACTGCTTTGAGGTGGAAATTCTGCCTCCTGACTTTTTGTAGCTATATCATCTTGTTCTGTATTCCTCTGTGCACTGTTTTCCATTGACAGCAATACAAATCAGATAGCAATTTATGAAGCCTTTTTTTTTTTTAATGTGCCCGTTTATAGGTTATCATCTGTGGCTATTTCTGCCTTGGCTCTTGTCTTCTTTCCACAGCCTCCACTTCAGCTACCTCAGTCTGCAGTACTACTGCTTCTGTTTGGCATTGTGTTAATTCTTAGAACATTATCTATGCTCTCTCTTCTTTCGTCATGCTCCTAACTTATTACCCTCATTCCCTTCTAATGCATTCCCCTTCTGTACTTTTTCCTTAGCAGCAGAAATACCACTCTTCTTGCTCCTGTTGCGTTGTGTTCACTTGTAGTTTCCAAAAGGCTGGGGAACCTGCTATAGGTTATTGTAAAGATTCACAGTAATATTGAATGTCTGTAAATGATGTGTTCTTTGTTGGAGATTAGTGAAGTGTAGAATCTGCGCGTGGATAGAAGTGTGAAATTGGCCTTTTTTCCCTTTCCTTAGTGCTTGCACATCAGCTTCTCTGGAGCCTTCCTATGTTTTGCGGGCGATTGGAACAGATGAAGACTTGGCTCACTCCTCTATAAGGTGTGTGGAGTGGTCTTCCCTGTTGCTTCCAAATATGCTTCTTTTCTGCTGAAAGTATGTGGTGGTTTTGGTTCACCCATCTGTAGGCACACTATTCCAGTTCTTAATGTTTCTCTTTCAGATTTGGCATCGGTCGTTTCACTACTGAAGAAGAAGTAGATTATACAGTGCAGAAGTGCATCCAGCACGTTAAGAGGCTTAGGGAAATGAGGTGAGCCATCCTCTTACTGAACTTAAAGGCTCTGTAGGTATGATAATCATTTGAGGAATTGGATTTAGTTGAAAGTAATTGTTTATTTTAAAAATCTGTCAGTGTCCCTGTATATAGGCAAGTAGTATTGTCAGAGTATGTAGTGGGCCAGATCTTAACAGTAGCAAAAAAATTTTTGAGCAAACAAATGTTTTAACCATTTTTCTCCCAGATCCTGCCATTGTCAAGGAAACAGGGTGAGTAGGGCAAGCGCATAGGGTGGTTACCTAGAATTTTCTAAGCTAGAGGTGGTATTACTGTGTTTATGTATTTTGTTTTATTTTGGGAACACTGAAATATTCCTGATTTATCTGGCCATTATCAAATATGAGGACTCAGTCTCTAGGAAGCACATGTACTTTATGCCTAAAATGCAGGAAATGAGCTGAGGCACCTGCCCTCTCCCCTTTTGTATTTTGTCCAAGGGTAGCACATGTGAAGCTCACTGACTTCCAGAAGGGGAAGATAGATAGATAGATAGATAGATAGATAGATAGATAGATAGATCAATCTTAATTTTTGTGTAGTTGATGAAATTGCCTCTTTGGTTATTGTTTTTGATGTTGTCGTCCAGTGAATTTTAGATTTAGATAACATTCATTTTTCTCTTCTTCACAGTCCTCTCTGGGAAATGGTGCAGGATGGAATTGACCTCAAAAGCATTAAATGGACGCAGCACTGAGAAAACAAGCTCTATCCATGGACTAGATGGACGTGGATTAAAATGCATTTTCTGTACATTCCTGAACAAAAATCATGCAGCACTTTTCTGTTTTCTTTTTTTTTTTTTTTTTGTCACTTGCAATTTAGCTGGAAAACTATCTTTTCTGGTAACAGTCTTAAAAAGCCAAAATGAAACAAGTCTTTATTCTGAAGAAAGGCAGGATGATATCAAACCCACTACATTTATATTTACCCACAGAAATTTATGCTGAGACATAATTTATTTCGAAATGTATTTCTTAATGTGAAAAATGAGATCAGTGTGTTACTCCTGTGTTTGTGGAATCCTGGTGAGAGGTTCCTTCTCAAGCATCCTGTATAGCCGTTCTGCTTGCAGTACAGACCTGTTGGCAGGCCTCCAGTTCATTTTGTTTGAGGCGAGTACCCCTACAACTGCAGATGTTTTTGTGCTGCTTAAATATTTTGTGAAATTCTCACACAGTAAGAAGTTCAGTGTTTCTAGAGGAAAAGGATGCCTCAGTGTGGCTAGGTGCCTTCACAGTTAAGTTGTATGTGGAGTTAAGATTTTTTTTTACCAAAAAACTGTGTTTTGCTATTTTCTTTTTTTTTTTTGGGGGGGGGAGGGAGGGGAACTTGGGTGATGCTCGCACAGGTCAATGTGCATTAATCCAAATTTTAACATGTTTCAGTGTTACAGAACTTAAAATACAATGATGATGCACTTTGCTATCCCTTCCACTGTGTTTTTTTCAATGCAGTTTTTATATAAAAAGACGACTTGAATGACTGTGAGAGGGGAATATGCAGACTATGTCAGCTTCAGTTGCAATACCAGCTTAGTTGGAACTTTGGCGGCGGTGGTGGGGAAGCACATGAAGTGCAGTGTTTTCCGTGTGTTTTTGTTTTTTTTTTTTTTTTTTTCATTTGTAATGAGTCCTTTGCCATTACTTTGCTTATGGACACTTGGCTTCTGTCACTTTTGGGGGCCTTGCTCAATTGAGCCTGGGTGTTTTGTCTTTAGATAAGAACATGAGGTTCTGGATTTCTCTTTGCATGCCAGAGTTTACTTCTGTCCTATCTAAGACTTCCACAGGAATCCATTCCCTGCAAGTGCTGGGGAGAAGTGTCTGTAAAATGGGTTTGAGATTAATTCATATCAATGTTTCTCCTTTCTTATTTGTTTTGATGTTTCCAGGTGGAGACTTAACCCAGTATTCCGAAGTGCCTTTGTATCAGTTGCATAAGCAGACAGCTCTCAGATCAGTTGGTTGGTTGATGGATGCTGTAGTAGCTGTTGAATTTAATATACCTTACAGACAATATGTCACCAGTTCTGGATAGTTTCTGCGTTGAGGATGAACCACTTTGCGTAGAAGCTAAAGCTAAGTCTCACGGGGTGGATTGTATTACAAAAGCTTGTTTGTTTTTCTGTTACCAAGGACAGATTTGGTTGTTTGTAATGTGAAGCTAATCCTGAATTGTTCTATTTGAATTTATCAGCTTTAGCAGCTTTAATATTGTAAGACTGGCATATTATGTTTCATCACAACATTTTTAAAACTTCCATACGTATAACTGGGTTTTAGAGGTGTTTGTTTTATGTTTTATCCTTGTGCCATGTATGGTTTCTGGATTAAGCATGTAATAGTGTGCTTTGGAACTATATGTTTATGAAATTGTTCTTTGTGTTTCATGAATGATAAAAATGCAGATAACACTTAAACTTGGCTACTTTCAGTCTCTGTTAGTGACTGTAAACTTAGAGTAATATCAAGAAAAAAGTTTAGGACACTAATTATTTTGGGGGGATCTTCCTTTCTGGCTGTACCTCTGCAGCATAATCATTAAGTTGCTAAGTTGCAGCCTCCCATTAGAGAGCAGCGAAAGATAGACTCCTAAGTTTTCTGTGAATGCTTACACAAGCCCTTTCTGTCATCTAGTTGACATTTGACTTTTGATGAGTCACTCCTCTCAAACTTAATGTCCAATCTGATCTAATATATTTTTTAAAACTCACATAGCCTAGTTTGTGATTATTTGGAGAAAAGGGAACTCAGATCTTGAAGATCCTTAGTGCCTTTTATATTTGAAATATTAGTATATTAATGCTACATGTAAAGGTTTGGGCAACTCATTCACACTATTAACTAATGTTTGTTTAAATATGCTTATAGGTCAAGATGTGGAAAAATAATGGAGATAATTCTCATGAGAGAAATACCAAGGATGAATGTTTAGTTCTAAACCAGTGAATGCAGTTAAAGCTTTTTGTACAGGGAAGTAAGCTTGTTTGGAAGCGGGATATTTACAAATGGAACCACTTGTAACCTGAAGCTGTGGGGCTTCGTGGGCTTTTTTGATGATTAATTGGAGCCATCTGCAGGACATTAATAATATGAGCTGAAAAAAGTGAAGATTTAGTGTCATCGTTCTGTGAGAGTCATAAAAATTGAGCCAGTAACAGACAGGAATGAAATAAACTTTCAGTAGTGTAAGATAGTTAGGAAATATGTGAGGAAAGCAAAAAAAAAAAAAAAAAAAAAAAAAAAAAAGCCCTTGATGGGTTTTAGCACTTCTAAAAGCTGACAGAACATGCCACCTAACTACAAAAGCAATGTTTTTCCAGGAAGGCTAATACAGAAGTAGACAGTTACCTGTTTTAGGCTTGTGGAGACAGAGAAGAAGAGGGTAGGTTAAAAGATTTGTTGACAGTGCTATACAGCCAGCCAAAAGCTGTTATTGGGAATTTTAAAATGACAAATTAACATAAAAGTTCCCAACACAATATTACCTCATTTTGGATCCCATATCTGCCTGATTAACTGGACTGCTGTTCTCTGCTGTGACTTAAGTTACTTTCCAACTGCTTTCAGGTCGAATTGGTTTTGCTAATAGTATGTACACCACGTGCTTGGAAAAGGTACAGTTTTGCAAAGCTGAGTTCCCCAAAGTTGGCCTTAATAGATCTTCACCACTGAAGACGGTTTTGATTAAATCTCAGGATGGTAAATAAGGTTCCACGTTGGAAGAAAGTTAATGTCACTTTTCAAAATGGACAAGCTGAATGCTTGGAAGAACTGAGCACTAACAGCTGATCTTCCACACTCCTGTCCAAAAGAGTAATGAAAAAAGTCTGGTACAAGATACTCTAATAAGAAGTAAATCTCTTTCTTTAAACAATCAAAGTGGTTTTGTGCTACGTGGGTGTAGTAAAACATTTAAACAAAAGATTTAATTTAGGGAGGTGAGATATTTTTAAAAATAACTACACAGTTATCAATAAAGCAATTTGAAACAAATATCTTATTTACAGATTTCAAGTACAGATACAAATGAGGAATGAAAAAAAAATTCTGGGAAGGTTCTGTAAGGATTATTTATATTGAACATTTGTAAAAATGATCCGGGAACAATTAAAACTTGTAGTTGGCACATAGTAGTCAGGGAAAAAAAAAAGGTAGTACAAGCTATTTGATAAGCTGGATTCATTCACCCAAAATCCATCCTTGTACAGAGGAATGAATAGGAGTGCGATGGGATACAAACTGTGTGGTGGTAGCATGGGGGCCCTGCTGAGCAGCCTCACCCCAACACCTCAGGACAAAACGGTCTGGCCCCTGCTGCTGCTAGGTGATGAGAAACAGCCAAGCCAACCCAGCTGATGGACTCTCAGAGTCAGTAGGAAAATAAATAAATTGCTATATGAGGTGATTATTTTTCTGTCTTGCAGGAGGCTATGCAGCGTTTATTTATTTATTTATTTATTTTCTCCTCTGTTAGAAATGAAAGCTACAGCATTATCCATGTCCATCGAGGTGCTGTGACAGAGTATCTCCTGAGGAGCGTTAGCTGCTCTTCAGGTTAGGATGCTCTCTGGTTATGTGCACTGCAAGGAAATTCAATCAAGCAAAGTGCAAATACAGCAAAGGGTAGTTGCAACCAAAAGGGCATCAATTCAGGGTAATCTGACTTAATTCTGCAACACGTCTCCAAGTGAAGGAGTCAGAACAACCTGTCTCCACAGGGCTCTTATATTCGTTAAAAATTTGATGCTTCAGCTTCCTCAGCAGTTACACCCATGCTCACTTGTACTGCCTTTAATTTCCACAAAACGTGTCATATCATCATTGTACTACTATTGTGCCGGAACCAATGATACAGATCGTCAAGCAGAGATCCAACATCGCTCCGCTCAGCCTTCTACCTCTGACTTTGCCTTAAAAAAGGGCAGCGCTGCCCCTGCAACCGCGCGTCCCCGCCCCTCCCCGCCCCACCCCAGCCACCCCTGAGACGAGGCGCGGCGCTCGCGTTGCGCATGCGCCGGCCGCCCCCGCTCTCGGCCCTTTCCGCCCCGGGCAGGCCGGGGGCGGGGCGGGATCCGGGCCCGCTGCGCGCACCGCGAGGCTCCGCCCCCCGAGCTCCGGCCCCGCCCCTCCCTGGCGGCGCCGCAGCGAGGCGGCCATTTTGTGGCGCTGCGCGGTCGGTGGCGCTGGGCTCGGCGCGCAGCGGGGCCCGGGGGCGGTTTGGCTCCGCTCTCCGCCTTTGTCCCGTGCAGAGCCCTCGGTAAGAGCGCGGAGGCGCCCGGGCGGGCCGGGCCCGCGCCTCCCGCCCGCCCCGCGCTGCGCTGCGGGCCCGCGGCGTGGCGAGGCGAGGCGAGGGGAGGGAGGCCGGGCGCGGCGCGGCTGGCACGCGGCCCCGCGCACAAAGGGCCGGGCCGGGCCGGGCCGGGCCGGGGGCGCCGAGCGGGCGCCGCTGCCGCCTGGCCGGGGCCGGGGGGCCCGGGCCGCGCCCCCGCCGCCCCCGCCCCTGCCCCCGCTCCCTGTCCTCTCCTCTCCCCTCGCCTCCGCTCGCGGCCCAGGTGAGTAGGAGCGCGCCGAGCGCCGGCGCCGCGGGGCCCGGCCGTTGGGGGCGGCCGAGTGACCTTGCGGCGGCGCCGGGGCCCGGGAGAGAGGCGCCGAACGGGCCCGGGGGAGCGGCGGGGCCGGGGCCCGGCGGGGGCTGCGGCGGGAGGTGCGCGGCCGGGGAGGGGCCGGCGGCGGAGCCCGGCCCCGGCGGCCTCAGGAAGCGGCGCGGGGCCGCTCCCGGCGGGGCTCTGCGGGGTGGGGGGCGGCCGCGCCCGGCCCCGGGGGCGGATCGGGGCGAGCGCTCTGCGCGGTGCGGAGCAGGAGGTCCCCGGTGCCTGCGGCGCTGCCACCGCGCCTCGGGGTTACCTTGTGAGCGTTAGGGAGGCTGCCGCACAGTGCTTTCAGTCTGTTTTCCAAAAATGAAAATCAGCTCTGGGGGAAGAAAGGTGCTGGAATGGGTCCCGCTGCCTAGTGTCTCTCTGAGCTGTCTTGAAAAGTCTCTCGGCTCTTGTTTTACCAGTCGTTTCTGGACTTATCCATTCTTCTTAGCGACTTTCTTATCCCCCTCGATGTGCGGGGTTTGGGCAGGAGTATCGGCAGGTTGTTCCCTCGGTGCACGCCTTTAAAGGTTCCTTCGCCAGGGGTTCTGTGTTCACTGGAGGGCGGATATCCGTGCATAGCCGGTGACAGGGTGTTGTGGTGACCCTCTCCCATGAAGTCGCAGAGGTGTGGTGTTGAACCACCTGTGCTCTGGTTGATGTTTGCTTTGTTAACATGCTCTTACGTGTCAGGTTGACTGGAAGGGATGTCTTAATGAGAGCGATGGGTGTTCTTTGAGAGAATTCAGAGTTGTGAATGAAAATAGATGATGCTTGCTGGAAAGCTTAAATATACAGCAGAGCTTTACACCTTTTCTGAAGAAAACCAACTGCTTGGTTTGGTTTTTGTTGTGTTTCACGTTGTAGTGTGTTGTCTTAGTCCTCTACAAATCCTCAGCTTGTTGTCAAAAGGAACACTTGCAACGTTGTGGTTGCTTGACTGGAAGTATCTCAAACAACTTTTTTATTTGGAAAGTTCCTTGCGCATGAAAGATTTATCTGCTTCTTGAAAAGCAGATATGTTTTTGCACAAAACTGTTTTTGAGGTTGTTACATTTTTTTGTTACCTGTGTTGTAAACTACTGTTTAAAACTGCTAGAAATGAAAGTATATAGTTGAATATATAGTTGAATCCTCTAATATGGGATTGCCTGCTTTTTGTAAAGGTATAATAAAAAGTCTTATTTTCATAAATGCATTAGCCATTTTAATATGAGTCTGGAGAGCATAGTTTTGTCGTCTCATTTGTGAGCCTGCTGTTAAATGTCCTTGAAGATCTGTGAATATCTGCGCTTGTTTTAATTCCCTCTGTTAAGGAGTTTGTGGATGGTTTAGTAGTAATTCTGTCTGTAACTTTACTCTGATAAGGATGCTTATAACTGAAAACTGATTGTTGGGGTTTTGTGAGGAGGAGGCAGTTAGTTTTTAGCATGGTTCTTTTCTGGGTAGTATTCCACAGAAGGAAAACTTCAGCATGAGGTAGTCTGCTAAGCAATGAAGGAGTAAGAGGTTTTCCATCCCTTCTTTTAAATGCAAAATGTATATGTTGCTACTTAAACTGTTAAGCTTTTTTTTTTTTTTCTGTTTTGCGAGTTGTAATCCTAGGAAGATGCTTTGTACTTTCAAAGATGGAAAAAAAAAATGTTCATTTCATCAGGGTTTGGATTATAAAGTGGCAGATTACAAAGCATGGTATCTATCAGGGAGTTCTTATGGTGTGCTCTGTTGAGGTGACTTGCCTAGAGGTGTCTGTGAGATGTTGCTTATTTTCACCAGTTTGTGTGACTCTTGAAGAGTTCTTCACGTGCAGCTGTAGGGAGACTTTCTGAGTTACAGGTTTTCTTCCTTTTTTCAAGTTAGAAAATGCACCATTGGAGAAAGAAATATTGATGGAGCAACAGCTGGTTAAAATTCAGAATTTAAGTCTTTGCTTCTTAACTTTTGCCTTTGAAAGAGTGACTTGTTCATCTGTTAGGAATGGGAAAATTTGAAAGATTCTTTGAATGTTTGCTGGTTCTTCCTATATTCTTTGAAGAAGGCATGTATTTGTGTCATGAACTATATAGCAACTGCAATGCAGTTATCAAAAAGTGATACAGGGATAAGGTATTAGAAAACGCACTCTTACTCTTGTGTCTGTTCTATGTCACAGTGCCTTGTGGTGGTCACAGGTTTGAACTTTCTGTATATACAGTTCTTTGTGGACTGTTACTGCTGTTGTGTTGCCTGCATTGATTTTTGCCTCCATTTATTCTTTATTGCAGTCTAAAAGTTGGTTTTAATTGGTTGCCCACAGGATTGGCTTGGCTTCTGCTACTTGTTAAGAAAAAAACATCTGTCTTTGCAGGTAAGAGACTTTGAATTGAAGACTTCTTATTATGCTTATTGAGTATACCTTAAGAAATAATTGAAGCTTTTGGAATCTGTGAATCGGTATCAAAACATTTGGGTCAAATTATCTGTAGCTGGTCTTATTCCTTTGACTCCCACTAGTGATGGTTGTTCTGGCAGTGTCGTTCTTGTAAAATAGAATTTTCTGCCAAACTAATGTTTTGTTGTTTCATCAGCATGTGGTAGTCTGTAACATTCTCTCAAGTTATTCTGCACTGTTTGAAAATGTAGCTATTGGAGTGCAGAAGCTAATTCAGAAGGTTCTATTTTGCTTTTGCAGTATTTAAAGGGATCAGATAGTTACCTGTCAGCTAATTCGAATTATGCTAATCTAATGAGTTAATTTTAGCATTAAAAAAAATAATAAATCTAAAAACCAAATAAAAGCTGTACTCTGCAGTCTTAGGTATTGCTACGTAGTCCCAGCCTGGGTATTTCAAATTCTTGCTACAGCAGTGATGTTATTCCAGTTCTTAGCCTTCATCCAGGAACTGCCAGGTACGCTGTGTATGTACCATGTAGGCATTGTACTTCACAGGGAATAAGTTGAATCTTCTTAGTCCTGAATTGAAAAAACACATGCATCAGCCTTTACATGCATAAAGGCTAGTCCGGTGGTGTTTTACCAACTGATGCATGTGACCCAACATTTCTGTTTGTTTTACTGACTAGTGCCTAGGGGGAAGAAACCATCTTGTATACACCCTTTCATAGTGTAACGTCGACATCTTAAAAGATGGTGCTGTTAAGATTGATCAGATGACTTGGATTAATTCTAGACAGCTCCTTACTTCTAATTTCTGACCTCAACTTGGTAATGGGGATGGCTCGTCCATAGTAGAACTTGAGGATCTAGTCTCCAAGATCTCAAGCATACAAAACAACAACAAAAAAGGCGTTTGCCTTAAAGCATCTGTTTATACAGGAGGAAAAGCAGGCAGCCTGAGAATTGCTCTTATAGCCCAACAAGCTGCCTTCAGTGCATACCTTAGAGGTGCTAACAGCCTGTTCTGTGCCTGGTGTTGCCTCTGCACCTATATTTGTCTTTAACAAGTGACCAGTGAAATACTTGACAGGACTTTGCTTTTAGTGTTAGTTTGAAAATTAGAGCGAGTGACTTATTGTCTCCTAAGTGCATTTTGAAATAAATCTGACTTGTATGTAAAAATGTGAAACTTGGCCCTTTTGTTATTACTCTGATGTTTAGTATTTAAAGCACAGAAGCAAAACTATTGCTTTTTTAAAGCAGTGAAATCCTGATAACTTAAAACTTAAAGTATATTTTTTTGACAAAAACATTTGTTACAACTTTTATGCCATGTCCCTGTTAGCTCTTGTTTAATATTGAGCACTTGTTTAATGTCATGCATGGCATTAGTTACTCAGAGGTCACTGCAGCTAGTTTTCCCAGTGACTGTATGCCTCTGTCGCTTTGTTCTCTTGTCAGTAGTGATTGAGTGGACCTAAATAGTATACTCAGTAATAATACTTTGATATTTCTTAGCATTTATAAGGAAGCTTTGAATTCAGTGCAAGACTGAGCTGCTAATATTATCCCAGAAGCTGTTAATGTTTTCAGATGCTTGAACTCCTAAGAATTCTTTTTGTAACCTTATCTGTTAATTTGCCTACTGGGTCAGGTTCACAGAATCTAGTAAACTAGTAAATACAGTTACCTAACAGGCTGTTGATTCTGATGTATTCTACACCAGCACATCTGAGGAGAAATTCCTTCCCAAGATGGCTTTGTTCAACTAATGGCCAGATCAGATTGTCATGCCTTTTGCATTAGTAAGGAAGTACCTATGAAAAAGTAATCTTCCATTTAATAGGAAAAAAAAAAACAAACCTTAAAATGCCTGACTGCTGATGCATAAAAACTTCTGAAATTAATTTATTTCTATAATAGGTAATAAAGAAAAATGTAAACCTCTTAGCAAGTTTTACTATTATTATGCTATTTTTGTTTTTTTAAAGCATAAATGCAGAAACAGGGTTGCTTTTATAACCCTTGTTTGTCTCAGAGTCATCTAATTTGAAAGCAGTCCTGTTGTATAATCTGGTAAACTCTTACATTTTGCAGTTGCCTTTAGTGTGGCTTCCTTAAAGAATTTTAACTCTAATTTCAGAGGTTGCTGCTGATGCTAGGCAAATTTAAAATAAAGCTACAGAATCACTGAAAAATATTGTGGTTTTATAACAGTGCAGAAAGTCTCATGATTTATTAGATGTGTACTTATAGATAGTTCTTTGACCTGTTTATTTTTCATGTGGACTTTTTTTTCCTGTTGGAAAGTGATTGGGCAGTGAACATTATTCTCTAGTTAAATGTGTGACTAGAAGAGATAAATGCCAAGTGTTGCTTTATTATGTTGCTGTGAGTAGGGAAAGTTGCTTTTTAAAAAACAATCCTTGAGGGTTAGCATATATTTTCCTTTCTGTTGCTGTTGTTCCTCGGTGAAGTAGGGGGGTTTTCTAGTGGTATGTAGAAGTAGATTTTTCAGATGTTTTCATGTTCATCTTGGAAGTTCCAGTGTATTGTTCAAGACGGTCTAGCAAGGAATCAGATGTTCACGTACACTGGGCAGAGCAGCAGAGCTGACGCTGTGCCAAGGAGCTTCTCTGCTATTGGCAAGGGTCTCCCCATGCTTGGCTACTGTCAGCTGAATGTGGGCCAGTGCCCTCCAACAGCGGTGTGTTGCTTGAGGTCATTACTGCACAGAAGGGGTTAACTCTGGTTTATGGGCAACAGAACAAAATACTTCAGTACTCATTTGAGTAACCAGTGTGCAAGCAGAATTTATTCAGTTCTTCCCTGTGGAAGAATTATTACTCTTGTTTTTATTACATACTGAGTTCAGCCTTATGCCACATAGTTAAATTGTTGGATAGTGACTTTACCTAGTAGTTCAGGATGTAATCAAGGTGTTTCTACTCTAGACTGTTTGGAATACCTGGGCAGGCAAACGTAGCTGACTTCAAAATTGGATACAGTACTCAACTGAATGCGAACGTTATGAGATAACTATCAGTTGGTCATATCTTTGGTGTATAGCCTAAAAGATGGTCTTTCTGGTGGTGCTTTGCCTCTTGGTGTTGCATTGTATCATCTGGTTCATCCTCAATTTCAAATGTCTACTGAATATTTTAATGCCGCTTACATGTGACCTTAGAGGTCTTCCATGCAGTTACTGAACTGGTTTGTACTCTAGGAAGTCAAGAAGCTTCAGAGGTAAGGTGGTTCAGATGAAACAAGGCGCTACTGCTGAGCATTTAGGATAAGAGTCTGGCTTCGGAACTGGTGAATCGTGCTAGTATTATTATGCTGCTTTCAGACTTCAGTGAAGCTTTGTCAAGAATAAGTGAGAATTACCTAGTTTTCTGTTTATCTTGTACTTCTGATGTGACCGCAGGTTGTTCTTTAGAATGTATGCAAGGTAACTTGAAATCTAGATGTTCAAAATCAATCTTAAGTGTCCACTAGCCTCAGCTGCAGAGGTAGAAGTCATTTACTCATGCCAGAGATTGAAAATGCAATATTATACTGAATATCTACAGCTATTACAGTTATGGCTCTGTTTTTTTTTTTTTTTTTTTTTTTAAATCTTCAAGGCCATATTTCCAGCTAAGATATGCACATGTGTTGTTCTAGTTCAGGTGGGGTCTGTATAGTCACAAAATGTCTGGGGCTATTTTACAGCTGTAAGCTTCACTCTTGCCTTGACCCCTTGCTTCTGCTAGGAGTAAAATCTAACGTTGCTATAATATAGATGGCCTCTGTCAGGATGGATAGTGACTTATGCTGTTGTCCATAATGGGTTTTTGTTCATAACTCCCTGTATGTTCTCAGTCCTCTTCACCTGCCTGGAGATAAAATCTGTCACCAACTGAAAAAAAGAACTTTTTATTGCTCATAGGTGTACAGAATTCTTGGCAGTCACTTTGCCAGGTACAGTGGATACCATATCAGTGTATGGTAACTTAATTTTGTTTGCTTGGCTAAAATGCATTTAGCTTATGTTCCATTAAATACTCAACTATTGATATGATAGTTCTAATTTATGCTGTTCCCTAGTTCTCTTTCCACTGACACTTACGGGTCTCGGTTTAACAGTTGCTTTGGAATTTCTAGTGCAAAATGTATACTAATTGTTTTGGTAAATGTTTAATACTTCAGTCTGCGTGAAGTAAACAAACACGAATAAGGAACTTGGAATATAAACATGCTTAATCTTTGCAAGATGTTAGGAGTATGTAAACAAATGTAGTAGATGGTGTCTGTAGGTAATTGCATGGTGTCATAAACAGTAGTCTGACATAGCCGTTGCCTTTTCTCATCTGCAGGTGTGTGTTGTTTCAGCGCAGCATGGCTGTGGTCATCCGCTTGCAAGGTCTCCCGATTGTGGCGGGGACCATGGACATTCGCCACTTCTTCTCTGGATTGACCATTCCTGATGGGGGCGTGCATATTGTAGGGGGTGAACTGGGTGAGGCTTTCATCGTTTTTGCCACTGATGAAGATGCAAGGCTTGGTATGATGCGCACAGGTGGTACAATTAAAGGGTCTAAAGTAACACTATTACTAAGCAGTAAAACCGAAATGCAAAACATGATAGAACTCAGTCGTAGGCGTTTCGAAACTGCCAATCTAGATATGCCACCAGCAAATGCTAGCAGGTCAGGACCACCACCTAGTTCTGGAATGAGTGGAAGGGTTAACTTGCCCACTACTGTACCTAACTTTAATAACCCTTCTCCTAGTGTAGTAACAGCTTCAACTACTGTGCATGAGAGCAATAAAAACATATCCACATTTTCTACTGCCAGTATGGGGACTGCACCTCCAAATCTTGGGAGTACCTTTGGTAGCCCAACGTTTAGCTCGACTATACCTAGTACAGCATCCCCAATGAATACAGTACCTCCTCCACCAATCCCTCCTATTCCAGCTATGCCATCTTTGCCACCAATGCCTTCTATTCCCCCAATCCCTGTTCCTCCTCCTGTGCCCACACTGCCTCCTGTTCCTCCGGTTCCCCCAATACCCCCTGTGCCCCCTGTACCCCCGATGACGCCTATGCCTCCCATATCGGGAATGCCTGCTATGAATCCTCCACCCGTAGCACCTTTACCCACTGGAATGAATGGGTCTGGAGCAGCAGTGAATATGAACAGCGGCTTGAATCCATTGTTTATTGGTCCCATGAATCCTGTAAATCCTATCCAGATGAATTCTCAAAATAGTGTCAAACCAATTCCAATCAATCCAGACGATTTGTATGTCAGCGTTCATGGAATGCCCTTTTCTGCAACAGAATCTGATGTGAAAGACTTTTTCCTTGGGCTCCGTGTGGATGCAGTCCATATGCTGAAGGATCATGTAGGTCGAAATAATGGAAACGGACTAGTTAAGTTCTTTTCTCCTCAAGATACGTTTGAAGCACTGAAGCGAAACAGAATGCTGATGATTCAGCGCTATGTTGAAGTTAGTCCTGCAACAGAGAGACAGTGGGTGGCTGCTGGAGGCCACATAACTTTCAAGCAAACCATGGGTCCCTCTGGGCAACCACACCCTCCTCCTCCACAGGCTCATTCTAGGTCCAAATCTCCTAGCGGACAGAAAAGGTCACGATCTAGATCTCCCCATGAACAGGGTTTCTGTGTTTATTTGAAAGGTCTTCCATTTGAATCGGAGAACAAACATGTAATAGATTTTTTTAAAAAGCTGGATATAGTTGAAGACAGCATCTATATAGCTTATGGACCTAATGGGAAGGCAATTGGAGAGGGTTTTGTTGAGTTCAGAAATGAAGCTGATTACAAAGCAGCTTTGTGTCATCATAAGCAGTACATAGGGAATCGCTTCATTCAAGTTCATCCAATTACTAAAAAGGCAATGTTAGAAAAGATAGAGCTGATTCGTAAAAGATTGCAGAACTTTAACTATGACCAGAGAGAAATCATCATGAATGCTGAGGCAGAGTCAGGTTTGCCAAAATTGTGTGCACATATATCTAATATTCCGTACAATATAACAAAAATGGAAATCCTTCAGTTTCTAGAGGGACTGGCAGTAGAAGAAAATTCTGTACAAATTCTTGTTGATAATAATGGGCAAGGCTTAGGACAAGCACTGGTTCAGTTTAAAGCTGAAGATGATGCTCGTAAGGCAGAGCGTTTGCACCGTAAAAAGCTGAATGGAAGAGATGTTGTGTTACGTTTGATTACTGTAGAAGAAATGAGAGATATCGAGAGAAACCCACAGTCTCAAGGGAAAAAGATACTGAAAATACCAATACAAGGAAATGCACCTGTGCCTGGAGCACAGGCCCCTGCTGCGGAGGAGCATGCCTTCTTGGGGGGGAATCCTAAAGAAGCGAACAATGGCCCTCCATTTAATTTCCCTGGTAACTTTAGTGGGTCTGGCGCATTTGGTCCGCCTCTGCCGCCACCTGGATTAGGTGGCTTTCCTGATGCTAGACCAGGAATACCTGCAGTCGCAAGTAGTGGTTTGCCTGGTGCAGGTATTGAGGTCCCAGGTTTTGCAGGTGGTCCTGGTAATTTGAGTGGACCGTCAGGTTTTGGAGGGGGCCCTCAGGGTTTTGGTAACGGTCCTGGCAATTTAAGTGGACCCCCCAATTTTGGTGGTGGCCCTCCAGGAATTGCTGGTGGTCTTGGGCATTTAAGTGGACCTCCGGGGTTTGGACCTGGACCGGGAAACATACATATTAGTGGACCCCCAGGTTTTGGAACAGGGTCTGGGAAGCCAGGACCAACTGTCATAAAAGTGCAAAATATGCCCTTTACTGTTTCGGTGGATGAAATTCTGGATTTCTTTTATGGTTACCAAGTGATCCCTAGTTCAGTGTGCTTAAAATACAATGAGAAAGGCATGCCCACAGGAGAAGCAATGGTTGCATTTGAGTCTCGTGATGAAGCAATGGCAGCTGTTGTTGATTTAAATGACAGGCCTATAGGCTCAAGAAAAGTAAAACTTGTTTTAGGGTAGCTGTTAATATGAAGTAGTTGTAGAATAGATATTCATAGTGCTGTGATAAATGCATCCGGATTGGTTTTTATAGTATTTCCAGGATAGAACCTGTGGATTGTTTAAACTGTAAACCAGACTTGTTTTGATAAGACAGAGCACTGGGTTAGCCATTACAGAAGAAACACTGCAAGGATACGCGCGCAGTGGATTTTCCCGTACAAATGTGTGGAGAAGGTAGGCAGATTGCTTTTCATCATAGAGGTTTGGTGAACTATACTGGACACAGTGCTTATCAAGGAATCTAGATTGGTTTTATGTAGTTTCGGATAAGGGAAATAGATGAAGTCAGTGAAGCTCTTCAGTGGGTGCTCTTGCAAGCCATTGTAAAATAGATAGCTATTTCTAGATTTGGTTAAAAGCTGGCTGAATTTGCTTTGTTTACAGGTCAAAGCTTTGTTTCAAGTCCTGATTTTACCCTTCCAATTGAATGAATTCTCAGTGTACACAGATTCATTGTTTTGTGTATGTATCTTTATTTTTTTCCAAGATTCTCGCTGTACAAACAGTTGAATTATGCCCATTGCTGATATGTCTACCGAACTAATTCCTTTAAGTATGAGCAGAATCGTTCTGTAAAATTCAAGCTGTTCTTTGTGGAATAACCTTTAGTTATTTATATATTGCAATTATAACTGTGCAGAATAAGACTTTTGCCACAAGTATAGCTAACCTCAAACATCATATGAGTTTTATAGTACACTTAAAACGTTTTCAGTAGAAGTAACAACTTGAAAATACTCATTATTGTTTAAGTAGCTTGATTTGTTAGGATTACATGAACCAGTTGGGATGGGATCTTTGACACTAGTTGGATATTGATGTTGTATTTCTCATGTGTCTTTTGAACTACTTACATAGAGTCTCTGCTAAGAGAACCAAAGTGGTGATTATTAGTAGAAGATTGGAGTCCAGCTAAAGTTTTAAATTAGTTTATATATGAAAGAAGCTTTTATCTTCAGCAACTCTGTCGTGAATTATTGCTATGGGTGAATTCAGAGATAAAATTTATTTTTTTCCAAAACTTGAAAATACTGAGTTTACTATATATTTTTGCAATAAACTTGTGCTGTTGTATTTAAGTCTGTAAAGAGTTGCCATTTTCTTTGCTGTGCAGTAAAACCTTTCATGGAAAAATGGAGAATTGGAAAGGAAGTAATTCACAAGTTGGAAAGTAGAAACTTTTGGTTCATCCTTGCTTGGCTTATGATAAATTTTAAGACTTGGGCGTTGCCTGAAAAATCCTGCTATTCCCTGCAAATCATTGTACTTAAACATGGTAATCTTTAAACTGTTTTGTTTTTTGGACAAGAAAAACAGTGCCTTTTGGTGTTGCATATCATGGAACACTGAAGTGTGTTGTCAGGCAAAATTGAGAGGTGCAAGTGGCAACAGTTTTATTCATGTGGTATGTAGGAGAGATTTGGAAACCTGTGCGGCGCTGCATCCTGAGAGGATTTCACAGTACAGGAATATGTGGAAGGATTGTATAAAGGTGTACTTCAATAAAGAGGCGGTCATATTACACAGATGCTTCTGTAATTCATTAGCATAATTTTGTTTTTTGACAGATTATTAGGTGGTCCCAACTTTGGAAAAGTCATGTGATTTGTATATACTGTTTAAAATTAAGCCTCCTGTTAATAAAACTGTCTGTCTCTGAAGCTTCATGTTATGCGTTTCAACAGTCTTTGGGAGTAATGTTTCAACAGCAGATCTGTTTTTCTTTGAAAGTCTGAAAGTACTCTTGCTGATGTCAGAAAGATGTGTGATTAGGAGTCAAGCCTTTCAGTTTATTTTTAAAATTTTGCTCTTTGTTTTTTAAACAACTTTTATTAAAGTTTCATACTATATTGGAGTTACTTGGGTGCTTGTTTCTTCATGTTTCACATTAGAATAAAATTACTGAAAAGGAAAACTTGGCTTCATTGTTCACAGAATTGATTTAAGATATTAGCGTGTGTTGACTTGCAGAAACTGGTGATAACTTTTTCAAGTTCAAATGAATCACAGCAATGCTTGCCTTGTTGTGAAATGTAATTAAACTACAGGTGTCTGGAATTAGATACAGATTTTTTTTGTTACTTTTGATATCATTTCTCTTGATTCTCTTGGTAATGGCTACAGGGTTACTGGTGTTCGCGTTAGACACAGCATATTCTGTGAAACATGCTTGTGTGTGTGTTCCTTTGAACTTTCTAAAAGTGCAGGTTTGTTTTGGAAATCACTTTCTGATTCTTGATTTTCTGTATGGATAAGGATATTTAAATGCTTATTTTAAAAATGTGTAAATGAATATAAAAAGCCATTGGTGTTTGGAACATGGACACGGATGGAATGCTTAAGTGGAGGATTTGGGGCGGTGAAGGGGCTCCTCGTTTTGCCAATCAGTTGGTGTTCCTTTTCTTTTTTGCGTAAATGAGTAAAGAACCATTCTCAAGTGTAGGCCCTTGGAAAAAGCAGAAGTCCTAACATACTTAGAATTTCAGCATGTAGTATAAACAACACGGCTGCTGTCCTGAATTGTTATAGATCTTCTAAAGTGTAGATAAAGATCTATATCAAGTATTAGTTGTAAATAATAGTTAGAGGTTTCCTATAAACATAGGAACAGTTTCATAGTAGAAGCAGTCTTAAACTGAATGTTGTGATAAACTATGGAGGATACTCTGATATCAAACTATGTAACTGGATGTGATGAAATTCTTTATTTTGCAGATGTTTATATGAACAGCCTTAAAAATAAGGGGTAGGACCTTAGGGGTCTTGTCTCCACTGTGCAAAGTATGTAACTGCCCTCTCATACACTTCAACGCTGTTTGCTAACAAGAAGTAGTATTAGAAGGAATCAGCTGCTCTGGCTTTGATGCTTTGAGTGCCAGAACTGACATCCTGTATAGCCTGGTTGGAACAATACAGCGAAACTGGTGTCTCACCTTCCTCCAATTATGGAAAGAAGGTACTTGTGTTTATGCAACTGGTTAAGTTTGTGTTTTTAGCAGTTCCTTAAGTGTTTGTGTCGAAGTACTACTTGTTAAAATAAGTGATAGAGCGTTACATATTTTTGTCACGTTGTGTGTGTTTAACAGCAATCGTATCATTCACAAGAGAAAGCATGGCTATAATAAATTATTCAATGAGAAATTTGTGACCCACATGGGAGAACTGTAACAGTTACGTGAAAGCATAACATCAAGGCTACCAAGTTTTCAAATAGTTACACGTAAATGTTCCAATCAGATTTTTTTTAACAAATCTGAACTTGGTAATACTATAGAAAACACTTCAACAGAGAATTGATGTTAGTGTTGCCACATTTTCAGTGTAGGCTTCTAAGCAGTTTGAGGCTTTATAGTTTTAAGAAGGATGAAAGCTGTTCCTTTCATAGTATTAAATGTTCTTGAATGTTTATGCTTTGAATTTGTTGCAAATAGAGAGGAAGATTGATGCAGAAATGAAGACTGGTTGTGCTCCAGTTGATTTTGAGGGTCTGCCTTGTAAAGAACATACCTGCTGGTCGGTTGTGCTAAATTGTTCAGGCTGTCCTTGAAGATATTGTTGTTTCTACTATATAAAATTGTTGGCATCTTTCCCTGAGACTGTTGGTATACTAAAGACTGCAGACTCTAGAGAAAAATATATTTTTTTTCTGGTTACCAAGGTACACGAATGGTGCGTTAACTGTAAATCATGATTTCAGTGTCTGTATCTTGTCCCTCCTCAGTCTTCTAGCGTGGTGGTTCCAAAGCCACTTCCAGCAGTGAATGGTGTCGGTCCTCAATGTCTTGTTGAGCTGTGTGCGCCTCTGAACCTTGTTGGCCTTCTAGTCTTTAAACTTGGAACAACTTCATGTTACGGACCTACTATTTGGACTGTGGGCCACTATTTGAGAGTAGTTGTTTCTAGATGATTATCCCTAAATCAGAGGATTGCAATTTCTGTTTCATACAAAGACCAGTGCAAGCAAAAGGTCAGCTTCTAACTTTGATAACTGATGGAACGAGGCAGTTTTGAACCTGGACTGGTATAATAGGAAGCAATTAGCAATTTTAAATTTTGTTTCTGTGAGAGGTTTTTCAGAAATGGTGCCTTGGGCCTGGAAGCAGTGTTGCCAGATAAATGCTTGTCTTTGCCCCTTGCAGGTTTGCTGGTGCTGCTTTCTGTTTTGTGGGTGTGTGCTCTCTTGCATGTCTTTGGGAAATCTGAGATGGTTTGTGTATGGAGTTGAATGTTTCTTCCTCCTGGTGAAAGAGGAAGTGAAGCTGCCTTTTAAATGCTTCTGAAGGAATGGTAACCTCGAGGGAGCTCTTGATACCTGTTTTCGGCAGTGATAACATGATGTTGAAAGATTTGGCTTTCCTACAGAAAGGATTTGGCTTTCCTCGGTTGGTTGTATGTATTTGACTAAGGCTTGTGGCTGCATATGGAGCTCCCCTTTTCTTTCCCTAACTTTTGATCAGGTAGGTATGCTCTAGCTTGTTTTCTATATAGATGACTTCTCAGAGCTTTGTTCCTATATGGAATGTATTTGGGTGTTGTTTGTGTTTGGAGGGCTTCACACATTCCTGATTTGAATTCTTCTCACTCATGGATTTAAATACCAAATGTAAAAACACATAGTTCTAGAAGCGTTTCTTTTCCATTGCTCCAGACTGAACGCAGGTGGTGGTTCACAGGTGGTAGACGGTTTAGTTGTGACTGTTGTTTTCACCGAGTGGCACTCACTTGTGCGCAGTTTCCTTTGTCGTTCTTTTGTTTATATATATGTATACACAGCATGGCAGTTCAGGAGAGAAGCAAGCAGGCAGTTTCTTTCATTGCTGTAGGTCAAAGCTTCTTCCTTTTTGGCTGGCTTTCTCTTGTATGCTCTCACATGTATAGCTATTTGAAGATAGCCTTAGCAGTTGCATCTCACACACGTTAATGCAAGCTTTCAAATTGGGAGAGATTTCTTTTATGAGAGTATTTTCCACAAAATCAGTTTTATAACTCTGAATTTACTGCTTTCATGCTAACTTCACTGTTTTTGCCCAGCTTTTGGGAGGAATTTTATGTTACCAATGAATAGACTGTTGTTCTTCATTTACTGGGTAGTAGATTACTGCCAGGATAACTTGATAGGGTGGGGATAACAAGCGTTTTCTTGGCCTTTACTGTACATGGTTGAGGGACTGTAATTTCCCTGTAAATTCTGAAATGGAAAAATTAGGACTTGGCAGGCTTGCAACAGGGAAACAGGAATTGATCCTGCGTGAAACTTGCATGGTTGGCAGAGTCAGGTTTTTGGACCTGTCGCTGCTTCTGGAAGGTTGGTGACCTTTCGTAACTACAGTAGGAAGATTTCAGTGTCTTTAATCAAAGAATCTGTAGGATGATATGACTTTGATCTCTGACCATCTGAAGGTAGGTAGAACTTCCAGCTATCTGTTTCACGGTTACACACAATTAGTTTCACGTCAGTCATTTCTCATTATATACAGTTATGTGGATGTAGTGTTGCTCTGTGTGATAGTAGAAAGCTTAGAAATGTTTTCTAGCCACGTAGAAATGAAGACAGATTTTGGGATGGAAACTTGCAATGTGGTCAGAACCTAACCTACTTCAAAAATTCGTTTTAGGAAACTTTAAGTGCCTTTTTCAGTTAAAAACTTGTGGAATTGTTCTTGCTTGCTGAGGAAGACTTCAAGCCTCTATATAGCACCTACTTATTTGGTGACCTGCGTGCTTTGACAGCATCTGCGAGAACGTGTTCCATAAAATCATCTTTTACAAAAAATGTCGTTTTCAGAAGTTACTAAAATGTCACTGCTTGTTTTGACAGGACAACGGATATGGAATGTGAAAAGTCCTTGCTTGTTTGGCAGGAAACTCAACTCAAACTTCTTTTACGTTTCTTATACAGTTTCATTATTGGCCAAATGTCTCTAATAAAAGGACAATATTTATAAATCCCATGTTCTTGAGGAAAGCTAAATGCAACTAGCTACAAAAGCAAAGAGGCTAATGAAAGTAAATCAGACACTAGCAATTCATTGAATATAGGGAAAACCTCTTCATCAAGGGGCGGAGGGGAGGTAGAGTTATTAAATATTGCCAATTAACCTGTCTAGGACCCCCTCCCTCCCCTTATTACAGCATTCCTGCAGAGACAGCCTTCTGTCTTAGGTCTAGTCTTCTAAGAATGAAAGGAGCGGGTTTTAGAGCATAGAGTTTTTCATCTGTGGACCTGAACACTTTTCAGAGGTGAGGTAAGTGTGTGTGCAGGGTGGTAGTGCATAGTGAGCTTGTCCTTCTGGTCACTGTTAAATCAATGGCAGAAGCAACTTAATGAAGCATCAGCTTTCACATCAGTGAAAAGTTGCTAGGGTTAAAGTGGAGGTAAAAGTTTCACCTTGGCTTTAGTTTAAAAAAAAAAAAAAAGCCAAAAACAAAACAAAAAGCCACGAAGTGATGCCTTAATCTAATGAAAACTATTTGTGGTCTAAAAACTTCGCACCAAGCTTGTGTGAAAAAAGAGCAAAATAAAACAGTGAGTAGCCAGTTAAACTTCTAAACTAATTTGAGATTTAAATTGAATTAATGGTAGAATATGAGGTCTGTAATTGATCTAAATGGCTTGCTGTTTACTAATAGGAACAGTTAATGTAAGATTGTGAAGTACCCACATTTTTCTTAACCTTTAAATCGGAACTGTTCTGGATGGTCAGTTGTTCAAAGACACTGTAGTTCTTTTACTTTGTCAGTGATACTACCTGTGTATGTATAAAAGCATTTTGAGTAAATTGCGTGTTAAGGCATCTCAGAAAAATTTTAAAGTATGTTTGATAAAGTACATACCACCTAACAATGTACTGCACAAAGGCCCTGAATTTTTTTAACGAGGTTTGTCATCCAGCTTCGCATCCATCCCCCTGGATAACTGACACCATATTTTTGTTAGTGATAATCCAAATAGCATTTATTCCTTGCAGTGCAAGCTAAGTGTCATGCTATTTCTTTGAATACGGTGGTGTTTAGCTATTCTAATCCTGGCAGTAGAAAGGAGAGTGTGTAAGCAGTGTCTTCCTTCTGCTGGATGGTTCATGCTTTAGCATGAAACTTCTTGTGGAAAGTTGTATTTAGGTGTGCGTTTAAGAAAGTAACTTAAGTCAGAAGTGTAAGTTTTCCAATACAAAAATACTGTGATTTAAACAAAAGCAATGATAAATTACTATGTAATAGAAATCCTAATGTTAGTCTCCACATTATTTATATCTCTATGAAAAATCAGCTATTTTGGTGCAGTGACCTGGCTGAATATGACTGTAGCGTTGTCATTAAATTCTGTTATGAACTGGAAGGTGAAAGGCAAGAGTGGTCCCTGTACTAGAGATCTGTGCATGCTGTGGTGAGGTGATAGAAGTATATAACATTTCCTTCTCCCTTGCTAGTCTTGAAAAGGTGGCATGAACCCGTTGTTTTTGAATGTTTTTAAAGAGCAGCCCACACTCCAAGGTTATTTACATCTATAATATAAAAACAGATGTTGTTGTAATCCTTTGGTGATCTTCAAATCCTGCTGCTGCTGCTGCATTAGGTACGCATAAAAACCCTGCCGAAGAAGAATCTGTGAACAAACTGTTAGTGTGCTGAGTCTTGGCACCTAAGTCCTGGCATCTTACTTGTCTTAGGCATTTGGCTGCTCTCCTACAGAGGCAGCCCTCTGGTGCCCAGAGAAGCTGCAACTTGTGATGCGAGTTTCCAGGTTCCATCTAATGGTGGTAACTCCAAGTTCTCTCTCTACATAGAGCAAAAGTAATTCATGCTTTTACAGCTGTTAAATTTACACTTCTTTTTCATCAAATAACTATTACTTGCTAAATGAACTTTCCACTGCCCTAGTTTGGTCATGTTCATTAAAAACATTGGAATGGTTTATTTGACTTGGAGAAAATAAGGTAAAGTCAAACTTACTGACAACAGACTTCTTTAGGGAAGAGGCTGAAAACCTGCAGAGTATACACTACAGAGAGCAGACATAGAATAAGCACTTGAGGAGATGTCTGTTTGCAGTTATGGCGTCTATCTCCTAAATGAAGGAAGAGTATATGTTCGTTTTGGACCGCTTGTGCTGGGATCAATAGAGTAGTTTGAACTTGCAGCTCTAATAGGTGACTTCATGCTGTTGGGAAGGTAGACTGGCAGGAGACGTTGGATCTGAAGGAGGACAGAAAAGGGACACAAGGTAAATGTCTTGTGCTTTCATAGTGCTTTTCTTCACCTGGCCTTTTAAATACTTCTGTTGTTAGTCTGAATGGGGGAAGAGGTGAAAACAAACAAACAACTTTGAGTTCCTTTACCAAATCCTTTCCTTGGTTGTACTTCCTTGATATCGGGCTCTTGTGGTGGTGGCTTTTCACAGGTTTTTCTTTTTTTGAAGCATTGTTCTGCAACAGATTAGGATGGAGAAGTGAAGATATGCAACTACAGACGGCAATAATTAAGTGTCAGAAAAGTATTGGGAATGTGAATCTTTACCTTGAAGAAAGGACGTACTCAGAAGGAGGAGCAAACATTGAAAGACCATGTTGGCATATGAGGCTAAACTAGCAATGAATACATTTTAAGAAATCGGTTGCTTATGAGCCCTGCAGAAGTATTACAGGGTTTGTTTCTGGATCATATTTCAGAGGAGTTAAAGTCCATGGAAGAGAGAGCCTTGGAGATGTAGTATGATTCTATAAGGAGAGAAAAACTTGAGAGGTAGCTTCTGCTTTATGTTCGTACTCATTCTCTAGGAAAGGTTGTCACTGTGCGGTAATAACTTCAGAGCAACCCAGAACTGACTGTCCAAAGTTCATCTGGGAAATCTCAACCTTTTTTGTCATAATTCTGTAGTGCAATAAAAACAAGAAACATGGCCCATTTTTCATTAAGTGATCACCGGAATTCTTAAGTTGCATGAATTAATTTGACAAAACAACGAAGACTTTTGGTAAAAACGTATACTGCTGACATGTTCCTTAAAGTTTTATTTTGAAGCTATTCTGTTGGTGCAGTATGTACTAGTCTGAAGAGATGTACCTCAGTGACTTCTGCCGCACTGTCACCTGTATAACGTCGTGTCTGCGTTTGAGGGAGTAGATAAAATCATGCAGGCTCTAGAGTAAGAATGGGATGCATTGGGTGTTGGTTTTCCAGCTCTTGGGAAAGGTAGAGGATGCTAGAGGAAGCAGAAGAATGAACACCAAGAAGTATCCTCAAAAATCATGGATGTGTGTAAGTAAGAAGGGTTATGTTGAAGTACCTGTAGGCCCTGTTGCAGCATAGTGTAATAGAGGAGGAATATGGTGCAGTCTTCAGTCTCTGCTTGAGGAGTTCATGCTCAACGTGGAAGTCTGAGCCATAACCAGCTTAATTCATTTGGGGCATGGGACAGAATCTTCACGTGGTTGTGCCTGAGGTTGGAATAGTTAAATTTCAATAGAAAAAATGAAGCCTTCCTTGAGAAAGGCAAAAGTGTGTAAAATGTGTTGTGTTATTACAAAGGTCAGAGTGGTTGAGCTGTTTTTTTTTTTTTTTTTTTAAATCAAGTTCATTATATTTTGGTAATTTTTGAGAGTCACAGGGCAAAAAGTATAGCAGCTGAATATGTATGTAGAAAGTACAGAAAAAGTCTTATTTGGTGGGTGAACTTAGTGAGTAATTCAAGGGTTGCAGTTACATGTTCCACATTAAGCCAAATGAATGATTGACTCTAAAGCCCTAACTTGCTTTAGGTTAGTTTTTCAATACTTTTTTTTTTTTTTTTTTTTTAAGTCTGCTGTTAAGTGTTATGGGGAACTGCTTTTTCTTTCACAGGAGGAGCTTGTAAAACTAGCTCTTTAAGATTTTATCTTTATAACTGGCTTAACTTTGAGGTGTTAGCTTGTCATACACTACAATCGGGTTCAAACTAGTATTTGAAATAGAATCAGAGTTGATCTGTTTGTTTACTTCATCAAAATGAGACTATACTAAAAAAGTCACAGGCTTTTCTTCTGACCTTGTTGGTTATGATTACATGGACTTTTTTTTTTTTTAAACTGTCCTAAACTTTTTATTAGCATAAATGAGATTTGTCCCTGCTCAGTCATTTCTTGGACCTCTCCCAAAGGTCAGGTTGCCACAGCACCACTACAGCATGTGGGCCAGGAGGCCACCTTTAGGTACAGAAAACATAATTCTGGTGGTGATCCTGGAGCTTCTGGCTCATGTGGAGACAGCTCAGTAAGTAGAAGTAGGTCATAACTTCCATCTATATTCAGTAGTGTTGCGGGCATGTTTTAATCAATAAATCTACTCTCCTATGGCTTGGAGTCAAATTTGGAGCTCAGAAAGGCTTGCCTGTGTTGGCAGCTGGCCACCTGCCTACCTCGGTCAGGGCTTGGGTCACTTCTGTGTCAGCACAGCCAAACATTGTGCCTTTCAGAAATGCGTGCCAGCTTTCCCCTGCTTGGGGGCCGTGTGCCTGTCCTCGTGGCTGCTCTTCCCAGGTGTTCAGGCTGCTGGGTGGAGCACAGGTAACTCATCAGGCTGGCACCTGGCTTGGTTAGAGCACCTTGGTTAGAAAGGTGCTTTTAATGTTTTGCTTAATGATTAGCAGATGGCAAGAAATGTGAAACAAGTGAAGTTTGTAATAATGGCTAAGCAACCTCCTTTTTCCAAAGTTTTGATTAATCAATCAAGATGCATGATGCCAGATAACATGAAACACTGCATATAAAGAACAGAATTTGTTATCTGCATGTAGAAATTTCTACTGGTAGTCCTACCTGTCCCCTTCCCAATCCCTAGGAGTAATGAAAGGGTGGAAAATTGTAACTCTTCAGTGGTCTGGGCTGTGAGGCCCATGGGAGAGCCAGAGTGCTGCAGAGGAGCTGTAATCACTAGTAATTTTTGTGTACTGTCCTCCCCACACGGGTCTCATGACTTCAGCTCTGAATGAAGATGCTTTTTAGTGCATCTAGTGATGCAAAATCTAGCTTTATTATTTCTGGCAGGGCCTCATGAGGCTTGGGAAAGTATGATCATATTAAGATTTTTATTTTGGTAATACATATAAAAAGTGGAGCTGACACTACTTCTGCACTCCGCACCAGTGTTGATTTTGTAATATCGAAATCTGAAATGCTACAGACTGTCCTCTGAAAAGTGAACTAGTAACCTGAGAAAGCATTATATCTGACAGTCTGTGCACATAGGGATCTTGGGAGGAAAGAAAGCCTTTTTTGAAGAAGTAAGGGTGATAAATGCAAGACATCAGATTTCACTAAGCAAGGGACAACCCTAAGGTTACCTTAGGGTTGTTGGGAAATTATGATTTATTATTAACTGGGAATTTGTTACAAGTGCTAGGTGTATTGAGTTGTTGGGAAGCATAATACCAAAATGGTGAAGCTGGTATTGCTGGTGCATTTTGCTAACAGGATTGCTGGTGTTTGTGGTGTTTGTAAGCACAATGTAGGGTGGAAGCTATAGCCAGAATAGTACCAAATAACCTCGTTGAGTTCAGTTATTTCTGAGCATGTGCATTAAAACTTCAAGCTCAAGTTCTAACGAAGTTCTTAAGTTGATGTGTAGTATTTTGTGTAAATTGATGTAGTATGAATGTTGTATACAGAGATGCAGTTGAGAATTTATTAGTGATAACTGAAAATAAACTGAAGGTTTTCTTTTTGCAAAATCCTTGCTTATATTACTTCCTCTGTGGAGCAGTGAAACCAAGCTGACCCAAGACTGTCTGGATTCTGTGTTACCATTGACATTCCTCTCTCCAGAAGGCGTCGCTCCTGGCTCTACTAAATGAAGGCCTTCATATTGCAGGGAGATAAGTACAGAGAAGTTTGTTTATGCCTCAAACACCAATACATGACACTTCTGGGAAATGTGAAACCCTTCAAGGTTATGAATTTGTACAGTTAAAATCTTTAAGTAGGGCTTTTTTCAAGTGTAGGTGGGCATTGCTTTCTTTTATTTGTTTTATTCTCTTTTAAGCATTGGTACATAAGCAGAATCAGTACAGGAATAATAGAGAAGTGTAAGGTACTACTAGGCTTATCTATGGAGTTAATGTTGTTTACATTGGAGAATGCTCTTTTCTGTGTGAAAACTTCTTTTTTTCTATAAAAATATGTGAGAATTGTTGGAAATTCTGAAAAGCTTGTATAAAATTCCAGAAAGTAGCAGATAATGGGTTAGTCTTCTACATGTATAGCATGCATCTCCTACATGGTTTTCCTAGAATGCAGCTTTTTTGGGGGGGGGGTCTTGGTTACATTATTTAGGACCTTGCTGCAGTTCTTCCAACTTATTTATTGGTGTGCCTCCATTTAGTGTAGAACAGTTTGGAAATATGAAATGGCATTTACTTTTTTGTGTGTATTACAACTCCTAGAATTCATGATCATCTTTACAGTGCAGAGGTGGTATGTGTAGTAAGACTTAATCATTTTGACATTTTTAAACTGGACTTCAGTTTGGTTGTCTGAGCAGTTCTTAACGCATATATAGTTCTTAAGGGTCTGGAGCTGATTTGCGTTTACTTGAAAACTGGGAATGACTTATGGTTGAGTAGTGAAAAACTTCTATGGAGTACTGGTGGATTACAAGCACAGGATCTTGCGTAGACTTCTGTGGGTTGTGTCCTGCTCTTGAGTTCATAGGAGTAACACAGGTGATGTAAGACCATATTTTAAAGAAAATATATTGTGTGATGTCCTAACTAAAGGCAAAAACATAGGTGTCTGATGGATCTGAAGCCGAGTGCTGGAAACTCTTCCCTTGAGAAAGGAGTGTGCAGAATTCAGCTCAAGATGAAACTTCATGGGTGATGCCTCTCAACAGTGAGATCCCCGAGGTGTGAGAGCATTGGATCAGATGTGTGCAGCTATTCTCAGTGTAAATTGTTGATCTTGGTGGTGTAACATCAGTTGTGATTTTACAAGCCTTTTCTAACGGCAACACTTACCCAGTGGCTTGCTTATGTCGCCTTTTTTTTCTGAACCTGTTATGCTATGATGCATCCACTGGCTCTGTTTTATATATTCTAAACAGAATTTGAATATATCTGTTTGGAGTTAATTTTTACTTGGCGAACTCTGAATTTGTGCAGCTAGAATAGCGCTGTGATTCCCAGATCATGCTGTACCTTAATTTGCCTGTGGCAAGTAAGTTGTTTGATAAATTGTTGTTGCAAGCTATTAAGGATCATTTTCTAATAAATACTTTCTAAGTTGGATGTGTTTTAATACTTTTATGAAAACCAGTTTGCTTTATTGGCTGTTTTCATTTTGGGAATATCCTTTGTCTTTGAACTTCTTGAAACCAGAAGTTTCAAATAAGACATCAATATTAGTCATCTAGGGTTGTTGTGAGGTGAAAATAAGAAATCAACGCATTTCAGAGTTTCTGGAACTGTTGAAAAAAGGATTTTTTTTGATTGTCACAACAAATGTAAACAATATTCTGTCATTAAAGATGAATTACTGGAATTCTGCAAGCTAAATATATTGTGTATGAATGGATACATAAACGTGTGCTTTATGAAAACTCAGACAACGTGAAATTTATTTTTGCAATTGTTGACTTGAATCTTCGAGGTAAATGAGATTGTTTGGTTCTTTGAATGCACATCAGGGAATAAAAGTAAGGCTATTAATAAAACTAGAACAAACAAAACCCAAGTTCACCTAGAGAGAGGCCAGGCAGATCTTCAGGCTTGACTGAAATAAACTGTCTTGACAGATCACCTACTTTTTCCTCTTTCTGCTGAGATACGTAGAGTAGTTCATGATCAGGATTTTTCTGCTTTACTTTCTAAAGGAATGGATTAGAACTGGAGAACACCATACAGTGTATTTGAAAAGCTGTGAAGTAAAAAAAAAAAAAAAAAAAAAAAAAAAAGCTTAGTGTGGGCTTTTGAAGGATGTCTGTAGGCAGCAACATATAAACAAATGCTGGCAAAGATTCAAACTGATACTTTCAAATGAAACGTGAGTATTTTATCTCAATCTGCTGAGGAGCTACCTCTCCTCTTTTCGTAAGGGTGCATCACCTGGTGCCCTGCAGTCACCAAATAGAACAGGAAGATGTAATTGGAAAGGATCCTTTCTGGTCTAACTACAGAAACAATCCATCTGGGCTGTGTTGCAAGGGATTTCTTATGTTTTAAAATCTAGAATAGCAGAAAAAGACTTATCTGTGTGTGGTGTACTGAAAGACAGTTCCTTGAGACAGTGGAGTAATTTCATGGTTTCACTACTACAGATGTGAGAAGAGATTCAGGTAGCATGTGGGAGGTGATTGTGAAGACTGGTGCTTCACTTTACCTTCTGGCTTTCTTGTGTGGTTTAACGGTTCCTAGTGCAAGCTCTCAACTTTCCTCATCAGTGTCTCTGTAACATGGCGTTGAACAAATGGTTAGGGACTCATTCTACATGCAAATTCAGACCTATAGTAATGTTCCCTTCTGGGAAGGGATGGCTGTTGTCCGGAGATGCCAGAAGATTTTGGGGAGACATTTCTTTGACATTTTCAACTTGATTCCTGATCACTTTGTGCTGTACAGGGGAGGGAAAGTGGTTACATGATGGTACAGAAGTCTGTTGCAATACGGAAAATAAAGAGGAGAAATGTTGGCCCTGAAGCCAAGGCTAGCTGTCCTGATCTTTGTTGTCAAACAATGTCATGTGGATGTGTATGGCTGTTTGTAGAACTGCAGGCTATGCAGAGGTGAGACTTTGTGTGAAGTTAGCTGGTCTGGTGGAACAACACGTGTAGGTAATGAAAAACTGATACCTGTAACTGTTGTGATTTTTAGGAGAAATGTGGTATTAAAGATGATGGTGGTTTTTTGTGAATCTTATTTGAGGTTGGATGAAGCTGAAGTGGAAGACAGAGGGTTCTAACTAGTCGTTTGAACAGTGCAGACTACTTCACATTAGCCTCTTTGATACTGGGGTTAAAGCAGATGATGATGACCTTAGAAAGATGAACAGTTATCCTCTTTGTCTAAAGCTTTGCTAATTCTTATTCAGCACTGTTTGTCCTGCTGCAATCACTACAGCTGTAGTGTATTAAGTGACGTGGGTAACATCTGTCTGGGGAGATTGCAGATTGGGAGGGCTGAGTGGTTGCACTAAGGGGATCAAAAGGTGTCTAATAAAACTTCATCTCTTTATTGAGATAATTAATATTTACACCGTGCAAGTACGAGAAAGCTATGTGGATAGGCAAATACCAGAAAGGCCAAACAAATCTACCTTGCTCAAGTAGCTTCTCTATGGAAAAAATCACACTTTAAAGCATTTCTTAGAACTTTCAAGCAGCACAATATTTTATTTGCTACTGGAAGGCTTATTTTCAGTTTTCATGATTGTAGTTGTTCCTTCAGCAGAACTGGCTGTAATCTGAAATGCAATAAAACTATCACTTCTGTTTTTGTGAAGGCAGCACCCGAAGAAAGGGGGCTTTGTAGCATGTAAGGACAGGACCCGAGGCAGAGCTTGCCCGCTGGGGGGTTGTCCAGCCGCCCTGCTCTTGGGCCTTTTTGCTTCTGCGGCTTCTGTGCTGCGTGCAGGAGCCTCCCCGAGCAGATTTCCTGTCACTGTGCGAGCAAGGGGGAGGCTGAGGGGGGAGTGGCTGCACAGGCAGAGCAGGAGCTTCAGCAACTGCCATACTGAACCACCAGCTGCCCCCTTCAAAGGGCAAAAAAGTGCCGTCGTTTTACACCCGCCCCCCATAGCGAAAGCTCAAGGCCTGAGAATCGCGGAGCGGCCCCGAGTCCTCCCTGGCCCCTTTCTGCCCGGAGCTGGCACCGCCGTAGCCGCGTCCCTGTGGGCAGCGGGAGCCCTAAAGCAGGGGACGAGGCAGAGCTCGGCCCGCGGGGGAGGAGGGAGCGGAGCCCGGCCCGGGCGCTGCGGCGCGGGCAGAGGCGCCTCCATCTTGCTGGGACGGGGGCCGGCAGCCGGCCCTTCCCGGCGAGGGACCCGCGGCCGGGCTGGCGGCTCGGAGCCCCGGGCGGGCTGAGGGTGGCGGCCCGGCCCCACCGCGGGGCGGAACCGCCCGGGGCCGCGCCGCCACCGCCGCGAGCACCTTGCGGGGTCGGGAGCGGCCGCCGGGCCTGACCCTTTCTGCGCTTCTGCCCGCAGATGGCGCAGTGCGTGAGCAGGGTGGAGCTGTCCGTGTCCTGCCAGCGCCTCCTCGACCGGGACGTCGGCTCCAAGTCGGATCCCCTCTGCGTCCTGCTGCAGGACGTGGGCGGCCGCCAGTGGGCTGAGGTACGGCGGCGGCAGCGCCCTCCGCGGTGCGGTCGGGTCCGCGCTCGGCGTTCCCGGGGCTCGTGGGGTGGGGGCGTCGGGGTCCCGCTGCTGTTGGCTTCGTTCGCTGCTCGTGTGCTCGCCTGGAGGTGCGGCGGGGCCGTGGTTTGGCTGCTCCGGCACGTGCTGTCCTTTCTGTGCTCAGAGCGCGCTGTATTCCTGGCCTCTTGCTGTTTTTTTTTGCCTTTTTTCTTCAACTTTGTTTCTGTGTTCGTACAGTTAGATCGCACGGAGAGGATAAAGAATTGCCAAAACCCCGAGTTTTCAAAGAAGCTGGTTGTCGACTACTACTTTGAGAAAGTGCAGAAGTTGAAATTCGGTGTGTATGACATCGATAACAAGTCCCCTGATCTAAACGATGATGACTACCTTGGAGGGATCGAGTGCACGCTGGGACAGGTATGCAGGGGAACACATGAAGTGATGTATAATGTAGCAGCAAGCACCGGGTTTGTTGTGAAAAACGGGAAGCAAGGCTGGCTTATGAAAGGCTTTGCCACATTCACGTTTCAAAACATCTTGTTCCTTACGCTTATTTAGCATGTTAGTTTGTGTCCCTGCTGAATGTAGTTAGAGAAATCACGTTGAGTGCAAAGCGAAGGTTAGATGTGCATGGTTTACCAGTCATTATGGAACGTAAGAAGCAATTGTAGCGCTAATGGGAGATTGGGAATGAGGAAGGCGTGGAGCCTGGAGAACTCTAACAGAGCCTTTTTGATTTCCTTTGCACAAAAAGATCGTCAGACCATAAATTCAGGGAAGTAAGACTGTCTGAGATTCTGCAGTTGATTCCTGAAGAGGAGTTTGTATTGTTGGGTAGGAGAAGAAAGGTGGTATTTGAGATATTAAAGAAAGACTTGATTAGCTAAATAGTCTTTTTCTGATTTTCAGCAGCTGTTTGATTACTTGTAACGTAAATATCTTGGGGGAAGCAATAATAGGAGGCTAATATAAAGTTTGAGATATACTAGCGGATATTACTTTGTGGATAGGGAGGGAAAATGTTAAGACTGCTTAACCATTTCAGAAGCACAAACTGGTATTTGTCACTGCAGGAAATGGACTTAAACCCTTTAGAGCTTTTTAAGGAGAGTTTTAAAAAATTCATCCTAAAGAATAATTCTTTGTTTTTTGTCTACCTTGATGTTTATAGTATCTGTCTTTTAACCTCAGGTTGTGTCCAGCTCAGTGTTCACTCGACCTCTGGAACTGAAGGAGGGAAAGCCAGCAGGAAAAGGCACCATAACGGTAAATGACCTGGTTGTGTGTGGAAAAAATGTCTTCTTATTCTTTGGTATGTGGTCTGGGACAAAGTAACGTTTCTGGTTTTGCTTGTCTAATTTCAAATTCTGCATGCGTACAGGAAAGGTATGCATTTGTAACCATACACAGAGTTTCTTCAAGCACAAAGCATAAGCAAAACTCTGTAGGGTGTGTTTGTGTGTGTGTATATGTATATATGTTTATATTTTTTTTCCTTTGGCACAGATTTCAGCAGAGGAGATTAAAGATACCAGGGTTGTCTATTTAGAAATTGAAGCCCGAAACTTGGACAAGAAGGTATTGATTGATTTATTTTTAATGATACTTCATGCTTCTGTAGGTTTTGCTAGTAAAAAGGCAGTAACTGTAAAAATAGTCAGTCTCACTGTGTTGTAAACCTTCAACTAAGCTCTGTAATCCTTGTGTAAGAAAGGCTTGCTGTGTTTTGTTACTGATAATGAAGTGAACTAGAGACATAACAACATGCTGAAAAATACAGTCTTAGATGCGAATTTCAACCACCAGGTTTTGGTTCTGGAGGATTATTTTGGTTTTGGAATAATGTATGTGTTAGTATATTAAATGATTGTCTAGATTGTTGTAACTGTGCAGTAAACTGGGTTTTCTGTAATGATACTAAAGCAGAAGAGGTGGAAATTCAGACGTGCTACCTTGATGTTATTTTAAGCCAAGCAGAATGGCACAATTCACAGTAACAAAATACTCTGAGGAAGCACAGTCTTGGAATCAGAGATGATGTATTATGATGGCTTTGAAAGTGCTGCAGTTTAAAAGAGAAAAACAAAATGAAAGAGGAAAACAAATGTATAGCTTGTTTGACTGTGGTTTGTTTGAAATGTTACGTACTGATGAGCTAGCTGTTCTCTCATTTGAGTAAAACACAGGAGTCTGATGAGTTCTGTCGGGGTTTTGTTTGCAGGATTTCCTAGGTAAATCGGATCCATTTTTGGAGCTGTACAAGCAGGGTGATGCTGGAATGTGGCAGTTGGTGTACAGATCAGAGGTAGTATTTCTACACTGATGTGTTTCTTAGTGTTGAGTTGATCTGACAGCTAGCTCCTACCAAAACCAGGAATGTGTTGCTGCTGGTCATGCTGTGCACCAGTTCTGTGATGAAATTTGTAATGTACCCAAAAAAAAAGGGATTTGGCTCACTGACCTGGCAGAAAATGGTTAATTTGCTGCCTGGTCAGTGGGTTAAGCTGGGTTGGTGAAGAGTCCAACCGTGCACCAGGGGAGAAGAAGAGTGGTAGGACTCTTCCGCCTTTCAGTGGCGATGATTGGCGTGGCTCTACAATTGAACCCTACTTTGTATTTCTATCTTCTATTTTTAATAGAACTTTTTGCTTGGTGTTCCATACATTGTCAAGGTGGAACTGACTGGGGCTGTTCAGATAGCCCCACAGAAGTACAGAACTCTCATGATATGTTTCTTAGTAACTTGCATACTGCATCCCTCACGTGATATTATGCTGTCGTTTTTTTTAAGGTGATTAAGAACAACTTAAATCCATGCTGGAGGAAGTTCAGTGTTCCCTTGCAGACCTTCTGTGGTGCTGATTTTAATAAACCTATCAAGGTATAGCCTTCAGAATTTCAAATTTGTTGTTGTAAGAAACCCAATCTGTTGCTATCTTAACTATGAGTAATCAGGTTGTCTAGTCATATTTAAAATTTTAGATTGCCCTTCTGGAATAATAAGAGTATGGCACATAAGTGATTATATGTCTATTAAGTATGAAGTCTGTCCTAAAACATTGTGAGTTGTCAAATTGAGAAGTTAGGGAATGCAGAAGTGACATTCTTCCTAATGATTCATCGTCATAAGAATTATAAATGATTATGTGGCTATTCTGGCTAGCATTTCAGGTTGGGGACTTTCTGTTTAATTGTGGCTTTCTAACACTAAGTAAAAACTGTGAGACTTGTACTTGATAAACTTGAATTTATTAGGATACTGACAGAGTGGGCAGCTAACAGCTTTGTCCATTCATAAGAATGGTGGGCTTATCACAGCTGTTTTTCTTGATGTTTGAACAAGAAATTTGGTTTTGAGTCAGAAATGAAGTTCCTTGTAGTCTTGCATATGATGATTAATGTTCTCTGGTCCTGAATTATGGAGGTGGTAGCTGACCAATTACAACTTTCTACAAGTTTCTACAAAAATAATCTGTTAGGAAATTAATTCAATTTCTGTTCTAAGCAATACACTGATAATACAAAGGCATTTAAAGCCATAACTAGTCTTATGTTGAGTATAGTCTCTGTTTATCTAACTCCTAAACACTTTCCGTTTGCAGAATTTTCCTGCCTCACCCTGTTTGTGAAGAAACCTCATGCTAGAAGTTTGATTTGAAAGGTTTAACAGAAAGCAATGCATGCTAACATTTTAATTTGTGCAGCATGAGAGATGGAAAGAATTACTGAGATTATTAACCTGGAAATAGATGTTCAAATCTGCTGAGTTTGTTGAATATGTGACAGTGTTCTCAGTGGCGGTTGTGAGCTTTTGCTCTAGAGGAGTCAACAGTCTTAGGTCAGAAAGAAGTCTTGGTCCAAAAGTTCTGAAATAAATGTGGAAAGGAAGTGGCAAAGAGATGTATGTTACCTTGTCAAAACTGACGTGACATGGCATAATTTAGACATCATATTACTGAAGTTCAAGTTACTACAGTCTAAATTCCTTTTTTTTGAAAACTTTCTGTGCTTTGGGATTCACTTTGAAAAGCTGTTCTAAAAAAATTTAATTTAAGATTTTTGCTGTTAGTTCCTTTCAGATAAAATTGGTGATGCATGTGCAAATAACATACTAAGTTTCACAATGCATCAGAGAAAAAGGATTAAATTTTCCTTTTTTCCCTACGGATTATGGAAGTTGATCGTAAAAGGGACTTGAGACAGGTGGGAACAGTAGCACTAAGGAATGTAACATTGCACTGGAGATGTGTTTTTCATTTGGTATGTGATGCTCTGAATCTCTTGTTTGAGGCTTCCTAAGATTTTTTTTGGAACAGTTACGTGTAGAAAAATGATTGCTGAATGGAGAAGTCCTTGTACTTCAACATAATGGAAATGTCCGTGCATGTGCATAAGTCAGTTTGTTGTGTCTCATAAACATTAGCTTTGCTAGCAACGCATGATACTTCTGTAGTGGGAAACGTGCACTAAATGTGCGTCTGTAAACATAAATCTTTAGGTCAAATTAACAATGCTGCCTAATATTTTGGTAATTCTTTCTTTGTTGTGATGCAGTCATGTTGTTTTTGTTCCCTGCTAAAGAACAGCTCAGGTTTTTGACACAATGTAATCTTCTTACAGTTTCTTTAAGAAAAAGGGCAAATAAAAGCAGTTTTTCTCCCCCATAATTGTTTAAATAGAAATAGTAAACGTAAGATTTAAACAAACAAAACTCCCTTCCAGTCCATGCATTTGATGGCATGTGCATAAAGGCGAATCCATTTTCTGTGAATGTTGGAAATTTTTCTCGTAGATTGAAGGGGGTCTTTGACCCACTGAGTATATTCCATGGTTCTTAATGAATATTGCATTGTTCAGTTGAGAATAATTGCATACAGTATCTTGCAGTATTGCTAGCTGACCCCTGAGGTCAGGCCTTGTTTCAGAAAGCAGTTACTGGCAGCTTCAGGTACTTGGTCCTACGTCGCATCTTCCATGTGTTGTTTGTAGCAGCACCACTCTTCAGACTACATGCTGTGAATCTAAGCCCATTTTAGAAAACCCTTGCAAAAGGAGGTTTATTTTAAGCTATATCATGCTGTGAATTGATAACAGGAACGGGTCCTAAATATGTATTTTTGGCGTGGACAAGAGCAAGCAGGAGGAAAAAGGGAGGTGCGTAGAGGTGGCAGCAGCTGAAATTCTCTGCAGCCATGTCTTGGCTTTATTAGCACCAAGGACACCCCCAGTCTGTACCTCTGCATGATGGCCCCCTTGAGCAACCTCCCTCACATGGTCAAATCACTTCTGAATGATGTTTTAAACGTTAGAGTTGTTGAGAGAGGCAGAGTGGGGTTCATGGAGGAGCCTGGAGGTTGCTTCATAGTGAAGCATGCAGAAGAGAGGAATGGAGCAGTGGTGGGTTGGGAAAGATGAAGGGGTAGAAACATAGGGCCCAATCTCTAAAGTGATCTTGTTTTCCTATTGGAGAGACTGAAGGATGGCATGGTGCTTCCAATTTGGCTAGGTTAGACCACAATTCATCCAGCTTTTTGTACAGATTTCCCACTGAAACTAATGGAAAATCCCTTGGGGATTGAAGGCAGTAGGAAACCTCCAAAGAAACCTGTCCTCAAGATTAGTGATGTAGCTATTCGATGCGACTTCCTTATCTATGTGTCATTTGTAGGTTTGTCTTGTCCCATTGTCCTGAGGAGAAAGCTGTTACTATTTTTCACTGAGGCAACACCAGTTCCTTGCCTAATAAAAGCAGACCTCATAGCGAGCTTTTGAGTCGGGGTAGTACGTGAACTTCAGCAGGGGGGAAAGTAGCTGTCCACAAACTTTTTCTTGATTGACTGTTTCTGGATTTATGTCCTGCTGTACCGTGTATCATGCACGTTCTAAATGCTTCTGTAGTTGTTGATTGGCTGGGGAGCTGTTGCCAATGTACATTGTACTGGTTTTGTTCTAAGCCATAGTTGTTACCAGTTTTATTTTTAAATATGTTGTATTTTTTGCATTCTCTACTTCTAACTGAAATTCATGCTGTGTGTCTCTTTTTACTGTGAGATTTCAGTTAGTGATACGGATGACAAGACCAGTTCAGATTTGATGGGGGAATATACTACCATCAGTGCAAAGCTGTTGGAAGCAGGGGGATTCTGTGGTGAGCAGCTGTCATTCTCCCTAATGCAGTACACTTGCCCATTGCTTGCTGTCTCTTCTCTTCCAGGTACAGTGTGCAGATCATGATAGTGACGGGTCACATGACTTGATAGGCATTTTTGAAACTAACCTGGCTCAGCTGCAGAAAGCAGGTGACGGCTCTCCGGTGAGCTTTCTTAGTTCCTCAATTAAGTCCATATTTCAGTCTTTCACAAACCCTTTTTAGTACTGATCTCTAAGAGATTTTTAGGTTTTGTCTGCAAAAGTGATTTTTTTTTTTTTGTTTGTATCTTTGTATTACTAAGCCAGTATCTGGGGGGAAAAAAAAAAATGACAAGGGGAGGATACTACTGTTTTTCTTGGGTACTGTTAGCCCTCCTGTTCCTACAGACATCCTTGAGCCCATTGTCTGCTGGCCATGTGCCATTTCTTGCCAGCAATTCTTTGTGCTTTTGTCTCTGCTGAGCCAAGTGGAAACAAAAGAGCTTCTTGTTAATGCTGTAACAGAAGAGCGTAGAGGTAGGACTCCTCTCAGGTAACGTTTGTGCCTGAGCTGGTTGCCCTTACTAGCACTCTGGTTGCTTTTTCAGCTAGAGGAGAGAAATGGTGTTTCCAAGGGTCTGCCATTGAGAACCTGTGACCTAGGGTTTTTGGCCTCCTTCCCTCCCTCTGCCTGCTTTGCCTTCTCCTCATCTGTTTGTGTTCATTCCTTTCCCTTAACTGATAAAGAATGTGATTATGTTAAGAGAAACGCTTGCATTTGTGACAGACATTTTTGTCCTCTGTTACAATGACTGTTCAATGATTCTGCACAGACTAACAGTCATGTCCCAAAGAGGGACTTTCTTGAAGTCTTGACGTATGTGCTTTGCCTAATGATGGTAGCAAAAACATCAATTTAACTTGTCAAATAACAGCCACAGTAATCACAAACCTTTTTAAAATGAAGTCTCAGAATATTGCTGGATAACTCTGAAATTGCGTAATGTCTGACACTGTTCTGTTTCAATAGTTTGCACTGCTGGAAATGCAGGTGTTCTATTACTTGCTTCTTGAATGTTTGCTTCTGTAGGTGGAATATGAATGCATTCATCCTGAGAAGAAACAGAAGAAGAAGAGCTACAAAAACTCTGGCATTATTAGGATAAAATCCTGCAAGGTAGGAAGATTATTGTCATCGTTTGGCTTTTTTATGTTCTCATTGTAAAGAAATCTGTTTTTGTGGGGAGGAGGTGTAACGCTGTCTGTCTGTTTCTCTAGATTGAAACAGATTATTCATTCCTGGACTACATCATGGGAGGCTGCCAGATTAATTTTACGGTGAGTTGTTTCCCCGCTGCACATCTTGGTAGATGCTAAGACAAGGGCAACGGAGTTGTGGTTAGTACTTCAGTTTGCAGTGTGTGTTTTCTTAGGAAGTGATGAAGACTGCCAAAAAGAAGTAACTGTAAATTTTGACTTTTTGCTATTAAGTAGCAAATTTAATGGATCCTGAGTTTCTTATGCTTCTTTTGAGAAATCAGTTCTCAGTCTGTCAGTGGAAAGGACTACTACTCCTTAGACATGCATGTGACCCTGTCTGAAAAGGTGTGCAGGCTTGTTTGCCCGTTCCTGTATGGACTTTGTGCCTGGGAGGAAGGGAGCAGTGTGGAGCTAGCCTAGCCCTCTGTTTTTGGTTATGGTTGGTTCTTAATTGCTTATGGTGATGCTTCAGTGACCTGTGTTATCGTCTTCTGAACTGATTAGGTGGGCATAGACTTCACTGGCTCCAATGGCGATCCCAAGTCACCAGATTCTCTTCACTACATTAGCCCAGATGGGATAAATGAGTACCTGATTGCCATCTGGAGCGTGGGAAGTGTAGTCCAGGATTATGACACGTATGTAAGAGGCTCTTGATTGATCTAGTCACCACATGAAAATGTGTATTAAATGACACACAATGTGTCACAGCGGGTGTCATTGATCAAGGCTGATAGCTCATTCCAGAGCTGTAGCATTTGGGTGACTGAGATGCTGCCTTTCCTTGGAAGATCCCCACAGGTGCTGCTGCTGCTTCCTCCTGCTTCTGGCATTGCCAGGAAAGGCAATGGCAGCACTGCTTAATTCAGAGTGTTTGCTTGATTTGTCTTCCCATATCTGCCCTTTTATGGCCTGGGTTACTCTAGAATGCTGCTTTAGCTCATTGCTAATCCTTTATTGCTGATGGTGCATTTCAAACACAAGTCTCTTGTTTAATTCATTGGGAACATGTTCAGCCTGCTCTGTCCTTCAGCCAAGCTGTGACTGGGTTGGCTTCTCTCTTGCTACTCTGAAATCTGCCAAGAGTCCTGTAGGATGCTGCATTGAAACAAATTCTGAATCTGTCAGGTCCCTGCCTGAAACACTTGGGTAGCTGGCTACTGGCCATGGGAAGCTAGGTGGCGTACCCATTCCTCAGGGCAGGAATTGAACCTTGGTCTCCAACAGTTTTCTGGGAATAAAACAGAATAATGAAGTATTAAAGAATTGCTGTTTCACAATTCTTCTTGTTACCCTTTCTCCCTAGGGACAAGCTGTTTCCTGCATTTGGATTTGGAGCTCAGGTTCCTCCTAGCTGGGAGGTAAGGCCTTCACAACACTATGCAGTTGCTCTGTTCATCTCTGTATTCTGTAACTGATTGTAACATCCCTATTTCTAGGTGTCTCATGAGTTTGCTTTGAACTTCAATCCCAGCAACCCTTATTGTCAAGGTGAGGACACCTTTTTATTAATATTTCACTGACAGGGATTGATTTTAAGTGTTGCATTTCTTTCACAACTGGTGAAAAGCATATGTAGCATGAAGACATGCAGCAAACTACATGTACTCTTACCTGGATGGTGACAAGAGTGAAATTGCGTTGATGCAGATTTCTGTGTGGTCTGCATAAGCTTCAGTGATTGGGACCTGATGGGATTCATCCCAGTGTACCAAGAGAGCTGGCTGATGTCATTGCTAGGCTTCTCTCCGTTATTTTTCAATGGTCTTGGGAATCTGGAGAGGTCTCAGTCGACTGGCAAATGTTCCAATTTTCAAGAAGGGCAAGAAAGAAGACCCTGGTAATTACAGGGCTGCCAGTCTCAGTGTCTGGTAAAATTATAGCGAAAATTATTCTGGAAGTTATTGAAAAACATCTGAAGGACAATGTGGTCATTAATCATAGCTAACATGGATTCACGAGGGAAAGGTCCTACTTAATTTCCTTTTATTGAAAAGGTCACCCATCTAGTTGACCATGGGAATTGTTGATGCAATCTTTTTTGGATTTCAGTACAGCTTTCAATGCTGCTTCTCACAATATCTTTCTGGACAAAGTGTCCAGCATGCAGATAGATAAAAATATAATATGATGGGTGAACAATTGGTTTGCAGGTTGGGCTCAAAGGCTTATAATAAAAAGGGTTACATCAGGCTTGTGGTCAGTCACTAGTGGGGTTCCCCAGGACTCCATTTTAGGGTCAGTTCTCTTTAACGTTTTCATAAATTACTTGGACATAGGACTAGAAAGTGTTTTGAGTAAGTTTGCAGATGATAGTAAATTGGGAGGATCTGTTGACTCTGTCGAGGGCAGAGGGGCCTCACATAGAGATCTTGACTAATGAGGGGGCTGGGCAATCACCAAGCACATTAAGTTTACCTACAGCCAGTGCCAGATTCTGCACCTAGAAGGGGGTAGCTCTGGCTGTATGTAGGGGACAGGAGGCTGGACGGAAAGGAATCTGGGGGTTCTGGTTGATGGCAAGTTAAATATGAGCCAGCAACGTGCCCTGGCAGCCCAGAGGGCCAAATGTGTCCTGGGGTGCATCAAGCACAGTGCTGCCAACCAGACACTCTGTGCTGGTGTGGCCTCACCTTGAGCGCTGTGTGCAAGCCTCTCCACAGGCTGCAGGGGAACTTCAGCTCCTTCACCTGGAGCACCTCCTTCACTGACCTTGATATCTACTCTTTCTCATTCCTCGCTCTCTCAGCAGTTTGTGTTTTTTTTTTTTTTCTTTTTTCTTTTTTCTTTTTTTTTTCCCTTTCTTAAATCTGCTTTCCAAGAAGCACAAGCAACATCACTTGTTGGCTTGGCTCTGGGCAGTGGTGGGTCCCTTTGGGGTCAGCTGAAACTGGCCATTATCTAACATGGAGCAGCTTCTGGATTCTTCCCAGAGAGGCCATCCCTGCAGCCTACCACTATGAAAAACTTGCCACAGGATATTCTATAATTCTATGATTGAGAGAGCTGAGACAGTTCAGGCTGGAGAAGAGAGGGGTTAGGGGGATCTCACAGGGTGCAAAGGGGATGGAGCCAGGCTCTTTTCAGTGGTACTCAAGGACAGGACAAGATGCAATGGGCACAAACTGGAACACAGGAGGTTCTAAACATAAGGAATCATTTCTGGGCTGTGTGGGTGACTGAGAAACGGAACAGGTTCCCCAGAGAGGCCAAGGAATCTCCTTTCTTGGAGATCTTCAGAAACAAGCCGGACGTGGTTGTTGGGCAATCTGCTCTGGGTGTCCCTGCTTGAGCACAGCGGGTTAGACCAGATGATGTCCAGAGGTCCCTTCCAACTTAACCATTCTGTTATTCTGTCAGTCTGTGCGGAAATTTTTGTTGCTGCAACTTGGTTACTTTTGTTATGTTAGAGGTGGTAGTGAATTCAGATCAGCAATGTGTCTGTTAGTCACACTTTCAAAGCAACCATCTGCTAAGTCTGTTAGAGATTGTGGTTACTTCTTCAGCAATGTGAGTATGTTTGAATGTTATCTTTTAAAGGGTTGTCTCAAAATATTATTTTCCTTAAAGCCATCTTTTGCAGTAGTTGTTTCAGCTAATCTCAATGGCTGGTCTGTAAGCCAGGTTAAGAACTCCTAGGATTAAGGACTCTCTCAGCATGGAGTGGCGCAGAATTTTTCTTGAATGAACATTTTTTCCCCAGTTTAGTTTTTCTCTCCGGTCTAAGGCCAAGAAAGAATGGAATCTGAGAACTGGTGTTAAAATCCAAGTGTTTCCTTCATCAGTTCTGTGTTGTCTGCTTCACTGGAATCTGTGCCTTTGCTCTGTGATGGTTCCTGTGCAGTAGTTCAGAGGTAAAGCACTAAAACACATGTGGTGGACAAGGTGAGCAGCATCAGTAAATGAAAGTACATAAATACAAGTTAATATAGGGATCCATCTAAATTGCTCTCCACAAGAAAATATACCATTTAAGATCACATTTATAGGAAAAAAAAAATAAAACAAGAAAAGCTTCTTGCAGGGGAAAATCCTTAGAGGTTTATCTTACAGAAATGTTTAAATCCAGGTGTCAGTGTGCACAAGAGAAAAATAAGCAGTTAACTATTCCAGAGAGTTTCTGACCTTGTTGTCTAATTAGATAGTAATCAATTAAACAAGAGAAACTGGATGACAGAGTAGAAAGGACAAGGTCATAAGCATGCCTTCACTAGATTATTTTTCCATCAACTTCCATGAACGTTATTATGTTGGAAGCATAAAGAATAATGTAAAGAATACAGAATGGTGAAGAAATCTGGAAATCTTGTCTCTGCAGATGTCCATTGGTTTTAGACCTTTGCTTTGTATATTTGCTGCTATCCTGCTGTTTATTTGTCCTTTAGGAGTTCACAGCTATGTGTGAGTGATTATCATTTTGCTTCACTATTCAGTAATGCTTATAGAATAATTACTGGAGAAATTGTGAGGCTCTTTTGGCAGCTTGCATTCCTTGTGTTACAGGGATCCAAGGAATAGTTGATGCCTATCGCCAGATCCTTCCTCAGATACGACTCTATGGGCCAACCAACTTCTCTCCCATTATAAACCATGTGGCAAGGTTTGCTGCACACTCAGCGCAACAAGGAACTGCTTCTGTGAGTCCGTGTCGTTTCCTGCAAATGGATGATGTTTCTGTTTCCTGTGTTCATGGTGGGATAGAATTGTATGGTAAAGTGATGCATTCTTCTTCCTCAGGATCTCAAGTTTGGTCTTGTCTTACCAGCTTCCAAAGAAGTTGTTGCTACTCCCTTGGTTCATATGTGAACCTGTACCAGTGAAGTATGCAGGGGTCCCGTGTTGGCTTTTAGACCAATTGGACTTTGTCAGCAGTTGCCTCACCCTAACCTCTCTCGCCAGACTCCATCACCTGTAGGGAGAGCACACAATATAAAGGGGCCCTGTGTATTTTATTCCAAACAATGTTTCACTTGAGCATGTATACAAAGACCACCTAAGAAATGTCAGAGAGCTTGACTATTTGTCCCACCATGTTTGCATGCAGAATCAAAATACCTAAAGGGCCAAACTACCAAAGTAGTGTGAGAATTGGCAAATCAATATGCTAACCGTGTTGCAGAACACCCATACTACGTCTGCAGTTGCATTGCATGTCTCATTTGTGTGCTTGCATGGCCAAGACTGCTGTTAAAATTCAACTCCATATCTTAAAACTTTATTGTACTTAAGGATGAAGGGATCGTATTTCCTGATGTATTTAACTGATTCCATTTTTGACCACCCAATTAGAAGGAATTTTGATGTTCACTCTGATACTTTATGGTCTTAGCTGTAGAAGGATTTTGAGTTCTACATAAGTTTGTGCATACATCAAATTAATTTCCCACACTGTGGGGTGCTTGGTCTAGGGAGAGCCACTTGTTATATTTTTGAGGGTGTTTTTTAGCTATTCAAACAATTGGGGGAAATCTTCCTATTTTTCTTAAGCTCCTGTGTTCTTCCCCTTCTGTCATTTCGAGTGTCATCATGTCGTGACATTTGTCACCGCTGTATGTTCAGATTTCTAATACTTATTTAAATTACTGATAACTAAAAAAAAGTTTTTTTGAATTACAAACAGATATTGAATAATGTATTTTATCCTTTTTGAGATGTCAGTGAATAAAGCAGCACCCATCAGTGAGTTATTTATGCACCTTTGTTGATTTAGGATTACTTTGGTCATTGCTAGTATATTCTGGCAACTGGTGTAATTGTTTTTTATAAATTGAATGTAATCCTGTATCTTTTATCTAATGCAGAGGATTCCCCTGAAAAGCACAAGGAAAGGTGGTTTGCATAAGAAAAAAATGGGAATAAACAAAAGTTCGTTTAACGTTCTGTTCTTGTCTTATCCACTGCACAATCTGCTTGCTTTTTTAGAATAAGAAATTGCTTCATTTGCTTTCAGTTATGTGAGCTTTGGTGCTGAACTCCCTAACTGAGTATTTTTTTTTTTTTTTTTAGCAATATTTTATCTTGCTGATCATCACAGATGGAGAGATCACTGATCTGGATCAAACCAGGCAAGCAATTGTTAATGCATCTAAGCTGCCGATGTCTATCATTATTGTTGGAGTTGGTAAAGCTGATTTCAAAGCAATGGAGTTTCTTGATGGGGACAATGGCATACTGAAATCCCTAACAGGAGAGCCAGCTGCACGGGACATTGTTCAGTTTGTGCCTTTCCAGCAGTTCAAAAATGTAAGTTGTTTTTAACTTTGTGTGAATTCTGCTTGTAGCATATGTGCAGTTATTACATCCAAAAAATTAGCATGTGTCTAGGCAGCTTATTAATGTTGCAGGCACCAAAGTGTATGGTAAAGCACCGTCCAAACTGTTTCTTGTGAGAGTTGAGATATACGTGCTTCTGGATTCAAAACTGTGTGCCTCATAACTCTATTGCAGCTTTTCTTAGAGAGTTCTCATTGTATCGTTACTATCTCTTGGCTATCGCAGTGTTACAAGGAGTAAAGGAGGTGTTTTCTCTCCTGGGATGCAAGTATTTAGTCAAGGAAGTGAGATTGTTTTGTCTCGGTCTCTGTTGTTGAGTCCCATGAGAAATTTAAGCTGAGATGGAATCTTTCCTGCTATTGAAAGCAGTCCTATCATTCTTCAGCTCCTCCCTGCTTTTTCTGATGGGAAACTAGTGTTCATGCATGTTACACAGTGAATGAGGTTGAAGAATGGAGTTAAATGGAAACCCAAAATAAGACAAATTGGTAGTGGCTGGGGCAGTGTCCCACCCAGATCAAGGCCATATGAAGGCTGTGTGAGTCTGGGCTTGGGGTAGGAACAAGTGATTTTCAGCAAGAGTACTCTTTGAGACTGACTGGAAGTGCTCCTAAGACTGCAGCAAGACTGAACCAGAGGGAGTGAGACGTGGACGAAAGGCAGATTGTGCTGCCTTTTCAACTTTGCTTGCCTGGCAGGTGGGGGCTGCAGTCTGAATTCTGTAAGAGAGTATGTCACTGGGCTGGTAATTCCATTCCCTGCAGTATCTTTGATTTATTCTCACTGTTCCTTGCAGGCTCCCCGAGAAGCTCTTTCCCAGATGGTTCTGGCTGAAGTGCCAAAGCAGCTGGTTTCATACTATAAATTGCAGGGGTGGCCACCTGTGAAGCTGCCGGAAACGAAGAAGATGTAGATTGCATCCTCACCCTAGCCATTTGTATCACTGCAGTGAAGAGAGCTGTCTGCACTCACACTCTTCCCTTGCACACTTGGTGCCTTAAGGTCATACCATTCACACTAATACTCTTACCTGCTTATGCTCTGTATCTTTGATCTTTCCTGTTTCTAACTGCAAGAAATGTAAATAAGGAAGAAATGCAGCTGCTGGCAGTTCTTGTCAAAGAAAAATAAACCTTGTTGGTTTTATGCCTTGAAATAGTGATACATCATACCATGCATACTTGGCATGGCCCACCTGCTGCTTGGTGCTAGAGTGGGCATGTGCACTGAACTGCTCACGCAACACTGCTTCAGTGTTCATTAGGACAATCATATATACAGTAATGATACTGTGTACATGTTCCTTGATAATTTTTTTTTTATTCTGTCAGGCTGCCTTGGGAATGGGGACCCATCTGCATTGGTTGGTATGAAAGTCAGTTGGCTAGATGCCTGAGGTAGTTCCTGTTGTGCCTTCATAAGGTGCCAGTATATTTTTTATATGTAAAGGTTTATTTTTAAATTTCAGTTACTATACTTTGCAATCATCTTATTTTTTTAATCACAGTTTTGTATTAGCAAAAATTGCTTCTGTGGAGATAAAGGAAGTTGGACTTGTCATTGCACTACAATCTGTCATCACTTTCTTAAATAAATAATGTGCTGTCATTTACAGGCATGTCTGGTCTCGTTTCATTTCTGGGGTTTTTCTTTTGTTTTCCAGCAATGTTTATGCGTGGTTTAAGGAAGATCTTTGCTATAGTATTAGCCTTGGTCGTTCAGCCTAGGTTGAGCATGAACAGCTGCAAAGCAGAGCAAGTTGTCTATCATTAGTTTTGTTACCTGTTAATCACTAAGACTGCTGAATGTATATCCTGCAGCCCTGTCCTGCAGAGATGAGCTGTTTCTTTACTGTGAAATTACGAAAGAATTTGTCTATTCTACTGCACACACCAGGAAATTGTGAGAAGAAATTGGAAGACTGCCTTGGTGATTCAACCTATGAAAATGGTAGGGTACAAATGTGTGAAAGCAGAACCGTGGTGTGGATCCGTATCTTCAACTAGACTAGTCATTATGGATTGTATTCACCAGCTAACTAATTCATAGCTTGTGCTTGAAGGGCAGCTGGTCTATGACCACTACTCAGCAAAGAAAACTTATGTTAGTTTTTCATTCAAACATTGTGTTGACCACGATGTATTCTTCCAGTTTCTATAGGCAGCAGCAGCTTCCTCACTCTAGAGGAAGCTGGACTGTCTCGCCTGAAACAGTCCATCCTCTAGCCTGCAACACCCAGTTTTCTTGCACTTAGATTCTTGAGAGAAAGCAAGCAATCTCTCTAGTTGAGTGTCTGCATAAACTGAAACATGTTAAAAGCATGGAAGAGAGGGAGGAAAACTGCTAATTCATCTCAGAGACTGCCCTGTGGTTCTCTACTTGTGTTTTCAGCTTATTACAACCTGTAGGCAGAGCCCTCCTTCACTCTTAGGTGTACAAGCAAATCTGAGTCCAGTATGTGTATACATGTGTGTGCCTTTTCTTGCCTTTTTAAAATGTTTTTCTTTAAAGGAGGCTTACAGCAGTAATTCTGAAATTTCAACAATCCTTTGGCCCAAGTAATACCAGTAGCATTGCATAGTCTTTGGTTTCAGTTTAACTTTTTTTGGCAAGAAGCTATGAGCATGTTGTGACTTTCCTCCAGCCTTTAGAGGCAGAATATGAGCTCTGAGACAGCAGAATGCATAGTGAGAAATGCATTTTGCCTCTCCTTTTTAAATAAGTTCCTGCTCAAAAGGAGGAAAAAGAATCCTTCCTAGTATCCATTTGTCTTCAATGGCTATGAAGGGAGCTTAGAAAATCTGTTCCTTAGCTGGCTGAGGTGACTGCAGATGCTGGATTTGATGATAGGGGTGACTTTCCCTGTTTGGGAGAGGAAAAAAAAAAGATGTGGTAGAGACTGTTATGAGGAACTTCCTCCTTTTGCAGTCGGAGGTGCTGCTTACCTGCAGGAAAGTGGCTGAAACGTGAATGAGCAACAACATGGAAGCCTGTCACTGGAGGAGGAGAAGAGCTGCATGGCTCTACGCTGAGATAAAAAGCCACAGGAGGGTCAAACTTGGAAGCTGCTAAAGCAGGATGGCATAGTTCTGACTGGTTTCTCTCATTCCTGACTCTCCCTAGGGCTCCTGTTCTAGACAATGTGGAGGCTGCTGCTGGGCAGTTCCGTTGGAGGCTGGGATGCTTTGTGCCTTGTGCTGCCCTGGGCGTAGCTGGAATGCAGGCTTGCAGCATGACTTGCTCAAGGCAGATAAGAGCTCAGGTTTCCTTCCCCAGGAGGCTGTGCTTTTCTCACCCTGTGACTGTGCACTCCATGCCATTCCACATCCCTCTTTGGTTTTACGTCCTCCTCAAGCTTTTTCAGGCTGTGTCCTGTTGGACTCTTGTTCACGAGTTGTTCCGATGTGCAGACAATCTACATTCAGCTGAGAGGTATGGCACAGGGGGCACCTTGCTCTCCAGAACTGCTGCCACCCATTCTCCATGATGCATCTGGACTTGAGAGACATTCCACCCTTGCCTTTTGGACTATTTTCAGGCAAGAGTCCCACTCTGAGGAGCTGCCCCTTCAAGGGCTACGCTTCCTTCTGGGCATGCTGCTCTATCCAGAGAAAAAGAACAGCTGCAGACCTACCTCCAATTTAGTAAAGCCTATGCTTTCAGCTGTAGGTATAGCATCCTTGTCATCAAGAGAGGTGCTTGATTTGTGTTTCTTAGTTTTGAGATACCCATTGGAGAATCACGCATGTTCTGTGCTGGCCAGGGCCCTTCTCACAGCCTCCACTGAAGGGACAAAAGCAGCAGGATCTTGCTGTGGGCACAAGGGTAGTTCACTGTCCTGTGACAGGCTTGGAGTTGTGATTGCATGAAGAGCCTTTTGGGGCCTGAGGACCTTCAGAACACCTCAGAAGTCTGCTTACCCTAGCCTTGGCCATAGATTGGAGAAGCACGTGGGCACTTCCTGTTACCAAAGGTATTTTAGCCTTGGGGCTTTGTATAAATGGAAAGCTATTTATGTGGGAGCTCCTCAGGGAGCTCTTACTTCTAGGACACCTGGCAATAATACTCATGACGCTTCAGGTCAGAGTTTGCCATGCTGCCCATACAGAGCTTCCTCCTGGTGCAGATCAGGCTCTTAAGGGGTAAGGAAGCCACACAAAACTCCCTGAGGAGAAGATGACTTGTGATCTCCTTTGAGCAAGTACCAGGTTTGTCTGTCAGCAACACTCTTTGGTGGTCTGAATGCCTGCTTCAACAACCTGAATTACATCCCCTCTACCCCTCCAGCCACAACTGGCTTAAAGGGTCAGTGCATTCAGCTTTCTGTGCTGCTGCCTTAGACTGAATAGTTCATTTATTTGGGTTCCCAGATGTGGTGCCAGACACTACCCACCTGCTGTGCTTCATTGCCATGCAGCGAAGCAGTATCCTTGTCTGCCACGTCTCATTTCTACCGCCACCAGCACCTCTTTCCTGGTTCTTGACTAAGCTGTTGGATAAGGTGAAGATAAAGTAGGTAGCTGCAGGGCTAGCTCTGGAGCAGCCAAGCATTGCCCAGGCATGATTCAGTCACTTGGTGTTTGTGGAGCTGAATTAGCTGCTCTGACCCGGTGGAACATGCCCTGTATGGCAGGCATGCAGGCAGGTGTTTTGGCACAGGGTCCTGAGTGGGAGACCCTCAGGAGAAAGAAATATTTGCAAAATCCTGCTGAACTCATGATAACATGATTACTTTGATCTGGCCTGTGCCTGGGCTCCAGCTTCTCTAATTTATGAGTTCTTGCACAGGTGAGCTGTGAGCTGCAGCTGAGCCTGGCAAAAATCGGGAGCGCAGCAGGAACTGCAGCCACTAGGGGTTGGTGGGCCATGACCTGTCCCAGGTGGCTCCCATTCCCCAGCCTCCCAGTTTCCTGTGGAGGGTTCTGATTGCTGCAGCTGTGATCTGTGCTATGGAAGCCATCGGGGTGGGGGACAAGAGGGGCTGCGGCTCCAGTTCCAGAGGTCCTGGGCGACTGTCCAGGGGCAGATCTGAGCTCCATCCTCACCATGTTGCTTTACCACTAGCAGTGCACTGAGGCCGGTGTCCTCCAGCTTTGGAGGAAGCCCTTGTCCCTGTTGCGGCACTGTGCCTGTTGTGAGGCGTGGCTGAGATGGCCTCCCATTGCAGGGGTTCCCTGGGCCGTGTTCCCCATGCTGTTGGTGTGGCTGCAGGGCACAAGGATGACACCATCAAGGCCCGGGTACTGCAAAGCAAGCCCCTAAGCCTCCCATGGCCAAGTGCTCCCCTCTGCTTGGCTCTGCGACAGCGGGGAGCCGTTGCCTGCCGAGTGCCAGCCTTGTGAGCAGGGACAGGGAGGGGACGGCCGAACCGGCCGGTTGAGCCGGGGCTGAGTCACAGCGGGTGGAGCAGGCTGAGGAGTGGGAGCAGGCCGAGGAGCGGGGCAGCGCTGCTGGCCGGCGGCTCCATGGCGCTCAGTGTCGGTGTCCGGCGGCTCTCCCACCTGCCAGGCCGTGGCGAGCGGCAGGTGCAGCTCAGCTTCCGAGGTGGGCCCAGTGGGCAGGGAGGGAGGCATGGCTGGGGGCTGTCATCCTGGCGGGAGAGCCGGGGCCGTGCTGGTTGTGGCAGAGCCCAAGCCTTCTATCTCTTTCCCAAGGCTTCACGCAGAAGACGAGGAAAATCCGCTGTGGCTCGGAGGCCGTGTTCGGGGAGGTGAGTGTGGTGACAACTGGTGAGGACCAGGGCAGTGGGCACTGGGGTGTAGGGACAGGGACCAGGACTGGGTGGCCCCTTGGTCAATGCCTTGTGGGGCAGGAGGCGAGTGAGGATGGGGTGTGCATCTCAGGGTAGGATGGGAAGCCTTCCTCCCTGTGCCCATCTTCACTGTCCCATGCTGGAGCCTGTGATGCCTGGCTGTCAGGACTTGCAGCAGAGTCCTGTCTCTCATCTCCTGTCCCATCTGGATGTCTCTGTGTTGCCTGAGGCACCAACAACTGGGGCAATCTGTAATGTGCACGGCATTAACCAAATCTGCCTTTTGGAAAGCCTGGCTGCTCTTGCAGAAATGAGCCCTCCCCAAAACAATTTTTCAGATCAGTGAGCCCAATCGGCACCAAGCCACAGGGTGGGTAGGAGCAGGACTCAGGGCAGCAGGGACCTGTCCATCTCACCAGCCTCCAGTTGGCCAGTTTGGGAGCGGGGTGAATCACAGCCTCACGCATCTTTGCAGCATGCCTGCGCTTGGTGGCTCCCTGCCCACCTGTCACCCCCTGTCCACCTCCCTCATGTGCTGGAGGCTTAGAATGGAGGCAGTGACAGATGGCAGCAAAGGGAGGGACATGGTGTGGCATCCCTGGGAGCAGCTAAGTTTTGGGACATCCTTAGCTGAAAGTTGGTGCATATAAAACAAGGGGATGGGGAAATGGCTCTGGGCCCGACTGCTTCCAGTAGGGTGGGGGAAAGTGCTTTGCAGATGTGGGCAGAAGCTGCCTTCCTCTCTGCAGGAGCTGGGAGGCTTGTGGAGGTCCTGCAGAAAAGTAGCACGTGAAGCTTTCTGTGGCTAGATAGCCTCACTTTCAGGAGGAGAGAACAATAAATGGCTGTAACAAAACACCTCTTTGGACCTTGCCCTGTCCAAGGCTGGCTTTGCCACATCTTCCAGGTGCCTGCAGGGACTGATCTTTCTAATATAAAACTGAGCAGAAGACCCTTACCTTCCAGAGAGCTCAGCTCACAGCTTCCCAGTGCCATGAGCCTGCTCTGGCCCTGCAGGGACTCAGGTGCTTGAGGCAGGTCCCAGTTTTCATCTCCCTCCTGTTAGCTCCATCATGATCTTCGATACTGTGGGGAAATTCATGTCACTGACAACTCCACTTTATCCAGTATCTGCGCTGCACCTCCCAGTGCTGCAGAAGCAGTGAGAGCTGAGGAGATTCACTGTGCACTGTTTGCTTGCAGCTCTTTCGCTGGCCTCACTATGGGAAGCTCATCATGGGAGAGGTGCTCTCCATCAAGGTTTACAACTGCAGCAAGGTTTTCAGTAACAGGTAGGTCCTGTAGTTGTTGGTGACCAGCAGAGGTGGGGGAAGAAGTGTACTGGACTTTAAATGAGATCAGAAAGGATTTTTTGGAATTGACGGGAGGAAGACAAACAGGATACAATTTATAGAAGAGGGATGAAGCTGGTTGTTCTGATGCAGCAGCAGTGCTGTGTGTACAAAGTCAAATAAGAATGTTATTTGCTGTAACAGAGCAGAAAATGTGGCTGAACTTCGTGCCACTGTTTACTGGATGCTTTCCTTATCGGAGATAGATCAGAGGAATTGTCTCCGACTGAAATGTCAATAGAGACTGCTTTAGGACAAACTGATGAACAGTAACAAGTCACTCAGTCCTGATGGTGCTGAGCAAAGAAGTTCAATGGGAAACACCTGGACTGGCATTATCTATCCACGCTGATGGGCAGAGTAATGGTGGGTGACAGAGATTACAGTTTCAGAACATTTGGTCAGTGCTCTGGGATGCTCAAAAGTAGAAAGAGGATAGAAGAACAGAAGGGAAAGTCTTGTTATGCTGCTGTACCGGTGAGAGGCTTCTTCCTCCAGGGAAGAGAGGAGGCAGGCTCTGCATCTTGAAGAAGAGGAGGTGAGAGGGGACACGGGGGGGGGCCTGGGGGTGACTGGGGTTGATTGCTCCTATCTGCATTCTGGGTGGGCTGTGATGCACTCCAAAGGCTTTGAAGGCAGTGGGAAGCTCTGTTTCATGCTGGGCTTAGCTCAGCTGCTGGCACAGCTGCCACAGGGAGCTAGAGGATAAAATAAGAGTGGACTCCAGACAGCAGTGACACAAGCTGCTGAACTCTACACGCGTTATCACCACTTGCAGCGAGCAGGGATGGTCCTTCCCCAGCAAGAGGTCCCTTTGGGCTGGGTGGATTTTGGCCTGACTTGCTGTGGACATACTGCAGTCCTGAGCTTATTTTCTGGTGATGTATTTCTGTGTGTAAAGCCTCTGCTTCTCAGCTGGCTGCAGAGCATGAGGGTCAGTCCAGCTGCTGGACCCCTGGTGCTCTCCTCCCCCAGGATGAAAACACTGATGCTGTGCATTATGTTGCTGCAGCCTGTGATTTTGTTACAGGCTTCTTGGTACCCTTGACCTCAGCCTCCAGCACCTGATGACATCTGGGAGGCTGATCCTCCGGGAGGCCCTTGTGGACAGGAACCACAGCATCACCAGCGTAAGTCCTTTGTGGGCAGCCTGGGGATGGGCACCGCTCCATCACTCATCTGAGCAGGTGTAAAGGCCTATAAGCATTCAGAAAGGCTTTGTAGGAAACCTCTGGAGCTTTCCAGGTGGATCTGGGGCTGATGAGGAGCACAAGGTGCTGCTTGGAGCCCTGTCTGTGCAGGGGTGCAGCCACTTCACCCCCATGAAGTGGCTCTGTGAAGGTCCTTAAGTGCTTGGGGTGGGCTGGGGGACCTGAGGACCTGTTGAGTGGGTAAATGGGGAGTGGGAGACTTAACAACACCTCCATGGGACTGAGGGGTGTGTGCAGGACTTGGTATTTCATCTCCTTCCAGCACTGTGCCCGGGCAGTTTTTGAGTTAAACATAAAGTCTTAATGGTGGTCTGTAGCAGCAGAAGTGTCTGATGCCTGCCTGCCCCTCTGCTCTATGGCTCCTGCTCCCCGCCCGCCCTGGTGCTGGGGCTCACTAGCCCTTTGTGCTGGCAGAAAGTGAACACAAGCAGAAAACGAGCTGTTCCCTGCCCACACAGTGTGAGGCACAGTTCAGCAAGCTCTGGATGGCCAGGGCTTTGTGCCAGGGCAGGGCTGGAGGAGAGGTGGTGCAGACAGAGCTTGGTGCTGCTGGCAGCCCTGCGAAGTGCTGCACCTCTGTTTGTCCTTCCTTTGGGCCTTATGAGTCACCCCTGTGGTGACATGGTGCAGTGACCACGAGCCCAGGTGGAAGCTGGGTGTTTCCAGGATGATTTTTAGCCTGCTGCAGCTCACTGTGGAAACGTTTGTGCTGGCAAAGGGAGAGGGGGCCAGGCTGACCAGCTGGCAGCTGGTGGTGCTTTGGAGGGACTGAGCTGGGGCATTTACACTAAGGTCAGAGCTTCTCTGTGGCCTCAACCCTTTGCTCAGCTACCTCTTCCCTTGTGCTAACAGCAGTGCCCAAGATGATGACCTAGTCCAACCAAAATCCAAGAGCTTTCATTTTTGATGGGTTAGTTTTTGCCTGGGTCAGACTGGGCAGAAAAATGTAAGTGGGACCAGAGCAGCTGGAGACCCTCAGCTCATCTGGGAAAAGATGAGTCCCTGAAGGAAAGAGGCTGCTTCAACTGCTGCTCCTTCTGCCAACTGTGAACAAGATCCTACTATTCCAAGTCCTGTTCTTCCCTGGAACCATGGGAACTTGAGTTATTTGTACCCCTTTTTAACTCCTGGTGCTTTAAAGGGGTTTCAGAGCCTCAGCTAATCACCTAGTCTTATCCCAAGCTTCTGCCTCCATCCAGCTTCTGCTGCTGCCTCTCCCAGCTGTTGTATTCTTGCTTCCCAGGGCTATATTTCTCTCCCCAGAGACATCCCTTTTCCAGGGCCTGAGCTGTGGACCCAGCTCATATGTCCACTTCAGCCTACTGAGAGGTAGATTTGGAAACTTGATCCAGATTTTATTCAGGCTTTGGAAAGCTGTAGGGGATGGAGTTTGGTTAACTCCAGCTTGCTGATGGAGACAAGCAAGGATGAAATGCAAGCAAGCTGATGAAATGAGGCTTTTCAGGGGTTGTGACCTTCCTCTTTTGCCTTCTTTCCACCCGCATCTCACTTGTTTTTTCCTTCCACACATCTATTCCTGATTTTGTTGGCATTTCTGCAGGTGTTGTGTGGCTGCCAACCTCTCAGGCAATTTAATTTTCTGGTTTTAGATCTACATTGAGTTGGATTTGCGCTACCAACCTCCAGATGGCTCAGCTGGGACCTGGGTTGAAGAGGACTTTGTCTATCAGATGAAAGACAGGTATTGAAATCCTGGGAGGTGAAAATTTCCAGGTGGTGTTTACAGCTGCCTTTGCCAAGGGCAACCGAGAGCTCTTTGAGATGCAATCCAGCCTCACTGACTCTTCACCTCTAGCCAGGCTGATGCATTTCTGCTCTGCATTAGCAGTAAGTGACCAGGGCTCTTGGAAATAAAACATCTTGCATTCACAAAGAAGACACCTTGTGGTTGACTGGAATAACCCACTGCATCCCAAGAGCCCCTTTGGACTCCCAGGCATTTCTGCAGCCTTCCTGGCTGATAGGAGCAAGACTTTGTGGTTGCAAAGCTGCAGAGAGCATGGCTTTGCACCATAGCAGCCCCAGGCACCCTGCACACAGGTGGAGCTCAAAGGTACCCAAAGCTAGTAGGTGTCAGGGCAGGCAGGATGACAAGGTCCAGGGAGCATCACTTCTGAAGTGTCTAGAGGCAAAGCAGAGGGCATGTAGGGTGGGAAGAGGAAAAACATCAATTTGGAGAATGCTTGTGTTAAGGTGTGGTGGTCAAGAGACAAGCAGGAGCATGGTTTTGTCACTGTTTCCTACGTGCATTGGTTAAGAGTTCTTTTTTTTCAGTAAAATATCTTTTTTTTTTTTTTTTTTTTTTTTCCTTACAGTTCAGAGTTAATCATCCACAATCCTGGATTTGAGGAGCCAGAGTAAGTATCTGTGCTTGAGGTTATCCACTCACCCTCCCGCATGGAGGAGAGTCCACAACCCACTCATCAACACTGATGGTGATGTGGTGGGGGATTTCAGGGCAGCCAAGGGGCCAAGAGCAAGTGAGATGGACAGAAAGGCAGCTGCGCTGGGCAGGAAGCTAGCAAAGGGACTGGAGACTGAGGAGGAGGAAGAAGAGGAGGAAGAAGACTTTTATGATGTATCTGACATGGAGGTCTCGGGCATTGTCTTCAGCCCCGTGAAGAGGTATCTGTGGTTGTGCTCTTCCTGCATGGGCTGTGGAGTGGGAGGTGCCAGCTCCTGGGGTGACTGCTGGGGGCAATCCTGCATCTCGTGGCATTTTGCTTCCATAAAATATCAGAAAATTTCAGTGTTCCCAAACAGATCCCAATCTGCTTTGGATTTGCTCATTCTTGGGTTGAGGGGCTGTTACTTGCTGGGTTTTCAAGTTGCTTCCCTTGGTGGGGTCTAACTTAGGTCCATGCAGTTGAAGGGACAAGCTCACCCAGGTTGTTTTTCTGTGCAGCCGTTCCAGACTTTGCTCCACAAGGGACCTGTTTGCCACCCCAACCCCACAGAGCTTCCAGGTACTGAAACATTGGGTGTGTGTCCCTGCAGTTGCCACTTGGCCCCCGCAGCAGGTCCCTCACTGCCTTCCTGTGGGCCTGAGCTTCTCCAGTTGCTGTATACTCTAGCAGGGCCTCTAGCATGAAGAGACCTTCTTGCTTTGTGTGACTTCCCTGGGCAAGGTCTAAGATTCCCTGAATGTCTGCATCCAGCATCCACAAGCACTAGCTCCAAAACCAGCCGGTCCAGAACAGAATTTCTTTTTGAGTCACATGGGGTGGGTAAACAGGAGAAAGGAATCACCCTGACACCCAGAGTATTGTGGCAAAACACAGCCTGAGCAGAGCTTTGGAGAGCTCCTGGGCATGGCTGGTGCCTGCCAACCTCCCCAGGACCTTCCACAGGCCCTCATGGATGCCTGTGGGATATGGCTGGGGGTGGATGTCTGCTGCAGGGGCTTTTTCAGACACCCCAGGAGTCTGACTCTGGACAGTGCTCTACACCAGGTTGATTTGAAACCACTGTTTGGAAGTGGGGTTCAGTCACAACTTTTGCCCTTCAGATTTCAGGGCCAGGTCATAGGCTGGGTATCCTATCCTGGTTCTGAGTAAACATGGACTTGCATCCTGGTCTCCTGTTTTTCAGGGCTTGGTCTTATCCATCTAGCAGAAAGCTTTTGTGGGGGTGGAATTTCCTACCTTCCTTTCCTTGAAGCTATTACTCTTCAATCTAATGACTAGCTAATTGCTTATACTGTGAGAACATTTCTCCCACATTTTAGACCTGTAACCAGTCAACAGCAAATGAGACAGCCATGTTCCAGACAGTTCCAGACACATGTCAAAGATGTGGGCTTAATTTCCTTGCCTGTCTGAAATGAAGAAATGTCTCAAATACCAGTTTGATTTGTTGCCGGCCAGAGAAGATTTCAGCAGCTGTGTTCTTGCCTGTTCTGAGGGCCCTGCATGTTTGCATACTGGTATTGTTGGAACAAGCTCAGAATGGAGCCAGAGAGAAGCAGAGTGTTGATGTGATGGTTTTCTCCCACATTTCCTCAGGTTGGGATTAATATCATTGAAGCACAGAAGCTGGTAGGGGTGAACATTAACCCCTTTGTGGTAGTCAAGGTTGGAGAGGAAAAGAGGCACACAGTGACACAGAAGTCTACAAATTGCCCTTTCTACAATGAGGTATGTGTTATGGAGAAAGGCTTCATCATCATTGTGTCCCAAGTGGCCAAGGCCATCCATGCCTGAGGTGCTCTGGGTGCGGCTGCTCTCAGGAAAAGGCATTTTTGGGGTTCTGTTGGGAGCCCATGGCTCAGCTGTCTTTCTCTTCTCTTTTAGTACTTTTTGTTTGAATTCCATGAGCCAAGGGAAGTTTTATTTCACAGACTCATAGAGATTTCAGTAAGTATGTCTTTCTCATGGTGCTTCATTTGTAACTGGTACAGTCTGCTGCTTGTGTGTGTGAATGCTGGGAGTGGTGGGCAAAGCAAGGCTAATACTACCAGCCAGGTTTAGCAGGCAGAGTCATCTGCCCAGAGAATCTGTGGATGCTCCATCCCTGGAGGTGTTCAAGACCAGGCTGGACAAGGCTCTGGGCAACCCGATCTAGTGGGTGGCATCCCTCCCCATGGCAGGTGGCTTGAACTGGATAATCTTTAAGGTATCTTCCAACTCAAGCCGGTATATGATTCTATGAGCTGTGACACAGGGAGACCAAAGGACCTTCCCATGGTCACAGTGGGGCAGAGATCCATCCCTGGCCCCGCTCTGAGCCAGTGCTGGGCAGTGCTGTCTTCTCACCTCCCCACTTCCAGGTTTTTTCTGCCTCCAGTGACTGCAGTGGAGCCTCTGGTGTAGTTTCTCTGCTGTTGCCTTGCTGTCCCACTGGTTTTAGGGTCCTACTGTCCCTTGCTCAGAAGTCTCATCCCTTCAGTGTGTGGAGGCCAATGTAGGGTGAGCACAAGGGAGCTCAGCAGTGCTTTCTGCTTGCAGGAGAGCCCAGCCAGGCAGACAGGGGGCTTAAAAATCCCCTCATCCAAAGCACTATGGGGCTTTTCTCAAGGTAGCTAAACCCAGCCAGTATCTTCTTTGCCATCTGATCTCTGGTGTTTTCCCTCCAAAAGTCTGCACATCCTTTCTGCCTGTGTGGGCTCAGCAAGCATTGAGCATGGCTTGGGTTTTGTAAGAGAAGCTGGTCTGGTGTGGACACAGGGATTCCCTGCGGGAAAGCAGGTCTGCCCTTTGTTCTTTGTAGGTGTTTATCTTATCTGGGGCTGGCAGAAGAAGCCAACTTGGTTGCAAGTCATGAATTTGCCTTGGCCCAGGTTTGGCTGTGGGCTGCGGGCTGGTAGGCTTTGCAGGAATGGTTTGGTCAGGAATGGGTTTGGCCCAGGGCTAACTTAGATGGGGATAAATGTGCATGAGGAGCTTGCAGCTGCTACCTGAGCTGTGTGTTGGAACAGGCATCTCCTAGCATCCCATCCTCCTTGGGGATGTCTGGATGTGTTGCCCCACTGCCCGCATCTCTTGTATTTCTGCTGTCTGCAGGTTTTTCACTCAAAGAACATACCATTTCTGGCAACATGCATAGGAACATTCAAGATGGACATTGTAACAGTGTACAGCCAACCAGGTATGACTGACTGCACAGTGTACCTGCTCCTTGCCCCAACTTCATTTGAAGCTGAGATTTCCTTCAGGCTCTTCTGGGCCTGGTGAGGGTCCTGTCTTTAAATCACTGTGTTCGCATAAGGACCAGCACTCACTTCTCCTCCAGCCTTTCTGTAGGCTTGTGAAATCTCCTGCACCTTCAGAGGGAGGGTTGGGGCAATGTTTGTGCAGACATCATTGGATGTGAAATGGCAACCAAGGCTTTTTTTATAATGAATCCCTTCCCTCCTCTCTCAGACCACAGTTTTTTCCAGAAATGGGCTGTTATCAGTGACCCCACAGACACTCGGGCAGGCGTGAAAGGCTTTGTGAAGTGCAACATCTCTGTCACTGCACGCGGGGACATTGTGGGCTCCCTTCCCACCTCCTCCAGCAGCCATGTTGAGGATATTGAAAGGTGGGTGCAGCAGGGTCTTGCATGACCCCGGAAGAAAACAGTCATGTCTCTCTTCATGCCACGTTTTTTTGCCCCTTTAGTCCCTCTTCTGATGGGGGAAGACCTTTGGTGGGGCAGGATCCAAACATCCTGCCAGCCAGGTCATTTCCTGGCATCACATTTCCTGGGCTCCATGCAAGAGCTGGAACATGAATTTGTGTTTCAGGAACCTTCTGCTGCCTAAGAGAGTCCCTGCAGAGAGACCCTGGGCCAGGGTCTGTATCAAGCTGTATCGTGCTGAGGGCCTGCCCAGCATGAGTGCAGGCATCATGGGTGGTTTCTCCAAGATCATAGGGGAGAAAAAAGTGTTTATTGACCCATATGTGCAGGTCTCATTCTGCGGGCAGCAGGTGAGTCTGTCTACTGGGGGATCTGTGTGGGGCCGGGCTGATCCTCCCTTGTCTGTGTCAGCCCATGCTGGGCTGCTGCTGCTGGTAGTGACGCTGTGACGTGGCAATCCCACTGGAGACAGGCTGGAATAGCCCAAGCCTAAACACGGGGAGAAGGTCAAATAAATCCCAGAGCAGAAGTGCTCCACAGGGGGCTGAACTCAGCTTGGCACCCTTGGGAGAGTTTACTTAGCTAATGGCCTTTTTCTTGCACCAATAGCTGAGGTTTCTGTCCCATTAAGAAGAGAAATTGCTAGGCCAGCCAGCTGCCCTCACTCAGTCCCTGGTTAGCCTAGTGGCTCTCCCACGGGACCCTATGACATCTCTGTGTCTGGTGGTGTTGCTTGTTTGTGGTCAGTGTTTCCCTTGGCTGTGCAGCGCTTGGCCAGCACCTTGGGACAGCTCCCCCTGATGAAGAGCAGAGAGCAATAGCTGGGACCTGGGGGAAGGGGCAGGGACCTGGCCATCTCCAGATCCTGCCAAGTACCACCTGTAGGCATGGCAGGGGGCATGCCATTTGCAGATGGGCCCTGAGGCATCCCTTGCTCTGGCTGCTGGTCTGGTTGGTACTGCGTGGCTTTCACACTTTATCCTTCCCAGGGGGAGACATCAGTGGAGAGCAACACCACTGAGCCTGAGTGGAATGAGCAGATCAGCTTCATCGAGATGTTCCCACCTCTTGCCAAGAAGATAAAAGTCCGGGTGCTGGATGATGCCAATGTTGGTGATGTAGCCATCGCCACGCACTACATTGACCTGCAACAGATCTCAGACCCTGGAAGGAATGGTGAGGCCTGGCATGGCTGCTCCCCTGGGGCAGGGTGGCGTGGGCAGGCCTGTGCTGGACACCCACTGCTCAGGTCACGGTGGTTTTCTGGAGGTGGAAAGCAGGAGTGTGTCTGGGCAGAACACGCTCACATTGTGTGTCCTGGGCTGTTTGCTTGAGGGAAAGGTCTCTGCAGCAGCACCTTGTGGTGTAATTAGACCTTGGCCCTGTCACTGCAGGCTTTAACCCCACATTTGGCCCAGCGTGGGTGAACCTGTATGGCTCCCCCCAAAATTCAGCTCTGCGAGACATCCACAAGGACCTGAATGAGGGTGTGGGTGAGGGAATCTTCTACCGTGGGCGCATCCTCATGGCCATCACAGTGGAGATTTTCAGCAGCCCCAGTGTGGCAAAGAGGAAGCTTGTGGACAAGATGAAAAGTGCCCTAAGCAAACCGAGGCTGAAGAAGAAAAGTAAAAAATCCAAGGAGAAAGCCAAAGAGCTGAGCCAGCTGCAGGGAGAGGAGGAGGCTGGTGGCTCTCAGGAGGCTGAGCAACCTGGGGAGGTCATTGTGGAGGTGGAGGAGCTTCATCCACTCCCTGTGGTGAGTCCTGCTGAGTTGGCATGACCTGACCCATGCCAACCTGATGCATGTGTAGGCTAATGGGGAAAAGGCAGTGGGGATGCTGGCTGGTGTAATAGTGCCAGAGCAAACCCAACCTGCCCACTGCTATGCCATCAAGGGCTCTCTGAGCCTCTGCAAGGGCCAAGGCTCCACCTGCAGCCCCAAAACTGCCTCCCTCAGTGAGGCTGGAGCACCCCTGCATGCATCACATGCATGCATCAGTCTTTCCTATGCCAGGAAAGACCCTCATGTGGGTGCTATTCCCAGGGCATAGCCACCTTAGAGGACATGCTTCTTTCCAGAGTCAAGGAGCTGCTAGCTGGCTCTGTGTCTCCACTTGGTCTCTAAAAGGTGGATAAGCAGTGACTGTATGGGTACAGAAGCCATCCCTTAGCCTACAAACATCTTCAGTAGCATTACACAAGCTGATGGCTGAGCATCTGCCAGAGCCACAGCTCCATAATACACCCTTGGGATGTCCAGACAAGCTTGCCCTATGCCTGGCAGCCCAGTGGCACTGCCCTCAGCAGTGTCCTGGTGGTGTCCTTGGTGCCCTGGCAAGGCCCTCAGGAGCGCTGGCAGGCATCAGCCATGCCCTGCTGCTCTCCAAAATCTCTGCTGAGGCAGAGTTCTATTACGCAAGGCTTGGGCTGATTTCTCTCTCCTTGCTCAGAATGCATTAGGGAAGAAAGAGGAATTCCTCCTCTTTGCTGCCTTCTTTGAAGCCACGATGATGGACTCCTCACTTGGCTCCAAGCCTGTCAGCTTTGAGGTCTCTATAGGTATGTATTCCCCAGGGTCCCAAGTCAGGAAACTATGAGAACGGTGGGAACCTCCCTGAGCCAGCCCAGGTCAGCACTGTGGTCCTGCAGTGCCAGTCATCACATAATTTGTGTCTCCAAAACAGGAGCTCCAGAAGGATGGTGTATGAGGCCAGGCAGCGTTCACAGTGCTTTAATTAGTTTAAAAGTCTGGACGCTCTCCTGTGAGACTGGTGGTTTGCAGTATGTGTATGTGTACTTGGTGGAGCTGGTGGAACTTGCAGGCATACACAAGAACTTCCTTGTGATTTCCCCGCTCCATCTCAGACCTCCTTGTTGTCCATGTGATACTTTGATGGTTGGATGGTACTGAAGTGCTGGTTCTGAAAGCAGTGCACACCCATGTGCTTCTCTTGGGAATGTGATTGCACTGATTTTGCAAGCTGGTTAACTCATTGTTTAATACTGATCCCACTTACCTGTTTGCTCTTTAATGCCTATATTCAAGGAAACTATGGCAAAGTTGAAGAGGTTGTGACCAAAGTACATAAAAAAGGGGAGAAGGGAGAAGGGAGAGAAGAAAAGCAGCCTTTGCTGGACCTTGGTTCTGACAGTGAGACAGATGTTGAAGTCCTGGGCCCAGTTTTGGCCCCGTTGAACAAATCAGTGACAAAGAGCCAGAAACCAGAGACCATGGAGTATGACAGGTGAGTCTTCTTTCCCTCTCCCTTGCCTTGGTCCTGAACTTCCCAGTTTTGTTATTCCAGATGCTATTAGTGCTCAGCAATGTGAGTACTGTGCAAGTGTTTCTCTGCTTTGCAACCCTGCAGCTTGCCATATCCTAGCTGGCTGTTGTTGCCCATTAGCTCTACAGGCCCCATGGTGTCTGCATGATGTCCACAGATGGCCAAGGACAGGGCCACAGGGAACTGTAACCCATCAATAACAGCAGTCCGTTTTCTGGCTGATAAACAGCAGAACAAAGGCTTGATTCCAGCATGGAGGAAGGAGAGGAGTGCTCTGGCACATGCTCTCCTATGCTGCAAGACACACACAAGCTCTTCTAATGAGATGTCTACTCTGGGAATGCTGCCTGTCTCATCCCATGGGCCTGGCAAGGTCTTGGTATTTGTGTTGTGAGCCCTGTGCCTGCTCCTACTCAATCTCATAGCAGCAGGGAATCTCAGCAGCTTCCCACACTGCCATCAGCCTCGTTCATCTGGGCACATGATGCACCATCTGCTAGAAACCCCTTGCATTGGTTTGGGATGCCAAAGGGCTTGTCTAGCAGTTTGAATCTATGTCCATGGTACAGAGCCCAAAACAGCTGGTTGTCTGTGAGGAAGACAGAGTCCAGATGCTGCTCCTTGTGCAAGTGCTGCCATGTGACATGGCATGTGTGCTTTCTGCAAACAGCAGCCATAATCTCCTGTGCTGCCCCTAGGTCATATGGCTGCCTGCCCATGACACATGAGAAACCCTGCGTGTACGTGTGGAGCTACTGGGAGGATCACACCTGGAGACTCTGCATTTCCAACTGGATTGTCAAGCTGGCAGAACGCCTGGTAGCATGTGTGGGGAGGCTCTTGGGGCACAGGGCTTCCTGTCTCATGGTCGTTTTACTCACATTATGCACAGCTGCTCTTCAAGATATTTACCTCAAACTTTGCCCCCACCTCCCCCACCCCAACCCCCTGCCATGTGAGTCCATGTCTCTTGTGTGGCTCCATCCCACCTGCCCCAGCCTGGCAATGTCTCCTGGAAAGCGGCAGTGCCACACAATGACAGAGAGCTGCTCTGCTGCCAGTCCTGCACTGGGGAGATACTGCTGTAAATGGGCTCTCAGCCTCTGGTGAGATCATTTCCCAGGGCTTTGTCTTTCCTGCTCAGGCTTAGAAATCTGAAAGCAAAGCTCTCAGTTGTGTGTTTTGGTGACTGCTCAAGACTGAAGCACATAGTGTTGTTACAAACAGTGTTCAGGTTATCCTTAATCTCAGAGTCTCTGGCAGTGCAGCGCTGACCTGACATGCTAGCTCTGTCCCAGCTCTGCAGAACGGCACATTTGGGGCAAACACATCCTTGCCTTGCTTTTCTCTGACCCCACGGCCAGGTGCAAGGTCCCTAAATGTTATACTCTCCCCACAGGAGCAGGGGCTAGATGATGTGGAGAAGCTCGTGAGAAGGCCAAAGGCTAAAGCAGAAGAGAGGCTCCGAGAAGTGCTGGAGGAATTTGCAGCTGGGTGCAGGTTCTCATGTCCCTGATTTCCTGATTTTTGACTTTGGGTTAGGAGGTTATATTCTGTCCTACCTGGGCTGTGCACAGCCTTTACTCTTGATTTCAAGAGGAGGATGAGTGGAAGGAAAGTGGGACAACCTGGGGAAAAGACCCCATTATTCTGCAAGCTCAGAGAGAACACCACATAGCACCACACCTGGGAAGCATAGGGGTAACAGGCTGCAGCCTTGATGTTCCTGATCTCCTGTGTGTTTCTTAAGTGTTAGGACATTTCCTCCACTCTTTCAAGAGACTCGTGTTTCAATCATTGCAACTGCCTGGTGGGGTCCAATATGCACATCAGTCCCTAGCCTTGGAATGGGGACATTAAAAGACAGTGCCTTAAGTGCTGAGCAAATTCCAGTGTACCTTCTGATCAAAGAGGTTACAGAAAATAAGGCATTACAGAGATGAGGTTCCTGATGCCTCCAGATTAGTAGCAGGGGTTTGGAACCTGTGGCCATGCTGTGTAAACTGTGCTCCTCTGCAGGGTGTATGGGTTGCAGAGCCTGTGCTGCTTTTCTCATTGCAGGCAATATTCACTCAGCGCAGAGAGAAAAACAATGGCACATCCAAACAACCTTGACAGATGTCGGACGAAATACATGATGCGCAACATCGTAAGCTGTGGGATTTGAGGGTGGTGGAGGGAGCCAATGTAATCTTCGCTTTGGGGGATGCTTCTGGAGGGCCGTCTAGAATTGATGCTAATTGATCTGCCCCAAATGATGCAAAAGCTCACGGACTTCTATTACTGGCTGGTATCAGCAGAACTGATGAGTTACTGGGGTCTCCAGTTCTCAGCACCCTTCACTAAATGGCTCAGTACAGGTTCATGAGGTTTGTTCTCAACAATTGGCAAGTGAACTGGTGGATGCCAGGGTGCAACGGGGCAGGGTGGATGTGGCCTCTGCTTCCCCACAGAGCCCCTGTGAGGGCTGCCAATGTTATATGCATGGGTCACGGCCGGGCATGTGACAACTCTGCTGTCTGTTCAGATCCTGTATGCGAAGCAGGGGCTCCGTGTGAGGCGGCAGCTGACTCGAGCCAATGTCAAGGAGAAGGTTAAGGAGATGAGGAGAATCCTGGCCAAGCTACGCTTCATGGCTCAAGAGGTACAGCTGCTCTTGGAGCACTCCATTTCCAACCCGGAGAGGGCATGGGCAAGGAGAGGGTGCTGAGCTTTTTACCAGCCTGAAATGGGGCTTTTTCTCTGAAATCTTTCCCTGACATGTAAAATCCCAATTTCTAGTTGCTGGAAGTTATCATGCAATGACCCTCATGAGGGATGAGGCCTCGCAGCCTTGCTGGACCAGTGGTGACAGAGCAGGAGTCCAAGGGCTCAGTAGTGGCTCAGAGGCAGAGCTGGGTCAGCTCCAGGCAGCCAGGACTCTCCTGCCCTCCCTGCCTGGCCCCAGGCCATGCCCACAGTGGGGATACAGGAAGCCTGCCTGGGAAATCAGCCTTGCCTTGCCCTACATGCAGTCCCCCTGGGGACCAACACCAGACCTTCCTGCAAATTAAAACTTGTATTGCAATAAGGTCTCTCATCTGTAAGAGAGACTCTCTTTGTTCAGAGTCTTACTGGCTCTATTTTAAACATCTCTGGAAAATAAGTGCATACTTTTAGTGTAAACCAGGGTGCACTGTTTGCTGGAACTAAGAGAACAGATGTTGATGCAATTCAGAGAAGCCTTTCAACAAGCAAAGTTCAATCTTTATCACGCTTTTAAGTAAGTGAGGGCAGACTTCAAGCAAGTAGAACCTAGGATTTAAAAGAAGTAATTGTTTACATCCGTGCATGTCCTTCATTTGCAAGCCTGTTCTGAGTCCAAACTGCATTTGTACACTGGGTGCTGGCATTGCCGTATTGGCAGCAGGTGTGGTTCGGTTCCATGGATTAGCATTTGGGCTTCTGTTCTCCAGCCTCATGAGGGCTCCCTCTCCCCAGTGTCAGATGAGGGTGAGTGTGTCCTGCTGGTGTTTGTAATGAAAATTAGGGAGGGTCACAAATCCTTTCAGGAAAACTGCAGAGCCATACTGCAGGGCTGAATTTCAGAAGCATGTGCCCAGCATTAGGCCCTGTCACTTGCTTCTGGATCTCCGAAGTGCTATGCAGCCACCAGCCCCATGTGCATCAGGAGACTTTCACTGCTCTGCCTCCCTTTCCTCCCTCCAGCCCCAGTGCACCCTCCCTGACATTCTCATCTGGATGCTCAGCAACAACCGGCGTGTGGCATACGCAAGAGTCCCTGCACAGAACATCCTCTACTCGGTAGTCGAAGAGGAGAAAGGCAAGGACTGTGCAAAGATCCAGACTGTCTTTTTGAAGGTATAGTTTATACTAAAACAGCATGTTCTTGCTTCCTTCTTGCTGCTTCCCCCTATTTTCTTCTTAGCCCTCCTTTCTGTCATCTTGGTGGCTGCAAGGAGACGCAGCTCTTGCTCCACCAGTGATGATTGCCTCTGCTGAAATGTTGCCATGTCTCCTGTGCTCTGTGGCTGGTCACAGGCCAACACCAGTGGTCTTAGTCTGAAGGTGGCATGGCTGGGATGGGCAACCTGCTAAACATCCTGCACTCTCAGGTCCCTGGGCTGCATACTGGACAGATCTTTGCCAAACTGGAAATCTACATGTGGCTCGGGGTTACCAAATACGCAAAGAACTGCATGGTGGAGCTGCCCAAGGAGTTCAAGTACCTCTCTGAGAGTGGGCAGGAGATCACCCAGTTATCGGTGTACAGCCTTCCCAGCCGACTCAGCAGGGATGGTGAGTTCCATGGCTTAACCGTAAGTGGGCAAGTAGAGAGACGAGATGTCCTGCCCCAGGATCAGTGTCTGAGGAGTAGGACCTGACTGGGGCAGGCAGGTCCAGTTTGTTCTGAAGAGGATGTGTTCACACACTCACAGCTGCAGCAGCTGGCAAGACGGGGGCTTCCTAGGCACTGAATGTTGTGCCAAACTGGCAATGAGCATGAGGTCTGCCCCTTTGCTGAGACCCAGTGGTGCTCCCCAATGACAGATACTCACAGGAAATCACTGCACATTTCACATGTGTTATTCCCAGGTGCAATTCCCAGGTCTGGGGAGCCTGCCGAGCTTCTCTTGCTTGGTCAAAGCCTTAAAGGCCTTCTGAGACCTGTAGTGAGTACCCCTAGAAGTGGTACCCTTGTGGGATGCACCCGGTCTTATCTGGCTGGACCTTGCTCTTCCTAATTTATGTATTTAATTTTTATTTTTTTTTTGGCCTGAGGTAGGGCTGGACCAGAGAACTGTGAACTCTCTTCTCTTTTTCTTACCAGATTTCAGCTATTTCCAGCTCCGAGCCCATCTGTATCAGGCTCGAGGGATCCTCCCTGCAGGTGACAATGGCCTTTCTGATCCATTTGCAAGAGTGGTGTTTTCAACTTATTGCCAGACCACCAGGGTGAGACCCCTCAAACTCCTGCTTCTGCCTTCTTGGAGAGTTGGGGACAGAAAAAATCATCATACCTCCTTGACATGTTGAAAGCCAGTGCTTTGTCAGTCCTCTGGGAAATTTTGTAACTCCACACGAGGTATTTTTGTGCTCTGGGCAGTGTGGCTACTTTCAGGGAACATCTGACAGAACAGCCAAGCAGAGCATGGTCTCAAGGGTTGATTGCCATTTGCCAGTTGGCCCCAAGTGCTTGTACCATCCCATGCTATTACCATCTCTTCTGCCAGGCACTGGCTCTGTGCAGCTGTGGGGGAGAGGAGATCAGTTCATGTTTTCCCCACTCTCTTTACAAAGTGCATGTGATTTGTTTCCATGGGCTGTGGTAGGCTCAGGCCTCCTGTCTTTGTCTGCAGACAGTGGAGGAGACACTGAGCCCAATGTGGAATGAGTTACTTCTGTTTGACCAGCTCATTATTGATGGGAAAAGAGAAGAGTTGAAAACAGAGACTCCCATCGTTATAGTCAATCTCTTCAACCACAGTAAATTTGTAAGTATGGCCACACAGCCCTCCTGCTGTCCCTTCAATGACAAGGAAGGTAGAAGAGCAATATGTGGGTGCTGCAAGCAGGCACTTAGGAGCCACATCTCTGGTTCCTGGTCTGCTGGTGGCAGTGAGTCCTGGGGGCTGTGACTGAGATTTTCTGCAGTCTTTTGCTATGAGCTGGGACGAAGCTGCTGGCTATGGGCTACAGATGGCTCAGAGATGCTCCAAGCCAGGTTCTGGCGACTCCTTGGTGGATCCAGGATCTCCCCTCTTTGGAAAAGCAGTGTGCCTCTCCCAGCTGTCTGCCCTGCTTCCTTAGTGGGCTCTCGATGAAGAGGGCTTGCAGCCACGGGGAGGTGATGTAGATCTCAGGACTGTTCTTTCCCCTCTGTCATCTCCCCTCCCTCCTCAGTCTTCCCCTTTCCCCCTTCACTAGTACTCCGAAGTCACACTCTTCTCCTGGGGCCTCTTTATTATCACAAGGGGAATGGCATAACTGGACTCTCCCATGCACTGGACTCTCCCATGTAGCTCAGCAGCTTTCCTAGGCCCTGTCTGGGGCTCCCCAGTAAAAGAAAGTCACTGACATACTGGAGCGAGACCAGATGAGGCCACCAAGATGTCTGGAGCTGGAGCATAGAACAGAGCAAGGAGAGGCTGAGAGCCAGGAAAAGAGGAGGCAGAGTGGGCATCTTATTGCTGTCTGCAGCTGGCTAATGGGAGAGGGTAGAAAAGATGGAGCCAGGCTGCTCTTGGAGGTACACAGGGACAGGATGACAGGCAGTGGACACAAGTTGGAACAAGAAAAAATGCCAACTTAATATAAGTTTCACATTGATGGCATTCAAATGTTGAGCCTAGAGCTCAGATAGCTTGTGGGATCTCCATCTTTGGAGACATTCAAACGCTGACTGGAGAAAACTCTGAGGAACCTGATCTAGCTTTGATGACCTCTGGTCCATGGTCCCATGCCACTTGTCCAGTTCTATATGGAAGAAGAGCAGGAGTTAAGAGGAGTTGCTGCTCCAGGCTCTGGATGGAGCAGAGGGTGGAGAAGAGTTCTGATGCTGGCTCAGATGGCTGGAATTAGTGGTGGTCTTTCCTCTGAGGTGGTGATATAATGCAGGGATAATTTCACCCATTCCTTTCCTGCAGGGCTCCCCTGAGTTCCTTGGCCAGGCCTTTGCTGTCCCACACGTGAAGCTGGTTGATGAGCCGTACAGCAAACCTGACCTACAGTTTTTTGATGTCTACAAAGGCACCAAAGCTGCTGGGGAGCTCATTGCCACTTTTGAGCTGATTGAGCTGGATTACAGTGGCTATTTGGAGGTAATGGGCGTTGAGGAAGATGCACATGGTTTCTGGCACTTGGGGGAGAGCTCCAAGGGGTGCAGAGCTGGTTGCATGGGGCTCACCAAAGGATTCCCTGTTGAAATTCAACTGGCTATCAACTGAAAGGAAGCTGCAGGGACAGAGCCTGTGGGCACAGAACAAGAGTGGAGGGAGAGGGGATGTGGTGTAGAGGAGAAATGTCTTTCACTGCTCAGTGTGTCCTGGCTCTGTCTGTTCAGCCATCATTGCCTGAGGATGTGGAGCCCAAGGAGCCCAGCTATTTGGAAGACCCCCGTGATGGACGATTCATTATCCCGGAGGGCATCCGTCCAGTGCTGAAGGAGTTTCGCATAGAGGTGAGCTGCCTTCTGCAGGGCTGGCTCCTACAACAGATGGCGCAGCCAGCCAGCCCATGGACAGGGCAGGGCTTGGGGAGGGAGTTGGGTTTGGGGCTCAGCAGTTTAACAATCAAAGCTGTTGTGTTTGTGCCTGCAGCATGAGTTTGGGTCCATGTGGCCACCTTGGGAGAGCGGTTTCATGCCTCTCTTGGGGTCTGTGCTGATTGTGTTGGCGCCTGCAGGCAGGGCTGCATGGCTGGGCTGCACCTGGCACATCTGGAGCAGACCAGCAGCTTTGTGTGCTTTAGATCCTGTTCTGGGGCCTGCGGGACCTGAAGCGGGTCAACTTGTTTGAGGTGGATCAGCCCCAGGTGATCATTGAATGTGCTGGCAAGAAGGTGGAGTCAGAGGTAATTGTGGCCTACAAAGAGAACCCCAGTTTCACCGAGGTGGTCAAATACATGGATGTGGTGAGTAGTAGGAAGGGGGCTCCTACCATGCTGGGGTGCACCATGGCTGTCCTGCACCCACGTACAGTCTGCTTGCTCAGGGTAAGGGCACAGGAGGGGAGCTGCCCCCAGGGTTTTGCTCTCCCACGGTTTGGCTGCAGATCAAAACCTTTGGGAAGAAGCCCACTGAGAGCAGTCTCAGCTGCTTGTCACATTTTCCTGCGCAATGTGCTCGAGGTGATCCTGCTCGGCAGGGGGGTTGGACTAGATGATGTTCAGAGGTCCCTTCCAACCTTGGCCATTCTGTGATTCTGTCACCATGAGGCTCTGGTCTTAGGGCAGAGCTTTAAGGGTTCTCATCAGACCTCCTCATGTGTGGTGGGTCTGCCACTGGTATTGCCCTCACTCCTGCAAACCCCTTGCATGGCTCTTTTGCAGGAGCTCCCTGAGCAGGTCTACCTGCACCCTCCCCTCAGCATCTTTGTTGTGGAAAAGCGGGCATTTGGGCGCACCGTGCTGGTGGGAACCCATGTTGTGTCCGACGTGATGAAATTCTCTCCAAGAGAACTTGAAGAAGAGGAAACAGAAGATGTGCCCAGAGGTGAGCTGCTCAGTGAGGTTCCTGTGGAGGCAGCAGGCAGATTCTGCCCATGGCAGAGATCTTCCACCCCTCTTCTCTGTAGCCAGATGGCAAAGTCCTCATCCAAGAACCATAAGATGCTGAATAAAAGCATAGCCCAAGGCAGGTTAGCCTTGGAGGCTGTGGTCCTCTAAGACGGGTTTTGGGAAAGTGGTTGCAGACAAGCAATGGCATAAGGCTGATCTCTTTAGGGTTGGCAGAGGGTAGTTTGCAGACTGTTCTCTCCGAGGTTAGCTTATCATATGCCTCCCCACCACATCGACAGGACTCTTCACCTGTGGATATGCCATCTCTTTGGAGCCTTTTTCCCAGCCACTGTTTGTCTTACAGTTGTGGAAATCAGAGGAGGTAGAATGGCTTGTGAATATGTCTTAATCCAGCTGGTCATTTAGCTGGGGCTAGATATTACACAGTAACTTATTCCCATGAGAAGTCTGTGTCTGGAATCAGAGTTTTTTATTCTGTGAAGGACTATTGAATTCACCTATTCCAAACCTATGTGTAACTGGACTGGAGGGCTGTCCCCAGCGAGACCTCTGTCAAGCTTTAGGAAGTGTGAGCTGGTCCACTACAACCAAGGATTTAGGTCAAGGACTACTCATTTGGGAATAGATTAACCCAATAAGCTCTCTGACAGCAACAACCAAAGCTCCTGATCTGGGAGTATGTAAATAAATACGATATGAAGACTAAGAAGCAAAAGATTGATCTGTGGTAGTTTCCAAATAGGGCAAATGTATCACATAAATCTGAATTCTTACTAGTCAGTAATGCATGTAGATGATGGTGGCTAGTCTTAGCAATGTACTTGGTTTTCCAGTAAAATTTTGGCACAATCTGCTATCAAAAGCTTTAAAAGAAATCACATCATGGTGGGTAAGGGAGGGGTTTTTCCTGTGAAATAACAATTGAACAAAGTTGGGAAGCTGTGGGCAGAACTAAATGCATGAGAACATGATGCTCTTTCTCTTCATCTCAGCTAGGAAAGTCTCATCCCAACATCTTCCCTCTAAGATTGGCCCTGCTACTGGTGACCCAGGTCCCAGCATTCACCCCTTGTGTCTGGTAAAGGTGAGTGATGTGTTGACCCAGGGAATTTTGAGGTTTGAAAGTCCAAACTGAAGGTTACAAACAAAAAGTTCTGAAGTTCAGAGTTAAGTTTCAACCACCAGCTTTTGCTCTGGACTCAAACACTGATCTTCCCCTGGCTGTCTCCTGGAAGAGTTTCATGCCTGCTTCTGCTGGTCATTGACACTGCTGCATGTCTGGGCTGTGGCACAGGGAGAAGAGCTGTGTTGCCTTGTGCCATGAATACTGATGCTTTCATAGCAAAGCATGAACCCAGGCTACACGTAGGTTTGCACCTCCTGTGCTCTGCATGAAAGCTGAGCCTTTGCTGGGGCTATCAGGGTACTAGTGCAGGACGTGTAGGTGTCCTGTATTATCTTTGCCTCCCTCTGAGTCCTTGCTCTGTGCTTTTAAGGCTCCTTTAAAGAAGATTCCTATTAATAAGCTTGCAAAGAAAGAGGATGAATATGAAGAGGAGAAACCAGATCTGGAAGAACTGGATTGGTGGTCCAAATACTATGAGTCCCTGAAGGAGCTGTATAACCAGGTAATCTCTTGTCACAGCTGCCAGCCGAGGGGAGAAGTGTCTGCACTGGTTTGTGGAAGATGATTCCATCAGCACAGAGTGCCACAGTAGCCCTGTGGCATGGATCTGCAGGAAGATGTATGCTTTTGAGTGTCAAGCACTCTTAAGATAGTCAGGTATCAAACACTGACCAGGTGGGCTGATTTCTGCAGGCAGGGGATGCTGAAGCATCCCTGAGGCTGGATGATTTTGATAATGTGACTGGGATCATGTTAAGACACTCCTGAAAATGTGACATTGCTGATCTGAGCTGCAGTGCAGGGACTTTCATGCAGTGCAGAGACTTTCACTCTGTCTTCCCAGGGTGGGCTATGGGGGCAGGTCTGCCACAAATTTCCTTGTTTACCTTGCTTCTCCAATATCCCAATCAAAAAAGGCAATAAGATCTGGGGAGAGGAAAAGTTATTTCCTTCAGGTATGCTGATAAAGTACTCATTGAACACCCTCCTGCAAAAATGTTAATGCTAAATGATCTCAGTCTGCATATTGCTGACTCTACTTAGCAGTAAGCTTTGGAAGTGTCCTATGCTTGGATAGAGAAGCCATTGTGGTCAGCAATGTGGGATGACTGTCTGTGTGTGTTTCAGACATGCATTGATGAGGAAGATGCTGAGAATGATGACCTGAATGATGCAGGTGAGTCTTCTGTGGGGAGAGACAGGCTCTACACTGCCCTAGAGGGTGGTGGTCTTGTGGTAATGGGATCTGAGGGGCAACAGTTTTGCAACATTCAGCAAAAGCAACACAAAAGGGAGCAGAGAGACTAGAAATATTGGCACAGGCTAACAAGCCATTTCAAGTTGAAAACATTAAACTTGCCTTGAGAAAGTTTGGAAAATTTTGTTGAATCAAGAGCCTTCCTGAGTGAGCAAAACTCTGCAGAAAAATTGGCTGCAAGTATCATGGGATTGCCATGGTGGGAGCAGGAAGTGAAAGTGGAATGGGCAGAAGGGATGATGGAAAGGAAAAACTGCCTGGAAGCTGGGCTTCACCCTGCTTGTGGATACTCACCTTGGATAAAAAATAAACTCAGAAAAACATTAATAAAAAGCAGAGGATCTGAGGACAGTGTTACAGCTGTAGGCTCAGATTTGCTGAGGCGTAAGCGGTGACTGGCCTAGCAATGACCTGAATTGTTGAGACAGTAAGTATAGAAATTATGTGAATCCTATGGAAGGGTCCAGTCACCTGTGGAAGGTTCCAGGCACCTTCCTCTATTTGCTCTGTCCTTGCCCACTTTCTTCTTGAAGAGCAGCCATTCAGGTAGGCAGGTCTGTGCTGATTTTTGTCCTCTCATGCATACTTGTCTTGCTGGGAGAGCTGAGATGTTGTGAGAACACGTGTTATGGAGAGCAATAACTCTAGTTACCCTGACACAAGTCAAAGACCTGGCTGAAAGTAAAAGCTGTTGCTGGGGTCATTTCATGGATGGGCACTTGCCATGATGGGAGAGATCAGAGCATTTCCCAGTCTCCTATTGACACTTCTAGATGGAGGCAATTTAAATGCAGCCTACATTGACATGGAAGCAGAAGATGAGGCAGTAACTGAAGCTGAACCTGCTCGACCCAAGAGGAAGCTCATTGCCACCCTTCAAGTGAGTATTGGGGTGACAGATCTGGCCTCTTTCAACCCATGCCCTTTTTCCGTGTTGTCCTCACTTTCCTGCAGTGGAGGTTAGAATGGGATAGAGAACCTGATCCAGTAGTGTGCACTGGGCCCCATCTTTGCTGGGCTCTGAAACAGCTAGTGAGATCCTGAAGTTCACTTGGGATGCATGTGCTCATCAGAGGATGGGCCTGGGGTCATAAAGAAAACCTAGCACTGAGTAATACTGGGGTAAGGCAGGACAAGGTGAAATGGTCAAAGCAGGGGAAAGATGGTCTTTCCCTTCTTAAAGGGGACTCTTCTCCCCTTAAGATATCAGGAAAAGTCCTAAGATGACTTTCTACTTCTTACAGATCTATAACTCTGAGCTGGAAAATGAGTTTGGTAATTTTGAAGACTGGCTGTGTATTTTTCCCCTTCATCGTGGCAAAGCAAATGAAGATGAAGATGGAAATGAGGATGAACATTTTGTGGGGAAGTACAAGGTATCGTTTGAATAACGTTTGTGCTGTATATGGAAGGAAATTCTTAGGGTGACCTGTGTCTCAGAGAATTCAGATGCCAGCAAAGCCTCAGCAAGGATGAGTGTGTCCAAATATGTGAGGCCATGGTGAGGCATGACCAGGGTACTATAGGGGCCTGTCAAAGTAACTATGTGCTGTGGTCTTTTGTTAGCTGATAAATACACCTCTGTTAGATTTTTTTTTTTATTATTATTATTTTTTATTTTATTTTTTTTACCTCTTAAGAAAGAGAGAGCATGAAGCATGAAGGAACACTTATCCTGGTTGAGGCCTCTGGGTATGTTTAGTATGTAAATAAGTATTAGTGAGTTTCACTGTTTGCAAAATTAACAAAGCTTGCCTAAAATAAGCATCGTTCTCCCACAGAGGAGCTCTTGAAGACTGAAACATCAACTACAAAGGTTGATTTATGAAGGTCCCTAGGAAACCTTTGGTGTCTTCCTGCCTTTGGTACCTTTGGCAGTCCAGTTATGTGCTTGGAAATGTTCAGATCTTCTGGCATGGGCAGTGGTCTGAGAGCCTAACCTGCAAACAGGGATGGCCTGGGCCATACAAGCATGATGGTGCTTTTGTAAAGGTCTGTCCCCATGGGCACAGGGTGTCTGTTGTCTGCATGGGCAATGGCTCTGATTTCCCAGCTGGCAAGAGGGGCTGGTCTTGGTGGCTCCAATCCCATCTAAGATGTTCTCTTTTGTATCTGATCATTATCATTGGGAGTATCCCTCCATACTCAGGAGACCTGGAAGGCCCAGCTGATCAATACGTGGCTGAGAGGCTGGTGCAATTGCAGGAATTTGGGATTTTTTGATCATGGGGAATTTTACTCAGCACCTGACCTGATGGCTGTTGATGGGTCCCACCTGTCTCAAAGAGGGAAACAGGTACTAGCCCAGGAGCTGGCAGGGCTTATTGAGAGGGCTTTAAAGTAGGTATGAAGGGGAACAGAGATGCAATGAGGCTTGATAGAGGTGAGCCTGGGGGAGGAGTCCCAGGGTCGGGGGTGAGGGCAATGGCATAACTGAAGTGCATCTACAGCAATGCATGCAGCATGGGCAACTAACAGGAGGAGCTGGATGCCATTGTGCAGCAGGGAAACTGTAACTTCATCACCAACACTGACACGTGGTGGAACCACTCCCGTGACTGGAGTGCTGCAATGGATGGCTACAAGCTCTTCATAAGGGACAGGCAACTTAGGAGGGGAGGTGACGTGACAATATTAGAGAACGTGTCGATATTGTTGAGCTCAGGGTTGGGAATGATAAAGCAGAGTCCCTGTGGGCAAGGATCGGGGATTGGCCAACAAGGCATACATCCTGGTGGGGGTCTGTAATAGACCGCCAAACCATGATGAAGAGGCAGAAGAGGCGTTCTGTACGCAGCTGGCAGAAGCCACTCAATTGTCAGCGCTTGTTCTCATGGGGGACTTCAACTTCCCGGACACGTGCTGGAAATACAACACAGCACTGAGGAAGCAGCCTAGAAAGTTCCTGGAGTGCGTGGAGGACAGCTTCCTGACTCAGCTGGTTAGTGAGCCTACCAGAGGGGTGTCCCCCTAGACCTGCTGTTCACAAACAGAGGACTGGTGGGAGATGTGGTGGTAAGGAGTTGTCTTGGGCAGAGGGACCATGACATGGTAGAGTTCTCTATTCTTGGTGAAGTCAGGGGGGGATGTCAGTAAAACTGCTGCCTTGGACCTCCAGAGGGCAGACTTTGAATTGTTCAGAACACTGGTAGGGGGGGTCCCTTGGGAGCTAGTCCTGAAGGGCAGAGGGGTCCAGGAAGGCTGGACCCTCCTCAAGAAGGAAGGCTGAAAGGCTCAGGAGCAGGCTGTCCCCATGTGACACAAAATGAGCCGGCAGGGAAGAAGACTGGAATGGCTGAACAGGGAACTTCTGCTGAGTGTCCAGGAGAAAAAGAGAGTTTATGTCTAGTGGAAGAAGGGGATGGAAACTCGGGGAGAGTACAGGGAAGTTGTCAGCTGTGCAGAGAAAAAAAATCAGGAGGGATCTGGCCAGGTTGGGTTGATGGGCAGAGGCCAGTGGGATGAGGTTTAACACGGCTAAGTGCTGGGTCCTGCACGTTGGCCACAACAACCCCGTGCAGTGCTACAGGCTTGGGGCAGAGTGGCTCAAAAGCTGTGCAGAGGAAAAGGATCTGGGGGTGCTAATTGATGCTCGCCTCAACCTGATCCGGCAATGTGCCCAGGTGGCCAGAAGGCCAGTGATATCCTGGCTTGTATCAGGAATAGCGCAGCCAGCAGGACCAGAGAGGCGATCGTCCGTCTGTACTCTGCTGTGGTGAGGCTGCACCTTGAGCACTTTGTTCAGTTCTGGGCTCCTCAGTACAAGAAGGGCATCGAGGCCCTGGAACATGTCCAGAGAAGGGCTGCGAAAGTAGTGAAGGACCCGGAACACAAGTCCTATGAGGAGCAGCTGAGGGAGCTGGGGTTGTTTAGTCAGGAGAAGAGGAGGCTCAGGGGAGACCTTCTTGCTCTCTACAACTCCCAGCAAGGAAATTGTGGGGAGCTGGGGGTCAGCCTCTTCTTGCAGATGACTAGGGATAGGACTAGAGGGAATGGGCTCAAGTTGCGCCGGGGAGGTTTAGGTTGGAATTTAATAGAAATTTATTCTCAGAAAGAGTAGTCAGGCATTGGAACAGGTTGCCCAGGGAGGTGGTGGTGTCACTGTCCCTGGTGGTGTTTAAGGAAAGGTTGGATGTGGTGCTTAGGGACATGGTTTAGAGGGTAACATTGATAGTAGGGTGATGGTTGGACCAGATAATCTTGGAGGTCTTTTCCAACCTTAACGATTCTATGATTCTATGATTCTATCTGCAGTGTCTTTATTGCAGGGCTCCTTCTATGTCTACCCTACTGTGGAAGCCAGCAAGGAGCCAAGGGTCTCCCAGGGTGTTCCAAGGAACAGGCCCATCAAGGTTCTCATTAGAGTTTATATTGTTAAGGTAAGTCTCTTGTGGCGGTGACGGTAATGCTTGGAGGTCTATCCCTTCCTAAGAACCTCCTGCCATTCTCCACTTGGTAAATTTGAGCAGTGGCACTTGTGAAAGGCTTGATACTGGCTTACAGGCTCTGCTTGGCCAGTTGGAGTCTGTTACAGTGAGGGCTTGTATTTATTCCTTGACCATGGAGAACCTACTGGACTTTGTATCTTCATGAGGTGCTAAGAATCTAGATGGACATTGCCCAGCTCCTGTCATCTGCCTTGAGACAGTGAGCAACCAGGCGGGCTGGCAGCTGGAGACATCTGTTTCTTGTTAAATGGGGATTTGCATGGCAGCAAATGTGTTTCACTTGCTGGGGCAGCTACTGGAGAGACCTGACCAGTGAGCTTGGGTGGTCTCAGGCCCCACACAGTGTCTGCTATGCATGTTGCTCTCTGCAGCTGATGTATGGCTGTACCTCTTGTGTATTCCAGGCTACAAACCTGTCTCCAGCAGACCCCAATGGCAAAGCAGACCCCTACGTGGTGGTGACAGTGGGGCAGGAGCGGAAGGACACCAAGGAGCGATACATCCCAAAGCAGCTCAATCCTGTGTTTGGAGAGTATGCAGGAAGTTTTCCTCTAGTAGTATTAATGGGAATAGTGTAAATATAGGGCTCAGGCTATGGCCCAGTGTTTGCAGTCTTCTGTTCCTCTCTGCTGGAGAATCTTCTGCTATAACACAAAGGTGCCAGACAAGTCTCCTGCCTCCATCTGTCACAGGAGTGTTTGGGTTTAGGAGTGAAGCACTCAAAGGATTTGATTTATCAGACAAAGTAGCAAGCCAAGCAGCAACAGAGCTTTGGAGATGTTTGTCCTTACCTCCAACAAGGAGCTCTATCCAACAGCATACACTCCTGGATAAATAACTCCTGTATTTGAATATGCACACTAAAAACTCCACACACTGAACTTTGCAGAGCCAAATTCTATCAGAGTCTTAGGGTTGGCAAATATAGTTCTTAAATGGGTAGGATGGGTGAAACAGAGCATGTATTTCATATCTCCTTGCTAACTGCACTTTCCCAATCTTCTTCTGTCCAGAGTCGTGGAGCTGACAGTCTCCTTTCCCATGGAATCAGAGCTCACTGTGGCAATATTTGACCATGACTTGGTTGGATCTGATGATCTGATTGGGGAGACCAAGATTGATTTGGAGAATCGATTCTACAGCAAGCACAGGGCCAACTGTGGAGTGGCTTTGCAGTATGACATGTAGGTACTAGTCTGACACATTAGGGCCATGAGAGTTCTTCTTGCTTACTGTTCAGGTGGGTAACAGAGCACCTGCAGTTCTGGAGGATGACCCTTGCATCCACGGTATCCTTTGAGCAGGTGTCATGCAGATGCACTACAAGGAATATGGATAAGTCCATCTCCTTTTATTATTATTATTTTTGTCTCCTACCCATTTCCTGTGGTAGATCTAACTCCTACTGCAGAAGGACACATTTTGCATGTAGTAGAAAAAAAATTCTTTAATGCTTTCATATGAAAGCATTGTTCTGTGAAATAAATTTTCATTTAACAGTGTTGTAATTTTGACCTCTTTCAGAAAGTAAGGCAGTTTCTTTAGAACTAGATGATTCTGTGAGCACCTACGCTCATGATGTCTATTTTTCTTTGTCCTCATGTAATATATATTCTCTGGTGTATTTTCCTGGTGTGTTTGGCCACATTTTCTGTAAACACTTTTCTCCCCTGTTACTTGATAATTAGCTGTTGGAATTGAGCTGTTAATTAGCTGTTGGAATTGAGTTCCCAGAGCAGCTAACACCTCTCTCCCAGTTTGGAACTGCAGCTGGAATCGCTGCCGTTGCTGCTCTGACACCAATGGTTCTGTGAGGTGCAACCCTGGCTTGTTCTGGGAGAGGAAAGCTCCTTAAACTTTTCATTCATTAAGCTTCTTTGTGTCTGTGGTTTCCTCAGTGAAACTCTGAACAGGGAGCTTGTGGCATAGCCTGTGTTGGAAGGGCAGGGGATCTCCTAAACTATGAAAAAAACCTGTCATGTCTAAACTATATGTGTTCTCCCTTCCACACAGAGATGGCTACAACATGTGGCGAGATGCTTTCAAGCCCACACAGATTCTGGATAGCTTATGCAAGAAAACCTCACTACCTGCAGCAGAGTACAGACAGGAGGAGGTCAAAGTGGGCAATAAAATCTTCAAGGTTCCTCCAGAGGCGTTTCCTGAAGGTACAGAGGGCATGGCTACTCCTGTGCTCGGTGGTTGGGCTGGGAACCCAACCCAACAGCCTCTCTTCCCTGAAGTGTCCAGGCTAGTTGGGCTGTTTGCCCCCACTTTGCACCCTGCCCATATTTCTGGGTCACTGTTGGGAGCATCCTCAGCACTCAGTGGCCTGGCTTTGGTGGATGATGGTGTTGCAATGGGGGAGATGTGATCCAGGCCATTAGGTCCCAAAGCAGCTTCTCAGTGAGTGGAACATTTCTTCTGCAAAGTAAACCCTCGCACAGCAGTGCATGGGCATTTGATCCTTGTTCAGCCAGAGAAGGTGTAGCTTATCCTAGTGGCTGACACTGTTATGGAGGTTTATCTCCATCTGCTTGTGACCACCATCACCAAGACATTGGGCGGGGGGGAGAAGGGGAGACTTTTTCAGTCTGCTTTCCTTCTCCTAGATGGCTTCATCCTTCAGGGATGCTCTCTGCTTCTGGTGGTTTTGGGTGCTTTGAGTAACACCCCACTGCTCCTCACTATTTATTTCCTCCTTATGGGCAGCTTCCACATATCCTTTGTTATTTTTTTCATCCTTACTGGAATTATAAGCTGTGAATTGGGGCCACAGGTGACCAAAAACATGGTGACTTACACCCTTTTCCAGCAGTGATGCAGAACCTTCCTGAATGTAGGCCTGTTCCTTCTGAGCATGTTCCCTCTGGTGACAAACACTCATGCAGTGAGACCAGACTGGAGAAAGGGATGGAGCATATGTGGCCTGCTTGTGGATGACTGGATCTTGTGAGGCAATGCTATGTTGCCTGCAGAAAGGATGCTTTCTGTGTCCATCCTTCCCAAAGAGCAGGACACTTTTGTGTGTTCAGACAACTTTAACTTCTGCTTGTTTCAGTGTTCCTCTGCTTTCTGCTGGTCTCTAAGGGTTGGTTGTGTCATGAATGGGAAATAAATCCCACTCAGGAGAGGACAAGGCTACCCTGGGGACCTCTCTCATGATCAGGGCCTGCTTGGGATGGTTTTGGTTTCAGAGTGATATCCAAAGGACAGGTGTTCACTTTAAACCTGGGAGTGAGTGGGTTAGTATGTCCTTGTCTATTGGTTCCTGTTTTCCTCCCCACCAGCAGGCTTTACTTTGGTCTTGAACTGCTATTTGCCTTCACGCTATGCCAAATGAGTCAGTCAGCAGCGCAGATGTTAATTCATGAAGGCCACGGCCATATGTCATTGCTAAGTGACAAGTAGTGCTTCCTGGAACACTTTCAGGGCAAAACTGCTCATCTGAGGGTCTGCTTGCACCACAACAGAAACATGAGGGCTTAAACGGCCCCAGAGGGTCACATCCTGCTCAGCATCCCATGGATCCTTTTCCCAAGGCTATAGTAAATGCTTTTTTGCCCTTTTCATCTTATTTCTCTTAGCTTGCTCATCTTCTGCTTACCATTTTCCTCATCATCGCAGCGTATTGAACTCTTTCCCTTCATTCTTACCCTCCTACTTCTCCAGTTTTTGTTTGTTTGTTTGTTTGTTTCTTCTGGGGAGTTGCTTGTTTGCCCAGTCGATCATCTATGCATACCTGTGCCGGTGACTAATTTCCTGAAGCAGCTCTTTTCAGCCATATTCCTTCATCTTCTGCCTGGCTCTGTCCTGCTGCAGAGGTCTCTGCAAGGAACCAGAGAGGAGTGGCAGATGAGAACTGGTCAGTGGATGATGAACATAAGGCTTTGTACGTCCTGCAGCACTGGGAAGAGATGCCAGGATGTGGGTACAAGCTGGTACCAGAGCATGTAGAGATCCGGTCCCTTTACAACCCAGAGAACCCTGGGCTCGTGCAGGTGAGATGTGTCTCCTTGTCCAACTTAGACTTTTCTCTGGTAAGGACTTTTGGGGTGGCTGGTCCCCAGCTTCTTGGCTGGTCCCCTGTTGTCCCTTTGTCTCTTCATTGTGGCACAAGTCCCATGCTCTGCCCCTTCCTGGGTGGGCAACTGGAGCTGTGTGCATGTCCGGCCCTGCTATGGAAGGAGGACTGCTGCCCTTGTGTGTTTTTTGTTCAGATCCACCCTCGGAGTTCTAGTGGAGCTCCTGGACCTCTCTTCATTGATGTTGTGGTCACAGTGTTGGTGGCCAAGAGTCCTTCCTGACTCCTCAGGCCACACAGCTACTCCAATGAGGATACTGCGTGGGTGGCAAGGGACCTGGTCTGCCATGGTCGGTGGTAGTGTCCTTGCCTTTCCCTGCCTCTTCCTCTGCTTTAGCCCCTGTCATTGCTCCTTTGTTCCCCTGCAAACGCCCCGTTCTGCCCCCTTGTCTTCTTCCTGCTCTCCCAGGCCACCATCACCGTAGAGCAGGGCCTTGGAAGTAACATTGGTGCCTCCTGACCCGGGGACCTGGGCTGGGGTCCCGGCTCCCTTTGCTGTTCAGACAGCAGAAGCTGCTCCCACGCTTTGAGCTGGATGTGAGCATGCCTGCAGGGAGTGTGGGACAACAGTCCAGCAGCTTCAAGAGGAGGTGTTTGCTTCTGCTGGTGCCAGTGGCCATACATTGAGCCCTGTCTGGTGGCTCATCCACCACAGAGCACCTGGAGCTGGAGAGCCAAGATGCTCTGCACAGTGACTGGCCTGTGCTGCAGCCAGGCTGCCCATGGGGTTTCCAGGCTGGAAAGATGTTTGTGTTTGAAATAGACTCAGTTCAGCTGAGATGTTTTTTCTTGGCAGCAGGGTGGAGAGGTAAGGAAGGAATTTTGAGTAGTTCCAATTTTTTTTCCAACCCATTCTAAAATACAGTCACACAAAGCTCTGAAGCACTGGGGCTGGGGAGGAAAGAAACAAGTAGTGGCTTTCTGGTGAAAGCTTTCCTTGCAGGTCCAATCCTTTGCTCCTTGAAGGGTGGTCAGTCTTCTGAAACCTCTCTGCTCTCTTCTCTCATCAGGGCTCCTTGCACATGTGGATTGACATGTTTCCAAATGATGTCCCTGCACCACCACCAGTCAATATCAAGCCTCGACTGCCTATCAGGTAGCACCCCTGGGAGCAGAGCTGGGACCAGTGAGCCCATGTGGAGGGTTACTGTCCCCCGCTGTGCCTGATGGGATGTGCTGCAAAGTCCCGTGCAGACCGATTGTGCTTTCTGGCACACAGCACTCTGCTCTGCTTCAGTTCTGGGTGTAGGATGGTGTCTTGGTGCATTGGCGTGGGGCACAAGTGCTTCAGCTGCACAAGTGCTTGTGAAGGGCAGGGTTAAACTCCTTGAATGGTGGACATAGAGGAGATGGAAATCCAGGTCTGAGCTATTCACATAGTTCTTTTCTGGCTAGTGAATGGAAGTCCTCTGGGTGGTGCCTGGAGAAGTGAAATTGAAGGAGGTCATTTGTTGTTTTCAGTGATCTAATGAGACTATTCAGATGACTGGTCTGGGTTCTTCTCAGAGGTGCATGTGAAAGGACATGAGATAATGGACACAACTTGCAGCAAGGGAAACTCCAACTAGATATAGTTCACAATGAGAGTGAGAAAGCTCTGGGACAGGGACCCAAGGAACTGGAGAAGTGCTGGGATATTCAGCCTTGGAGATATTCATAACTCATAAGGACAAGGCCCTGAGCAATCTGATCTACTGTGGAGTTAGAGAAGGAAGTTGGAGTGGAGACTGTGGAGGTCCCTTTCTGCCTAAGCCTTTCTGTGTCCCTGTGTCTTAGTGGTGCTGGGTGGGCTTGTGCCACACCAGAAATTAGCTTTGCATAAGCTGCTTGTTTTGTCTGTGGGTGTTCGTCTTGCAGGGCTGTAACCCAGCAAAAAAGCAAAGGCTTTGTGCAAGGCAATGAGACTGCTGGGCTGGGCAGGTCCAGAGGAGCCTTGTCAGGGTACCACAGGGCTAGGAGGGTTCAGGTTCTACTGTTCCACTGGTGTAGACTTGATCTGCCCCCCCAGGCACCAAATATGAGAGTAGGTGTCTCACCCACTCTTGTGTCCCTCCCACAGCTATGAATTGCGTGTAATTATCTGGAACACAGACGACGTAATCCTTGATGATGTCAACCCAGTAACTGGAGAGCCTTCTAGCGACATCTACGTGAAAAGGTCTGACGGGAGCCGGCAGGAGGACAGATTCTGGCTGTCCAGCTCTCTGCTCTGCCCCTCACTTCCTCCTCTGAACCTCTGCTCCTCCCTGCCCCTGCACTGAATGGTGTTAGCCCCAAAGATGGTGGTCAGGTGTTGGTGCAATCTGTTTGACCCTTCCTTTCCTGCTACCCCATGGGTATCCCCTCCATCTTTCTACTCTGTCTTTGGGACTGAGTGACAGGGGTAGGAGATAACTGAGTTTCTCCTGCAGCTGGATAAAGGGACTCGACCATGACAAGCAGGAGACGGATGTTCACTTTAACTCCTTGACTGGGGAGGGCAATTTCAACTGGAGGTTCATCTTTCGCTTCAACTATCTCCCAACCGAGAAGGAGATCACCTACAAGAAGAAGGATTCTGTCTTTTCAGTGGAGGAATCAGAGTTTCGTGAACCAGCTGTTCTGGTCCTCCAGGTCTGGGATTATGACAGGATTTCAGCGAATGACTTTCTAGGTATGGTATGGTCTGCGGGGAGTGGGGTGGCTGTCACTCACCTTGCATTTTACTGCTGTATTACAGCATTTTCCTGGGGGTCCAACTCTTCAATAAAAGACACCAGCAGTGCCAGATCAAGCTCTTCAGCTCAGCAGTAACCTGGGCTGGCTTTTGACATGTGAGTGATAGGCAGAGCATGGTGGTGCACAGCTGCCCCATGGAAACACATTGAGCTGGCATGCTTGTCCCAGGGCCTTGCTGGGACTACACCCAACAAGCACCTTGTACTTCCATGTGATGCTTTCAGTGGTGATTTGTTCAGCAGTGCTACTCAAGCACTAAAGAGAGTGTTAGAGAGTAATGCCAGTGCTTCCTGGCAAGCACAGTCTCAGGAATGTTTAGGGAGGAAGGGGTCTGCAGTCTATTGCAAACTGTCTGCTCCAAGTAGGGAGATGCAATGTAGATCAGGTTGCTCAGAGCCTTGTCTGGGGGAGTTTTGACAATCTCCAAGAGTGGAGATGCCAGCATCCCTCTGGGCCCCTCTTCTATGCTGCACCATTTTCATCATTCTCAAATTGTTCTACCTATCTCTAATTAGAGTTTTCCTTGCTGCAGCTTGTGCCTGTTGCCTTATGTGATCTAGTTAGCTGACACCTCTCTTGTGTTGGGGGGTCCAAAAATGAACACAATACTGATACACAGTCTCACCAGAGCTGAGCAGGGGGGAATTCCCATTTCCCTTGGTTGCTCGCCAATACAGACCAGTATGTGATAAGACCTACTTGCTGCAAGGCCTGAGTGCTGAACTGGGGCAGAAGCTCCTTCCAAGGAAGACAGTAGAAGGCCAAACAGGGGAGTGAACTGAGGCTGTTTCAGGTATGGGTCAGAGGTGAAAACCTCAGTAAGTTTTCCAGATTTTATAATTCCTTATTAAAGTCTGCAGGAACAAAGGGAGAAGAGGAGCTTGGTGTGTGAGGAGAGCAGGGTGGAACATGGCATTGTTTTCACAGTAACCCACTGTGCCACATGCAAGCCAAACTGGCCACATCAGACTGAGGAGACAAGACCTGTAGCTTCTGCCTCTTAATCTCCAACTCTTGGACTGGTCCTTTCCTATCCTGAGCTTCATGTTCTCCACCTATAAATGTGCAATACACCATTAGACCATTGCAGCAGCTGGGACATGCTAGTGGTGGTAGGAGCATGGCTGAGACAAGCAAACTGGTACATGAGGTTTACCGCAGGGTTTCACCATGAGCTTTTCTCTTTATGGTGCCTGCAGGCTCCATCGAGCTGAAGCTGCATGACATGGTGCGGGCAGCCAAGAGCTCAGAGCATTGCACCATCAAGATGGCAAAGGAGAATGCTACACCTCGCTTCTCCATCTTCCGAAACAAGCGCATGCGTGGCTGGTGGCCCTTCATCAGACTTGAAGATCAAGAAGACAAGGAAAGGGAGGAGAGGAGAGCCAAGCAGAAAAGGAAGAAAAAGAAGTGGAGCAGCTCTGTCAAACAAGAAGACATTGAGTTCACAGACTCCATTGGGAACAAGTACCTCCTGACGGTAAGGCAGGGCATTAGCAGAGGTGAGCAGAAAGCCAGAGACATGCCTTTTCCATGACATGGCTACCTGTCCTGTGTGCACATAATCTGCAGAGGCAGCAATGGCCTAGTTGCCCAGAACGTCATGTAGGATCTTGGGGACCTGTCCCATCTGCTGCAAGTCCATTTTTTTATCTACCCAGAGGTGCCAGCCTGAGTGGTGTGCTGGTGGTGTCTTTACATCTTCTGAGCTTCCTGTAGAGCAGTTCTCAGCAAGAGGAGCAATGCAAGAGGCACCTGGATCTCCATCAACCAGACAGGACAGCAGAAAGTTAGGCATGTCCTAGGGTCTCTGCCAACCCCAGAGAGGCAGGTGATGAATATCCCTGAGTGGACTTGCTGCTGATGGCCCTGCTAGTGGACCATTGCTTGTCCCCATGGCTGACTTGTTTTCAGTACCAGTGTGAGAGGTTGCAGCCAAATTCAGATAACTGGGGAGTGCATTATAATATAGTGTCTTCCCTGCCAAATGGTTAATTTTCAGCCAGACCGCAGTTTCCTCTAGTTGTAAAGTAAGAGACTCTGCAGCTAATGACTGGAAGGAAAAGTTAATTCCTCTCCAAGTGGCACTGGGAGAAAAATAGCCAGTCTAGGCAAGGCACATGGATAGCAAGCTGCTTCGTGAAGCAGCACATGCAGCTGTGGCTCAGGCATGTTCCCTCTCCAGGGTAAAGTGGAAGCGGAGTTCCAGCTGCTGACCGTGGAGGAGGCTGAGAAAAATCCTGTTGGTTTGGGTCGAAAAGAGCCCGAACCCCTGGAAAAGCCTAAGTGAGTATCTGCATTCATCACCTTTTAGAATGGTTGACTGGTGTCAAGGGTATCTGTGTTTTTGACCGCAGTGTGGCAAGAGGGAGAATCTGCTCATCAGGAAGTTCAGAGCAATTGAAGGACAAGGTGGTGGGATCTGCAGGACTGGGGCTGCCAGCGCTTCCCAGAGCTTGGGTGGGTCCAGCAGGACTTGCGATAGCCACAGCTGGGCCAGGGCTGATCTCAAGAGGGTACTCAGGGCAGCTGTGCTGTAACATCACCTGTATGAAGGGCACCTCTCATTTAACCATTTGAACATACCTGTTAGCCATGGGGGTGCAGAACAGCTCTGCTGGGGCTGTCCTGAGGCTCAGGAGCCAGCTCTGCTGTCAACAGTGCTTTCACAGGGACTGTAGTTATTGTAGCCCCCAGGGTAATCCTTTCTGGAAGCAGCAGGAAGAGCCTGTGATGTTGGCAGGGCACCAGTGCAGAAGAGCTTATGTGCTGCTCTGTGGCTTGAGCCTCTGCTGATCTCTTTATCCATTTATGTTCCAGCCGGCCAAAAACTTCTTTCAACTGGTTTGTGAATCCTATGAAGACCTTTGTGTTCTTCATCTGGAAGCGATACAAGAAGTACATAATTGTGCTGTTCCTGGTTGCTCTTCTGACTGTCTTCCTAGTTTTATTGATCTATACCATGCCTGGATACATCAGTGAGAAGATCATCAATGGATAAATGGTCTCCAGAACAGGACTATTCAAAGACAAGGGTGATTATTGCAAGACTTGATGCTGGACCAGAAAGTTTAAGGAAACCCTGCAGGTGCACAGGCAACCTTCAGGGTGAGAGGCCTGGAGAAGTGGCCTCTCTATGAGGAGTCATGTTTCTTGCTAGATCTCCATGAGATGCTAAGAAACCAAGTAACCAACCTACTAAATAAGGCAAACTCCTTTAAAGACAGTTACAGCTGTGGGAAAAAAAATGTTCTTTGTTGAATTTGGGGGGATGGTGGGAAAAGGATCACAGATGGGGCTGGATCCACAGACAAGTCAGCTTTTGCCATTGAGAGCCATTCTGGAAGGGATGGGGACATACAGAGCCATCTGTGCCCTGGCTGGACAATACCTGGCACTTCTCAGGCCTCCTCCTGCGCGAGAAATTTATAATGCATTGTATGGGGAAAGGCAGGTCTGGTGGAGAGGAGGGCCTGGTTAAGGTGGAAGCTGGAAAACCTTTGAATGGGGATTGCCAGGGTGCTGCTGCTGGAAGAGGGGGGACAATATAGCCAAGGTAACCATGAGCTCTTGTTGTTCCAAGAGCATAGGAACAGAGAGGTCAGCTCTGGACATGGTGGCACTCCCTGGGACACAGGCTGTTTCTGGTGGTCATGCCTCATAAGCTATTTAACAGGGTTCTTTGCATGTGCTGGGCTGGATATCAGGCTTGCTTCAAATTTAATTTTGGATCTTTGTTTCCACCGGGATAGAGAAATAGAATCATATAATGGTTTGGGTTGTGAGGGAATTTAAAGGTCATCCGGTTCCAACCCAATTCCAATAAAAACTCCTTGGATGCTCTCTCTGACATTGCTTGGGTTTCCTAGATGTTCCCCCAGAGTCCCGCTGTTGCAGGCAGCCTTCCTGAGGCACCTTTGTCCTTCCTTCCAGGTAGCACAGCGCTGGGATGTCAGCATAGGGTCATCAGCATGAATCTGCATTATGGTGTTGGGCTGATGTAAATTAGATGAGACTTGTTCTCAGCATGGTCTCCATCGCCCCAGGGTTCCTGTCATCTGCACAGACGTTGCTGACACAAGCTCTGACATAACTGGATCTCAAGTCAAGGTGCTTCACCATGAGGTTTGACAGGATTGATGCCCTCCTAGTGCAGGAGGTGACAGTGGAGAAGGACAGTGGCATCTCCAGTGAAATTAAGTGATAGTGTTTGTTGTTGTTATTGAAAACAGTTGGCTAGTTTGTCTTTTGAATGGAGCAGGAATGGAACAAGTTGTGGGGAGAAAATATACAGCTGTGGAGAGCCAGGCAGTACCCTGGCTCTCCACAGGAGTGGGTGCAGACTCTGGCTGGGACCCTGCAGCTGGGTGTGGGTGAGGGGCAGGCACAGCGCTCCCTGGGGCAGGGGGGTGGTGTTTGCTCCAGGATGGCAAAGGGGAGCCCCCTCTTCCCACCCGTCAGGGATCCCCGGGCTGCAGGGGAGCAAGTGGGCTGTGAAGGACTCAGGGCATGCAGCACCCACCCAGGGGCCTGGGGTGTGACCACTGCTCCTAGTGCAGCATCACCCCGGCTTTCTGGAGGGGCTGTTGCATGGATCATCACCTTCACAAGTGGCACATGGTGCACTCCAAAATGCCCAGTGTATCACATCGATGTTTGTTGTGCCCCAGCTGGCGCGTTGCACCCCAGAAGTGCTCAGTATGCCCCAGCAGGTGTGGTGCACCTCAGCAGTACCTGGTGCACCCCAGGATACCAATGCACACCAGCAAGCCATGTGCACACCCCTAGGCAGCTCCTGGGCTCTTGCAGCTGCATTCAGCTGCACTCTCCACTGCACCACCAGGCTTTGACTTGAAATAAAGCATGTCTGTCTCAGCTTTCCTTCAGTTTAGGCTTGCAGGATTTGCAGCTGTGCCACTCTGTGCATGTATGTGTGCAATGGGCGTGCATGCCTGTCCGGGCTGTGGGTGTGCAAGGCAAGGGGCTCTCCCCTGCTCTTGCTGCTGGCAGCAGCATGACCCCATCCTCTGCCCTGTTCCCCTGCCTGGCCCCAGTGTGGCCTCGGCTCCCACCAGCAGTTCCCTTTCCTGGCACCGCCTCACTGCAGCACCATGGCGGCCCTCATCTCGGTGTGCGACTTCATGCAGCAGGTGCAGGAGGACCTCAGCTCGCCCACCACCTCCACCTTCACCAGCCACATGGGCCACTGCAAGGCCACTGCTAACAGCCTGGAGGAGGTGAGCAGGGGATGGGGACCACAGTGGGGACACCCCCAAGGGGGCCTGGGGGTGGCTGGCCCCATGATGGTCCTGCAGGATCTGTGCTCGTACAGGCATCACCGTGTCATTTGTCACCATGAACAGAGAGCAGTGTGAGTACCTCTGGGTGCCGGTGTGTGTTGCAAAAGGCATAGAGAGAAGGCCTGGCAGAGGCAGGTGAGGGGCTGTGGTGGCTGGGGGACAGGCACAGGCCAGTGGGGACAAATGCAAAAGGGGTTGTGTGAAAAGGCTGTGTCTCATACCCAGCTCACACTGCTCTGTAAAGAGAAGACAGAGCACTTTAGCCAGTATCACCCTAAAAACAAAACAGAATTAAAGGAAGTTGTTGGGGTGGTGGGAGGGTTACCTTGCTTGCCCGAGGCTGAACTGTGCAATACACCAATGTGGGACCTTCGGCAGCCCAATGCATTCAAAAAATCCATGGAGAAAGGGTCAGGGCTGGTGGCTGAGTGCAGTATCCAATGCAAAACTTACATAGGCCAAATGCATTTGCTTCCAGACCCTGATATGCATTGGCAGGTGCTGGGCAGAAGGGGGAAGGGGCTGCTGTGTGGTCTGGAGTCCCCATGCCCCTTGGTGCCTCCTCCTGCTTGGTCTGATAAATGTACTGGGACCAACTAAATAACATCACCACCACATCACCTTTCATTATTTTGTAGTTTCAGCAGATGAAGGGAAGGTGTCCAAGGCTTTACCAGGGTCTGTCAGTGGATTGTGACCCCCTGCACTCTCCTGAAGTCCCTCAGTGCCTGGGGTCAGTTATCTTTGCAGACTTTGAATGGTTCTGCAACTCCATAGATCATTTTGTCAGTGGTAGCTACAGAGGCTTTTCTCTCTGCCCTCTGGAGGCCAGAATTTACTCAGAAGCCTTGGGCATGAGGCAATTTCCTTGTGTTGCTTAAGTTTCAACTATTGCTCCATTATTCATACTCAAAGGAAAGTGAAAACTTCTGTCCATTAAAACAGAGCTGTTATGTCAGGAAGCTGTGGTTAGAGAGAAAGATGCACACTGCTGAAATTGTTGCTGTCTGCAGAGTTCTTGATTCAGGACTCATGACAGAGGGGACAGAAAACACAAGGCCATGGCTCCCACTGCTGGGTGGCAACAAACCCTAGCCAGGCCTGCAGTAAAAGCAGCAGGCTGATGCTGAGCTGGGATATAAGGGGACCACATTTCATCTTTGGCAACACAGCCCTGGAGGGCTGGACCAGGCAGATGGCAAGGAGATCCTCCAAAAAGTGGAAAGCTGAAATAAGGCCTTGAAGTATGCCTGTGGCTGTCTCCTGGAGAGCCAGCGCTCCTCAGGGTCTTGTCAAGACCTAGGTCAGCCTCCATTTGAGGGTTTGGCCTGAAAACTCAGTCTAAACACGTCTGGGCGAGAGGATGCTAAGGGTTGTGGGTGGCAGCTTATTCCCAGGGAATAAGAGTTCAGGAAAAAATACAGGAAGATAACTTTACAGCTTAATGCTCTCTGAGTACCTAAATGTTTATGGTGAAATCCCTCAGATGATGTGGTCTTTACTGTGCTTACCCATACAGAGCCTGACTCACATCCTCTTCTGCTATAAGGTTCAGCCGCATGGCTTGGTTGATGTGGTGCATACCAGAGGTGGTACCCAGCCCCCCCCCCTGCTGTTAAACAGTCCTTTTTCTAAAATATTTTCTGATTCTCTCTCAGTGACTCTTTCACTAACTGGTATTTAAGATACTCATAGACTACTACCACTAGACCATCACCTACCTGCAGGTGGGACAGTCTTGCCTGGGGATGCTGAGGCTTGGGCTGAACTCTGTGGATTACAGAAATGTGTGTATGGATGCAGTCAATGACCATAACTTCTGCATTTCTAGGCCTTGGATGCAGACCGAGCTGTGCTGCAGAAGATGAGAAAAGCAGCCAAGGCAGAGCACAGCTGTGGACAAGGTCAGGGCAGAGCAGAGGCTGGAAGCTGCAATGGGTGGCCAGGGGAGTCCTTGCTACAGGCTGGGTTGTCTGCAGCAGAGAATACCGGTCCCTGGGGTTCATATAACTGGGTAGTGGGTATGCGGGGCAGCAGGAGGCAGTTGGAGCTGGCTCTGGTGCTTGATCAGAGCTGGGCATGGTGGCTTCTCGCAGGGAGTATATCCCGACCTTCCTCCTGCACTCACTGGGGACCATCCATGTTTTCCCAGATCTCATCAACCACCTGGCAGCCCACATTGCTGCCCAGGAGAAGTTCTCAGCCAACTACCAGCTGGAGGGTGAGGAGCAGCTGGCCAATGCCTTCAGCACCTTCGCAACCTTCTCCCAGGAGCTGCTGACCGCTGTCAGGAGCCTGGTAGGCAGCTCTGTCCCCTGTGTGATCATCGAGCAGGGCCCCTGGCTTGCAGGGGTATGTGGGTGGGGAGGGTCCCCAGGAAGAGTCTCTGGTCCATAGCCTTGAGGCCCAAGCTCATCCCTTTCCTAGACCAAGGCAGGAGCCCATGGTGAGCAGCAGTCGCAGAGCTGGTGATACAGCCTGCATGGCCAGGACTTGGTGCTGACCTCAGGCTGATCAGAAGAGGCGAGCTTATGGTGGCCATGTCAGAGCCAGGTGGGCTGCAGCATGTGGAGGATGGGTGTCCCCACCATGCACATGATGCCAACACGGAAAGGGGTGTACTCAGGAATCCTGCCCTTGTGCCTAAGGCAGGCTCTAATGATTTTGGAGGGTACTGTGTGAAGCCTTGCCAAGGAGCCATCCTCTGCACCCATTTTCAGAGGCTCGCTATGAGTTGGGGTACCTCTCAAGCTCTTCAGAAACAGCTACAAGAGTTTTCAGGAGACAGAAAGCTCTGTTGTGGGCACATTTGCCTAAACTTGGCCTTTTCCTTGTGCTGAAATGACAC